>NC_051200.1:12114249-13364249 GCF_015220075.1 Falco rusticolus | reverse complement strand
ATGACAGGGGTCCCCTGAGATCCCACGCGATGATGGAGCAAGTCGCTGACATGGGAAGGTCCGAGGACCCATCCTAAATCCTGGCTCACCGCGGGCTGCACCACTGCTGAGACCTGGAGCAGAGGGAGCAGGACAGAGCTGTGCCATGCCACAGAGAGCTGGGGCGATGGAGAGCGTTGCCTCATCCATTTCCAGGAGGTATCAGGCCCCTGTCTTAGGGCTTCCTTTCACATGCTGGTGCAGCAAAGTTCAGACGCGTTGGCTCTGAAGTGTTCCTCCTGGCTCAGGATCAGAAACTGCTTTTACCTCTGTGCTTCTGCCTTCGAAGCGTGACCCAGTGAGCCGCAGATGGTGGCCCGGGATGCATCTGTCCCAGGCATCCTCTGCAAGGAGGGGAAAATCCTCCCTTTGACAGAGGGGCTCCCACAGCCCTGGAAGCCCTGGCAACGCACGAAGCCGTGCCTCGCCTCCCGTCCCGCTCCGGGCGCTCTCCCTGGGGCCTTAGCCTGCCTGGAGCGTGGGCTGCCTGCAAACTCGCTGAGCCGCGGGGCGTGACGCCCCCCGGGCCCCTTCTGGGCTCTCCCAGCGGAAGCGGCAGCCGCGCCGGGGTCGGTCGGTGGGGCACGAAGCCGCCGGCGGGAGCCCGCCCTGCCCGGCCCTGCCCGGCCCTGCCCGCCTCCGCGGCCTGTGCAGACCTGCGGGCGGGACCGCCAGCACACCCGGCGGGGTGGGAGCGGGGGCGGCGGCGCGGAGCGGGGCCGTGCCGCGCAGGGAGCCCGGCCCAGCGCTACCTGGCCTGCCGGCGGCCCGGCTGCGGGGACCCGAGGTCGGCGGGGAGCAGGTATTGTACCCGCTTGGCTCGCTGCCCTGCGGTGGCAGTCCGTGCCACGGGGACTCTGTCCCCTGCTGCTGGCAGTGGCGGGGGGGGGGATTGTCCCGGTCCTGCGTGCGGGTGGGGGGGCAGGACGGGGGCTGCCCTGCTGTGCCCGTGCTGTGGTGTGCGGGGACAGGGGCTCTAGGGGTGGCTGCATGGGGAGATGGGGGGGGCTGGGCCAGCCTGTGCTGCCTTTGCTGGTTTTGGGTCGCCCTGTTCTGCACGGTGACCCAGGAGCGCTGCCCTCCGTCCTGGGAGCCCAGGGGACAGGTAGCGGGGCTGGGCATCAGCTCCGGCCGGCCTGCCCGGTGGCATGTAGCCCGGGCTGGCTCGGCTCAGTGGGGACATGGGGATCTTGCTGTGCCCATGGCCACCTGGTTGTCCTGTGCCAGCACCCCTGGGGCACAAGGGGCCCTGTGGGGCTGCAGGTTCATGCTGCTGTGTCAGTGACTGTAGCGATGGGTTTGTGGACCCCTTCAAGCCACCGGTGTCTGCCACACTAGGGCTGTTTGGTGGGAGCTGAGGGAGGGCTCCTGCCAGACCCCCCTGCTCCTGCTGTGCAGCTCCCCCCTGGAGCCAGAGCAGAAGCCGAGCAGAGTCTGCTGTGTGTCCCAGAGCTGGGACCTGTGCCCCGTGCAAGGCTGTTGCACGATAGCTACTGGTCCCACCGCTGCAGTCCCGCTCGGAGCTGGGGAGCAGGGTGGCATTTTCCCTCCAGGTAGCACCGCTGGTGTAGATTTGTGGCCAGTCCTGGCAGCAGCAGCCTCTCAGAGCAGCAGAGCGCTGAACTTCAGCTGGTGCCCCGAGCTGTTCCTGCTGTACTTTGTACCCTGTGTGGGAGCCAGATGGGGAGGTGGCGGGGTTTCCCTGAGCAGCTGCTGGCACTGTTGCTCTGCCTGTGTGAGCAGTGATGAGAGGAGAGGGCAAGTCTCAGGGGATGCTGGCTGCTCCCTTGTGGAAATGGTGCCTCTGCTTCTGGTGACAGCAAGGGTGTGAGCCTACAGCCAGAGCCCCTCGGCATCAGGGAAGGAAACTCTGGTCCCACAGCTTCCTGCACTTGTGTTAAGGCTGGCGCCTTCGGTCATAGCTGCTGATCTGGTCCCTAGAAGACAGAGGGAGCAGCAGATGTGGGTACCACTGTACTCCTCGGCATCCTCTGCCTTGGGTGGCTGGACCTGCTGATGGCAGCCCCCAGAGCCTGTAGAAGCTGGCTAGGCAGTTTAGGGGTCTGGCTCTTAGGCTGGTATCTGGCTGTGCATGCCCCAGTAGCCACTGCTCTTTGTGGGTCTTGAGGAGACTCTGTACCCCAGCACTGGAAACCAACATACTGGTGGTGGTTGGGAGCAAGGTGTGTGCTGGGGTGCTGCTCTGTCACAGGGGGGGAGACCATGCTGACCTTGGCCGTAGCCAGGGCATGGCAGAGCCAGTCTGGTGTGGCTGGCTGGGGCTGGAAGGGCCTGGCCTAGCTCTGGTCCCCCTCCCCAGGGCCCAGGTTGGGATGGGGCACAGCCCTGCTAGGCACACCCTTGCCCCCAGCACTGGAGAGGATGTGGCTTGGGAGGATGTGGTCAGCTGGCTCCTGTGCCTGGCTCAGCGATTGCAATGAAATAAGTGTGGCTTAATCTGCCGGGTGATGGTGTTGCATGGAGTGCTTGGCCTGTTGGGGAGGTTGGGATGAGCAGGAGGAGCAGCTTCACAGTACGGCAAGCAGTAATAAACATGGGGTTTCTTGGGGTGGATAAAAGGAGACTTTGTTTGGGGCTCCCCGCTTCCTCCAGTCGAGCAGCAGGAATCTGGGGACCACAGCAGAGCGTTCTGGTCCTCTCCCCTTCCCAGTGCATGGGGAACCCGGTAGTAGCCCTTCAGCCAGCTTGGGTGCCTGTGACTGAAGCAGTGGGTTTCCTCCCCTAACTGCCACTCTCCTCCCTCCCTCCCATAGCACTTGGACCAAAACCCATCTATCGGCTGCTCAGCTGCAGCTCCTCCAGCACCTTTGGGGACCCCGTGCTGTATGAGCCAAGCTGGACGGCTGCCAAGATAGTGCTGCTTAGGGAGGAGGATGGGGACTTCCCAGGCTGTTGCATATACCCCTAGCTACGCAGCAGGAACCCCAGGCTGCGGCACTGGGCTACGTGATCCTTGCAGCTGGGCTGCTTCGAGGGACCCTGGGTGCAAGGTTGCATCGAGCTGGCTGGTGAGGCTGCCAGTCCTTGGAGCTCGAACACAGGCAGAGTGCTGAATGCTGGGCTGAGGAGCAGGTTCTGCTCTCTGCCAGCTCCAGGCTTGCTCTGGCTCGTTAAGTGAAGGGTCCCAGGACAGCCTGCTGAACAGGTTGGGCTGCACCGTGTGTTCCCGCTTTCCCTGGCACTGTGCCTTGCCTGGGGACGTGACCAGAAGCCCTGCTATGACCCTGGGCTCTGGGGCAGCCTCTTGCCAGGGTACTTGGACCCAGGATGCCGCAGTGCACCATCACCATGGGGCAGGGGGTGCTGTGTGTTGGGAGGTCTGTGCCAACACGCAGTGTGCATCCCCTACAGGACGCCTGATCTTTGGCCTGGGACAGCCCGGCGCTATGGCAGACCCCCCTGGTTGCTGCCGCCCCTGTGCCACCTGCCTGCTCTGCCTCTACAGCTGCCAGTGGATCACCGCCAAAAAGGAGAAGAGAAAGGGGCTGAGAACCACCAAGGTGATACCACGGGTGATGCTGAGCTGGGGCTGGCCAGCCCCTGCGTGGGAAGCTCAGTGTGGTGGCTGGGGTGGGAAGGGTCTTGGGCTGGAGGGTTCAGCCCAGACACTGGGCTGCTGACCCCTTGCCGCTGGCCCTGCTCCGCAGGACTGAGCCCCCGGAGAGCTGTGGTGCTACCTGGCACCCTCCCTGTCCAGGGACTGCCCTAGCCTGCAGTGGTGGGAGGGCAAGCTGTCTGATCCCACTGGGTGACAAAAAGGGTAGAGCAGCACGCTGGCAGCAGCGAGGCTGAGCTGTGGCTGTCCCTGCCTGGCTGAGCGTGTGGCTGTGGCAGGGCTCGCACGTGCCTGGAGCAGAGCACTGTGCTCCCTGGGGGCTGAGCGTGGCAGGCAGGTCCTGAGGCACTGAGTGCCTGGCAGGGCACGTGGGAGGCATGGCTCCTGGGCTGGGTGCTGCCCCCGCTGATGGGGTGCTGGAAGGGGGTGTCCCTGGCAATTTGTAACCTGGGAGGGGTGAGGCCCTGAGATTCTCTGAGGTCTCCAACTCCCATGGGAGTGGCTGTGCTGCTGCATGTCCCATCTTGCCTGGAATGTATGAGCTGGGCTGGGCTGCTGGGTGTCCTGCTCAGCACCTGTGGCACCCCTCACCTCCCCACATAGGCAGGGCTAGGGGCTGGAGACCCTGAAGTTGGACTTGGCTTCGGCTGGGTAGGCAGGAGCAACCTGCAAGCTCACCACTGCAATGGCAGCTCTGAGGCACAGCACCCATCGCTGCCCAAACCACAGATCACCCAGCTAGAAGGAAACAGGACCTGGCTCCCTGCCCCTTCCCATGTGCGAAGTCCTAGCCTGCTCCCAGGGGCTGCTGAACGGGAAAGGAGGCAGTCCTGCCTCAGGGGCTGTCCTCCTGCCATAGTTAGCTTTTCAGCTCGTTGTAGGAGCTGCCGGTCCAGCTTCCTGTAGCGTGGGTCCAGCCAAAAGAACCCTCCTGGGGAGCTCCGTTCCCTCCCAGCTCAGTGCCTGGATCCATGAGACCGGTGCCTGCTGTGACTCCCTGTGCACCCTGCTGCAGGCTGGGTGCTCCCCAGCAGTCCCAGCAATGTGGCCAGGGGCTAGGTGCCCTGCAGGTGTGTGCATAGCTGTCATCTCTGGCTTTCAGTGTGACTGCAGCTGGTTCCTTTTCCTCTTCTGTGTCTTCCTCTTCACACTGGTGTGGCTCTACTTCACCGTCATCATCCTCAATGACTTTCACAACTTCAATGAGTGAGTAGGATCCCGCATCCAGTCTTGGTCCCCGTGTCCCGCCTGCCCCTCTGATAGTCTCCTTTGCTGGCAGGTTCATCTTCAAGCAGAGGAAGTTGTGGCTAGACTGGTCCCTGGTCCTGCTCATAGCTACGGCCGTGCTGATCACCTATTCTGCTGTGCTGCTGGTGAGCCCTGCTGATCCTTCCTGGGCTAATGGGGGTACGGAGCTGTGCTGAGCACAGGCTGGCGCTGTGCCCTGTGCAGAGCCAGGTGGAGTCCACAGCATCTGGCCGGCTGGAGCTGTGTCAGCCTAAACATAGCCAGAGACCCTGCCTGTGTCAGTGGGTTGCAGTTCCTGTGGCTGAGTCCTTAGAGGGCTGAGGCGTGAGGTACAGCCCATCTCTGATGCCTCCTTGTTCTTCTCGCAGGTCCTTGCTTTGTGCTTGCAGCTCTGTGGCCAGCCCTTGAAGCTACACTGGCTGCACAAGGTGAGAGACTAGGGGTGCAGGGGGATGGTGCCTACTCTTGCTGTCCTTGCACCTTGGGAAGCTGCGACCAGCCTACTGGGGCTGCGTACAGCTGCTGTGACCCCACAGAGTGGCTATGCATCCTTGCTCAGCTGGGTTGCAGCTGTTAGTACCCCAGCCACACTTCTCTGGGATGGAAATATTCCCCTCGCTCAAAGCATGAGTACAGAGCTCAGCTGCAAACTCAGATGGGCAAAGTGGGGTCCTGAAGCTTGGATGGGCTCAGGAGGACGGGATGAGGACGACTCTGCTGGCCCTGCCAGGGCAGAGCCCAGCTGGCCTGCAGGGTGCTGTGTGCTCCCCTAACTGCACTGTATCCTGCCCCACAGACCCTGCTGATCTTAACTGCCCTGTTGGTGGCTGCAGCCTTCACAGGGCTGGGAATAAAGTGGGCGGAGGAGTGGAGAAGTGCACGTATCTCCCTGCAGGTGAGTCACCTCGATACCAGAGACTCCCCCGCTGTACCCAGTACCTGGCATGTGGGTATGAGCTGAAGGGCGGTGACTGGAGTTCCCAGCGTGGCTGGGTGCCGTGAGGGTTAACTCCCTGCCATTGACTTCTGCTGCCTGGCCAGGCAAGGTGCTTCTCCTGCTCTTGCAGTCCTGCCTGGAGCATCTGCAGTCAAGGTGATGAACGGGGCTGGACCAGAGCAGGGAGTTTGTTCAGTCCCCCCAGGAGCTTGTCCTTCCCTCCCTGGCGCTGTTGCTCTTCCAGCAGTACTGGCTGCAGTGGCAGATCCCTGGCATTGGAGCATGTGGATTTTTGGGACAGGGTCTGGGCTGGCGCCAGCTGACACCCTGCCTTTGCCTCCCCAGGCAACAGGTCCCTTCCTGCACATTGGAATCCTGGGGGGAATGACGCTTCTTGCCTGGCCCCTGGCCAGCTTCATCTACCGTACCCACAACACAGGTAACACCCCTCCAAGGTCTCCACCTCCCTCCTTGGCTGGTACCCTGCTTTCTGCCACCCAGCTGAGCAGCACTGGTGGCGGAGTAGTGTACAGAGAGCACTGGTGCAGTAGGAACAGGTCCCCAGTTCTCAATGTGGTAGTAAAGCCTGCGCTTGGTTGCTGCTTCTCATGCCCAGCCCTTTGTGCAGCTTCAGCCTTCACTGCTTTGCTGCTGAAGGACAGCTATGGATGGCAGACTGAGTCCTGCAGAAGTGCTGGGCTGGGGTGCAAGGACATGTAGTGGGCCAAGAATAAATTTGCAGTGTGTTCCTGAGGCTGGGCATGCAATGCCTGACCGAGGGCAACCATAACTTAATGCCAGGTGAAGCAGCCTTGGCTTATTCCTAACAGTCTGCAAAATACTGCCTCTTTACCTCACCCTTCCATCTTCTCTGTCTCTGCCTGGAGGTCTCAAGGTGTTTCTGCTGCTTGTGTACTGCGCGGTGATGATCGCACTGTATCTGGCTCCCCTGGGAATCACCTCCCCTTGCATCATGGAGGAGAGCCAGCTGCCCCCCAAGCCAGCCCTGGTTGGCCACAGAGGAGCACCCATGGTGAGTGACCAGCACCGGCGGCATCCTGGCACAGTGGTTAGGGTAGATGGAGCAGGCTGCTTTGCCTGGCTGTGCCTGGCCATGGGGCACCAGCATATCAGACTCCTGGTGCTGCAGGCCTGGGTGAGCTCTGGCCAGCCCAGTGGAGAGGGGTCTCCACATCAGCCCGGGCAGCACAGTGCTGGAGGATGGGTGAGGAGGGTGCGCATAGGAGCCGCAAGGCAGAGCTGTTTGCTGAGCGCTGCTGGAGCAGGAGCAGGTGACTCTCAGCAGAAAGCCTGGCTGCGTAGTGTGGGCTGGGGGGCAGGGACTATGCAGGCCCTGGCTGTCCTTTTCCATTCCCCCACCCTACCAGGGTCACCCCAGTCTCATTGTGGTTGCCCTAGAATCTAGCTGGGTTGCTGGGTGCAGCCAGGCAGGGTGGGTGCCTGCCTCCTGCCCCCTCCTGTCCGTGCACTCTGCACTAACACTCTTCCTTTTCCAGCTGGCCCCTGAAAACACCCTTATGTCACTGCGCAAGGCGGTGGACTGTGATGTGCAAGTCTTTGAGACAGACGTCATGGTGAGGTAAATCTGCAGCAGGGACTCGGAGGAAGGGGTCTGTGCATCCTGGGATGTCACCTCCCACATGGGACATCCTGGGAGCACTTGGGGAGGACTCATACAGCCTTCGTTTGAAGGCAGCCCTGTGCAAAGAGCTCTGCCATTCCCACCTTGCCAGTGTGGGACTGGTGCCAGCTTGCTGTTCCAATGATCTGGGAGAGGTACTGGGTTTCTGTCTTCCCATGCAGGTTGTCTTCCAGGGCGTTAGGAGCGAGGCACCATCAGGGAGGGGCACTGCTGGAACACAGACCCTGGCTCTAGTTTATCTCATGTAATCCTGCTATGGGGGACAGCTGTTGCACTGAGCAAGGAACTGCTTGGTTCCTGGCTTGGTCTCTAGGTGCTCTTTGCTTTCCAGACACTCCCTTTTTTTGTGTAGAGGACCACAAGTAGGCATAAGGCTGGGGGTTACCCTAGCAGGGTGGCTGGGAGGGGGCAGAAATGCAAGGGCAGGGATAGGAGACAAAGAGCTTGCAACACTGGGCTTCCCTCTCTGCTCCTTTGCCAGTGCTGATGGGGTCCCATTCCTCATGCATGACGAGGAACTCACCAGGACCACCAATGTGCAGGCTGTGTTCCCCGAGAGGGCTGCCCTGAACAGCACTGCCTTCAACTGGACAGACCTCCAGCAGTTGGATGCTGGCACCTGGTTCCTAGAGGTCAGGATGCCCCAGGGGGTGGCTGATCAGGCATGGGTGCATTTGTGGGTGAAGCATGAGCCCTGCCCTGGGGAAGGCTCCCTCTGGAGCACTGGTTGTGGCAGACACCTGGACAGGGTGCAGAAGCACTTCCACACCTGCACAAATTCATTGGGTGTGGTTGTGCCCCAAGCTGGGGTTTGTTCTGACTCCTTAGCTGAATCATGAAGGAGGCTGGTTTTGTACGTTTTGTGCATTTGCTCGGAGCTGCACAGCCTGCCTGGGCTTGGAGGCAGCTGTGGCAAGGCTCTTCCCAAGAGGTGACTAACCAACTGCTGAGCTGCTCTGATTGCCCACAGGTGGTGGGTCTGCTTGAACTGTGCTGTTAGTGGGGAGAGGGGGAGAGGTGCCCTGTGGATGTGCAGCAGAAGGATCCCTGTGCTTGTCTACACTGGGGAAGAAGAGGAGAGGCCAGTGTGGGAAACTGAGAGCCAGAGACAGGCACCAGTTTGGGAGGTGGAAGCTTACAGGGAGTCTGCCTACGATGGCTAACAGTCTGTCACCCTTGCAGCGGAGGCCGTTTCCAACTGTGCAGAGTCTTTCTGCTGGCGATCGCAACCAGGTGACTAAACAGAGGATCCCATCCCTGGAACAGGCACTAGAGGCAGCCAAACAGAGCAATATCTCAATCATGTTTGACCTCCGGCCTGAGAACCACAGTGACTACCAGAGCTTCGTCAATGCCACCCTGGATGTGATCTTACAGTCAGGCATCCCACTACAGCAGGTGAGCTGGCCACCACCCCACCGCTGCCAGGCCCTCCTGTCACACCCCTGCCACCCCATATACCATGTTCCCATGTGTGATCCCTGCTGGGGAACCCTATCCAGGTGTAGGGCGCTCTAGGTGGGAGAAGTTGCCAATAATTGGGGGTTAATGCCTGCAGCTTTAGACCCCTCCAAGTAACCTGGTTCCCCAGCATTGGTCACCCTGGTGTGTAAACAGTGACTCAGTCTAGGGAGGGAACCAACAGTGCTAGCAAGAGCAAGAAAACAAACGTTCAGGCTTCACCTCCCCACGCTGTGCCACACCTCTCCCTGCAGCTCTTGGACTCGTGCTGCAACCTCCTGTGTTGCCTTTGCACTTCATCCAACCTCTGCAGCACAGGACACATGCTGCCCTAAGGGGATAAATTAGCACCCAAATCGCTTTCCCTTCTTGGCTTTTTGGGAATGTAGACACAGAAAAGACATACTCTAGTGCTGACCCAAGGTGCATTCTTGCTGCAGAGTTGGAGCCAAAAGGATGCAGTACTTGATCCGTTCAAGGACCCAGAAGGGATGCAACTGCTGCAGCCTGCTTAGGCTGCAACTGCTTTCTCCACTCAGTAGGCTCTGTTGTGTTTGCTGCTTAGCTGGGGCAAGCTCTTAGGAGACTGTCCTAGCTGAGATCCTCATGGAGGAGGGGGGCAGGAAGCAGCTGGCTGAGCAGGCCATGTGTGCCTGGACCTGCAAGGAAATACCAGAAAGAGAGCAAGCTCTCTGGAGCACCTCTCCTCTTCATGTGCTCTCTGGCTCTCGCTTAGGTCCTCTGGCTGCCGGATGGATTCAGGGAACAGGTCAAACAGCAAGCCCCAGGCATTCAGCAAGTTTACGGCCGGAAGAGACTCCAGAATGAGAAGGAGCCACTACTGCATGTTAATCTGCCCTACCAGGACATGAGCTCTGAGGAGATCAGGTGAGAGCCCTGTGCCCAAGAGCCTGGGAGCTGTGGGGCCTGGGCACTGTCCCAGCTCTGTCCCAGGGGGCTGCAGAGGTGAGGGCCAGCTGAGGCTGAGTGCTGGCGCACTGCTGGGAAAGGCAGGGGGTGTGCTACAGCCCTACAGACAAGCGCGCCTTATCAAGCAGGGCTGGTGCAGGCGATGGAGCTGGCTGCAGTCCTCTGCCTTGCTAGTAAACCTGCCCTGGGTCTGGCTCTCCAGACACTTGCTCCACGTGGCTGCAAGTGCTGGATCACATCCCAGATATATGGTCCTCTCTGGCTGTACGCTGAGTGTGCTGGCACCCTGCTGTCTGCTGCTGGCTCTGACCACAGCTGTCCCCATGCAGGCAGTACCGCCAGGACAACATCTCTGTCAACTTGTATGTGGTGAATGAGCCCTGGCTGTTCTCTGTGCTGTGGTGCTCTGGGGTGAGCTCTGTCACCACCAACGCCTGCCAGGTGCTGAAGGAAATGAATCGCCCTATCTGGCTGCTTGTAAGTGACTGTCCTTCACCCTGTGCCCCAGGCACTTGTGTGTTCCCTTCTGCAGCAGCCCTGGGCAGCCAACTGCCTTGAGGGTGGTTTTGCTCAGTGCTCTGCTGGCATGGGAACATGTGACCCTGCAGAAGGGACTGAGGGCATGGCAGGCTGGGCTGTGCCGTGCCACCAGCATACCACCCTGGCTGGTGTTCATGGCTCATCTTGTTGCCTTGCAGCCCAGCAGCACATACCTCATGATCTGGATTGTTGTAGACTGCGCTTCCTTCCTTGTCATTCTCTGGGCTTTCGTCTTGCTGAAGTAAGTTTGGTCCCTTTCACCCTCCGATGACAGGTCTGTTGGGGGAGGCTGTAGCGTACCCTGGGCGGCTGGTACATACCCAAACCCAGCCATATCTGCTGTCACCCCACCCTGGGCTCAGCAGACAGGAGAGGACCCCCCAGGCTCTAAGTGAGACAGCAGTGTGTGGAGGCAGCTTTTATCACCAGGCTGCAGCTAAAAATCTGGCCTGACCCTTCCTTGAGGTGCTGCATGCCTTAGTTCACGCTTACTAATTTGCTCTGCACCCCAGGGCATGGTGGGCTGGGACTGAGGGACCTTGGCCCTGCTCCTCTACTAGTGCTGCAAGCACCAAGAGCAGATCCCTATGAGACTGTGCCCCCTGTGGGGCCCTGCAGACTCCAGCTGGGAGCTTGGGGGAAGGAAGAGGGAGGCCAGATGCCATGCTAACATTTCTCCTATTCCATCTCCTAGGAAATGCTCCCGGAGAAGATGGCCAGTGGGTGAGTGTGCACAGATGTGAGCTCCCCTCCCTCGGAGCAGGGCTGTACCTGCATGGTGCTCCCTGGCAGGCAGGCAGCTTTCTCCAGCTGAATGTGACAGAGCTGTTTGGGGTGGCTGGGGGAGGGAAGGGAATCCCAGCCCAGGGAGTTCCTGTCCTGCCCTTAGCAAACAGCCCTCTGGGACAGCGCTGGGGAATCCCATGTTCCCCAAGCCTCCTTAAACCTGCTTTTCAGGTTGCTCCACCTGTCACTGCCCGATGGTGGCTGCCTGCAATGACTTTTTTTCCTCTCTGTCTCCCCAGAGTCTGAGACAGATGTGCTGCTCACAAAGATCAACAGCTTGATGCAAGAGTGACCCTCCAGCCTGCATCAGCCATGGGGAGGGGCGGCCAGAGCCCTGCACAGCTCAAGTGGGCAGCACTCCTCAGGCCAGCTTCGAGGCTCCTTTCCTTTGCAGACTCCTTCCTGAGCATCCCATCTCCTGTAGCCTTCCTGGCTCCTCGTGTGGTGCACACCTGCCCCCAGCTGAAAAGACCTGGAACTGGGTTCACAGTTCCTACCGGCAGCGCGGAACTGGAGCCTTTGCAGGGGTTTCCTAGGACTAGTTCACGCCTGAGGGCTGAGTGCTTAGCCAGCGGGTGTGGGGCTAAGACCTTCAGCCCTGGAGTTTGGAGACTTAGTGGGGATTTGAGTTGCTGTTCGGTGCAGGGCAAGGGCAGCCTCTGCCTGTCAGCCGCAGATCTGCAGCCAGTGATGGGAAACCTTGTTTAAATTGCTGCTCCCCTGGGGGCTGCCTTGCCACATGGCTTGAGGGAATAGGAAAGAGGGTGCGAGGTGCAGGGGTGGCTTTTCACGAGATGGAGGGGGAGCTGAGCTCTTTGCATCCCCTATGCTGGATGCAAGTCCTGCCCCTGCTGGCCTCGTGCTTGCAGGCTGGGCTGCTGGTACCCCGTGCAGGAGTGAATGCCTGTTGCTCTGGGGGGCGAGGGGCAGGGGCTGGGGGTGGAGGGGAACAGGGGCTGGTAGGACCACAATCACAGTCGTGCTGCTGCAAGGCTGTGGAGGGGTGCGAGGGAGGGGTGTGCGGCATCGGTCACTTGCAGCAGGGCCTTGAACGCGGAAGGGGGATTAGGTGAGTTTTACTTGTTCCTACCTATTTATGTCAATAAAGCAGCGGAGCGGTAGACAGACCCCGCGGGGGTGACTCGGCCGTGCCTGCCTGCTGCCCCTCTCCCGCTCCCCCGGCCGCGGGGCCGGCCCGGGCCGGCGGCGGTGCGCGGTGCGTCCGTGCCACCTAGCGGCAGCGCGGGGAAGCGGCGCCGGCGGCCGAGCGGCTCCGCCGGGCCGGGCCCTCCGCAGCGGGGAGGGGGGGCGGGGGGAGGCCGAGCCGGGCGGGCCCGCGGGGTTCGCGGGGAGGGGACGGGGGGGCGCGGGCCGAGCCGCCCCGGTACCCGGCGGGCCCCCGCAGCCGCGCCCTGGGGTAGAGCGGCCGGGCGCGCTCGGTGGCGAGGCGGTGGCGGAGGCGGTGCCGGCGAGAGGCGGGCGAGGGGCGGCTCCTCGGCCGGTTCCCGCGGGGCGGGGCGGGCGGCGGCTCGGCCGCTCGCGGGCTGGTACCGACCGGAGCGGCCGCCGGCCGCGGCGGAGCGATGATCCGCCGGGAAGGTAAGGAGCGCCCTGCCCTGCCCGCAGCGCCGGGCACCGCGGCCCGCCGCGCTCAACAAGTGGCTGCCCTGCCGGTACCGGCGCCGCGATGGTGCCCGGTGCCCAGCGCTCCGGCCGGGCGGCTCCCTCCCTCCCTCGCTCCCTCCCCGCCGCGGGCGGGGCGGCCCTGCCCGGCGCACCACGGGGGCTGTGACCCGAGGACCGGGTGCCCCCCGGTTGCGCCCCCTCCCCGGGCTGCGGGGCATGACGTCGTGCCCCCGTGGCTCGGAGCGGGTGGCCGTGGGATGCTGTGCTTGCAGCACCCTCGGGTGCTGGCGGGAGGGCAGGTACGGGGGTGTCGGCCCAGCGAGGGAGCACCTCCCGTAAGCGGGACTTGCACCTTGAGGCATGGTGTGATCGGCCGTGGACACCACATGCTCTTTCTTGGGTGCTGCAAGGAGGGTGCTCCAGTCTCTGCCCTGTGCTGGAGGCGCAGCAGGTCCGTGGGTCGGGTGGTCCAGGGCCAGACGTCTCCTACTCTAGCTGGCTGTCACCCAGGGTTGGTGGCACGGGTGGCACGCTGCTCCTTCTGTGCAGCCTGGGGTGGGGTGGGGTGTTCGCACCAGGCTCACGGTCTTTGTGTCCTGGTGTGGTGGCCCAGCCCTGGTTCTCCACCTGCTTTAGCTTCTGCTGATAAGGTCAGGAATTGACCAGGCAAAGATGACTCAACCCTGCTTACGGGATGCCTGGGCAGTGTCTGCAGCCACTGTCTGATCTTGCAGAAGGAAGCCCTTAGTGATAACACAGGACTGGGGTGCCCATAAAGCCTAATAAATCTGGAGCTTGGGCAAGTCTCTGCTTTTCCTGGAGCCGGCAGGAGCCCAGCTCTGAGCAGAAGCTAGTTATGCTTTCCCAGGCTCCTTCCTCTGTTCTGCTCCCGAAAATGAGTCAGGGTGGAACGGTGACACCGGCAGAACCCCCTTCCCCTTCTGGTTGAGGAGCTGGGACAGCAGGTGGCATGCATCCTAGCAGACATAGGCCCCCTTGTTCCATGACCTGAATTCCCTGCTGAAAGCCCTGGGATGAGCAGGGTCATCCTTTCTGCATGAGTTCGTGGGTTAAGAGATGAGTCCTCAACAGTGGCGGGACAGCTTCCCCGCCTCCTCACACAGACGCTCTTTGTCTGCCGGCTGCCTGGCTGACAAAGGGAAATATTCACTGATAGGGATGGGATGGGCTCAAGGTCCACAGGAGCTTCCCACCTGCTTGAGAGATGGGTCACATCTGGGGCTGGAGCTGGACTGGCAGCCCTGGGAGTCAGCCCAGAGAAGCATGGAAGTGTCCTGGCACAGAGAGATCACAGCTCCACTATTTTATGTCCAAGGTTGTCTCACGGCTGTGGTGAGCCCAGTCTTTAACCAAAACACTGCTTCATGGCAGCCTCCAGCTCCCCTTCTGGCCAGCATCCCTCCTACCCTGACCCCAAGACATCATGTTCCTTTCCCACTGTGTCTCCTGCTGACCCAAGGCTGCTTGCTGCGTGGAGCAATTCTTACACTTCACCCTATAGAAACCCAGGTTTTGACATACACGTAGCAGAACTGTTGGCAATATCTTGGGCTAGGGGAGTGGGGCCATGCTCAGCTTTGCTGCAGCCGTCTGGCCCTGCATGGGAGACTGCAACCCACAGCCCTCTCCAACCAAGACGTGTCCAGCGGACACAACCACCTCCCATCTAGCCCCTGCCCAGCTCTCTGCCATGGTCCCTCACAGCAAGGTTAGCTCTTCCAGGTATGTGTAAAGAGGCTGCTTTTGTGGCTGTCTGACTCTTAAAAATCCAGAGCTGGAAGGCAACTTGAGTATCCAGATGAACCCTTTGCACCACTCCAAGGCTGTACTCAAGCTTTCCCTGATGATGTCTGTTCACCCTTCAGCGTTAATGCCTTGTTACTCCTGTATCATCTCTGCAGACACTGAACGAGCAGTGGAAATTCTGACCAGATACCAAAGCACCCTGCGGTCCCCAGAGGAGCAGGAGCTAAAAGCCTCCATTGGAAAAGTCTCGCACATCTTCCAAAGTGAACTCTTCCAGGCTCTGCTGGGTAAGCCCCTGCCTTGTGATCCCTGGGGCTTTGTGGTCAGTGGGCTCTCCTGGGGGGCCTGATCCTGCACAGGTGCCTGGTACTGACCAGGCATCCGTATGAACACATGGGTGTCTATAATGCCAGCAAGCTGGGCTGTCTTTCCCTCCAGGGCTTGGGCTGGAGATACTGGGGGTCCAGGCTGCAGTAGCTGGGTGGTTGTGTTATGAACAGGATTCCTCAGTAGAGCAATTGTGGACAAGGGGTAAAGCCACCTTCATCAGGCCACGCCAGATCTACCCAGCACCCGCTAAAGGATCTGCAGTGCTGCGAGCACCCTCTGCGCAGTGCAGGTGTGGGGTGTCTGCAGCCACTACTGGATTTCCAGCTTTGCTGCCGTACCAAGGGCATCCCGCAGCAGGGCCTTGCTCCTCCCTGCAGCCCTCAGCTTCATCATGACCTGTTACTTTCTCTTCTTGCTGCTGACCTGAGGGGAAACTAAATTTTTCTATCTTTGAGAGAGAATTGATGCATACCCAGCTCCTTTTGGGGTATCCTGGTTTTTCTGGCACTTAGACCTACAAGCACTTGCGAGTAACACACTATGCAAGTGGCTCCATTTCACCCAAGAAACAGACTTGGCAGCGAGGCTCGTCTTGGGGTTGAGCACCAGAAAATGCCATTTTGAATGCATTTGAAAACACACTTTCTTTGCAAAGTATGTTTTTTCAGAAAAATTCAATGGTTTTGGACTCTGAAGTTGCTTGGCTCCATTCCCTGCCAGAGCAGACCAGATCCTGGCTGTGTGGGTTCACTTAGGGCGCTGATTTTGGAGGTAATCCCAGAGAACCATTTGCAGAAGCTGCAGTGTGCTGAGAGGGGCACGAGCTCCTGCTCAGCTCCTCTCCTTTAAGTCCTGTTTGCTGTGGTCCTCGGGGAAGTGTGCATAGCCCTGGCAGTTTCTGTTCCCAGGTCTCATGGGAGAGAAGCTTGAGTTCCTGCTGGGAGGGAAGGGAAAGCACCCCAGAAGCTCTGCACCCCAGGGGAGGACCTCGGCCTTGGAATGCAGAGGTCCATGTGTGGTCTGTGCCTCGTTCTCAGTGCATCTTGACCCAAGGCGCGCGCTCTCTCTCTCTCTTTCCAATACCAAGAAACCCTGGCATTCCCCCTCACCATCACTCTCCACTTGGCAGCTCTTGCCTTTTCCTCACACCCCTACAGCCAGGGACCCATCTCCGTGCCCTCAAGTTGCCAGCAGCTCCTCTGTGCTTCAGGTTATCCATTGAAAATGAAATACAATCATGCCCTGAGCGATTTTATTCTCTCCTTTCCTTGTTCTTGCTGTTGGAGCATCACCTGGAGGCTTTCAGCCCGAGTGCATCTTTGTGCAGGGCTCATGCTAGGACGTCTGTGCCATTGGCAGCAGAGACAGCCAGCAAGGGAGGGCTCCCTGGGGCAGTGGACTCCTCTGTTGAAGAGACCAGCATGCAGCTCCTTTCTCGCCTCTTCATTTATACAACTCTCTCTCAAGATGGACCACACTGGAGGCAGTGGTCCCCAGCAGGGCTGTGATCGCCTTGGCAAACCTGACATGAGCCCAACACCCCTGGCTGCTTTTGTGTGCTCCCCCAGCCCTCCCCAGGGCTGTGTGAAGGCAGCAAAGCAGCTTTCCCAAAGCCCGGGGCTGTTCATATTAGTGCAAAAGTGTTGCAGAGAGTGTAGCTGGAGAGAGCACATCTGCGTGCACGCCAGGCTGGCTGCAGTTTGCACGCTGGCACGCAGATGCTGCACAGACTTCCCAGCTCCCTGCTGTAAGCCGTCTGTCTTGGTGTCCTGTCAATGCTGGCACGAGGGAGTGTCACTTGATTGCTGGTGACCTTTTCAACTGGTTTAACAGGATATTAGGTCCCCGTGCCAGAGCGAGCTTTCTCTAGATGTGTTTACCTAACTAGGAATTTGCATCAATTACTTCTGCCCCCTCCTCCCCCTCCCCGGATAATGGGTTTGTGAATTCCCTGCATGGACACGTGTGATGCTGTGTCCAGCTGCGTGCTCGCTGTGCCCGTACACGGCCAGCACACACCGGGGTCACTTAGTGTCCACAGTCTGGACCCGGTGGAGCACAGTGACAGCTCTGGGAGGGTGGCAGAGCATTTCTATTTTATTTGTTTTTCACCCCCCCATTTTCTCACTGGGCTGCTGTGTCCCTGTCTGAAGTTTGCTCGGAGTCATGATGCTGGCTCAGAGTTTATCCAAGGGAAGAGGATTTGCAGGGGAGCTACTGCAGGTACACCTCCCTGCATAGAAGCTTCCATGCCATGCCAGATGCTTCTAGCTCTGGAGACGTCTCAGTCTGCAGAGGTCCCTCCTCTTGCAGTCTTTCAGCAATATGGGCCTGATTTTCCTGCTTTTTTTCAACCCCTGGGGAACACGAATGTATGAGCATGGTACATCCTTGTCCTCAGATTGCATGTTCCTACGGGTAATGGTCTCCTAAGACACGCATTGGCTGGCTCGAGTTTGAACACCAGAATGCATTATGCTGTAGTAGAGCTACCAGAAGTGCCAAACATGGAGTTTTCCAAGTTGGTGCACATGAAAAATGCCAGGGATATGGCATTTCTGTACCCTTTTTATTAAGAATAAGCTGGTTTGTGGACTCTAGAAGCCCCAGTTTGCCCAGCTCCAGGCGAGGATCTGCTGGGATGTTTGGATAAAACCTGCGTGGTGTCCAGGGCTGGATGTCTCTGTCACCATGAATGTGCCCAGTGTTGCTCTGCACATGCACAACTTTCTGCCAGACTCCTCTGAGCACAGCACAGCCCCTTAAATCCTTGTGGTCATCGTGCCAGACCCAGCTCCCTCTCCCAGGAGCTGCCCGTGCCCCGGGGCACACTGACTCTGCCAGGGTGGCTTCTGCCCCAGCAGGTGCCACAGCAGCTGGCTCGGTGCGGCACAGCGATGCGGGAGCTGCTCTGCGCTGGAATGCGCCAACCCTTGCTCCGCACAAAAGAAATTCCTTGGCTCGAAGAGGGAAAACAGGCTGTGCTGGCTCCCTCTCCCTGGCCCCTCTCCCTGCGACTGAGGCTGTGGAGCCAAGCGCATGACTTGCAGGGAAACGGCCCAGCCAAAGGGCGCTTGAGGAGCCTGGGCTGGGGGATGCTGTGGCTGTGGGGATGGGGCGACTGTGGCCCCGCTTTCCCTCTGATCCCTGGAGCCCCTCAGGGTGACGTCGGCCTCCTCTGGTGCCGCTAGGGAGGACAGGGCTCGCACGCAGAAGCAGCTCCCTGACCTTTCCTTCCTGGAGCCGGGGCTGAAAGGGGCCGTTGTGCCCTTTGCAGCGGGCAGATCTGGGCGGACAGGCAGGGTCTGTGTGCGCTCAGCCATCCCGGCTGCCAGCAGCCCAAAGGGCAGCGCTCCTCCCGAAAGCCCTCTGGGGCTCAGCTCCTCTCCTGTGCCTGAGCAGAGGCTGGCGCAGACCCCAATGAGGTCCTGTCAGCTGCTCGGGCCCCCAGCCTTCCCCTGTGGGTCCTTTTACCCCAAAAAAGGTTCCTCACAGTGCTTCTCTGGGTGCAGAACTCCAGCAGGGAGCTCGGCTCGCCAGCAGCGCTGCTAGATATGGTAGTCATGGCTTCCCTGGGTGGCTGCAGGAGCCAGGATGGAAAACTGGAGGAATCTGGAGGATTCCCAGCCCTGAAGACTCCTCCTTTTGCAAATTAGCCCATAGCCAAGGATGGAAACTCATAGCTGGATTGAAAGCTCTGCTGTGGCAGCCATAGGTGTGGATCCTCCCTACAGTAGTGGGGCCACAGCTGGGAGGCTGGTGCAAGGCTGAAGTTTCTGCTTGGGGTAAATCTGCAGTGATGCAGCTGATGACAGTGCATGTTGACATATCAGAAATATCATCTTCTGGAAGTTCGCGTGCCGGGTGTCATAAGGGCTCTGCATTGCCACTCGGATGCTGGTGCTATAGAAATATTTAATGACGTTTATTTGACATACTGACCCCAGGAGGAAATTGCTAGACAAATTCTAATCTCTGTAAATCTTGAGTTACTCTTCCTTATTAGATCTAGAGTGGATACGCTGTCACCAAACAGAAATCGAGCTGTAAGACAGAACATGCAGCATCATCTTTTGCTACCACAACGTTGTCTTACTGAGGTTTTTCAGGTAGTGCACAGGTGAGGCAGACTTGTGTGCAGCTTGTGATGCCCATAAGAAATGAAGGAAACCAGCATACATGTTAAATTATCTTTAACGCCATGTGCACGTGTGTCTTAAAATGTACTGCTGTCACAGCAGCGCCCTTGACTGCCTGAACCCAGCCCCCTGATCCTGAAATTCGTCTGGTCCCTGGTGCCAGCGGTGATTCCCTCTCCTGGCAAGCATCTAAAATGGGCTGAGGGTTTAAGAGGTGGAGAGTGGCTGCTTCAGAGGACAAGCTTCCCGCTCCACGGGAAGCAGCCAGCTTGGCTGCCCAAGGCTGTGTTCCTGCAGCAGATGGGTGACAAACAGGGACGCCAGCAGTGGTGCACCCCCACGATGGGGCTGTTCAAATCCTGTTTTCATTTTTGCAAAGTTTTGTGCATTCCAAGCATAATCCATGCAGCCAGGAGCCCCTGCTATCCTGTTATGCAATGACTATTTTTGTAACCAGAAGGAGAGATGTTTTTGCATGAAAACAAAGTCCTGTTTGTCTGGCTGTGCAATGACTGCTTGCTGTGACCTCATGTCTGATTTGGGAGGGCTGCAGGGGCTGCCAGCAGCGTGCTCAGCACCCAGGGGCTGCGGAGGGGATTCCCCAGGCACTGTGGGTGGATCTGGGGACTCCCACTCCTCCCGTCATTGCTGGCTGCCCCATGTCTGCTAGGGCACAGGACAGAGCCTGACAAAGATGCAGCACGAAGCAGCAGCTGCAAAAGTGGCATCGAAGCCAGGCAGTGGGATGGTGCTCCCTGGACTGGGGTGGCCACACAGCCTGTTGGGCTCCCCACGAGCCCAAAGCTACTCTGCTGGCAGCTGAGATTTATAGCAGCTTTTTCCCTGAAGCTGGGAGGTCACCAGGCAGCCCCTAGGAGCTGGATGATGAGGGTCAATACTGTTCCCCATCCCATCTGCAACATAGGTGTGCTGCTCTGGTGCATGGGCATGTGGTTAAGCATAGGGAGAGGGTGAGGACTTGCATCTGGGGGTGCAATCCTGCTTTGTGGAAGCATCCCTGGGAAATAACCTCGGACAATGCTCAGCACATCCCTGCTTACACTGCCCCACATTGACCTGATTTCTTTTGAAAATCTTTATAGTGTGCTTTTAATACTCCATGGTGCCTTGGTGTGGCATAGTTTCAGGTGAGAAATTGCACACTGAAGGGGCTGATGGAGCCACTTCATCCCTGAGCTCCCAGGAAGTGCTGGGAGAACGGCTACAGCCTCCTCGAGCTGAGACCCACCGCTTGCCCTT
The DNA here is from genome assembly GCF_015220075.1 of Falco rusticolus. Classification (NCBI taxonomy): domain Eukaryota; kingdom Metazoa; phylum Chordata; class Aves; order Falconiformes; family Falconidae; genus Falco; species Falco rusticolus. The sequence goes on along the minus strand of NC_051200.1, from coordinate 13,343,946 downwards.
GGAGTCACTCGCAGAAGAGGGACTCTTCAGCCTCTTCTGCAATGGACGCAGATACAGAAAATGATCTCAGGTTCCTGCTGTGCTTTCCCCGCTCTGAGTGCTTATTTATGCTGCCGTGACTCTTCGACCCTGCCAGCTCTACCAGGCTTCCTGTTTCCCAGATGCTTGAAGGGATTTATTACTGTTTTATGCCTTTCGCAAGGCGTTTACCAAACTCTTTTGGCCGACCTTCTGGAGCTTTACCTTTAACCTGGCAGCATTTACCATCCTTTCTGGTTTCCTCATTTGGACACAGCCTCAGCTGATGTCTTCTTCCTTTAACAGCCTCCCTTCCCCTGCAGCCCAGCCTTGTGGTCCTCCCTTTTGCCTTTACGGTATCCTCTGGCCAGGACCTGTGCATTTGCTCTGTCTTGGTGGGTATCTCTAAATAGGCTCAGTGCCTCCCACAAATGTTTTACCCCCTTTGTTACCTCTTTCAGTTTCTTTGTTGTAGTGGGTTTGCATGGAGAGGGTTTGGTAGCGGGGGGGCTGCAGGGGCGGCTCTGTGAGAAGCTGCCAGAAGCTTCGCCCATGTCCGATGGAGCCCGTGCCAGCCGGCTCCGAGATGGACCCACCGCTGGCCCAGGCTGAGCCCAGCAGTGACGGTGGCAGCGCCTCTGGGGTAACACGGTTAAGAAGGGGGAAAAAAAAATCTGCACAACAAAATTGCAGCAGAAGAGTGAGAAGTGAGAGCAGCAGCCCTGCAGCCCCCCAGGCCAGGGCAGGAGGGGGCCGGGGGGCTCCAGGCGCTGAAGCAGAAGCTCCTGGCAGCCCGTGGGGAGCCCACCATGGGGGAGCAGACACCCCCACACACAACCTGCGGGGGGACCCCCCTGGTGCCGGGCAGTGTGAGGGGGAAGGGGCAGCAGGACAGAGTGCGATGAGCAGCCGCAGCCCCCATTCCCCATCCCTGCGCCGCTCAGGGGAGGAGGGAGAGAAATCGGGAATTAAAGTAAGCCTGGAAAGAAGGGAGGGGTGGTGGAAAAGGTGTTTCTAAGTTTTCATTTTAGTTCTCATTGTCCTACTCTGATTTGAATGGTAAGAAATTAAACTGGTTTCCCCAAGTCTGGTCTGCTTTGCTTGTGATGGTAATTGCTAAGTGATCTCCCTGCCCTTATCTCCACCCAGAGCCTCTCTTTACGATTTCTGTCCCTGTCTGGTTCAGTAGGGCAGTGACAGAACGGCTTTGGTGGGCACCTGGCATCCAGACAGGGTCAAACCACCACATTCGTAAAAAAGCTTCTGACTTTTGATGTAGTCCTCTTTCTGAAACTAAACACGTCTGCACCGGGTGTATTGGCTTTTGTTGCTCCTACAGGGGTGCTGGATCTGGAGGTCCGTGTCTGACCTGGCTCTGGAGGTGAGCTAGGGGTGCTGTGGGTCAGCAGCTGCCTGACTACACAGCAGTGGGGGCTTCCTTAGGGAGAAGTGAAGCCCAGTGCAGCCGTGCTGCTCCCTACAATCCTCCACATGTGACCAGGAGAGGGTAAGATGCTCCTGGCAGGGATAGGAGAGGATGTGGGCTCCCACAGCCCCTCTGGAGCTACAACTGGGCAGCAGCTGCCATCGGGTTCCTCTGTCACCCCGTAACTGTCTCTGGAGCAGCAAGGGCTGGGATACCCCATTCTCATGCCTCTCTCCGGATTTTATTAAATCACTGTTTAGGCCTCAGCCTTCCTCCATCTCAGTGGAACTTTCTGCTCACTGTTATGTCCAGGACTGATTTCCTTCCCAAAAGCAGAACATTTAAAACGTTCAGGTCATAAATGAAAATCTGTTCCAGAGTCTTTTGGCATGTCTGCTTGGTGTATATTTCTGCCAGTGAACTAACAGTAGTGATAATCACTGGTAATGATTGTCTTGGTCTAGAGACAATTATATTTTGCTTCTTGTAGTCATTTTACGTGTAGTGAATTATTTTTACAAGTTGTACTATTTTAAAATGATTTAGTGTCTCTTCTGAGTTTCCTTTTGTTTTCATTCAAAAAAACATTCTGGAATTTATTATTAAAACAGTATGATTTACAGCAGCAGGTTCAGGTCATTGGAGCCCAGAATGGAGATACCTGGCACCTGCTTGTGGCAGTACGCAGGTAGAATTGTGCCGGGTGGGAAGAGGGAATTTACTGGGGAAGGAGCTGGAGATAACACAGCTGTAGCCGTCAGTATTAGAGCTTGTACACAGTGAGCCTACTGTCCTCATGCTGTGTGCCTTCTCTGCCTGTCCCCATGGGAGGGGAGACCCTCGATGGGCCAGGGTCGCTGGGGAGCAGCAACGGGGAGGGAAAAACCTGGCAACATCAGGGCAGGCAGGCAGGGGCTGGCTGGTACAGGAGGCTTCTCAGGGCAGAAGGGACATGGGACCACACATGGGGCTGGCACAGCCTGGAGGGGAGAGCAGGATGGGGTGGATTTCTGATTGATGTTGCTGAGCGCTGTTTGCTCTTAGTCCCCATGGAGAGTGTGGTCATTGCTCTGTGGAAATGCCCATGCCTTCCAGAGCCAGGCACCCCACTACACCTCTTGCCTTGCAGAGGGGGCACGGTGGGCAGCATGGCAAGGGTGGGGAGCCAGCAGAGCCCTGCTCCAGCCCATCACCCAGGTGCCAGCCTCTCACAGAGGGCTCAGGCTTATGGTGCTCTGGAGGCAGAGTGGGTGAGCCCAGATGCTGCACCCCATGCAGGATTCTGACATCAGGCTGCCTCCCCGGTCCTGTGGATGTTTCCCATGCTGTTTTGCAGATATCCATGAATTCTACGATTTCACGCTGCGCTCTGCACCCCCGCAGCCTCCCAGCCCAGGCACACATCGTGGCACAGCCAGGCAGCAGCATGCAGCCAGCGAGCCCAGCTCTGCGGTCACACTCGGAGAGCCCCAGAACCTACCTGAGGTAAGGGCTGCCCTGGCACGGTGCTGCGGGGCCAGATCCTGCACACCTTTGTGCTGAGGGGGAGGCAGGGGGGGATGGGAGGCTTCTGGCCGCTGCAGCCCAGCCAGCTCACACCCAGGGTGTTTCCATATCTCCTCTGTCATAGCTTGTCTCATTACTGAGGCAACTTCTCCGGTTCACAAGTGTTAATTGAATTACTCTTAATGCAAAGATCTTCAGCTCCAGCGCTGGTTCCTGCTCAGCTGTTGGAGCTGGATTAGTTGCTCCTGTCTGACGCTGTCTCCCACGGAGGCGTTTTGGCGCTCTGATCCAGCCACCTCGCGGGCTGCTTTTGATAAGTGAAGTAGGTTGAGTCTTTTCAAGTTTCCCTTTTCAGGATTTTCTTCCAGCTCTCAGATAACTTCTGTCTCTCTTATTTGCATTATCTTTAATTTCCAACAGCCTTTTAAAAGATAATGTACCAGGTGGGGAGGCAGGAATTGAGCAGCAGGGTCTCAGTTATCTCAAAGGCACCAAGGTAAATAAAATTGCCTCGTGCTTTTGCAGGCCCTCTTCTCACTCTCACTGCCTTGTGCCCTGTCAAGGGGATGCTGTGGGATCCCCCTGAACTGGGGATGCAGGAACATTTGTGCAAAATGCAAGAATTCAGGGATTCCTCCTTTCCGTGAAATAATCCTATCAGATAAACACCATATTTCTGCCTCACGGACTGAACTGGCTTCCCATCATATACCTGTAGGGATACCAAATCTGAGTGGCACACAGGGACGATGAAGCTGAATGATGTCTCCTAAGGAAGAACACTTTATAGGAGCTTGATGATCAGTAACAGGAGAGACAAACCTACCACAGTCAGGGCAGGAGGTAGCTGTGTCCCTCTGACTCAGGAACAGTTTTAGTCCCTTTTTTTCTTGACCCCTCTCACATTGACAGTCCCTCTAGTTAAAGGCAAACCTGCAGATCTAGTCTGTGTTTATGAGCAATTTTTTAGTGATGTTACCCCATAAGCAGTGGGAACCCCACTTCAGTTTTTGGGCTTCCCGTAGCCTTGATGCACCCCCTGGCAAGCTCTACTGGCAGCAGCCACCATTCTTTGTGGCCAGTCCAGTCCATAGGGCCCTGAGGAGATGTGACAGTCAGTAAGGACATTTACAAATCAATATGGAAACAAGTGGAGAAGCAGCTGCTGGCCTGACGCAGTGGCAGGAGGGGTGCTCCTGCTCCCTGCCCAGTGTCCTGCACGCAGGGGGGATGAGCAAAGCAGCCGATCCCAGGGCTTCCCTGCACCAAACACAGCCCAAGCCCATTGTCACCACCAAATCCCTCCTCCTTTCTCCAAAAAATGTTCTTGAGGCCTCCTATGCTGCTGAAACAGGACAGCCCAGACTCCCCTGCCCGCAAGCCCCCACTGTTGCCTGCAGTGACCCTGCTGCCCATGGGCCCAGTGCCAGGGCAGGCTGTCACAGGTGGTGGCATGCTCACCGAAGGCAGTATGAGCCCCTTGCGTGGGGGAAAGCTCATTTCGGCCCTTCCAGAAGTGATGGGGAGACATGGAGGCAGCTGGCCTGCCCCACCTGCATGAATCCCCTCTCTATTTTCAGGATCCATCCCAGGACGGTGAGCGGAGGCTTCCTGCAGGGGCTGGGGACATGCCAGGGACGCCGCCGCGGCTGGTGAGGGTGACAGCGCGGAGGACGGAGGCACCAGCCAGTGTCTGCAGCCTGGTGCTCAGCTCTCACAGCACACTGCCCCAGGTGAGCCTCCGTGCGCCCCACGCCATGTCCCACCCTGCCAGCCCAGCCAGTGGCTGGCACTGAGGGGACAGCACCGGGGCCGTGTGCCTGTAGCACTGCAGGGACGGTGCTAGGGAGGCAGTTTCCTCCCCTGGGGCTGAAAGTGTTTCCTCATGGCTACTGTGGTGATGCTCAAGCTAGAAAATCTAGCTGTCACCTGTGCCAGGGGCTGGACAACACCAAAATCATCCCCTTGCATTAGCATCTACCATGGCCCAGTGTCAGCCCTCAGGGCTTGGAGGGCAAGTGGATATGATACAGAAATAAAGAGGCTGCGTGGAGCTGGAAATCCTCCCAGCCCCATCCCTCTCACCCCCAGCACTGGCACACTCCCACATTGCAGATTTCAGTATTTTTTTCTCTGAGCTCTTAAATGGCAGGTCCATTCCTCAGCGTACCAGTAGCTTTCTGTGCTGTCTTATTTACTTGGAAACACTGTTTATTTGGATGTGCATTGTAAATCTCAGCTTCCTCCTGGTGCATTGTTTGAGCTACGCATTTGAGGGGAGTTTTAGGGGTGAGCAAATGCCAAAATGCACTTTTGGGGGGGATGAAGTGGCCAGGATGGATGGAGCTCACTGCAGATTTAAAATGATATGGAAGTGTTGTTTTCCTTGGGGTAGTTTAAAATAATGCTTGTTTGCTAAGTCAAGGTCTTCTTCCAAAATATTCTAAATACAAAAATTGCACTGCTTCTTTTCTCCTTTTTAAATGTTTCCCTTCTTATTCTGGACTGCAATAAAATGGGTAACACCCCATTTTTTTTTTCCCTTGCTGTTGAATTTCTCCTTTTCCTCTTGCTACTTCTCTACATTTTCATTCACCAAATCTTTACCTGTTTTGGAAGGGCAGGGTGGTGGTTTTCTGAACACAACAGGAGGATGAGCTCGGCTGCCAGTCTCCGCTCACCAGTGGGAGGGAACCACGACCGCAGATGGGGGAGTCATAGGGCAAAACCCACGAGGGGTGAGAGCCTGATCAGTCAGGAACAGCCAGATTTTAAGGGATTTTCTTCCTAACTGTCCCAAGCTGTGGAGTGCAGCTGCTCTTGCATCCAGCCCCAAATGTCTGGCTGAGTTGGATGTCTCCTTTAGCAGCAGCCACCTAGCTTTGATTTTAAGCCTTCATGTGATGGGGAATCTGCTGTCTCCCTATCCTGGCTGGCCTGATGGTTATTTATCCTTCCCATTAAAAATCTGCACTTTACTGTTAGCCTGGATTTCTCTCGCTTTAGCTCCCAGCCCCAGGAAATTTTGCTGGCTTTGTTTGCTAGGATAAAGGACCGTGGCAATCAGAAATGTTCCCAACATGTAGGTATTTATAGATGCGTCTAAGTTCCCTCTTAACTTTCCCTTAGATAAACTAAACAGATTGGCTTCTTCACTCACTCAGTGTGAGGCAGGTTGTTCCAGCCCTGAAATAATTCCTGTCATTCTTTTCTGAAGCTTTTTTTACTTTCAGCCTCCTCCTTTCTTAGCCTGTGTTGGTACGGGTCAGGAGACGGTCCTTGGTGCCAGGCACTGGTGCTTTCGGGGTCACCCATCTGGGGGGACTGCAGCTGCCAGCCTGGAGCAAGGGGTCACTGCCCGAGAGGGAGGGGGCAGTGGGGACCTGGGTGGGCAGGACAGGGCTCTAGGGGGGCTGTGCTCTGGCAGGGCTCTCATCTGCAGCCTCTTGCATCCCAGAGGATGGCCACTTCACAGCCTGGCTGCAAGCAGAGCAGGGACCTGGAGGGGAAAAAAAACTGGGATGGTAGTGTTCAGTGCTGAGCTTAGCCATGGCCACTCGGCTTTCTGTGGAGACCCAGCAAGTTTCCTGGAAACTGGGACCAAGCAGTGCTGGAGAGCTGCAGGCTCGAGCGTTGCTCCTCTGTGGCAGCCCCTGTGCTGGGATATGGGGGCCTTGACATGGTGGTAAGCCTCTTCCCCAAGATGCCATATTGATCGCTGTGCACAGGCCTTGCCCCGGCAGAGCAGGAGCAATCCCAGCACTCCCCCGTGTCAGCAATCCGGACCATGACACAGGATCAGCTGTGCCTGGGGACAGGCTGTGCGTGGTACCACAGCGTGGGCCCTTCTTTGCATCCCTCACTTCTGCTTGAAGGCACTGAGGACACCTCAGCACCTGCCCAGCATCACCTCCCATGTTGGCTGTCAACAGCCCCAGCGTGCAGGACAGCGCCGGGGCTGGATAACACCTACATATCCAGCTCCTGCCCACCTCCACAGTGACTTCTTGCTCCCCGGCCTTTGGTGCCTGCTTTTTGTCACGGGCATTTCCGAAGTGGGTTTCAGGAAAACACTTGAGATGGCAAATGGCACTTGGAAGAACTAGGGAAGGTTTTATAATAGGTGATATTTAACGCTAGGGCAGGAGGGCACCAGCTGCAGGGCGGAGCAGCTTCCCCCAGCGACCGGGGCTTTAGCTGACACCGTGCCACTGATAAAGGGCAAGATGATGAACTGGCTTGTCCTGCCTGAAGTAAGTGCAATTCTCTCATCAATCAGCATCCATCAGCGTAAATAAGTTTTCTTTGTCCTGGCATTGTCCTCTCCCCTACCTGCAGCTCTCCCCAGTGGTGATAGCAGAGCAAAAGCCACCATAACCTGCTTTAGCCAGGAAGACACATGAGAAATAAATTGCCTCTCTGCACAAATGGTTCCAGGAACAGGAAATTTTCTGTCTGCTGGCTAGGATGTGTGCACACTCCAACTAGCCCTGCACTGTGCAAATGGCTGCTGCAACGGAAGTGGGACCGGTAAATACAGCAGCAATATGTGCTTCCTGATGGCGAGGATTAGTGGGCTGAAACCATCCCTCTATGGGAAAGTGGATGTTCAGCCTTCAACAGGGCAAAAGCAAAGGGACTCAGCCAGCTGAAATGCCCTGTTGAGGCAGTCAGAGGCACAATCCTGCCTGAGCTCTGCTGTCTGTGGGGTTATATTTGATGAATCCTCCATTTCAACCTTTCCCCAAGCCCCATGGTTGCATTAGCAGGGCTGCTCAGAGCTTGTGTGCATCTGCAGCACGAAGACCCATGAGGATGCTCCTGTGGCCAGTGCCACTCACCTGCACTCACAGGCTGGCAGGAAGGCTGCTTCTCTCAGGAAACGCTGTTCTCATCCTCCTCGTGGGGAGCAGAGAGCAGCCAGCTGTGAAGACAAATGAAAGAGGAACAATGTCGCTGATGAGGAGAAACTCCGCGTCTGCAAGGGAGCTCTGCTCTTCCCCTGCCATCCTCTCCTGCCTCCCAGTGTGGCTCTGCAGCCACTCTGACTTCATGCCTGTCATCATGCCAGTGCCGTGCCACCCCTCCCACGGTCGCCTACCCGTGCATCCCTCCTGCCTGCCAAGGGTTTCATTGCCCGATGCCAACACCACACCACAGCTCTGTCCTTGCTCAGCCCAACAGCTGACACTGAGCAATGGCAGATCTTAACACGATGGAGAGAGCGAGTGAGACTGCTTCAGAGGACAGACATTCCGTGCATGCTCCGAAATTACCTGTGAATGGGAAACCTCACTGGTGGGGGTGCTGCCACTCCCACAGGCTGTGGATGCAAGGATGCTACTAAGCATGCCCACCTTGTGCCAGGTGCCAGCTGTGCTTTAGCCCTGCTGGGCTGAGGCCAAAAACGTCCCCTTCCCTCCTTGCATGCCAGGGAGGGGACAGCCTAGCTCTGCAGAAACACCCTGGCAGGGTGTTAGAAGCTCTCCCTGCTGCACCTGCTGCTGAAGAAGATGCATCTGTCTGCCCTATAACCCACAGCTCAAGTGCCAAAAAGGTTTGTGGAGCTCCCCAGGGGATTAGCCTGAGAAAGGCAGGCTGTGCCGCCAGCGTGGCGACCGGCTGTCTGCTTCCTCTGTCCTTCCCTCAAGTGCTTTTTCCTTTTTCCCGATTTGCCTTTGGCCAAAGAGAAGGGCGTTCCCGTACTCTGTGCCTTTTCCTGGCAGGAGCAGTTCTGGGCATTCGCAGCAGGTCAGGATGAGACCAGCATGTGGCAGATGCTGTGGCTGCAGAAATGCACACTGTCATCTACCCCCTTCCCCCTGCCCTGGCTGCAGCTCTACCGCTCTTCATTTTTTCTGCAAGGTGTGTGAGAGGGGAAGCACCAAGTAGCTGTTTGCTATCGCAAGGAACATCAGGGAAATTAAGCAGGTCCCTGATGCAGGTGAATGTCTGACAATGCATGCAGCCCCCCCTGAGAAGCCCCCTGTGCTTGGTTGTACTTACCCTGCTGTCCCCACCATCCCGTGTCCTCTCCATAGGCTGGCTGGGCAGGCAGCTGAAGCCATTGCTGCAGGCCAAGCTGGCCACTGCTTTATCTCAGCTCAAGCCCAGCAGCATCAGCCCTGTGACCCCAAAATCCTGGGAAGTGGCTAATGCTCAAGCAATGGGAGCAGAGGAGCAACCATCTCCAGGAGGGGCCCCCCTCCCTATTGCATCCCCATGCATCTTTGAGAGCATGTTTAATTTTAGGGGAAGCAGAGAAGAAAAGCAGCAACCCACAGCCCAGAGGCCCCAGCTGCTGCCCTAGTGTCACTTGAGCCACTTTGTGCCTGGAGGTTACTTCAGAGCTCTGCATTCAGATGCTCTCCAGCAGTTTTGTAATGCGACATCGCAGACACAGGCTCAAAAGCTGAAGTGCTGAAGCCAAGAGGATGTCTGTCTGCAGTAACACGCTCAGACTGAACCATACCTCAGCCCTGCATAGCACAGACACCTGGCCGGGTGGTTGGCTACCTGTGTCCCAAGGATGCTGCTGCTCAAAGGGGGGTCAGCATAGGCTGTGTCAGTAAGAACTGTCACTTCAGTGGACGTTTTGGGGTTGAATGGCCTCAGCTTTACTAGAGGCTTTTGCTATTCCTGCTGCAGACATAAATAAGGAGATGCTTAGACCTCAGTTCTCTCAGCTCAATATACAGCTTCAGCAAAGGACGGAGAAGTCAGTAGAGCCACCAAGCTGTCAAACCAAAGGCTCATGCGTGGGTGACTTTCTGTCTAAAACCAGCAGCAAAAGGAAGATCCTTGGCAGACCGCAAGGCTTTTCTGGCTGTGCAGCATGGAAAACCCTTGCCAGACATAGGGCTGTTGGTCTGTCCATTCATCCAAGTCATTATCATGGTTTTGAGGTTATTTTGTGATAGTGCGAGTGCATGCTGCACTCCCCGTGCAGTGGCGGAATGGGGACAGTGAGGAGGAAGCTTTGGGGAGCATCCCACAGATGGCCATGCTCCAGAGACATCCAGATGAGCCTGGAGTCTATCCATCCTCCCACCAGACTCATGCTGCAGCTTCATTTCCCTCCATCTAGTGCATGTGTCTGCCCGTCCCCAGGGCGGTGAAGCTGCTGGGGCAACTCACACACTGAGATACACGCCGATGGTTTTCATGCATAGCTCTGAGAGCAAGAACCGAGACCATTCACAGGCATCTCAGCAAGACAGGGACTGAACAGGGGCCAGCCCCATCAGTGCCTTGACCAGGAGCTCCATGAGCTGCTGCACTGCCACCACTGGGTCTCTGTCTGCTTTGCTATCAAGTCTCCAAAATGAGCTGGTGCAGCCTCAGTGCAACAGCTGCACAGCAGCACCCCGGTCCTTCCTTTCCTGCTTTGCCTTGTCAGGTGACAGACCACATTCCTGCTGCAATTGAAGTGGAGCATTGGAGCTCATCTCCCATCACACCAACCAGCCAAAGGCTCTGGAAGTGCAGAGCCTCCATGCTCACAGCACAGGATGTGCCACCCAAACCTCCACCCATCCATGTTCCACTCCTTCTTGCAGGGGATGCTAAGGACAATTCTCCTGGGTGCGTTTCTGCAAAACAAACAGGTTCTCCTCACTGTTTTTTAAAGGAACAAACCAAGCTTGAAGGCAGAGCCTGGCAGGCCAGCTGCTTTCTATCTGGAGCGATGGAGCTGGGGTAGCGTTGCTGCATCTTAATGGCATCGGGCTGGACGGAAATCAGGATTCTGGTGGCAAAGGCAATACCGGCACTGTTATAAATAGACCAGCCACAATAACTGCTCATGAAGGTTTTTAGTCTTTAGGATTTGGAGGATCGGTATCAAGCTATGCTGAGAGATCCATTATCCACCGCACTGACAGAAGCTAGGGGAATTGCAGGGGAAGGAGGACAGTGGATGAGTGCAGGTTTGGAAATCGTCCCTCTTGTGAAACTGAGTGTGAGCCCTTTGAAAGGTGTTCTCTGCTGCATGCTGCCTCCTCTTGCTTTGCTGTGCCTGCTCTGGGGGGTTAGACCGTGCATGGCTGTCACAGTGCAAGCGTTTCAAGCTGACCTTGTGCCCTGCTGCAGGAAGCGAGGGTTGGCTCCAGGGCATCACCTGCTGGAGCCCTGCAGCCTGTGGGTACAAAGCACCTTGCAGAAGTCTCGCTGGCATTGCACCTAAAAATTATTCCAAGTGTTGAAACTCAGGCAAAGGCCACCTGCGATTCATGGCCTAGATAGCTCTCAGGGCTGGCACCACTCAGGCACACCAGCATCTGTGCCCAAAGCACTGGCATGAAGAGCATCATGCCTGGCCTGCATCACTTGCACAGCCTCACAACCAGCTTCCCACCTGCACGTGTCCAGGAAACATGGCAATGTCCTATCAGGCTGTCCCCCCTTTTAAAGGCATATTTTTAGCCCAGATCATTTCACAGCCCGTGCTACAGCAGGCTGTGGGAGGAGCTGTGGCAGAGCAAGTGAGGGGGCACTGCTTGCGATGCAGCAGGGAGACCTACCCCGGTCCTGGAGCTGGATTCATTGCTGATGCTGGGCGCAAGCTCTGCCCACTGCTTCGTGGCACGTGCCGCACCGCTAGTTGCCCTCTGTGCAGTGGCATATTTTGCATAGCTGCATCTCATGGGGTGTTTTCACGGGGTGGGGGTTTGGAAGCTGTGGAGCTCTGCTGCTGTGGAAGCACCCCCACGTTACCACTCTGGTTCAGAAGAAGAGTGTGGTGATGAAACAGTGCTCCCAGCTGCCTGCTCTCACCACACCGTGGCTGGGTGGCGGAGCTCATGGCCTGGCTGCCTTTGGGGCAGCACTCAGCCCAGCTCCTCGCCCTGGCTCCTGTGGATGCAAAGTCCCTGGGACCCGACCATCCCACGGCCAAACCAAGTCCTGAAGCCAGGGTGAGGGAAGCAGCATCCCTCAACGTCACCGGTCACCCAGGGCTTGCGTTGCTAGTGTGTCACTCGTGAGGAACACGCGTATGGGCGTGCCTGTGCCTCGGGAGTACCGCCTCACCCCACGGCTGCGACCCAGTTCGATGGTCAACTCGGAGCTGCCCAAACGGTGGCGTCTTCTCCTGGCGTGCTGGCAGCAGAGGGGACGGGCGGGTGGCGACAGGGCGCCTTTAAGAGAGGCCCGTGAGCCGGCTGCGGCCCCGCGGCACGGGCGCTGATTGACCGAGCGGGCGGCAGGCGGGCCGGGGGCGGGGCCAGCCATTCAGAAATTTCCGAGCAGCACTTTCTCCCTTAAAGGGGACAGGGCAGTGGTGGCAGGGAGAGTCAGGGCCAGCCGGGCATTCACCTCCCGCCCACCGCGGATGCCTAGGGCTCCCAGAGACAGCAGCGTTCATTTTTCTCCCCGAGGTTGGGCAGGTTCCCACACCGGGAAGTGTGTCCTGGGGCAGCACAGCCCAGACGAGGCACCAGTATCCCCACAAGCTGCTGGCTGGGGGCAGTGGGAGCTGCTGAATGGGCTTTGCTCCGTCTGGAATGGGCAGATTGGAGCAGGGCTGGCCAGGTGAAAGAGAGAAAGTGTGGACCCACAGAGCTCCCCTGCTTGCCCCCCATGCAGGGTGGGAATAATCGGGGAAAGGGCATCTCTGGGTCCTGGATGTGGGGCAAGGTTCCTCTGGGCAGGTCTGTGCTGCCCAGGGCAGCCCCAGATCTGAGCAGAGAGGTGCTGAGCCCTTGCAGCACTTTCAGGGCCACATCTTGGCTCGCTTCAAGGATGGGACTGGTTCCTGCAGGGGTGACTCCCAGTAGGGAGCCCATGAGAGCCAACTCGTGGGACTTTGTGGCCCCAAGGTCATGTCAGCTTAGGCAGAGCCAGCCAGGAGACCTCTGACAGCCTTGTACAGCACAAGGGGGGTGGGGGGTGTTGCTGCTACTAAGTCTGAGTGTGTAAGCAGACCCAGGGACAGCTTGGGACTAGTGAAAGATAGGGGGAAACAGGATGTCTAGTGGGGTCACACTAGGCACAGCAGCTGGAGATCGAGGTACAGGACAAAAAACCATCAACCTATTCTCTTAAAGACATGAGACTTCGAAAAACCTCTCTCTGACTCTGGCTTAGAGCAGTGAAGTTGTGCCCCGGTTACGTTTTCAAACTTTCCCTCTGTTCCATCAGGCTGGAAATGTCCTTTTTCCTAAAGGAAATGAGGTGCACACAAGGACTGGGCACCCATAGACCACAAGACCTGGCAGTGCTGTCATGGCCGTGCCCCCCTTGCGCCCAGGGAGGTGCCGTGGGAAGGCAGCCCACAGCCAGCCCGCACTTCAGGTGTTCCAGCACAAGGCAGAGCTGCTCTGCCGGGTGATGGGGAGAGCGGCTACAGGCATTGTGAGACTGTCAGGAAATCTATAAAGGCTGCTTCCGTTGATTGCTATTAAATAGGGCCTCCAGGCTCTCCTTTACAGACAGACAGGGAGCCTGGGCTCTGCTGTAGGGACCTGCCACAGGTCTCCATCGCTCCTCTCTCCTTGCTAGCACAGCCATGGAAGACATTTAGTTGGCCATAATTTAAATTGCAGAAAGTGGCTGGTGGTGTTTATTGAAGCCCCTCACACTGCTGCTGCCAGAAGTGAGGATATAGGAACTGCGTAGTGGCACTGGGCAACATATCAGGGATCATTAATAGAATGAAAATGGTTTTGCCCTAGAGGAGAATAATTTGTTTGGCAATTGCCCTGAGAGTGCTGAGAGCTATCGGTCCCTTGGTATGCCTGGTTATTATTATCCCAGCTGCACATTTCCCAGTGTGAATCGCTGCTGGTGGCAGGTAGGAACAGTCTCAGCAGGAGGTGTTTGTTATTCTGCCCCTTCCCACTCACCCGTGACTGCGCAAACACTTCAGTGTTCACAGGATCCACGGACCCCGTTTGCCCTCTAGCTGTGCAGCCAGCTCTGCAGAGCATCTGTTCAAGTTCCATTTGACAAGCCACAGCCACAGCAAATTCCAAATCCCTGCTGGATGGGGGTCTGTGGTAGTGCTAAGGAACCAACTGATGGTCTAGAGCCAAGTTCAGTTGGTTCCTTCCCTTTGCTACTCATCTCCCTGTGGCATGCTTCCCACCCACCCCGCCACTTACCTCCTGGTGCTCCTCAGTCCCTGTTCTCAGCTGAGTAGCTGCCGACCCTGCTGCCTCCCCTGCGCTTCAGACCTTGAGTAGCTTTTTTGCAGGTGATTGTGGTCAAGAAAGGTACCTTCCTCACACAACACTGTGTCCCCCTCCTCCTCCTGCAGCACTACAAAGGTGACACCTTCCCCATCTGCACCCAGGCTTAGCGCTAGCGCGTGACTTTGGTTCCCCTGGCAGGACGCAGCTACCACTTTGGCTAAAGGCAAGGAGCAGCATGACAGCACTTATGTGACCATCATCTCTGCAAAGAGCTGCCTTCAGCCTGCCCCATCTTCTGCTCCTAGAAAGGTTTTAGGTGCAACAAACCTCCAGCTCCTGGACCCTCATACTTGCCTTCCTTTTCCCATAGGACTTCATGTGAGAGGAAGAAAGTGACGACAGGGGCTGAAATGCCGGCAATAGCAGATAAAACCTAGCTCTGTGCTGCCTTCATGCCATGTAAATAGCACTGTCTCTGAAGATTTCTGGACGCTTTGCTGAAATTAGGACCTGAAAAAAGAGCAGCTGCAAAAGCTGAACTTAAATAAGACGGGCAGGCTTCTGGTAGGAAGAGGGTAGAGGATGACAGAGCTCTTGGTTTCCTTAAAGCACTTCCCTCCATGAAGGCTCCTGGCTGGAAATCAGTTCCCAAGTCCTATAGTTCTGTTCAATGCCCATGTGGCTGGGGCAAGATGCCCACAGCTGCCTGAAGGTGCTGGGCACTGCACCTGCCCTGCCAGATCCAGGTCTGGGCACCCCAGTGCAGGTGCCTGTGCTGGTTTTGGCTCCAGTAGGGCCACTCCCAGTAGCCAAAACTGCTACTCACTGACGCAAGCTGGAGAAGTGCAGGATGTGGATGCCCCTGGCCAGCCAGCCCTGACCTCCTCTTGGGCTCATTAATGTGTCCCAAGCCCCATGCAGTGTTAGGAAGTGTTGCAAGCAGGTGGCAGCAACCAGGTGGTTTTTTCCTTTTAATTTGGGCTAGCAGGAGGCACATGGAGCTCACTACAAATGAGTAGGAATTAACCAATTCTCGTGGCAGCTAAAATGGGACATGTAGGTTTTGAGGAGGGGAGCTGCAAGTGGGCAGGGAAGAACTTCATCAGAGATACAGTGTCTGAGGTTCAAGGCCCCTCCATTTGCAGGCAGCGATGAGGCACCAACACGTAAGAGAGCCAGGGAAAGCAGCAGCAGCTTTTAGATCGTGGAGCTGTCCCTGAGTTTGCAGGCTGGCAGGCAGAGTGGGACGGAGGCAGCGATGCTGGTGCTCCGGGGCTGGCAGAGAAGGTGTTTTCCATGTGGAGATGCCTGTTGCATGCACGACTGCCCCATCTGTGGGGCTGCTGGAGACTGAGCAGGGAGAGGACCAGACACCTTCCTTGTGGAGGACGCACTCCAGTCTGCCATGGTGGGGAAAAAAAAAATAATCAAATGCTTCTCTTAATTGTTTACTCAGCTCCTTATTAAAGCATTTTTCTCTAACAAGTCTTGTCCTTTGCTTTTGCACTTCCCCCCTAAGTGAATGCCCATGTCCCTGCCTGCCCCCACCACAGGACTGAGTGAAAGGAGATGTCTGCAGCAGGGCAGGTGCAAGCAGTTGGGGTTACAAACTGCATATGCCCTTGCCCAGTGCTCTCCTCCCACCCAAGTCAGCCGCTTCCAGGCACGGGTCTCCTGCCTGATCATGGACTCAAAGATGGCTTTGGCTGGAGGCTCACAGTAGCAGAGGGGGGCTCATTGACTGGGTGGTCAGTGGGGCTCTGCACGCTGCATCGTCCTTGCGGCCAAACCATGCCATGCTGGTAGAACTGCAATGAGAGGGAGGTTTGCAGCTGGGCTGGAGCACTAATTAGTTATGGTTTTGTTACAGGTTCTGGGCACATCTTGTTAATGAAGTGACTCAGATTTCAGAGGTGCTGCAGGGTGGGGAAATGGTGGGTAGCCAAGATGGACTTCGTGTCTTTTTGCTGTCATGCAGGAGACACTGACTGACTGCCTGTTTCTGTAAGGCTTATTGCTCTGCTTTGCTGCAGCAATCCCCTACCTTAGCTTCATCCCTGCCCCGGTCCCTCCCCTCATTCCCACCTCTGCCCCCACTGCTGCAAGATGCCCTCTTTGCCTGGGTGACGTTCCCCCAGCTCCCTGGTCCACTCTGGCTGTTGGAGGAGGTAGAGCACCTCCCCAGAGCACAAGGCTCATCAGCCCAGCATCCTCCTGCAGGGCCAGCACCGTGTGCTCTGGGAGATGGCACAAGGAGCAGCAGAAAATGTGAAGATGAGCCTAATATCTTAAAGCCTGAAGTGTAAAGTTCTCTGTTCGTGCCAGCACTGCATGCTTTCCTTCCATGCACACAAACACAGGTTTTCATTGATTAAAATAACCGAACAAGCTTGCTTTGCATGCAGGCATCCAATCCTTCCTTGCCTTAGCAAGCTCCTGGGGTCTGCAGCATCCTGTAGCACTGAGCTCTGCAGGGTAGAAGTACTTTCTTACGTGCAGCCGTTCGTCTTGCTGTGTCTCTGGGTCTTTGGGTCAGCGCCACAGTGCAGCCGGGTCCCATAACAGTGATCACCATGGGAGCCCCTGGGAGCAGCAGGGTGAGGTTTACCAGCAGAGCTGTTTCCCAGGGCTCAGCAGCAGTGCTGTGCTCAGCCACTCAAGGCCAGCGTGGTGGGGACAGACTTTCTAGACTTGCTTGTCCAGGAACATTATGACTGTCTTAAGCTTGCAGCTGGGGAAATTTCAGTGTAATGTATCTGAGCCACAACACGGCTCCATGGCATTAAGCATGGATTAGCACATGATCATGGCATCTATCCTGTGACCGAGGTAACCTGAGAGCCCAGACGCAATGAAGCGCAGGCAGTGCTGGAGAGGACAGGCTCTGCACCACATGGTGGGGGCCATGGGGCTTGGGGACAACATGGATCCTAATTATGGGGTGTCTTTTGCCCCCTCCTGTTCACCCAGAAGCAACCATTTCACTTGACTGGGAGCAAACACTGCAGGAGCACCTCTGTTTGCAGTGGTCAAGTGCAGAAGTAATTTTGTATTGCAGTTTAAAGAGCTAAAAGAAACAAGGAGTGGAAACAGGCATTGTCTGTCATCATGAGCTTCCTTCTCCTGCAGCCCTGCTTGTGAGCAGAGCCATACTGCACCGGCTGCACGAGGCCAGTAGGAAGGAGCTTATGGATCTTGTAGCCTGAGCTGTGGTGTTGAATCACCACGTCCTGTGGCTCACCTTGCAGCCCCCTCCTGCTTCTGCCTCATTCCTTTACCTGTATCCCGCAGGAGACGTATTGTGCATCTTTCATTGCTTTTCTACATATTTATGTACCATTTCTTGAAATAATTCTTAACTCGCCCTAGTGTTTATTACAACTCTTAAGCATTAGAAGGCTGGTATCAGGTTCTAATTGGTCAGATGTGGGGCTTTTGTAATGGTTTTTCTTAATGGTTTTTCTTTATGGTTTTTCTTTCTACCCTTCCAGTTTGTCTGGGTGACTCTCTAACGAACTTCTTCCAGCCTGGCACTCCTGTGCGAGAGGTGAAGGGCTGCCTGAGCTGCGCTGTGAGCAGTGCCCTTGCCCTGCCGCACCAGCAGACATTTCTGCTCTGCTTTCACCACCCCTTGAAGGCGGTAGTTGGAAGGCCCAGCAAAGGCCCTTGGGGTTCCGACACCCCCAATGCACCGTGGCTCCCTGGGCAATGGCAGCATCTCCAGGGTGCTGTGACTGGAGTGCGCAGTAACATTTCCAGCAGAGCGGGGTGAGAGCTGATGCTGGGATGCAACAGAGATGTTGCTGCCAGGCTAGTGACCATGGTTCAGGTCTGGAAAAAATATTTCATACTCCAGCATGGACCACGGCTTGAGCAATGCGAACCCGCCTTGGTGTCAACCACAGAGCCGCCAGGGCTGCCCAGCGCTGTGCTGGGGCTGGAGGAACGGAGCTGCACGAGAGCTGCCGGGTGCGTCTGGGGACGGGGAGGGGGCGAGGGCAGCCGCAGGTGATGCCCGGGGCTGCGGAGCAGCCGGGCTGTTCCCTCCGGGGCTGCCGGGGGGCAGCGGGGGCAGCGCGGGCACCCCCCGGGCCCGCTGCTCGCAGGCGGGGTTCGGACGCGCTGCCCGGCCCGGTGGGGGTACGCGGGGCCGCGGAGCGGGGCGAGCCGGGCCCCCCCACCCCCGCGCGCATCGCCGGGGCGGGGCGGGGCGCGGGGGCTCCGCGGGCGCGGATTGGCCGCCGGGGGGGGCGGGGGGAGGCGGGGGATGCCTCGCGCCGCCGCAGGTGCCGCGCTCCGCGCTCCCGAGCCGCGCCGGACCGGGCTGAGCCGCCCCATGCAGCGGAGCGGGGCGGAACCGCGGCCCCGCGCCCCGCGCCGGGAGCGGCCCCGGGACTGAGCGGCGCTGCGGGCGATGCCGCGGCGCGCCCCCGCGGAGGGCACCGCGCTGTAACACCCCCCCCGCCCCTTCCTCCTCCTCCCGCCCCCGCCCGCGGGGCCGGGGGCGCCGAGCGGGCGAGGAGGCGGCAGGCGCGCCTTGCGCGGGGCGGGGGCCGCTGCCGTCCCCCGAGCATCCCTCCCTGCCTCCCTCCCTCCCTCCCTCCCTCCGCGCCGCCTCCCTCCCTCCCTCCCTGCCGGCTCTATGGTGTGAGGGCAGCGATGCACAAGCACCACCACTGCTGCAAGTGCCCCGAGTGCTACGAGGTGACGCGGATGGCGGCCCTGCGGCGCATGGAGCCCCCCTCCTACGGCGAGTGGCAACACGAGCAGTACGGCTACGGCGGGTATGGCTCGCAGACCCTGCCCGCGCCCGGGGGGGCCGCGCCCGCCGCCCGCGGCAAGGCCAAGCTGGGGCCCCCCGCCCGCGACCCCGCCGCGCTGAAGCCGCCGCCGCCGCCGGGGAAGAGCGCGCCCAAGGTGAACGGCAGCGGCCCGGGCTGGTGGCCCGAGTGCACGTGTTCGAGCCGCGACTGGTACGAGCAGGTACGGGCCAGCCCCGGGCAGCCGCTCCCCGGCGCGGACGGGATGGGACGGGGCGGCCGGCCGGTGGGGGGGAACCCGGTAAGAGTGGCGGGGTCGCGGCAGGGTGCGGTGTCACCCCTGGGGTGGCCGGGGTCCGTGCTGGCATTGCTGGGGCTGGCGCCGGTGTTGTTGCAGTTGGTCGTCATCGTTGCTGGCGTTGGCCACCGGCATCCCTTAGGTTGCCATCGTTGTTGCCTGGGCTAGCCGCCACGGTGCTGCCCAGCCTAAGAGCGCTGCATCGGAGCAGCCTGCACGGGGCCAAGCGGGGACAGCTGGGTCTTGCTCAGCACGAGGCGGGCATCGGGTGCGATGTTTTTCGGGCACCCCACCCGAGGTTCTTGCCGCTTACGATGCCGTTGCCTGAAATCCCAGCAGCATCCCATCATACTGTGTTCAGCAAGCGTGGGGAGTGCTGCCCACCGGGCAGCCTCGTGGGCTCGCGGTGCCGCTGCCAGCGCTCCCAAACGAGCACCTGCTCTCCGTTGAGTTGTGGTTTCCTTGCTCTGCTGCTACATCCCTGCTCCCCGAGATTATTACGTAACCCTGCTCTGGTCGCTGGCGTGCTGTGTGCATTCTGCCCCATTTCACTGCCTCCATTTCTTCCCACACATGTTCATTTTAGTAGTGCTCTTCTCCAGGACCCATCCTTGGCTGTGTCTCTCTTTCTCGTCTAAATGGAGGGACCGGTCTTGTTTTGAACCCACAACCCAGCTTAGAAAATGGTTGGATCTGTTTGCAAAGCATTAAAATGGAGGCTAGACCCTGCCTGAAAAACATTTTACCCTGCTTTAGAGAAAGGGATTTCAATTTGCTGCTTCTGCTTCTTTCATTCATTATCCTCAAACCTCACATGATTTCTTATTGATCCTTCTAATTATTATTTCAAGATGCTGTAGCAGGCAGACACACAGGAATCAATGGGAATTCTCTCCTCCTTTCCCCTCGGAAAACACAACCCTCTTCTTCCCTTCCCCTGTTTTTTCTTCATTACTGTCTCAGTCTGTAGCTCTGGTTGAAATAATTAGATTCGAAGCTGATACACCCAGATGATGTTTACAGAAAGCACCCAAAAACCTAGCCACCTTCCTATCAGCCTGGTCCTGTTTTCTGTCTCTTTCTCTGCCACTCTTTGCATCGAAATCAGCCTCAGTGTTTCTCTCGCCTGCTGATTCCTGGCAAGCATTCTTCCATCTTTCCTTCGTTCTTTCCTTCCCTCCATCCACAGCAGCAAGCTCAGGGAGCTGGGTAGGTGCAGGGAATTGAAGCATGTCTGCTCCTTCCTTTCCACTCCTGCTTGCATGAAAGGTCCGGCCCAGGGTTCCTGGTAAGATGATTGCAAGCAGGCTGGGAAGGAAGTGATGCCAGCTGCATTGCTACCGTGGCAGGCTGGGCAGGGGAGCCTTTCATGTTTTTGCAGTGGTGGAAGAGAAATCATTGTCTCTTTGTGGTGCTGCCACGGAGCCCTGGGGCTTGGGCTGCTCTGAAAGTCCATGTTGGGAATCTCAGCTCAGCCTTAGCCTTTCAGAAAAAGGGGGGAAAAAAAAAAAATCAAAAGCTTGTCGTGGCATTGCAAGCAACAGAGGATGCCAGTGTGTGAGGCTACGTGAGCGTAGTGGGGTCTGCATGTAGAATATGACGTGTGTGGTATGTGCACTGCCTGTATCAGAGCAGGCTGATTGCTCCCTGGTGTGTAGCAAATGTATGCAATGAGTAAAGCTTTGCAGCAAATACCTCAGTAATGCTTCCCTTCTGATCCAAGGGTGCAAAGTGCCTGAGCTGTTTGGAATCCATGTTCTCACCAGTCCAGTGGTGGGCAGAGGGACAAAGGGTGGTAAAATGGAAACAGCTGGCCACGGCTTCTGCCCAGGCAGATGGGTTTGGCTCTGGGAGGCTGGGATATGTTGGACTCTGGGGTAGATTTGGCTGGATGCTGTGGGTGCAACGCTGGTCGTCTTTGCAGGAGCTGAGCAGGCAGCCTCTGTGTCCTCAAGAGCCTCGGCTAGAGGCAAAGCTGCCATTTTTCAGGGCTGCCCCTTTAAATGAGCTCCCTGTCCCTGGAAGCACTTCCAGCAGTAGAGGTGGGAAGGGGTGTGCGGGCCAGGAGACTTCCCCAGGAAAGCAGTGATCTGTTCACGTCCTGGGGAGCTTCACCACCTCTCATTTAAGCCTTTTTTTCTCCCTTGTTTCTTCATGCAAGCAGAGGAGAGCACGCACTGCCTGCGCGTACTGGTGCAGCCGCGTGCATGGGTACTCTGACATCGGAAACGTGCTTGGAGTTGCATATGGTCGTGTATGTTCTCTGACATCATGTGTACTCACAGACCCTGCGCGCAGCTCCGTGGCATGTGAGACATGCCCACACGTGCTGCCCAACACACAGCATGGTCCCAAATCAACCTGCATCTCCTCCCACCTCCGGTGCCCTGGCGCTTCTCTCCTCCTGCTTCTTCCCTTCTCTAGGACACAAATTAGCTTGCTCAGGCAGTGCCAGTAACTGAGATCCCCTAATCCTGAGCAGTGGGATGGAGGAAATCTCTGACTGGGTTTCTCATTTCTTTTTGCTTTGCTTTTCTTCTCCCCTCTGAGATATCTTCCATTTCCTCTCCCTTATCTGTCCATGTTCCCTGTTCATTAGTCCCCGCTCCCTGCACTTGCTGTCATTGCTGTCCTCCATTGTTCCCATTGCTGTCCCTCCAGCTGGCCCTGCACCCTCCTCATCCTCCCTCACTTGCTGGTGGGGGACTCTAGTCCTCCCCTGCCAGACTGAGGTGAGAAGAGGACTCCCGGTTTTGGGGGAGGAACGGCAGCACGATCCAGGGACGCATCCCTGATGCACAGCACCAGAAGAGCAGAGCGCTCAAACCCCTCCTCTCCCCCGCACAGTGACGCCCACGGGCTCTCAGGAGAGGAGTGCTGAGCTGCCTGGCTGTGCTGAGCCCCTTCTCCAGCGCTTGTCCCTGCGCTGAGGGTCCAGCAGCAGTCGGCACCTTTTCCTCCGGCAGGGAAATCCAGCCCTGTGGCTTAGTTCACCCCGAGGTCCCTGGTGCTGAGTATGGTGGCCAGAGCAGGGCCCTCTAATGGGACTTGCGAGGGTGTCACCAATGTTTTCGTGTGCATTTGGGGTGGCAGGGGCAGGGGCACCTCGTCTCGATGCCAGGGAAGGGGCCCAGGGCAGTGCAGCTCCCTGGCACGTGGTTGGGAAGTGCCCTCTGCTCCTGGGCTGCTTGACCAGAAATGGGATGTCCTGCTGTCTCCCCCTCCAGCAGCCCACTGCTCCCTCTTGGGGGTCCAGGAGGATGCAGAGGGGGGTTAGAGCAGCATCACAACGAGCCCCTCATCACCTGCAAGTGCCTGGAGCATGCCAGGCTTTTGTGCCCCAACCCTGGGCAGAGGTGTTTCATGGCCAGGCAGGTGGAGGAAGGGGACAGGGTCTCCCTGCCTGTCTTGGGCAGTTTGCGTTTTACTGAAGGCGGTGTTTTTCCACACACAAATACTGCTTGTTATAGTTCCTCCTATGCACTGGGGAGTTACCTGCAATAGGTGGGCACAGGGTGACATGTCTTAGCAAAAGTACCAGCCTTTGCCGAGCCTTGGGATGCTGCTTGATCTGGGGCTCCTGGCTTCTGTGGTGGTGGGGGCAGGAAGGAGCCTTGGAGAGGCCGTGGGGGTCCAGGCTGGGTTTCTGAGTCATGAGCAGGCATGGCTGGAAGGAAGGAGGGAGAGCACCGAGGGGGCAGGCGGGAAGCCAAACGCGGGTTGCTTCGTGGGAAATGGCTGAAGCCCCAGATGTTCCCTGGGGAGGTGCGAGGGAGGGTGAGAGGAACAGGGGACACGGAGGCAGTGGAGGTGGTGAGGTTGGCAGGGTGATGTTGCTATGGCTACTCCTGTGCTATTCATAGAAGAAATTAGCTAAATCTTTGCACTGAAAGGTGGAGGAGGAGAGAGGAGGAAGGCGTTCTCCACGTTTGGAGGGAAGGAGAGAAGCCAAAACAGGAAGGGGGTGAAGTTTTCCTCCTTTGCTCTGTGCCTGTGCTGTGGAGGGGCATTTGGGGGAAGCATCTCTGCCTGACCTGCCCGGTGCTGGCGGGGCATGGGAGGACATGGTCAGAGAGGAGCTGCCCCGTGGGAAATCCCCCTCCCCCCCCCCCCCCTCCCCCCTGAGCATCCACACAGAGCCCTGCGTGGCAGGATGAGCTCTGTATCGTGCCAGGAGCACAGGAGACATCCTTTTAATTAAAGACAGCCAATCTGTGAAAGGTATTTTTGGCAACCTAAATGTAGATACAACTGTAGTGAAACTTGCCCTTCATGTCTGGCTCTGTTGCTGAATGCAGTGCTTTCTGTTCCTGACCCCATCCCTCTGCTTGGCCCCTGCTCTGCGGTTGCCGGTGGTCCCCCGCCCTCCCTGCACCTCCAGCATCTCTTCCAGAGTGTCCTCCCACCAGCTGGAGTCCCAGGAGGGTCTTCCCTCTCCACCACTCCTCATCACACTCCACTCCCTAGTTGTGAGAGTTTGATTCCAATCCCACAGACCTGTTTGTCACCTCCTCACTCATGATGTGTAAATCTGCATGTCTGTTCCTAATATATCTCCCTCCATCTGATTTCACCTCTCAGCTTGTTTCTTGGGCATCTCCGTCTGGTGATCCTGCTGTCATCACCCAGTTGAGTTGCTATAACCAGGCACTGAACTGCTCTCCTTCCCCCAAACGCAGCCTCACACCCGCCCTCAGCCCTTTGCCCTGCGGACCTGGAAGGCAGCTGATACTTCTGATGATCTTGACCTTCCTTTCCTGCTGCTTAGGTGGAACCAAGGCACAGTTAATGCTTTATAAGGTTATTCCTCCTCCCTGTGCGTCTCCTGGGAAAATTTACGCCTTAACACCCAGATGCCGGATGAGCTCGTTCCCCTCACCCACCCCGGAGCATCCTATGTCCTATTGTCACCCATCCCCTGGACTGGCTGAGGAGGGTCAGATGTTCTCAGTGCTCCTTCCCAAAACATACAGAGTTCATTCAGGAGCAGGCAGCTGAGGACATTTGTCTCCTTTATTCACCTGTAAGACTTTTCCTGCTTCCCTTGAGCACGAGTCCCTCAAGACAGAGGTTGTGCACTTGTACTTGCTGACCCTTCCGACACATTCCATTTTTACAGTAAGGGATAACGCTGGAATTAGAGAGGGAAGTTGAAGAACTGAGCTTAGCTGCTCTCTGGCTGGATTACCGACTGCTGTCTGCCAGCCAGCCCAGGTGCACAGGCTGCAGGCCCACGGCTGCACCCCGCTGCTGGTTTTGGGGTGTTGAGCTGCCAGAGGGACCCTGGGAGCAGCACAGGGAGAGGCATTGGAGCTGGTGTCCAAACCGGCCATAGCAGGGATTTAGCTGCCGCTGTAAAGGCAGCGTCTGAAGCCACATAGGTAGGAGAGACCCCATCAGTGCTACATGTGGAAGAGGAGGTAAGAACTGCTGAAAACAGGAGGATACAACCCTGCCACATTGCCGGAGGAGGAGGAGAGTGTGTTGGTGAGGCAGCCAGGGCCAAGCACAGGCAGGTTTCAGCAGGGATGTAGCCAATGTGGAGGAGGTAGCTCCTCGTGAAGAACCTGGGGGTGGCAGGAAGACCTTCAGCCTCCACCATGGCAGCACCTGCCCTCGTCCCTGCTGGAGGGATGCTTCCCACGCCCCCATAGCTCTGCTTTCCACCTGACTTTTCCTCTATGGCTTTGCGTGTTATATGGCTGTGACCTGCCTGAGCCCAGTCCTGACCAGTGCCAGAGATTCAGTGGGGATCTGCTGCTGGCTGTCCTCAGTGTGTGCTAAAGGGAGGAGGGTCCCACAGGGAGGTGCGTGAGAGGGAAGCCCAGGGGATGGCCTTATCAGGGGTCCCGTCTGGGTACCCTGAGTGTGGAGGTAGGTGGAAGCGAAGGAGAAGCTGTTGCTGTCCCTGGAGAGCTGCTGGTTTGGATGAGCCTCTTGGTGCGTCGTATGCTGTGATGGGAGGAGAGGAACTTCCACTCCTTCCTTAGCTGCAAATGCTCATTTAGAGGGAGGAAATCATTGAGACTAATCGGGCCGTAATCAGCCACGACCATGGCTATGTGCCAGCTGCCCAGGGCGCACAGCTCCATGCAGGATGCTCTCTGAGGGCACCACGGTCCCTGGGTCCCAGGGGAGAGCAGGTCCAGTACCGGTGTGCGCTGGGGCACAAGGAGCTCAGTGTGGTTGGGGCATGGGGGCTCTGCCTGCCATCCCAGAGCCCACGCGCTGGCAGGAGGGACAATGCATCTCTGGCTCAGCTTTGCAGCTGTGATTCGGGAATGGGCGTAACCCTCCCTGTACGGTCCTGCCAGCGCTGCGGGTGCAATGGGCTGTGCTAATGCTTGCAGCTGGTTTTAACACATGCAAAGACGTGATGATACAGGGATCCCACAAGGGCCCTCATCGCCAATCCAACAATACGCTATGAACATATACCAGGGACTTGGAGATGAAAACTTTTAATACAGCATTTAACAAGTTCAGAATACCTGAATTTGAAATGAAGTTCACAATTTAGTCTGCCCAAGCTCACTTGGATAGGGCTTGCTGAAGGAGTGCTCAGAGAGTGTAATTATTTTTGGGGACACGTGGTGCATCAGAGCACCCTGGACCAGACCCTAAATACCCTTTTGTCACCTTTGTATTATCTGAAATTCAGTTTGAGGCTCTGTTGGTGGATCTTGGTTTGCTTTTGTTCCACAGAAACATGTTTCTTAACATTTTGTAACTAAGTGTGTGCTGGAATTTACTGAATAGAAGAAAACAGGGTACTTGAATCCCAGGGACCAAAGAAATCCCTGTCCCTTATTCACTCTTTTTTTCTCCGCCCCCCCCCCCCCCCCCCCCCCCCCCCGGTATGTATGTATTTTTCGGGAGTGGGGGGTGGGAAGCACTTGAGTCTTTCAGATGATAATAACTTTTCCTGTGAAAAAAGGAATTGAGGCAATTTTATTTGGTACTGTCAGGTCAGGAGGAAGCTACCGGAGCCCAGCACCTCTCCAAATTGGGTCACTTATTTTAGTGGCCTGAGCCTGGAACAGGATGTCTGACTTTCAAGTATGAACATGCTGGCCTTAATGGTTTCTAAATGGAAACTTAGACTCCACAGAGCTTCTGTTTGGGGAAGCTTTCTTCTTTCCCCGCTGAGTGAAGGCTTTTTCCAGTCTCTATTTAAGCTTACTCTTAAAAAAAAAAAAAAAAAAACAACAAACAAGCACCAAAACAAAGATTAAATCCTCAGTAGCTGCTTGTGTTCACATTACGTTTTGGGCACTTCAGTGGCTCTGCCAAAGATCCTTGTGACCAGGGGCCTTTCAAGTGCTGTGTTCCCTGTTTCCGGATGGCCACGGTGCTTTGAGCCGGTGCTGAGGCACAGCCCTGGGGCAGGGGCTTTGTCACCACAACCTCGGCACCGGCTCACACCACCGAAACAGCCTGGGTCTGATGGCTCCCAGAGGCAGCCTGGAGAGGACGGCTGCTCGCCCATGGGCCACCACACCAGCTGGGAGCCAGGCGTGAGGGCATGGGCAGCAGCTGGTGTGTGGCTATCCAGGACCAACACAGGGGGTCTGGGGCACCCACCAGCTCCATAGTTGGCCCCGGCATCGTTTCCCATGTTGTTTACGCCATATTTCAAGCTGTGTAGAAGGGGTGTGTGGGGTCAGCTCAGCCTGTCACTCCCCTTCATGCAGGCACACTGTTGGGTGGTGTGTGCTCCCCTCTGCCTGAACAGTGTCAGCCAACAGGTCACTTTGCAGTGGGTAAGAAAAAATGCGGAGTTATTTTGTCCAGCCCAGTTAAAGGGAAAAGAGGCTCATTTCTGGCCATGAAATTCTTCAACCTCCAGAAGTTTCCAGCCTCTCTTTTCTTTTGCTCCCCTTCCCTGTCCCAGCCCGTGGGAGCCCTGAGCTTTACAGCTCTTGCTTGGGGCTTTGCAGCCTTCTGATGCTCCCAAGCACCCTCTGCTCTGGGCACTGTAAAGAGCCCGTGAAGGCAAAAAGAGGTGAGCACAGGATGCTATGAGGAGACCAGCCTCTGGCAGCAGCGTGGTACATCTCACCTTGAGAAGGGAAGGGAGAGCAAGGCCAAAGCATGGATTGGCATTGAGATGCAGGAAGAGCCCTACATGTTGTGGGCAAGCTGGAAGTCGGGCTCTGGTCCGGGAAGGGATGTGGCATTTAATGAGAGGTCTGTGAGGTGGCTTGCCTGGGCATGGCTGGGTGAAAGCCGAGGGGGTCTGCAGGCACGCAGGTGTCAGGGCAGGGAGCACTCCAAGCAGCCTGCAGGGAGGGTGCCAGCACCTTTCTGCTCCATGTGCCTGCCCTCCATCGGGGCAGAGCCGAGGCTTGTCACCTCCCTTGCCTTGGGCACGGGGAGCCTCAGGAGCTGGTTTGTGTCCTGCCTCAACCTCAGAAGTGCCCACGGGTTGCTGTGGAGGAACCGTGTCATCTCAGGTACTTTGGGAGGTGATGTTTTTGGCAGCTATGTGTCGGTCTCTGGGTTGGTACAGGAGACAGCCCTGGCATTGGGAAAACCGGTGTCTGTGCGAAGGGCAGGGAAGTCTGGTGAGAAGCAGATGAGCATGTCTGTGCTTATCAGGGTGAGCGGTGTATAGCACAGGCTTGCCGTGTGTGCTGCACCGGCACGACCTGGGCTCACTCCTGTGAAATTGATTCATTAGCTCAGTGCAAACCCGCTCCCCCAAGCAGTAGGACCTTGTCGGTGCCTGGGCATCCCGCTGCCGTGGTGTCCCCAAGCTGATACCTGCATGTTCACAGCTATTCTTGGCACTGTGGTGTCCTGCCACAGAGCAGCTGCTTTCATAGCTGTAAATGCACAGCTTTCTCCATGGTTTAACACCCTTTAAAAAAAAAAAAAAGAATGAAAGCAGATGGAGGCAGGCTGCAAGCAGCCCCGTGTGTCCACCCTGTTTAGGTGCTTCTGTTGGGCATCTCCCCACTTGGCGTATGCCCCTGAGAGCTTCTAAAAGAATGTAAAGACTGAATTTCACTTATCTCTAGAGCCATTTCCTTTTGAGTGTTACTGTTATACCTCAGATGGCATGAAGCAAAGGATATTAAAAGGCAGATTGACTTGGCACTCTGATCCAATTTAGGGAAGTCACAGAAAGAGATAAAAGAGTTTAGTACTTTGCTTCTCATGCACCAACCCAACATCACAAATAGTCATCCTGTCCTGTGCATCTCTCGGTACGTGACACATGGAGCATGCCAGCTTATGTGTTAAGCCTGGTATTTGTCAGCACTAGAGTCTCCTGTTTGAGTCCTGTGGCTAGTTAAAATGGAAATGGGCTTGTATGTGAGCACAATACAGTTGCCACTGGCCTAGGACAGCTACAGTGCATTTGCTTTGTCTGGAGAAGGTACGTAATTCCTGACCTCTGTGGGCTGGCCCCTGTGCTGGCTCTGTGAGTGATGTGATGCTGTTGCAAAGCTTTGGGATTTCAGCTCTGGAGAGAATATCTTGAACTTTCAGTTCAGAGTCTCCCTGTTCAGCTTCCGTGTGCCAGACCTGAGAGCAGTCCTTGGAGAGATGCCACAGGGCAAGGCTCAGCCCTCAGAAGCGAGCTGATGAACCTCCTCCATTTGCATTTAATTGCAGCTTTTCTTTTGGTTGAAAGTTTTGGAAAATGATCATGTTTTGCAATTTCTACCTTTGCCCCAGCAGCCGACAGCAATGGAAGTGGAGGTGAAGGGTGATACCTATAAACATTTGGGACTTGGCTGCCCCCAGGTGACTGTGTTAGTGCCCCTGGGTTGCTGAGGGCAGTCACCCGTCAGAAATACAGTCCAAACAGCAGCAGTCCCTCAGATGACTGCGCAGAGGTGATATCTGAAGGTGTTTCTGAAAGGCTGCATCCTGCACCTGAGGTGTGTCTGAACACTGCCAGCTGCCTTGCTGCTCCCCACACATGCTGCAGTGGAATCACTCCAGCCCAGGGAAGCTGTGGGCTGTCAGAGAGGAGACGTCCCTCCTGCTCTGTGTGCAGACCTACAGCCTCCTCATGGCTTTAGCCAAGGAGGCAGCTGCCCCCAGATGGGCTGTAGGCTCTCCCAGGGCCTCTGCAGGGAGCCAGCCCCTTGCTGGGGGCTGCATGGAGCAGGTTACTGCTCCCTGTTAGCACGTGGGCTGTGCCTGCCACCAGGACGGTGTAGTGCTTGAGTGCTGGTGCCTTGACACAGGTGAATGCAAGGTTCTGCTTTTCTCAGCCCCCGTGAGACCAGAGAGCTCTTGAATCCTGACCTTCAAACCTCATCCCCTTCACCGCTACTCCTTTTGACTCCTGTTGCTGCTCAGATTTTTCCCAACAGCTGTCCTCTGCCTCGCTGGCTTTCTGCCTCGATCAATCTCTGCATCTGTGCGGTGACCCCCCTCACTCCCCAAGGTCTTCCTTGAGTCCCACCTTCCCTGCAGCCTCCAGCCACTGAGCCCGAGGATCTGTGCAGCCCCTTACACCTCTGCCTGATGGAGGGGGATGAAGGCACCTCCAGCTTTGCTGGGCTTTGGTGGTCCAGCTGTCATGGGGTGAGCACCATAGGACTTGGACCTCTTCTCTTTCCATTTGTAACCCACCACCCAAGCACAAACAGGGCTTGGTAAATAATAATAGTGTGATGAAGTGGTTTAGATGGAAAAGATCTGACAGCCCCTATTGAATGTGACCTGAATGCACAGTGCTGTTCCCTCTCCTCCCCGCATGCAGCAACCCCCTGCTCCTTAGGGCATAAATTACTTACCGTTCCCTATAGAATTGAGGGCATGGTTAATTCACCAGCATGTTCCTGCTGCCCAGCAAAAAATGATGACGTTCTCTCCCCTCCCTTGGCTAGCAGAGGGTCGGTACATGTGCCTGCCTGAGGAGGGAGGCGGAGGCTTTTCATTTTCAGGCCCTCTGCTTATTTCTGAGTCTTGGGTCTTGTCTACTCTGCAGTAGAACAGGCAAGGTGCAAATGTTGGAATATTTGCAAGTGGAAGTCAGAGCTAATGTTCAGACACCTTTCTTGTAGTAGCTGGAATAGCTGGCCACAGGAGGCAAGAGGGGATTTCCTGGTCTGAATTCTCTTGACCATGTGTGACTTTGTTTTAAGCAGCCACTCACATTCGGCATCTCCTGGGTCTCATCTGGAGCCTGAGTGGGAAATTGTGCTCCTAGCAGTATTTTGAGATATAGAAATCACTAGTGTGGAATGGCTGCAAAGGATGCTTAGTGCGCAGTGAGCAGGCTAGACAAAATATGTCCTTAGGGCTCACCACTGTGTGAGCGAGGCAATGTGATGTGTGATTTGTGGGCTATTAGTAATTCAGCAAAGAGACTGCAGTGGGGCTCAGTGGAGGACTCGGGCTGGACCTGCAAAAGCCTCTATAACATTATCATACAGAGCACTTCTCCCTGGGAGGGATCCAAAGCATCATTTGTGGAGTTGAATTCATGTTGTAAATCATGGAGCACGTGATGGGCTACATTCACTTAGGCTGCCTCTTCTGCATCCTTCCTGGAAACCCATCTAATAAGAGCTGGCCTCTGGCACATCAAGGTTCAAATAGCCATTGTTTGTTAATTGCTGGCAGTAGAATTGCTTCTTTTTTGCCTTGAAATGTGGAATCCCTTCCTAGAATTGCACTGGGGACTAATAAAAGCCAGTGCCAGGTTTAATATATGCTATCTCACAAATTATCTGGATTAAATACAAGGACTGTGTACTGCCAGAGAGGGGATATTCCCAGCTTAACATTGCTTCTGGGCCATGGAGATCCCAAGACATTGGACCTGAAAATTGTGATTCTCTTATGTGTGTGGGAGGGGTTTGGCAGAAGCGCTTGGAAGCGGTCATATTTGCCTGAGCTAGGGAATTAATTGCCATAAAAACTATGGGTTTGTAACCAATAGTTACAGCTGCAGGAAAGATCAGAAGGCATCTGAATAAATGAAATCGATAGCTTCTGCTCCATCCATGTAAGAGCAGAACCTTTCAGGGCAAGATTTAAACCACAATCCAGTTGACCCCTAACTCTCCCACCTACAAAATGAGGAGAGTGAAAAGTTCAGAAATACAACCAACTAAAACAGGAGACAGTGGGGACTGCTGTACTGGGTTATGTGAGGAGGTTGGTCTCTGTCAGGGGTGTATAAACGCAGAAGAGGGCAATGAGGAGGTGGCATGGTTTCTGTGAAAATATCACAGGCTCACAGAGGCCGTTGGGCTGTGCAATCCAACCACCCACGTTACTGGCCAGCCAGTGGTCCCTGTTCACTGCCACACTGGCCCACACCTTGACCTGCTTGCTGCTGACCCTGACTCAGATGTTTCTGATGCCCCAAGGCAGAGGGTTCACCTCCCCTTGTAGCTCGTCTCTCTGAGCGTTTCCCCATCTCGCTCTGGCTGTTCTCCACACGAGCCTTGCAATGATGATGTGAATTCCGACTCACCCCGACCTGCCGGATTTTGCACCGCTCGCTATCGCTTGCTGGCGAGGGACCTCGGCCTTGTCCCTTCCGGAGAGTGCTGCGCGGGAAGGGGCCGCGCCGCGGGCCGCGCCTTCAGGAGGTTGCGGTGCTGGACAGCTCCGGCGGCGGGACCCCGCGGGCTCCGTCCGCCCCCGCCCCTGCAGCCCCCGGCGCTGCGGCTTCCCCCGCATCCCTTCCCGGGGGGCTCCCTGCCCTCCCCGGCCTCCCCCTGCCCTCTGCACCCGTGGCCCTCCTATGATGTGCAGCTCGCTAACGGGCGGAGGGCAGCCCGGGAGGAGCAGGACCCAGGAGGAGGCTTATGGGGACCCCTGCAAGAGCGGGGGGGGGGGGGTGTGTGTGGTTGGGGGGGGGGGGATACCGAGGCTGCCGAGCAGAGGGTTTACCTCAGGGGTGATGAGGATGAGGGACTGAACGCTGCCACCTCTCCCAGGGCTTGGTGGCTCCATGCTTAGGAGGGGCGGCAGCATCTGCTGCTGGAAGGTGTGTGAAGGCTTCAGGGCTGCTCTGCTGGCAATAAATCCCTCCCTCAGAAGGACTTGCTTCCACACTCCTATTTCCTAATCCCTCAGTAATGTGGATTGCAAGTAAATTTTGGTGCTGGTGAGATTCTGGCCCGAGGCTGGGAGAGTTTCCAGGCTTCCCTGTCTCCTGCCCAGCAGCCTGGGTGGGACACACCAGGCCTGAGGAGGGGACCGATGCTCAGAGCCATGCTGTGGCCCTGCTCCTGTCCCAGGGCTGTTGGGCATCTGGAGGAGGTACAAGAGCAGAGCCCTTCCCGAATTGCTCTCTTCTGCCTGGCTTGGAGGGTCTGTGGTAGTATGGCCAAGGGAGAGGCAGTGCACTGTGAAGGGCTGGGTTCTTCGCTCAGCTCGGTGACATCCCACTTTTGTCTCCTCACAGGCCAACCCTGCTCCCATTATCGTGAACACAGACTCGCTGGAACAAGGGCTCTCTGTAAGTCTCCTGGTTTTGTTTCGCTTCCTTTGAACAAGCGGTGTGTTTCCCCTGCTTGGCAGTGCAGGAGAGGCTCCTCCAGCCCAAGGAGGCCCTGTGAGGTGGCAGAGTAGCCTGGTACCCATGCCACCTCCCCACAGCACATCCCACCCCTAAACCTCACTGGGGCTGGGTGACACTGAGCAGAGCCAAGGCTAGCAGCAAGCAATGGTGGGGACTCCAGCACATGGACGGTGCCTTGCAGGAGGCACTCAGAGGGACATGCTGTGGGGTAATCAGGCATCAGAGGAGCAGTGGGAGCTGGGTTGTCTGTGTTCAGCATTAGCCCCCCAGCCATTTCATCAGCTTCACATGAAGGGTGGCTGTGAGGCTCTGTTGGGGCATCCCTTACCTTCCTGCACTACCTCAGCCCACTTTGGCAGCCCTGCATCCCCAGGAGGGAGGCAGGGCTCTCCAGGCACTCATGGCCATTGCAGCTGCGGGTCCTCAGGGCAGCAGGACCTATCAGATGCTGCTCCTCTCCCAGTGACGGCTGCCAGCAGCTGAGCAGTGCTTGGTGGCTGTGTTTGCAGCCACAGTGCATTTGGCACTCTTGGCGTAGTATAAAGATAATCCTCTCCAGTTTGTTGCAGAGAGGGTTTGCACGCTGCTGCATCCCTTCCCAAAACATCTGCGAATCATTCCTGCTGAGGGAATGGAGGGAGCAGGGTGGCCAGCATGGATTTCTGCAGCACTGGCTCCATGCTCATGGGATGCTCCCTTTTTTTTCACCAAAGGGAGCTCAGCTGACAGCTTGCCAGGGCTGGGTGCTTTGCACCTAGTTTTCTTCTGATGCAGCAGATTTCAGCTGCCTTCCACATTAATGAAGCAGCACCAGGTTTCAGAACTGGGGTTGGTTTGTCTTTGGAGTCATGATGGAGGGCTGCAGGTGACTTTGGTGGTTGAACCTTCCTTGTAAAGAGCTGCAGATCTCAGCCCACAGCCTGTTGGGGTCAGGGAGCATCAGAGCTGTGCTGGCCTGGTTGGCCAGGGCTATGAAAAGGAAGGGAAGCCCAGCTGAGACCTCTGCAACCCTGGCTGTATGGGTTGATTATGCCTTGGGTACTGAACCAAAGCCACCTGGCACTGGGGAGGAAGATGATGGTGCCTCTCAGTGTGATGGTCCTGGGTCCAGCAGCCATGTATGAATGTGGTGGAAGAGAGTTGCTGTCTCCAAAGGTTTCTTCCTCTGAAAGCATTGCCATGGCAGTATGTTTGTGGGGTTGGAGGTTTCTCTCAGCATGCTGGGTACCCTGGCTGCAGGGCCATGTTGCAGCCTGCCTTCTGCGCTTACCTGACTGGTGCCATTCTACAGGGAACTGGGAAAAGGGTGATGTCTCCTGGAGGGGAAGAACATACACAAAGTTGGACTGGGGCAAGTGAAGGGGTGTGCTGTGGGCGGGGCAGGAAGGTATTCCTGGGGATGTCTGCTTTCGTGTCTGTTCTGTACCCTCCCTCCCTTGGAGGAACATGCCTGCTTGCCATTGCAGCCACCAGTGCTACATCCTTTGCCAGGCTCCAGCTGTGCCTGTCCCTCCTCCCTGCCTGTGTGCCCAAGGGCAGCAAGAGGTGAGCCAGAGGCCCAAAGACAGGCTGTGTCACCTCAGACACAGCAGAAGCCCTGCAGAAGCCAGGCTGCATGGGGCCAGCGGCCACCTTCTCCCACCGCAGTGCATTCCACTTTCCTGCCCTCCTGGCTGCTCCCCCTGCTCTGTCTCATGAACTCCATATCCCTCTCACCCCCTCTCCCTCCACCTCATTAACTCCATATCCCTGTCCATCCTTTCTTCCTGCACCTTGGTCACAGCTCCTTCTTGATGTGCTGGATGGGACCTCCCTTCCTGCAGCCCATGGACTGGGTTTGGATGGGTTTTCGGGGGTGCTCTGCACCCCTGGCCGGTACCAGCATCACTCTGGGGATGGCAGTCACCTACCCCATCCATCCAATCCCAGCAGCACGTGCCAGGGGTGGAGCTCCCCTGCGGTGGTCAAAAAGAAGGGGCAGACTGTGTCATCTGCTGGGTGGAGTGAGGACCACCATCCTCGCACCCAGGCATGTGCTGCCTGCAAGGTGCCTGGAGGAGCCTGTGCCCAGACCAGGGGAGACAGCTCACTTTAATCCCTCTCAACCTCCAGCCTGGAAACTCTTTTGCCTTCTACTTATGTCATATCAACACAGAAATGAGCCCTGCTCCACCTTTCCTTCGCCAGGGTGCTGGGCTCCTCAGGCTCCAGAGAAAACACACCACCAGACCTCCCGTTTGGCACTGTCCCAGGTCAGCAGGAGCCACACCAGGGGCTTGCTGCAGAAGAGTACACCAAAATGGCAAATCGGGAAGCATATTTTTTACAAACCCAAAAGCTGAAGCCTGTTGGTACAGTGTGTATTTGGAAGGGTTAAAGTCACATCTTCTAGTCTTTAATTACTTAACTATTCAATGCTTTCCTTAATGATAAACAGATGGATGTAGTCTAGTTCCTTCCTGTTCTAGCTCCATTGATTGCATTGGACTAGCTGTTGGGCTGAATTTGGCCCCGGCTGTTTATCAAGAAGTCTGCTCTACATTTCAGTCTCTCTCTCTGTCCACCCACCTCCATCCACAAAAGCATGTGGCACCAGCAGCACCGTAAGGTACGAGCTGCAGCGCTGGGCCCCACTTATCACTGGGGTTCAGCTCTGCTGCCTGTGGCTTGTGCAGAGCCCAGCACCCCCAGGCTGTAAAAATTCTTATACTGTTGCCGCAGTTTTAACAGCATCCCTTGAAGGATCAGGATGGGTGCTGGGGGGGATCACCTGTGCCAGCTCCAGGTCATTGCTCGGTTTCACCCCTTGGTGTATTTTGCCCAGCAGGTCCATAGCGGGGAGATGGACCATCAGAAGCACAGTTCCTGTGGCAGATGGGGTCTCTGCTTTTCAGAGCTGCCTCTCTGAAGCTGAAACAACTTCTTTCTTGCTGCCCAGGGTGCACAGCAACTGCTGCCAGGCAGTCCTGAAGTGAGCAGGGAAGGTTGCTCCAAAGCCCTTGAGGAGTTGAAGGTTTCACAGTCTGGGTCCTTGGAGCCCCGCTTTGGTGCCTCACTGCCCAGAAGTGGGGTGCCACCACCTCCTCAGTCTCTAAAAGTCAGGTCTGAGGAAGCCAAGCGCTTCCCAGGCCTGATCCCAGCTAGCAAGTGCCACGGGAGCCCCAGGCTTTGCCACTGGTGAGTGCAGATGCAACCTCCTTGTGCAGTGCTGACTCTGCTGCCAGGGTCCCCAGTCAGAGTTGCCACTGGGTGGGGGCAGCAGAGATGGCCACCATGGTCCTGTGCCTTTGAGCAGGGAAAAACTTGCTTACAAGCCTGAAAAAAACAGAAAAAATCAAAACTAAACTGCCCCTCACACTTTGGTCCCAAGTGCTGGTGGTGTCACATCCACTGCCAGTTCCTCCGGACAGCGTGGCTGGGGAGCCTCCCAGCTGTGTGCTGGGGCTCTCAGGCTTCACACCCCTTCCCTCTGCCTGAGCTCAGCAGGCTTGTCCCATGGCCCTCTGCAAAGGCCGACCAGAAATAAGGCATTTATTTACTTTGTGCACATGGCCAACTCTGTGGGCAATGCACACAAAAGGCTTGAGGCCAGGGGTCAGCTGGAAGCGAGTTGGTGGATCTTGGTGCTGCAGCAGGATGCATAGATGTAGGGATGTGAAGGGAGGGAGTTCTTGACCTATTTTCTCTGGGTCCCCTGCTATGTAGAGGCAAGGAGAGCTCTCCCTCACCAGTGCTGCCAGTACCCATGCCAGTGGGGAGGCGCCCATTGCACCCACTGCCCTGGCATGGGGCTGCTCTCCTTGCTGGGGGGCGTGGGGCATCACCAGGTACCCTCCGCCCCTGTGTCCGGCTGGCACTGCCGGGGGTTGACCCTCCAGCCTTCAGACTCTCTTCGCTGTGTTGGCACATGGCTGCTCCACCACCAGGTCCCACTGCCTGTCCCCATCATGTCCTAACCACAAGAATAAGGGCTAGATCCTGCTCCAAAAGTGGCTGTGGGTGTCTTTATCCTTCCTGTAGGATATCCTCTTCTTGCAGCCTGGTGGGCTATTTAGGTTGGGTTTGAGGAACCCCATCTTAGTCTTCTAAATTTGGCCTCTTTTTATTTAAAAAAAAAAAAAAAAACAACAACGAAAACCAAATTCTGACTCTCTAGCAAATTGCCAAAGCACATTCCACGTGCGCTGGTGCGGGTGTGGCCGGCAGAGCCTGCAGACAGCTTGCAGTAGCTCTGGAAGGTGTGTGCTCTTCTGTTTATCAAATGAGTGTTAACTCTGCAGCCTTCTGTTGATGATTTAAATGTCATCATAGCTAACTCTTTCTCTCCTGCTCAAAACACGAAAGGGAAGCAAAGGCCAGCAAAGGGACCCTCTTCCTGAGCCCTCAGGTGGGCTTGCTGTGTGGGAAGGGCTTGGAAAATAATACCCTCACTCTTTTCCATGAGAAATCAGAGGGCGCTTAGGATCAGGATATGCTTGGAACAGCTGATTAGCCCCCAGCACCCCCTTCGGTTCTGCAGGCTTTACATGGGGAGACGGGAGCAGGGTGGGGTGCGCTCTCTGTGCCTGGGTGTGATGGGGCCGGGCATCTCCCCACGTAGCCCTTTACGGAGACAGCCCCGGGTGGGAGCTGGGGAGGAGTGCAGGGCACTGGAGCAGGAGAAGGGAGACAGCCGTGGCAGAGCCAGGTCGCGGTGGCTCCGGTGGGTGCCGCGGGGAGGTTTTGCCGTCAGTGAGGTGACTGGTATCAATTTTCCGATGCTGGAACGTTTGCTTTGTTGGCTCGTTCCCTTGGTTACATGGTATATATTAAGTTCTCCGTTTGGCTTCCTTATGCAATTAACTGGCGTTCTGTTGCACAGATTTTGAAAACATAATCAGAGCTAAAACTTCATGGTCAGGCCTGGCTGACCCTGGCGTGCCCAGCTGGAGCAGGCTGCTACCAGCACACGCTGCGCCGGGCGAGCGCCGACACAGCTCGCTTTCAGGGAGGGATGCAAAACACTGCTCAGCACTGGCAGCCCTGAGATTTGGGGAGTGGGGATCCCCCAAACGTACCTGCCTGGCAGCAGGGTGTCTGGCGGGGTTGCATGCTGGGGTGTCTCTGTGCCCCGGGTGCGTGCCAGCAGCAGCCGCTCGCTTGGCGGGGCTCTCGCTGCTGGCTCTCTCTGCGGCTCACAGATTGTCAAAGTTTTCTGCATGTCCCCATCCTGTAGGTATGTATGTGCTGTTCCTCTGCGGCCGTGGGTGTGCATATGGCTGGCTGTGTGGCAACTGTGTTGAATGCCAAAGCAGAGAGGACAATGTGTGTAGTAGCAAAGGGTGCCAGGAATCCGAGTTGCTGGAAAGCCCGGGAGAGGTGGTGCCGCTCCCCACGCACCGGGCTACCAACTGCGGAGACAAGATGAGCCTGGAGGCTGCGGCGAGGGAGGCTGTGAGGGCGGTGCGGGCCGGCGAGCCGGCTCCACTCAGGATTAGTCAGTAAGGTAGGATGCAAGGAGGGAAAGGCAACCCATGGCAGAGGGGGAGCCTGTGGTGAGGGAAGCAATGCCCCCCTGCCAGCGGGAGCACAGCCCAGGGCAGTGCTGTGGCAGGAGGTGGTACTGGCCACATGTCCATGTCCCTCTGAGGCTGTCGGGGATCCTGCTGTGGGTTAATCCCACCAGCCCCGGTGCTTTTCTGCAGAGGGGTTCTGTTAGGGGGTTTGTTCAAGAGCTGACCAAAGCCTTTCCTAAGGGAGCATTCTAATATTGGAGCATCTGGATGTCCTGACCTTGAATTGTGCCCTGTAATCTTCCCACGGCTGAGAGGTACCAGACACAGAGCACATCCTAGGAGGGACAACCCTCTCAGCCTGTGTTCCCTGGAGCCCCTGTCCCATCTCACCCCTCCAGACTCTCCCCAACCTCATCCTTCTTGAAGTGCGGTACCCACAACTGTGTGTGGGATTGCTTTGGCCTCACCACGGCTGAACCAGGCAGGGGATGAGGGTGCATGCATCATAGGTGTCCCAGATCCTGGCATGCAGAACTGCTCTTCCACCTGAGAACCTGATTATTCCCACCTAGAAAAACTCCTGTTTCCTCTTCCTACCTATAAATAGGGCCTCACAGCTGCATTGCTGATTTTTCTTCCACGATGTCAGGCGATGGCTTTAGCATAAATGATGTTTGCTGTCCCCTCCATCTAACGACCCAGCACCGTGGGGTTTTGGAAGACAGTTGGGCTGTGCCTCTGTGGAGGTGGATAGCAGGGAGCTGGGCAAGCAGGGGATAACTGGTGTGCTGGTGCCAGATAAGGGAACCTGTGTCCAAACAAAGGCATGGCAGCTCTGGTTTGGGATATGGAATGCATACAGAAAGTGGCTCCATACAGTCTACAAGCCATCAATTAATTCGGATGTAAAATCCACATGAGGAACCCTGCATGTTGTCCAGGGGCCACAGGCAGAGGGAGGGCTGCATGATGGGAGAGGTGTTTGCCTGCCGAGCCCTGGATCCCGTCACCTCTCCGTGCCACGCAGACCTGCCCGGGTCCCATCCCTTGTTTGCCAGAGTGACTCAAATTGTATGAGGTTGAGTCCAGTCTCCTCCAAAACTGTTGCTGTTGAGTGTGACATCTCTGGATGTTCCAATAGCCAATTGCTTTGCAAATCTTTCTAAATTTTAGACCTCGGCAGCTGTTTATGGCCTCATCCTGATGACCTAGAGTGAAACTTCCACCTTATTTTCCTGTGCATTGTTGCTTATGGAGAAAATGGAAGTTTTTGACTTGTGCATTTACCATTTCTTATTTTAGAGCTTACAGTTGCATCCCTTTTGTTTCAATCCATTGTGTTTCCCAGAGCCCTGCTTTGATACTCTGGATATGGAAGATTTTTAAGTGTGGGGATCAGTGTGGTGTACAGCATTGAGACAGGCTACACCATTTTTTTATATAAGGGCATCACTATGTTTTCCCCTCTTACTGTGCCCCACACTCACACCTCATTTCCTTTGCACCTAACTAATTTGGTAGAATAAATTATTCTGAATTCCCTGTTAACACAATCATGCTACTGAAAGATTTAAAAGATATAAGCTGCTAAAGGTGCTTATTATGTTATTACGTACAGATATTATTCTTTTTTCCTTTAAATGGACCGACCCCCTTTCTTTCCTTCCTGCAGCAGTGAATTCCCGAGGTTAATTACACGCTGCGTAACAAAGGCGTTATTTCTTTTTGTGCCTTCGGTTGTGTTCCTTTTCATGGCTGGAGAAATGAGCTGAGAGAATAAAGGCTTTGCGCTGAAGTGCATTAAAGTCAGTGGGCTTTGGCTCCTGCCCAGAAAGAAAAGCAGCGCATGGTTTAATTCCAGGGCAGGCTTGAGTGATTGCATTTAAGTTTTTTTCAGTGGTGATGGTGCAGCTTTTAGGTTGGATTCTCGATATTCAGCTATCAGAGGGGTAAAGCAAATCCCCCTGGCACCAGCACAGAGCCATAACACACTGTCTTCCTCTCCCCAGGTGAACGGCAGTGATGGGATGTTCAAATATGAGGAGATCGTCTTGGAAAGGGTAAGTGCTCTTTACTCACCCACCAGCAGCCTTTGCTGCCTCTTCCCACTCACCCTCCTACCGGTGCAACCGTCACCCCCCGAATCCCCGCGCCAGCTGATGGGGAGAGGCTGGTCTCTGCTCCCTGCTCTCGACAGGGGCTTTCAGGGGTGTTGCGCTTGCCTTCCCCACACAGCCCCCACGGCACAGGGAGAGGTGGGCTTGCTCCTCCCCACTACAGACCCCGCCAGAAGGGAGGGAGGAGGACTTCTCCCTCGCCTCCCTCATTCACACCCTCGCCCCCACAAACATGCCAGCGTGGAGCCAGCAGGGAGGTTTTGTCACTGCCTTTGATGGAAAATAGAGGTGCAGGGAACTCTGCTCATGCAGGTGTTCAGGCAGGTGCACCCCAGAGCCGGGCACAGGGGACAGAAGCCTCCCTGCCACCGGACTCCCCATTGTTCTCGGCTACACAGCCTGGGGATGCTAAGTTGTAAGGTCAGGATTTCTAGTAAACTGGACCACAATGAGGAGTTTCCGCTGGAGCATTTTCTTGTCTGATGGCAACACAGAGGTGGTGGTATGCAACACACCGGCCGTGGCTAAAATTAGCTCCCCCCACAGATGGGGTTTATCCAGGGGCAAGCTGGCACCACTCAGGGCAGGGAGGGCTTTCCTCTGGCACCCAGGGATCAGCAGGGATGAAGAGGGAGTGGGTAAAGCTGGCCCAAGGTTTGCTCCAAGAGGTGGGCACAGTCTGCCCAGCGGGGACAGCCCAGATGAGAGGCTGCCCACCACGCTCTGTGGCACGCCTGGCCTCCTCCTTGCTGCCACGCCGGGCAGCTTGGCCACGCCACGTGGCCAGCGTCGCAGGGGAAGACGCATCACTCGTTATTCTCTTCCTCCCTGCTTTTAGTCATCTCCCTCCTCCCCTTGTCTCTGCATCACAGAGGTGGGTGGACGGAAGGTTATCTGGGGCTGCCGCCTCACCCACCGCTTCCCCAGCGTGCCTGACGAAACCAGCCCAGGGGATTCTT
This sequence comes from Falco rusticolus, assembly GCF_015220075.1. Classification (NCBI taxonomy): domain Eukaryota; kingdom Metazoa; phylum Chordata; class Aves; order Falconiformes; family Falconidae; genus Falco; species Falco rusticolus. The sequence goes on along the minus strand of NC_051200.1, from coordinate 13,302,728 downwards.
CCTTTTTGTGCTGAGTGCTTCTTGCTCCAGGCCCGAATCGGAGGCAAAAGCCTTGTTTTCAGGGGTTCTTCAGAGCATCCTCTGTCCTCAGCCCACAGCAGGAGCAGGGAGGGAGCTGGCAGGGTTGAATGGAGAGGCAGCACTCATTGCTGCCCCCACTTCAAAGCCCCAGGCAGTGATTCCCTCTCTGCAGCGAGAAACCATGAGGGAATTTCAGTGCTTAGCAGCCAGGACCAGCATGGACCATTTCCAGGTCCTCCCTCTTCACCCGATGCCCAGTGGGATCCAGCAGCTCCATCTTCCTGCCATAGAAGCACTCTGGTTTTTGCGGGTGAGGCTGTCCCCTTCCTGGGGTGTTCAGCTCCCAGACTGTACCCCAGAATTGCTTGTCTGTCACTGTTATTAATCCTTGTCCTTGTTGTAAAGACAAGGGCAAATACAGCAGCATTTTGGGGGCAATAACTGAGGAAACTTTGTCCACAGAGGGACATGGGTTTGGGTTTACCCACCATACATGTGTTGGCAGCAGGAGCTGCCCCCATGTCTACATCAAATCCAATACCAGCTAAGAAATCCCTAGAACTCCATTTCAACGTTTATCAAAATGAAAATAAACGCCTCCTTAATCGTTTCCAGGTTTTGTAGCTAGCAGCTTCCATAGACAGGCACAACGAATGGCTGGAGACCATTTTGCACAGTCTCACCTGCCTTACTGGGGCCAGGCTGGGTCTGTAGTGACAGTAAGCAGCTTTTTTGATCTGGGAACAGGGTAATCAGAATCCAGGTTAGAGGAAGGAGAGCGGCCTCAGGCCTTTCACTGCCGAGTGCCTCCTTGTCACTGCCTGTCAAATCCCAGCCGGCAGGAGACATCCAGGAGTGCTTGTAGTGAGAGGCAATGGTGGCTCCTGGAGTCGCCATGTGCTATGTCACGGGTGGTGTAAAGTCAGAGCAGAGACCTCTGCGTCCCTGCAAGAGCTGATGCTGAGCCCAGATTGCTGAGGACAAGCACAAACCCCAGCCAGCTGCTGGTGCTAGATGATCCCGCAGAGCTTGAGCTCTGGTGTGACCCTCCTGGCCACAGGTCCCCCAGAAAGGCAGAGCTCCCCATTGCCCCATGCTGAGCACTGGGGCTGTGGGCAGCCAGGAGAGCGCTTGGCCTGAGCCTGTTTGTGTACGAGAGAGGCAGGCACAGTAGGATGTGACTAAGTGTCAGCTCTTCCGCATGAGAAAACAAGGCAACGAGCCATCTGATTTTCAAGGCAGAGCAGAAAAAGCAGGAATTGTCCACTTGCATCAAGCACGGAGCTGGAAGCAGCGCCTGTGAGTGTGTCACTAATGGGGATCCTGCAAGTGGGAGAGGCAGCGCAGGGCCATGGCTGCTTGTCCTGGGATGCTGCCGGGACGGGGCTGGAGACAGAGCATGGCCCCTGCATTCCCCCTGGGCAAACTTCAGCAGCATGAAGCTCAAGTGATGCTCCAAGCGTGTCCAGGAGGAAGAGGAGGCAGAACTGGAGACCCCACGCCATTCTGACAGCCCTCTCCACCCTAACCTGCAAATTTTGGCATCAGCACTGCTGCTCCCTGGGTTGGTTCCATGCCAGGACTGCATCCCAGGGTGTGGGGGGCAGGGGTGGGATGCTGGTGACTGGCACAAACCCTGTTGCTCCGTGCGGGTTGCAGCATCAGTGTCTCCTCTTGTGGAGCAGCCAGCAAGGGGAGGTTTTCTCCGCCAAGGACCACCCCCTCTTCCCCCAGCTCACTGCCTGCCTCAGAGTCTCTCAGCGGAGATGCGGTGGCGAGGGAGGTCCTTGGCGGCTCCTACTCTCCCGCTCCATCTGTTTGGTGCTCCGCGCTGCTGCGCCGAGTGCCTCAGCTGATGAGCACTGGCCTCCCCTCCGGCCACGCATCCCTCTGCCCCCTGAGCCGGGTACCCTGGGGCTTGACAGATGCTGTAAGGGCTCCTGTGCCCCGGCCAGCTGCAGCTTGGGGGAAACAGCTTCAGGAGGGCCAGCAGCAAGCGGTTGCCCGCCGGGGAAAGACACGGTGTTTGATTTCCCACAGGGTAACTCCGGCCTCGGCTTTAGCATAGCAGGAGGAATCGACAACCCCCATGTTCCAGATGACCCAGGTATCTTCATCACCAAAATCATCCCCGGGGGAGCAGCAGCCATGGACGGCCGTCTGGGGTGAGTACAGGGCCAGGGGAACTGTCCCATCAGTGTCACCCAGGATCTCCCCAGGGATGTTCTAGGCAACTGCTGCCTCCCTCCCCTGCCATGGTCCCCAGCACCTCCCTCTCCCTTCCCCACAGCCAGGTCCCATCAGTGCAGGAATGCCTCCTGTCTGCTGCCTCCCCTTCTCCCCTCCTGTGCCAGGCTGTGGTTCCCATCCTTCCCTGTGTGGCTTGGGGCAGGATCCAGCCTTTCCCCTCGTCTCCCATCTCCACCAGGGTCACACCATGGGGACCAGCCCCACTGCCTCTCCCTTTGGAGAGGACCCCACTGTCACCCTGGCAGGGCAGGAACTGGCCATCCTGAGCAGCTCTCCTCCACAGAAGGGTCCGTGCAGCCAGAGGAGGGTGGTAGAGGTGTCCAGAGGAGGGTAGCATGGGCTGGCGGTTCCCCAGGGGATCTTAGAGTTACTCTGTGCCTGCAGGGTGAATGACTGTGTGCTGCGGGTGAACGACGTGGACGTCTCCGAGGTGGTGCACAGCAAAGCCGTGGAGGCCCTGAAGGAAGCGGGCCCTGTGGTGCGGCTCGTGGTGCGCCGCCGGCAGCCCCCACCAGAGACCATCATGGAGGTCAACCTGATGAAGGGCCCCAAAGGTGAACCCCTCACTCTGTCCACAGGACGAGGGTGCCCCATTGTCCTGTGGGACGGTGTGGGGTGACCCCTCGGTGTGGGATGCTGCAGGGTACAAGGCAGGAGTTGGCACCGCCATGGTACAGGAGGCTGCAGGGTGGCCCAGCAGTGCAGGATGCTATGGGGCACGGGGTGTGGGACAGCCCCACAGTGCAGTGTGCGGTGGCTGTGCTGTCCCCACACAGCAGCAGAGTGGCCCATCGCCTGCCAGGTTTGGGACAGGGTAGGAGCCCAGTGAGGCAGTGGGGCCATGGGGCCAGCCCAGGGCTCTGTCCATCTGTCCCATCTGTCCCTCACTCCTCACCTCTTTCTCCCCCTCAGGCCTGGGGTTCAGCATTGCAGGGGGCATTGGGAACCAGCACATCCCTGGGGACAACAGCATCTACATCACCAAGATCATCGAGGGAGGTGCTGCCCAGAAGGACGGGCGCCTGCAGATCGGGGACCGGCTGCTCGCGGTAAGCCCCATGCCCGCAGCCGGCTGCAGTGCAAAGCCGGGCAGCCTCCGCCATGCCTCAGTGCCAATCCTGAACCCCAGCACCCCTCCTGCCAGCAGCTCCGCGCCTCTGCCCTGGGGTCCCCACTGGGACGGTGGTCTTGGAGGGGCAGGCGCAGCACCGGCTGCAGGCAGGAGGGTCAAACCCACCGAGATGGGACCTTGCCTCTGGAGCTACTATGGCACCTACCCTGTGGGAAACTGCTCCACTCCCACAGGGCTGCATTGGCCCCCCCCTCCTGCCTGCCCTCCTGCCTGCCCTCCTGCCTGCCCTCCTGCCTGCAGCCATGTCATGCAGCCCCTTCCCTCCGGCAGGTGAATAACACGAACCTGCAGGACGTGCGGCACGAGGAGGCGGTGGCCGCCCTGAAGAACACCTCTGACATGGTGTACCTGAAAGTGGCCAAGCCCGGCAACATCCACCTCAACGACATGTACGCGCCCCCCGACTACGCCAGCAGTACGTACGCCTCTGGCCACTGGCGCAGCAGGCCAGGCACCACAGGGCTTGGGGGGACGGAGCGTGCTGGGGCGATGGGCGATGCTGGGCTGGTCTCCATGTCTGCATTGCAGATGGATTTCTGCTCCTGATGCCCTTCTCCTCCCCTGCAGCCTTCTCAGCCTTGGCTGACAACCACATAAGCCATAACTCCAGTCTGGGCTACCTGGGCAGCGTTGAGAGCAAGCCTGCCTACCCTGTCCCTCCCCAGGTGACTCCATCCCGGTACTCGCCCATCCCTCGGCATATGATCGGGGATGAGGACTTCACCAGGTGAGTACCAGGCATGAGCATCCCTAATTCTTGTTCCTTCTCCTTCCCTCTTTCCCTCGCTGCCGGCGCAGAACCTCGGCCAAAAGCCCATTTGTGGGTGCACGGTACAAAGCTTGGGGCCCCTGCACTGAGGTCCGTGCTCACCCCCACTGAGACCAGCCCTGCTGTATCGCTCCCTGGCTCACTGCATCCCCCCTTTTCCCATTCTCCCTTCTACTCCTCCCTGAGCCTTACATGTCTGCATTTCAGCTTTGTTCTTTTACTTGTTTTACAATACCTGGCATACAAGGTGTTCCCTGCCCTTACGGTGCCATCCAGCGCCAGCAGTGCCACAGGCTCCCAGGCTGTGAGCCGCCTGTCCCCGAGTCGAGCTGTGCTGGGAGTGAGGGGCCGAGGGGGGCACAGCTCTGGGTACAGGTAGGGCTTCTCCTCCCATGTTCCCTGAGTCCAGCATCCCAAACCACCTGCACCCAGATGCCATTTCACCAGCTGCCAGCTCCAGGCTTGACAGCCTCCTGCGCAGCCCTGGCATGGCCCCCTTTCCCCTGCTAGCATCATCTATGCTGCACGAGCAGGTTTGTTTCCTGAGCCCAGGAAATAAAGAGGAGCACAAAGAAGACGTTGCTCTGAGCCTAAATGCGGTGTAAAACTTCTCCAAAGCCTTGTGCTGAGGACAGGAGAGCAAGACCTGGCTGGTCCTGCTCTGCTTACCAGGGCTCACAGCTTTCCCTCTACTTGCAACAGCCTCGGGGCCAGTGCTGAGCCTGCTCTGCGTTTGGTATCCCCAGGGCCAGGGCTGTAGGGCTCAGGCTGCATTCTTAGGACTGAAACTCAGGTTAGGCTTAGTGCTGGCTCTGTGGTTAGGAGCAAGGTCACGGGCTGGTTTTGTTGTTACATTTGCAGTGGAAGGTGCAGTAGCCTCGGCTGCGATTGTCCCATTCCGCAGGGCACTGGCAGATGCCGGAGCAGGAGACCCTGACTTGCCATCCAGTGCCAGGGCCACTGTCCTCCTGGAGAGTGGCTACACTCACCTTCATCATGCGGATTTCTGGCTTCTTGGTGCTTGGCCACAGCCAGGTGCCTCTGTGTACCGTGACCTGTGCGGCACTGGCCTCCACCTGTGCCCCGTCTCTCCCCCCTGGTCTTGGCACCAACGGTGCCAGTTCAACAGCCTGTTCCTGGTGCTGCATCCTTGCTGGGTCAGGGCACTCCTGTGCCGTCAGGGCACTGAGGGATGATGCCACATGAGTCCCAGCGCTCGGAAAACAACCATCTGTCTCTCGCCAGGGACCCCGGTCTCACCAGGTTGTCCCTTCCTTCACGCGCTGATGTCCTTATTTGCGGGCCAGAGGGCAGAGCGAGCAGCCCAGCCCAGGCTGGACACGGCCCAGTGGCACTGGCACGGTGATGGCTCGGCAGGGGCTCAGCGGTGGCTTGGCAGTGGCCATGGTGCAGCACTGGCTGGTGGCCGCTAGAGGATGGTGCTGCCTTGTGGAGGGTCCCGCTGCAGACTGGCTGGTACTGCTCGGCCATCGCCCCCTGCTCCCCGACAGATCTGCGGCCAGCAGTGGGCTCAGCCCCTCCCTCATCCACCCCAGCACTGAAAACCTCATGCGCATCACCGACCCTCCCAGGACGGCTTTATTGCTGCGGATGAAGATGTTGGTTTGTGCATCACCAAGGTTGTACAGTAGGACCCATGTGGTCCAAATGCATCTTACTGGTGTGGAGAAAGGCAGTGACTCCCCTGAAAAAGCAGCTGTGTCCCAGGAGGCTTCTGCTAGCCATTCACCAGGAGAAGCAGAGGGACCTAGCCTGGATCCAGTATCAAGCCTTTTCCCTTCTCATGGGCACAAGTGCTGCTGCAAATGTGGACGTGGACGTAGTGACCCTCATGTCCTGCAGTGCTCAGGGCCAAGGAACAGAGCATCTGTTTTCCAGTGAGCTCCACCACTACAACACAGACCTGGCACAGCCCCACCGGATCCCCACAGTCACTCTGTGCTGAAGTCCCAGTGTTAACGCTGCAACGTCTGGCATGGGATCTGCCTGCAGGATCCATGTCCTGCCTCCTGGGATGAGAAAGGAAGCAGAGAGTGCACGTCATGACTGAGACTGGAGATGTACCTGTCTGGGGCTTTATTTCCTCTCCTTGGTTCCTGTAGTGTCTTTCTACCTTTCACCAAACTGTCTGATCCTCATGGGTGCTGAGGATGCTTCCCCCTGGGCTGAGTTGCAGTGGTGGTTCCTGCACTTTGCTTGAGCAGCAACAAAACACAAGAGGCAGAGCAAGTTCATCAGCTGGTTGGAGGCCAGGTTTGCAGACCCAGAAATCTGACCTGCTTCTTCCCCTGGGAAAGCTCTAGCCCCAGCATAGCTTTGCTGCAGAGAGACTGACGGCTGCAGCCCTCCCCTGCTCCCTTGCAGCCAGGCCTGAGCCAAGCCCTGGTGGCATCCCAAGGACTTGGAGTTAAGCCTGTTTTGACCCAAATGGCATTTCCATGGTGTTTCCCTGGTGTCTTCTTGCCCTACTGCATCCCAGCCTCATGCTATGGTCCAGCTGAGTCTTGAGCCCTGCTTATCTCAGAGGCCATAGAGATAAAGCAGGTATTTTCTGAAGGTCACAAGGTAGATTCATCCTCTGCCCCATCAGAAATGCATAGTTGGAGTTACAGCTCTGCTGTACCTCTGCGTTTGAAGGCAAGGGGCTGTGGCAATGCATGGTGTAGAGCTGCAGGCATAGGGAGCCAGGCTGCGAATTTGCCCTCACTTGGCTGCTCCCCCCAGTCAGGGCTGTGCTGCCTGTGCCTGCAGGGGCAGGAAGGAGTTAAGTCTGTAGGGTCTAGCAGAGTGAAGGCTGGATCCTTTCTGTGCTTCCATAAACCCCCGTGTGTGGGTCAGGGAAGCCTTGGGCCTTGCAGCCGGTGAGAGGCAGCCAGGCAGTGCAGGGTGGCTGTGGCATGGAGCATTCAGTGCGTTCCGCCCCTCGCACCTCCTGGCTGGTGCCACCAGCAGAGCCTGCCACACTGCAGTGTTCCACTGTCAATGTCTCATCATTCATGTCCTACAGGGGACAGCCATCCCTGTCCCCTTCAAGACAGCGGTGAAGCCACAGAAGCAAGTGTGACCAAAGATAGGGGACTGGGATGCTGCTGTGCCTCGTGGGAGGCACAGGGACAGGGAGAGGAGCTGCTGGGAGAGCCAAGACAGTCAGGCTGTGCTGAGCCCGAAGTCCTGGACAGGGCAGGAGCCCACCAAGACCTTCTGGCAAGGTGTCCTGCACTTCTGTCTCCTGCTCCTATTGTTCCTTATAAGCTCATCAGGACTCCCCCACGGGGAAGGATGGGGGGGAGACTTTTCCTGGGGTGCTGGTGTGTGTCCCTGGAGGTAAATCCTGCCACCAGCATCCATGAAAGCATCAAAACCTTTCCTTATCTGCCCAGGTGACAGCAGTGATGCTCCAGCCTGTCCCAGGGGGGCTGAAAAAGATGTTTTCTTGCAAGAGCGGCCTGGGAGCACGCTGCCAGGCTGCAGGGCTTTGTGCTGTCTGCTCAGCCAAATTTTATTCCCCTGGGACCCTGCTCCACTTGTGCTGCCTGAGCCCTGTTCCTTTCTTGGCTGTTGCCGGCAGCCGGGGGGCCAGCTGGGCCAGCCCCCCTGGTGCGCCAGGGTCCCCTTAGCACAAGTCTGCCACCATTTTAGGGTCCGCTGTGGGTGTGCTCAGCCAGTGCCATGCCTGGAGCTCCAGCATCTCTCCTACTGCATCCCAGAAATCTCCCTCTGCTCCCCGGTAGGTGCAGGGTTCATCAGGCTGCTGAAGTCACCGGCCTGTCCTTGGTCCTTGCGGTACCCACCAGAGCTCCTGGGATCCAGGTGGTCACTGCAGCGGATGCACTGATCGTCCCCAGTGTCGTGTTGGCTGACAGTCACTGCCAGCCTGTGCTGGTTGTCTGGTGTCATTTATTCCTTCTTATTTTAATCCAGCACTTGAGCTGGGAGCTGCCATTATTTCCATCAGACTTGGGGTTTTTTTCCCAGATGAAAATTGACACAGGATTTTTGCAATGCCAGGCAGTTTTTCTGCCTTCGCTTGCCTATTGTTTGAGCTGCAACAAAAGGATTGTCATCATTGAAAAATTGAGGACTTCTGTTGAGCGGCGCACAGCCTGTGGCACGGGGGTGTGTGGAGTTGCAGGCACGCTTACTGTGCTGCACGGGTGCCGAGGGGCTAAATCCACCCCCGGCACGGCTGCACCATCCTCAGTGCCCAGGCTGGCGGTACCCAGTGTCACCTCGCAGTCCAATATTTCCTATGTGTGATTTCGCAGCAGATGCTCTGTCTCTGTCCGTGCTGTGTCTCATGTCGCTCGTGCAACTGCCCGCACCTCTGCCAGTTCATCCTCCTCCTTGGTGCCGAGGGCTGAGTCACACCAGGTTGCACCGGGGGTGACTCCAGCCCTGCCGGTGTGTCGGGAAGCCCGGGCACGGCCGATCCTGTCCCCAGCTTTGCTGCTGCTCACCCTAACGTCTCCCTGTCCCATGTCTGCCCTTCCAGGGAGCCCCGGAAAATTATCCTGCACAAAGGCTCCACCGGCCTGGGCTTCAACATTGTTGGAGGGGAAGATGGCGAGGGGATCTTTGTGTCCTTCATCCTGGCTGGAGGCCCTGCAGACCTCAGCGGGGAGCTGCGGAGGGGAGACCGGATCCTCTCGGTGAGTTGTGGGGGATACCCGCTGCTGCTGTACCCCTGTCCCCCGCCACCCAGCGCAGTTCAACAGGGCCCAGCCCCAGCCCTGGTGCGGAGGTGGCCTCTGGGTGCAGAGCCGCGGCCTGCCCGGGCTGTGCCCTGCGGGGGGCGTCCTGGCCGGCCGGCGGGGGTACCCCCAGTGCGGGTACCGGGAGCGGGTACCAGAGAGGCCAGTACTGGAGGTGCCGGTACTGGGGATGCCGGTACCAGGCATGGTCCTGGGGGGCACAGGGGCTGGGTGAGGAGGCAGTGAGAGTGCGGATACCGCGGGTACCGGTACGGGGGCGGGAGGAAGCGGGGCCGGGGGCCGGGGTGCGGGGCAGACCCAGTCGGACCAAGCCTCGGTCGGTCCGGTTCAGCGGAGCCGCTCTCTCCGGCAGGTGAACGGCGTGAACCTCCGCAACGCTACCCACGAGCAGGCGGCGGCGGCGCTGAAGCGGGCGGGGCAGACGGTGACCATCATCGCGCAGTACCGGCCCGAAGGTACGGCACCGGCACCGGCACCGGGGCGGGGCGGGGCGTCGCATGGAGATGAAGGGGGCGGGGCGGCGGCTGGCGCGCGGGGCGGGGGACGGCCGGCGAGGCGCCGATTGGGGCGGGGCGGGGCCCGGGGGGAGGTGCGGACGCCGATTGGTCAGCGCGGCGGAGAGGGCGGGGCGGTGGCGTCCCGCCGGCGGTGCCTGCGCGGCTTTGTGTGCGGGCCGGGCGGCTCCGGGGCTGCTGCCGGGGTTGCCGCCGCCCCCCTCCGGCCTGTAGGTGAGCGGGGCTCCGCCGGCGTCGCCCGCGCCTCCCCGGCCCCGCGGCTGGCCCGGCCGCACGGGTCGGGCCGCTCCCTCCGGCTCTGGGCTCGGCGGGGGGCCTCGCCGGGAGGGGGGTGGTCTCCGGGGTGGGGGGTGTCTGTCTGCGGCATGGCGTCGCCGCGAGGCCCCGCTCCGTGGTCCCGTGGACCTTGCTGGGGGGGGGGCGGGGGGAGCTTCGGAGAGGGGCTTGGCCCAAGGGGATGGCTCCGGGACCGCCCCTGCGACCACGGGGCCGGCGGGCGTTGGAACCGGGGCCTCGGGGCACGTCCCCTACTCCGAGCATCCCCCCGCCGCCCCGCCGGTGCCTTTCGCTGGCCCCGGCCTTTAGTTCCCTCGCAGACGTGCCGGGGGCTGGTGGTCCCGCGTGGGGCGGCCGGTCGCGGCTGCGGGGGGTGCGGGCAGCTCCCTGCCAAACCCCTCCCCGGGCCGGCGGTGCTGGGCTGAGCGGCGCCCGTGGGCCAAGGGGCAGCCCGCGGCGGGCGAGGGGCCGGGGCTGCTGCCGCGCCGTCGCCGTGTCCCCAGCAGCCCCGTGCCGCTGCCAGGATGCAGCAGTTCCCGGCCCCTGGGGAAGGTGGCCTGGGACCCACTGGTTTTCTCCCCCGGGACCTCTGGTCCTCTCCAGTGGGGCCGGCGTGCGGCCCCTCGCTCGCCCTTGGCCTGGTGCCACCTCCCGGGTGGTATCGCTGGGCAGTGCCCTGCGGGTCCCTGTCCCCGCTGCCCCTCTGTCCCATGGCAGCGGCCATTGGGGCGTGGAGCCGTTAGTGCCACTCAGGGCTGTGCTGTGGGTGTGGGGTTTGTTTGGTTTGTGTGGGGTTTATTGGAGGTTTTTTGTTGTTGTTTGTTTTGGGATTTTTTTTTTCCCTTTCTTTCCAGGAAGCACTTAATGTTCTTGTAGTTCTGGCTCCCATCGCCACTTGAGATTTGGCAAAGATGCCAACCAAGAGTGGTTCCTGAATGTCAAACAGCACAAAATGTTTTGAAACCCCTTTAGACCTAGGCTGAAATGTTAGTGCTTTTCTTGCCGGTGGCTTTCCACGTCTGTGACGGCTCCTGGCCCGTGCGGGCAGCAGCACCTGGCACACAGGCGGCTGCTGTGAAACACAGGCTCTTGTGCCCAGGGAGCTCACCTCAGTGCTGCAGGGCTTGAAGGCCTGGGAGCCAAGGGCAGGGGTCTCCCTGGCGCGAGCCCCAGGTGCTGGTGAGACTGGGTGCCCTCGAGGGGATGCGTGCTTGGAAATGCTTGCCTTTTCTATGTGCATCGTGACTGTGGAAAGAGAGGGAAAGCTGGATCGTAAGATGCTCAAAGGAGGAGATGCTGGTGGAAAGGGGCTTTGAGAAGTTCCTCCCTGCTAGCAGAGGTTGGAGTGTGGCACCGGTCTCTTGTACGTGAGCGTGGGTAGGGCTTGCCTGTGGGGTGCTGGGTGAGTGCACGCGTGCTCTGCATCTGACCTCGCTGCGGCTCCGAGGGAGCAGAGGCTGCTTGCCCCCAGGCCTCAGGGGATGAGGAGCCCTCCCTGCAGGATCCTGCCAGTCACTAGGAGTGGAAAGAAGCAAAGACAAAACCAGGGAAGGATAGAAGGTGGTCCTGCCTTTCTTCTGAGCACCTGCGCCTGGTGCAATGCCTCTGACCACTGCTACATGCCATCAAGGAGGAGGAGACTGCTCCCTGTGATGGTGCCTCTGAGCTGTTTGTGAGGTCCCTTCCCCTTCAGCACTTCTCCCCCGACCTTTGCCCGCCACTATCACCAACGCTTGGGTTTGGCAATTCACCCTCCTCACGCCCCACGCAACAAAGCCTTGATATTCCTAGCCTAAAAATACAAAAACTGTGACAGCATTTCTCTGAGCTGGTCACTCAAAGGGAAGCGTCAGGCCGCGCAACAACTTCTAAAAGCCTCCAAGCTTTCCCCGTGGGCACTCCTCTGCTCACCTGGGAATGTGGCACGTGCGTGCGTCCTGTGCAGGGAGGTGTCTGTAATCCCGCAGCTGGAAGGTGTGCGGGGTCAAGGTGACAGAATGCTGGGCTGGAGGGGAAGGGTGGAGCTGGGGGTAGTTCTTGCTGATGGCCAGGCTGGAGCCTGTGGCTGAGCATCGCTAGGCTCTGCTGATGGCCTGGTGGAGCCAGCTTGGCCCTGGGTGGGTGAGTTTGCGTGCTAGGGAGAGGGGGGCACGTGCATGAGGCTTTATGCATGCTCAGGGGGTGTTTTCCAATGCAGCTCCCCTCCCTATAAGCACCTTCTCCCCTTGCACTGCTTTCTGGTGCTCAGGAATCACCCCCAGACCTGCTGTCTTGTTGGCTCTGCTGGGTATGTTTGCAGGTGCAACCACTCCAGTGTGTGCCGGTGCTGGGGATCCTTGGTGCGAGCAAGATGATCTCTGCCTGATCGTAATGGTCTGTGACTTGCGTGCACTCAGGCGTGCAGGGCTGTATCCTGCTCCCAGTGCTGAGCTCAGCCTGAGGTGCAGGGTCAGGCCTAGCTCCAGGGGCACCCGCACGCTGGGATGGGAAGAGCGGTGGGAGGGTGGAGCGGTGTTTTTACTGAGCTGCTGAGTGGGAATAGCAAATGTCCTGGCACGTGGCACTCACAGCGAGAGGCGCCAGGTCACCTGTTGCATATTTTTCAGTCTTGGTAAGTGTGTACTGAACAACCTGACACCTGGGTCCCATGGGAATGCTGGGGAGGTGGGGATCAGCTGTGGCTCACCTCCCTGCTGTGCTGTGGACGGGCTTCCCAGACAGATTTTGGCTGTGCAGGAGATCTTGCAGGATGCAGAGGCAAGGTGGCTGTGAGCCAGGGTGCAAAGGCGGGAGCGCTGCTTGCTGGCGGTTATCTGCCAGTAACTGTCTTGGAGGCTGCTCCAGCACACAGATAAAGGGGGGTGGCAACTGGGAGCATCCCATGCTCACTCCCAGGGTAGCATTGCCTCCCCTGCACTGGGGAGGGTGGTGGTGGGTTTGGTTTTGGAGCTGGCTGTTCCTCCACTCTGCACCCTCCCACAGCTGGAGTATGGGTTGGTGGCTCCTTCGGAGACCCCTTCCTAAACTGGGCTGTGTTTTCTTTCTGGGGGATAAAGCCAGAGCAATCCCTGTGTCCTCCTTCGGTTTGCTGCCTCCAGTCTGGCTTGTGCTTCTTGTGCCTGCAGGCTTTTCCAGCCCCTCCAAGCAGCGTGGCTGCTCCAGCAAAACTTGGAAAGCCCGTTTCCATGGAGTGCTTTGGCTGAGGTGGGGGCATTTGAGCTCTGCCCTTGGGTTTCATGCAGTGGACACAGTTTCTGGCAGGGCGGTGGCACCCAAAGGTTGCCCTCCCAGCATCCCCGCCCTGATGCCAGTGGCGGCTGAACCTGCTTTTGCCCTTTGCTGCCTGCCCGATCCTGGGTGGTGTATCCTCCATGCTGGGCTTCTTGTGGGGAAGGATGTTGTGGGAGGGATGCGAGTCCGTGTGGCAGGGAGCAGCGGTCCTCTTAGTGCAGGGTGTGCAGAAGGTCTGTGCCCTTGGTGGGGTTTGGGATGACTTGGCTGGGGCAGGGGTTGTAGTGCCCAGCTCGGCAGCTTTCTAGGGGAAATAGCTCTTCTATATCAAAGAGCCTTTACAGAGAAGCTACCTGCTTCGGACAGGTGCTCCTCTGGGCTATAAGACCTCATGGGCATCCTGGGGCAGAAGAAGCTGCACCACAGATGCTGTGGTCCACCCCGGTGTGGGGCGAGAGGAGCAGAGCAGGATGCAGTTCACCTACCTCTGCTGGGAACTCTGTAAAACCCCGGTGCTGCTTTGGTGTCAGAATTCAATTTTCTTATATTATAAGCTTTGCCCATGCCTGGCTGCAGCTGTGTTTCCCTCTGCGAGCAGAAGGGGCAGTGGGTGCCCCTCAGCGTGTGGCAGTGGGGCTCAGTGGGGTTCTGGTGACCTCCACATCAAGCAGCCAACTCTGCCCTGTGTGTGGCACCTGTTGAGGTCCTGTAGCAGGGGAAGGGGCTTCATGTGGAGTTCCTTGGCAGTTTTTGTGTGTGTATTACCTTGTTTTTTTGGTTTTGTGGTTTTTCTTGGTTTTTTTTTTCTTCGGTCTTTAAGTAAAAATGCATCTTTGCTAGCTGGGTGCAGGAGGGGGATGCCCAGGTGGTTTCAGCTGCAGAGTGAAGGGCTGGAGAGCCAGGAAATGCCGAGCTGTAGCTGCGTAACCCCATAACCCCAGCCCCACGTGCCTCTGCACCGAGTGTCATCTCTCCCCTTCCTTGGTGAGGGGCTGGCTCTCAAACGCAGCCCGCAGTGCATTTGTTAGCAGCACATTGTTCCCGCTGCCCCTGTGCGATGCAGCAGCCTGCACAACCCCCTGCGCTGCTGGGGCTCCGCTTTGCAGTGAGCAGTTTCTTCTGCTGCTGGGGTGCTCTGGTTCACAAAAAAAGCTCCAAACAGCATCTAAACCGCTGGGTTGCGGACAAGGCTTTCTAGGCAAGTCTTGGAGCAGAGATGAGACCAGTCCGCTCTCGCTGGGATGCAGGGATGTAACTGCAGGGTGTGCCCAGGGGACGAAATCCAGGGTACCAGGTGAGAACTGGTGGGGTGCGCTGTGGCAGTGGTGGCATGGCGCTGCTGTTGCTTGCCGCCTGGCGAACCTTCCCTGCTTGGCCCTGGGTAAGCAGGGCCAGCGCCTCCACCCTCTGCTTGCCGGCGCAACCTTTGCACCCGGCTGAAGGTCTGGCTGGCACAGTGGCAGGCGCCAGGGTGGCGGTTGCTCCCCGCCTAGCGCCTGGCAGGGACGTGGCAGTGGCAGCAGCTTCTGGATGGTCCCCCAGCTCCTCCTGCGGGTCTCTGCCACTGGGATGTAGGAGCAAAAGGTGAATTCCTCCTCCTTGCTCCCCTTCCATGGATGGGAGCTGTGCTTTGTCACCCTCTTCCCCGTGCCTGCTGGGGAGAGCAGCTGTGCTGCCGGCAGAGCGGTGGGTGTGGAGACCCCCATGGCTGCAGTCATGCCTTGCTGCTCCGTCTGGTGGGTGAGGGTCTCTTGGAGAGGCTCTGCACATTTTGAACTGTTCTGTAGGTCAGCAGCTTGCTAAGCCCTGCCCAGCCATTCCCTCGCTGAGCTGCAGCTCAGTAGCAGTAGAGATGTCTGCAGCCCTTGCCCAAGCTGCCTGGGGGGACGTTGGAGTGGGCCTGGGAGCAGCCAGTGCCCTGCCAGCTCCAGGTGACCTGCCAGGGCTCCCGCAGGCTGCTGCAGCCTCTTTGGCTTCCCTTGTGTGGGGGGATGGATGGGCTCATGGGCAAGACGCCTCACGGACAGGCTGTCATTGCCTCTCCTGGCACTTACTTGCTCTGTGCTGGGGGGGCATGGCTCAGGGGCAGCTCCTGCCTGCAGTGACCAGCTCTCTCCCCACAGAGTACAGCCGCTTCGAGTCAAAGATCCACGACCTGAGAGAGCAGATGATGAACAGCAGCATGAGCTCTGGCTCCGGCTCGCTCCGGACAAGCGAGAAGAGATCTCTCTATGTCCGGTAAGGCTCACCGCCCCCCGCCTGCCCCCTTGCCCCAGGCAGCCAGAGGTGGGTGGGATGGGTATATCCCCACAGGGTGGGATGGTTCAGCCTGGTCCACGCACCTCTGTGAAAAGGTGCTTTGGAGGCCAGGGAAGCGAGTGTGGTAGATGCATCATGAAGCCCAGAGGGTGCAGCAGGGAGAGTGATACTTCTGCAGTGGTTCACTGGGGGTAGATGCTCTGTGCTCCTTTTCTGAGGGCTGCTTCGCTTTGGAAAGCGCTGGTGTCTGTACAGAGCCCTGGGCAGCTGCCAGCCAGGCCGACCTACTGGGGACCACTGGGAAACAGGGAAATGCCAGGCATCCAGTGCCACTTCTGCTCAGGGCAGCATTCAGGGTGCTCTCCTCAAACCACTCCCTGCTAACAGGCTTTTCCTTGTCTCCTCCCACCAGTCCTGTAGCAGGATCTGGCTGGAGGGAAGATGAGCTCTTTGGAGGATTATTGCTCTGAGCCCTCGATGTGCTCTTGGTCTGGAGCCAGGCACAGGGCAGGCAGGGGTTAAGCAGCCATGCAGCAATAGCTGCTGCTAGTCCTGTGTGCCAGGGCAGCCCCTGCCCCTGCCTGCCTCCTGCCCACCGAAGCACGAGTTGGGTGACAGCTAATGAGTAATTTTAACTTGGTAATTAAAATAATCCGGTAAATCCTCATCAAGCACAGCTTGTTGCAGGTGGGAGCTGGCAGGAGCAGGGGATGCTTCTTCCTTGTGGGAAGGATGACAGTGGCTGAGGGTGATGCAGCTTCAGCCTGCATCTCCCACTGCATTGTTGCTCCATGCAGAGGGGCTTCAGGCTGTTGCCAGACCTGGTGCAAGCCCAGCCTGGCCAGAAGGGAGGGAGCTGCAGCTCTGGGTTCCTGCAGTTCACACCTTCCTGTTAGGCTCTGCAGGCATCTTGCATGATTTAGGATCCCAGTGCTTCGTATTGGGGGTGTGCGAGTTGCTGGGTGCTGTGTTGAATAAACATCTTGCTAGTCCTGCCCTTGCTCCCCTGCTGTCCCATGACCACCCTCACAGGTCAAGTAGGCTCCAGCCTGGGTCCAGCTTGAGTTGAGCCTGTGAGTCTCCTGATCCGTGCCTGGAGAAGTGCTGCGTGTATCGGGGTATGCCCGTGAGCCAGAGACCTCCCTGCTGCCTTTGGGCTGCTTGTAGCATCTTACGTCTCAATGCATGCCTCCACTTGGCTTTGGTGGCCTCTGCAGCAGTGTCCCCTCATACGCACCCAGGTGGCTTCAGGTGGTCACTGGGCAGCACCTTGCTGAGCGGGTGATCCCGGAGTCGAGCTTTCTCCAGCATGGCCCTTCCCAACCCTCCCCGGTTCGGCGGCCGCACACCCCACAAATGTGCCTGCACGAGCCACCGTGTGCCTGGGCTGCGCCAGCCCTGCTGGGCGGGGTAGTTTCGAGCAGAGTTTACCCGAAACCAGCTGAGCTGCTGCGCAGCCGACAGGACATCAATTACAGGACTTGCTACCCGACTGCTTGAGTCAGCCCCGTGAGGCTGCACTGCACCCCGCGTGCCATCAGCGGGGCCAGAGCCAGGCACCCGAGCGCCTGCCGGGGCCCACCGGGGCGTGCCGGCCCTCACCGTCTGTTTTGGAGCTGCAGCTGCACAGCACGGGCAGGGGCAAAGCGGATTCATGTGCTGCCTGCGCTGCATTAGGGCAGAGTCCGCCGGGGCCAGGGCTGTGCCGCGTGGGGCCGGGTCTCAGGCGGGCACCATGCCTGGGCACCGGGAGGAGGCCGTGGGAGCCCCTGGCACTGCTCCCCTGCCCTCCAGCCAAACCATCTGCTCTCTTGGCTGCTCCCGCCGTGTGCTGTGAGCTGGCCCGGGGGCAGAACGGAGCGACCACGCTGCTGTCTGGCCCTTGCACCCTGTGCACACCGGGGAGCACCCAGCCACGGTGGGTCCTGGGTGCCGGCACGGCCGGGGACTGGTCTCTGGGAGCATCGTGCCTTGGGGAAGCAAATGTCTCGTGCATCAGATCTCGTGCATCAGCTTCGCAGGTGTCTGGCCCTTGCGCAGATCTTGCTGCGCCTGCCCTGGGATGCCCGTGGCTGCTGTGGGAGGAGGCAGGGAGCCGTGGGGCCAGCGCTGCTCTGCGAGGCAGGGTGCGGGGTGTGGGCAGGGCACCCCACAGCCCGCCTCCGTTCGGGAACCGGCCTGACCAGTTCTTGGCTCATGCTTTGCTCCGGATGGTGCTGGTATCGCAGGAGCTTGCTGGCCATGCGTAGCCTTGTATTTTGGCCAGGAGCTGCCTGTGAGGGTTGCTTACCTCCAGCAAAAGTGCCCTGTTGTGCTTTGCTGCCAGCTCCAGCGTGCCACGCTTGGGTGCAGAGGGACCAAGCACGAGAGCTGCCCCAGCCCTGAGCAAGCTGGGAAAGGGGAAGCAGCCTGGTGGCTGGATGTGCCTGGATGAATAGGGCTGCATTGGGTCTCATCCCAAAGAGCCCTCCCCGAGCCACCGGACAAACCCTCTTCTCCTCCCCATTCAAGACTGGCTGCCTTGACCCAGTCCCAAGTGACCTGAAAGGTTTCATTGCCTGGTGCTCTCCTGGCAGCACTGGAGCAGGAATCTGGCTGAAGAAATGCCTTCGCAGCTCTGCTGCTCCATGGGAAGCTGCTGCTCCACAGGGACCTGCTGCAGGGTCCCTCAGCCTTCCCACTTGCACCACGCGCTCCCCTTGGGAAACGCTGCAGTGGAAGGGGAGGTGATGAGCAGGTCAGAGGGTGTCCCTCCCGGTTGAGGGAAGCTTGTTAGTGCCAGGATTAAATCAGCAGTGAGCCGGTGTTTGTGGTGCTTGGGCTCGTGTTGGGCTAGGGGGTGAGCAGGGCCAATGTCAAAAGGAGTGAACATAGGGGTTGTGCTGGTGACCTTGGTTTGGTTTGTTGCAAAGTGGATATATCAAAGCAGACACTGTTTGAGATAAGACATCAGTAGAATGACTTGCCTGTGAACGTGAAACCACTAAGAGCAGCTTGTGGGTACAGGCTGCAGTGCTGCATGCAATGAAGTGTGTGCAGGAAGGGTTTGGGTTTAAATCTAGTTTTAAAAAATAATTAAAAAATATTTTCTGTAACTGGTTAGTTTAACATTGAAGATAATTTTAAACTAAATGAACTGTTCTCGGGGAAGGTATTCAGGAGTCTGAAAAAGATCAGTTGTGAAAGCAGAGACATACGCCCTCAGATGCGTTCCTGACTCACAGGCTCTGAACTAATGTCCCCCTGTACATAAAAAACGTGCGTGCTCCAAGAACCCCGCGGTCTCTGCCTGGGCAACCACCCACCAGCACTGGGGTCTGATGTTCCCCGTCCCACTCCTTGGCCCCACAGCCACTGGGAAGCGACGGTGGGGAGCAGCCCCCCACCGCAGCTCCCTGCTGCCCTCCCACACACTGCTGCTTTCTTGAGCCTGCGTGAGCTTCACCTGCTCCTAACCACAGCCACCTTCAATGTGTCCGGTTCGCGTGCCTCTCGCAGCTAGGGTTAAGAGTGAATGGGTTTGGTCCAGCACTGTTATTCCCACGTTGCGTGCTCCAGGGCTTGTGCTGAACCCACCAGCAAGGAGGGGCGTGCTGGTGGCTTTGGCGGGGGCCTTCCCCAAAGTTTGGGCTTAAGTCCTTTAAGGTATGAAGGTGGCAGTGCCCCAGGAGATGGGCAGTGCTGCTGCCCTCGCTGCCTGGCCCTGCTCAGGGAAGGCATTGCTCCTCTCTCTGCTCCTCTGCAGAGCCCTGTTTGACTACGACCGGACCCGGGACAGTTGCTTGCCCAGTCAGGGGCTCAGCTTCTCCTATGGGGACATCCTGCATGTCATCAACGCCTCTGATGATGAGTGGTGGCAAGCCAGGCTTGTCACACCCCACGGCGAGAGTGAGCAGATTGGGGTCATTCCCAGCAAGAAAAGGTGAGTGTCCGTCAGCAGGATACCTCCCAGAGCTCCCCAGCCTCCACGAGCCCTGCAGCCCTTGGGGGTCTGCTCAGGGTGGAATCTCCTTGTGGTCCCAGCCCACCTGCCCCTCTGTGGCCATGCAGTACGGAGGGCACTCCGGTTGCGAGCTGGGGCTGCATGCAGGTCTCCCTGGGGAGATGTTCCCCAAAGCTGGGTGAGCCTGCAGGTGAGGAGGGGAGTGCTCAGCCCCATCTGTGGTCCCTGTGGGGATGAATAGCTGGTGTCAGCCAGTCTGGGGCTTCAAGTGAGAGCCGAGTCACAGCAGTGACTGCAAGCTGCTCCTTGTGTCCTCTGACAACCTGCCCAGCTGTGTGAGCCCAGGTCCCCTGAGACTGGAAGTTGCAGGGAGCAGAGGACCAGGCTGCCACTGCTTTCGGGTCTACAGAATGAGCCCCACCTCCGTTCTCCATCCCTCCCCTCCTGGGAAGGCTGACTTGTCCCCCTTGCTGCTCCTGTAGAGGCTGGCCTTGGCCAGACCTCAGGCAGGCAGCCCTACATCTGTCCCTCTTGGGGAACAAGCTGCCCTTTGCCAACGAGGCCACCACCCAAGGGTGCATGGAGCCACCTGGGGAGCCAAGCGGGCGGTACGGAGGGCACATGCACGGGTCTAGCAGCTCTTTTTCCCCTTTAACTTCTGATCAGGGTGGAAAAGAAGGAGAGAGCGCGGTTGAAAACAGTGAAGTTCCACGCCAGGACTGGCATGATCGAGTCCAACAGGGTAAGTGCCAAGCTGGGGCTCAGCGGGGCACCCAGAGCCCATAGCCAGCAGGGGCAGGATGAGTCCCAGCAGCCAGAGCTCCCGGTGTGGGGCAGCTGGAGCATCTCAAAGCAAAGAGCAGTGTGTCTGCATCTGGTCCGGGCCCGCATCTGCTCAGCAGGAATCCTCTGTGACTGTGCAGGGGGTGAGCAGAGGAGCCTGGGATGGTGTGAAAGCGCTGGGGAAGGACCCCAGCCTGGAGTGGTGCGGGAGCAGAGCCTGTCCGGTCATGGCCTGTGGCTGGGAGCTGACTGCAGGCAGCTCATGCAGGTGAAGACAGCTGCCCTCACCCCTCGTGCGGAGCACTTAGTGAGTGGACAAGGAAGGGAGAATGGCCTGGCTACCCCTGCAGAGCTGCTGATTGCCCTGTCAGCTTCCTGGCATCCCTACCACATGTTTTTCTCCACGCTTAATTTTTTTCCTGCATTACAATTTTCATGTAATCTCCATGATTTCATTTGAGGGTAACTGCCCTGACACAGCTCCTCATTGTCTCTTCACTTTAATTTTTCCCACATGCGTTAAAAACCATTGTTTTTTCTGTCCTCCCTTCCATCTCCATGTTCTTCAGTCGATCAAAACGAAACGTAAAAAGAGTTTCCGTCTCTCTCGAAAGTTTCCATTTTACAAGAGCAAAGAGAACCTGGCCCAGGAGAGCAGCGGACAGGAACGTAAGTAGCAGCTGGCCAGAGAGGGCAAGTGTGCGACCTTCTGGTCCCCTGCCCTGCGGGGATAGGTTCGGCACGTTTCCACAGGCAGGGGTCCTGGCATCTGCCCGTGCTCGGGTCTGTGCTCCACAGTCATGCCAGCAGCTAGGAGAAACCGGAGCTTGAAACAAAAGCAACGGTTGCGGGCTGGCACTCTCTTTCTCTCTCATGTTCAATGTCTTCATCCTTTCATCCAACTTTACACCCACCTGACCCCTGCTCTCCCCCCTCTGCTGCGGGCTCTGCTCCCTCCCTCCACCTGCCAAGGGCTTCTCCCCTTCAAGCAAGGGGCTGGCCACCTCCTGCAGAGCTTCTCCTGTCCCTGTCAGGGCTAAGGGGCTGGGGGGGTCCCAGAAGAGCTCCCCATCTCCCCTAGGAGTGACTCGCAGCTCCGTGTTCCCATATGAGAGCCCTTGCCTCGGGTTAAACCCCGTGGGCACTGGGGAGCCGTGCCCTCGCTGGTGGAGGGGCTGCCTGCCTGCAACTTGGGCACATCTTCGGTAGCTGGTTGCAGACACTGGGGGGTCCCCAGCTCTCACCTGGCAGCACCGTGGGGCTCCCAGTGAAGGCAGGGCATTCAGCTTCTTGCCCCAAATCCTGACAAGGGCAGCACTGGAGAGAGTTGCTGAACCCAGCTCCACTTCCTCCCAGGTGCGAAACTGCATCCACTCCTTCAGCAGGCGTCCTCCCACCTTGGGGAAGAGGGTGTGGGCAGGCAGAGCAGTGTCTTTGCCCTGGTGCCAGCCCAGCAAGCACGTTCCCTCCCCTCCGGTAGCTCTCCTGGGCATGATGCAGAGGCAGGAGGTTGAAGCCAGGCTGCTCCCGGGGGCTGCCCACATCCCTCTGCTGCCCGTGCCAGGCTGGCGCCAGCTTCCCGTGAGCTTAGCAGCCAGCACGAGCCCCGGGCCTGTGGTGTAGAAGTCTGTGTCTGGGTATCTCTTAGTGCCTGGATGTGGCTGGGCTCCCGTCAGCTCTGTGCTGGAGCTGGGCGCTCAGTGGGGTGCTGCTGTCAGCCAGTCCTGCAGCGCAGCGGTGTACGAGACAGGGATGAGGCAGGCAATGCTCTTCAGCATCCCATGTCACAGACCCGCAGCCAGCTCCCTCCCTGTGCTCTGCTGCTCTCCATCCCAGCTTGCAGTGGGGGGGTCCTTCCCCCATGTTTCCACGGCCCGTGCAAGCACTGGGGCGCAGGCAGCTAACAAGCAGGGGTGGAAGAACGTGCCCCCCTGCCATGCGTTAGAGGACTGGCTGCGCTGTGCCTGCCCCCAGAGCGGCCAGGCTGTCCTAGGGGAGCACAGAGCCACTGCGCCCTGCCAGGGCACCCCATGGGGCATCACGGAGGAACACCTCGGCCCTGCTTGCTAGCAGCTCGGGGCTGCAACCGCTTGGTCCAGCAGGTGCTGCCGTGGCCACCCTGCCCTCCCCAGACCCAGGGTGGCCCTTGGGGGGCTCTTTGGTAGAGAGAGGGTGAGCTCGGGAGGCGGGGTCCAGCCTCACAAGGCAAGATGTTGGCAGCAGGCTGATGGTGTCAGCTCTGAAAAACATTTAACCTCACTTGCAGTTGCAGCTCTGGGCCGTTCTGCACTCCTGTCACTAATGCTGGTCTGGCTCTGTCTCCCCCGTCCCTCTGACTCCCCTCTCCTGCGCTCTCTTCTCTCCCCCTCTTCCCCCTTCTCGCTGTCTTGTGAAATCAGGACTTCCCTGGGTTAAGTGACGATTATTATGGAGCAAAGAACCTGAGTAAGTCTAATTTTGATGCACATCGTTCACTTTCCGTCGCTGGCATGCCTGGTGGTGCCTGGGGAATGGCCGGGCTCTGGTCGGGGCAGCTGCGCTTCTCTGGGTGTGGGGAAGGAGGAGCCCCGTAGGTGATGCTCTCTGCCGGGATGCGCCACATCTGGGCCACATCTGCCGGCAAGGCTGCTGGGCTTGAGGTGCCGCTGCTGCACGCGGGAGGGGACGGGGCAGTTTGCTTGGGGATGTTGGCCGTGCCCTAAGTGTGCCCAGCTGAGGGCTGCCTGCCACACCGGGGGTGAGCTGTACCTCCTCATCCTCCCCTTCCTCCTGCTCCTGGCTGGGCTGGCTGCTGGTTTAGCTCTCGGAGACTTGAAGCCACTGCCAGTGCGGGTGGGAGGTGGCCGTGACCATGACGGGTCCGTTCTGAGTGGGGCGGGTGACAGTGTTTTGAAGTGTTGCCACCTTCTGGGGCACCGCGTACCCAGAGCTGTAAAACAACCATGGTGGGAGCCTCTCAGCCCTCCCAGCTGGATGTGGGTCCCCTGCCGAGCTCTGCACCCCCAGTGACTGGTACAGAGCCCGCCTGGGGGCAGGCAGCGGCCAGCAAGCCTCGGTGGGGCAGTTGCAGCACTGGGATCAGCCTGAGCAAGCAAAGCCCCAAACTCTGTCCCATCCTGTCGCTGTCTTGTCTCTGTGAGCCCCAGCCCCAGAGGTAGGTTCCCCCATGCCAGCGTGGAGCTGTGCCCTCCCCTGCCACCTGTGTGCATGCTGCACCCGCCGCCCCCCGTGGGCACCCTGCCTCCCTCGGCCGGGGAAGCCCAGCACCTGCACGTGTCTGCCCGTGCCTGCCAGGCAGCCCCCTCCTGGCATCCCTGCCTTCTCCCAGAGTCGCCCAGCATCCCTGCGCGCTCCCCAGTTTCCCAGCAAAAGGTGAGAGATGCCGCCCTAGCCCATGCAGCGCAGGCTCATCCCAGCGGGTGCTGGAGTGCAGGTTTTTTGGGAGACTGGTGCTGCCCTGCCCTGGGTCAGTAGTGCTGGGTGACAGCCGGGGTGCCCCGTGCCTTCCCCCCGTGCTCCTTCTGAAGGGGGTCTCTCTGGTTGCTTTGCAGAGGGCGTGACATCAAACACCAGTGACAGCGAGAGCAGTTCCAGTAAGTGTGCGTCTTGCCTGCTCTCCTGCCCCTGTGCACGCGTGTGTGTTTGTCTGCGCATGTTTTGGCACTTCCATCTTGTCTTGTCCTGGTGGAGGTTCTGTTTGGAGGCTGGTCCTTCCTGCTGGTGACGGATGCTGCAGCCAGCTGCCCCCTTGGGGCTGGGGGGAGCAGGGGCTGGGGGGCAGGAGCAAACCTGCCTGCTTCCCTGCTCTCCCCTGGCTGCAGGGCTCTGCTCCAAGGCTGGATGGTGGGTTCCCAGTCCATGGTTGTCCCCCATCCTCGGTGCCTGCTGTGGGAGGCAGTGGCCAGAGGCCGGGTCTGTAGCATAGGTGGCTCCTGGAGCCCAAGCATGTACAAGAGCATGGGGGTCCAGCTGCAGTGAAAGCTCCCCCTCTCCCCGGCGCATCTGCTGAATATCTGCAGCACATCTGCCACCCACCCCACAGGGAGGATGGTGTGTCCCAGTGGGCCCCGAGCCTGCAGCAGCAGGGAGGGAAAGAGGAGGCTTGACCTAGACCTGGGACGTGAATAATTAACGTGGATCACGGGCTGGTAACCACATGCCCATCATGCTCCACGTCAGCTGGCAGCGTGACAGGGCAGTGTCCCCAGAGCTGCGGGAGGCTGGCGGGGGCAGGAGGCAGCCCCTCGCTGGTGCAGAGGGGCTGGAAAGCTGCTGCAAGCACTCACCTGCCTCTCCCTGGCTCTGTTGCAGAAGGACAAGAGGACACCATCCTATCGTACGAGCCGGTGACGCGGCAAGAAAGTAAGTCCTGGCACTGAGCTGCCCTGTGCCTGCTCCAGTGTGGGTACCTGTGAGCCAAGGTGACCGGTACAACCTCCTCCCCTCCTCTGCCATACCAGTATGACACCCGGTGAACACAAGGTGTATTTCTTGTCTGTTGGGTGCAGCAGGAGAGCCGGGCATGCACGTCACCTCACGGGGCTTTCCCTGGCCTTGATTGTCCCTTTTTAATCAACAGAGGAGGCTCGTGACCTGGTCTGCAAGACCAAGGGAGAGATCCAGAGCTAAAACTGGGCTGGGCTGTAGTCCCAAGCTGAGGACCAGGATTATCCCTCCCTACCTCAGGCCAGGTGCCTGCTGCAAAGCAACCCTCGCCTCAGCCCACAGCGTTTAATCCTGCTGGATGCTCAGTCCCTGCAGACCCTTTTGCAGGCTGAATGGTCTCAGCCTTGGTGGTCGCTCCTTGCCAAAAGCTGGATCAGATTCCTGGGCTCCTGTCACTCCCCGGGTTCTGTGGCATCCTCACCAAGCTGTCCCTGTTGTCTGGCTCCCGCCCCAAGTGAGGGAGCAGCTTTGCTGATCTGCAACCCCAGAGACCCACAGCATCTTCCCCAGGGCTGCTGAAATGGTTTGGGTAAGATGGGAAGATGATGACTGTGACCAGGAGGAGATAGGTGGAGGCACCTTTGTGTGCCCGTGTGAGCAGGAGCACCCACTGCCAGCAGGGAGAGGGTGGACTGATGCCAGCAGTGGCAGTAGGGTCAGCTGCCCACTGCGCCGGCAGGACCTCAGGCTCTGGCTCTTGTTCACAGTTCACTATGCAAGGCCGGTGATCATCCTGGGGCCGACAAAGGACCGAATTAACGATGACCTCATCTCCGAATTCCCACACAAGTTTGGTTCCTGCGTGCCCCGTAAGTCCCAGCTGGTGCTCGGTGCCCTTGCTGGAGGGTGGGGAGAGCGGTGGCTCTGCTACTTGCAGGGCTCAGCCCACGGCGTGGGGAGGGGGCCAGCAGCGTGGGTGGGGTTTCTCCCTCCCGGGAGGTTTGGTGTGCATCCCTCCTGGTTTGCTCACGATGCCTGCTCTCCTCCAGACACTACCAGGGCTCGGCGTGAGAACGAGGTGGACGGACAAGACTACCACTTCGTTGTATCCCGCGAACAGATGGAGAAAGATATCCAGGACAACAAGTTCATAGAGGCTGGGCAGTTCAATGACAATCTCTATGGGACCAGCATTCAGTCAGTGCGGGCAGTGGCGGAGAGGGTGAGTGCCGGGTGGCATTCTGGGGACCAGCATCCAGCCCGAACCTGGACGTGTCAGCAGTTCCCCTCCGCTCCCCATATTGCTAACAAAGGGCTGTAACCACATTAAACAAGCATGGCACGAGTCTCTCCTCCCTCCGGGGTCCTGCCAAGCCACGTGTCTACTTTTCTTAGCCACGTTACTCCACCTCAGTGTGGTACCTCCGTCATCCAAGCTCCACCCAAAAGCCTGGCACTGGTGGCACCAGCCTTGTGCTCAGGAGCTGGCAGGGCAGGGGTGCCCAGCTGCCCTCCTCGGAGCAGCGGCTCCGCAGGAGCGCTGGACTGTATTGATGGCTTGTAAATTGTGTCACCAGTTCAACGGTTCGGTCCCTTTGCATTGCTGCTGTCCCACCCTAAGTAGATGGGAATGTAAGGCCACTGGGAGCTGGCTTCTGTCTCGGGACTGGGTTTTCCATCTGTGCGGCTCCTTTCCTCTTGTGAGCATCCCTGTATGAACAAGCTGTTTTCTGCACAGAATAGACTGTGTGGGTAGGTCTGATCCTGATTGTCTCCTTTCTAGGGGAAACACTGCATCCTGGATGTCTCTGGCAATGCTATCAAGAGGTTGCAACAAGCACAACTTTATCCCATTGCCATTTTCATCAAACCAAAATCCATTGAAGCTCTCATGTAAGTGCAATACTGTGTTCTGTGCCTCTCCAGGGCGAGCAGCTCTGACACATCAGGGATTTGTGTGTCTGCTGCCTCTGCTTTTTAGAAAGCAGCAGAGATTGCTGCTGGTGCTGAACTTGTCGCTTGTTAAGGGTGGCTGGGCCCTTTGCTGTCTCTGTGGTGTCCGTCCACATTTAATGCCGTGGTGCATCCCAGGCTCCATGGATTGCTCTGGCTTAAAGCCCTTTGTTCACCCCAGAGAGGATTATCCATGGGAAATCTAAAAATGCTCCCAAATGTGCCTGGTATAACCTGCTCACCTGGGCCCCAAGTCCAGCCAGGCGAGCTGCTGACAGCTTGTAGTGGTGGATCGCAGCTGGATGGTTGCTGAGCCGGGACAGCCCTGGGGAGCAGAGGGGAGACCTTCCCTGTATGCCTAAGGGGGAACCTTCTGCTTGTCCTGCTGCTCCTGGCCCTGGGGAGCGCAGGCTGGGAAGGTGTGAGAGACAAGCTTGCAGCTCTTCCAAGCAGCAGCAGAGGATATTACGTGTGAGGAGATTTAGTAGCTGGAGATGGGCTCTCAGATCAGAAGAGACTCCACTGGCACTGAGGGGACTGGGAAAACCCCTTCTCAAGCCAGAAGCAGTCAAATTGCTTATTTGGGTGTTGTATGAAGGCGAGGGAACCTAGGCAAGGGGGATGGTGACAAGCTCTGGAGAAGCAGGGAGACTTCTGCGGTGGTCTTGAAAATTTGGAGGATTGTCTGGATTTGAGTCCACATTTGTGGCGAAAGGGGGGTAGCGATGGTGATGGGAAGAACTGTTGGAAGCTGAGATGAAGTGCCAAGGCAGCAGAGAGCGTATGGGGAAGGGTCCTGAGTCCTGCACAGCTTCCGTCCCTGGTGTGCGGAGGCTTCCCAGGCACCCTGGCTCCATGAGCTATTTTTACTTCTGTTCATTGCTAAGAAAAAGAGCTAAGTTGCTATTTTTTTGTACGTGGCAGGGAGATGAACCGGAGACAGACGTACGAACAGGCCAACAAGGTCTTTGACAAAGCCATGAAACTCGAGCAAGAGTTTGGAGAGTATTTTACAGGTGAGTGTCCTGAACAGGCTTGTATCTGATTTGTTTTATTTTTCTGGCTGGCAGCTGTGACCTCTCTACCAGCACTGTCTCACTGCAGGGTCATGGGAAAATGTCCAGCTTCATCAAAGCAAAAAAGAAATGGCTCTTTGCCAGCAGGGCTCTGCAAAGCGACTGCTCCAAGATCAGTGGATAAGAGTAAACCAGCTCTAGAGAAGGACATAAGTTGTCAGGCAGGATTTTCCAAGTTTGTGAGAGCTTATTGCCAACATTAATAATAATAAAAAAAGAAAAAAATCCCCAGGCAGGAGTAGTGCAGTGTAGATTCAGGGTGCTGCAAGGCTACAGGAAATAAAACTCTCTGAACATGGGCAAGGGGAGTGTTTTCAAGAAGAAAAGAGAGTCATTTTAAAGAGGAGAGAGTAAAAATTAGTGACCTAAATGGCTGAGACTGTCCTGAGTTATTACAAAACATCTCCCAGAAAAAGACTGGAAGTTTGGCTGGCTTCCTAAGTAGTCTTGGCTGAAGAGCTGGTCAGGGACTGCCTGGTGCTTTCTGCCTGCAGACGTGAGCTGCTTGTGACACAGGCATCCTTGTGCATTAAGGAATTCATGTTTCTAACGATTCATTCTGGAAAATCATGGGCAGGTGAAGAGGCAGAGAAACTGGTGTGCCATCTTTCCTGCAGTGCACTGTTTCTTCTAAAGCTGAGGAGTGATAATCCTGCCAGCCCCTGCATTACCCACCTAACAGCTACTGGGAAAAATCCCAAGCAGAATATTTTCCAAAAATGGATCTCAGCTGAGCAAATGTATGGGTACAAACAGTGTAAAAGCTTTCCCCAGACCTCCTGTCCCAGGCAGCAGTTCCAGAGCTGCCATGCGCTCTTCCAAGAAGAGCGCAATGAAAGCGCACGCCGTGGTTTTGCCAGACCCTTGGCATGCTACATCACCAGGCTTGGATGGTGAGTTTGAAGTTGACCGGGGAAAGGATCACTCTTGGCTGAAACCCATCATTGAAAGTGGGTAATGGGCAGAGAGACAGTTGCTGTAGCCAGTTTTATGCCAGAAACTTATAACGAGGGAACCAGAGGTGCTGGAGGATGGTCCTGGCTGGGCTACAGAGGCAGGCTCAATTACCAGAAAGCTTTGGCTCCCCATGCGCATCTTCCTCCTCTGATGTAGGAAGCACAGTGAAGTGCTTCGTCTTGCGTCCATGCTAAGTGACGAGACCGTCCCTGGTCTTTGGGCAAGATTTGCTGCTGGGAGCAACAGCCGTAAGCTGGCCTTTTCCAGCCCAACAGCGCTGTGATTCCCACCCCATGGCAGAGGAACACATACGAGGAGCCCTCAGCAGCCGACCGGAGGGGACGGACAAATCTGGCACTTTGGTGTATGCGCTTGGCACACACCGGCTAACCCAAGAGGCCCTCCAGCTCTCCGCGGTGGAGTAGCTGCGGTGCCGGGGCGCGGTGGTGTGACACAGTTTGCAAAGCTAATTAGCAGCCTGTTGTGGAGAGCCCGGCCAGCACTTCACACGCACGCACGAGGACCTCTGCCAGCGTGGGATCCGCTCTCACTAATCCCCTTGGATACGCTGGGTTAACCCTGTGTCACTGTGTGCCTGTTACAGCTCCTTTGACACAGGTTGTCTCGTTCGTTAGTGGTTGGCCACCCCGCAGCAGCCCCTTTGGCGCAGAGCGAAGGCTTCTCCTGTAGCTCGTGGCAGGGGAAGCACAGTGCTGCCCGATACTCAAGATCTTGCTTGTTCTCTCCTTTTCCAGCCATTGTACAAGGAGACTCTCTTGAAGAGATTTACAGCAAAATCAAACAGATCATCGAGGACCAGTCCGGGCACTACATCTGGGTCCCATCCCCAGAGAAACTCTGAAGATGTCCCCCACCTGCTTCCCTGTGAGCAGAAGATCTCCGAAGTCCCACCCCACCCAAGCCCTCTGCCCTGAGGAGGGGGGATATGAAAACTATTCCTGCCCCCTTTTTTAGATCGTCGCAAAATTGAGTTTTCTAGTCCTGTTTCTTTTGTCGGGATGAACTCATCTCATTCATCACGTGACTGTTCCCACCGTTCCTGCATGGACCTTCCTACTGCTCCATTAGAGACAGATGCGAACCCATTCAAGGTCTTTTTTTATTATTATTATTATTATTATAATTATTATTATTAACTAAACCAAGAATCACGATGGGAGGAGGCAGCTAAGGACTAATGTAAGAAACAAGTGAAATGTGGACTCTGAGCACATGAGCTAGTATCAGAGCTCCAGGGGCATTTTTTTTCAAGTGTGACTGTCTAGCAGCTCTGAACAGTTCAACAGAAAGGCAGCAGAAAGCATTTTATTTATCTGTATATGTAATTTATATATAATATATAGAGAGATATTATATATATATTATATATATATATGTATGTGGACTAGGAAACCTGAGGGACCTCTCTTAAAAGGTATTGTGTTACTGCAAGGATCTTTCGGTTTCTCTGTCCCAACCACTGGGCATAGGGAGCCCACTTGAGCAGGCAGAGCTCAAAACAGTACCGGGTGCTTCGGAAGTGTCTCCCTTCAGGGCCAGCGTCCCGCCAGCTGCCCCAGGTCTGTGAGGCCACACAGAGACTGGTACGCTGCCTGTGCAGAAGGGACCAGTGGTCCAGAGTAACACAGCAAGGAGCCGCAGCTGATCTGAGTGAGGCTGGGAGATAGAGACTGAGCAGGAGGCTGCAGAGCAAGAGAATGGATGATACTACACATTAAATTGCACATTGTTTTACACACCACCTTACGTGTTTGCATGAGAGGTTTCCTTTTGGTTCTATTTTTTTAAGCTGATTTTAAACCAAAACCATATTGTGTTGCTGTGTTGGCGCCTTTTTTTTTTTTTTCATTATTCCATTTTTCTCTTGTTAATAATGAACTGAATGGGTATAAAATCCAGTTTTTTTAACTTATTTTTTAAGCTGGCTCTATTGTAAATAGAATCTAGATCTGCAGTGTTTAGTTAGGAAATACTCTACCAGCCACACGGAACAAAGGTACTCGCTGTCCTGTGTTGCTGTGGAAAACCTGGGACGTTGGGCTGGCCCTGTACCTGTGACCCATTCCAGCTTGTGGCAGCACACTGGCATTCCCTTCTGCGTTAGCCACTGGCAGGAAAAGCCCCCAGCTGTGCCTTGGATGGATGTTCACACTTTTCCAAATCAGTAACAATCCAAAAACTTCCTCCCTCTCTTCCCTGTTCCATGCCAAATTCCCAGCTCTGCTGCGTGCAGGTGGTGGCCTTCCCAGTAGAAGGGCTGTCCTTCCAGCACTGCAGGGACCTGGCCTGCTGCTCTGGGAGCTGGGGCTTGGCAGGTGAAGGTGCAGCCGCCTCGCCTGGTTCTGTGTCTGACATCTCTGCTTAAATCCTCTTTCTGAATTTGGGCTCTGCTTCCTCTCTCAAGGTCACCTTAGAAAATGGAACTGGGTGCCCTGTGCTGGCCAGGCTGTGGGGCCGGGGGATGCAGAGCTGCACCCATGTGCTGTGCACTAAGATTTTTCATGTGAGGCAACCGTTAATGCTGAAATGGTTGGCCCTAAGCTGAGAAATGTCTGTCTTTGGCTCCCATGCTTGAACGGAGCTCTATCATGGGAACGAGCCTTGTGTGAAATTGGGGGGGGGAACTCGCACAGTTTTTGAGCAGGAGCTATGTTGCTGCGTACTCACGTGCTATGAGTAGGTAGAAGAATGCTCCCACCTTACAAAGAACTGGCGAATGCTGTTTCTCAGCCAAGCACCAGAGCAAAGGAGGTCACCGTACACGCAGGTAAGTCTTGGCCCATTCTCCCTTCCCCAGTTTCGTAGAGATAAGTGAACGTGCGGGGTGCCGGGTCACGGTTGGCAGTGTGTCAGTGCATGGTGTGCACAGGCCATAGCGTTTCAGTGTGAACAAGAACTGCTGTAAGACTGTACACGTACTGTCTGGTGAGAAGCTGTCTCTGCTCGTCCTGCATCACAAGGAGCCCTGCAGGGACCGAGCAGCTTCCTGGGACAGAAAGCAGTGCTGCAGGAGAGATGCGGCCACTAGCGTGGTGGAGAGCAGGAAGGATTCTGCCATCATTTGGACTGACCATAAAGGAGGGAACTTTGGCAATGGATTCCTGTTCAGCATCTGGCCCCCTGCCCTGCTGGTCCTGCTCCGGCTGCTATAAATGTTGGTCCCCGGAGATGTGGAGTAAGTGAAACAAAAGTCATTAAGATGCTAGTCACGCTGTTCCTGTCTTCTTTTTTTTTTCTTCTTTTTTTCTTTTTTTTTTTTTCCTAATAGCCTGTCTCCCTCTCATCAAGTCACATGGAGAAAAAGATGATGTACTCCATGGCATAGCTGACAGTATCGAATCGATCATGACATCACTAGTTGGTTACCAGTGTTTCTTCCAAGGAGACATATATTTTTAATAAACAGAGAGTTGCAAAGAACTCTGTCTTTGAGACCTTCTTGTAGAGTCCTTCATTGTGTGCCAGACCTGGCTTTTTGGTGCTGATCTTAGCAACTATTCATATGGTCTCTCCACAGCATACTTAAGTTTTGACAGAGGTTTAAAAAAAAAAAAAAAAAACCCCACAACTAAAAACTTAGGTGGTCACTGAGAACTTGCCGAAAAGGAAATTAACAACAAAAAAAAAAAAAAAAAAAAGGAAGTGGGCTTACTTACAGCTGTAACTAGGCCACTGAAAAGCTCTTTTGGTTGGGTTGCTGAACACAAGTTGACTCCAGTCTGATGACTTGATGCCATAAATATATTTTGGGTCATGGCTTGAATTGTGGGGACTTTGCTTTACAAATGCAGATCAAATAATAGGGTTTATATACTGCTATGTAATTGTTCCTGTATTGGATATAAAGACAGCAAAGTAAATATGTAATCCAGCTAATATAGAGCATCTTTTCACAGTTTAACATGCTGTTTAGACATCAGAGAGAATATGAAAGAAGTTAGGAAGACAACTAGTATCTTTTTCTAGTACCTTTAAGTGCAGAGAACAAGACTGTGTGCTGGAAGACAAATGTGGTTAACGGGGTATCATTACACATTCCTGCCTGACTCTGCCTTTTCATTTAGCTGAGCTAATTGAAAGGTGAGAGGGTTTTAAAATCTGGGGTTTTTTTCCTTTCAAACTGCACACAAGGGAAGTAAAGTCAGATTTCAGGGGAAGAGGGGTGTTATACCAAGCATGGGCATGCAGTTTGCAGATGATTCACGATGCGTGAAGCTCACTGGACAAATAAAACAGCTCAGAAACTCCTTTAACTGATCAGATCAACAGTCTTGTGGTGGTTGTTGTCCATAAAATACTGGAAGAGTGAACAGTTGCTAAGCAGATCGGATGCTAGCATTGCCACTGCCAAAAATCAAACTGCTTCCTTACATAGTGATGGATTTGGAATGATAAAATTGTTGATGTAGAGCATCACAGGAACATTGTCTGTTAACGGCTGCCATGGTAGCTGCCAGGCTTCTCTGTCCAGTCCACAGGGTTTGTTCCAGTAATTCTGTATGTGCAGTATGTGGATCTGCTGCCACTCCTCCCTAGACAATCCATGGTGTGTACTGAGCTGATGTGCGATCTTGATCTGCTCTGACAGTTCCAGGGGGGAGAGGAAGAGGTTATTTATGTTCTCAAATAAATCATGCCGCTCCTGTTAAGGGGGAGGTGACCACTAGAAGAGTAACACACATGCTAGGAGAATGAGGGTGGCATGTAAGTAAAGAAGAACTTGCTCTTTTAAAACTTCTTAACGAGCAATTTTTCTGGCTAAGGACAAATTGCTGTGCCTATCAGGACCTTAGCAAAGTCCTGGACCATACAATAGCAGAGCATTATCCTGTTAATGGTCCTTTCTCATTGTGCAATGTAAGGGCAGGTTTCTTTTCTCTCCCAAGATGTCCTGCTACAGATGCTTGCAACAGGCATGAAACTAATCTGCCCTAAGACACTTCCAGAAAATTAGGCCATAAGCTGCTTGTGCTAGAGAGAAACATGTCCATGCTTCTGTCTGCAGCTCTGGTTAATTAACTGTCTTGGTCCTTGTTAAGCAGAGGAGCACAGGATCTCTGAGGCTACTGCAAGAGAGGATTTAAAGGAATTTAGTAATAGTTTTCTCAAAAATTTTCTCTCTGTTGGTCCCCAAGATGGAGGCAGGTGGACAGCTCTTAGGTATGGCTTGTCTTGCTAATGATGCTTGGCAGCAAAATTCTCAAGGACTGCTATTCTCTGCTTCCCTCAGGCTGTCACAGCAGGATTCATGGCACCAAAACATCTGCTGTGAAGCAGGTAAAAAGTCATCATCATGTTACAGATGTCTCTTTCCTTAAAGAATCCTTAGGTACCCCCTGGCCTTTAGTGTTTATTTATATCCCTCGCCTCCAAAATGAGGGTTGTGTTGTTTGACTTTAGGGGTTTTTTTAACCCTAAGGAAAAACATTAAGTTGTTTGGGTCAGTCAGTGCAGCACCTGTTAATGGCACAAGCACACACTGTGGGACAAGCAGTACTTTGTTGGGGCCGCATTTGGTTTACCACAGGGGTGATGGTGGTATTTCCTCCCCTGAGTTCCAGTGCACTACTTGACAAAAGGCTTCTGCCCAATCCTCTAATGAGCTTCAGCCCTCTTCCAATTACCTTGATTTCTGACTACTGTGATCACTTCGGTTCTAAGTGCTAGTGACCAGGTCAGCCCCTCTTCTTCCTGCCTCTCCAGAATGCTCAGTGCAGCCACAAAATTCACAGCAGCAAAGCTCTTCCCAAGCTGTGTGGTGGGAGGCAGTCCAAGGTGCACCCCAGGTGGAAAGCTGCTGGAAAGCCAGTGCTCCTACTGCAGGTGCCTCTGG
This sequence comes from Falco rusticolus, assembly GCF_015220075.1. NCBI lineage: Eukaryota > Metazoa > Chordata > Aves > Falconiformes > Falconidae > Falco > Falco rusticolus. The sequence goes on along the minus strand of NC_051200.1, from coordinate 13,268,590 downwards.
TGGTGACAGGTGGCAGAAGGGGCACCAGGGCTCAGCATCTATGGCTCTGTCTTCCCTGCCCTGCCCCACTCCCACACTCTTCTCAGCAAAAACTTGTTTTTTCTGGGCAGGTCCCCTGCAGCCACGTTCCTAGTGGCTTGGCGGTAAAAATACCCTCTCCCTAGACCTGTTCTCCAAGTGGCACTGCATTTCCCTTGTGCCTCTAGACTGTTGCTGCTCCCCATACTGTTAAGAAATTATCAGATTAGAAAAAAAGACAGGGCATAAAATACAGGCTGGGGAAAGGGGGGAAATTTGTGAACTACTACTCTAGAGGATACAGTTGTGTTCTCGGAGCAAATGTCCAGCACAGCCTGTAGCTTCCCCAATGACGTGTAAATCAGAAACTACTGCTGCAATGCCACCCTCTGGAGCAACCTGCTAACATCTCAGGATGAGCACCCAGACGACTCTCTAAAGCTGAAACGATGCTGCAACAAAACTGATCAATAAAAAGAGCAGACTGGGGGAAGAATAAGCAGCACTAATTTTTTTTTTTTTTTTTCCTCCGGGTCAGCTGTTGCTGGCTTAAAAAGGCTTGTATCCCACAGTCATCCTAGCTAGGCTACTGAACTATAGAGCAACATTTAGCTTAGTAAACACTAGACCAGCCTGCATTTATACTAGCAAATTCAGTGCACAAACACCTGCAAAACAGAGTGACTACACACAAATTACCTATTAGGAATGGCCACTGGAAATCCAGCCAATTAAGGTCTGATTCAACTAGGACAGGAATTTTTTCCCTATTGGAAACCTGTGGCAAATACTAAGCCTAGACTAAAACGTACAATACAAAAAATGTACAGAGAAGAGGTGAAAAGTACTATCAGCAGATTCTGTAACTGATCTGATCTGGACTCCCTAGCAAAGTCTGTAGCATAAAAGAAATCAAATTGTGCATCTCCAAGGAAAAAATTCAAACAATTCTAGCTGTAGGCAAACCCGCATTTAATGCTTGCTGCCTTCTATGGCTGTATATAATTACCTGCTACGCTTACTAGGCAAACATGACCTTTTCATCTGGTACAGTGTGACACCTTTACCTGTTTATGTGTTTGTGCCAGTCAGAACTGAGAACAGTAATTAAAACCAGCCCAGCAGGCACCAAGGAGATACTACAGGCAGCAATGGATACCTTTGACTCTATGGCATCGTTTACAGTCCCTCCATTAATGTGATGCAGCATACATCTCCAAAACTGCGACTCCTAAAGAATTTGCTGTGGCATTTGACACCTGGCTTTTTATGGGTTCAGAGGTGTTTCTTAAACAGACAGAACATTGTGCATTAAAGATCTGAAAGCAGTGGCTCAGAGAGATTCAAATTAGACCTGGTAAACCAAGCACACTAGGTGGAGAATTTAAACAGACCCATCCTCCTATGTGTCTCACAGGAGCCATCTGCACCAGGCAGCCTGGGTGATTTGCCTGGGTACCATAAGCAGAATGCCACTGAAGTTCAGTGGAAGTGGCCTCCTCTGCTTATACAACCTCAGCCTGAAGAATAAAGGCCCTGTAGATGACCTCACAAACAAGAACACGTACATGACCTTCAGCCGAACATAATTATTTTTGCTTTCATCTTTGCATCCTGCTTATTTCCACAAAGTAACCTTGCTGTTCCTACCAATGCGTAGTTCTAGCTAGTTGAGCCTGAAGAGCAACATGACATTTCACGACAAACTAGCAGGGGCACAGCACCGGTCTCAGCTGCAGCATCCAGTATCTTGCTATCAGCAGGCACCAGATCCTATAAACTTCCCAATACTTCTCTGGTTGGCACCTTCAATATAATTCACTCCTTCGGGGAGTCCCATTTTTGCACTATTATCCAGAAGCTGCACTAACCTGTGCAGTACTGCAAAGCATCTAGCACAGTACGTTCCCACCTCATGGTGCTGCCTTCAGGGAATGACAGTGTGCAGCTGCACAACAGACATGAGGATGTGGCAGCTTTGCAAAGGGTGGGTTTTCTAGCTTCAGCTCTAGGATACAAAGTGGTGCCTGGTGCACACAAAAAGCACTAAAATCACTAATATTTGATTTACTCAAACTACGAAAAGAAGAGAGACATGGAGGTTATTGCTTAAGCATACTATATGTATTTTAAATGTTACATGCATGCAAAAAAGGTCACTTACCAACTCATCGATGTCTGGTGTCAGGTAAGGGATCTCTCAGCCTCAAGGGGTAACCTTGAGAGGCGTCCCTACTGAAGGGGAGATCACTGCCGCACAGCCAGGTGCTGTGGAGGGAGAGCTCAGGGCCCTGATGGCTGCAGACATTTATAGCGTGAAGTGACTGATTTGTAGTCAGACCTTCTGCGGTGTTAATGCAGTTTCAGCCATTTACCAGCCCAGTCTCCAGCCAAACCATTCTTTCTTTTTGGTTTGGTGCCGAGTTCTCACTGATAGCCTTACACAACAGGATTAACTTTGATTAGGCCTACTTGCTGAGCACCTGCCTGGACTAAAGTTCAGTTAGTTCAAACAGGAGGAGCACATGTGTCCCAGTAGTCCATAAAGAGCAGTACCTAGTCAAAGCTTTAGCTTTTCTGTGAGCTGTATAGTACCTGCCCTTTTTTATTCTAACTAAATTGTGGAACTGACAAACAGCTTCTGAATTCTTGTCCATACTGAAAGGGACTGAATACTAAACAATCTGATAAATACTTATGTAGCAAGGCAGCTATGGCATCCAGAGGGGATGCCTGGTCTTGGAATACTTTTATTGTTCTCCTTGTCACTTTACTAAAATCAGGTATTTAAACCAACCTGTTACACAACAGCAGACATGTCTCATGAAAAAATTAAGTATTTATTTCTAACTGTTATAATACTCCAGAGAACGAAAACTATTTCCTAGAGGAAAACAGTTACATTTATAAACACTTCCCAAAAAGTACATAACTTAATTGCCAACAAGGAGATCCTGGTCTCTTTTCCACTGCTCCTATGACCCCATGCCTTTGCAGAGCTATCAGCCTCTTTCATTCATCAGAACATGTCCAAGAATGACTGCTTCCTCCTTTTTTGTAGCTGTGGCTGTCATTATTCTTCATTTGGAAGAAACCCTTTTGCTCTGTCCAATTTGTCCAGAACCTCACTATAAAGACCAATCATCTGGAGAATATAAGCACCACAGTTGTCAACGATAGATAAAGTTGTAACATTCAATTAGATAATACAACAAACCAACAGGGAACAAAAGCAAAGGAATAGGTGGAAGTACCACCACCTTCTAAACCTAAAATTTCAGATTGATACAAAGATTCTGGCTCAGATTTACAGTGGTTTAAGAAAAAAATACTAAAATCAGTGCAACCTAACAAAGGTAGTTTTATTTATACTGACATAAAGTATAAGCTCATAGCTGAGTCTTACATCAGTGAATAAACCTATTCCCAGAATTTCAGAATGGTTGAGATTGGAAGGGCGTGATCTCAGTTCTTATTGTCTTAACAAATGTACTTAAAGTGGTATAAAAGTTGCAACCAGCTCTTGATTGCTCAGCTTGTGCATAAGAGAATGAACAATGACTGCATACACCAGCCACACTTGCACTTGTGCTGAATCAAGGTAGGAGCACCAGCCACAAACTGTAGAGAGAAGCTTAGTTGTGACAGAGTAAGAAAAAGTGTCATTGCTTTCTACAGAGATACTAGCCCTGAAATTTCTCCCTCACACGAAGCGGCTAAGCTACACCTCAAAAGATGAGCTACAATGATTTTATTCACATCAGCTTAAACCCTTTTTACAAGACATTAGATTATACTAGAAAAAAAACCAGATCATACAACAGCTGATTTAAGTAAACCGGTACAGCACCTTGACTTCAGTGAAAGAAGGCAAGGTACAAGGGTTCTCCCATGGCCACAAATAGTTTTTTTCAGTAATCCATCTACACGATCCTTCCCGTAAAAGGACGCTACATTACTCTTTCTATTGCCTATCAAATATTTTCTGGCCTCACTTTGAAAAAATGTTTTAGCATCAAGCTCTCCCAAAATACTTAGGTACCACGCTTCTCCTAAAACCCTTTAAAGATCATTTGCAGTGGTTTCTTCACCCAGATGCATATCTCAAATTCAAGCCAGACATCCGATCCCACATCCTCAAATCCATCTGCTTTCACTTACATGGCTTTCATAGCTTTTCTTCAGAGGTCCTAAGTGACTGAGGAAACGCATTCCTAATCCACACCACTGCTCAGCTTCATTATATTTACCAACAGTATACTGAAGTATTCCTGTATTCCAGGCTCTTGTCATCAACCAAAGTATCTCCATCTCTGGGTAAGCATCCTGGTGGAGCAAACAAGAAGCAGCAGCTCATCAGAAAATAGACTCTTCACTTTAAATCTGACATTAGCAAAGTTATAGATGAGAACTTCAGGGAAAGGCAGGCATGGTTGCGGACACATTCTTTTCTGGGGAAGTCAGAAACAGCGTATCTTTATGCCACCTTTACAGAAGGAGAGACATTCAAACCTGACTAAAGAAACAGCCATACAATGGAATGAAGCTATGAAACACAGTATTGGCTTCATTAGTCCTGAACAGGAATACTCCTTAACTGAGTTTTACCTAGGAAATTTTAAGTGGAAATGTCTGATTTCCTCTGTACAACTGCCTTCACTATACAGCATTATGCTTCAGCCCTGAAAGGAGCAGCAAAAATGCTTACTGAAATAAAGATTTTACTCTCCATATACCTGTCTTCACAGAAACAAGACACGTAGTGCCACAAGAATCTAGTTCTAGTTATGTGGAAAAAATAGTAACTTACTAAGTTCCCAAATACATTTAACAAAACAGAGCTGGGAAAAAAAGCAAGACTGGTATCCAAATTTTAGCTGGCTTTAAACTGATCTGGAAAAGCAATCTGCATTTAAAAAAATATATTCAGTGTAAGAATGTAGAAAGCAAGGACGAAAGATGGATGTTCTAGCTCAAGAAGATTCTAAAATAGGCACTGAAAATTTGGCCTTAAATGTCTCTAAGAAAGCCCTTACAAAATCCAAGGAAATTCGTCATTCAGTCATAAATATTCAAGAGGCATTTCTTTTGAGGTAATTTCAGTGTATCTTTTACTGAAGAAGTCTTAGGTGCTCCACATATAACACTATATAATGTTCAGTCTACTAATTAGTCTCAGTCCAATGAGAATTTTTTTAAAATGTGCTCAGCATCACTTCCCAATCTCTTGTTTTCCTGTTCAACTTACTGTGCTGCTCACTACATTCAGAGCATCTTCAAAGTAGTCCCACACCTCCTGCAGTACACAGATATCCAAGTCCGTTAATCCAGCCGGCAATGAAAGATCAATCAAACTATGTAAGCATTTGCTGAGAATCAAAACAGAGCAGAAGAGGAAACATTAAATATGTGCACAAACAGCTACTTTTTAATATCAGCAGCACACTAACTTAGGTCTCTTATGATTGTCAGACAGACATGTCCAACTTGGGGCTTACTACATTCACATCCTTATAGCAGAAACATACATTTTTCTAGTATCAGATCTCATTCTTACAAACTATTCAAAAAAAGAGCCAAAAGCAGCAAGTACTTCATTATTTTCATTGCTGGGCTCCAAAGTAACACAGAAGGAAAGACACAGTGTTTTCTAGGGTGCCACACATGACAGCCAGGAGCAAGTATCTTTTCTAACTTCACCAACAAGAACTAAGTAGGCAGCATCCTCAAGAATATCAGTAACAAATACATTTTCTCTGAAAACAGGTCTTTCTCAGTGTGAAGTGTGAAAGGCAGTATCAGCAGCTGGTTTTGCCCAGTGGTTACTGCAAGGAACTCTGAAAGGAAGCAAAAAATCCTTTATGGGATACAAGTGAGAGACAAGGACACACATCAGGTTGTTTTTTAGATTCCATAAGGTACAGCTGTTAGAGAGACAGTTAGCCAGCAAAATAAATCATACAGGTACTATGGCACCATATCACTAACTTACAACTCATGGCTTTCTTGTCAGCCCTTCGTTTCTCTTCACTTGATTGTCTTTGAAATACCTAGCTCACTACTGCAGGGCAAGATTTGAAATTAACACCTTCCTCACAAGAAACAGCCAGAAAACTTCTGGATCCAATTTTAATTTTCCTTCCTCAACAGATTCATTTATTGGAAATATGACTGTTTCAGAAAACATGCCAAGAAAACAAACTGCACTTAACACATCTGTTAGACAGTCATGCTTGGGAGGTATATTGGTTGGGCAGTGAGAAGTGGAACCTTGCACATAAGCTAAAATCCACTTTTTTCAGACTGAAGGCTTTATCCCCTGTCAGCATTTCCAGCCACAGGCTCATGGCAAAGCGATGTGATATCACTAACCTAAATTTCACAGCATCAATGCCAGTCTGCTTTCTGTGAAGGTTTAGTGCACTCTTGAGAGCTTTCTTGCACAGTACAGGATACCGAGCTGGAGATTCCATTGCTAATGCTTAAAAGCAAAAGAAAATAGAGACGAAGAAAGAAATTACTAGACCCAGGATTTTATTTCATTGGTCATTAAAATACAATGACAGCATACTGCCAGATCCCTGTGATAAACAAATGAAAAGAGATTTGCTTAATGCCTGGGCTGATCACAAGTTAGTGCTTCTCTACTACTTTCTTACTGTGCACATTGTCAGTGAGGACTGACAGTAAGGCAGAAACACAGTAGATTTCATGATTTACAAATAATCTCACTGCTGTTTACTTCTGGTGCAGTAACCCAAAAATAGGGGGTGGGGTGGGGTGGGGAAGATGTCAGGAGGGGTCTAAGGTAAGAGTTTTGTTTGTGTCCTTCAACATGAAAATCTGGATGGAAAAATTAGGTGGGAATGGGATGTCAGTATGGTGTTTCCAAGCCCTGGTGTATCTTCCCTCAAACAAGGGAGGTAAGCAGGGGTTTATGCAATCCTACAGAACCCCCTCCAAATATTTGCCGTGGTAGTTTTAAATGTTACTCATCTTCCTTGGATCCTACTCTAGATTTTCAAGGAGGCGTGACTAGAACATTGTGATGAAAGTATGGTACAATATAGAGAAGTGCTATTTACAAATTAACTACACTAAGTTGAAACTGCATTATCTACTCGAAGTCCACATCCTAAAACTTCTGTATTGGGGCATGAATCAGCTAGGATCATTCTCTGGCCTTTGCCAGTTTGGACCTTGTAAAAATTCATCTTTTCCAGACTCACAACCTACACAAATGTCTGGGAGTCTAGCAATGGAAGGATGCCACAAACTTCTGGTTCATCATCCACGTAATACAGTATTTCAAAACACGGATCTCCTAACGTTGTTGAGATCCTAAGCACTTTTGCTTCAGGACAAAATATATACGGTTAGACTCATTTTATGCATGCTGCACAATACATGATAATCCTGGTCACCCCAAATGAACAGGAAAGAGGAACAAAAGCTGTTTTTCATTACTTGAAGAACTATGAAAATACAAATGCAGTCCTTACACGCAATGATTTCTAGCGTCTTGACCTCTATTTGTGGTTGCTCCCATACTGACTCCATAAGGTCATAGAGCGTTGGATCATTCAGTTTGGATCTTGCTTCAAATTCATAAAGCAGCAACAATGTGTCTGTTGGGTCTTTAGCAAAATCTCCTAGAGAAGAGACAGAATTGCCTATATGTAATGATTCATTTTCTTAAAGTCATATGGCGTACCATAAGGTACAAATTTTGCTTCCAACAGGCAGGAAAACCATTACGGTACACAGATTTAACAGCAGAGTGAGTGGAACTCTAAAGCAGTCTTGGACAGAAACCTCAGATGTCCAAAGCACAACCCCATCGATCACCATGCCTCCCCTGAAAAAAAACAAATCTGGATTGCCTGTAATTGGCTAAATTAATGCAACCCTCCTAGGCAAAGTAATAGCTACTGGTGAAGCCATTTTACCATAGACTGGAAAAAGAGATAACTCAAGGCCACCAGCTCACAGAAGGTCAGCTTATAAAAGAATTTATCATCAGCTTCAAATTTTTCTATAGGACTTGTCCACTTTTTGGTAGAAAAGCTCTCAGGAAACCTTAAACACAGAAGAAGAGTGGGAGAACAGTAGAACTGCTAGGAAGGTGTAAACCTGTAACAAACACCAAACTATCTTTTATTGAAGTACCTACAAAGACCTTTGTTTTTACATCTAAAAGACATTCTCAGCTTCCTCCAGAGCAACAGACTTGCCCACGTGTTGGATAAGGCCTAGTGAAGAAGTGAAGGAAGCACCACGCTACCATTCTACAAACCTCTGCAGGAGAAACTCCAGTATGTCCCCATCCTGAGATATTCAACCCTTTGGGATTTAAAGGATGGAAAATTAAAAGGGAAGAAGTCTTTCTGAGTTATCTTGCCTTCAGTGCAAAAGGGCAAAGAGAATCCCAAATCCAGACCATATACCTTGTACTCTGAAATTTTATGGGGGGAAAAAAACCTCCAGCATGTAAATTTCCTGACAAAAGTTAAATACTAATGCATCTTACAATGAAAATTCCACAGTGTCCCAAACCTATAACTGAAAAGAAACCAGACCATAGGCCAGACAAAGAATGCCTAATGGAATTCTTCTACCAATATACTACCAAAAAAGTGAAGCATGCATCCCCTACGCTAACAGTCACTCTGTATCTCAACTGCTGGCTGACAGCACACCAGTCTCCAGTAATATCTGATCTAAATTGACAGGGAATAGTCAGGGAACAGAGGATGGGGTTTGGCACTTCAAAGCATGGTAGCAAAACTTTCTGTAGTCTTAAATGCCTTATATGTAAAGAGGCTAGTAAAACTATTAAACCAGTGCAAGAGCAACTCCATTGTAGAGCAAAAAGCTTGGAATTTCTTAACAGTTAAGACAGAACAGTCAATCCAGCTTCCCTCTGAAAGACTGTTCCACACTTCACAGCACCTGTACAATAAAAACCCTGCAACAACATATAAAAACCAGCAGTTGGCTTTGCCAAGTTCTCTTATCATATTGCCGTATCATAACATTCTTCAGCTGAGACAGCAATTCCATATGCCTTGTATTTTTCATGAATATAGTGATTAAGTCTAACAGTTACACATGCTAAACAGACACACTTTGTAGCTTACCTGTTAATTTGAGAACTTTCCATATCTCCTTGCATGCCTGGAGATGTTGAAGGGCCTGAGTCAAAAGTTCCATCTATTTCACAAAATTTAAGAAGTTATTTTTGTCATAGTTTTAAAAGACATATACATGTCACAACTTACAGGATCTTTACACCTAACTATAAAATAAATTAAGAATCAGCCTAATTAGTACATCATCTACACAAGTTACTGTTCTGGGGTTTTTAGAGTTTTTTTCCTCTTTTTCAAAGACCTCCACATCTCAGACAAAGCCTCTTCACACTGAACATTCCATTGGTCCGGAAAGAACCATATGGGTTCTTATGGGACATCATTTATTTTAGCTCCCAAGCATAAAATACTGCTATTGAGACTGACAAACCACTAAATCCCACAACACAAATTGCTGTGCATTGCTCTCCACAAAAGTAAGTTTCTACAATAATCGCTGTATAGCAGACTTCCGTACTTCCTCCATAACCACTGTACACTTTCCTTAATCTTATTACCACAGTAAGTAGAACACCACAAAAAAGGATGTAAGCACAAAAAAAACCTGTGAGCTTTATCACCACCATACTGGTAACTACTTTAAGCAACAGCATAAAACAAAAAATGCAGTGATCACCTGTTTGATCAACCACGTTTAGCAACAGACTCCTTACATAATATATAAGGTAGACTGAAATTCCTCTAAGAGAAGGTATTGCTATGACCCTTTGCTGATATAAATCTGTACAAATCCACTGAAATCAACTAATTTACAGAAATCCAACATTTAAAATTGTCTGGAATGTACTAGGTGCATTGATTCTAGTTAACTATGAAAGGTTCCCATGCTTATATTCTTAGTATCCTGTCCTGAGTGAAAAAAATCTGAGACTTCAAGATCAAAAGAAAAAAATGCTGCACTAATACATACAGAATCAGCTAGCAGAGAAATGCCGTACCTGTTCAGAAGGTGTTACTTGCTGTCTCCCCATTTCCAGATCAACTGCAGCTGCCATTAACAGGCATGTCCTCTGAGCAATTAGAACAGCTTTGTCAGAAGGACAAAACTGGGAAAACTGACACCAAAAATAAAAAAAGGTACTGAGAATTCTGCCCATATAAAGCAATTTGCTTGTGAACAGATGATTGCTGAGTCTCCTCTATGACACTTTCAATAATCAGTCATGAATAGTATGTATTCATCTTGTAATTTTACTTGTACAATTACACAAGATTATTTAAATATAAAGTGTAAAACAGTGTTGGAGTCCCCTCTCTACAAACACATACAAAACTGACAGTGTCAGTATAAGTTCTGCATGGAGATTAGGACTCAAGTACTTAACATGTTTGTATTCATTTTCAGATTTTTTATTTCAATTTCCAAACACCAGAATCCATTTATTTTAGAAAGTTCTCATTGAAGTCTAAGTTTCTTATGACATTTTTAAGCAACAGAATGTAAAATATGACAATAATGCTTACACTTTGTATGGCAAGTCAATCTCCTTGTGACAAGTGTTCCATTTTAAGCACATACAAGCATGTCTCCAGAGAGACACAAGGTATATGGGTGTAACTTCTAACAGAACTAGACAGATGACAATATTCCTCAGAGATACTATTAGCAAGAGTACGTACCTTGAAAGAAAGCAGAAAAAAATCTCTCATCTTGTCAGGGCAGTCCTTGAACTGTACAGCTAAGTTCCAAGCTAACAAAAGACACAAAAAAGGAGACCTAGAATAAAAATCTTCAGTATTATGAGTATGCCCATCTAATCTCTAGTAACAGGCAGTTCAGATTCTACAATACATTTTCTTAATCAAATTATCATCAACAGCTCATTTAACAACAGCAAGAAACACCGTTATTAGTGATTTGTTAAAACAGCTTATTCATGCTTGCAAATTTTTTAATTTCTTCATAACCAAATATTCATTCTACCACATACCCTAACCACAAAAGTATGAACTGGAAGAAGCATCTTCTTTTGTTAGTAAACAAAACTAGTATCTGAATAAGTGTTGAACAATATTCCCAAGACAAATAAAAAATATTTAAAAAAAAACCCAAACACAACATTTTGAAATATTCTCTGGTTCTACCCCAGCAGGGTCAAGTACATGGCAATTAAATACACAATTCTGATTAGGAGCTATCTAAAGACATTCAAACCATTTATGTATGAGAATGTGACCCAATTAAATTATTAGATTCTACAGTGACTTTGCAGATTCTAACTTTCACATTAATTTATTCCCTAGGACATGTTTTTGTAGTCTCTGAATTGTTTATTCTATGAATGAGAAAGCTTGGTAAGGTCATAGTCACCCCAGATTCCATACACACTCATGTTACTGTATTTGACTTCTGCCGCTTCTCTCCATCCTTTGTTACTCTTTATTGGAGCATGTCTACATCGTGAGGATGTGTGCACAAGCTCATCATGGCAGACATCTTCTGTTAACTGATTTCAAGTATTTTCTCTCCTGCATGCTCTGGCAGAAGCAAGAATCTGAAAAACTGGTTCAACCCATTACCCTACACTTGTATTTTCATTTATACACAGCAAATGCACTGACTCCTTTACCAAAAAAAGCATAACAAAGACTACTAAATGAGGATCCAGAGACACGCTACAGTTAATGTTTAGGACACCTCCATGGGACCTGCATTTCCCACTAGGAAACAATTTATCTATGATAATATTTGCTGTTTAGATTTCACATAGCGTAGTTCAAAGCAAACTCCAGGACTGTTTAAGGGACTGTATCTGGGTGGCAGAGGTAAGTTCATCCTGCACCAATCACAACAGTATCCACCTGAACTTCCCAATTCTTATTTTGCTTACATGATAACACGCATATTCAGGATCAACAGTAAGTTTTTTTATTGTTAGCAGCAGGTTTTTTCAGACATTGAAGAAAAACATTATTCTATTTGCCTGATCTTAAATTTTACTTCTGTAACAGAGTCTTGGTAGTAAAGGGCTAACTAAGAGGAAAATGGTGAACTCTTAAGAGTAGTATCATGGACACACACAACAATTCCTGCGGTGAAAGGAATAATGTATCAGTTATCCCACCAGTCAAATAGGCCTTGTGTAAGTATTTGTCTTGATAACTGACTTAAAACATACCAGATAGTTTCAGAAGACAGAAAATGCAGCAGGATATAGCTTTAAGACTAGTCAAGGCAGTGACTGCCAAAAGTGCTGAGTTTTATAAATCTACTACACATTTAAACACTTCTTTCTTCCTTAAGGTCTGTCTAGATGGAGGGGATTCAGTTTAGCTGAGAGGGCAACCTACCAACTCTTCTAAACCAGTGAGCTTCAAAGATCCTCATGTCTCCTGTAAAACTCTCTTCTGTGAAAGACTCAGAAAGTCTCTTGTGAGCTGCAGAAAATGGGTTGTTCAAAACATAAGTAACATTTTTTGAGCAGAATAAAAACATTTCCAAGTCTAATAACTACACTACAAAACAGAAGTTTCCACAACTCCCATATGATTCCTGATGAATAGTTATTCTCACAACTTAAATCTAATATGCTTGACCAGGAAGGCTTACAAGAAACATCAAAAGGTGCCTCAAACAGCATTTTAGATAAGATACATAAGGCTACCAACAAATACTGCCTCTTCAAAGTTTACTGACACTGAAGTCTAATGCAGAGAAGCTTTACTTAATTTCACAAAAAGCTGAGGGTTTCTAGATCTAATAACACATTTGAGCCCTTTCTTCAAGGAACTTTAATTAATTTAATTCTAGTCTTCATTCTGTTCTCCTAGTTGCACTAAGAATGGCTAGTGTGGAAAAGTTCTACCATTTCATTAACTTTCTTGTCCAAGATAGGAAGAGGGGGGTAAAAAAGCCTTAGTGTAAATAAGTATTTCTTCTGATGGAGAAAAGTCCTCTGTAAAACTCCTGTACCTTTTCTAATGCAAACAAGACAATTCTTTTTCAAAGGACAGCACAACTTACAAGTGGGAACCAATTTTGACATGCCTATCCTGTCTGTCAGCAATTTGCTATTACCCATTGCAGTTTTCTAAGCATTCCAGGGAAAAAAAAATAGCATTAACTTAATTTTAAAAAATGCTTCCTTTTAAACAGCTAAAACAGCAAAGACCACCACTGCCATTTCATTAATCAGTAAAAACTCAGACTGTTAATTCAATTTACAAAACCAAACTTCTTCCTTTTGTGGTAGCCCTGCTACTAAAGATACTAACTTTGTCCCTTGCCAATGGAGTCAGAGTAGGAGCCTGTCACTTGAGGCCACCCAGGCTGTGGCTTTTACCCAAGTATCTGTTGTTTGCATACATGGCCTTATGAAGGATTAAAGGGAAACTGCCTAGAAGAAACTGCCCTGTTGTCTGAGAGAAGCTCCCAAGCACAGGCTTTACTAGAAACAGTTTTTCCAATGCTAGCCTGCAAGTTTTCTGTAGCAAAAACCTGTAGCACTGAGATCCAACTTCACGACACTGTTGAATCTTCAGTTCTAATTTCCACTGATTTCAGTGGGAAGATGGGAACCTAAACTGAAATAAGGAGTCTAAACATTTGGTTACTATGGACCTGATCATATCATAACATGTTCACAGATGGAAAAACTACAGAAAATGTAAATAAAACAAAAGCATACCCAAGGTCAAGTAAGTCAGCATTGAGCTGATATCTTCATCTCTAGAATGGAGGAAAAATTAAGTTTTAGAAAATGTTTGTTTAACTGTCTTACAACAGAACACATTATTTATGTTGGAATACAACATCTCCGTAATTACGGATATAATCATTCTTCCCCTGACATCTCCAGCATTATAAACTTCTAGCATTTGAAGATGCTGAAGGAGTACTAAGGCTGCAAAAAGTTTTATTGATCTGCAGCAGTGAAGGTCGTTGCAGAAGGGCAGCAGGAGATTTTCTCAGGGTTGGGGCTGCAGGTTAAATTTCAAACCCCACTGACACTACACTATTTACTTGACACTCAAAATCCAGCAGTACAGTTCTACTTCTGAGCCAGCATACCATTTGCAAAGTGGCTAGTCTTCAGCAAGGAAGGTCCCACTCTGTAATTCTCACTCAAAACCTCTGAAAGGTATCATATCCTAGTGTCAAAGTTAAAGAGGTTGCTTAGCTCACACTCCCCATCAAAAATACCTGACAGTCTTACGCATTAATAAAAGAGGAAGACAAAGAGCAAATATTTAAAACACAGGAAAGATGTTCCTATGTGATGTCATTAGTAAAGTTGGAATTCATCTGGGTGGACCTTTTACTAGCATAAAAACTAATCTCTTGATTACTCTGCAAGAAAATAAACCCAGCAAAAAAACCAATTACACCATTTGTACCTCAAATTCACCATAAGAAAATGGTTTTGCAAATGCACTCACTTTTTCTCTTCATTTTCTGTCACGACCTTTGACAACGTAAGACGAACCAAACATCTAAATACGAGAAAAACAAGCAATAAAGAAACAAGATTTTTTTTTCCCAACAGTGTATAATGTCCTCATTTTCCAGAAAGGATCCCACTTTTCTTCCCATGCTGTCAGCCTGTGGAACTCACAGAAGAATCCAAAACATCAAACTGAGAATAAGATTATACTATTTCCCACCCTATTGCCTTATTTTGTATATCACTTTGCTAAATCATGAAATAGTAAGTAAATAAATGTACTTTAACAAAGGCTTTTGGCAAATACTGGAATAAATACATCTGTCTCACAATATGTGTTTTATAAACATGATGGAATATTTCAATAAGATACCACTGTCAGATTTGTATCAGAGGATACAAATGAACAGGTATTTTCACCAAATACATTGTTGCAATCTCATTAGTCGCTGTTGGTCATCTGTTCAAATCACAGCTTAATCATAAAATGCAAAGCAACTAACACTATTTGCTTGCGAGTCTTGGAATATCTGTAAATATTAAGAGCTCAGGCTTGAGGTACATCTGCAGCACCAAAAAGACTGCTAACTAATCTTTGATCTACTCTGTTTTCCACCTTCCTCAATATAATAAATTCTTTTTGAAAAAGGAACAAGAAAAATTTCTTCCCCTGTACATATATCAAATCCTCACTTTAAAGCTGCAAATAATTGTCGACAGTCTCGTAAACGTTCTGACAAATACTCCAAAGCTTTTATAGCCACAACTTCTTGTTCATTCTGAAAAGAAATTAAAACACGTTTTGTATAAACTGCACTGCCTCCGTTACCCACAAAACAACCAACCCACCCAAAGCAACAGCATATTCCACAAGTCTATGCAGGAAAAAGAACAAAGGACCCTGCACTGAATTGCCTCAGAGTCAAGAGAAAACCATAAGGAGAGAACATACGATTCCATGCACAAAGAGCCTATGGCAAGAACAGGATCAGTACAGGCTGGCAAGGCTTTCATGCCTTACAGAGTCATGAACAAAGTCCTAAAAGGCAACCAAAAGCCTCTTCTAATTATGCCACTGTAATCAGCCAGTTCAGACACCACTCAAGTCTCCAACCAAGAAGCAAAGAGGAGGGACAAGTGACTTTTCAGTCTTTTATCACTGACTTATGTGTATTTTGTACACACATTCCCCCTCGCATGTCAAAGATCAAATCCCAGAGGCAGAAAAAGATGTAACATTTTCCTGAGGAGAATTTTACAGAAATACATCATGTCATTTCCAACATTAATAACTTGAAACCCCTTATTTTCCTGAAGAAATATTAAAAAATACAACGTATTTATACATGAAATGAATTTTTCGTTTGCATTACACAACACATTTGAGTGAGACCTTGGTCATAGAAGCATGACATACTTAGAAATGCATAAAATACATATAAATATTGAAAGCAGGCCAGGTTACAAAGGCTATTGCTGTCCCACTTATATCAATAAAGCAAAGTAACCACAACATTATCTGCTCTACCTCTAAAGCAATTTGGGCAACTAAACTCAGGAGGTTAGTGCCTGTATTTTCATCCACTCTCAGCTTGTCTTCATGTTGAGATAGCTTTTCTGCTAGCTTCCCCATTTCAATAACTGCTTCCACAGCTGAAATATACATAGGGAAAAATTATAATTTTTTTTTATAGAAGCAATTGGAAGGTGGAAAGTTCTACTGTTTCAACAACCTATGAAAGATTAAATATAAACTTACTTATTATTTTTTAGCATGAAAAACCAAGACAAGAAAACCTGACCCTACCAGCACTTCTCCAGAATTATGCATTTCTTCCTACAGAGGTGCCAAAAGGCTTTCCAAGCTAATCCAAGGAAACAAGGATGCCATACAAATGAAACTCTATCTCACACTCTTAATTTTGTTCTGCTAAATGTTTGTCACCAAAGACAGAAGACTTTCTCTAATACATTTTCTGGGCATGATTCCAAGCTCCCACATCTTGGCTTACGCTAAGGGTGCTGCTGCTTTTATGTTCACACTCTGCTGTGGTTCCCACTCTACATTATGTGAGCAAATTATGCTGTCATTAAAAAGATGTATAGAGAACAATTAATTGGCACAGAACTCATCAGAAAATAAGCTCTGCATGTTACTCTGTATTCTAAGTAAGTATAGACTGTATTTCTCAATTTTCATTTCTTGAGCTAAGACTATCATTAAAATATGAAATGGCAGAACTCATTATAAAGAAGGAAGAATCTACAGAGAAATGTCAATCTGTAAGTTGTCTCAGTAATTCATGTATTTTCTGGTAACTTCAGGCTCTATTTGTCCAGAGAAATGAAGAACAGCTATAATGGTTCCGTTAAGGTTCATTTAGCTCATTTAACATCATATTTGCATACAAAATATTAGAAACAGTAAGTATACAATGATTCTCACCCTGGGATGCTACTACAGCTTCTGCCCATGAGAAGATTAGAGCCTTCCTAGCCAGAGGCTCCATCCAAACAGCACCAGGTATGGCGATGGCCTCCGCATCTTACATATTGTATGCAAAAAGCATCCCACTCTGACAGTTTACATTTACAGCCTGACAGTTCAATGACTTTATAGATGCCTCTTCTAGCTACCCTCTATTGTGTCTTTCTCAAGATGAACAGGTCCAAATCTGCTTAGTATTTTCTAATATATTCAGCACTTCTGCTTCCTTGTAGTGGACCCTTTTATCTTTCAAGTTCTACCTTTATCAGTATCTTTCTCCATCACTGCAATCTTATAGACACAGAATTTAGTAAAGATGCTGTTTGGATCACACCTCTCTGCTTCTTTAACTGCCTCTTTAGCCTATTCAAAGAAGAGATTCAAGGAAATCAGTACATAACATCTTTAAATCAGTAATATAATTTGCAACAGAAGAGAGCTAAAGAGATACCAAAATGTTAACGGCTACATTGTTGATATTTATATATAATATATATATGATATAATATTAAAATATATATATAATAAATATAATTACTCAAGAAGAGTGATTTAGCAACGTCTTCCCTGGAAAGAAAAGTGGTAAGAGTAGAAGATGGCACCAAAGGCCAACAGTAACCAGACTGAGGAAAAAGCCAGTTCCTCAAAATTAGACCTATAGAACCAGAAAGCAAGAGAAGCCCTGAGAATGCTGAAAAAATAAACTCCCCGTCACTTTGAACTGCGAAGTTTAACGCCCCCAAAACAGAAAGCCTAGATAGGTAAAGCAGATGCACTTGTCTGCAGAGGTGAGGGATAACACACTGTTGTGGGAAGTTCTAGTTAAGACACATCAAACACGCTTCCCATCAGGGTTCACCTGTCTTGAAGAGAGGAGGACCTCTAACCTGAGAAGAAACCGGATACACCAAGGCATGGTCACACGGCTTGTGGATGATTTCTCCCATTAGAATGGCAGGTGATACAGAGGCCCCCATAGCAGCTAAGATGACAAACTACGTCTCTTTGCCAGATGATGCATGACAGGCAAAGACACAGCTCCCTCTCTCAAAGCAAAAGAGGTACAGTAACAAAGATGTAAATTAAGTCCCAATGACATAACTACAAAAACAAAACCAATGAAAATAAATAAGTAAATAAATATGTATACATATATATACCTTGTCAACTTGTTTCAGATGAAGATAGCAAGAAGCCATGTTCCTCTGCAGCTTAGCCAAGTTTTGATCTATCTGCCCAGGTGTGTAGAAGCTGACAGAATAACTGTACCAGTGAAGAGCTTCAGAATAGTTTTTTGCCTAAGAAATTAAAAAAAAATACCAAAACCATCCAAATCACCTAAACTGTCTATGTTTTCCCAAATTTAATTAAAAAAAAAAGTTCATAGGAAATGAATGATTTAGATAACCAAGTATGTTCTAGTGTAACATGTCCCCCAGAAGAGCAATCATTGATCCCACAACACAGGTAACACCCATTAGCAGAACTGACGCTTTACCTATTCCTACTCTTCCCTTATTCTTATGGCCATTATAAAGACAGCACACTGGACTAGATGTGTCATTCATCTGACCCAGAAAAGGTGTTCTTATGACTAAATACAGAACAGAAATATTATTTAAAACCCCCTCTCCCTCCATAATACAAAGCAACTGAAACTAAGAGAAAAAGACAAACGTGTTTATCCCATTTAGACTGTGAAACTTGATGGCACTATGCTGAAGATGGTACTCCCAACTATAGTTCCAATTTGGATAGAGAACTTATTTTAAAATTAGGAGGAAGGAAGCTGTGTCATTAGCAAAATTCATTCTTGACCTCACAGATGAGAAGTAATAAAATGGCACATGTTTTTCTTTATGTATTTAAGAAACGTGCATATGACAGAAATATAAGAGTAGAACACGAGCTCATCTTCAAATACTGAAAGAATAAGAAGGTATTTGGATTTGAATAACAGAACTTGTATATTAAGATACAATGTTGGCATCCAAAGCTACTTTATATAGGCTAAAAAGAAAATCAATATACAAATGATAAAAATTCATGCTCCTTAAAGCAACAAGTGACCATCAGAGGGTAGGAACCACAAAATAAGCAGCTCAATGTAAAGAATATTTTCAGGTTTTTGCATGCTTTCCAGCCAAAACCAGGACACCGTTCCAGGACAGAACCAAAACGATGGGCTGCACAGGTTCCTTTGCTGATCAGTTCTGACCATAACTGTTCCCCATGTACAAACCTTGAGATGAGGCTACTCGAAACTTGCTGTTGTAATGGAAAACAGCACCCAGCTGGATGAAAATAAAACTAGTGCAAACTGGAACAGGGATCTTAGTAACAGCTTGCACTCTAACCAATAACAGACATACCAAAGAGGTCAGAAAAAGCCTATCTTCATTTTCACCGACACAAATAACAACACTACTGTTTGGTTCCAGACCTCATAATGTTTGGCAGCTCTGTCCCACAAGATGATGTGCAGCTGGTTCAAGGCTTCAGGCAACAGCTGTTTCCCAGTATAATGACCTGAAAAGATACCGCAAATCATCACTTTACAAAAACTTTAAGCAGCACACTGAGAAGCACCTAAGAACTATCTGAGAAAGACTGTCCCATAGTCTACAACAAACAACACTGACACAGCAATAGTTTCAGCCAGGACCCAGAGTTTCATATCCTGCTGCTGAAAAAAAAACCACAAACCACCCAACATAAATGTGGCTCTTGAACCTAGCTTGATGCTACATATAATATGGTTTGATTTCCAGCAGATCAGACAGTCAAAAATTACTACAGCGCTGCAAGTGCAGCAGACCTGAAAAACAAACCATTATTCAGCTGCTCAAACAAGGATATGCAACCTGCTTTAATACTGACAAAAAAACCCACATTGGGCTGGATGGACAAAGTATTAACATCACAAAGAACTTCTGATAAATGTTCCTAATCAGTCACACACAGTCTACACTAAAAAGGAAGAATTGTTTAGCAAGTTAATTTAACCCTGAGCTTTATCATGACTGTCTTTCATTATGGAAATTGAAAGTTACCATGCAAAAGAAACATAAGGGAAAACAGACACAAATAAAGATGAGAATAAGCAAAAAACATGAAAATCAGAACTCAAGATTTCAGCCAACTAAATTCAGCTTTCAGTAAACAGCAGCAAAAGATGCATACAGACCTATAATAACTTCTTCAACCTTTTGCTTAGCAAGCAGCTCCCTCTTATTCTGCAACAGGAACTCGATGTGGAACAGGGTAATTTTTCCAAAGTCAGGTGAAGATTCAAATCGTTCAGGAACAGATTTCAGAAAATCAAAACCAACTGATTCCCTATTCACACAGATGCATTTTTAAGAGGCTGCATAAGAAGAGCTGTTAATTTTCCATTCTAAAGAATAACATTCACACCATACAGCATGTTTCTAATTAATGCTACTGGCACACAATCACACTGAGTGAGTCAAGGTATGAATTTACTGCAGTTCATCTTTCAGTAGTAACTTCCTATTAGCACATGCTTGTTCCACAGTATTCATAAGAGTTTACTCCTCACAATGAAAGAGTAAGAATTTACTGCAAGATAGAAGCATATACATATATAATCATGACAGAGCATTCAAGAGCGTGAGATTTCATGTCTCAATTTATTTTGCAGTAACTTGTTCAACCTTATACTGTTTTTCACAAGAATGATTCTAGGACTCCAAATTCTCATTCTGAAGATTTATTAGTTAGCATGGAAGAAAGATATCATTCAGATAATTCCAGACATACATTAAAAATACATAGGGAAAACCTTAAAATAAGGCTACAGCATTGCAAATGGCCGCTCAACATTATTTCATACCCTGTTCTGCTGCTGCCATAATCTGTATCCCCTTGCTACAGAAAAGACAGGTTCCCCCTCAAAATTGTTTACCTACCTCTGGGAGTTTTCATTTAAGATAAAGCATCATTGTACAATAGATATTATTTGCTTACAAAAGAACAACTACAAAACCCAAATAGTGTTCACCCCACTTAGCGATGCTTTCATACCTTCCATGCTCCAGCAGCAGTTTGACAGTATTCAAATAAAAGTCTAGAGACATCTCATGATGCAGCAATTCTGAAACAGCTGAACAGAACACAAAGCAGTTGAGATTGTTTAATCAGCTTAATACACTTAACTGCTCAAATTACCATTCGCCTCTTACAGCTTCTTTGGGGAAAAAAAACAAATAAACAAACAATCAATCAAACCAAAATCCCATGCCCGCAGCAAAAACCAACACCAAATCCAAACCAATACATAAGTTCTAAACAAAAGGAAGAATAAAATATGTCTATTGTGCTTTGACTTTCACTGTACAATTACTGTAGTACTACAGAGAGGTGACAGACTGATAGACCTGGAATTCAAGCCCTCTGTCTCGCATTAGTAGCACAAACTTTTGCCTCAAGCTGCTTTCCATCAGTGTCTCATCCTTATCCAGCAGGAACCATTTAAGACTGAGGTCAGTGTTCAGGCTGTGTGGTGGTATCACATTGCAATGGGAACTACTTAAACCTAATGCCTTTAACATCAGCTGTTGAATTAACTGGTACTGATAAGTAGGTATCAGTTTTAGGCCACTCAGATAAAGTTTAAAAATTGCTAGACCATGCTGGATGGTTAATATCAAGATGTATACATTTGTAGCTTCGATGAGATCAGAGAACACACAGGGACAGGACTAAGAGTTGTTAAGTATTTATAAGGTAGCTGTGTACAAGTGCACAATACAAGATTTTAGTCAAATGCCTAAAACTTAGCAGGAATCTTTACTCAAAAGACAGAGAATTTGCAGCACATGGACACAACATTCTTTTCTGCCAGCCACGCAAGAAAAGACAGATACCCACTTATTAATTAACTTGCTTGAAAAACTGACTGGAGTCTTAGTGCTACTAGACATGTGCAGAGTTTTTTGATAGGTAACACTATGGCTTCACAATTCAAACTGCAAAACAGAAGCCAACTATTACAATGTTAAGTTTTGAATACTGTCCACTTGAAAGCCGGCTGAAATTCGGAGCAATCCAAAGTGGACTTTCCATTCCTGCTAGTCTGGCAGCATTCAAACTATTTGTGAGCTCTCTGCAAGTTCCTTGTCTCATCCTACATTTATTTCTCAGAGCATTCGTTACATATCTGATGCTTTCCAACCATGAAGAGTACAAAGCCTCTCTTCCTTAAGATTACATTATTCATGGAAATAAATTTCTCCTGATGCATTACCCTTTCTACACGAAAGTTTCCCTGAAAAAACTTTCTTCTCCTCTCATGTCAACAGAAAAATCAGTTCTCTTCAAATGACAAGTTTGAGGAATAAGGAGAAAAGAGTTTATATGTCCTAGATAAACTAAACAAACTCCGTAACGCACCGACTGGCACTTGATGTCTCTTGGCTAAAATCTGCAAAGTCACACACACAGAACAGCAGTGTTTCACAAGCCTTTCTTCTATGCTGACTGCATAAGAGACAATCCACCTTCACCCTTTCTGAGTAATCTTAGACATGCATCTAAAATAAACCACACCTTTACATTGCTAGATTTTCACTGTCCTCAGTCTAACAAGCTTCCAAGTCTTCACCCTTCCCTATTTCCAGCATGTCTATTTAAATTCTCAATAAAGTCATGCTTAATTCAAACTTAAATCAGCACCTGGATAACTCCTCTGTGAACACTGACTACTATGTCTCATAGTCGAAAACCAAAAGGGCATTTCACTAATGAAGATTCCTCTAAAACATACGAGAAAGGGATTTTTTTTTTCTATCTACAACTCAAGTCCATCTTCATGGATATGGAGTCATATGATCTTACTAAGAAACCTACACAGAACTGTTATACCTGAGTTGATATCTTCATCTGATGCTCCACTTTTAAGAAGAATTTTAACTTTCAAAAAAACCCCCGCTGGATGCATATTCTCCTGCACAATGAAAAACAATACGTTACTTGGACAGCTGTTTGTAGAACACGGATCCTGCGAGAGTCCAGCACATTCATAACACAGACAGATACCAGTACATCACAGACACTCCACTACATTCTTCAGTTTGATTTTAATGACTGAAGCAACAGGTAGCCAACTGGTAATATTTTCTTCTTAAATGCAATGTTCATCTTCATTATTCATTCTTACACTGCCAAAAGGCCATGAGGACAATGAAAGCAAGAGATACAAGATTCTCAATTTGATGTGGCCCATTTTCAATACTTATAAATAGAAGATGAACAATACTGAATGATACAAACATTTCCTGTTTTTCTATGTATGAACTGGCTGGCTTACTCTAGAATTAATGAGCAGAATTCAAAGTAGCTTATAATAATACAAAATTTAGCAGAGAACAACAATGGGAGCAAATGGAAATAATGAAGACTGTATACTACAGCCCTCACTAAAACACTGCACATTTCGGACTCCAGAATATTTTTTTTTCTAGTTTTCCATATCCTCACACAATATCAAAACATACATTACCAAAATGATGATAAAAACACTTTCCACCTCAAAAGCTTTTGTGAAAGTAAATACAATAAAAACTGCAAAGGGCTGAGATACTGTGGTAAGATGTTATTTGAATTATTAAAATACACTGCCTTTTATTCTGATCTCACCAGCACATGCATCATCATCTGTCTGAAAGTTTTAACAGCATGTAGAAAACCGAATCTGAGCTTTCATTTAAAACAGGATTTTATACTTAATTATACTTATTTAAGTAATTGTACTTAAAATTTGTTTTGTATGAAACAGATAATGGAAATTTTAAAATGGTCAACCAAAGACAAATACAAATTTTTCAGATTTAAGTCACTCTAGCTAACCCAAAAAGACAGAAGCACAAAATTAATCCAAGTCTTTATATAAGAAATAGAATTTGTACTAGAGCAAAAGAACTCACTGTAGTGACTGCTTAGAGATACATGAACTTTCTTCAGGTTAGCTGGTATGTGTATACAGCTCATTTTTCAGGTTCCAGAAGAAATACAACCGTGTTCGTAAAGTCCAATAGCTAAATTAATTACTTAAAATAAGACTGATGTAGCATGGCTACACAGCTTTCAAAACTGAACTCTGTTTGGTGCTTGCTCAAGTATTTGTACAGGTAACAAGTTGTGGACTCAAAATGTAGCATGGACATATCCATTATAACTCAAAGTAAGACAAAAGGTCTGGTGCATAAAAAAACAGCTGCTATAAATCTCAGGTGGACCACGCTGTAGTTTATTCTGGACAGTTTTCATGAATACACAACAGAAAAATGTTAGTCATATCATTAACAGAAGACCTCACTGTTAATAGATTTGAGGCAGGAAGACAGCTCTACATCTGCATGCAAAGAAATATTTCTCTATAAAAAAGCTGGGAACACCAAAACGTGAGTATGAAAACCAAAGCAAAGCAAACACACCTCTATCTGATGTCAAGGATAACACACAGTGATCCATATTATTATGTTGATAAATGCCTGAGTTTTGTCTATTGCTCACCACAAATACAGTAAGACGTTACTACCTGATTTGCCAAGGTTATAGCTTTCAATGCCTTGTCAAGATACAGATTGCAATCCCACTCGAAACAGACTGTAGCTAACAATCGCAGCACTTTAGCCTGGAGAGAAAAAAAAACAGGAAGTTTGAATGCCTGAAGAGCAGGGGCTGGGGCCAGGGGGAAGAGCCACAGATGAACA
This sequence comes from Falco rusticolus, assembly GCF_015220075.1. Lineage (NCBI taxonomy): Eukaryota > Metazoa > Chordata > Aves > Falconiformes > Falconidae > Falco > Falco rusticolus. The sequence goes on along the minus strand of NC_051200.1, from coordinate 13,243,812 downwards.
TACATACGAATACAAAAGACTTAAAAATTAAGGTCACAAAAAATAAAAGCTCCTTGAGTCAAAAGAATGCCTGCCTGGTATCAGACATATAGAGTGACTGCTCAGTTCTGAAGTATATCCAGTGTTCAGCACTACTATTCACACAGAACATGAATCAACTACAGTTCAGAGGAGAAGCCAAGGGTAGCAAGGAAAAAGAGATCTGGAAAAAACAGAATGAAAGAAGAAACTGAAGGAACAGGAGGTACAAACTTCACTGAGAGAAAAAAAAAACAACAAAAAGATATAAATGATAATAACCTTCAAATACATAAATAATTTATATAAAGAGGAAGAGATTAAAATCTTCTCCATATCCACTGTGGGTAGCAAAAGGAGTAACAGGCTTATGAATGACAAACATCTGTCAAATGACACAGATGCAATTGATGATGCCTTGAAAGAAGAGGAGGAAAGGAAGAAGCAATGGCCTTTCAGGGTCTATCTCAGCCTTACTTTCTATAATTTAATTTCTGTAAAACATTAGATTTGAATGTGATTTAAGGGCACCCATCGGTGACTGAACTCTCAGACTGACACTCATAGCAAATGACCTTGCAACTTTGCCAAATTTCATAGCAGAGAGTCCTAAAGAGCGGGCCAAAGAAATCACTGGTCAGATTTGGCACAGCAGAAGCTGATGATACAACAGTCACACTAACAAAATCCTCCAATTTGTAAACAGCAATTTCTCTATTTCTTACCCGCATTTCCTTGCCAACAGAATACTCCATGTCCATCTTCCCAATGTCATAACTCTGACTATCAATGATAAGCGAAAGTTAGAATTAAATGGGATAACAAATTCAGACAATCTTCTGATACGTGCAACATTCCTGTTCTTTCCCACTTAACCAGTCAGAAACCACATAAATCATACAAACTAATCTCAGTACTCTCTCTGACCACAGAACAGAAAATTTTGTTTTCTTTCTACATCCTCATGTTAAAAATTGGACTCAATCACTTTCTTCAATCTGTTGCACCACCTTCTGTAACATCTTCTATTCAAGCATTTCAGTAGGCTTTATCAGTTTTAACTCTAGGGGGGTTGACGAAGCAAGTGTTCTCATTCTCACCTGACATATAATATAGTCATACACACAGGTTATACGTGACCTGGTCTCAAGATCACAGCAAATCAAGATCAGAGACAGAAACAGAACCTGGGACTCATGATTCCCCATTCTTTTTTGAAAAGTTAAATGACAGCACAAAGGACCACTCAAGAGAAAAGGCAGTGGTAATGCCACAAAACCAGATCTGACTCACAGCAAACGCTGTGAACGAAGAAGTGTTAGAAAAACAGTAACTGGGCATTTGTTCTAATCTATTCTCAGTACAGTGGAATTTTAACCCACTAGATGGAGCTGCATCTCTTTCTCCAAATAATTATTTGCACTTTGCAAAGGTTTATTTCTTCCTCAAATTTTGTCATCGGGACTTGGTATTTCATTTTCCACAAGAATAAAATACAAAGTAATCTCCAAAGCACCAGCTGTAATTAATTTTAAGTATTTCTACAAATCCTCTTTAACAACATATGTGACGATAACTATTTTGAATTTGATAAGTTGAACAGATATTGTGCATTTTTTTCTATTTAAAAGAAAAAAACCCACAATTTTTCTGAGCTAAGGCTGTGACCTTGGCACGAGAATACTCTTCCCAAGAGCCTACGTTTTTTCTTCCTTAGTAGTACCACACTACTTATTTGGATCCTACCCAAACCATCTCTATTTCTTTTTCACCTTGATGTTTGTGTCTTTCATCAGTAAAGGACTTGCTCTCAATGAACATTTCCTTTATGAGAAATTAATGTTTAATATTTAATTTTTAAAACAAATCCATTGAAAACCAATCAGAAGAATCCACCTACTCTTTTCTGAAGTTTTCAGATCCCTTCACTATCACTTATGAATGGCACAAGAACTGGGAGCAGCCTCCTCACAAAAATAATCTCTTTGGAAGAAGTGTTAGGGAGAGAATTAATGAGAACCATGGAAAGACAATTTTCATTCCAATGACAGGAAAACAGATGTGGAAAGCAGGCATAAATGTTAGGCAGCAGAGTAAGACAGTCACCAAGTATCTGCTCAGCTAATTTTGTTCACCTAAAATTTTGTATTCTCACATCTTTAATCAAACCTCTATTTTCCCTTGCTCCCACTCCCCTTCACACATATTTTTAGATCTCAAAAGTAGGCTTTTATTTCGTTTGCTTTTGCACATTACCTGAGCCAGAAGGAGCTCTGTTCATACCTCTTCCATTCATAGGTTTCCACTCCAAAATTGTAGCAGAGGATTGACAGGTAACAGGTCTGCAATAAAAGACTCCTATAACATTCTTGTAGAAACAACATTAGATCTATGACACTCCAGTCTCAAGTTATTTAGAATGCTTTTTACTTTAAAGATATATCCACCATTATCACTTCTGACCTTATACAAGCAGATATTGACCGTGACTAAAATGGAATCATAATTGTGTGGGAAAGGGAAGCATCATTAACCAGTTGAGGTGTGCAAAACAGCAGGATTCTTGACAGACAAGGTAGAATAATTCCTCAAGATACCAAACTGAAAGCACTAGAACTGTGTAAAGTAAACAACAAAAATTAAAACTTGAGAGGAAAACCTGCAATATTACAACTTGATTTTTAAAAAAGACATAAAAGTTTTACACAGTTAAGGTAAGAAGACTATACATCTTCCATGGTAGGTTTCTTCCCGGCATGTCTCTTAGAGGTTAAAAAAGGATCATCCACATACAAGTTTTAGGAGACAACTGTTTTTGAATGCCTGGTTATTCAGAGCACTATTGCTTTCTGCTGTATCAGTCAGCCCTGACAATGTCTGTTCATAACAATTTGTCTTTCCTTTGAAATTATTTGCAGCTGTCATATGTTGTCCAAAGAAGAGACAGAAAAGTCATTTTATATGCTAATATACTGCCAACACTTACAACTATTTTGCCTCTGCAGAAACTTTCTTTTCCAAGCATAAATGATGCTTCCTTCAAGTGACTACAGATTTCAAATCCTCAGGCAAGAATGAGAGAGGTAGCACAACATTTTGCTTCAAATTTATGATTTCATTACAATTCAGAGACAAAAGCACATTCAGTATGCATGAACAGAAATAATGATCACTCTCAGATGTGAAACCCTTATTTTTCATAAGTTCATTTGTGAATGATTTCTTTCCAGAACAGGAAGTTTACTGTATTGAGAGGTTTCATGCAAAGTGTTCAGCGTAATGCTGTAGGCGTACTGTGGCATGCCCCACTCATTTACCTGCATGCTTGGAAAAGAAGTATTTTAAAAGATAATTAAAATATTATTTCAGTGAATGACTGTGTTCCAGGCATCAAGTGTAACACTAAATATCCCAATAAACCTGGCACCTCTCTGAACAACAGGTGTTTGGAACAATTGTGGCAGTTCACCCTGTACGGCAAGAGTTCCCAGTTATGGTTCATAGACCACTGATGATCCACAAGCTGCAAATCCTCTCCAGCTGATCTGTGGTACCATACATGACCATAGCGCAAGCGCTCTGCAAGTGCTCTCTGGTACAGTGGGAGCCTGGAATAGTTAAGGACTGACTGCTACCTAGTAGTCCGAAAACTTAAAAGTCACCCAGCAACCAATAGCTCTTTCCTTTTTTCTCATTGTTTAAATACCACTCTTTAAACCACAAGTAAATTGTACCTCTCATGATCAGAAGCATTTTCCTTGTCTGCATCAGTGCTCCTGGTTTGTGAAGAGCATTCATCGTGAGAAGTTTAATAGAGAAGTTTAAGCAGAAAGTATGGGATTAATTTAAAATTAAATGAGGAACAGTAGTGCCAAGATCCCAGTGAGCATTTTCAACAATGCACAGTGGGAAATTCTGCTCTTATGATTCAAATCAAAGCTAGACCCCTGCAACTGACTTTGTCACTCAGATGCACTCAACAAGGCCTGCAGATCACAAAACCCAGTTTCAGTTTAAAATTTGTTGGAGTTTAATTGGTTAAAAGCCCATTACCTGTGCCACAAAGAGAGGAACAAAATGTTTCCTAAATATTGGGAAAACATTAAAGTGAGCAAATGAAAATAGACGTGAAGTTTATTCTGATATAAACATATCAGACTTCTATCTCTGCAAACAAAGAACTAGTGTGCATATGCTAGAGTTTGTTTTCTCTAGACATTGTTCTGTGATACAAGAACTACAGAGAACACGGTTTAGTGCAATGGGAAGCCTCTATTCATAGCTTTACAGTTTCATGAAGATTATTACTGAGGGCAGTGATAGACTTGCAAATCAAAACCTTAGTAACTCAGCTCTTCTCTTGTCCCATCTGTCTCCAGACAAAAGTTTACATGGGAACAAATGAGGAAGCAATATATAAGATGCAATATGTAAAATGCAGCTGGCATGCAGCTGGCATATTCAGTTTAGAAATCTTTTTGCCTTGCTTGCTGATTTGTCTTCTCTCATTCTTTAGGAAGAGTTTTATCATTCTATTTTGAATGATGAACTATGAGAAACAAGAAAAAAAATTAAGTTTGAAGAAAAAAACCCTGCTATTTTCATACAACATTTTTAGTAAGAAAATCTCAAAAAGCAACAGAAAAAGACCACAGAAGAGATACACAGTTCACAGTACTTTTCAAAATGTTTTATGGTATATGTCATTCTTTAATATATAAAGAGGAAAGCAGATTTTCAAAGTTTGGAATGATAAAGAAGGGATGATTTCACCTACCTCTCTTGGCAATTTCATCAACATATCTTTGCAGCGCTGCATGCACATAACCGCTTTCTGAAAATCCCCTTGAGCAACTGCCTAAGAAAGCAGTAGAGCACGCCAACAAGCTGTTAGTGAGCAACTTGTCTTTAAAATTCATTAAAAGACTGATTCTCTAAAATAAGACTTTGGTTTTTCACATTCAGTAAAGCTAGGTTTGGGATTAGATATCTGTCCTTAGAGTGCTACAATAATTCTGTATATTGCTATATATTGCCAGATAATAAAGACATCCAGCAAAACACTGCAGTCCTCAGGTAGCGTGAACAGGCTAGATACATGGGACAAGTTCATTCAGATGTTAAGATGACACAACAGTTCAGCAAATCTCAAACCACTTCTTCAATAATTTAAGGTCCCCTTTTGTCTCCACGATCAAATTCAAACTTTTGGCCACTGCTTTTGTCTGTTTAGGGAGGCTCTTGAGAAATTTGGAGACAGTGCTCCCCTTCTAGATAGTGAGGTCAGTGATGCAGGCAACTATTTTTTCTCATATTTACACTTATATGTCTGTAATAGTCTGTAGCACTGATCAAGCACTCAGAAACTTCAGTCAGGCACAACCATGCCTCACAAAACTTTGAATTTCTACATTACATACTTTGAATTATTGTAATTTGTGTTGTTGATCCCCTAGAAAACCTTTGGCAGGGTTTTTTTCAGATTTTTCTCATATTGTGCTAGGTGCTTTTTTTTGTAATTATCACCATGATTCTTACCTCATTGTATGATGCCAGAGACTGAGACTTTAAAGAAAATATCAAATGTCATAGATCTCAGTATTTCCAGATCTTGTAATTTTATACTGATTCTCCCACTGTTTAAAGCCTTTGTATGTGGAAAGCAGCATATATGAGGTCGTGGAAGAGAGGGTATTAATGTATAGAAAGATCTCTGTCTGATGGCATATAATATTAATAGCTGTGACGATGTTCAAGAGTTTGTAGAGTCATGAAAGTTTTAAGTTACAGAAGACTTCGCACATGTGGCTAATAATATCTACTTGCTATATATGAACGTTGGCTATCTGCAGCCATGATGAATACTACCATAATACTTTCAATCAGCCCAGCTGCAAATACTAGTGCAGTATGATGAGTGTTCCAAAGTGACTAGTCTTGCTGTGTGCGTTACATGAAAGCAGGGTGACCTGAGCTCTATACCAGCCCTATCCCCCTTCTTCAGTCAGGCACAGGCCACCTGACACGTTTATGATTCAGAAAGGCAGCTGTTTGTTTTATTATCAGCCACACTAGCCAAATCATAAAGCAACAAATCTGAACTAGAAGATATAAACACCACAGCAGAAATGACTGCGATAAATTAGGCAAATTAAAAACCATTAAATGATTGCAACACTGAATGCAAACACGAGATCTGCTATCTTACATCTAAGTGAAGGAAATGTATCCCTCAGCAAGTCTTCAATGCCAAGCATTCATACAACTAATAACTGGGTCAGAGTTTCCCTCTACAACCCCAGTGACTTATAAGGAAAACTGGGAAGAACACATACTGATTCAGCCTGATAAGAGAGTACTTTGAAGAGGTTCTTCTCCACATCAGCTTTGTGCACATGAATATCTGCTTCACCATCGCTCCCCTTAAGTAACTTCGCATACAGTTTTTCTATACTCTGGAAAACAAAGTGTAGGTATCAACCAAGGAACTTACAAATAGGTGTGTTTGTAAGAAATTACAACTGGAAAAGAACTTACATTCATGGCAATCTCTAGAAATTCATCAGCAAGATCTGCTTTTCCGATATCTATCCACCCTTTCCCAGTTTTCATAGACATCTGAAGGAGAAAACAGGTGGCTTTGTGAAAATATAGTCACTTTCAAGAAAAGCAATGTTAGCTCTCTTTGATGTACATATCTAATATAGGAGAGGGGTATATCAGGTCTTCGATTCCTGACATGCGCCTCACATGACTGAATCAAGTCCTTAACACTTAGATGCAGCACAAGGCTTATGGTGCCCTACCAGAAAATAAAATAAGATACTAAAATAAATGAATAGGCTGCTCATACAACATTTTACCATATGACAAAGATGGGATGCTAGCTGCACTGTTCAGAAATTCCTAACTGCACTGGCTCAGCAAGGTGTCCCCTGTGTTTATAAAGGCCCCCTTCAATATACATATTCCCCAGAACTACAGGTATATTTCACTGCCTTTGTAAAGCAACCGCAATGGGGTTTTAAGGTTTCCCTTGGTGATCAACTGTACTTCATTACTCACCCACCATTAGCCTTACCAAAATCTGTCTTCGAATAGTTGCCTCTGGAGGATCGCTGCCTTCACAAAAGCACACCAGTCTGCAAGCAACAAACCGTACTGCAAGAAAACAGTGCATTTTTTTTTTTGAAAGTCAAGCCCTGCCATATCTGAAAGATTGCTTGCCATTTTAAATTACAAGAGAGAAAAATTTGAAAGCTTCGGGAGTCAAAGCAGTCTGATTTTTAGCCAAGCTGCTTAAAATTGCTTTTTAGGCAGTAAGAAAAAAAATATATTCTCATCAAAACACCTATTAAACACTTTAAGTTAAATACATGGTATTCAAAGACTTAATTACATTGTATGTGCTTACAGTAACATGTCTTCAGAGCCTCAAAACAGCCTTCAGCAAAATAGGGAAATGAAGTTTAATAATCTTGACATTTCCAAAGTAAAAAGCAAAAATATTTTCAGGCCTTCCTTATACATCAGGGATGGAAAAGACACCACTTAATGTATTTAAAATAGCCTCTCCCTGGCCCTTCAGCTGTGATACAAGATCTGAGAACATTACGCTCTACAATTACTACTTATTTTGTGTAAACTTAACCTTCTCCCTGTACCTGATATAATTTATATGATGCAGATTATACATAATTTTGACTATAATCCCTCAAGACAAAAATGTGGGCCAGATACTGCAGTCCTGCAGGACCACATAAAGACCAGGTTGAGGGAAAAGACCAAAAGCTCACTTCTGCTTTCCCCTGGCCCTGCTCCTGGCTCCAAGCAAACCCACCAGCTGTATACCCAGCTAAAACAGGGAAGTAAAAAGAGGATTTTGAGTTTTTCTGTATGTAAACATTGATGGGACAGTTCTATTAAAGAAACATTCTCACTTGATATAAATTAAGATATAGACAACTGTCTAAAATTTACATTTGTGTTATTTCCATACATTTTTAATTAAAACCATAGCATAAGAAGGCAAATTACAGCTTTCTTTGGTTACATCACCTTTTTACTGATGCTCTGGCATGGAAAAGGGGGCGGGGGTCGACTGTCTACGCCAATTCTGTGTCTCAACGAGATCACCATTACACTAGGGTGCTCCTTACTGAACTGTTTATAGAAGAACAGCTGTATATTTTCCTCTGTCTACACCCTATAGCTGCAAAGATCCAAACAAATCTACAGCACTACATATATGCCTGTCAGCAAAATTTTTCCTTTTCATGCTACAGCACACAAACACATTTAAGAAGGTATAGAACACATACATACATTTAGCTCTTTGCTCATCATTGACAATGCAACCCATGTGTTTGGTCACAGTCCAGTTCCACAGGTTTATTGCACTCTCTTCAACCTGAGTAGGAGAATTCCATCAGATTTAACTTTGTCCTGGATTTGTGTCAATATTGAAATTTGCTACTGGAAAAGGAACCTTCTCTCATGGGGATCACAGTAATGATCTGTCTGGATGTTTGCACAACTTCCTTTTACATTGGAGTCAGGGTGTGGGTTTTCCAAAAAACTGTTAACATGATCCCACAGGGAGATTTGGGATAGTGACCTGAAAACAAGCACACTGAATGGACTAGCATTTCTTCAGCTAAAAGTATGCATCATTCTTTTCTACAGATTCATCATTTCAGAAGATATATTCAGTCTTATAAAAGACTATTTCATATCTTCTAAAGACATGAAAGCACTTCCAAGACAAAGCAAGGTAAGAGAACATGACTGTAAATCCAGGGCTGACAAGACCTGGAACTAAAAAAACCTAATTAATCATATGACCAATAGCACATATGTTACATCATCCATCATTGCCTTCAGCTGCAGTGTGAAATTATGCATAACAGTGAATTCTGTAAGTGAAGTGGTGGATTATAGAAACTTTCAAATATGTTCCTAAACAAATCCCATTAATCTGTCATATTACTGCAATGTCCTAACCTATGTTTCTATCAAGTCCTTTCCCAAACTTATCAAAACATGACCTCACTTCATCGCAGATGGACAGGGTTTCTCACAGATACAAAATCTGTGCAACAGCACATCATCATGTCCAAAACACAACTGACTCACTGGCAGCTTTCAGAATACATCACATACATCTTAAACAGGTGCTGAAGAATTTGAAGGAATTGGAAAAGAGCTGTAAGAATTGTTTCAGGTTTGAAAATATATCTATACCAACGCTTCACCTTTTTTGCCTATCAAGAAGAAAACTAAGTAGCTTGAATTACTTTAAATACCTACCTACATCAGGAAACTTCTGATGTTAACAAAGAAAGCACAAGGGCTACTGTATATATACTATGGTTAAAAAGATGATGCAGTTCTATCTAAAGACAAGAAGCTTCTTTAACAACCCACCTTGAAGGGTTGCACTTCCCATCACTTCAAATCCTAGTTTCCAGGATAGATCTTGCCTACAAATATACTCTTGCCTAAGTAGGAGACATTTCACAGGCCCTTTTATTGGACATCAGATTACAAATTAATGATTTCTTTAAAAATAATTTAGCCCAACTTATCCAGGAAGAATTGAAGGATACCAGTTTCATGCTCCTGTATTTCTCTACAGACTGAGCATACTTTCCGCCATGGACACTTGCAAGCCTATCTTGCTTCTTGTCACAAATTTAGGACTTTCAGAATCAGTCTTCCTTAGATGATAATCACTATGAGTTAAATCTCTCTTCAAAATACAAACTGTGGAGGAAAAGGTTGGCCTGTATCTCAACTGGGCCTGTTTTTACGCCAGATGCATATATTACCCATCAGACTTCTTTTTGAAAGGCTTTTTAAAGCAGACATTTATTACAAGTACTGCTCTAGAAGAAATACAGAAGGAAAAAACTCCTAAAATTAGAAACATTACAAACAACCCCCTAGTTCACTTTTATAACATATGAAAACGAGTACTTCTCACGCTGATATTATGTACTGGGTTTATCAGGCAAAGGACATGCTTCCTTGTTTTCTTCTTCCTCAAATATCTGCAATCCTTATCAGAATCCGTGTACAAGATGAGGAATGACCTCTTATCTGGCCCTGTACCCAACTCTTAATGCATCAGCACTCCATGCTTACATTTTTATGTGAAATTACGATTAGAGGCTACTTGAAAATTGAAATAATAAAAACCGTTAACATTACTAAGCCACCAGTAAATTTTCCCATTATGATGCACTTTTATACTTCGGATCATCCTTTCGCATCGACTTTTTAAACGTAACATTTCCCACTTTATTTTGGAATTTCATGCTATGGGGTTAAAAGATGAAAAGCTAAACTGTTTTGTCTACGTCTCCATAGCGCTGCAGTTACAGGTTCAGCTCCACCGCAGCTGATGGGCAGCGGGACCCCCGCCCGCAGAACAGCGCCAGCCGCAGCCACCAACCTGGGCCAACGGCGCCGCCTGGGGCGCAGAAGCGGAAAGCCCCGCTGCCTCCGGCGGGCCCGAGAGGGGCACCGGGCCGGCGGAGCGGGGCTCTGCCCCAGCCGCGCCCCCATCCCCCTCAGAGATGCTCCCCGCCGCCTGGAACAGCTCCTCGGTGAGGGCAGCGATGCGGGACGGGGCCTCCTCCCTCAGCAGCTCCTGCACCAGCCCTGTAACACAGGAGAGGGGAGAGAGTGATAACAGCCACCCCCAGAAACTTATCGGGAAGGCGGCCCTCGCCCCACGGCAGGCGGTACCTCGCACCGCCTCCCGCCGTGCCCCCGCCATGGCGGCCGCCGCCCCGCGCGCGCCCCGTGAGGCGACCTGAGAGAAGGCGGTGCCCGCGCCGCGCATGCGTGCTTCCAGGCCCGCACGCGCGCCGCCGCGGAGCATGCCGGGCCCTACGGCACGGCCGCGCCGAACCCAGCGCTCCCGGTGACACCGCGCGCCGATTGGCCGTCCGGAGCTACCGCCCCGCCTACCGCTCCCGAGCGACAGGCGCCGGGGCCAATCGGACAGCGCGGCGGATCGGCCTCCCCGCTGGCCGTGCGGTGGGCGCCGCGGCCGTTCTGGAAGGATCCCGGGAGCAGGGCCCGGGCGGGCGCAGGCGATATGTCGGGGCTGCTCCATACGACGCTGAGCGGGCTTAACAGCGACTCGTACTGCGAGATCAGCCAGTACCGCGACCAGCACTTCCGGGTGCGCCCGGCGGCCGGGCCTGAGGCGTGGGGGTAGGGGCGGCGGGGCCCGGGCGGGAGTGGGCCCCGGGCGGGAGCGGGCCCCGGGCGGGAGCGGGGCCCGGGCGGGAGCGGGGCCCGGGCGGGAGCGGGGCCCGGGCGGGAGCGCCGTTGCTGGGCCAAGGCCGTGCGAGCAGCCCGCGAACGGGAGGGCACCGCGTCTGCGGGGCGGCGGCAGGTGCCCGCCGGGGCCTGGCGGCAGAAGTGGGGCGGCAGGCGTGCTCACCCCGCTGCGTGCTCCCCTCTGCCCTCAGGGTAGCAGGCAGCTGCAGGAGAAATCCCTGAAAATTTCCTCTACGCTCTATGTTGGAAACCTGTCCTTCTATACCACCGAGGAGCAGATCCAGGAGCTCTTCTCCAAGTGTGGAGATGTCAAGAGGATTGTCATGGGGCTGGACAAGATCAAGAAAACTCCCTGTGGTTTCTGCTTTGTCGAGTATCCTTTCTGGTGCCCTGTTACCCTCGGGTCCTGGGTGGTTGCCACCTTTAGTTCCTCTTTGTGCAGCAAGGTTAGCTGAGGAGGAGGGACAGTCAGTTGCTTTCTACCAGGCACTTCCCTCCCACCCTTGCTACTTCACCACTGCTTTAACTGAGACAGCAGTGCCATAGGCAGAGAGTGCTACCACTGCTGTATTTCCTGGAGGTGGCAAAGAGCTCCTTTAATTTGTTACTTTCGTTAATGATTTTAGGGCCAAAATCAGAACTGTTACAGTCATCATTCTGAGGTCTTGTATGGCCAGAGCATGGTCACTTTCTTACCTTAACTTTACACCTGAATGAGGCAGCAGAATAAGCCATGGCGGTATTCCCAAGTACAGGGTACACGCTTGTACAAGTTGTACCATGAGCTGTCTTTGCAAAGCTCTTGCGAGGCCTCTCCCTCTTGTTCAAATTCAGTCAAGTTTCAAATAGTACAAAAAGACGTATTACAGCTTTCTTGCCGTTAGCAAGGCTTTAACATGTTTTGTTTCATCTACGTGTGGAATAAGTGCTCCAAAACTACTTCTTGTCTGTGCAGGTACTAACATTAATCCTTTCAGTTTAGAATCCTTTCTGGGTGGGAGCTGGTTTTAGCTTTGATTTATATGAGCACAGTTTCTGATCCCATAGAGGAGAGCAGAAAGAATAGAAAAGGCTGGAAGGCAGGGTTTTTCTGCTTCTCAAATGGAATAGTTGTCTTTTTTTATTTTCCTTGTACCCAACAAAATATCACACTTAGTTCTCCTTATAGTATGCTTCAGATACTACACAAGAGCAGATGCTGAGCACGCAATGCGATTTATCAATGGCACACGACTAGATGACCGCATCATTCGAACTGACTGGGATGCAGGGTTTAAGGAGGGGCGACAGTATGGAAGAGGAAAGACTGGAGGACAGGTGAAGACAATACCACTTCATACCTTGAATTTGATCCCCCTAAGACTCTGTACTGCTTTGCTAGTTTTGTCTTATGCAGACCAATGTGTAAACTGTAAAGACCTGATAATGAGCTTTAGTCACTCCCAGGTTGTTTTGGCGACTGATGCCTGGTTAAAAAGCTAGAAATAGAACTTAAGGCCACATATCCCACCATGTAAGCAGAATGTTCCCTAATCCAAGCTAGTACTCTTAAAGAGATGCCGAGTTTGAATGGAGGGGGACAGCAAAGCTGCTAGGCCAATCTTACAAAGCAGCACTTTGCCCCAGTGCGAAGGTGAGGTTCCTTTGCAGATTTCCAGGGTGGAGGGGAGGAAATGTTTGGGAAGCCAAGCCTGGCAGTTCAGAAAGCTGGACTACAAAGCTGAATGAAAATAGTTTGGGGTCTTACTTGCTTCTTGTCTAAAAAGACCTCAGCCATCAGCTATATGCTAATTTGTCATTTTCACTACCGTTACCACCTTTTTGGGGGATTATTTGAAGAGATTTCAAATGAATCTAAGTTGTTCTAACCTGAATTCCAGTTCCCCAGCAACTGAGCAAGGAGAGGGTGATGATTCTGAAGTCTAGCAGGAGTCAGGCAGTGCAGGGTACTAACATCTGTGTTACTGTTCTGCCTCAGGTGCGAGATGAGTACCGGACAGACTACGATGTGGGAAGAGGTGGCTTTGGCAAGATCATTCAGATGCAGAAGGCAAATCATCAGCCTGCAATCTATTAATTGCCTCGTGGGTCCTAGCTCGTAGAGGGCTTTGTCCTTCCAGAGCTAGCCCTGCTCTTGCATTTTGGATTGGGGTAGGGAGTGATATCCAAGTTCCAGCAAAAGGTGACCCTCCTTAGACTGTGGATATACATGTATTCATTCCCCCTTCCTTCTGGGCTAGAGATGATGTTCTGTGTTGATACAGGGCAACAAGGGAAAAAAAAAAATGGACAGCTCTGCAGGATTCTGGGTAAGAAGAAATGCAGCATGTCACACACACCTTGTGCTATGACACAGCTAAGCAGGTGGCGTCCTCCAAGCTGTGACTGCAGCCATGTTTGCTCTCAAATGGAACTTCTTAAAAACATACCACCATCGGAGCCATCCAGGTGTCTGGGCACCTTATGGGGATGCACAAGATGATTCAGGTTTCTAATTTACAACCTCATCAGCTTCCAAAGCAGTATCGCTGTTTGGATGAGAGAAGTGGAACAAGGTCTTATCATCCTTGGAGGTGCTTGTCTGCACATCTAGCCCTTGGGTTGGTGAGGGCCTGCAGAGCATTTCTCTTAATGATGCCCCCAGTGCTGCCTGGCTTTTTCAGATCCTCACTGTTCAGCGTGATTTTGTTAAAAGTTTCTTTTAATTTTTTAAATAAACAGTTGTATTGGGTCTGGCTGAGATGGAGTTAATTTTCCCCCTAACAGCCCTCATAGTGCTGTGCTTTGTTTTCGTAGTTAGAGGTGTTGATAAACACCAGCGTTTTGGTTAGTGTTGAACAATGCTCACAGCATCAAGGCTGTCTCCAGTGTTTCCCCCTGCCTCACTCAGTAGGCTGGAGGTGGGCAAGATCTTGGGTGGGGACAGAGCCAGGACAGCTGGCCCAAACTGACCAAAGGGATATTGCCATATGACCTCTGCTCAATAATAAAAACTAAGGGAAAGGTGGCAGGGGTTTGGGATGGGGAGGTGTATTCGTTACTACAATATTTGTATTTTGTCTACACCTACTGAAGCTCTGCTTCTCAGCAGCTCAACATTGCCTGCCAATGGGAAATAGAGAATAAATCGTTTGGTTTTCTTTGCTTCCACGCACAACCTTGCTTTTACTTTATTAAACTGCCTTTATCTTGACCCATGAGCTCTTTTCCATCTTATTTTCTCCCCCACTGTCCTGCTGAGGAGGGGAGTGCTAGAGTGGCTTGGTGGGCACCTGGCATCCAGCCAGGGTCAACCCACTGCAGTCCTTTTTCATGTTCAACATGGGGCCTGAGACTGGCAGTTTTGTATTAAGCGTGCTATAGCAGTAGTTGTTACTCAGTAGTAAGCTTCCACATGGGTCATGGAGTTTGTTGGCTGCACTGCTTGTCTTTATTTTGCTGAGCCTGGGCTTTGCCCTGGCATTAATGGCCTTGCTGTGCTGGGGGAGCTGTCTTGTGGAAAGGGTGAGGGAATGCATCTCCTTCTTCCTACCCGGTCTGGGTGGGTTTACGATGCAGGTTCCTGAGGTCCTTGTTCACCCTTGCATGAGCTGTTTAATGCAACTAATTAACGCTGTTGACATATTATGGGTTTTGTGGAATGTGGTGTCATCCTGCTGTAGGAGAAGACAACTTTTGGGTGAGGCGATGCTGAAGCATGCCCTGAGGCGGCTGGTCCCTGGGTGGCAGGGGTCCCTGGGTGGCAGGGTGCATGGAAAGACTTGGGTAGGTGCCTGGGGTGGTTATCACCTCCCGTAGCCTGGGACTTTACACCCGAGCAGGCAAACTGATGTGCCGCTGGATAGAAGGGTGCCTTGCCTACCAGTAAAAACCAGCAGCTTCTAGCACTGCTGGGGCTTGGCCTATGCCTGCCGAGCTGCAGTTCGGTACTGTCAGAGGACTGTGATTAAGGCAGGGACCCACACCACCTCTGAGAACACCTTGACTAAGGCTGGGATGCAAACTACACCTGAGGGCATGATGGTAGAGATAGGGATCCAGACCACATCTGAGGACACCATCGTTGAGGTGGGGACCCAAACAACAACAACTACAGTAATTGTCCCCGTAGTGAAAAAGAAACGGACAAGGAGGTCAGTGGGTCCATATCACCAATGAGTAAGAGAGGAGGAAGAAGAGGAAGGGTTTAATCAAGAAGCTGGTCCTTTGGCAAAGAAATTAAAGGAAGGAGTGAGGGAATTCAGGTAAGAAATAGGAACCTACCTGGTCTCTGTCTCTGACCTCATCAGAACTTTGAGACATGTGGAAGGAGTACAGTCGCCAGCCGGGTGAGTGGATTGCTGCCTGGCGGCTCCGATGCTGGGGCAATGGGGCTGACGGTCAGCAAATGGAATGCAGGGAAGCCCAGCAGCTTCCTGAGAAAGCTTTCCTTCAGAAAGACTGAGGTCACCTCCATTGCTCCTGGTGAGGGGACTTCTGGCCTGGCATTGCAAGGGTCAGACAGTGAATACTCTGACCAGGAACAGGAACAGAGGGTCCCTGCCTTCGGCCAGGGGGATGAAAGGGGTGACTGGGTATACTGGGCTGTGTGGATTCGATGGCCTGAGATTGAGAGAGGAATTGGAAAAGAAGCAGCAATTTGCAGTCTCTGGAGGTAGGCTCCTCTCGAGTTTGAGTGCAAGATACCCATTCAAGGAAAGTCTTGTGAACTCCTCAGGGAAGTGGACTACCACAGCTAAAGGTATCCAGTAGCTGAGAGAATTGGCAGTGCTGGAAGTCATCTACAGTGACCTAGACAGTGATGAGGTCTCCAAAGATCCAGAGGATGGCCTGTGCACACAGGCCATGAATCAAAGTGATACTCTTAACAGCTTGGCAGCGATGTATTGTCCAGATATGGATACACCAGCTGTGGAGAGAGTGTCTTCTGGGCTCCAAAACTTTGAAGAAAGTTTCTGTCCCTCTTGACCCCTACAGGCCAGCACCTTGGCTGTCAGGGGCACCCCAAGAGGTCAGTCCCCTCCTGCCCGGGTCAGGGGAAAGGGAGCACCAGGCACATGCCATGAGCTGCACTCTGGTTCTTCCTGTGTGACAAGGGGGAGGACAATGGGGAGTGGGATGGTGAACCCACCTTCAAGCTGGAAGCCCGTGTATGCAAACTGGGAGGGAAGGCAGTTGTTACAAAGGGGCCACGCAAGGAGCCTGTCAGCTTTGTTGCTGTAGAGACACAAGAAGGCAATCAGCGATCTCCCAGACATAGAAAGACTGAGGTCACCTCCATTGCCCCTGGTGAGGGGACTTCTGGCCTGGCATTGCAAGGGTCAGACAGTGAATACTCTGACCAGGAACAGGAACAGAGGGTCCCTGCCTTTGGCCAGGAGGAGGAAAGGGGTGACTGGGTATGCTGGGCTGTGTGGATTCGATGGCCTGGCACATCAGACCCACAGAAGTATAAGGCTGTGGTAGACGCTGGTGCACGGTGTACGCTGGTGCCATCAGGGTGCAGAGGCACAGAACCCATGCGGATCTCTGGAGTGGCGGGGTGCCAAGAATTGTCTGTATCAGAGGCTGCAGTGAGCTTAACAGGGGTCAGGTGGGAAAAGCACCCCATTGCGACCAGCCCAGAGGTCCCTTGTATTCTTGGCATGACTGCCTCAGGAGAGGGTACTTCAGGGACCCAAGAGGTACCAGTGGGCTTTTGGTGTAGCCACTGTGAACACCGAGAAGATCAAACAGCGATCTACCCTGCCTGGCCTCTTGGAAGATCCCTTCATGGTGGGATTGCTGCGAGTTGAAGAACAGCGGGTGCCAGATGCCACCGGGACGGTGCACTGGTCACAGTATCACACGAGCTGTGACTTCCTGGCTCCCATCCATGAGCTGATTCATCAACTGGAGAGCCAAGGAATGATCAGCAAGACTCACTCACCCTTTAACAGTCCCACATGGCCAGTGCAAAAGTCTGACGAAGGGTGGAGGTTAGCAGTAGGCTATCGTGGCCTGAACGAACTCACACCACCACCGAGTGCTGCTGAACTGGACAAGTTAGAGCTCCAACAGGAACTGGAGTCAAAGGCAGCCAAGCAGTATGCTACAGTTGACAATGCCAATGCATTTTTTTCAGTTCCTTTGGCAGCAGAATGCAGGCCACAGTTTGCTTTCACACGGAGGGGTGTCCAAGACACCTGGAACAAACTGTCCCAGGGGTGGAAGCACAGCCCTACCATTTATCATGGACTAGTCCAAACTACACTGGAAAAGAGTGATGCCCTGAACATCTAAAATACATTGATGACATCACCGTGTGGGGCAACAAGGCAGAAGAAGTGTTTGAGAAGGGAAAAGAGTAATCAGATTCTTCTGAAAGCTGGTTTCACTGTAAAAAGAAGTAAGGAAATAGAGAATAAATCTTTTGCTTTTCTTTGCTTCCACATGTGACCTTGCTTTTGCTTTATTAAACTGCCTTTATCTTGACCCACAAGTTCCTATTTCCATCTTATTTTCTCCCCCACTGTCCTGCTGAGGAGAGGAGTAATAGAGCAGCTTGGTGGACACCTGGTGTCCAGCCAAGGTCAACCCACTACAACAGTGAGTCCTGCACTTGGTGCAGTTTGTGTATCAAAACCATTTGCTCTGTGACATGAACTGGGGGGGGGGGGGGGGGGGGGGGGGGGGGGCGAGATCTCCTGTTGGTATCTTAAAGCTGCTGTCACTTGCAAACACAAAGATGGACACTAAAACGTGGCACAAGTTTTGCTGTGTTTCTCTTGGCTTTTTTCTTGGTGGGGGCTTTTCCTCCTCTTTGTTTTGCAATAGCTGATGGCTGATGTCAGAAGAAAGTTGCTTATAAAAGTGTATGGCTGCTCTGAATAAAACAAGTCCCTATGTTTCACATCAGCAGGTTCTAGGAGAACTTTCCCTATCCTGTCACCTGTTTCACGGTCACAGTGTGTAAAGCAAAACAAAGGCTCAGTGTGCACTTCAGAGAGAAAGGAACCAGGAACTCCCTTCCCTGCATTGATGAGAGGTTTTCCTCCCATTTTGAGAAGAGCACAGCTAATACTCTCTAATCTGTTCTTAGGGTCCAAACAAGGGACCAAAGGAGATGAAAACCCTTTCTGATCAGTCCCCAAGAACATCTCAGCTAGGGCAAGTAATTCCATTGAACAAGTTAAATTCTGTCTGTAAATTAGGTTTGTATTATGTAAATAATAGCAGCTGCTCCCTGCCCAGTAATGTGTAATCATGATTTTTCATGCATTATCTCATCCAAGATAGAAACTGTTGCACACCCATCTGCAGACCAGGCATACAATTTGAATTACTCTAACACTCACATTACCCCAATGTCTCCATAACTGAGCAGGAGAGGCTGTTACTAGTTTGTTAAAATGTCTCCTACCTGTTTGTTTTGCAAGTCAGGTTGCTGTGCCTGCACAATTGTCACAGGTCTTGAAGGAGCTGCATGTTTAGTCTTCAGCAGGTTTAAGCAATGACAGCACCAGAGAAGCCCGTGATGTGAGCTGCTCCTGAGATGCAGTGACAAGGAGCAAGACATTGACTTAAGAGCAAAAAGTACAAGCAGTCATTTGTCTAGCCTGGCAAAGCAGTGTCAGTGTGAGGTCCCTTGTGGAGAATGTGAATTACAGAGGGAATAATTGCCTGGGCAAACACAGCAGGGAAACAGGAAAAGTTATGGAAGATGAGGAGAGGTATCAGCCATGATACTCTAGGATTAGTAAAGGAATCTCATGTGTATGGAGTAGGGAAACACAAGGCAAGCTTTCAGTCTGCTCCTGGAAGAGCCTGGTGTGGCCTGTTAGACACATCAGTCCTATGTATGTGACAGAACATGCAGAAATCTGTTCAGTCAGGTGCCTATGACTGCAGAAGGCATTAGCCCATATTTTTGCAAGATACTGTGATTTCAGTTCTACAGAGATCTCCCTGTTCCACTCCAGTCTGAAGGAAGAGTGTCTCCTTCAGCCAGTCCCAAACCAGGGCTAGCAATCTATGCACCATTCCTCTTTCAACAAAACATTTGCAAAGAGATTTGTGCTGACTTTTATTCAAATACATGTATTTGCCTAAAAGAATCCACCTCAAATACTACAGCTGCAGTAAATGTCAGGATCCCTTCCTTCTACAGCAATCCCAGACAGAACCAAAGAGAGATGAGAAAGTTTACAAGTCAGTAGGTGCTCCCAGATCTTGGCCCGTGCTGCCACGTGTAGGTACCCACGTGGCACCGTGCTGCATCCATCGGAAGAGGTGTCCTTGCCAAGAGTGTTGCCAAGCATAGCGGCTGCCAAGGTCCTGGAGCAGCCCCTCCTGCCCTGGCTGAGCTCCTGACCGTGGCACACTCTGTGCCCAGAAGGCTCAGGCTCCAGGGCTGCCTTTCAGATGCCTTTCATCAGCACACAAAGGTCCTGTTAGGAGAGGTAACCCTTTGTCCTCATATTGCTGGGGCAGAGCCAAGCTTGGCTGTGCAGCCAACAGACTGAGAAGAGATGAGACCCAAGAGAGCCCAGGCACAGCTTAGCAGCAGGCTGCCTCTCCAAGCCACGAGCAGTTAACACACTGGAAGCAGAGGCAGGCCACTTTCCCTAGCCAACAGCCAAGCTCTTTCTGTGAAGAACTCTGATGCTGAGTCCATGCCAGCACCAACCAAAGGAGCCTAAACCACCCTTCAGGCTTCCTGGGGAATCAGGACTTGGACTCCAGTGAGTTTCTGCTGGATCCCTTGTGATCTGTGGAGACCTTTTTCCTTCACCATAGAGAACAAAGTGCAGCAGTTTTGCCAGAAAGTTATGTTCCTTCTCAAGCTCCTTGGCCGTGCTCTCACTCAGGAGCACCACATTCAAAGCCATCTGCACTGGAGAGGGGAAGAGGCAAGCTGTGGTTCTCATTCAGTGTGACAGCTTTTGAAGTCCCCTCTGAGCCAGTAGCAAATCTGAGCAAACTTTAGAGTGGTCAGGCAAATGGCAAGATTATAGTCGTGGTGCTCCACAGCTACTTCCAGCCACTGGTGCCCTGAGGAAACCCTGATCACCTTCCTCTCCCATTTGTGCCATATGGGATCCCACACTTTGCCATAGACCCCAGAGGCAGACACACCAGGCCCGGCATCACCGTGCTGGGTCGATGAGCTGGACCATTTCACCCTCCACCCCACAGAAGCAGCAGACCAGCTCGCCCAGCCCATCACTGTCAAACCCGAGAAATCAATCTTCTTCCCAGCTGCCTCCTCCACTGCCAGAGCTGCAATTAGCTTCATGTGCAGGTGCTGGTGTGGTCTGCACAGCTTCAAAAGGGTACAGATGTTGTCCATGCTGACCAAGTTGGAGCCCCGGAACCAGCCCATGGGCACCCACATGCACTGTACACAAGCCCAGCGCATCACCAGCCTTCTCGTCCTGTCGCTAGTGCCCTGCATTGGTGTCAGGAAACCCACCTTGATCTTCTTGGCCCGCTTCACGTAGCCTTTGCTGTTGTGAATGCAGTGGGGACAAGGTGCTCAGACACCTGCATGCACGTGCAGCCCATGGAGATCTTAACAGTGGCAGAGGAGGGGTAGTTCATCATCCCACTGATGGAAAACCGCCTGTCTGTGCCATAAATCTGGTACTTGCATTGCGCACACTGTCTCCGCTGTCTCCTCTCCACGCCACTTGCCCGGGAACTCACTTCCACCATGTGAGGGTGCAGGTGCCATTGGGGTACAGTCTCATAAGCATAAGAGAGGTACTCCTGGAAGTCCTGAGGGACCAAGGCAGCCTCCTGATGGGTGCAGGCATGATCACAGCACGTTGCCAGCTCCAGGACAGGCTGTGACAAGAACTGCACTTTGGCTAGTTGCAGCGTGGATGGGGGAACAAAAGCAGCAACCAGATCACCAGATGCAGCACTGGGAAGAAAGGCGAGTAAGAGAAGAGCAACCACCTGGCAGCAAGTCATCATGCCAGACCTGCAAAGGCAAAGTGAGGAGAGCATTAAGCCTGCATGATTAGAGAGCCGGCCACCTGCCGCGGCTCAGGGCTGGGAGGATTATCGTGCCAGCTACTGGGTCTTGCATGCTTAAGCTCTTACCACAGAAAGCAGAAGGGTTGGGACCTGCCTGGAGCCAGGTGAGTAAGGTGTGATAGGAATCTCACCCAGCACTGGCTTTGATCTCCTGGAGCCCTTCTGGAAGCGAGGCCCAGCAGGCACCCCAGCACTGCAGAAATATCACGACCTGAGGAGTTTGCTCTGTCACACCAGTAACCCTGTCTTCCCCAGGGCAGATTCCCTGGATTCCAGGGTTCAGGCGCTGCTGATGGATGCATCCCACCCAGCAGCCCACTGGTCACCTGCAGGAAGGAGGATCTGAAGGGTACCTGCTTGCTGGTCTTACAGGGAAGAAGGTGCATTAGCTCCTCAGGTTGAAGTATTTGGTGTCCCAGAGCAGTGTGGACCAGCCAGCCTATTTTAACTCCCAAATATATCATTGTACCCCATTTAAAATTTAATTTGCTGCTACATCTCTAGTGCCAGGGACACCCTGTTGTGGCAGGGGAGCAGTGCAGGGCTCAGGATCCAAAGTGCCAGCTCTCCTTCCAATGGCTCAGTGGCACAGCACCCCTCCATCCTGCCCCAAGCCTATGTACCCACATAGGCTCCTCTCAGCAGCCCCCCAGGAGGTTCTTCCTCAGCAAGCAGCTGATGTGCAGTGAGCTGCCTTGATGCCTCCGCTGGGAAAGCCCTGTGTCCCCCAAAGGCAGCCAGGGTCTGCACTGGACACGTGGCAGTGCATGCGGTTATTAAAGTATGAAAGCCACAGGGGATGGGTTGGAGCCAGGTGGGGAGGGAGGCAGAGACCCACCAGCTCTTGGCACCCCCTGCACCCTGAGCCACCAGTGCTGCATCCCCAGCATGGCCCACGGCCAGACTATGTCACCGTCAGACGGTGGCCACAGGCAGGTCTCCTCTGCAATGCTTCCCCATCTGCCTGCCCCCTCAGCATGGCTTGGACCAAACACAGCTGGAGCCAACAACCCTCCAGCTCCCCTTTAAATCCAGGGGGGATGGCAACGGGGAGATCATAAACCACGACCTGGCTATAGCTCCCAGGGGGACCTTCCTGAGTGCCTGCCTGGCACTACAGCCAGCAAGATAGCACAGAAACAGGAGCCTGCTCTGCCTCTCCTGCCCATGCACCAGCCCGTGCTTGTGCCCAGTCTGCCTGGCACCCATGCATCGGCAGAGGCACAGGCAGGGGAGCAGCTTTGGGCTTGTTTGGTTCCCTCCAGGGCTCTGCCAGCCGCTCTGTGGGGGCTGGAGCCAACCTGTCGAGGCCCACGGCCAGGCAGCAGACGGGAACACAGCCTGTGCTGCAAATCTGGGTGGTAACTCCCCGCTGACAGGGCAAACGGCAGGCAGCTGTATGCAGGGCTGGGGACCAGACATCTCAGCAGCAAAGCCAGGCTCTGCTTTTTGCTGCATTTTCTCAGTTTTTAGAATTTTCCCCCTTCCAGACCGGCACAGGAGGGGAAAGCTCACCCTACAGCCCCCAATGCCCGACAGCCTTCACCCAATCCCTGTCTGCACAAGGAGCATCTCAGCAGGCCACATGCAGGCTGGTATGGTGGCAGTTCTGGACAACACGCTGGGGCTCCACTGGGCTTTACTCACCCACCAACTGATGTGCGGAGGTGTACAGCACCAGCGGGGCCTGGGAAAGGCAGGGTTGCTGCCCAGCAGAGGATGCAGTGCCACCCCCGGCAGCTCTGCCAGTGCCGATGGAGTGGAAGGAGGTGGCAGGCAGAGGGAGGCAGGGTCCCCCCAAGAGTGGGCTCCCAGGGCTGGGGTGACCCCTCCAGGCAGGCAGCCAAGAGCAGGGTGCCCAGCACAGGGCCTGTGCCCTGGGATAGGGCTGCTGTGCTCCTGCCAGCACCTGTGCCTGTGGTGGGATGGCACCAACGCACCGCACCGGCACAGGCTGGCAGCTGCCAGACAGCTGCTTCCCTGCCAGGCTGCTGTGGTGGGAGCTGCCCAGAGCTTCCAGTACCCAGCTCCATGTGCAGAGCTCTGCCAGTCCCAATGGGTGCCTGGGATGGGATGCCAGTGCTCAGTGGGATGGCCTGGAGCCAGGTACAGACACGCCTGCGGGCACAGACCCACGTGTGGCCACAGGCATGGATGTGCACCCACGCATGTGGACAGGGGCACAGACAAAGGCACGGGGGGCCGCAGCAGTGCTGAGCCAGAGGGTGAGGGCTGCAGCCACATCGTGGGCCCGTTGCCCGCTAGGCTTGGGCGACAGCACCTGAACCCGTGTGCGTGGGTGCTGGGGGTCTGCCGGCTCAGGGCTCAGCAGGGCCCCATGTGCTGCCCCTGGCCGAAGGTACCCCTGAGGTAGGGTGGTGAGACCCAGCACAGCACACTGAGGCACTGGCATGACCAGGAGAGAGCTGGAAGAACCAGCGAGGAGCCAGTGCCAGGAGTCAGCTGTGCCTGAGGGCTGGAGCCTGAGGCTCTGGCGGGTACCCCCGGCAGGGCTCACAGTTCCAGCCCGGGGGCCAAGCAGAGCTGATGGCATGAGGCCTTTGCTGCTGACCATGCAGTGACCCTGTTCCACTGCCAGTAAACAGGGAGAGATACCAAACCCACACAAGATACATCTGCCCTAAATTAGTTTATTTTGTAAAATAATGTCAGGGCTGATTTAGACCAGACCAGAGTCTGGGAAATCATGATCTCACATGGATGCAGCCCAGCTTCTGGCTGTGCTTCCTCTGCAGGCCATTACTGGAGCCTCCAGGAAATATTTCCAAGGTCTTTATTGCAGCCACTGCCCTGGTGACACACTCCCACGCAGCACAGAGCCTGCAGGGGGGACCGTGGCAGGCTGGAGTCCTGCCCACAGGTGCCAGAAAGGTACCAGCAGTGCTGGGTTGAGCTGGCCTGGAGCACTGCTCCACAGTCCCTGGCTCACTGTCCCAGCGGACAGCGTGAGGGCTGGTGGCTCCAAGCAGCAGGTTTCAGGCAGGGAGCTCCCCCAGCACAGCCAGCTGTGGCCAAGCCCTGCTCTGTGCTGGCACCAGCTTGGCACCCAGCCCAGTAACACGTGGGGTCCTGCCCAGGGGTCTGTCACCACGGGGCATTAACATGAGATACAGCCGGACCGTAGCCAGACACTTAAAAAATATTTATTTTAATAGGTATAAAAGTTGACATTAAACCACCAATTATACAAAGATACATGAGGTTGGACACTGGTACAGCTACACTATGGACATCTTCACAGACACCCGAGCTGGAAGCTCACACCAAGCAGCATGGCCAGGGCAGTACGGGGCTCAGTGTGGGATGCAGATCCCAGCACAGGGGGTTTTGTCCAGCTGAGCCCCGTGCTGCTGCGGAGTACCGGACTGTTGGCAGCACGAGAACAAGATGCTCCCAGCTTTGTCACACAGCTCCAGCCGTGGCTGTCATGTACGCACCCCGTGCTTGGAAAGCATGGAGAGGAGGTGTGACCACAGCCACATGACAAGGACAAATGGAATGAATACAGCTGCATCATCACATGGGGCCTGTTGTGCGCAGGGAAAGCAGCATTTCCAACAGCAGCTTCCATAGCAGGAGGGCCATACCAGTCGATGGGGCTGAGGGGATGGCAGAGACCAGCCCCGTGCCACAAACGCTCCCACGTGGCCCGGGGACTCATCTTGTGACCTCTGGTCTGTGAAGGTAAAGGGCAGCGCACAACCTGGCTCCGCAGTCCTGACTCTGGAGCTCGCTCCCCATGGGAGAGGGAATGGATATACCATGTAGATCATGACTGTATCATGTAGTTCCTGACCGGGAACACTGGCAGAGGTCCATGGAGTGCTGGTGCCTGATCCCTCAGACCGCAGCAGCCCCAGGGCTGAGGTCCAGTCCAGGGTGGTGCAGAGGCTTTTCTACTGTGGCACAGGGTTACTCTGCATTTTTCCCTTCCACACTGTTCCGAATCCCGTAGCCGAAGTAAATCATAAAACCTGCAGGACAGTTTCCACAATGAAATGTGTGGCAGCAGGCTGCCAGTGTAACAGCCCCCCAGGGGAGACCCTGCAGCACCACACTCTCCTCTGCAGAACACCTACCGAGGGCCATCCAGATGGCAAACCGCACCCAGGTGCCGGCACTCAGCTGTACCATCAACAGGATGTTAATGAAGATGCTGAAGATTGGCAGGAGCGGGAGGAAAGGTACCTGGTGAGGGACAAGAGGTGCTGTGTCAGCTGTAGTGGTTCCTTGAGGCACCCGGCTGGGTTCAAAGGTCCTCATGACTACAGAGGGACCCCCACCCCTGCCACAGCCCAGAGAGCACCCAGGCCCTTCCATGGTGGGACTGCACCTTGGAGAGCTGTGTCTTGGGACCCTGGGCTCTCCTGATGGCGACTGCCTGGCAGTGAGCCCTGGCAGATCCTGCAATGGCCCAGACCCTGCCAGGAGCCTGTGGGGCCACAGACGCCAAGCTGCCGGGGGCTGCACTCACTTTGAAGTTCAACTGCGCGTTGCTCTGCGGCTGCCTCCAAACGATGATGGTGGGAATGAGCAGAGCCACGATGAGCAGCACCAGGGCCACAATGCAGCCCACACTGCCGCTCTTCAATGCAGACACCTTGAGGGTCAGGACCACGCAGATGACCATGATCAGTGTGGCTGCAAAAGAGGGGGCAGTCAGGGAGCTGCATGGCATGTGGTGTCCCTGGGACCCTGAGCCTCACCAGCGGCTGGGCTGAGGCACCCATTCCTCTCAGTTAGGTATGGGTGCAGCACATGCTGTCTCCAACACCCACCCCAAAGCCTCAGAAAAGCACTTTGCCAGGGGAACTCGCGAGCCTGGCAAGCCGAGGGAAGCCTGCACTTGGCTGGGCTCAAACCCAGCTCTGATGTTTACCCAGACCTGGCTAAGCTGCCCCGTTCTAGCTGCACAATCAAGCCATTGATGGACGGATCAAATCTTGCCCAAGTGCTCTCAGGGGGCTGGAGACCACCCTTGCTGGGTGGCCAGCGCGGGCCACGCTTGTCAACAGGGAGCTCCCATGACCACCTGCCCATGCCTGGCTTAGCACCCACGTCCTCCATCAGACATCGTGCGGCTCAGACCCCACCTGTGCCCTGCGCTTGGCACCCTGCTCAGGGCAGAGGAGGCCCAGTGCCTGCTGGCACTGCCAACAGCAGCTGGCAGCCTATGCTGCCCGGCCCCTCTCTGCTGCCCAGCATGCCCACCATCCCTTCCCAGCTCTGCGGAGATGCGCAAAAATGCTCTGGCCCTCTGGCCCCCAACAGGAGGGGACATCGGCCACCGGCTCCCGCTCACTCACCAATGACTGAGACACAAACGTAGACAATGCGCCCTGAGAGTGCAGTGGGGGTGTCTGTGGGTGGGTTGAAGAGTGTCACCAGGGACAGCGTCTCTTTCTGCTGGGCATTGGTGGTGGTGACAGTTGGGTTCATGATCACCCTCTCCTCCTCATTCCCATTCAGCTCCAGCAGTTCCATGGCCTTTGGAGAGTTCAACTGCCCAGACTGGTACCTGAGCAGATGGGACAAGCTGCAGTGAGGCCAGGGAACCTCCCAGCCCATGAGGACAGTGGACAGCACCTTCATACCCCTCCCATTCCCCCAGCCCCATGTGCTGCTCTGGCCCCTGCAACAGCCACTCCATGGATCTGCCCAGAGACATCACACAGGCTCTTGTGAGCAGGCTCCATCCCGAGGGCTCGATGCTTCCCCAAACTGCATCCCCCCGGGAAAAAGCTGTGGCCACAAGCCCCAGGCTCAGTGCAAGGCACATCCACCCCAGGCACTGCCACACAAGAGAAGGCACCCACCGGAGGATGAGCACACACACTGCCACCAGGGAGTAGGCCAGCAGCGTGCCAACCGACATGAGGTCCACCAGGTCCTTCAGGTCAAACAGGAAGGCCATCATCGCTGCAACAAGGACATGCAGCATGAGCGTGGCTCCAAACCATTGTGAGGCCAAGTGCGAGGCAGTGGCCAGGAGCCTTACCTGCAAGAAGCCCAGAGGTGATGGTGGCTAACAGAGGGGTCTTCGTGCGGCTGTTGATGTTGGAGAGGAACTTGAAAAGCAGCCCGTCCTCTGCCATCGCATAGATCACACGGGGCATGGGGAACATGGAGCCCAGCAAGCTGCCGCGGGGAGAGATGGTTCAGGGCCCACCAGGCAAACTGCCCATACCCACCAGCCAGATGGGGATGGGACCAGCCCTGTGCCAGCAGCAGGACAGCAGCCAGACAGGGCAAACCCCTAGCCCAGCCGGGATGAGTGCTGCTGGTCCCCATGCCATGCCAGGCAGCGCCGGAGATGGAGCCAGTCCTACCTGGTGGAAAGGGCACAGAGTGAGCCGACGGCAACGGCGTAGCGCGCAGGCTCCCAGCCCACCACCTTGAAAGCCTCAGGCAGGGGGCTCTCCTTGTTCAGGAGGAAGTAGGGCACCATGAGTGTCAGGGCCGCGGAGACCCCGAAATAAGCCACAAAGCAGATGAGGAGGGACACAATGATGCCAATGGGGATCGAGCGCTGTGGGTTCCTGGCTTCCTCCCCTGTGCAGAGACAAAAGACAACATCCACCCCTGCTCTACACACAGCACAGGGCAGCTGGCCCTGTGGGATGAGCCACAGCAAGGACTTTCCATGGCAGCATGGGGCTGGGCGGCAGCAGCAGGCAAGGGCTGTTGGAGAGGAGGGGTTCCCAGCCATGCTGCTGCACTGGCAGAGGCTTCAGCACTGCCAAGAGCAGAGGCACAAGGCTGCAGCCCCAACTTCCAGGCATGTGGCTGCCCAGGGCTTGCAGCCTCCCAGTTGTGCTGGCCCTCTGCCCCCGCCAGCAGCTCCCGTTCCCTGCAGATCGCACTGAATGCAGATCCTCTGTCTGCATCAGCACAGCAACACAGCCACCCTCTGCCCCCGGCTGTTGCAAAGGCATGCTCTCCAGCTGCACCGCACTCCCTGGCAAGGGGCTTGGCGGCCAGTGGCCAGCGTAGGAGGGAAGGAGGAGGCTGCTGGGCAGCCCCTGGGGCCAGGGAGGCACAGGCAGGGAGGTCAGGCAGAACAGCCTGTACCAGCCACCCACTAAGTAGATTCCTGGGGGAATGAGAGGAAATTAAGAGGGCTCCCTGTGCTCCACAGAGCAGCAGTTCTGCATGAACTCAAGTCATTTAGAAAAATGTTGCTTGAAGCTAGGAAATAACCAGGAGGCAATAGCAATTCCCAGCACTATCACAGCCTGGAGTCGTCAGTAAAAAGGCTCCCTGCTGCCCCGGGAGCATCTCTGCTCCCACCACATGGTGTGGGGAGCCCCTTTGCCTGGGGAAGGGCAGGCTGTGAGCCCTTCTGTTCTGGCCCAGCTGGGGACAGAACCACCATGGGGAAACCTCCCAGGAGTGGTGGGATGGGCATTCGTGGGGAAATGCCCACGCCGCCATTGCCCAAGGCCGTACCTGTGGTGGCAATGCAGTCAAAGCCCACGAAGGCATAGAAACAAGTGGCAGCGCCAGTCAGGATCCCTTCCAGTCCAAAGGGGACAAAGCCACCAGAGCCAAAGGCCTTTTTCCTGGAAAGGAGGGAGGAGGGCAGCTGCCATGGAGTGCATGGACAGCAGGGCCAGTGCCAGCCCTGTGCTAGACCCTGGCCTGCTTGCTCTCCTCACATAGTATCATTCGTCGGCTCCAAGTACGAGAGGTTGCTGTAGTCCTCTTCTGAAAGCTGCCAGTTTCTGACGTCTCCCTTCACAAAGCCAGCAATGATGACAAAGCCCAGCACCACCAGGTTCACCGCCGTGAAAATTTTGTTCACAAGGGCAGATTCACTGACGCCAAAGGCCAGCAGTGCTGCAGGGATGGAAGAGATGAGTGGGGACCCACTGGGCTCCCATGCCACCACCCACAGTCACACAGAGCTGCTCCTACACACTCACCAGTGAGCAACACAATCAGGATCAGGGCAAAGAAGTCCAGGCGCTCGGCCAGCAGCCCTGGAAGGTGCAGTGTGGTCTTGTTCATGAAGAAGGTAGAGATGTGGTTGCCAATGATGTTGTCAAATGCCGCACTCCAGGCTCGAGCCACGCTGGCCGTACCTGGTTGATGGCAAACCTGTCCATCAGTCCAAGCCCAGGGTAAAGCAGCACTGGCCACCCTCAACCCAGCACCCACCTCCCTGATGATGCCACCTCACACCCTGCTTCCACAGCACCAAAGGCTGCCTCCATGAGCCCCTCACAGCCAGTGCGGTGCTGAAAGGAGCCCAGGCACACATGCCAACACCCTGCCTGGTCCCGTACCTATCACATAGGAGAGGATGAGGTTCCAGCCGGTTGTGAAAGCCCAGATTTCACCAACAGTGACATAGCTGTAGAGGTAGGCAGAGCCGGTCTTGGGAACGCGGGCTCCAAACTCTGCATAGCAGAGTCCAGCCAGTACCGATGAGAGAGCAGCCACCAGGAAGCAGAGGACAATGGAGGGACCAGCTGTCTCCTTGGCCACCTCCCCAGCCAGCACGTACACACCGGCCCCAAGCGTGCTGCCCACCCCCAGAGCTATGAGGTCCAGTGTGGAGAGGCAGCGAGCAAAACGTGTGTCCTCAGAGCTCAGATCCACCATGCGCCGGCGGATCAGCTTCTTCCCAATACTGGTCATTTTTCTCCCAAGCATCTTCTCGCGTGGGTGGTGCTCAGCTGCTCAAAACCCCTGCAAGAGAAGGGACTGTAGGAGCGTAAGCCCACACCACAGGGAGCAGAGCTGGCAGCAATGCCCACAGGAGCTGTGCCTGCTCCTGACTGACCCAGCAGCACCAAGCCCCTGCCACACTGGTGGGGCAGAGCCTGTGGTAGCTCCCTCCAAGGCACTGCGGGACTGCACGTACCCCACCTGCGCAGCCCCTGTGTCAGGAGAGTGCACCAGGGATGAACCCAGCAGGTTCATGATAGGAAACAGGGTCATTGCATGAGCCCCGCGTGGTCCCCTCCACCGCGCCCCCAGGCACACCCCAGAGCTTGCACAGTCTCCCAGCAACTCCCCACTGATTTGGCAGCCTAGAGATACCTCAGCCCAAACTTGACTGCTGGCACATCCCTCTGGCCTGGTGTGTGGGCATGCACAGCAGCGATGGCAGGGAGACAAAGCATTCCTCCAGTGGAGGATTTGGCAGGCTGGGCTGACTCACTGGGATACGGCCATTCCTCCTCCCTTGCTCCCAGCATCTGTACCTCACCTCGGCAGGGAGGCTAAACACGCAGCACAGGCCCCTGGAGCACATCCCTCGTGTGCTGATGGCGCTTGCCCAGCAGCCCACATGCTCCGCAGGCTGCAGTTGGCTCTAAATGTGTGACACCCCCATTCCCCTTGCTCACAGCAGCTGCCCATCCCAAAAAAGTTCTGGGAGATGAGCACCCTGTGGAGCAGGCAGCTGGCACAGAGCGAGAGGAGCTGCAAGGAAATCGGCTCCCAGTGCCCATGGCTGGCTCCCCCTGCCCAGCACAGGACTGCCTGCCCACCAGCGCCTTCCCTGCACCAGCTGCTCCCTTAACTGGGAAGTGAAAGACGCTCCAGGCCAGGCAGCTGGGGCAGCACCAACATCACCCTGTATGGGTCAGCGTAAGTACACCCGGGGGTAACTGTGGTGTTTTTCCACTGAGGGGATTACCAGGGTTGCTAGTGGCAGCCACCGGCTTGGCTGCTTCCCCATAACCAGCAAATCAGGCCCGTTTCAGGAGAAACCTCCCCATGAGCTGGCACAGGCCGTGTTCAGCCTTGGCCAAAGGTGCCACCCCAGCGTGGGACTGCCTCTGGGCCAGGCTGCAAGGCAACAAGTGCCCCAGCACTGGTACCCTCGCCAGCCACTGCCCTGACAGCTCCGGCTGCCTTTCCCAGGGCTGTTCGATGGCTCCAGGGATTTCTGACACCCGACACAAGCTCTGCAAAAACTGCAAGCCCGGGGCTGGCAGCAGAAACGCACTCGGCCCTTATTCTCAGAGCAGCGCAGAGAAAAACGTGGTCGGCGCCGAGCACGAGGATGTGGGTTAGCGCCCCCCAGCCCCCGCGGGCCCCGCCGCGCCGGGACTGGCCGTGCCCGGCGGAAGGCACGCACTAAGCACCCAGACCCCCGCCGAGGGCAGGGTGGGCTGGCCCCAGGCCGGAGAGGTGTCTCGCAGAAAGCCACGCTGCCACCCGGGATGGACAGCACGCAGCGAGCTACGGGCGAGGCAGAGGAAAAACAACGTGTCGAGCGACAGCTCCCGCCGGCGGCAGCCTCCCGCCGCATCCCCGTGCCCCCCGCATCCCGCCGCGGCTCGGGGCAGGTGCCGGGGGCCGTCAGCCCCCTCTCGGGACCCTCGCCCCAGCCCCCGCGGGAGCATCTCCAGCTCCGGGGAGCTACCCAGCCAGGCTCCGTGTGGCCGAGGAGCCCGGCGCTGTCCCGGGGACGGCGGGAGCGGGACGGGGCACCGCGGCGCGGCACGTCCCGGCCGCCACCCGCACCGGCCCCACGCGGGGGCGGCGGCTGATGCAAGCGCAGCACCGGTTGCGCCAGACCGCGCCCGGCCCGGCGGCGGTGCCCGCCGCGACTCACCGGCGGCTCGGCTGGATCCGGTGCGGTCCCGGTCAGGTCAGGTCAGGTCAGTTCAGCACCGCTCCGCTCGCACCGGGACTGCCGCCGCCGCTGCCGCCGCCGCGGGTGATGAAGAGCTGCCCGGCCCCGCCCGCCGGATGCCGGAGCGCACCGCCCCCACCTCCAGCGAAGCGCCGTGAACGGGCACCGGTGGCTGGACGCGCCCGGGCGGCTCCTCCCGCTCCCCGCGCCCCGGAGGAAGCGACGGGCGAGCGGGGCAGCCCGTCACCTCCCAGTGCCACCCCTGCCCACTGCCCCGCGCCGTGCCGCTCCCCAGGTGACAGATTTAAAAAAATATAAATTCAAGTTATAAATGGCACCGGGGGGTGGGGCGGGCACAGACACCCCTCCCCCGGACCCCCAGCATCGGGGGGCGGGGCAACGTTACCGCGGGCGGCAATGCCGAGCCCAGGGCAAGGACCATGCGGCCGGCGGCATCCGCCGTGCTCCCCCCAGCAAAGGCCACGGGGGAGGCGGCTGAGGGTCCCCTGAGCCCAGAGGTGCCGGGAGGGCAAAGCCTGCCCCGGGACGGGGAGCAGCGGGGCGGCCGGCCCTGCCACAGGGAGCCCGAGGCACGGAGGGGGGCTCTGCCCCCACCCGCATGTGCTCTGCAGGCAGCGAGCGCCGGCCAGCGCCCACGCTGCTCTGCTACAGTCTCCTCAACTCCGGGAGCAACAGGCAGCTCTAAGTGATGGGAAACACCAGGTTCCGGAGAGCTGTTTGGAGCCGGGCCGGCAGGCAGGAGCCAGCATCTTTCTGCACACGCAATCCGGCCTTCGCAAGTCACCAGCACCCATTCAAACGGGCAGCGATTCAAGCCTGCCCCCCGCCCCCCCCCCCCCCCCCCCGCAGCAACCTGGAAGCGCAGCTGGCAGGCAGTGACGTAGGCTCCCCTCCCGCTCTCAGCCCTTGCGAATGAACCATGACGCAGCAACACCCCTTCCCCTCCCTGCCCCCACGCTCCCCACTGGGAAACGGTGAGCTCTCAGGAATCCCCCACAGCCTTGCTCGTCGCGCCCAGATGCTCCCAGCCCCGCCGCTGAGGGTGCTGCTGGGCAGGACCCGCAGCACTGCGGGCGCAGCAGGGCTCCATGGGGTGACATCCCAGCCCAGCCAACCAGAGGCTGGGTACCCAGAGCAGCGGGGGCGGGAATAACATCAAGATTTGCCTTTTCCTGGAAACCCTCTCGCGACAGCAGCTCTCAGGAGGCAATTTTGGCG
Source organism: Falco rusticolus (assembly GCF_015220075.1). NCBI lineage: Eukaryota > Metazoa > Chordata > Aves > Falconiformes > Falconidae > Falco > Falco rusticolus. Next base: position 13,210,622 of record NC_051200.1, on the reverse strand, counting down.
GGGAGCAGTACTGGGGCAGCAACTGTGGCTCCAGCTCCCTGACCTCACACGCAGCTCCACATCCATCTTCCCAGTGCCCCATCCTCACCGCCCAGTCTACCACTCTCCCCCCTACCCAGTTCAGGGCCCTGATCCAGCAGCACAGGCCAAGGGCCTGGAGCAGGCAGAAGCATGGAGCAAGCCGCATCTTGACAGGAACGGCGGGAAAGCAGACAGCAGCAAGGCATGCATAGCCAGCACCAAGGAGGGTAGGAGGTGGCTCCAGCCTGGAAAGGGGGCCAAAAGCCCTGCAGAAGCAGATGTAAATCAGTTCTTGGAGCCCCATCACCTTTTATGACTGCAGCACAGAATATCTCAAGTTGGAAGGGACCCATAAGTATCACTGAGTCCAACTCCCTGCTCCTTGCAGGACTACCTAAAGCTAAAACATATGACTAAAGAGTGTTGTCCAGATGCTCCTTGAACTCTGACAGGCTTGGTGCCATGACCCCTTCCCTGGGAGCCTGTTCCTGTGCTGACCACCCTCTCAGTAAAGAACCTTTTCCTAAGAAAAGAGACCAGCACGTCTCCCCCCCCCCTTGAGGAAGTTGCAGGCTGCGATGAGGTCACCCCTCAGCCTTCTCTTTTCCCAGTTGAACAAACCAAGTGACCTCAGCCGATCCTCCTAAGTCATGCCCTCAAGGCGTCTCCCCATCTTCACCACCCTCCTCTGGACACACTCTAACAGTCCGATGTCCTTCTCGTGGTGGGGTGCCCCAAACCGCACGCAGTGCTCCAGGTGGGGCTGCACCAGCGCGGAGCAGAGAGGAGCAATCCCCTCCCTCGCCTGGCTGTGCCGCGCTCGATGCACCCCAGGACACAGCTGCTGCCAAGGGATGCTGGCGACTCATATTCAACTTGCCATCAACCCAGACCCCAGATCTCTTCCCACAGGGCTGCTCTCCAGCCTCTCGCCCCCCAGTTTGTGTGTATAACCAGGATTACCCTGTCCCAGGTGGAGAATCCGCCTCTTGCTCTTGTTAGATTTCACACAGTTGGTGATTGTCCAGCTCTGGTCTACCCAGGTCTCTCTGTAAGGCCTCTCTATCCTCCAGGGAGTCCGCAGCTCCTCCTAGTTTAGTATCGTTGGCAAAATTACATTTGATTCCTGCATCCAGATCATTTATAAAAACATTAAAGAGCACTGGCCCTAAAACTGAGCCCTGGGGAACCCCACTGGTGACTGGCCACCAACCTGATGTGACCCCATTTACTATAACCCTTTGAGCCTGACCCGTGAGCCCACTGCCCACCCAGCATATTATGGACCTGCTGAGTGGTGTGCCGGACAGTTTATCCAGGATACCATGAGAGATGGTGTCAAAAGCTCAGCTAAATCCTAAATCCACCCCATCTACTGGCTTCCCTTGGTCAACCAGATAGGTGACTCTGCCATAAAAAGAAATTAAGCTGGTTAAGCAGGACTTTCCCCTTGTTTATCTGTGCTGTCTCTGACCAATGACTGCACTGTCTCTCAAGTGTTTTTCAGTAACTTCCAGAATAACCTTCTCCATAATCTTACCAAACACTGAAGTGAAACTGACAGGCCTCAGGGTCTTCTTACCCCTCTTGAAAACTGGGACAACATCCACCAGCTTCAAGTTGACTTGGCCCTCTCCAGACTCCCAGGACCACTGAAAAATAATGAAGAGGCCCCACAATGACATCAGCCAGCCCCTTCAGCACCCTAGGCCCCACGGATTTATGTGAATCCAGCTGGAGCAGCAAGTCTCAAACAAGTTCGGGGGCAGCTGCGAGTTTATCATCCCCTCAGCCATGGTCTTCCAACACAGGGCTCCAGAGGTCCCAGGGCCCATCCTTGGTGTTGAAGACAGAGGTGAAGCAGGCATTAAGTGCTCCTGCTTTCCCTACATCCCTGTTCATCAGGTGACTGACCTTGTCAAGCAATGGACCAAAGATACCTCTGATTCTCCTTTTGATATTAACGTATTTTTCAAAGCCCTTTTATTGTTCTTCAGGGTGCTGGCCAGCCTGAATTCTAGTAAAGCTTTGGCCACACTGATTTTCTTCCTACAGTGGTAGACAGCATCTCTGTAGTCCTCCTATGTTGCCTGTCCTTGCTTCCACACACTTTCCTTTTCCACCTAAGTCCTAGAAGATCCCTGCTCAGCCAAGCCAGTCTTCTGTTTCGCTTTCTTGACTTCTGACTTTGGGATTGCCTGCTCCCATGTCTTAAGAGATGGTTCTTAAAAAATGACCAGCATTCATGGACCCAAATACTTCAAAAGCAGATTCCCAGGGGACCTTACTAACTAGCTCTTTCAGCAGCCTGAAGTCTGCTCTCCCAATACTCAGGGTCAAAGTGTTGCTGGAGTTTTTCTCCCATCACCAACGATTTGAAAACTCAACTATTTCATGATCACTGTGACTAAGACAGCCACCAGTCACTGCTTCACCCACAAGTATCTCTGTTTACAAACAACCAGTCTAGCAGGGCACTCTTCCTAGTCAGCTCCCTCAGTACCTGCACCAAGAAGGTATTTTCAGCACGCACGTACAGGAACCGCCGCTGCTCACTGTGCTAGAGCACTTTGCTGCAGATGATGCCAGCGCTGCAGCTGCTCGCCTCCGTGGCCAAGTGCCAAGCAGAGGTGGGAGGCAGTGGATGGAGCATCCCTGTGCAGCAGCCGTCCCTGTGCACGGTCAAGGGCAGCTGCCCCAGGAAGGGGTGTGGGCTGCCTGCAGCACTCTGGAGCAGCCAGGAACACCAGCCAGAGAAAACGGGGGAGCGGGAGCAGGCCAGCCTTCCTGGCCCAGCCTCAGGGTGCTGCCAACACCAGATAGCAGGACTCTCTAGGGCCTCACACAGATGTGAGGCAGCATGATAAGGTGCCTGCATGAACCTGTCACAGAAAGGCAGCAGGGCAGGGCTTTCCAGTGCTGGCAGGCACAAACAGTCAGGGACTGAGTCCCACGTGCTGCTTTCCCACCACCTGCTCCCAGACACTGACACATGCCACCAGCTAATAAAATAGCAAATATCAGTGCCATGGTTTAACCCCAGTCAGCAACTAATCCCCACGCAGCCACTCACTCACTCCCCCCACAGCGGGATGGGGGAGAGGATCGGAAGAGTAAAAGCAAGAAAACTCGTGGGTTCAGATAAATACAGTTTAATAGGTATAGCAAAAGCCATGCGTGCAATCAAAGTAAAACAAGGAATTCATTCACTGCTTTCCATCGGCAGGCAGGTGTTCAGCCATCCCCAGGAAAGCAGGGCTCCATCACGTGTAACAGTTACTTGGGAAGACAAACGCCGTAATGCCCAGTACCCCCTCCTTCCTTCTTCTTCCCCCAGCTTATATACTCAACATGATGTCATATGGTACGGAATATCCCTTTGGCTAGTTCAGGTCAGCTGTCCTGGCTGTGTCCCCTCCCAGTTTCCCGTGCCTCTCTAGCCCTCTCACTGGCAGGGCCCAAGAAACTGAAAAGTCCTTGACTTAGTATAAACATTACCCTGCAACAACCAAAACCATCAACATTGTTCTCACACCAAATCCAAAACACAGCACTGCACCAGCTACTGAGAAGAAAATCAACTCCACCCCAGCTGAAACCAGGACAGTCAGCTAACAGCTGCAGAAGCCTGACATGCCATCAGCCAGCACTGCCTCTTCCCACATCCAACATGAAGGTAGTTTAAGGCAGAAACCTACTCGTACAGCTGCTTGCCACCACCACACATCCAAGCATCTCATCTGGAAGCACCAGGTTTGTCCAGAAAGGCTTCCCCAGAGCCTTGCTGTGCTTCTACCCACCACCACCCACCTCCTGCACCCAACAGACCTCAAGCCTTTGGCTGAACAGAACCAGCCACAGCTGTACACAGACCTGCTCTTTCTGCCCAGTCCTTTGGAGAACAGCATCAGCAGGCAGCACTAGGCACTGGCCCTATCCCAGCAGACAACAAGCATCACTGAGAAAAGACACCTTTATTTTAAATAGAATGAATTAAAAAACTCAATTCATTCAAGAGCTCTACATACATCACTGGCTCAGCAGCTCAGGCAGCTGGACAACTGGCTGTTTCAAGTCTGTCCCCATGTGCCAGCTGTCAGTCTCTCCCTGAGTCACCACACTCCTCCACTGCTGCGTCTTCCAGACAGATTCCTGGGAAGCAATGGCAGCATCAAAGCACTGCTGTTCGCAACACTCAGCACCTGCCTCATGGGAAAGGCCACGAGCTGTGTCCCTTCCACCTGGCAGCCCTCATTTGTACCAGCAAGGGATCACCAGAGCATTCCTGCAACCTGCCCAGGGGCAAAGGCTCACCCCAGGAAAGGAACATACCCGCTGCTCTGAGCTGAGCCTGCAAGGAGGAGATCGTCCGGCAATAGGCTTCACACTGGGCAGTCTTGTCAGCTGTAGGCAAACAGGTGTGTGCTCAGCCTGTCCTAAACACCTCACCCTCACACCTTCTTGGGCAGTAGGGGATCCTGCTCTACACCCAAACAAGCCATCCCCAACCCCACAATGCTGCAGGCCCTGGGCTCCAGTTAGAAGTGCAGGGGTGTCGTCTGGATTGTGGGTGTCCCACAGCCCCCAAAACAGCCAGTCCGACGTACCAAGCTCACCCTTCACTTGTTCCAACTCATTCTTTACACGCTTCAGCTCCTGGGACAGCTGATCACCTGCAGACTGGCAAGAGCAGGGTGTAAGTGTGATGGTGGGGGCGGTCACCCCCACGCAGTGGCCCACAGCCCAGCCCTTCCTGTGGAGGAGCATCTCTGCAGGCAGCACACATACACCAGCGGTTCTTGGGCTTGGGGAGCCCTGCTCAGCCCCCTCAGCACGTCAGAGCAGGGCATCATTTTGACATTCACCTCTGCTTCACAAGCCTGGAACTGTTGAAGCACAACCCATCCAACACCCTAAGCCTAGCACCCATGGGACCACTGCCAGGGAGTGTTCATTGTAGCAGTGGTGCCTGGCAAAGGAGCCACTGTTCGCTTGTAGGCAAGCAACTGCCAATGTCCATGGGTCACAAGGATCCTTTGGCAGGCTACTGCTTCACAGTGAAGAGCCCTAAAAATGCTGGCAAATGCACAAACATATTTTACAGGTAGGAGACTTCACAGCATGGAATCTCACCTTGCTGCAGGCTCTGCTCACCCCATCTTGGGGACATGTCCAACATGTCAGGAAGTATAAAAGTGACACCACAAGACACTGGGGGTGTGCACCTTTCAAAAACCCCTTAAAAAAGATGAACTGGACAGAAGCCTGCAGTCCCCTGAGCACCGGAGAGGTGGTAAACCATGCAGCAAAAGCACAAGGTCTTGTGTAAACCCCAGGGAAAGGCTAAAACAGCTCAGGTGCCAGCCTAGAAACTGACAGCCCCAGGTCCCATCACCTCCCACCTCTGGCATAACTGCCCATCAGCTGAATGGTGTTCTGCAGTGCCAGGACACAGCTGTCTCTTACCTGCTCAGCAGGGACTGCATCTCCACACCCTGGGGTCGGGCCAGGGGCCAATTCACTGAATAAAGAGGACTCCACACACACCCACGTCTGGTCAACCTTACCTATAAAGAGAAGTGTTGCCACCAGAAGCATAACTGCCATCCCCGGCCTCTCTTCAACCAAGCTACAGAGCTGCTCCAGACCAGGGGCAGAACCTGTCCAAGGCAGCCAGAGGTCTTCAAGCCCCTCCAACCCAATGCTGCTGGCCTAGCCTGTACGGGTGCTGCTGGGAGAAGGTGCTTCTGCATGGCCTAGCTCACAGCGACTCTGGGCTCCCGCTTGGAGTCTGCTCGCACAGGGAAGGCAGACAGCTGCACTGGGCAGGGCAGGGCTGTCCCAGCAGAGTGGGGATGGCTTCGTCTTCCTCTGCAGGGCCCAGGACTGCAGGCTGCCCAGCTGCAGTCCTTGGGGAAGGCATCACAGACTGGAGCACCCCGAGGTGCTCAGCAAGGGCCCTGCTGGGGAGTGGCTCTGTCCAACAAGCAGCTGCCCATGTTTCCCTATTCTCACCCCAACACAAGGTGAGACTCCACCAGAGCCCAACACAGAAAAGTAGACTCCCCTCACTGCGGCACACTCAGAGGACACTTGGTTTTCAGCAGGCCTTTGGCAGTCAGGAAAGCTCCAGAGGGGCCCCTCTCTACAGGGGAGCAAGCTCCAGCTCCCCACTCCTGTGTGGGACCACACCTCCACACTGCTCACCTGCTCCCAAGACAGTTCAAACTGCAACCAGCCATTATTTGCTCTCACCGTTTTCCTCCAGCTCTTGGGTCCTATTGCATATGAGCTCCTGGGTAGTTGATCCTGGAGTCCAGGAAATAAAAGCCAAGAGCATCAACCCCTGCTCAGAGAGTGCCCGGACAACATGTGCTGACAAGGGCTGCTCCCTGTCCTACAGATGTCCCACAGCACCAGATCCATTCTGGCTCTCTGCTGGGTGCCAGGGAAAGGGACTTCACCTAGCCTTACAGCTCCACATCACATTTCCCCTCCTCCTCTAAGCCCGAGCACATGCTGCTCCCCTCCCAACCTTTCCCCGTGATCAGCCTTAACTCTGCAGCCAACACCCAGATGTTCTCCCCAGGGCAGCAGCTCCAGGCTCCCACAACACCAGAGCCTCTGGGGCTTCTGCCCAGACTCACCCTTATCAAGGCAAGAGCACTTGGGGGAAGCCTCTTTTCCCAGTGTCCGCAGTCGGGCATGAGAAGCCACAGTAGGAATTGCTGTAGCGAGCCTCTGGGAGGGCTGTCTGCGACCCTCAACCTTGACAGCAGCTATAGCGGACAAACATCAGGACAGAGGCTGCTACCCCGAAGCTGCCACACCGCACAGCTCCTAGGGGCTCAGCCAGGCTGCTCATCCCCGGCCCACGAGCACCAGCACCCTGACAACTCTGTAAGACCACGGGGTGAGGGCTCCAAGCCGACAGGTTGCCAGCCCGCCTTGGTGGGAGGCCTGGCAGTACTAATTAGCACAGCACCTGGGGCACGAGCACATCTCCCAGGCTCCTACCTGCGCCGCTTCCAGGGACTCCCCACTCCCCACGCTCCGTCCCCATCTCACGCCGCAGCCCAGGCCTTCCCCCTTCTCCCTGCAGCATCAACCCCCCTCCCCAGCTTCCCACTCCGTGCCAGACCACTGGCAGGGGCAGAATTACTTTCCGTGTCCGCGGCACAGCGGGCGGCTTTGGGAAGGGCGGCTCGCTGCGCCAGCTGCGAGGCCCAGCCGGGACACCGAAGCCTGGACTTGGCAGCCGACGCCAGCTTCGGCCTGGTACCTGCAGGAGAGAGGGGGGCGCAGCGCGGGGCAGCGGCCGCCCGGGGCAGCCGCCCGCGGCCCGGCTCACCCGAGGGCTGGGGGAGCCGCGTTTCCGGGGCACCGAGCCCCTTGCCGGCCTTCGGGAGCTCCAGAGCTAGAGAGCCCCGGGAGACCGAGACCCTCGCGCCGCCGCGGCCCTGGGAGCGGGCGGGGGGGCGGCCGGCGGGGCGCGGCGCGCAGGGGGACTGCCCGGCCCCGCGCCGTGCTGCTCTGCGGGGCCGGGCCGGGCCGGGCCTGGGCTGCGGGAGGCACGGCGGCTCCTCGCAGGCCGCCCCGGCCTCACTGGCATCCGCGCTCGGGGCGCTGGCCGGGGCCCCCTCATCGAGGGGCGGCGAGGCGCGCAGCGGCGTAGAGGTGGCGGGCGCGGCGGCACCGAGCCCCAGGACGCTGGCCTCCCCCGGGCTCTGCGAAGGCTCTGCCGCGACGGTGGCGCCCACGAGCAGGCGGGTGGCGATGGCGCGGCATTCCTCCTCGAAGAAGCTATAGTACAGCGGCGAGTGCGGGCCGCCTACGTTCCGCAGCAGGTCAGGGCAGCTCGGCGAGCCGCTGCCCGCCGGCGGCACCAGCTCCTCTGACCGCCGCATCCCGCCCGGGCGCCGCCGCGCAGCGGCCCCTGCCTCCCGAGAGGGCCATCCGCCACCACGCAGCGCCCCCTGCTGACGAGGAGGGCCATCCACACACCTCCCGCCGCCGCCGGCTGAGGCCCTTCCCGCCGTCGCGCAGCGCCGCCTGCCGACGGGGAGGGCACCTGCCGCCGCCGCGCAGCGCCCGCCAGACCACGCCCCCTCCCGGTGCCTTCCCCGCCCCGGTAGCCCCCCCAGGACGAGGCAGAGACTTGGCTTCACAGTGGTTTAATGCGAACGGAACCGGGACGTTACACTGGACAGGGTGGAGACAGCTGGGTGGATGGCAGCCCCACGGCAGAACAAGCAGGAGGAAGGGGCCACCCCAAGCAGGGGCCGGCAGCGGTGGGGGGATGCGGGCTGAGCCCTGCTGCGGGCACGGCCGCCTCCACCGGCACCAACCCCCACGCTGCCCCACGGCCCTTCCCGAGCCGAGCCGGTCCCCGGAGCAGTTCCCTCCCGGTTTCAGCAACTTCCCCTCTTCCCCGAGAGCCACCTCTCGCCCAGCAGCACCAGTTCCTCACCAAACACCCAGGAGACTTCAAGGAGACCTTGGGGGACACGCTTGGCAGGAACAGGAGGGCAGCCACTGTAGGCCTATGCTCCAGGAAAGGCTCAACCATGCCACCACAAAGTGACCAAGCACTTATAAACGAGCCGGCCTCGACCAAAGGAGCCCTGGAGCTGAGACCCAACCTTGCTTGTCACAGCTGTGGCAGCTGGAGGAGCCTCCAACAGACAGTTCTGCTGCAGCAAATCACAGCCTAGCAGCCCTCCTCAAGCTCTGAATGCTTTCCTGACCAGTCTTGCGTCCTCACGTCCACAAAAATAACTGCCTAGCTCACTGCAGAACAGGGGAGAACACACAAAAAGCCACTGTTACTTCTCCTGCTTCGTAAGCAAATGTCTAACCCAGGCCTGACCAGCCATTCTCTGCCGTCCCTTTCTGGAGAGGTGACCCCACCCCAGGCCCCTCCTGTGGCAGCCATCACGGCCACACGTCACAACAGCCCCCACTAGCCCTCTCCTGCTCCTCCTCAGCCAGACCCACGTCCTCCCCTCTGCAGCTGGGGCACAGGATAAGGTCACCGCAACTTAGCTGAGCAGGGCGCTGCTGGAAACACCACCACAGCAGCCCATGGCAGAGCAAGCTGTGGCATTTTTTAAACCCCAGACCAAGGCATCACAGCACACGCTGCTATAACCTAGGCCACCCCAGCTTCCACTCTCCAAACTGCCCACACAGAGCATCATGAGAGCACACGTCATGGAAACCCCTCAAGCTGCCAGCAGCACATTAGAAAGGAGGGGGATTAACACGAATACACCAAACGGGTCTGTAATGCAGGAGGCTGAGAGCAGGGGTAGAGTAGGTCTTGGGTCTCAGCACTTCCAGACAGTGAAGAATGAGGGTTTCATGCAGGGTGAATGGGGTGGACGAGAAACCAACACACCCAGGCACCTACTCACTGTTTTGGATAAACCTTACTAAAACGCTAATACCCGATGCGATCACTGACCAACATGACAACTGCTATTCTTCAGAGTCTCGTGCAGAGATGCTTGGGGCTGCACGGACAGGGGAGTGAAGGTCATCTCATACCTTCCTGTACAGGGAGAGAGGCAGCTCCTACACCATAACGCCATAAGCAAGTTCCCGCTCCACACCTATTCACACGTGCCCCTAGGTGCAGGACAACAAGCTCACTTGCATAAATCTTCATACCTTTAGGCCAAGACCACAGCCCAGTAGAACAAGCTGCTGCCAGTTACAAAAGAGGAAAATACTGAACAAACTGGGAGGTTCAAGAGAGGAAAAGCTGGTTCAGAGAAGACAGATTTAGTGTAAAAATAAATGTCATTTTTGCAGGAGGGAGGGTGGAATGGAGGAAGACAGTGCCAGGTGCTCCTACTGACGCACTTTCCCTGGGACGTAATTCCTATCAATAGTCTCCTCTTGCAGGAACATATGTAAGCAGCGCTCGTTCTGTGCCAGCGGGTGTCCAGCAATTCTGGAAGAAAAATCAGATGCAGAGGTTAGCACAGCCACCACCGAGACCCCCACACCTGCACTCTCCATAGGCAGTAAGGCAGACCTCTCCTCACTAACAGGCAGCCAGTTCCAAGTACACCTGCGCTGGGCTCAGGCCAAGGTGATGAGATCAGCGTGCAACAGGGCCAGCAAGAGGTGCTTGAGCACAGGGCACTCCCTCCTGCAACCAACGCTACCCTGTCAGTGGGTCTCTGCAGCACAGCTATTCTGCCAGTATTTGATTCACTCTCAGAAGAGAGGGCTGAACACAACCCACACTCAAGGCAGGACTTGCTTCAAGAACCACGGCGTCATTACCTGGCTGCAGGCACCATCCTTTAGCAAGGCACCTCTGTGCAGCAGATCAAGACTCCTTCCCACAGCCCTCTTCTACTGGCAGCAGCCAGAAAGGCAGCACATAGGACACCAAACTTACTTGTTAATAAACTGTTCTAGTCCCTGTCTCCGCTCCTCAATGAAGGACTCCTCAAAGATGCCTTCATCTCCTCGGAAAGGAAGCTGTCGTTTCAAAGCTTTTCCAGGCAGCGGTGGCACTACAATCTGAAAGCAGAGAATTGCCCTGTCAGCAGAATGGCCAACTGCAAGCAGATACCCTTGGCCATTTGACACTCGTCTCCAACCCTGTTATGTGGATAGAGATCAAGCCCCAACAGCTGCCCACCACCACAGCCTCTCTTACGGACAGCTCAAGATTATCGCTACAACTATTCCCACATGTCCTGGTTTCAGGAATATGCAGGTAGAGCCAGGCCTCACCTTGCTGTCTCGTTCCAGCTCATTCTTCAGCCATTCAAAGTCACTGTATCGTCTCCTCACACAAGATTCCTTCAGTTTGAAGATTGGGAGGTTTGTCTGTAATGAAGGAGAAGTAGTTAATTTGCAGGTTGCTTTGGAAGCCAGATAGTATTTCAACATGTAGCTGAAACCTGAAGCTGTGTTTAGAAAACCAAGCCCCCTGAGAAGGAGGCATCATGAGAACACCCAGTTTCTTTATTCAGGACAGAGCACAAGTACTGAAGCCCTTCAGAATCAAGCAAGCACTTGCCAGGCTACTCTGAGCCAGCCATTCCCTCCTCCTCAAGTGACTATTTCAGGAACACACCCCCTCCCAGGGGCATGTGCTGGAACAAGGGCTCACAATACAGAGAAGGCTGATCCCCCCCCCCCCCCCCAAGTTCACTCCATTTGGAAGGGATCTACAAGATAGCTTCATAGTAGCCTGCAAAGCAAAAGAACCTCCAACACGACACCAGTGTTTCCAAGGAAGAACTAAGGGAGGAAATGTTGTCCCAGCAACTGTTCAAGGCCAGACCTTGTGCTACAATATTCTCTCAGAACATATCACGTACCCTAACAGGTGAGCAGCTTTTTCATATCTGGCTTGTGCCACCGGAGGAATGTGCAGCAATTCCCCAACCTCCACCCCTGCCACTAAAGACTCACAGCTACAGTAACGTCACCTTTACCCTATCCATGCAGCCTGAAACATTGAAGGAATTGAGGTAGCAAAACCTTCTGACAAGCAGCACCCAGATGAACACAAGTATCGCTGCAACATGTTTTAACTATATTCTTATGAGATCTGCAAAATAAAACCAGCTGCTTTCAAAGCATCTCTGCAAGAGCTAGTTTCAGTGGGACTAAGAGGTTCTCATTGCCACCTGCCAGGCACTCTTTGGCAGGCTGATGGAAACCGAGCATCAGAATAGAAAAAAACTAACACCCAATTCTTCTGAAATGCAGTGGAGACTTAACAGCTAAATCATGCTATGAACAGACGTCAATGCTAGCACATATGCTAAAGGTTGCTTGGTTCAGGGGAAGCATAGTTTTACTGCCTTCAGCTATCAGACACAGAGCTATGAAGAGGTCCCCCATTTGGCTTGGTTAAGGCCCAGTGAAGAGAACCTTGCAAGAAGTGTTCAGCCTGCTACGTGCACTCCCAGATCACAGCGATCAAGCTGACTCAGGAGGAGTAGCTAGACTGCACTGTGATCAGGTCCCAAGATACTGCTGGCTAGCTTTCCTCCCCTGCTCCAGATAAGGAGCTGCATGCAGCCATGCCCTGCTCAGCAACCACCCAACAGTGCCCAAGTGCCAGGCCTGGAGCTCTAGCGAGGGGACAGGAGCAGGAGCCTGCTGAGGCAGCACCTTTCTCGTCCTTGCGCATACCAGCTCTCGCTGGATGCCGAAGGGTCCCGGCAACCCCCCCCACCTGCGAGCACTCTGACCTTGAGCCCTGGCCAGCTGGAAAGCCACGGGCAAGCTGCCAGCCCCAGCCCAGCCCTGCCCGGTTTCCAACGCCGGGGCTCACGCCCTCCGTTCCCCACCATCGCAGACGAAAACAGCCCCTGCCTGGCTACCTCGAGCCCCAGGAGCTGTGCCCGGGCAGCGCGGGGCCTCCCTGGCCGGGCTCCCTACACATTCACCGCAGCTCCTTGTCCCGGCCGCGCAGGCCACGCTCAGCCACGGCGACGAGACCACCCGCCCCTCCCTCGGCCGCCCTCCCCCAGCCACCCCGGCACCGCGCACCAAGCGCCGCTGTCCCTCCCCGGGCCGTACACCCGGCCACCGGGCAGCCCAGCCCCGCCCGGACCCACACGGGGCCCCGCGGCCTGCCCCGCCCCGCCCGCCCCGGGCCCCGCAGGCCCCACGGGGGCCGCACCCGCATCCGGAGCTCGTAGCTGGTGTATCTGGCGCGGCCCATGCCCACGGTCTGCGGGTTGAAGATGTCGATCTCGAGGAAGTTGCTGGGCGGCCCGTACGCGTCCGTCAGGTCCTGCGGCTTGGCGTTCAGGCGCCGGGTGTCCGCCACCGCCGCCTCCGACATGATGGTGCCGCCACCGCCCCGCCCGGCCCGGCCCGCCCGCTGCCGCAGCCCGCCCCGCCCCGCGCACGACGCGACGGCGCTCGCCTGCCGCCTGCATAATACGGCGGGTATCCAGGGTTCGGGGCCGCTAAGCAGCTGCCCCGCCCGCGCCCGCCAGCGCCGCCGCCCGGCCGCTGCCTGAATAAGCGGAGCGGGTATTCAGGGCGTGGGGCACGCCACGGCGCAGCCCCGGAACCTGCACGCCGGGCTCCCTGTCGACGCTGCCCCGCGTCACCTGGGCCGCGCCAGCCGGGCACCCGCGGGGCGGCGCGCAGCCCGAGTCCGGGTTGGCTGCGCTGGGCGCTCGAGCTGGGAGCCGAGCCTCTGGGACTCAAAACGTACATAGGGACTGAGCCATACAGCGCCCTGGGCGGGGCCAGCTCCGGGCGCTGCACGGCGCGCCGGAACCTGGTTGTCGCGGTTCCGACGAGCGGACCGGCACCGGGACGCGGGGCGCGTTACACCTCGTGCTGGGCATGTCCCAGAAGCGGGCTCCGGTCCGCGGCGGGACGGCGCGAGGGAGCGGCGGTCCCGGAGCCGCAGGCCCCAGAGCGCTAGGGGGCGCGCTCCCGCGCGGACGGAGAAACGACTGGGGATGGCGGCGCAGACCGGCGCAGCGGGTTATGTAAGCGCGGCCGCCGCAGTGCCCGCTGGGAGTTGTAGTCGCGCCAGGGCGCCGCCTGCCACGCGCTGCCGGCGGGGGCCGCGGCCCGCCCCGCGGCGCGGGGGCCGCTGGGCACTGCAGTCCGCGCGCGGGGCCGGGCCGCGCGCCGCCGCCTGGCCGGGACTGCGGCTCCCGGCGTGCCCCACGCGCGCAGGCGCAGGGCGCGGCGCTGCTCCCTGGTAAACAGAGCGGCGCGGCGGCGGCGGGGCCTGGGTCTCACAAAGGGGCGGTGGGCCGGGCCGATGCGCCGTGCCGGAGCGACTCAGACCCGGTGGCGGCGGCGCTGAGGCGGGCGCCCATGGCGGAGGCGGGCGGCGCCGCGGTGGCGCCGGACATCGACCCTGACTTCGAGCCACAGAGCCGGCCGCGCTCCTGTACCTGGCCCCTGCCGCGGCCCGAGCTACCGGCGGCGCCGGCGGAGGCGGGCGGCGCGGCGGGCGCGGCGGAGGAGGGTGCGGGCGGCGCGGCGGCAGGGCCCGGGCGGGCCGAGGGGGCGCGGGCGGGCGGCGCGGCGGCGCGGAAGGGCGGCTCCCGGCGCAACGCCTGGGGCAACCAGTCCTATGCGGAGCTTATCAGCCAGGCCATCGAGAGCGCCCCCGAGAAGCGGCTCACGCTGGCGCAGATCTACGAGTGGATGGTCCGCTCCGTCCCCTACTTCAAGGACAAGGGCGACAGCAACAGTTCTGCTGGCTGGAAGGTGCGCGGCGAGCCGGGACGGGGCGGGAGGGACGGGCCTGGCCTCTGCCGGGGCGGGCGGGGGGCGGCTGTTCGGGGCGCCTGCCCGCCGCCAAGCCGGTACCGGTGCAGCCCCGCCGCCAGCCCCACACTCACCTGTCGCTGTTCGTCCCTGGCCGGGCGGCCCCGCTGCCAGCGCGTGGGCCGCGGCCCTGCCCGCCGCGCTCGGCTGGCGCGGTGTGCCCGGCCGGGAGCGGGGCAGGGGCTGCGCGGGCCCTGCCCAGGCCCCGGCTCGGTGCGGCGGGAGCGGGGAGGAGTGGGCTTGGGGCGGGGGTGGGTGGTGGTGTCATGGGGCTGGGCGGTTACGGCGGGGCCCTGCGGGGCTGGCTCTTGCACCCTTTGGGCTCGGAAAGGTTTCCGGGAGAGGAGCGAGCGGCGGTGTAAGGGCTGTAGCTAAGCGTCTGTGCAAGGCAGAGCGTCAGCTGGAAGGGTTTTTAATACGGGGTCGTTGTTCTTTTTCGCTGGACTGTGCTAAAGCTCAATCGAAATAACAGTTTCGTAGCAGGCGTTCTTGACTTCTAAGAGGTTCTCTTGAAAAAGGGTCCCAGGTGGTGCTAGTGCTGGGTACCTCTGCAGGAGTTGGGAAAAGGGAAAGCTATATGCTGCTCCAGAGTCTTGGTGGTGGCTTCTCCTCTCGCCCTGGAAATAGACGCGTGCCAAGCTCTGTGGCAAGAGCTAAACTCTTGTTTCCGTGCTCTGCAGGTGGCAGCCTGCTGTTCCCCTTCTCTACAGTCAGATGAACTCCAGCAAAGAGAAAGGGACATGTGAGTGCTGCCTTGCAAAATAGTACCTGGGGCTGTCCTGATGTGTTGCAGTGGATGCTACAGTGACAAGAGTCTAAAGAGTGTGACCTATTGCTCTCCTTGCAGACTGGAATTACGCTTAATGCCACGCTCTTGTTTGCAGTGGAGCTCTCCATTTGCGGTGTTGGTTAGCAGTTCGTCCGTGCTGCAGTTCTCTGGCAGCTCGAGCCAGTGTGGTTTGGGGTTTCTGTGATTCCAGCCACAGTTCCTCTGCCTTTGTGACTGAGCAGTAAGTCAGCACAGAGTTAATTTAAAAAAAAAAAAAAAATAGCTTTTTCTGGTAGGTTAGCTTTCAGCTGGCTCAGCTCTCTGAAGTGGCACACCATGTGGTTGCATGAGAGTGGATGTTTGCTTGAGAGGGGGTAGGAGTGCGGTGAGAGGGACACAGCTGTCACAGCTTAGGCTGGCACGGGTTGATAGAAAACTTTTCACCTTTCCCACTTATCTGGCTTATGGACAGTTAGTTCCCTGAGAGTGCATATAGTCTGACTAAAATTGACTGGTTTTTTTTTTCCTCCTTTGTCATTTGAATCCTCCTTACTAAGTTTTGATTTGGGAGAGTGTTTGGGTGCATTTTCTTTCTGTTCAGAAGACTTAATGGTCTTGCTGGAAGATAGTTCTTGCTTCCTCAGGCTAGGTATGTTGTCCTTGTCCTAGGTATGTTGCTGCTGCTGTCTAGTCATGTTATTTTGCAGACAATCTATGGAAATTGTGCATTTTCTCTTCAGGGATGTGTCTGTATCTCTTTGGCAGTAGTGCCTTAGACTAAAGTTCACTGTGGCTTCCAAAATGCATCCCTGGATATCGTGGGGAAGGTGGAAGAATATAGTGAAGTGTCCTTCACTACATGTAATAGGACCATCAGTCTTTGGTTTTACCCTGTGCTGTAATCATGTATCTCTTTTGGGACACGTACAGTTGGATTTAACTTGCAGAAAGGCAGAGATGAGAATTTGTGCACATACAAGGGTTGCTTGAGGTGCTTGCTCAGAGGCTGTTGCTGTAGCTGTTCTGTGATGACTTTTCGGTGTGAAATTCGTTTGTACTTTTTCAGCCTGGGAATGGACTAACTCAGGCTGGCTTTAGTACAGGGAGAGAACAGAATCTTTCTGCCAGGAAAGATGAGGGACGGCAGAACAACAGCAGCTGTGGTGGGAATCAGCCTGCCGTTATGATTAAAGCAGTTTAAAACCCTTGATTCTAACCAGCAAACAGAAAACCATGGTATAAATACAGTTGAAACTGTTTAAATGCTAGGGGAAACTCATTAAAACTTGTTTTCATTTTTAACAAATATTACCAGCGTTTGGATTGCTATGTAGGAAGTAGGCAGTTAATCTTACGTGGCCAGGAGAGGTAAAAGGGGCTGTGGTATATTCCCTTTGCTCAGTTTTCTTTCCTGCTCGCTCTCTCAAATCCTGTTGGCAGGGCTTGGCAGGATGCGTGCCCTATCACGTGTGACCACAGAGCTCTGACTTCTAGTCTTGCCTTATGTTAACACACATAGATTTGCAAGAGGTTTTGTTTGTTTTACTTTAGTCTGTTTGCATCAAGGTGCATTAGATGAAGGGAGGTTAGACATTTACAGTTTTAAAGATGTGGAATCAATCAAATCAGTTTGATTTTGTAGATGTAGTGGAAATTTTACAGGTGCATGTTTTATATTTAAGACAAATGGAATAAGCAAAACATGTTTCTGCAGTTGAGGAATGGACCTGCCTGTTTTTGTTGGTTTTTTTTCACTGTTCCTTGTTATTTTTAGAGCTGTGTAGCTCTGCTTGCTTCTTTTTTTTTTAATTTGTAAAGTAAAATAAAAACTTCTTGAGTTGTCTTAGCTTTGTTTTCTCAGGTTTTAACAGCACGAGTTTGAATAAAGGAAAATAATGTGGAACTGCTGCTAAATGCTGATGTAGCATTTTGATGCCTGTTAAGGTACAACAGCTCCTAGAGTTCTAGTATTTGGGCAGAACTGTACTGATAATGTCCTATTTGAATGTAGTGTAGTTCTGACAGAGAATTCTAAATGGGGAAATTAAAATAAATGTGTCTTTAAAAACATTTTATTAAAATTACTTTAGTTAATATAAACCCCATAAACTCATTGTTGCTTCATAATTACTTTACGGCTGTCCTACTATACAATTGGGGGAAATACAGCTGTTACAGACTGCCAGGGTGTGGTGTAACCTCTGTGAATTCCGGAAGAATCTGTGTTTTCGAGGAAGGTGGTGTTTGCTGTTCTTGAACTGCTTCAAGCAATTTGTAAAGGACAGATTTGCTGGGTGTGCAGTCTGTCCTTTCCTTGCAATAATTCAGCCAAAGCCAAGAATTAACCAGCCTGAAAGGCAGAAGTGTCCTTCAAGGGGTGTGTCATAGGGCTCCTTTGTAATCCTCCCCTTGGTGCTTTGCAAGCTGCTCTGTGAATAAGAGGATAAATTCCTTCTGGCTTTGAGATTACTTGGGGGAGGAGGGTGTTGAGGTTTTTGAATAAACTAGAAGTGCATAAACCCCGCTGAAGCAGTTTGCACTGGTGGTTGCACTTCTCACATCTACGAGTAAGTTTGACACGTGAGGAGCAACGTTAAGAACTAGTCTTTTTCAGTGA
Organism: Falco rusticolus; assembly: GCF_015220075.1. NCBI lineage: Eukaryota > Metazoa > Chordata > Aves > Falconiformes > Falconidae > Falco > Falco rusticolus. Next base: position 13,192,926 of record NC_051200.1, on the reverse strand, counting down.
AACATTGTGTATCCTCCCAAAGCTGTTGTCTTTCCCTTTGTAGGAACAGAATGAACTTTAAACCCATCTTTTTGACCTTCCAAAGGCACTTCACTAAAGCAAAAATCAGGTGTTTCCTATGCGTGCAATGTAAAGGAAAGAATAAATGATTCCACAGTATCACATTAGGTACAGGAGGCTGAAGTCACACCTCTGCGTTCTGGTACTCTGCATTCACTTTGATTCACATGTGTATATGTATATACACAAGCATACGTGCAACAACTCAAGTAGCTCTATTATGAATTTAAAATTACCAAGCACTCTGCTTGTCTGAAACCGAAGGTGTCATCCCTCTAGAAACTCAGGTAGCTCTTAATCTTCATTATATAGCGGGCAGCATTTTACTTTAAACACTTCTATTCCACACTTGTGTTACATCCATATTGCCCATAGTTGATACTGACTGTTGACCAGATTAGGAGACCTGGCTGAGGGCTCTTAGGTGCTTCCTTGCCTGTACCCTGCAATTCAGTTTGTGATGACAGACTTCACTGCCCTGCAGTGCCATAGTGCTGGTTCTGAAGGTCCCTGGGCTCCCCCAGGGCTTAGGGTGTCTGACCTTCTGGCAGGCCTCGTGCAGAGCTCCCTCAGGTTGGAGCAGCTGCTCATCCTGTGTCCCTCTGAAGCCCCTCCATGAAAGAGTAATAAGCCAGCAGACAAAGGCAAACCTGTCCATCTTCTGGACTATATCTTCTGTGCTGCAGCTGGTAGGTTCTGCCAGGTTATCTTCACACCTTGCAAATAAATTCCAGTTCAGTGGATACGAAAGTATGTGAATGCTTGTTTTGGTAAAGATGAAAAGTTTATTGTTTCTTGGCATGTTGACTACTGGACTCTTGCCATTACCTTGTATGCCCCCAAATGCCTTCATGTGGCGTTAGCGATGTGCTTAGTCCTGGCAGTGGGGAGATGTTCTCTGTCCCAGCTGCTGACAGCCTTGCTGGGTTTTCTTAAAGCAGGAGGGGGAAATAACAAACAGAAGCTGAATGATGGTTGTTCAGAGGCTATAGTGAAGAGTCTAGTGTGGAAACTTGAGGAGCATGGATGCTTTTGTCCATCGGTCTTTCTTTGAATAGAATATTTTACCTTTTAATTCTATTAGTCCTTTAAATGGTGGCTGGCCTAAGTGAGGGCTTGGCGAAGAGGGAGGGAAGGAGCTGGGCATGGCAGGGTGTTGATGATGGGAGGATGGTGAAGCGCTGGATGTGAAACATGAGGCCGTGGCAGTGCACAGAAGCAGGACAATGGTGTGCGTGTGGGGTCACCGTGTGTCCTGTTTCTCAGGTGGGATAAAACTGTGACAAGTGGTCAGCTATGGTGAGGGCCTACCATGGCAACGTAGCAGCATATACTTAGCCCTCACTAAAGTGATGTTAACAGCCCCTTCTCCCAAAGAAGGTATAATGCCTTGAATTAATTTTCATTTGAAATCTTAGAGTGTAGCTGTCCCCCTCAGAAGTGGGGGAGAGATTATCTTTTGGCAAAAGTCTGTCTGCCCTGTGCAATGCCAGTAAAAGTACCTGAAGATTTTTGCTGTTACTCTTTCCAGCTCCCTGCCAGTTTGTTCTGGAAAGCTGCTTTGCTGAAAGATTATTCCTTGCAGCATGGCTTAGTTTTCCCGGCAGTCCTCAGAGAAAGCTGCTCCTGGGCTGCTGGTATTACTTGTTCCAACAAGTTTCTTCTGCTCTATCTAATCCTGATCAGCTTTTGTTGTATATGCCTGCCTGTCTTGGTAAACTTGCAAATCGCCTCAGTCTTTGCTTTTTAGAGAGCTAGGACTTTCTTCTGGGCTGCCATTGAAAGATTACAGAAAGGAAAATGTTCTTCCTAAGATACAGCTCCCCATCTGCCAAGCTTGACGTCTGTGCTCACGTGTGCCTTCTGGAAGGGGATTGCTGGGGGAATGTTTCAGCTCCCTGGCTCTGGAGGAGCTGTTTACTTGCTGGAGCGTAACTTTGCAAAATCTCTGCAATGATGATTTTTTTTTTTTTTTTTTTTTCCCTGAAGCCTTTGGAGCCAAGTGGCTGGGTGAGTGCTGAGACAGGCACTGACAAATGCAGCAGGTGGGGCATTCTCCCCTTGCAGCCTCCCAAGAATGCCATGGCAAATGATAATTCCGCACAATTATAGGCCTGGCTTTGGAACATGGCCCTGTGCTGGGATGTGACCATGTTCTTTGTATGCCTCCGAGGCAAAGTATATTACAAGCAGCTGCAGTGATTGCATAGCTTTTTTTTCCTCCCAGTCGCTCATTCTTGAGAGAGACTTTTTTGTGAAGAAATCTGGTGCCTTTGTGGTTTGTAGTAGCAACTTGATGTTTTCCAGAAGAATGGCTTTGGCACTAGGGAGCAGTGATTGAAAATCCAGGCAAATATGGGCAAGCACAGAATTTCCAAGGATAGCTACTCTTTCTTAGGTCTTTCTCAGCATGACTTGTGCTTGGCCTTGAGCACTCTGCTAGCACAGTCCATGCACCACTGCTGCATGGACGAGTTCTTCTGGGCAGGGCACAAAAGCCTCCTTCTGCTCTTGTCACATCAGTGCTTAGAGGAAAGTACACTGCAGGAGGGTGAACTTAAGCTTGTTTTTAGTGTGAGGAGCCTTAACATCTGAACAAACCAACCAACCTGAGTAAAACTTCAGTTTCATGGTAGATAAGCTCAGCCTTACCTACAAAGCCATATAGTCCCCTGGGAAGGCTGTCACTGGCATTCTGTCTTCTGTATGACCCACTTGTGCATTTTCCATAGAATCTTGCTGTCTATGGCGGTTGTCCAGAAGGCTGCCCAGGTAGGTGACTGCTTGGTTGTGCGGCCAGTTCCCATGGCTAATTCCCCATTCTGAGACTGAGGCACTGTTCGGTGCTGGGCAGCGTGCACAGCAGCCCTGATGCTGGTGGGGCAGGCCTGGCACAATGGTGAGGAATGTTCCTATCCTTTAAATAGGGCTAGGAGATTTTATCAAAGAAGGTGGGTTTATTGTTGTGGTAACTGAGATTTAGGAAATAGTTTTTGTGTGCTGGTAGCCACACTTCTGTGGCAGGCCCATACATCCTAGCTTGTACATGCAGTGGTTGGAACCTAGTGAATGGTCCACCCTTCAGTGTACAATAAATGTTTCTAACCAAATTTTAATTTTTTGTATAATATCTGTGATGATTTTCAGAATGATTTTGTCTGAATGTGGTTTACAGGAATCATCTTTGATCTGTGATGGGTACAGACACACAGACTGGCATTGTTTTCACTATAATACTTAATATATAGCCGTAAGAACTTCTGTAAGGTAGCTGAATAAACAGCAATAACCACCCCTAACTAATTGTTCAAGAGGTCCTTAAGAATTTGAAGGATTCCTGCCTGTACCTCTTCCTTCACGTCATGCTTCCTTATGGTCGAAGATGTTCCAGAGTCAAGACCTTGTGTGGTTTGCAGGTGCTCAGACCAGCTGGGATGCTCCTGCACTGCTGAGGTTGAGCATCTAAAAAGTTTGTCATCTATATGTTTCTGGTTTGAGTTGCTTACCATCAAGAAAGGAAATACGTCAGGGTTGCCTGGGTGACTGAAGTCTGTCATTTCCTTTCCTGTCAGGTTTGACCTGGAGTTCTGTGATTATTTTAGCATAACTCATTTGTCCCTCACTTTCTCAATGAGATTTGAGGGTGCCCTCCATATGTTAGGTATATTAAATCATTCTAGCAGATGCATTCTTGTGCTGGGGAGCGTGTGGTATGCAAGTGTGAATCTCTTGTGCCGTCTTACAGCACCCAGGCTGGTAGGTGTGTTGGTTCAGTTGTATTTTGGGACTCTCTGGACTTGAGTCTCCCATATGCAGGCAAGCTCAGTCATGCTTGTGGGTTATAGTTGTGCATGCTGCAGTGGTGAGCTGCCTTGCAAAGTCTGCAGGAGAGGTGCTAATAATCACTAGAGAAGTGATAACTTGGGTATTGCAGTTCTGACAGCAGTTAACCCTAATGTAAAACGTGTTCCGAGTTTTTTCCTCTGCCTCCAACCACACATGCTGTTCTCTTCCTTAGTTTTCAGTGCTTGACCCCCACAGTGAGGTAGTTCAAAAAGCAGGCAGAGATAAGAGAGGCAGGAACAGTAATTTTAAGGGAAGGATGAGGCTGCTTTTTGGTTGGGTTAGCTCTCTGAACTAGCTCATAGGGTCATAGGTGCTTGTGTTATGAGAGGAGAGGAGGAGAGTTTGAAGATGAGGAAGGAAGGAGTGGTACAGCAATTATCTGTTTCTACAGCTATTAGCTGTTATGTCATTTTAGCAGTAACATGTAAAAGGACTTTGAGACCCTTTCATAAAAGGTACCAGGCTTCACTTATCTGTGTTCATGTGAATCCTAGTCTTATTCCAAGATGTCTTATTTCAAGCTGCTTTTCAGCGAAAAAAACCTAGAAAACTAGTTACTAAAATTGTCACTTATGATACGCAAAGTGGTGCTAATTTTCTTGAGGTTTCAGTGTTGCTGAAATGCTTGCACCCATGCAGTGTGCTTTTGTTGGCACAGGAATTAAAACCTATAGCCGTACATGAGAAAAAAACAGAATATAGTTTGTTGTGAAATTTTGAAATCCTGAGCCTATTGGTTTAAAGTTCCATTTTACGAAGTGGAGCTAAATATGGATGGTTATGAGACTCCAAAAGTGCACTGTGTGTGCAAGTTACTGGGCCACGCCTGATGGGACTGGGTGTCATCATAAGTTCACAGATTATTTTTAGGAGAATAAATGCAGAATTAGTGACAACCTAGTGGTTCTTATTGCTGTAGCAGTATGCATTTGAAAGCATGCACATTGGGAAAAGGGGAGGGGGATTCTTTGGAAATGAAAGCAACAGTCTTTTGGGAGACAGGGTACCAGTCTAAATTACAATTCAAGACAAGATGCCAAGCAGGAGTGTTGTATAGCTATTACTGTGAGCGACTCAAATAATAAAACTATGTAAGAGCATTGACTGACACATGTTCCGTCAGGCCCTGGTTCCGCAGTAACCCTTGGGGTGCTTTCCAAGTAAGAGCATATGTATTCTTTGATGCCAATCACAACAAACAGCCAGTCTTCTCCAAGTCCTTAACGGCCAGAGGTTAAAATGAAAGCTATCACAGAATAAGTCTTGCATCTCCTTCCCTCTGCATGAAAACTTTCCACTTTGCCTGTATTGTTTATCTGCATCTGCTTTGTTCTAGGATAGTACTTTTGGTGAGGTGGCCAAAATTAGCATGATGAGGACTTGTCTGAGAGGAAAAGGGTGGGGAGAGGGAAAGCAGCAGGCAGGAAAGAACTGTGTTCAGAGGTGGTGGGAAAGGATGATAAAAGCACAGTTAACTTGGTTCCGAATTAGGAGAGTACGCATGAAGGCTGAAGGCTGCAGTATACCTTTTAGTTTATATGAAAAAGATGTTGCTCTTGGACCTCTGTTATGCTAGCAGCGTAGCACATTTTAATGATGGCTAATTTGACCATCTGAACAAATTAAATGCAAATATGAAACAAATGCATGACACAGGTCTCAAGGGGAGTTCATGGAGGATCTGCTCAAACAGTGAGATTATTACTTGCTAATTCTAAAATACTGGGGACTTTTATCAGTTGCAGGATGAAAATTCAGTTTGGTGGTGTTACATATATGTTAGCTTGCAATTTCCAGCAAAGCTAAACCAAAATAAGGGACTTGGGAGAGGCAAGGAATGCGTGCCTTGCCAAATGGAAAGATGGGAGAGGCTAAAACTGGCATGTACTGTGTGGGAGTGTACTATCTGCTGAACATCTTACCCCATTAGAAATGTACACAGAGGAAAGTGTACTGCCTCCTTGCAAAGCGAGGCTGGCAGGTTCCAGGATAACTAGGACTCTTGTTCCACAAAGTTTCTCTCATTTCTCTGGTGTTAGGATAAAGATGGTAATAGGTGTACTGAATTAGAAGTGTTTTCTTACTTCCCTTTACCCAGTCTATTTGATTCACTGCTGTGCTGTGCTTGAATCTATCTGAAAGCTAGCCATATAAAAATTAAAACTTCAGCCAGGCTTATGCTGGCTAATAGGATTGGCAGAAGGATGGGAAGCAGCGTTAGCTCAGATTCAGTTAGGCTCATGTTGAAGTTGCAAGCTGTGTTTGGGAATGTGCTTACTTGCTTTGTAGTATACTTAGTTTTCGCAGATTCTGTATGGCCCTGAAAAGCGCTTCTGTGTTAGTATTCAGCTAGTTGGAAGCCGCTAGTTGTCAATGGTAGTTTCACCCTTGGTGCTGCAGTGGGACATGGCACTGCTTGCCAGTGCTGTCAAGCATGTTTGAGCAGAAATAGCAGATTTTTATGGGTAGGTCTTTGTTACATCTTTTTTTCTCTGGATATTGTCTGAATGTGTTCATGCTTGTGAAGTTTCTAGGTGGGAAGTGTGTCAACTGTCAGGTCCTCATATCTTGGTTTTGGCTTGTTTTTTCCAGAACTCTATTAGACATAACCTGTCCCTGCACAGCAAGTTTATTAAAGTCCATAATGAAGCTACAGGGAAGAGCTCTTGGTGGATGCTCAATCCTGAGGGTGGTAAAAGTGGAAAAGCACCAAGAAGAAGAGCTGCCTCCATGGACAACAGCAGCAAACTTGCAAAAGTCAGAAGTAAAGCATCCAAAAAGAAGCCTCCTCTCCAGTCTGCTCCAGAATCTACTGCTGACAGTCCTGGCTCCCAATTCCCTAAGTGGCCTGGGAGCCCATCCTCAAGAAGCAATGAGGACTCTGACATGTGGAACACCTTCCGGCCTCGAACCAGTTCAAATGCAAGCACCATTAGTGCCAGGCTTTCTCCTATCTTGACAGAGCAGGATGACCTTCACGATGAAGAGCTGCTTCCTTCTCTGGTATACTCCAGTGCATCCAGCAATGTTCCACCAACTGTGACTGAGGAGCTTGAACTCATCGATGGGTTAAATTTGATGTCTCCCAGCTCATCTGTGTTACCTACCCAGCAGTCTGCCTCGAGTGGTCAGATCCAGAGAGATTCCAGCTTTTCCTTGAGGAGCCCAAGTGCAGCTGGTCAGACCACTACTTTTGGCAATTCCCTGTTTAACCCTGTTGATATCTCGCTGCAAAGTTCGGTCAGCCATTTCTCTGCCCCTCAGACCTTGGAAGCCCTTCTGACACCCAGCTCTCCGCCTCCGAGGGATGTTATGATGACTCAGGTCGATCCAGTTCTCCCTCAGTCTGGTAACAGGATGAGCAGCCGAACTCTTCTGCTTCTAGGTGGACAAGCTGCCCAGAGTAAGATGAGCTCAGGCAATCCACGAGGAAAGCCTACAGAGCGGCAGGCAGAACCAGTCAGTGCCAGTGTTTTGCCATCAACGCTTCCCATAGTAACATCTCCTCAAAACACTGCCAGCATCACCAGTTTGAAGGCTCCCGTTTCTGCAACAACTACCCAGTCAGTCCAGCTGGGCAGTCCACTGCTTCTTTCTTCTGCGAGCCCTGCTCCCTTGGGATTGAACCAGGACAGGCTGCCCACTGACCTGGACATTGACATGTACATGGAGAACCTCGAATGTGATATGGATTACATAATCAACAGTGAACTCATGGATGGAGAAGGACTGGACTTTAATTTTGAACCCATTTTGTCTACTCCCAGCTATCCCAGCACCTCACAGGCCTCCAACCATACCTGGGTACCAAGTTAACTTCAGGAGCACAAAAAGGTAGGGGCAGTTATGTAAAATGGTACAGCTCTATAGTGGGAACAGCCCTGTCTGGGATGGTTCCTGTGCCCAACTCTGCAGCAGTTACAAGATACCTCTTTGGAAGCACAGGTGGTGTTTCAGTAAAAAGCTTCTGGGAGAGCCACATTCCCTTTTTAGAAGGAGAAAAAGCTGTGTAAAGGTAGGTAGATTTAACTTACTGGGTAGTAAACTCCTCTATGGAGTAAAGCAGTAACCTGAATGAAACTCTTGTTGTCTCTTGTTACCAAAGATGACTGTGTTGCAGGGCGTTAATCTCTGCCATGCAGTGTCTGTGGCTCTGAAGCTGACATGTAAGCGTATGCTCTTCCATAAAGACATGATCCTATATATACAGGATGGTTGGGCTGAGCCGAGCACACACTGTGTTTCTGTTCAGGTTATTACCCTTGCAAAATTTTTCAGTATGTGTAGTTGCAAAGTGTGTCTGTGTCATGACTGCCTGCTTTGCCTGCAGCAGGACACAATCACTCTGTTACCAGACCTTTTGCCCTCTCCTTATCTGGGATAGTGCCTGTAAAGTCTGGTAAGTTGGCTCATCAGCATTTACTGAATTGCCGATGTACCCATTATTGGAATGAGAATGGGAAGGGGAGTTTGCAGTGTGGAGGGAGATGGAAGGAGGAGGGATGTGTTGGTGCTATCCCATTCACAGCAAAGCTGCTTCTTCAGTGATCTTTCATATTTGCACAAAAATTTCTGAAGTCAGCTTGGCAGATAGTGTATATGAGAACAAGAGTTAAAAATGACTTATTCTGAGGGTGTGACACCCTGATTTGAAGTGCTAAAGAGCTGAGGCAGTTGAAGAATTAGAGAAATGGAGCTGAAGGTGTACTTCACACTTGGAGCTCAATTAGCTAATAGAAAATGGTCGGGTTTTTTATGGACTGGAGCATAGGCTGGATGTTGGTTGAAAAGTAGGAAGCCTTGCCAAGAATATTTCCTGTTTAGGAGGTAGATGTGGCACTTGTTAGTGTTGCAAATGCAATGCCTAATACTGGCCAGCTGAGCCGGCAGAAATAAGGGCAAAATGAAGATACTGCTTCGGCTGTGGGAAGCCCTTGAGCTTCAAAATGATGGAGATTGAAATTATCATGTACTTGACCTTAATACTCTTTCCTAGGCACCTGAGTAACCTGGAGGTGGTTTGGACTAGGTGACCTTTGGAGGCCCATTTCAGCCTAATTTTTCTGGTGATCTCTGTTGCTGTTCATGCTGGAGACCACATACTAAGTTAAATATTTTCCTGCACTGTCCCAATATAGCCATTCTAGACAAGTGTCTTGGGTCTAGACGATGTGAAATGCTGTCCTTTGAGCCAGTGGTACTTAAACCCAGTGAACGTTATTGATCCACCACTATATACTGACATTTGAAACACAATTTAACTCCTTTTATTCCAAGTCCCACCACACTGCTTAGGATTTCATTTATTAGTAATGTTCTATCCCTACTTAACAGATCTAACTTCACTGTAGCAAGAAGGAGGAACAATCAAGCTTTTCTGTTCTGTTACAGGGCTTTTTATAGTCTGGTGCATTTGTTAACTGTGCTTTTACTGAGTTACTAAGTGTATGTCTTAAATTGAATATCCTGACTTCAGGTGGAATATGGCAACTCAGTTTTGATTTCAGAGACAAATTTGGTTGACAAAACATTGGCATCCTTCAACCCGTGTTAGGACTGTCTGCAAGTTAGTGACAGAGGCTGTGGCCTTTTGAGCAGTGTTGCCACTAGATATTGCTCTGAGCTTTTGTGGTTGGTTTGTTTTTTTTATTTTTCATGCCATGCTAGGGCAGGCCATCATATTTGGGGAATACATTGACTTTGTAGGGTTGAAGTGTTTTGCACAGGGGTGTTTTCAAAACATAGGCAAACCGTCCTGCAGTCCTGGATGCATTAATTATCTGAGTTGGATAGGCAAGACCTCTGTCCACAGAATACCAGGCATACTGTTTTTTGAGGGTGAAGCAGAGAAGCTGAAGGAATGTTTATCCGAGGGTAAGGTCTAGTACTGCTGAAGATGTGGCTATAATCAAACACTTAGGAGGGAGAACATGAGCTCTTAAGAGCATGGTTGTGTTCCTGTCCCATATTATTCCATACTTAGCATGTGGATTGCTTAATCAAAACAGGGGAGCTATCTGATGTTTAACACCCTGGATTTGCTTTATTCCATGCGTGAAGTTGAAGTGATACTTTCTGGGAAATACGCTGGACACGTGCTCACCAAGAAAGGAGCGAGATCTGGAGCAAGCTCTGAACGGGTATCCTGTTTCAGCAGAAAGTGTAGCTCCTACATGCCTTCCCAGTGAACAATTCTTACCAGCAGTACTGCATTTGGAGAAGTAACGCCCCATTCAGCGTGCTTTGTGTCGAGCCTTTTAGTATGTCCTTAGATTGTTTGCTTTTTCTGAGCTTTGCAAAGCTTTTCAGTTTTGCCTGTATCCTGGAATCCATGGAAGGGGATCAAGGGGCACTTTTTCCCAAAGGAGAGCAAGTATTGTGTAAAATGCTGCCAAGACAGAGGTGGGTCAGGTTTCTAAGAAAGGGGGAACAGGGTGTATATGGAGAGAAATAGGAGGGTTCCTGGAGGCCAGGAAGGACCCTGGGAAAAGAAGGCAGAATGTTTTCACAAATTTACAAATTCCAAAACCACGTGAGCTGCAGACATCAGTGTCTGTGACGAGGTCAAGATTGTGTCATCTCTCCCTTCTCTGAATCTGTTACTGCAGTGAGTTCTCAGGGGTCCCTCCTTGGAAATCACTGTGCAGGGAAAGCATGGCTGTCACTGTATATATTGTTCCAGTGTGCCAGGCTTTTTTCCTTTCACATCCTTCCTATGAATGTGGTTTTTTGTTTTTTTTAATTCACATTGGCAAAAGCTACTTTAATTGATTGCTAGCCTAAAGCTGTCCTGGGTAGTTACTGTGGGTTTAACCTGTAGCTTTTGGGGTCAGTTACAGGTATAACACTGAGCAAAAACTGCTCATCAATAAATGCCAGTAATTACACTCAGCAACTTGAACAGCCAGAACGAAACTGAAGCTGAAGAGATACTTTTTGTAGGCAAGAGAAGATCTTTAGGAATAAGTACGTAGTCTCTCTGTAGCACTTGGGAAGATACAAGCTAGTTGATGTTAGCCATGGTGCTCAAAGCTGACATGACTTCACCCCTTCTTGCAAGTTAAATGCTGAAGAGCTTGTCCACGGCTTCACCAGGAGTCTGTTTGAACCCTGTGTGTCTTTGCTAGGAGATTAGAGATCAAACATTGAAACTTTGCCTTGCCCAGCAGTGATGCAACACCCACTAACCTAGTTATTTAGCCACAGAGGAAGAAAGTCAGCGTGTGAATACTTTCCTTGACCAGGAAAAATATAAATTCTACAATTTCTGCTGCTGTTGTCTGGTAGCTACAGCTCAGTTGTAAACCTGCCATTCACTGGTTAAGGCACTGGTTGTGCAAGCCATACAGTGACTTCCAGGAGCCTTAGCGAGCCAGGTCATGGAAGAAGGGTAGCCACAGCTAGAATTAGACTGTGGCATGCAGGTGCTCAATCACAGGCAACCACTCTTGCCTTCAGCACTTAAATCAAGTGTCCTCCATTCCAGTCATGGGAAGTGTGGGTGGCCACCCGGCTGTCTCTGAGCAGCTCAGGGTCTTGGGGCTTGTTCATCCACCTCTGTTACGTATTTCTGCAAGCCAGTAGGAGGAATACATGGGAATAGAATTGCCTCTTTTGTACAGTGGTACAGTTTGTGCCTCATTGACAAGTGTAAAGTCCATCCACTCTTTTGGTGGACATTAGTTAATGATCTTTAGTCGTTCAGTTAGACTCCCTATAGCTTTATACCTTGGAGAACTCTATCCCTTGCCCAGCTTGGTGTGAAGTCATGGTTTTCTTGCTGTGCTCTATCTAGTTCCCTTTGTTCCAAATGCTGTATTTTGTCTACCAGATCATTAATAAATAAATAAAACCCTCATCAGCTTGCAGTTTCCCAAAGTAGTATGTTGCTCTGGCTTCTGTTTAAAGTTCCTGTCTTGTCTCGTTTAGGGCTCATTCACTCTTGGTGCCTCTTTCCCTTTCTGCGAATTTGTTTCATGCTCACTATTGCTGAATGCAACTGATGGGATGCCCCTCATTTATCTCACTATTCTGCTTTCTAAAGTGAATCACAGACCTGCAATAGAGGTTTTATGTCAGTGTCCTAAGTCTGTTTAGACCTATTCAAAGGCTTGTTTGAGTGAGTTGTGGCAATGTCCTGTTTTCAGCTGGGGTAGAGTTAATTTTCTTCCTAGCAGCTGGTGCAGTGCTGTGTTTTAGATTTAGTATGAGAATAGTGTTGATAGCACACTGATGGTTTCAGTTATAGCTAAGCAGTGTTTATGCGAAGTTAAGGACTCTTCAGTTTCTCATCCCCTAACAGCGAGAAGGCTGGAGGGGTACAAGAAGCTGGGAGGGGGCACAGCCAGGAATGCTGACCCAAACTGGCCAAAGGGATATCCTGTACCATAGGATGTCATGCTTGGTATACAAACTGGGGGGAGTTGGCCGGGGGTGAGGGGAATCACTGCTTGGTGACTGGCTGGGCATCAGTCACTGGGTAGTGAGCAACTGTATTGTGCATCACTTGTTTGTTTTGTGCAGGGTTTTGGGGTTTGTCTTGGTTTGGGTTTTTTCTTGAGTTTTATTTCTCTTTTTGTTATCCATCTTCTCACTGCTATTATTATTGTTATAATAATTTACTTTATTTCAATTATTAAATTGTTCTTATCTTGACTCATGGGGTTTACCTTTTTTCTGATTCTCTTCGCCATCCCACTGGAGGCGGGAGGGAGGTAAGCGAGCAGCTGTGTGGTACTTAGTTGCTGGCTGGGGTTAAACCACGACAGGCAGCTTGGTTGAGGTGAGGCAGAAGACCTGAAAAGGGATCTTTAGACTTGCAGGGGAATGAGATATCTAGAAATGCTTAATTATTCATGGGTAGATACAGGATTTCTTTTAGTGGGTGAGCATAAGCAGTTTAAGTGTACGATCTCTAAAAATCCCTTTTTTAGCCTTTTCCCTGTCAATTGATAGTTGTAGTTTCTTAAAGTGAAGAGTAATTTTCCTCTTCCATGCTGCTTTCCTGCAATAACCAAGTCCTTCTATAAATCTCTTTATCTTGCAGTGCCCTGGGTCTTTCAGCTTACAGAAGTGCTTACTTTTGACCTTTGTGCTTCTGTTTTGTCTTTGTGTCTCAATTATATTCTGAAGCTTGGAGCTGAGCAGTTGCATCCTCCACTTGACTTTCCATTGATCAAGGTCTCTTGTGATCTGTTTGTTCCTTGCTGAAAGTTGGCATCCTTTGAGCAGCAGAGGCTGATTGATAGTAATTTCCTTATGTGTCGAGGATTCCTGCTGAAGCTGAGATCTAACCATTCACTCTATTTTTCTTCTTCCTAGTGTCCTTCAGGTTTTGAACATCGGGTTCTGACTTCACTTCCCACCCCTGGCAGAGAAAAGAATGAAGCATGTTGGATTCGGTTTCCCTGCACACCACACCTTGGGCAGAAGGGGTTGCCCGCCTGGGAAGAAGGGACAACCTGCATCTGGCTGCAACAGGAAGAGTTTAAAAATAATAATCCTGTTACGTGCCATGGCTCTTCCTACAAACCTGACCCCACCTTGGGCCATCTGGAGAAACCCTGGTCTGTACCTGTCCAAAGAGGAGCCCTGGTAAAAACCTCGGCCAGAAGACTCTGTGCCAGGCAATAGCGTTTTCCCATGTGAGGAGCTGGGTTTGCTGGAGGAATCTCTCAACAGCTATTCTCTCTCTGCTATGGCAGAGAGTCTCCCGTGCCTCGGACTGGCTCTGCGCTCACTTGGCTTGCCCTCGAGGGCAAAGTAGTTGGCCATTTTGATTAAACCACCAGATGTGCATTTGGTATCCCACGGACTCGCAGAGGAATTGGAAGGAGCTTGTTGGTGGAAGCCCTGTGGGAAAAGGGTGTGCTGTTTCAGGGGGTTGGTTTCAGTGTGCCCATCTTGGGAGCACCCGTTGTTGTTCTGCAGGGAGGGGTGGTGACTGCAGTGTAGAAGGCTTCCTCTTGTCCACCTGAGTGGAACAGGAGGACATGGAGTTTTTCGCTGTGCCAACTGAGCCCCATTGAATCAGAAGCATGTTTCAAGAAGTCTCTATGCTGTTCTCAGCACTTTCCTGATACACCAGGCTGCTGTAAAATAAGCACAGATGCTAATAGCTGTTTCTGGGACATAAAAACATCATTTTGGGTTTGTTTCTGATCTGTCTTGCTACAGCAGAGAAATGGAAAGCCTGGGTGTGGCCTTAACAGAGCCCTGGATGCTTTTCAGAAGGGCATTTTCTATAGATGAAATATTTTTTTACTAATCTGGGAACTTTCTACAGTGAATATGAAGCCAATGTTAAGTGTGTCCCCATCAGGTGTTTTAGGCATCTCTCCCTCTGAGAAGGTACCAGTGACAGACTTCTTTTTTCAGAGCTGTATTAAGAACAAACGCATTTGATATTTGATGTGTGTGACTGAGGGGAAAGAATTGGCAGGTCCCTGTGGTTTCAAACCACCTTGGGGAAGAGTTGTACACTATTGTAATCTATATGTAAAAGTAGCTGCAAATTACATAGAAGCTTTTCTAAACCTTTTTAAATATATATATTATATATTTTAATTGAAAATGAGATTATTGGATTAAAAAACCCGCATTTGCTGCATCTGTCCCCTTGATACCAGATAACACTACAGTATGGGAGGGGACAGGCCTAAGGCATTTTGGGTCAAGAAGCTGAAAATGTCATTGGAAAAGTGGGAAGGGCACCACAATGTAACTGGGGAATGGCTGCTCTCCCCAGAACAGGCAGAAGGTGCCTGCGTGGCATGGCATTCAGCCACAGCTATGCAGAAAGCTTCTCTTTCCTCAGCTGGGCACTCCCACCAAGCCTAGAGCACAATGTTAAAGAATGCTAATCATTAACAACGTGCTCATTCTCAGCTAATCCCTTAAGTAGCTGGACTGCAGCTGATACATAGGACAGATTCCCACATCTGCTGAGAAGATGGTGTGGACTACATCATGCTAGATATGCTGACACTCTGGTAACCCTTATGGACAACAGTCTGTTGTATTTGATAGCTTGCTTTTTGGTTTCCAAAGGTTTTTGTTTTCCTCCTGAAGCTTCTGCTACTTCTGTGGAACTTGAAACCTGTAGGCACACCCTTGGGGGATATGCCTGGGGTCCTGCCCTGTCTTTTTGTTCTTGCAGGCCAGAAGCTAGGAGTCAAGAGGTTAGTTCAGAGCATTAGCTGGCATGTTCCTGTTACGTTTTTGGTGTTTACAGTGGCAGGGTCTGTGGGAGACATGGTGCTTTCATAGTGTTCTGGTAGGCTTGGTCTGGCAGAAAGCCTCTCCAATGCTTTCTGAAGGTGGCATGGCTTCTGTTCAGAAGGTTTTTGTCATGCAGTGGAATGAGCCATACTGTTATACCACCTTGTCTGCTCTGTTTTCATGGGTGGGTTGACCATGGCTGGACCCCAGGTGCCCACCAAGCCACTCTATAACTCCCCTCCTCAGCAGAAGAGGGAGGAGAATGTAAGGTGGAAAAAATAAACTTGTGGGTCAAGGTAAAGACAGTTTAATGAAGCAAGAGCAAAAGGTGTGTGTGCAGAAGTGAAGGAGAACAAAAGGTGTTATTCTTTACTTCCCATCAGCAGGCCATGTTTGGCCACTTCCCGGGGAGCAGGGCTTCAGTATGTGTAGCGGTTGCTCCAGGAGACAAATATCGTGAATAACAAATGCCACCACATACACACCCCTCCTCCTTTCTCTTAGCTTTTACATCTGAGCCGACATTCTATGGTATGAAATTTCCCTTTGGTCAGTTTGGGTCAGCTGTCCTGGCTATGTCTCCTCCCAAGATCTTGCCCACCCCCAGCTGTGATGCTGTGGGAGCGCTGCTCAGCAGCAGCCAAAGCACTGCTGTGTTACCAGCACCTCTCCAGCCACCAATACAAAGCACAGCACTGAAGGCTGCTATGGGACTCAGCCAGACCCAGTACAACCACCTCGTCTGCTCTGTTTTAATGGGTTTAATTTCATTTTCATTTGAGTGGAGATTGGAACAGGAGTGGTTTGTCTGGTTACCTGCCACAAGGAATCATCAGCAGTTTTATCTTTTCAAAGGCTTTGGTGGCAGACCATGCTATAGTTAGATAACCTTTGCTTTGAAGATTGCCTTCATGGCAGAGACCTCATGGTGACAAGTTTCAAATTTACCCATAATCTGCATGTCTGGCCATACTTCATTGTAACAAACAAATAAAAAGGCAGATCCAAAGCTGGGATCCCAGGTCTTGCAGGCTTGAATTGTGGATGCACATTCTCACTGCAGTTAGCTCATTACACAAATGGATAGATAACCTTTCCACAAACACCTGATGGCATGTGTTGCACATAAGAATCAGCTGTTCAGGGCTTCAGCTAATGGATCTGGAGGGATTTGTGTTATTTGGCAGATAATAGGCCATCTTGTCGGCTTGGGCTCTGAGGGGAAATGAATCCTGTGATTTTCAGAGCAAGTTGACTGGCTACCTGTACTTCATAGCCATGGATCAAAGGACAAGACATCAGTACGTGTGGTCATGCTCTGTGTGAATCTCTAGCTCATTTCGCATGAAAACAGACCCCAAATCCATAGGAAGGACAACATGAGTAACCAGCGCTTCAGACCTGCAGATCCACGATGAGCTGTTTCTGGCTGGATTGGTCTGTGGGGAACAAGTGCTGTCTTCATACTGTTGCAAGGTGTCCTCTAGGTGTGACAGCACTAGGGACCTGATCTGATCTCTGACTGCAGAGAGGCTGGCCCCGAACACTTGAGTAGTGCCCTGGGAGGTCTGACATGCTCTCGGCTAGTACATGCCCTCAACCTCTTCCAGCTGAAGGAGCTGCAGCCCAAGTACACCAAGGCTCATCGTGGCTGGTGCCCTACAACGTGAGTTCATAAGACACTCTGTCCTTTCATCAAGGAATAGACAACCTATCTTTTTTTTTTTTTTTTTTATACTCCCAGGCCAGACTCCTGGGGAGTCAGCTGTCCTGGGGGCAGCACTGGAGACGGGAGCATCTCTGGCTGGAGTCCTGCTGTACGAGCGCACTGACAGTGATGTCTCTGTCTTGCGGTGGTCCACGCAGGTGCTTACTGTCTCCTCAGCACAACAGGAGCAGACAGTGGCTGGAGAAGCCTGAGAGCACGCTAGTGATGAGGATGGTGTTCAGAGGACTAACAGTGCTCAGGAGTGCTCGGTAAACCATGAATGTAATGTTGCAGGCTCAGGCAGGCACTTGCCTTCTTGTTTGTATGTGTAGCAGGATAGCTTGGATCATGGGCATGGAGGGCTGGGGTGCAGAGAATTCAGGAGTTCTCCAGTCCCTTCACAGATAACTTCTTTTTTGTAAACCTTGAGCTTTTCTAGCCTGGGATATTTCCTTATAGGACACAGGAGACTTTTGAAGTTCCTAAACTGCTGCTTGCTGAAAGGCTGTACCTGGCAGAGGGTCGCCCAATATTTGTCCAGTGTTTTGTATTCTTGCCCAAAGCATTTGCTACTGACTGCTGCTGGATTCAGGGTAGTGTCTTGTTGAATCTTTGTTCTGCTTTAGCACTGCGGGCCCCATACTTGTGGGCTAGTTTTTGCTCTAATGAAGGATTGGGCTGGGATTTTGAGAGTAGCTGTGAGCTGGGTGGGGAGGGAGGGGGCCGGTGACATGGGGAGTGATGCTTCTGGATAAGTGTCTATTGGGAGTGGGCAGGGCACTCTTGGCGTGAAGCCTTATGTTGCGTTGTGTTTTCCTTGTCCTTGCTGAGCTCGGGTAACAACTTTCTTCGTCTCCAGAGGATTAAATGCCATCTTTCACAGCATGAAGCCACCATGCAGCACGGGGCGCAAAGGATTCAGGTTAACTAGGTCCATGGAGCGTAGTAGGAGGCAGACTTGTTGATTTTGTTTACACCTGGGTTTAGCAGATTGCTTGAGCCTTTTTTATAACTTAAGCATACTTTACTACCAGCTTCCTATGAGAGCTTGGAGTACTGAAAGCTTCTTAGAGCCTTTAATTTTCCTCGATGTGTCTAAAAAACATGTCATCCCCTACCCTGTGCTGCTTTAAAAACAACAGTCAAATCATCCTGGTAAGTGAGAGAAATGAAAGCAGTGGGAGAGTTCCAGAGCCTGGGTGTATTCATAAATGAGGCTCATACTAGAAGCAAGTAGTACTAATCAGCTTTTCCAAAGGAAATGCCTAGAAAGCTTTTATGTAGATCATAATTTTTAAATTTTCTTACTTAGTTGCTTATTTATAGCCACACTCAAATGCTTCAGGGCTAGCCTTGCTCCAGGAATGAGAAACCTGTGTCTGGTGCCAGGGGTCGGAGTGCCTTGAGCGTGGTGTCCTGGACTGTCACCAAAATAATGTGCAAGTTTGTACCCATTGTAAAAAAAAAAAAAAGGGGGGGGGGGCAGGGCAAAAACAAAAGAACCCCAAAACCCTACACAACAAATCAATCAACTCTGGGACATAAGCATGAACAGAGATAGCTTAGGGTTTGCCTCACCTGCATGTCTAATGAAAAACGTGTTGTAATTAGTGTGGGAAAAGCAAGCAAGAGATGAGTCTTGAAACCTGAAAGATCTGCCCATGTGAAAGCTCGGTAGCCTGTGGTAACCCATCACCACAGTTGCTTGCCCTGCAAGAAAGGGATCCCCACTCTTCAGTAGCCTTAATTTCTCTCCTCACGCTCTGGATGTGTCTGTAGTCAATGGAAAACAATCTGATGGAATCAAAATTGCATCTAATGTTGTGGGGTAAAGCAGGGAGATGAGGCAGCAGAAGCTGAAGGTGAAAGGGCTGATAGTGTTGCATTTATGGTTCTGTGGCTAAGGCAGCATTACGGTGTGTGGTAGAAGGGGATGTTCGCAGCTGGTGCCGTGGTGCTCTGTGTGGTGCTACCCTGTGGTGCTCCCCAAGGTGCCTTGAGAGGTTTGGCTACATAGAAGACAGGTCACTTCTCCTGAAAGGAGCCTTTTTCATGAGGCAATGGGGATGGTTCTGTGAAATGATGCTTCCAGCACAGTGGAGTGTTCACCTGGTGTGATCCCAGGAAGGGTTTCTGCATTGCTAGCACAGATGTCCGCTGCACACAGGGCAGGCACCACTAGCTGACATAGTTTCCACCCCATCCCCTCTGCACTCTTTCACCCATTTCTCACAATACATTTTTTACATAATAAATCTCTGCTTTTGTTTGCTCTCTGTAGCAGTGTAACTTCTGAATCATTACAGGCTCTTTGTTACCATCTGTGCTAGCAAGACTGTAGAATGTGCTAGACTAGGGGAGAATGTTTGACAAATAAAAACCTGTAATCCTCTGCTCTGTGTCTCATGCGGTTTGTTCTGTTTCACTGGTGAGGACCAGTTATTTTTTCCTGGCCCTTGGCTTCTTTCCTCCCTCCTCCTCACCTATTAGGGCCACCCCTTGGCCAAATACCCCTTAGCTGGCCAGAGGTGGAAGGGTTGCGGTGTGACAGCCCTGAAAGTGTCCGGTATGCTCTGCAGTATGTAGAGCCCCTTGTTACAACTTGCTGGCAGACTCTTCATTTTATGTAGCTACATTAATCTTTTGAGTGTCAGCAACTCTACCAGTTATCTCTAGGAATAGAGATGGATTTGCTGCTACTCTATTCTTTCAGCCACCCCATCCACAAGCAGATGCTGACACTTAATTAGGACAGATGAGCATGTGAGTGAGCTTTTATCCTTGCTTGCATACCCTAAATCCTCCATTAGAAAAGGTTACTACAGCTGAGGAACATTTTTTTTTTTTTTTATATTAGAAGATAATGGCTTGGAGCTGCCCATCAAAGGTGATACGAATGTCAGAGTGGAAGCCTGGTCATTCCTTGGGACTGCTCAGAGGTATGCAAGTGGGTAAGAGGCCTCCGGGCAGGAGGCAGCTTCAGCTAGGTACCTTAAGGTACCTTGACATAAGGCAAGTAGGAATGCAGGTACAGTCTGAGCCAGTGAAGCAGCTTGTGAGGAACATCATGGAGCCCTTAAAACAGTGTGGCATTCCAGCTGGTCTTGTCTTCTCACAGCTGGGATGAGGCTGAAAATGTGCTGTTGCCCTCTGCCCTCCTGGTGCTCTGTGTACCGCAGCTCAGGAGAGGTCTTGCAGAAGATGAGATCGGTTCTGTGCCTTGGTCACATTGCTTTGGAGTGGGGATGGGTAAGGAGGTCAGAGAGAAAAAAGGGAAGTACAGAGCATGGATTCCCCTGGCCTGGTTAGACACACAGACAGCAAGTTGAGAAAGTCTCGTTCATGAAATTGTGTGGTGTGTACGGCCAGAAAACTTGCATTCAAAGCCTTCAATATTCAGTAATACTCCATCAGTTCTGATGGAACTACTATTTTTCAATGGTATTCTTTAAAACAGTTAATGCAAAAAAAACTCTGGAAAGGATCTTAGGGTTCCTGCTTCATGATTTAAGCCAATCTCCAAAAATGGGGGATTAGGAGGAGACCCTTAAGGGACCTGTCTGTCCTTCACCTGTTCCTCGGGCCCTTAGGGCTTCCTGCAAGCACATAACGGTAGGTGCTGTTGGAGGAACAGTATGCCAAGGGTGGATTTGGCTGCTGTTGATCAGATCAGAGTGGATGCCTTCAAAACCTGACATAGAACAGGGGGCCACGCATTTCTCCCAGTAGCTGTTAACACTTTGTATGCTGATTTGAGCATTATCCTGTGACGCTTAAGCATTGCCAAGGAGAGCAAAGTGCAGAATAGATGCCAGGCTTGGATGCTTTGGCTCAGAGTTGCTTTTGATGCGTGTGATGGTCTGCAGTAGTGACCAGTCACAGTCCTGCTGTGTTCTGTCCTAACAGCTACGTGGGTTCAGTGCACCTTGTTTGTAGTATGTCGGCCTTTCTTGCTGTCTTGGGAGACCTCCTAGCTCTCCAAAGCTTTCACCATAAGCGTTTTGGCCTATGGAGTAGTTGCCTGCTGAGCAGTAGTACCTGAAGCCAGTGCGAAAACTTCACCACCTTTTCTGCTTGGTTTCTGGCCAGAGACCTGCTTTGCCCCAGGTGCTTGCTGGCTGAGGAACACTTCTGTGCCACCAGAGATGGGACCATGTGTGAGAGCACAGCGGGGCGCTCTGTTGCCTTACGTCGTGTGGCTGTTGTGGTGGAGTGGCTGGTGTGGGGGGAAGGCAGACTGGGCAGTCGGGAGATGGTGGGGTGCATGCTGCTGGCTCCAGAGCTGTCCTGGCAGGACAATCTGTCCCCAGCTCCCATGTACGGGTTTTTTTCCACCCTCTGCTGCTATGGTAAGACCAGCAGGCGTAGGCCTGATTTTTAATGGGTGGGTTGTAGGAGCTGTGATGGGAACCATTGCTGCAGTGCAGCTTGCTGGTTTCTGCAGGCTGGGGCACACTGTTCCTCCCACCATGAAGCTTGGGGATGGCTCAACTGTTACAAAAGCAGTCCTGGCTGTGCCTGCCAGCATGCCTTTCTGCTACAGGCTGTTGCAAGAAACTCACTGACTGTTTTGAACATGTGCCTGCATCCTCCCCTGAGTAATTCCAGGTAAGGTCACAGTAACCTGGCTCCCGCATGGGTGTGCTGGACATCCCGGAGGGTTCCTACGGAGAGGTACCCCAGGCTCTGGCAGCTCTCCTGCTTCCAGCCTCCAGAGCAATAGCGAGGAATATCCCAGTCTGAGCAGATGAAGGGAGCAGGGGACACCAGGCAGGGTCCCAAGCATTGAAGCTGCCAGATGTATGGCGTGCCACGTGGCTTAGAGTCATCTGCTTACTGCAGTGGCGTACTGCCTGCACTGCCCTTCCTGGGAAGCCTCAAAGCCTGGACCTTGAGTGCAAGAGCTTCACAGCCTGGCTGGGCACAGGAGAAGAGCAGAGGGGCTTGATAAGATGAAGGACCAGCTCATGGGTTTCAAAAGCTAAGCTGTAGTTACTGGCGTGGGTGTAGAACTGCCCTGAAGTGTCTGGTCAACAGGCTCTTACAGGCTCGTCTAGTGACACAATCCCCCATACTTGAGTTACCTGCTACAAGACCTACTTGGGACAAGATAGTAACTTTGCTGGCTCTGCGGGAATGGGAGTAGGTGGTTGCTTCATCTCTTGCTTTCCAGCTCTGAGGTCATGTGGGGATGTTTTCTTCTTGTGGGGGAGCTGAGGCTGACAGTTTCCCCTGGCCTTGCCAGCTGCTATGCTGCTTTCTGGTTAGGGTTGACAGCCCATGGAGCGCTCCATCTAGCTGCTGCGACCAGTGCTTGTTCTGCCAGCACAGCAAGCGGCAGCTGCCCTGGCCCCTGCAAGGCCAGCTCTTGGTGCATAAACAGAGATGGAGGGAAAAAGGGAACCTGTTTCATGGCTCCTGAGGGTGGAAAACCCTCTGCCCCCAGCTAGTGCCGTGCTGTTGCAGCCTTCCCTTCGCCTAGCAGGTGGTGAGGATGTCGCTGGGAGCCAGCCCCGGGCGGCGCGGGGCTGCGGATGTGCTGCTTGCACGGGGAGAGGCAAGCCCTGCGGAGAACAGGCTGCTCAGATCATCCCAGCCCTGCAGGGAACAGAGCTGCTTTCACAGGGGAAAGGCTGGCAAAAGGACTGGCAGGCAGCTGGGCTGCTACGGTTAATTGGAGTGCTGCACCTGACGGTGAGCAGGACACCCAGCTGCTCCGGTCTGTGCCCAGCCTTTGCTGGGGCTAAATGGTGGTACAGCAGTGCCTCTCCCACTACTCTCAAGCCAAGCCTGGTGGCAGCTGTCCCAGCACCAGTCATTCGGGCACTGGTGCCGCTGTCCTGGCACCGGTACTGACTTAGCCAGTACTGCCCAGCACCTGTTGTCCTGGCATTTTACTGCCTGGTCACCAGCTTGGCCCAGTACAAGCTGGTCCAGCCCCAGTGCAGGCTCCCCCAGCCTGTGCTGCAGGCTGGGAAAAGAGCTGGTCCTGGGTTT
Source organism: Falco rusticolus (assembly GCF_015220075.1). Taxonomy (NCBI): domain Eukaryota; kingdom Metazoa; phylum Chordata; class Aves; order Falconiformes; family Falconidae; genus Falco; species Falco rusticolus. Next base: position 13,170,095 of record NC_051200.1, on the reverse strand, counting down.
TGGCATTGCTCACTGAGTGAGTGCAAACAAAATGCTTCTTCCTTAGCTGCAGAAGCAGCACCCACACCTCACCCACCTGTGGCCAGGTACCTGGCAGGGGAAAGGCCTCCAGCACCCTCCTTGCTGGAGCACCACAGCCCCTTGAAAACCTTCTTTCTCCCTCTTCCTGTTGAACATGCAACACTGTGGGCGTTACTCATCTGAGTAGGGGAAGAGGATGTAGCTGAGCTGAACAGGACAGGTCCAGCCTTAGTAACCAGCTGCTGGCCCTGGACCAGAGTTGTCAGCCCAGGACCCTGCCATGGCTGGGAACGTTGGGTTTCCTGGAGCTGGAGCCATGCTGGGGCTGCAGTCAGCCAGGCACCACTGTCCTGCCTTCAGAGCAGCTGTGTAAGTTTGGATCCCTTCCCAACATCTGGCAGAAATAAAGCATGCATCCATGTCAAACGTAATATATTTATAGCAAAAATAGGCTTTTTCTGTAGCTTCCATACACAAGGTTTTCTCCCCGTACATTTACGCAGTAAACAGGTCGACTGAAGCAGCGTGCACTGGGCTGACTCAACAGCTGCTCTTGCTTCAGGCTCCCACTTATCACAGGTGGCCTCATTCCCCTTTTGTGGCTGCTCTGGATCCTGTACTGGATCCCTCGTACCTCCCCAGCCAGGGGCTGCGGCATGGGCTGGGAGCAGCCCTAGGATGGGGGGACCAGTGGTGCATGCTCCTGCCCACCAGGCAGAGGGCAAGGCTGGTGCGTGGGCTGTCCCTGTTCAGAATGGGGACAGCCCAGGGAGTCCCCCCAGCCCAAGATCAAGAGGCTTCCTGTAGCTCACCTGCACTGACCACAGGCTCCTCCACCATGCTGTTAAGCAGCAAGTGACCGGACACAGGACCTTAGCCCTCTCGTGGTGGCAAGAAGATAAGATACAAGCCACGTTAACTCAGGAAGCCTCCCTTGTTCCTCCTGCCCCTTCAGTTTATGGGAGGCAGAGGAGAGGCTTCGGGGCAAGCTCCCTGAGGACTGCCCAAAGTCACCTGCGAAAACCTCCAGAGCCTGAACACTGCCAGAGACCTCCTCGCCCTGCTGTCAGAGAAGGCAGAGCACTAGGGCACCCTGCCAGCAAGAACTTCACAGTTTGGAGTTCACCTGGGTCATCTCTTGTCCAGCCCAGAGGGGTTTGGCACATAGATCTAAAAGGGCAGGACGTGTAGGCAGCCAAGTGCATCCCCTCCTCGTCCCAGGCTGGGGAAGGGCCCTCGCTGGCAACCCACCCCCCTCCCTGCCTGGCCACGCAACTCAGGACATTGCAACGCACCCGCAAGCTGCCCGCAGGATGCATCAGCCCAGCGAGGCCAGGCACCGCGGGGCGGCTGGCGAGCAGGGCAGCTGGCGCAGCCAGGGAAGGAAGCCAGCTCTCCCCTCTGCCCTCCCCGCAGCGGCCGAGACCCCGGCAGCACCCGGGTGAGGAGCTCCTGCTCGGGGGGGGGGGGGAGCATCCCTCTAAACTGGCCCCGGTCCCCTCCCCCCTCCCTCTCCCTCCGCATCTTTGGCAGTCCTCCTTGGACATGTTCAAGTCTCCAGCATCACACCGACATCTCAGCAGCACGGACTTGCCTCACAGTTTGGTAATTGCACGTAACGGGGCCACTCAGCGAGCCCCACAAGGCGGGGGGAGGGGGGAAAAAGGAACAAGACAGTCAAGTAAACTAAATTGAGTAATCCCTCGCTGTCCATCCCAGCATGACAGGTCACACACAAGTCCAGGGAGAGAGGCTGCTGCCCGGCCCTGCCGCAGCACAGCTCCCCACCGTTTAGGAGATCATGTACTGGGTGATGGCTTGCAATGCATACAGCAGCTCTGCCTGCATTCGGGCTTCCAGGATGAGCAGGTTCACGTGAACCTAAGGGAGAAGTAAGAGAGGTTCAGGCAGCTGCAGTGTGCTGTGGGCAGCAGTGCAAGCAAGTGCTCACCCAGGCTAGCGAGTCTTTTAGCATGGGACAAAAGATCACCAATGTTTCCAGCGCAGGGCAGCTGCCCCTTCTCCCTGCTCCCAGTCCTGCGGGCTGTGGCTGCCTCCCACAGCCACGTGCTGGGGAGTCCCCAGAGCACTTGGCACCAGCACGCTGGGCTGGCACCACACAGTCCCTGCCACCCACAGCAGCTTCTCCTGAGAGTTACAGCTGGACCCAGAGCTCACCTGGAGGCACTCACCGATGAGGTAACGGCCTTGGAGATCCCAGCACTGCCGATGGCCCCTGTGCTCATCACACTGCAGGCAGCCCCATGCCACACTAAGCCCAGCTCCTTACAAACAGCCAGTTTCCAGTCCCCGCCCCCAGCCTTGGACTGGTTTGGTGGCTCAAAGGTTTCCTATGCACCCCCTGAAGCACCCCAGCCTGTAGCTCCTGCCCATTCCCAGCCCCACTGCAGCCTGTCAGGGCCAGGGGCCAGCTGTCCCACCTTTTCACTGTGCTTGAACTGCTTCCAGAACCTGTCAAACATTTCTGGGTTTGTCTTCTCAGGGTAGCAGGTTACAGTTTTAATGTAAACTTTGAGCATTCGCTCCAGGAGCTGATTCACTTCTGCGTAGTCGTAGTCATCGTACCTGCGGGGACAACAAGGACGAGTCACCGGCAGCATCTTGCCTGTAGTCTGCCCAGGACATGGCGCAGGGGCAGGGGTACACCTGGCAGTGGCCACCAGGCACCAAAGTGCCGTCCCCAAAGCACCCTGCCCTGGCCAGAGAAGCTGAGTACCTCTTCCCTGCCTGGCCCAACATCCAGGCAGGCGTTTCACCTCTGTCTCTTTTCCAAGCCCATCTACAAGACAGCCCGAGTGCCCTACCCTCCCCTCCCACCTGGGTCAGCTCAGTTTTCTCCTCTGGACCATGAGGATGGTTTCCCTACCTAATGCCAAACATGCAGTGGATGTAGTTCCAGATGCCCCGCTTGAAGACGGAGGGTTCACAGCCCTGCCGCTTGGCCATGGCGCTGCTTTGCAGACCATCCACCATCCGAAACTTCTCATCCAAGAGATGCCCGATGTCAGAGTAGAGCCGGTTGACCAGTGAGAAGCCATGGTCTTCCCAGGAGTAATCCTGTTGGCACAGCAAGAGGCTTTCGCAACTGCAAAAAGGAGCCCAGGGCATGTTCCTAGGAAGAAGGTCTGGAGACCTCAGGACACAGCAGAACTCGCTCTAGGGGTGGCTCTGCCACAAACCACAACATCCCTCACCAGGCAGCTTCTGAGCGATTTTAACCCTTGCCTCCATGAGGGTAATGTGAAGAAATTAGCAGCCCCTGGGGACAGAAGTCACCAGTCACTTCCCTCTCCCCAACCCTAGTGGGGCAGCTCCCCTCTCTCAGAGCTTCGCTTCGCTGCTCAGGCATTTTGCAAAAGCAGCTGCGCCACATCCCAGCTGCACGGGCACCCCCACAACCGTCCACTCCCCACCAGGAGCAGAGAGGAGAGGTGGCAGCCCGGGCTGCTGCCTGCCGAGAGAGCAGGAACCTCACCTGGACTCTGAATACCTGCGTCTGATCCTCGTCGCGCCGAGCAAAGTCCTGGTATCCAAAGTCAGGGTCCTGCATGTAGCATGCAAGGTTGGTGGCACCGGTGACTTCCCCGTCGGTATCTGCGAGAGGGGAGAGCCCCACAGATGGGTCGGAGTGATGCTCAGCTGCCCTGTTCCCAGCCGCAGCAAGCATCCAAAGCTGGGCCTTGCTGTGTGTCTTTGGGAAGTGCCACTGCCTTCTTCCCCCGTGCCAGCATCCCAGGAGCCCCTCTCCGAACGATACATCATGGAAAATGTAAGGATGGACATGGGGGAGCAACCCAGGGATGCCATATGAATTCCCACCTTGCACACCCACCTCCGCTCCTTGCCCCTCACCTTCCTCTCGGTCCTGCTGCAGCATCCTCGTCTCCTCCCTCCCCTCGGTCTCCACATGGATCCGCTGCATGCGTTCCCGGAGCGAATCCAGCTCCATGCAGGAGTCCAGGGACTGCACAGACACAGGCTCAGGGGTGAGCACAGTGGTCCCAGCTGTGTCCCACATCCCCCTGTGGACCCACCCTCAGGGGCTCACCCGCTTGCGGTTGATGCGCAGCAGCTCCTGGCTGTAGCCGTTGCCCGCGGTGGTGTCACAGAAGCACTGGTTCCCGGGTGACAAGGGCTTCATTGAGCCTCGGCCCCCCGGCCCTTCATCCTGCTCGCAGCCACAGCCGAAGACAAAGCTGGCAAGTGCATGGCAATGTGCCAGGAGGACGACGGCGTGCACAAGCTCTGCCAGTGACCAGCTCCACTCGCTGATTTTCAGCAGCTTCTGCAGGACATGGACAGACCAGTGATGCCATGCAAGCAGGTGGCCAGGGTGCTGGCAACCCCTGGGGATGCTGCTGTCCTCAGCACCACCCTGGTCTCTGGCTGGTAGCCCCCTCCCCAATACCTCAATGTGCTCCTTGGTGATGAGCCACGGCCGGTGTGCCAGGATCTTGTTGATCTCATTGAGGTTGCGGAGTTTGGGGGGGATGAAGTCGAGGCCGCGCAGCCACTGGGGATCACCCCCTGCCCGCAGGAACTGCAGCACATGCAGGTTCACCAGGTACCGGCACTGGTGCCGGGCAGCAGCCTGCAAAAGCAGCACGTCAGCATCCCCTGCACTGGTGACACAGGTGTCCTGGGACCCCACACCCACCTCTCGCCCAGCCTCCAGGACATCAGGGTTTTGGCCCCTGCAGAGAAGCCCACAGCACAGGCTGGATGCTGGGGCGAGAGCAGGGAGCCCCATGGGGCTGAGCAGAGCTCCCCATTCCCTCCAGCAGCTCCCAGTGGGGCTCACCATGATGGCGATGTAGTGCCGGCAGTCGAAGGGCAGCGGGCCGTCCATGTGCATCAGGTAGTGCTGAGTCTTGAGGAAGCTGTCGAGGTACTGCGGGTGGTAACCCATCTGCTGGGTCACTGCCTCCAGCCGCCCCCGGCTCGCCAGCACCTTCACAAAGAGGAACTGAGGGCGCTCGGGGTCACTGCCAGACATCTTCACTACCTGTGGGGAACATGCTTTGCTTAGCTCTCCCCAGAGCAGCCCCTGCTGCAGCATCCCACCGCAGCCAAGCCCAGGCTTTGCAAAGGGCTGGAATCCCCTCTCCTGGTTTGGTGCTCCCAGAGGGACACCACCAGGTCAGAAGCCACCACAGAGGGCTCGGGCTGGGGAGCTGGGCAGAGCTCAGAGCTCAGCAGGGTCACTGCTAGTGGGAGGACAGGCTACAAGAAACACAGGTTGGTCTCTGCCTCGGAGAGGGCACTGCCTGGTGGGCAGAAGCAAAGGGCAAACTAGGAGGGATGCTTCCTTGCAGCCTTAGGGGCAAATGCAAGGCTGGAGCAGGAGAAACATGACAGACAAAAGACCTCCCCAGAATGGACCAACCCATCAGCCTCAATGCCAGGCCCCTGCACCACCAGCACCCAGCCCACCCATCTAGCAGTGGGACAGGGGGAGAGCCGTTGAGCCAACTGAGCTGATGCTGGGCTCCTGCTGCAGCAGGCCATGGGACAAGCAATGTCCTGCCACCTGCCACACATTTGGGAGCACATGGAGGGGCGCAGAAGTCTCCCCACGTGCTGCTCAAGGAGACAGTGTGGGAGCAGGTTCCACAGCACACGGGTGCGTGGCACAGCTGACACTGAGTGCGCCCACCAGTGAAAACACAGACGGGCAACGCAGCAAGGGGTGTCCATACACCTCCAGCGGCGCCTGCCCCAGCCCTGCACTGGGGCCCCAGTCAAGCACAGCCCCAAGCCATGCCACCCCAGTCTCTCCTAAGAGGGTGGTCGGAGCTGAGGGCAGGGATGTACAAAAGGTGCCCAGGCAGCTGCTGAGTCCCAACGGCCCCGTTGCCACCTCATACCCAACAGCGGGTCTGCACCTGCAGCCCACCTGCACCAAGGCTTGGGCGCAGCTGGTGCTAACCCTTATCACACAGAAAGTCTCGGCTCCTGCGCAGGAGCCCAGGCAGTGCCCTCGGATGCAGAGGGTGCACATCCCATCCTGAGCTCTAACCAAAATCTCCCCTGGGAGCAACTGGCCACACTGACACTGCTGTCGTCTTCCTCCCACCTGTTTCTCTGGTGCAGTTACCCGAAGGCTGGTGACTGGGGCACAGTGACCACAGTGGCACAACAGCAAACCCGGAACACATCTGCAAACCAGCCCCTGCTCCACCATGACCCTGGGTTGTCACCACTTGCCAGGACACACACACAGCCCTCGGAGCCCTGACCAGGAGCCCTGATGCCCTGTGCCTTGCCTGCAGCTATCTCACTAATCAGAGCCACATCAGGCCTTGACTTCTACAGCAACTCAGTGTGCTGCCATAAAGCAACCCAGAAAGTCGGAGCAGCACCGGCAGGGATGGCAAAGCCACGGGGACAGAGCAGAGCACACCAGGGTGAGAGGGACAGAGAGGGGGCTGAGCTGCGAAGCAGCACGGAGCAGTTGCACCTACAGAGGCAGCAGAGGAAGCAGCTCAGGCTATTTTCTGCTGTCCTGCACTTCTGAAAAACACACCATCAGTCAGGGTCAAGAGATTTACTTGATGCCATTTGGAGCTTCCTCTTCACTTTTGGCCAAAGTGGTCCAAAAAAGACCCCGAAGCCCAAATTAAAGTGGGGAGGGATGAAGAACACCAGCTTCTCTGTCCCACAGGAGAAGGTGCAAACCAGAAGTGACCTGCAAGAGTACCCCCAAAGTCCCTGTGCTCAGGGAACGAGCTGCCCCGAGGACACCCACAGGCTACAGCCACTGGTCTTCCCCTTCTGGTGGGCAGAGGTGGAGGGAGCCGGGGGGCCCTTCGGCTCCCCTGGTGAAGGTAGGTCCCAGCGAGGAGCTGTGTGACTAGCCCATGGCTCAGCCTCTGGGGCCACCAGCTCTCTTTGTTCTGCTTGTCCAGGTGATGATGGAGCAAGCAACCAGGCAGACATAGCTTGGGAGGATGAAAGGCAGGTCCCCGGTCCCCCGGCTAGGCTCTCCTGCCTGCTCCCCACGGCACCAGCTCAGCCCAGGGTCTCTCCTGCTGGCACCACCAGCCGCATCTCCCCGAGCCTTGCTTACCCAGCCTCTTGCATCGCCCCCAGTCACCTTCCTCACCCACCCTAGCCATAACCCTCCTCCTCCTCCCCCCCTATGCCCACTTGCAGCCCTGGGTGGTGGGAGCATCACCCCCTCCTACAGCCTCTCTCCCGGGGAGGGGGGGGCTTTCGTGTGTTCAAGCCCCCTGAACCCCAAAAGGTACCCCGAACCCATACCCACCGCCAGCCTCACCCCCTCCCTTGCCGGGCAGGTGCTGCCGGGGGAACGATGCCCGGCGCTGCCCGGGCAGCCAATCGCCGGGCAGCACTTTGCATGTAAAGCAGGCAGGAGGCTGGGGGAGCCCAGCCGGTCCTGCACCCTGCGACCGGGAACAAGCCCGGGCAGCGCCGGGAGCCGCGGGAGAGGGGCTGGGAGACCCCGCCTCGCCCCGCGACCGGCCGGGCAAGACTCTGCAGTGTGAGCCCCGCCAGCCCCCGGGGCTCCAACCCCCCCCGGGGCGAGACCGCGGCTCCGCCGGTACCGGTGACTCCGCCGGTGATGCTCGCCGGGGCCGCGGCCGCGGCGGGGCACTTCTCACCCGATCCCCCGCCCCGTTTCTCGAGGGGACAGCGGAAGTGCTAGTGCCCGCGGCAGGAGTCCCTACAGCGGTACCGGGCCCGGTGCCGGCAGCCGGTAACCGGAGCCCCATTGTGCGGGCGGCGGCGGCGGCAGCGCCCCCGGTGCGCGGCGCGGGCAATGCAGGCGGAGAGAGAAAAACAAGTTTGATTGGCAGTGATGGAGGCACGGCGCCTCCCGCATCCCGCACAAAGGGAACGGGGACGGCGCCGCTGCACCGGCACCAGTGCCGGTACCGGGACGCCGGCCACCGCATCGGGAGAGCGCGGCCCTGCGCACCGCCGGCGGGAATACCCCCGCCTGCTATTGTCGCAGCCGACCCGGTGGCGGTGAGCAGGGCCGGACCCGGTGCTCCGGTACGGGCTCCGGTGGCGGCGGGGCGGGTCCTACCTGCCCCGGCAGCCGCTGGCACCGGCTTCCTCGAGGGTGCTCCACGCTCTGAGGACACACGATCATGGTGAGCCCGCGCCGTGCCGTGCAACGCCGTGCCGTGCAGTGCCGGTGACCGGCGCCGGTCCTGCCCGCCCCGTCCTGCCCGCCGGCAACGCTGAGCCGGGCACCGCGGCAGCCCGAGCTGCGGGGGGGCGTGTCCGCGGCTCCGCCTCCGCCAATCACTGCTGCGAGGGGGCGTGGCCTCATTTAACACGCCCCAGCCTGCCGCGAAGGGGCGGGAGCCCAGCGCACCACGTGGCCGGGGGTGAAAAGTTACCCGTCCGTCAAGCTCGTAGGCCCCGCCCACCTGGGGCAGGGGGCGGGGCCGAACCTGCCCGCCACGGGGTGGCGCTGTGGGGCCGGGGGCGGCTGGCTGTCCCCTTGTCGCCGTCCTCGTCCCCTCCCGTGGCTGTCGCCCCTCAGCCGGGCCCTGCCTGGCCCCATCGATGGCCCCAGCCCTTACAGAGCCTCAGCACCGCCTGCCCCACCGGCCCAGCACTGGCCGTGCTCTGGAGGGTGAAGCCACCTTGGGCCGGGTCCCCTCTGTCCCCACTCTGCCTGAGCCTCGCCCTGACACCTTCCTCGGCACCGCGAGGCAGCATGCTGGGGGCTGCGGCGGGAGGCTGAGGGGCTGCGGGGACAACAAGGCACAAGGATGTGGTCATGGGGATGGTGGGATGGAGCTTGGGGGGTGAAGGACAGGGCAGCGGGCCGTGAGGCTGAAGGCGTGTGGGGATGGCAGGCAGTGGGACAGGGAAGTGGGTCATAAGGGTCCTGGCACCTGGCACAGAAGGGCAGGGGGTGTGGGGGTGGCAGACATGGGGGTGGGGCAGCTCCTGCCGTGAGCCACGGGGCTGTGAGATGCTGGATGCTGCAGGGGTGGGAAGGTCCCCTGGGCAGGGCAGGCCTGTGGCTGACAGTGTCCCCCTGTCCCCAGGGCAGAGGTGGCCTCGGTGAAGGTGGGCAAGGCAATGCTGGCCAACCTTGGGGGCCACCAGCAGCCCCTTACCACCGCCCCTTGGCCTTGCACCATGCAGGGCATTGTCTCCCTGTCAGGCACCCCACTCCTCTGACACCTCTGGGCACCTCTGCTTCCTGAACAAGCACTGGCCCTGCAGCAGCTGCAGGGCCTGGGCCACCAGAGGTGGGGCCACAAACTCCGTGGCAGTCCCTGGCCCCAGTGCCAGGCCCCCACACCTGTGCCCGCCCACCCAGCTGCTCCACATCCCTGTCCCCTTGCCCACCTGTCAGCACTGGGCCAGGGTGCTCCAGCAGGGGTGTGAAGGACCAGCACAGTGTGCCCCTCCTCACTCCTGCCCCACCACTCCATGCACTGGCAGGACTCCCAGGGGCTGGGGGCTCCACTTGCCTGAGCACCTACCAGGCACCCCAAACGCCACCCTGCACACACAGTAGGTGGCACGCGCCTGGAGGAACCCACTAGCCTTCTTACCCAGGCTGGTCACCTGGAACAGCACCTCGGGTGTGGGGATGATGACATCTGGAAAAGCCAGGGAGCAGGGGTGTGGGCTGCCAGCATGGCAAGCTGAGGACTCCCCACCTCACCACTGCGTCCATGTCACAGGGAGCCTGTGTGGCATCCCACCGGAGATGGGACAAAGCACCGGTGCTGCTGCCAAGGCTGGGTGGGGGGGAGCTGCAGCCCTGCAGCCAGGGCTCACTGGTGTCAAGGACCTCCACCATCCTTCTCGGGTAGGAGAGCAGCCACAGGATGGTGCAGTTGGTGTTGGCCAGGAAGTTCTGGTCATCTGCAGAGAGCGGTGGTGGCTGAGAGCAGCAGCTGGCCCTGGCAGCGGCCGCACAGCCCAGAAGCTGAGCCCACTGCCTGGTGAGGCCATGGTGTGTCTCCCCCGTGCCCAGGCAGCACGCACCCGGATGGCCAGGAGGGGACTCAGCCCCATCCTTGAAGTAGCTGAACATGCTGCTGCTGTGAGCCCAGGACCATGGGAGTGGGACGGTGGGGCTGGACCCTGCCTCACAGCTTTTGCGAGGTCAGAGGTGAGTGGGGGCTCTGCTGGTGGTACCCCTAGACCCTGCAAGAAAAGCCTGGCCAAGCCCCCAGTGCAGCAGAGTTTTATTGCAGCAGCAAACCTGAAGCACAGGCGAAGGAGAGGCGAGGCGTGACAGTTGGGCTCACCTGGTGCCCCGGGGCAGCAGCCCTCAAGGCCAGGGGTGACATGGTGGCTTGGCCCCTCTGACCCTTCGTGCTCCTCAGCCCTGGCGTCCCCATCAGTTAGCCAGTGGCTCCTGCCTGCTTGGTCACAGCTGCCCCCTCGCCTGCCCCCTCGCTGGGGTACATCCCTGGGTGTGCTTGCAGGCACTTCGAAGCAGGGAGGGTGGCTCGGCAAGCCCCCAGCAGGTCCAACACACTCAGTGTGGCGGCCCACAGGAGAGCAGTGTGGGAGCCCATCAGCCCTCCCACGGCTCTGCTTCACCGCAGCAACCCCGTGAGGGATCCTGCATGCAGGAGGGCTCATGGTGAGATGTCACTCTGCTCTCCTGGACAACCCCAAGGACAGGGCAGGTGCTGGCACACTGTGCAGTGCAGCCAATGCATCACACAGAGCACCCAGTGGAAAAAACAGTGCACCCAGGGGACTACCCACTGCCCCCGATGCACTGCCTCCTGCACCCATTGCGCTGCCCCGCGCACGGAGTGCAGTGGGCAGTGCACCCAGCACACTGCGCTCACCTGGCGCCCTGCAAGTGCACCCAGCACCCTGCAGTGCAGTACAGCTGCTGTGTCATGGGGGTCCAAGTGCGGCCGTGGCAGGGAGCAGGGCTGGGTGTCCCAGGCATTTGGTGGAGACAGGGTGGGAGCAAGAAGCGAGGCATGTGAGGTGGTGAGGTTTCAGGCAGCGGTGGTGCAGAGCATGTGGGGTGCAGGGGTGCAGGAGTGCATCACACTCCCGTGTAGCTGTTCTTGTAGGGGCTATGCTCATGGGGGGTGGCCACAGCCCCTGACGTCACTGGTGGTGGGTGTTTGCTGCTTTCCCAGAGGGGCTCGTAGCTCTCCTTGGGGGGCAGCTCACTCACGTAGCAGATGTTCTCGCTGTAGTTGGGCTTGAAGCTCTCCAAGATATCTTTGGGGACTCCAGCCCATTCCTCCAGAGAGCAAAGCAGGGTGAGAGGAGCCACCACCCAGCCCAGTCCCAACCCTGCAGGGCAGGGGGTGAGCCCAGGGCAGGGCTGCCCACAGCCGCCTTACCTGGAAGTTGCCATTGTGGGTGATGAAGAGCTCATCGAAGTTCTTACTAGGATTGGGGATTCGGGGCATGAGGATGACCCACACCCTGCGCATAAGAGACATGTCAGAGGGGAAAGGCCCCAGTGCTGCTGCCCCACACCAGCCCCCCATGCTCACCTTTCCATGCGCACCAGTAGGATGACAAGGACCAACAAGATCAGGCAGGAGGCAATGGGGATCAGAACCGTATGGATCCAGGACCAGTGTAGCTGGTCCTCCGCCATGCCTGGAAAGAGCCGGGGTGACATGGACCCCTGACCAGTGCACCATGCCAGTGGCCCTTTGTGGGTGGCCATGGGAGCTCGGCATCATCCATGGCAGGGCTCAGCTGGGACTGGAGGATGGAGAAGGGGCCTGTCCTCAAGCCATGTCACTTTGTCACCACAGCTGGCTGGTGACCCTGTCCTGGACCAGCCCCGCCAGAGCAGCTCTCCAGAGCTAAGAAACACTGGCAAAAGCCAGCAGGTCCTGCTGGCAGTGCGTGTTTGCCTTGCAGAAGTGCAAAGGACACAAGGGCTGCTGCCATTGCCTGTGCCCCAGGCACCTGGATGGGTCTCCCCTCTACAGCCGCTGCCTTGGGCCAGTTTTCCGCTTGCTGGCCACCCCTTGCCTGCTGAGCCCCACCATGCCCCAGCCTGTCCCATCCACCACAGCCCACAGGACCTACCCTTGCTGGTGGAGTTGCTGCCCCAGACCACAGGGATGCTCCACTCACTCCAGAGCTTGGTGTTGCCGCAGTAACTGTTGATCTTGCTACGCACATAGAAGGTGTAGTACTTCTCGTAGTCCACACTGGGGAAGGAGAAGATGTCTCCTTTCACGCGGTGCTCCTGCAGAGAGACATGGGCCGTGTGATGAGGGCCAGCACTGCCATGGAGGCTGGCGCACAGCTTGTCCCTGGACACAACCACTGGGGTGCTGCATCCAGGGGACTCTCACCGTCCAGCTGGTGTCCTTGTTGCTCTTGTACTTGACAGCGTGCTCCAGGCACTGGGCTTTGGGGTACAGGGAGGTCCAGCTCAGCTGCAGCTGGTTGCTGCTCATGTTGCGGATTGTCAGGTTGACAGGTGCCTCCGGTTTCACTGCAAGGCACAGGTGATGCCCAGTGAGTGCTGTCCCCCATGCCCTGGTGGCCCTGCTGCCACCTGGGGTGTGATGGAGCAGCCCTAGGGACTGACAGCCCTGCTCCTGCCCCACAGCAGCTCCACAGAGAATGGGTGCCCTGCACCACTCCATACCCAGGTCCTGCAGGTCCATGCGCTCACTTCGGATCTCCAGGGTCCTGCCGCCAAGGCTAGCATTGACAAGGACACGGAAAGGCTGGAACTGGATGATCTCACTCTGGTTGAAGTAGCAGCCAACATTGATGTCCTGGTCCTGCAGGTAGTGCTTGCACTCTACCACAGGGGACCTGTTCTCGTACCTGTGCAGCAGCAGGTTACTGGGGCTCTCCAAGACCCCGCACACCCCAAACCTGCCCCAGGAGCCCTCTCCCCAGAACATCCCTTCCTGCTTGCCCCAGAGACAGAGCCTCCCCCATGCTGAGCTCAGGGAAGAGGAGCAGGCCGATGCTGAGACAGCAATGCTGGCAAGAGCCTCCCGTGCAGGGACCCACTGCTGGACACCCTGCTGTGGGACTGGCTGTAGGGAAGAGGCACCTACCAGTAGTAGAGGGAGTAGTTGGCCGTTAGCGTCTCTCTGCTCCCCCACGTGCAGGTCATGTAGTCCTCATTGAAGAGGACACACTCCACTCCTGCAAGAGACAGACACAGGCATTGTGGTGGTAGGCAGCTGCACCAGGGCCCACGGATGGGCTACACAACACGTGCCAGGAGTCCCTGCACACCCCTGTCAGCTTTCCTTCATGTGAGCCAAACAAGCCCAGCTCTTCCTGGTGGAGCTGCAATGCAGCCTGCCTGCAATGCCAGTCTCCCTCCGCCCCGTTCACACACGCTGTGTCAGTGATGCCTGGGCTGCTGGCAGCCCCACGTCTTCCTCCAAAGGACTGCCAGCCAAGCAGCTGTCTGTCCTGCACCCATACCGTTAGCTCCTCTTACTCCAGATGTGCTGTTTTGCCCTGGTTCCTCCATGTGATCCCCTTAGTCACCCTGTGGCTTCTGTTTGCAGCTCATGGCATTGTGGGACAGGACAGAAACCCCTCCCTGCCAACCCATTTTGCTTATCCCATAAGAAAACTGGGGATTTTCCAGGATTTTTGCCTGATAGACATCCTGGCTAAATTCACCTTGCTGTTACCCTTCTGGGTGCTTGCAGGTGCCCATGTGTCCCCGCGGCTGGGTGATGGGTGCTATGCTGGGCTGTGCTTCCCACTGCAGAGCTCCTCCACCACAGCGCCAGGGGCTGAGCCCAGAGGGTTGATCTCTGCAGGAAACACTGCCAAGCCCCCGGAGGCTGAGCAGCTGCTCCAGGTGCCCATGCTGGCTCCTCTTCCCCCTCCTTCCGCTGTGCTGTGCCAACCCTGATCCTGCCCACACAGTCAGAGGCCACATCCTGGGCTGGCTGGGGGCTGCAGGACCACCGGGGTGGTGCTGGTCCCTGCATCAGTTATCACACGGCCGTGGGCATGGCTCGCTGTGCGACAAACATCTCCGATGGACCAAGATGCCACACAGAGCCCTGGCAAGTGCCAAACCAGCTGCTGGCAGATAACAGCTGCCCTGGAGGCTCCCAGAAAATGGAATTTTTCCCCCTAAAAATCAGACAATGGGACACCTGGTCCCTTCTGAAGTCTAAATGCATCAGCTAGTGCTGCAGAGGCAGGAAAAAGCCAGAGCCAGGCTTTCCTGGCTTGTAGTGTAACAAGATGGAGTGAGCAGGTGCTGTGCTTGAACTGTTTCTGCATGCGAAAATGGAGAGCACCTTCCCAGCAGCCCAGGAAGTCCAGGGATACAGAAGGGCTGCATTTCCATGGAAAGCTGGTATTTTACTGACAGCCAACCAAGAAGTGGATCTTTTCTTGGAAAACAACGGCTGGGGTGAGGGTGCTGGGTGGAAAGAGTATCCGCTGTGCCCTGTCCCATCCCCTGCTTGCGCACGGCACTGCTGACGTGACTGGGATGGAAAGTACAGCTGGTGCAGCTCTGATGCGCAGGGCTGATAGGATCTGTGCATCGCATCCTGCTGCTGCCCCCCACCCTGGCCCGCCATGGGGGACCCCCGTGGCCAGGGTCCCTCCTGGCAGCACTACCTGCTAGGCTGGCAGCCTCAGGGCCAGCAGAGCTGTGGGGCTGGGAGCTGTGGGGCCAGTACAGCCATCAGGCCAGGAGCCATCGGGCCAGGAGAGCTGCAGGGCTGATAGCCATGGGGGTGGTGGTGCCAGTGATGCTCTAGCGCCGGGGTGGGAGTAGGGGCACCCAACGGGGTTTCCTGACACAGCCCAGCTCTCCCAGAAGCCCCACTGCAAGGGGCCATGTAGTTGCTGGGGGTCCTGGGGTCCACTGGGGGGTCACGGGGTCTCCGGTGCATGCCCCAATGGCTCGCCAGCCCACTGCAGCCCCACGTCCTGTCCTCCTCACCCGCCACCACTGTGGAGCGACATCCCCCGGCCTCACCAGCCACAGGGCACTGTGGGCCTCTTGCCCTCCCCCAGGGCCCACGTGCCCCCTTACCTGGGGGGCTGCGGGCAGCAGCAAGGTAGGGCCCCAGCCTGGAGAGGAGGAGGAGGATGGGCACGACGAAGGTGCCGGGACCTGCCATGGCGGGGTGAGCCGTGGGACGCGTGCAAACAGCCTTAGCGCGCAGCCCACTGCGCATGGCTGCCGGCTTCCGCACCCACGCCGCTTCCTGCCCCGCAGCACCCGCCACCGAGGGACCCACCTACGGCTGCGCCCAGCGAGGTCCCACGGCCCACCCCAGCAGGGCCCCACAGCTCGTCCCACCGGGCCCCACCATCCTTCCTGCCCAGGCCCCATGGCTAACCACTCTGGGGCCCACCGCCTGCCTCACCCGGGCCCACCCCCACAGGGCTGCCCCCCAGCAGCAGGCCCAGCGTGGGGCTCCCAACCCACGGCCCAACCACGGGTGTCCTGGGCTGGGTCCCTGAGAACTGGGCAGGACTGGGCATCACTGGGGCAGCGCCAAGGGCAGCTGAGGGGTCACAAAGGGCCTCACGGGGGCAGTGACGGGAGGTGATTGTGAAGGTTAACGACAGGGGGGATGGCCAGGGCACAGCAGTGGGGGTATGGCCGGGGGGATGGTGGCCGTGGGGCGCACGGGGCGGTATCAGGGGCAGCGGAGGGGGGCGCTGCGGGCCCCCAAGGCTAATGACGAAGCTAGCCGGCGGTGGGGGGCGGTCGTGTGACCTCAGCCCAGCGCAGCTCCTCCGCCAGGGGGCGCCACCCGCCCCTCGGGCCGCCCCGTCCATCTTCGACACTTTCCGCCTCCGCTCGTTTCAGACTCGGGCCCTCCCCGGCGGCACTCGGGATTCTTCGGTGTTCCTCGGCCAGGCTTCGGGACGCTCCGGCTCCCCTCGGCGACGCCCGTGACAGCGACGCGGCGGTCGGGCCTCTCCGGCAACGCTCGGGCGGCCCCGGCGCAGGGCGCAGGCGCGGGCGGCCCTTGTTGTGGCCCGGCCGCCCCTGTCCGCCGGCTGGCCCGGGATGGCGGCCTTCGGCGTCCTCAGCTACGAGCACCGCCCGCTCAAGCGCCCGCGCCTCGGCCCGCCCGACGTCTACCCGCAGGACCCCAAGCAGAAGGAGGTGCGGGGGCCGAGTGTGTGGGGGCACCTGGGGTGCGGGGCCGCTGTGCCGGGGCTGGCCCTGAGGAGGGCCCGGGGGTGCGCTGGGAGCCCCCGGGGGGCCTGGCGTGGGGGTGGGGAGCCCTGCGCCCCGCGGCGGCTGGGTGAGGGGGCTGGCTCTCCCCAGGACCCTGGGCTGGGGGGCGCTGGCCGAGGGACCCGCGGCTCCTGTGTCCCAGGACCCGCCTGGGCGCTGCCTGGCACCGAGGGCCTGGGGGAGGCCGGCTGGGGCCCGCCGGGCCGCGCCGTGCTCTGGCCCCGCGCTGGCCAAGCGCCTGGCAGGGTCAGGGGCTGCGGGCGTGTAGCCGGGCCCTGTTGATCGTCCTTCCCCTGCAGGATGAGCTGACTGCTCTGAACGTCAAGCAAGGCTTCAATAACCAGCCAGCGGTCTCTGGGGATGAGCATGGCAGTGCCAAAAATGTTAATTTCAACCCAGCGAAGGTGAGAGGCGTCGGGATGGTGTGGGGGTTTGGCAAGGCCTGATGTCTGTACGAGCAGGCTGCCGGGTCCAGGGGCAGTACTGGGTCTCATTCCTTTGCTGTGTACGGAACTCTTCCCTTTAGGATGGGTGTTTTAGGACCTAACCCTCTGTCCTTGTAGAATCAAAGTTCATCATACTTTTGGAACTGTGTCCTACCCCTGAGAGCGCAGTTTCTTGTCTTGCTCTGTACATCTTAGCGGCAGGTTTGTTATCTGCAGTCTGTGTTAAACCAGCATCTAAAACTCCCTGTATTCCATGAATAAAGCAGAAGACTAGGATACCAGAAGCAGGAAACTACTTCTTATTGGTTTGGTTACATCATGGTCGTGGTAGAAGAGAAGTCAGATTTCTTGAAATATCTGGCAGTTTAAACATGGGTCATAACAGGCTTCAACGCCATTTTTCCAGTCTCTAAAATCAAGATGTTAACTTCCTGGCCTCCCTGGCAAGAGGACTAGTAATGACCTGGGATGGAAGGCAATCAATAAGCACAGTATGTTTGTTTTCCTTGGCCGATGTCTGAGAAGCCTTCTGTCTGTTCTGACAAGTATTTATACAGAGTTATGTCTGTCTCAACTTGAGTCCCTGCTTGGCTATTGTTTATGTTGACTAGAAGCATTCCTCTTTCCAAGTATAACAAAGGAAATTATTGGCAGGTTTTTTTGTGTCTCAAAAGTTGATACTGATGAGACTTCTGGTAGGAATGATGAGTGAGATTTTAAGCACATAGAATAGATCTTTGACCTGTGAAATGTAATTCAACTTTTTTTTTTTCTTTTTTTTCTTTTTTTTTTTTCTAGATCAGTTCAAATTTTAGCAGTATTATTGCAGAAAAGCTGCGGTGTAATACACTGCCCGACACTGGAAGACGGAAGCCCCAGGTGAATCAGAAGGATAACTTCTGGCTGGTGACAGCACGTTCTCAGAGTGCCATAAACAACTGGTTCACAGATCTGGCTGGAACTAAGCCCCTCACTCATCTTGCTAAGAAGGTATGTTACAGCAGAGGCTGCCTGGCAGGGCAGAGCATTTAGGCTATGCTTGTTTCTGAAGTGTTTGTATAATAGAATGTTTTTACTATTGGGAGAAGTTTATTCTCTCTACATCTTTTGAAGCTTTCAGCTTGAAGAACTTACCCAGGATATGTAGTGCACTGGCTATAGTTGTCAAAGAACTGGTCCCTCATCTGTTGTTTGGAGTTTGTGTTCAGCTTTGTCTTTTGGCTTGTATGATACGACTGATTTATTTTGAGTTTTGGATGTTTCTCAGAAGAGCTGCCACTGTTGCCTTTGGTCTGTTATTTTAGATTTAGGACCATTTGTATTGTGGAGGGTTTTTCAAGTTCTCAAAAGTCATAGTGAGAATTACTGGAGATAATCCTAGACTTCTGTTTCAGTGACTCATGTTTCTGGTTTTAAGGTGAGAAGAGTATGTGTATTACAGCTTGGTCTCAGCCAGGCTACAGCATTTCTGTGCCCTGGGGTCTAGAGCTAGATATTTCTCTGGTAGCACTGAATTCTACAGATTATCAAAGAAGAAAGAAAGGTCTTACTCTGCCGTATTATGAGGCCTCATAGCAAGGGGAGCTGACTCTCTGTCAGGGTGGGCTTATAAACAAGAACTCGTGAATCTAACATGCATTGTGGAAAAACAGAGCGCTCGGGTGCGAAACGTTAACAGAACACATAGTTTAGAAGCTGGAGTTTGTCTGCTCCTTGGTGTTCTGAGTCACTCTTGGGGAGGAAAAGAAAGTAGTAAGATTTTCCTAGAATCTGTCTCTATAAACTTAGTCCTTGTGTCCTTCTTTGCATATTGGCTGTCGAGTTTCTTGAGGTCAGTGTGAAAGCTTGTACCTTTCAAGGTCTTCCCCAGTTTTCTGCAATGAGTTCCATCAGTTTTCATGGACAGAGACATGAAAGCAGAGACTGTTGGTAGCCAAGTAGCCTGTGTCTTTGAGGCATCAGAGAATAAGTGGGAAGAATGTAAGAAACAGCAAGTAAGTGATTGAACTCTTTGTACTTCACGGACTTTGAGATACCTACTAAATGGACCTGTCCTCTGTGAACACATGCATGCTTTTGCTCTCCGTAGTATCCTGCAGAAGTGAGGCCTGCAGCTGTACTTTTCCCTGTGATGTGTTGTTATTGCTTCCTGGTTATATATGTGCAGTCTGGTGATTTCACTGGTATCCTCCCATGTTGTATCTTGAATTTTGAATCTCGGATTAATGAATTCCTTCCTACTATGGTACTTGGTTCCCTGTTTCTCACAGTCTTCTGTTGGCTACTCATGGTATTTGAAGAATTTTGTAACCACTCTTTTGTTCATAAAATGAAGAGTCTGATCTTCAGTCTGTATAGTAGATACTCGGTGTTTCTGACTCAGTTCTTAGTGTTTACTTTTTGTAGTTGTTTATATCCTCTCTGGAGGATGTCCTCAAAGCTGTTCACAGGATTCAGGGTGTGGATTTACAGCGATGTGTAATGATGTTTTCTGTCTTTTAATTTGTTTTGTCTCTGTTTATACGGAAATGCAGTTCTGGTACTTGTTGCTTTCTGACCAGAGGTGAATTCTCGCAGTAGGTTTTTTGAGATACAGAACAACAGAGTACCTTTTCCCTTTTTACCTTTTTCACACCTTGCAGCACCTACAGCATGTGCAGTTGCTTTGGAATAATTCCCATGTAAGTCCTTGGTTGCAATTTTCCCTCTCAATTCTGTTACAGGTGCCCATCTTTAGCAAGAAGGAAGAGGTCTTTGGTTATTTGGCAAAATACACTGTTCCAGTAATGAGAGCAGCCTGGCTCATCAAAATGACTTGTGCCTATTATGCTGCCATCACAGAAACCAAGGTGAAAAAGCGTCATGTCATTGATCCCTTCATTGGTAAGCACTTTGTTTGGAGCACTGGTTTTGTTCATCTCAGATGTTTCCTTCTCAGCCTGCTCTTGAATAATAAGAGGTAGCCTGGAAATCCGTATGAACTTGTTTCCTGCTGATGAGTCCTAGTGCTCTGATGTGCATAACTGTCTAAAACAACAGGGCCCACCTGTAAGAGTATGCTGTTGAATAATAAGTCTTAACAGCTGCAAGTACTTCCTGAGAACCTACCTCTTCTTTCTCCCTGCTAAGTTCTGTTATGCTCCTCTGCTGTATAACCTGTTTTTTCCTTACTCTACAAAGACTGCAAACATTATAATTTAGTGTTGACTGATTAGCTGCTTCATAAGTGAGTAAGTGCATTTCCTAGAGAATTCAGGTATGGTACTCACTGTTTGTTTTGAATTTCATTAAGCCTTACTGGATCCCATATCTAACGTCATTTGCATCCTGGCCTGCTCAGATTACTGTGGTCTAGGAGAGCTCCCTTGGCTGTGTTCTGGTTTGTGTGGCTGTGACTACAGGCCCTGACCACAGTCCTTTGAAAAGCAGTATTAGCCGCTGAAGTCCATCGATATTTTTTTTTCCCTCCTTGTTTATCTTTGGTATAAAAATTACACAGGCTTCTTAGCTCTGTTTCTGGAGGTTGATTTGTTTGTTAGATATGTTTATTCCATTTACTATCCTGTTCCTTTGGGTATTTGTCCTACTGCTGACCCTTGACCTACTGCTATAAGTGTTGTTTATTTCACGTTCTTGCGTATTTTGTCCTTGTTTTGCCATCTGCATTGTCCCGGCAGAGTGTAATTGTGCTGTCACTTTGTGTATGGAGATTGTCTCTTATGCAGTTAGTTTTTTTAAAAAACAATTATTTTAAAAAATCGTTGATCATGGCTTTACACTGAAATCTGAAAAAGAAAAAGAACAAAGTGCAGAGTTGAAGTGTTTCCAGTATTTCTGCTGTCTGTCAGATTACTGAGAATGTGAAACCAGGCTGGCCTAGCGCTGCTCCCTGCTAGAAAGCCTCTTCTTCTCTGCCTGCTGATTCTCAACAGCTGCAATTGAGGAATCTTCCCAACTTTTCTTGTACAAAGTTACCCTGCCCCCCAAACACAGATTTTCCCCATTGTTCTCCATTCCTGTGGATGCCTCTTCCTCCCTGCCACCTCCAGGCCACAAGCAAAGCTAATGCTGTGGTACTTACTTTTCTTTCTTTGTCTGTGCACCAGCCTGGTTCTTTCCTGCTTCTGTTTACCACAGCACTTGTTGCTAACCTGTTTCTTCTTCTTCAGAATGGACACAGATCATCACCAAATACCTGTCAGAGCAGCTGCAGAAAATTGCGGAGTTCTATAGACAGCTCCCAGGGCAAGGCTGTGGTTCACCCCCTGGGCCAGTGCCCCAAGAGGTGGAACAAGCTTTGAAGCAGTGGGACTACAATGAGAAACTAGCTATGTTCATGTTCCAGGTGAGGAAATGGAGGGGGCTACTGGGTGGGTTTGTAGCAGAGGAGGGCTAGAGGAAATGGATGCAAAGTGATGTGTATTTTTGCAGAATGTTCACTTTCTGTGAATAGACCATTAGGGCTGGATGCAGTTTTAAGCTTAGTAGTAGAACAGGGGTAGTACAGAACTGTGCGAACTTCTAGAGTTATTTCCACTGTTGGAAAGCAAGCAGCTGCTGCTGCTGTTCTGCCTTTCCTTAGTGGATGCTGCTTCAGCTTTTGTGCATTTGCTTTGCCTTTATCTGTGTGCAGGACGGCATGCTGGACCGGCATGAATTCCTGACGTGGGTCCTTGAGTGCTTTGAGAAGATACGGTCAGGAGAAGATGAATTTCTGAAAATGCTGCTGCCCCTGCTGTTGCGGGTGAGAAATGTGTACCCAGCTTGCTTCAGGAGAGTGCTGACTTACCCTGTTGTCAGTCCCCTTCCTGTTGCCTAAGGGATGGTGAGCTATTTTGTGCTGAGAACACTAGGGAGCGTCCCTCTGAGCATCATTCTTAGGTTGTGCAAGGAGACCTTTTTAGTCCTGTTCTTTTCTGGTTTTTTCTCCTTTACCCTGTTTCGGTGCATGACTTGGTAATCCCTGCCCATGTATAGCTGTGATAGCTGGATTCTTTGTGCACCACTGCATGGAAATTGCTTTTCTTTCTTTCTGGTGCAGCAGATCCTAGGCAGACCTTTTAAGCCCTGGGAAGTCTGGGTGTGGGTACATTTTGATACATGGAATCCGTGCTGTAGAGCATTGAAAGGGTTCTTCTGATGCTTAGTGGCCAGTGGGTGATCAATGATGCTAAGGAGCTCTCTGTAAAAACGGACTGTATCTACCAGGCAGTGCCACACAGTATACTGCTTTGGGAGGGTCAGGGGTGGGTTTTTTTGTCGCTTGTAATGAGGATGTTTTTCCCCGTCCCTCTTCCCTGCAGTACTCTGGAGAGTTTGTGCAATCTGCATACCTGTCCAGACGTCTGGCCTACTTCTGCACCCGCAGGCTTGCTATGCAGCTGGATGGTGCTGGTGGGCACCCACCCCACATCCTGTCTGGCCAGACAGGGAATGCTCTTCCTTCAACTCCCACCCCTCAGCCAGCTGCAGGGAATCCTCCTCCCAGCCCTTTCAGTGACTTACTGCTGTGCCCTCAGCACCGGCCAGTGGTATATGGGCTTAGCTGCATCCTCCAGGTAAGTTTGAGTAGTGACTGGTGATAGTTGGATCAACAGGGACAGTTTGTTGTATGCTATCACAGAAAAAATCATTACAGTTTGAGTCAGCAACTTCCTGAGTACAGAAATATCAAACCATGATTGTCAAAGGGTAGGTCTTTGATGATGTGTTGCACAGCTGTTGTACCAGACATCAGTGCTCTAGCAGTGCCCTTGACTGGCTTGCATAAGAAAAATAGGTTGGAATAGAGCCTTTGATCCATTCACAGGTGCCTCAGATGGCTGGGAAAGCTTTGCAGAATAGGGGATGAGAAAGAAAGGGTTATTTCATCTTGTGTATGTCAATAACAGGCTGTCATCTAGGAAAGGAAATGATGCCAAAAATGAGAGTAATTTTGAGCTCTTAAAAGCAAACAGCGCCTCGTCAGAAAAACGCACCCCCACAAAACAAAAAACACCCCAACAAACCAAACAACCAGCACACAAAAAAACAACCCCTCCCACTTCTTTATGGAAGAACTTTAATGGTTTAGGCAGACCACTCAGGAGCAGCAGCAGGCTATGAAAAGGTACGACTCTCAACTCATAATCTTTATACTTGGAATTGATTAAACCTTACCTTGCGGTAAAAAGGGCAAGGTTCCTGAAGCTGTATTGGTAGATGTTTGAAGGGCAAATGCTGTTGTGTCACTGTGGGACTTGGTGCATACCATCCTTTGTCAGAGGGAGATAGAGGAGTTCTGTTCAGTGTGTGTGTTCATGGTTGTGTTTTTGTCCTTCGAGAGGAGAGTGACTAGGTCAGGTGGGTCCCTGCAGGAGGAGTGGAGTTTGCTCCTTGCAGGGGAGGAAAGGAGCGCATTAAAGCAGAGGAGATTCCAGAGAGTGCGGGATGGAGTATGAGGTGAGGAGGAAGGCAAGCACAGAGCTTGGGAACCTGCAACTCAACAAAGAAACTTGAGATCAAGGAGCCCTGACAGGATCAAGAAACAGCCAGCCAGCTCTCATGTTTGAAAGAGAGAAAATTCCTGGAGTACAGCTGGCTAGAAGTAACAATCTGCCTGCAAGGACCAGAGAGCAATGCAGGAGTTATAAATAACCCCTTTATATTCCCATTACGTCTGTCTTGGTCACTTTCACTTTTAAAAGTTTAGTTTGGTTTGTTTTCTAGTTTCTGTGTGATAAAACATGTCTTTCTAAATATAAAAATCCTGCGTTTGGGGAGTTTACTTTAGGGAAAATATGAGTATATACACCTCAAAGATTTGGCTGATTTGGGGTTTGAACACAACCTTCTTAAAAAGGTCAGATTGGTTAATAATGATCTGATCTTGTTTAGTGTGTCTCAGAAGAGCATTTCTGATCTGCAGATAGTAGATAAGGCTAAGGCAGAGTAAGATCTAGTGGTTGGAAGTTGCAGCTGGGTAAAGTCAGGCTGGAAACAGATGCATTTTTGTGTATGTAATTAACCTTTGCTCACATGTTCTCAAGACAGGATGGATGCTTTGGTTTGATGTTTATAACAGCCTTGGTTGCACATCTTAACATGCAGCTTCTTGTGAGCTGGAAGCTGTAGGAGCATATCCTAGGAACCGTTCAGTAAAGTTTTTGTCTGTGTTTGTGTGGGTGTGTGTACAAGATCATAAAAGAATGAAAATGCATATATAATAGTATTGTTATTATAATCATTACTGTAATCATACTTGTAATTATTAATATAGTATAATGAGTTTGGGTCTGTTGACTTGTATTTCTTCTCACACCTCACTCTTGATGAGGGCTGTAGGTCACTGATGTAAATGCTGCTTCTGGACCACGAGGGTTGGTGGTCCACGAGGTTTTATGTTGGTGGTGTGAGTTGTACAAAACAAGTTCTGTTTAGAAGCAGCAAGGAGCTCTGCAGCAACGTGTTACTGCTTTTGGATAGCGTGGAACTCTGGTCTTGGCTTCCTGAGCATACCTAGGGCAAGAAACTCAGTGCGGCAAGAATACTAGTTTACTTCTTTCTACTGTAGTATAGTCTTTAGCACAAAGACCCTTTCAGAGCTTGGAACAAAAAAACCCCAAATAGTAAATACGTGTACAGGACGATGAATGCCCGGGCAGTAGGATAAAGTAGTGGTTATTTCTGTAGAAAGTGATCTAACTTAATTGTTTTGACCTTGTTTTGCTCCATCTGTTGCAGAGTATAATTTTGTGTTGCCCAAGTGCCCTTGTGTGGCATTACTCATTGACTGACAGCAGGATAAAGACCGGCTCTCCTCTGGACCACCTGCCTATAGCCCCATCCAACTTGCCCATGCCAGGAGGGAATTCAGCCTTTACACAGCAGGTGAGCAGCTTTCAAAAAAGGCAGCTCTTGTTGTCCAGGATAATAGCTGTATCTTAACTCTTTCAGGATTTTCTTTTCATGTTGTGTGATAAGCTGAACTGGAGCTTGGAGTCTCGCTCCCAAGGCTTTAACTGCTCCTGTTTTGCTATAAGCAAGACTGGTGTCCTGGAAGATAGGCGAAGTCTAATCTTCAGTAGATTTACTGTCATGCTCTTTGTTTTCTGATAATTTTGTACACAGGACTTTTAAGGCATGGTTTTGTATGTTTACACAATCCATTACTTTTAGGTACGGGCAAAGCTGCGTGAAATTGAGCAGCAGATAAAGGAACGTGGTCAGGCTGTGGAGGTTCGCTGGTCATTTGACAAGTGCCAGGAAACCACAGCAGGTAACTTGCTGTAGGTTAAAATTTTTCTCCCTGTTTCATGTGTTACCCTGAGAAAGTTCCTGTCTGCCTGTTTTGTTTTTTCCTATTTGATGACATTGGTGTTTTACTGTCAGCAGTTAAAAAAAACCACAAATAGTTTCTTGCCAGTGCAAAATCTTGCGTGGGTCTGTTTCCCAGGGGGAGCTTCTGTTACTGGAAGCTGGAAACATATACAAGAGTATAGTTCTCTGGTACATGTGCCATGTGCTGATGCTTTCCCCTTATGTCTGCTGTTGGCCACTGTGAGAGTCAGGATACAAAGCTAGGTGGACCCTTGCCTGACCGGTGCAGCTTTCCTTAGGCAGTCTCCTGAGCAATGAGCTCACACAGACTTTTGCTACAGAGTCCATTGTACCGGTCTCCAAATACGCATTTTTCTTCTCTTCTCTGTTCTCTTCTAGGTTTCACTATCGGCCGTGTCTTGCACACTTTAGAAGTTCTGGACAGTCACAGCTTTGAAAGATCTGACTTCAGCAACTCTTTGGATTCCTTGTATAACAGGATATTTGGGCTGGGTCCAACCAAAGACAGTCATGAGGTGCTTTGGGATGTTGGTGCTGGGCCCTGGTCTTGGATGTGGCTATATTCTTGTTTATATTCCACTGTTATTGTCCTGTGTTTGCCGAGAGCTAACTAGGTAGTGGCCTTTGGCCAAGAGATGTGTTCTCCATTAAAAAGGATTTCGTGCAGCCTTAAGTTAGGGAGGTACTAAACTGAGAATGGGGGGTCTGCTCTAGAAAGTCTATGCTAACAAATACATATAAGCTTGAGGGAATCCACGCAGCTGACTGAGGAGAGTCTTCTGATGGAAGACATGAGTCCAGATGGCGGATCGATGATAAAGACATGCTATGTGTCTGAGAGAAGTAAATGCTAGTCTTGTCAAATTCTGGGCTGGTAGCTGTTTCCTTGGAGTCTGGGAGCTCACAGTTCAAGTTCCTCTTAGCCTACTTGATATGTAGGACCATGGTGCAGCCAGTACTGCATTGGTTCCCGGAAGTGAGCTGCAGGACTGGCAGTTTGCATACTTTGTATAATTCTGTTGAGAAGCTGGTTTTCGCTCTGTGCTAAGATTAGCATTCCATAGATGTGCTGCTGGAAGAGAGATGATTTTCTGAAGCAAAGCCAGACTGGAGATTTGTTAAGGGCTGTGGATCACCTCATGTTGCAAAGTGGAGTCAAAGCAGAGAGAAGGCAGGAAGGCTCTAGTTTGATATCTGTCCTCTATGTTAGGAAGAGGGGAATATAGCAGTCTTCGGGCTGTGCTCTACTAGAAGTAGACTCGCTTATATGCAAATGGAGGCTTTAGGGCTGCTCACCTCTTCAGTTTGGCTCAGGTTCTCACTGTAGGGCTTATATCTCAGCAGATCTCCCCCGATGATGATGCAGTGGTGGCCTTACTGTGCGAATGGGCTGTCAGTTATAAACGTTCTGGACGCCACAGGGCTATGGTTGTGGCCAAACTCTTGGAGAAGCGTCAAGCAGAGATAGAGGCTGAGGTAAGTCCTTATTCCTGGAAGGCTAGCAGCAGGAAAGGAGAGCAGAGGTTACCTAAGTCAGTTATCTAACTATTACACTGAAAGGCAAAGGCTGATCAACACAGTGCCTCTGAACGCTAGTGCTGTTAATTGTGGCATTTGCTCCATCTAATCCAAAGTAGGTCATAAATGAGCCTGTGGGATGGTGTGCATCCCATTTCTTGGGTACGTTTGAAGACAAGTGATGGCAGTGTGGAAGTACTGGCATACTTGGAGACTGTGAAGTAGCTTACAGAAACCTGTGGGGGGACTTTCCTGTAAATGCAAGATAGAAAAAGTCTCTTGAAGACACTTGTGGGTCTTACAGATAGTTTCTCCTCTATGACAGCAGTTGGTACTTTTTTCTGTTTCTACAGAGATGTGGGGACTCTGAAGTTGTGGATGAGAAGGGCTCCATCTCCTCAGGCTCTCTCTCAGCAGCCAGCGCTCCTGTCTTTCAGGATGTCCTTATGCAGTTCCTTGACACTCAAGCTCCTATGCTAAGTATGTAATAAGAACTTGTGGTCTCCCAGTTTCTAGCTTTCCCTCTCCTGCAAACTTTGGATTTGTATGCTATTCTCTTGTGGTAGGTCTTGAATGTACCTGAATTCTCTCTCTGGCTTCCTTGCGATCCACAGCGTACCTTGGAGAGGGAAGGGAAGCAGCCTGGAAGGCCAGATGACAGAAAGATAATGCAGAAGCACTTCTGTTAACAGAGTGTTAGCCAAGAATAAATGAGTATAGCCTGATAGGGAATTAATTCAGGCTGAGAACTTTTAAAAGTTTTTCAGATTTAACTAGTAAGTGACAAAGGTCTGGAACAGTCTTTCAGTGGAAGTACTGTGAACAGATTAAGGGGGACAGGATCCAACTCTGAGTGATGTAGGCAACTGTTTGTGCACCTGGGAATGGTACTTCCAGGCTATGCCTCTGGTTTGTGCGACTAACTGGAGAACGTTTGACTTAATTACCACCTGTTGAAACTGAGCTTTCTGCTTTTAGTCCCTGCTGTAATCTCAGAACTGTGTATCAGTCACTACGTTTAAATCTCTGGAAACACTTTCTCTAGCCCTAGGTTAGGTGGCTGGTGTTGCTCATGGTGTTGCAGGAGAACTCTTGACAGCCCTGACTGTTTTGTCCTTTCAGCTGATCCTGGGAAGGAAAATGAGAAGGTGGAGTTCTTTAACCTGGTGCTGCTGTTCTGTGAGCTAATCCGGCATGATGTCTTCTCTCACAACATCTACATGTGCACGCTCATCTCCCGGGGTGATCTTGCCATGGATTCTCATGGGCCTCGCCCGCCCTCACCCTTCGATGATCCTGCTGAAGAGCACGACAGGAAGGAGACAGAGGGAAACAGTGGCATCAAACTAGAGGTGAGAGCACAAGCACCATGGCCACCTTGTACATGTCCCCTTGTTGTGCTTGTCCGTTTTTACCAGCTTTGCAGCCTCCTTGCTATTACCTGCTGGAGGATATACCAGCAACTCATGCTTCTCCTTCCCCCAACCTATTTCCTTAGCTTTTCAGTTTTAAAAGTAGAAGTCTTAGAGTGGCTTAGAATGTAAAGGGGTAGACAGGAAAATCTTGCACTGCTCGGGGCAGAGCAGCGTATCATGAGGTGCTGTGTGAGGCCCGTCCTTGATGTTTGCAGTGTATTAGGCTTCAACTTGCCAGGTATCGTGGGTGTGTTGACATATTGCTGTCACTGTCCAACAAGGACATCGAGTGCTGTAGTAAATAAATACTCTCTTGCTCCCTGGTGCATCACTGAGATGCAAAGCTGCTCTGTTTGTTCCCAGGACACAGGTCTTTCTGAAACCATGGACATTGACCACAACTCCAACATGCTCTTTGATGACATGGAGAAGACAGACTTTTCGGTATGTTCCTGCATTTTTC
The DNA here is from genome assembly GCF_015220075.1 of Falco rusticolus. Classification (NCBI taxonomy): domain Eukaryota; kingdom Metazoa; phylum Chordata; class Aves; order Falconiformes; family Falconidae; genus Falco; species Falco rusticolus. Next base: position 13,141,736 of record NC_051200.1, on the reverse strand, counting down.
TGCTGGCTACTCAGTACATAGGTCAATATGTTGCAGTGGGACCGGGGACAGTGTGTGCTTTGCTTTTGTACGCGTACTCCCTCCACTGCTGTAGCGCCAGTAAGCTGGAAGTGGCTGGGTTGTAAGGCAGCTGACACTGTAAAAAGGCCCATATAACCTACTGATGCAGGTTGGGAGTCCATCAGAGTAGAGTGAGTCCCAGTCATTCTTGGGATCTCTTAGGCTCTAGCCACTGCCAGCCCAGTGTTTGGGCAGGATAGGAAGTGGACTGCTTGGATGACTATGATAGCACCAGGAGATTGGGAGTGACTTACTGTCAGCCAGGGTTTTCTTGGTCACCTGGGAGAAGACTCTGCTATCCTCGTGTGTGTGGCTGCCAGTACTTTTTCAGTTTTACAGTTCTTCATATTTGTGTGCGTAGTTCGTGGTTGCACAACACTCTAAAGCACTTGATAATAAAAGTAACTTGGGGTGGTTGAAAAGTCCCTGAGTACCTACATTCCTCCAGCCATTTCTGGCCTTTCAAAGTACATGTTAGGCAGGTGTGATGTGCAGAGCTATGAGGCTTTCCCAGGATCCTTGCTTGTTCTGTGGATGTTGTTGTTCCCAAAATTCTAAGTTGTGGTTATTTATTTCCTATTGTTTTTAACTCTCTATACAACATGGACTGGAAGCAGATATGGGAACACTTCGCACATTGCCTTGGTCATTGCCTTAAGAACAGGATGCTTCTCCAACCCTCCCTCTTCCTGCTTTTTTTTAGGCCTGAGCAGATAAACCTTCCTTCAGCATCTTCACTGTTGCATGACCGTATTTCCTAACTACCTTTTGTTATTCTTGTATCTCCCTAGATGTTTTCTCCTCCAATGCATTGTGAATCTAAAGCCAGCCCTTCCCCTGAGAAACCAGATCCTGAAAAGGAAGCAAAGCCTTTGCTGAAGGATAAATCTGTGGAAGGAATGTTAGCATCCCTGTATGACCAGCCTCGGCACATCCAGTATGCAACACACTTTCCTATTCCTCAGGTATGAGATCTGCTCACCTGTTGTTGCCCTGTGCGCTGGTCATGAGGCTGCTGTGTTTCCCTGCAGTACAGCTGTGGGTGGGTAAGGAGCAGTCATGCTTTCCTTCACTGCTGCAGGAAGTGATCTGCGTAAGATGTCTCCTTGCTTACTCCCAGAACAACTTCTGAGATGAAGCTTTCCTTTTCTTTTAAGAGATCCAGATGTGAAACAAAATTAAAGCATTCAGCCTCATAGTTGCTAATGCAGTTGTCTTTTGGTTCCCTAGGAGGAGTCATGCAGCCACGAGTGTAACCAACGGTTGGTAGTTCTTTTTGGGGTTGGAAAACAACGGGACGATGCTCGGCATACGATCAAGAAAATAACCAAAGACATTCTAAAAGTCTTAAATAGAAAGAGCACTGCAGAGACAGGTTAGTAGAGCTTGAGCCACTCTTTTCTGAAGTAGGAGCATCGTTCCAGTTGGCTGGCTCCTTTGGAGTCTCACAGTGAAAGGATTATAGAAAATCTACAGTGCCTGGTAAGCTGTATCAGTCACCGAGAGTCTGGAATGGTGCTCTGTTCCCAAACATACTAACCAGCAACTAAGACGACCAGTTTCCTGCTGACAGTATCTGTTTAATTGAACTTTTCTTCAGAAGAGGATTACATCATACCAGGTTCTGAGTGAGACCCTGGCCAAAACTTTGGCTTTTCAGATTTTATTTGCTTTAGCTCTTGCATTTAGATCCTTGCACAAGAAACAAAGAGGACTTTGCCTATGCATATTTGTTAAAGATCTTGATTAAATGGAGCACGCCATCATGCTTGGGGCACGTGCTAAATGCATAGTATAGGAAATTTGGATAGCTGTGTAAAATCAGTAGGAAGCCTCTGCGTTCCATCAGCTGAGAATCTGGCTACAATTTTTTTTCTCTCTTACTCCGATTCCTGAAAGGCAACTTGCAATGTGGTAGAAAGATGATTCTTTAAAAGGTGGGGTGCTCTGACAAATTTTGAGGCTGGACATCTCCAGTCTAGGACATCTGTTCTCATCAGTGAATCAGTGTACCTCTACATTGAGAGAAAAAATATTTTCTCCATCCAAAGAGTACCTTCACTTAGGATAAACCAGGTGTTAACCCTGCTGTCATTCTCGGGTTAGGAATTCCTTCCTCAGCAGTTTATTAGTTTTGATTTCAAGATGGTCCTTATCAGCTTAAGATGTGGGACTCGGGCTTTTTGGCTATGCTGCATGGCAGGGGCTGGTCTTGCTGAGGGACTGACAGTGCTGATGACTGATGTTTAGTCTTCCTCTGATGGGGAACATAGCCTAATACCGTTTGCTGACCTTTCCAACTTTGGTAGGTGGAGAGGAAGGTCAGAAGAGGAAAAAGAGCAAGCCAGAAGCATTCCCAACAGCTGAAGATATATTTGCAAAGTTCCAGCACCTTTCTCACTTTGATCAGCACCAAGTCACATCTCAGGTATGACCCTTTCAAAACTGCTGTCCTTCTTGAGCCCTGACTGTGTCCCTTTGCATTACTGAGAGCAGCTTCCTGGAGGGAAAGGGAGATGGGCCTGCTGGGGGACTTCTGCAAGGGGAGATAGTACTGTGTGTCATCTTGCCCTTGCAGGTATCTCGCAATGTCTTGGAACAGATCACCAGCTTTGCCTTGGGAATGTCATACCACTTGCCTCTGGTACAGCACGTGCAGTTCATATTTGACTTGATGGAGTATTCACTCAATATCAGTGGTCTTATCGACTTTGCCATCCAGGTAAGCACATTGTGCTCAAATGGTTCCTGGGAGGGGTTCATCAGCCTGAAAGGCAGCAGATCTGTGCTGTGATAGTTGAGCTGCTCCTGGGATCATTGGTGACCCTCTAACCTGTGTTATGGAGGTGATCAGATTATGTGGTTGTTGCAGTGCTCCTGGGCTGCAGCTGTAGGTAGTCTTACATGTTCTGTTGTGAGGATTATTCTTCCAGCAATTTCAAGGTTGTCTCCAAAGGACTTGCATTGCATCTCTGTCCCTGGCTGCAGCAAGGCCTTGTTCTGAGTGAGAAGGGGATCATCTGTCTCTGGCAGCTCTCCCACCTTGCTCCCCTGGAAGGATCCTTGGCACATGGCAGTGCAGGCTGCCTTCTGGATCCTGCTAAAATCCTGTTGCTGTTTCTGCAGCCTGTGCCAGGTGTCTCTTGAAGGCTTGCTACGGTTGCTGATGGAATTGAGGCTGTTAACCTTAAAAAGGGAGCTGAGTTAGATTTATACAGGACAGAATTACCGAACAAGCTGTCTGCTACTACCCGTGGCAATATCCCAGTCACTCTCTGATACCCAAGCACTGACAGCCCCTTGTACTGCCTGAGTGAGACATTGTGCCTAAGTTTGGGGTGCCAACTGTTCCAGGGGTACATCTCTAGGCAGAAAGTGCCTGCCAGTCCCTTTCCTGGCAGGTCCTATAGGCTGTGAGTGTGGTGTGCCTGCTCCATTTCTGACCATACCTTACCCCTGTGGCTGTTGAAGGGTTTTTCTGTCATTGGGTGCAGTTGCTGAATGAACTGAGCGTGGTGGAGGCAGAACTGCTGTTGAAATCCTCCGACCTTGTTGGCAGCTACACCACCAGCTTGTGCCTGTGCATCGTGGCTGTGCTGCGGCACTACCACTCCTGCCTTATATTGAACCAGGACCAGATGGCTCAGGTCTTTGAAGGGTAAGGCAATCTTCACCTCCCTGTGTGGAATGAAGCAGCGTATCTTCTGGGGGCTTGTAAGGGGCAGGGATGTATCTATATCCTTCCTAAAAGGCAGCAACTTTGTGCCTGAGAGTTCAGCTCACAGAATTTATGGGGGACAGGATATGTTACTTAGCGCACGCTGTTGCTGTGAGCTCAGGAAGATATCTGTGTAATGAAATTATTCCTTCAGATTTTCTTTTTGTGTTGCTGCAGCATTTTTTTTTTTGTCTCTGTGCAGTCTGTGTGGGGTGGTGAAACATGGCATGAACCGCTCGGATGGGTCCTCAGCGGAGCGCTGTATCCTGGCCTATCTCTATGACCTGTATACATCCTGCAGTCACCTCAAAAGTAAATTTGGGGAGCTCTTCAGGTGAGGCTGAGGCAGGTGGGATGCGGTGGGTACTGACTAGTATAGCACCTTTAGCTTAAGCTTTTGCTTGTGGTCTTGTTTGATGTGATTGTCCCTGATACCGTCTCAGCGGAGGACTGAAGCCTTGGGAGTAGTGCCTGTTTTACAGGCAGTAATGACCCAGTGTGTAATCTTTACTCTTAGACCGTCACGGTTTTGGTAAATTGCCTTTGGTAGTCCTCTGCACATCCACGTGTCTGTTCTTACCCCATTCCTAGAGGATAGAAGTAGAGAGATCTGTTCCCACCAAACTCTGATGACTGAGCACTTCATCCTGAAGGTTGTGCTCTGCTTATGCTCAGCACCCTAATAATCCTTGGGCTGGTTCTGAACCTGCACTGTTTGGTTCTGGGTTTGTTCCTGTGCTACTTTGCAGTCCTTGTGCTTGTTCTGCCCCTGTTGGCTCTTCAGGTTCTGCTCTGCTGGTGTTGCCCCCCAGGCTCTGTCCTGTGGGCTTACTTTACTCTGTGGTCTTCTGCTCTTTGCAGTTCTTCACTTGGGAACTGTCCCCCTCACCAGCTCCCTGTGGATCTCCTCCCTTAGCAGCTCAGAGATGGAGTCCACAGATCTCTCTGGCTTTTTGCTTACATGATCCTGTGAACGGGTAATTCTCCTGACAGCCCTGTTTCCCAGTACAGTGCTTCACTTTGTCTTCTCTCACAGCCCCTGCTCCCTATCAGTGTTTCCTGTGCAGGCATGCCATAGGAACATCTAACTCTCCGTGTAACCCCCTGTTGAGGGGCTCTGAGAGTGGCTTGTGCCTTGATGTCAGTTAGCTAAGCTTCTGGCTGCTGAGAGCCTTTGAAGTCTCTCTCTGGACTGAATCGAGAGGAACAGGGCGTGCTGTGGTCACAGGTGCATTGGAGTTCTTTGAGGGAGTCACTACACATATGGAAATGAGAAACCTGATATTAGACTAACTGAATTCCTAAAAGCTGTTCAGCAAGGCTTTGAAGTAAATGGCCACAGATAAAAGGGAATATCCTGTAGCAGGCAAACAATAGGTTAGAGATGGAGACAAGGAGTGAGAAGGAGTTTGTATTTTGAGGGTGATCCCTCCCTGAGGAGTCTCATAGGATTCGGCTAGTGCTCGTGCTGTTCTGTATATTGGAAGTTGTATGAGTGGTGATAGCAAAACTTTTCATATAACTGTTATTCAGCATGTAACAATAGAAGTTGGCTGCAGGTTGTTGTAGTAGGGCACAGTGATAGTGACGAGTACTAAACTGGCAGATTAAGTTTAGTGTTGTTAATCATAAAATAATACTCACAGGATTGTCCTTGTTCCCTTCTAAACTTTTCGTAGTGGTGGATATATGCTACCTGGATAACTTCCAGGTGCTTCCCCAGCAAAGAACCAGCTTCACTCTTTTGGAAGAGACTTTGTTGGTACACAGTGATCTTGAGTTTCCACGTTCATGCTGAGGGAGGGCTTGTCTTGCGCAGGATTGCTTTGCTTGTCAGAGTTCAGTGGAATCTTAGGTTTTTGTGTTCCTAATCTCTCCTTCCTGTCCTGTTTAGTGACTTCTGCTCCAAGGTGAAGAACACAATCTACTGCAATGTTGAGCCATCTGACTCCAATATGCTATGGGAACCAGAGTTCATGATTGATACTATTGAAAATCCATCTGCACATAACTTTACATACACCAACCTGGGAAAGAGCCTCAATGAAAACCCAGCCAACCGTTACAGTTTTGTCTGTAATGCACTTATGCATGTATGTGTGGGACACCACGATCCAGACAGGTGAGAAGCAGAACTTTCATGGCTCTACTGAGATAGTAAAATTTTCAGGTGAGGGTAAGAAAGCCAGTAGCCATTCCTTGGCTGTCTTGGGGTGTGAGGAAGGAGCCAAGGCTGGGATCCCTTAGAGAATCATTCACCTGATGGCATGCATTAGTAGCAAAGTTGACCCTCTGCTTTTTTCGTTATTTATTTAACAGGGTGAACGACATTGCTATCCTGTGTGCTGAGCTAACTGGCTACTGCAAGTCTCTAAGCGCCGAGTGGCTGGGTGTGCTCAAAGCTTTGTGCTGTTCCTCCAATAATGGGACCTGTGGCTTCAATGACCTCCTCTGCAATGTTGATGCAAGTGCAAACATTCAAAAGGGGAAAAGGAATTGAAGCAGGAGTGGAGGGATCCCTTGGGAGAAGGCAGAAATGAACAAGGGATGGAGGCTTTGTCTTCTGAGGACAGGGGAAAGGCTTTGAATACCAGGGCTACCTTTTGGTGTTTGCAGCCTGGGCTGATCATGGACATTGACCTGGGGTTATGGGCCCTTCTACCCCCCAGCTCCTAGGCAAGCTGAGGAATTGCTGACAGAGGGAATGAGGCAGAGGCTGTTGTGATCACTGGCTGATCTCCTCTCTTCCAGGTCAGTGACTTATCTTTCCATGATTCCTTGGCCACCTTTGTTGCCATTCTCATTGCCCGGCAGTGCTTGCTGCTGGAGGACCTGATTCGCTGTGCTGCTATCCCCTCACTCCTCAATGCTGGTAAGTGCATCCCTGCAGAAAGCTGGTCTTAGTCTCAGTTCTAGCCCAAAGGCCTGTGCTTAATGGATACTTTGTGAACCCATAGTTGTGCAACATGCCTCCAATACTTCTTTTATGGTATTGATGGTATCAATCTTTTAAGAATTGAACATTTTGCTTTGGAGAGTTTCTGGCCTTTTGGTTTCTATCAAAAACTGGTTGTGTGAAGGTATTTCAGTGTCTTACTCTCTGGAGCTGAAATGAGTATGGAGTTATTATCAGCCATGCTGTCTGACCAGTGTCCTCAGCTTTGAACTCCAGCAGTCCGCCTCTCACTGCTGATATGGTTCAGCTCACACTTTGGCTAGAGCGGCCAGCTGACCAGTTGGGCCTACGGTGCCTGGTTCACTCTGCCTTTACTCTCTCACCAGCCTTCCTAGCTGTGCTCTGGGGATTGCAGCATCCAGACTCTGACAGGGTGAAGCTGGGAAGACAGAGCAAGCAGAATGTAGTGCATTTCATTGGGGATAATACTGATGGATTTGCTCACTTGCATGTTAATTGCTGCACATGCTCTATATTTGTAAATACAATAAGGCTGCTGCAGCTTCTCAACTGGTTGCTCCAGGGCAGTGTACTGTGAATAGCTTTTGGATTGAGAGTCAGCTGTCTCAGTGCTTAAGAAATCTCAGCTGACTGTTTTCTTTACATAGCCTGCAGTGAACAGGACTCAGAACCGGGAGCACGTCTGACCTGCCGGATTTTACTCCATCTGTTTAAGACTCCACAGCTGAACCCATGCCAGCAAGATGGCAGTAAGTGAATGGAAGTAGAGCCTTTATTGTGAAAGTACTGAGGCTCTTGCACCCTAAGAAAAGAGATACTGGACCCTATGACTAGAGTCATGACCTGCTTGCTCTGAATAAAGCAGGCAAGGCCTGATACACTGCTTTCTGCAGAGGACAAAGAACAATATCCTTCCATTTATTTCACTCCATGGTAGCCCCGCAAGTTGGGGAGGAGGCCCTTGGAGGCAGGAAGCCAGCCAGTAGAGGTGGCCTTGCTGTCACTAAGCCATTAGAGTAATGATCACTTCTTTTTTTTTATGTCTTGAGCTTTGTATAGCCTCTTAACATGGTGCCAAAAGCTGCTATTTTACAGCGCTCCCTTTTTGTCTGATGATGGAAACAGTCCAGGAAGCTCTGTTCTTGGCTCCTCATAAGTATCCTGATAGCTCAAATCTCTAATCCCAGCCTGTGTTCTAGGTTAGGGTCCTGTTGGAGCTTGGAGTTCATGACACAGGCACTGCGCCCCATTTTGATTTCATGGTTCAGTTGTCACAGCATGATTGGCACTGTGCTTTGTGAAACTTAATTAAATTGACTCCATGTTACAGTTTGGAAAAGGACTAGCCTCAGGATTCTCTGAGCTGGATTCTACGGTACTAGCTGTCACATAATTCAGGCATCTCTGGAGCCTGCGCCTTTCTCTCTTACTGGATATTGCCCTTCCCCATTGTCCTCTTTGCAGACAAACCCACGGTGGGAATCCGCTCTTCCTGTGACCGTCACTTACTGGCAGCTTCCCAAAATCGTATTGTGGATGGAGCGGTCTTTGCAGTGCTGAAGGCTGTCTTTGTTCTGGGTGCGTACCTGTGTTAGCCTGAACCTGTAAGAATGTTTTTAGTGGGGTGGGAGAAAGGCACTGTATTGCATGTGTTGGCTGTACCGATGGCCAGGGATCTGTTTTGGTGGATATGTTGCTTGTCTGAAGCCCTTTGATTCAGCTGTAAATAAGCTTTGTATCTCTTAGCTGCAGGAGAGATCATGGCAGAGAGAGTTTATGAACGCTCAGGATGTTTTGCTTTAGGTTTAGCATTGGTGATTAAGTGACAGTTGTGCTTTTCTCATAGGAGATGCAGAACTGAAAGGCTCTGGCTTTTCCCACCCTGGAGGTGTTGACGATCTCATGGATGATGAGCTGGGCACCAGGAAGGCCGGTAGTCGGGTAGTAACTGTAGAAACGGCTAGTTTGGATATTTATGCCAAGTATGTGCTGAGGAGTATATGTCAACAGGTGAGTCTGTCCCATCTCTAGGTTTGTCCTTATTCCCCCTGCAGACAGATATATCCCAGATGACTTTCGGCAGGTTGGGTTTGGCAGGTATTTCTTCAAAACATCAGTCAAGAAACCTGTGATGATTCTGCTGCCTGATGGTGCTAAGAATTGCTCACCGTGACAAAAAAATAGACACACAAACAGTTGTCAAGAATTAGGTGTCGCAGTATGCAGGGACTGCACGTCCCCTTTGCTTTGGCGACAGCACGGGGCTCATGTCCAAGGAGGGGAGTGCTGGGAGTGGTTTGCTGAGATGTGTGCTGGAGGCAGAGAAGATAAGCGCAAGAAAGACAGTTTGTTGAAGTGATAAATGGTGCCTTTCAGAATGCAGCTTAAGTGTTGCTTGCAGCTAGGCTGTTAATGTATCCCTGGGCTTTGCAGTGCCCTGTTTACTTAATTAAAGGAACAACAACAAAAATCTTTTGCTTAGCCTAATGTGATAGCACCAGTATTTCTGTTCCTTTGTAAAAAACTGACATTTGGGGAACTGAAACCTGGCTAATAAGGTACTTAGTTGCAAAGTGAAGTGGCTGTTAGCACTACTGTATGAAAGCGGGTGTTGAAGGGTGTTCTTGGCCTCAGTTGCAAATTCATCCTGTCAGCAGGAAAGATATAGAGCTACAATTTGAAACCTGTAGTCCATATTGCAATTTGAAACCTGCAGTCCATATTATTAATGTGTAAACACAACACATCAGTGCTGTGCTGTCTTCATGCTTTGTGATGCTGTGGTTTAGCAGTTGGCTTGCTATATAGTAATGTTACCAGCCTATGAAAGAAGAATTGGAGTCACCTATTTATAAGCATGAATTCAACATACTTAGTGTTACTGAAACCTGACTGTAACATTGATAGAGGTAGATAATTCCCTTGCTGGTCCCAGTCTGTGTAGAAAGGACTCGCAGCAGGTGGAAAGTGTGTGTGTGTGTGTGTATACAGGAGGGAGTAGCAGTGTCAGGTATCACTATTTGTACCAATTGTTGGCAGCACTGGCTATATAGGAGTGAGTATTCCAGCAGATAACAGTGAGTACCACCAAGTCGTGCCAGAGCTCCTGCAGGATTCCTGCAGCTGTAAAGAGCTGTAAAATGACGTGTTTAATATTAACACCTCCAGTGTGAGCAATGGATGCTGCAGAACTTGGACTATTAATTCTCAATGCCTGTAGAATGCCTTCATAACCGTAGACTGTGATGTTGCATCTCATATTCAGGTGCATAGTTTATAATAGATTTCATCATGACAGGGTGGGGAAAAGGAGCAGACTACAGAATTAAGTTCAAGCTTTGTTTCTTGGGTGCGTATGATTATGACATAATTGCTGGTCTGACCTTTAGCCTGTTTAAATTAATAAATGTAATTGTGACTGGCCTTTTGAAAAGGTTAATTTCATAGAGCTGTGCTAAACCACAGTGGGAACCAAGAGGGAGGACTGAGTCAAAGTTGCTAACTTGAATCTGGTGATTGGGGTGGTAGAGTTGTCCATTGTGCTTGGAAAATATGCTCATAGTGCTCTCCTGGGAAGAGACAGATGAGAGACTCTGTTTCAGTAGTATGAAGCCTGTGGAGGTGGTTGTTTTGTAAAGACACATTGCAGGGATTAAGAGAGGTTAGAAGTCCCTCAAGGTTGAAGATGATAGTTTACTTCATACTTATTTGTGAGATTATATCCATAAAGTGGATCAGAGATGACATCTGAATTCTTGGAGGAAGCTGAGCAAGTGGCAAAAAGGGTCTTCCCGAGGATGTGCATATTATGTATGCAAGGAAGAGAAGTTTGATGTAGCAACACTGAAGGGGAGAAATGCAATAGGCATTGGAGAATTCGCCAGGTCATGTGTGTTGGGAAAGTGGAAACTTCATCTAGGATGAAGGTGAAGATCTAGGCTGTGGTTTCACAAGGATTTCAAACCAGAGATTTAGCTTTCCCAATCTTTGTGCTTTACCTAGTGCTTGAAGTGCTGCTGAGAGGGACTGTTCCCAGCTTTCTAGGCTTAGCACCAGCACCTGTGCTTCATGAACTGGATTCTCATCTCTTCTCTGATTGTCACTTCTCAGTGGAAGAGCTCTCTGATCAGGCTTGCTCTGCAGCTGCAGCAGTGCTTATACAACAGTCCTTTGTAGATTTTAATTTCATGAATTTGCCTGATTTTCAATATGGAAAAATCCTGCAGTAACGAATGCTGCAAGTTAACTGTAAATTGCGTGAAGTACTGCCTACCTCATGTTTGTTTTGGAAACTGCTGCCTTTATTATTGTACGCTTAGGTACCACCAGCTGAAATTGAGAGTCTGACTCTTTTTTTTTTTTTTTTTTTTTTTCTGTCTACCTTCTCATGATTTGTGACTTTAAGTGGCTTGCATCCAGTCAGTTGTTTACCCTTCCAGTCTTTGAGAATTAAAGTCATTGGTTTTTACTAAGGATGGCAGTGTGTTTTCCATCACTATTTAAGAATTAAGGGGTGTGCTTTTCTCTAAGACATGTTCTAGTTTAGCCTTAGCTGCAGCCTTGAATTATTTAATTTAGGACAGCTCCAGGGCTTTGTTGTGCAGGAAATAGACCAAATAATTTTCAGTGATCCCTTCTGATCTTTTGAGCCCAAGTGGCAGTCTTGATGAAGCCTGGGCATGGCAGTGACTATGTACTGTTAAATCATACCAATATTTTATCAAAAGAAATAGCAGCTACTGTGTTTCACTGCTGCTGACTTGTCGAAGTTGATGTTTCCTCTGCTGCGATTGCTGTGCTGTGCCTGACACATGCTGAATCAGGATAGTACAGTTCATGAAGAGAAATTATTATCAGGCATAACTGTGCACTAATCAGGTTTTTATGAGATTTACGTGTTCCTTTCATCTCTCTGAGATCGAAAGCAGGGGCACTGGTCTGGAATCAGACATCAGTTTCACTGCGCTGACTCTGCCTTCATCTTGCAGGAGTGGGTAGGTGAGCGATGCCTGAAGTCCCTCTGCGAAGACAGCAATGACTTGCAGGATCCTGTCCTGAGCAGCACTCAAGCCCAGAGGCTGATGCAGCTGATTTGCTATCCACACCGGCTGCTGGACAATGAGGAAGGAGAAAATCCTCAGCGGCAGAGGATCAAACGCATCTTACAGGTGCAGGCTCCTGGCAGAACCTGGCAGAGTGTCCTAGTAATTGCCTAATGTAGCATTAGAGTAGGGTTGTCCAAAATGCAGCCCTCTGAGGGATCTGACACTCACTAGCAATGGGAGCTGAGGGTGTGGGTTGACATAGTTGGAACAGAAATAAGGACTCATATGAAGTATGCATGTGTGTGTGTTGCAGAATCTGGACCAGTGGACCATGAGGCAGTCCTCGCTGGAGCTGCAGCTCATGATTAAGCAGACAGCAAACAACGTGAGTTTCTGCTCAGAGGGACCATACAGGGATGTGTGTTGCCAGTGTTGGAAGTGGCTGCTTGTGAGGTGGTGGGAGGTGGCCTGGCAGAAGTGGGAATAGAAAGAAAGTAAATGAAGAGGGAGCCAGCCCTGTGAGAGACACGCATGAGAAGGATGCAATGAGCGTGAGACCCAAAAAGCAGCAGCCACAGGAAAGCTGGCAAACTGGGTTTGTACTGAGTTGTGTTGAAATGTGCAGTCCCTGTCGGTTCTCTCGGAGAAGGACTTGGCTGTCTTTTCTTCCCTATCACCAGGAGATGAACTCCTTGTTAGAAAATATAGCCAAGGCCACCATTGAAGTATTCCAGCAGTCAGCAGAGACCAGCTCTGCTAGCTCTGCTGGCAATGGAGTCAACAGTATCAGTGGCTCAGCAAGTGCTACACCTGCCAGCAACAAATCCAAACCCATCCTCAGGTAGGTGTAGTCCTGGCATGCAGCTGCCACGTAGATGAGTTGGAATCATAGGCTGGATTGCAAACTGCTTTTTTCTGCTGTGTTGTCACAGCTCCCTGGAGAGATCAGGAGTGTGGCTGGTGGCCCCTCTGATTGCCAAGCTTCCAACATCAGTTCAGGGCCACGTGCTGAAAGCTGCTGGAGAAGAACTAGAGAAAGGACAACACCTGGGGTCATCGTCCCGCAAAGAGCGGGACCGCCAGAAGCAGAAGAGGTGAGTCCTGAGGAAAGGGCAGGCAATGCTTGCTGTGCTGATCCCCCAGCCTGGCTGTGTAGCTCCACCTTTGTTCTCTCTGCAGCATGTCCCTCCTGAGCCAGCAGCCATTTCTGTCGCTGGTGCTAACATGCTTGAAAGGACAGGATGAGCAGCGGGAAGGCCTCCTCACCTCTCTGTACAGTCAGGTGCAGCAGGTAGGTGTCTTGCTTCTCACCTCACTTTCCTTAAGGGCTTGCTCCTCCAGCAGGCAGGCTGTTGGGCACATCCTTGGGGATGTCGTCTGCCTGATTATATGCTCAGTAAGGAAAAGATCTTATCCTGGTTAATATAGGGTGCTTGAGCTGACCATCTCTGAGTCACTGGACAGCAGGCAGTACCAGCTGCTCTATAAACTGAATTCAGTGTACAGCTTGTGAGGTCTGTCCTGTCTTCTAAATTTCTTAGATTGTTACCAATTGGCGGGAAGATCAGTACCAAGATGACTGCAAAGCCAAGCAGCTGATGCATGAGGCCCTGAAACTACGGCTGAATTTGGTGAGCAGTTGCAGAAAAAAAGAGTTTAACCATCTGGGGTGAGGAGTTGTCTGCCTTTTTTCCTTTTTTTGGAACATGCACACACTGGAGGGACTGTGTATGTTCCGAGGCAAGGAAGTAGGAGAGGCATTTGTGCTGCTTCTAGGCCTTGAGTCCTGAGTGGGATAGGGTGCATGAAAAAACTCCCTTGCTCTGTTTTACCTGGATGAAATCCATAGCCTTGGTCTCTGTTTTGGAGATGTGCCTTCCCATTTCAATGCTTTTGCAGTCCACAGCACTACTACTTGCACCTGAGGTTTGTCCTGCTGACTGCAGTGTCCTTCAGCTCTCAGTAGGAGTTGCTGTAGCACAGCTGTTGCTCTGGTTTAGGTTCCCTTCTCGCTTTTAAATCTTAGGTTTCTTCATGGTGTCCTTGTGACTAAACTACATTTCTCTGCCAGGTGGGGGGAATGTTTGACACAGTTCAACGCAGTACACAGCAGACAACTGAGTGGGCTGTGCTTCTCCTGGACATCATCAGCAGTGGCACCGTGGACATGCAGTCAAACAAGTAACTTTCTGGCTGACTTCTGATCCATACACTTCCCAAGGGAGGCAGTCATTAACATGGCCCCTTTTCTCATGTGAGCTAGCTGTCTCTAGATGATCTGTCAGAAGTACTGTGACAGCCAAAAGAGGCTACACACAACTTAGGTCCTAGTATCCAAGTGCGCTCTGGTATATCCAGAGCAAACTTGACTTTCCAGATACAGAGAGATAAGCAGGGGAGAGTTGAATCTGGACCTGCTTTTTGAAGAAGCTGAATGGGTAGACAGGAGGCCAGTTTTAACCTGTGATGCTGTACTTGTCTCAGGTGTGAACACCCCATGGTGTATAAACAAAAGGAGGATTAGTGTGGGATGTTAGTCTGAAGAGCACTTAGCACTTCTGACTTGTAGGCAGTCTAATAATGTTTGGTGTTACTATGATGGCAGAGGGTTTATATCTGCTTCTCAGGTGACTTTGACCTTTCCGCTTTCACCAACAGTGAGCTCTTCACCACAGTGTTGGACATGCTGAGTGTTCTCATCAATGGCACCCTGGCTGCTGATATGTCCAGCATTTCTCAGGGCAGCATGGAGGAGAACAAGCGGGCATACATGAATCTTGTCAAGAAACTCAGGGTGAGGGACACCAGGTCTCTGGGGACCAGTATGTGCTGTGTTGTGGTTGTCCAACTATGCAGATTTACCTGTATCTAATGAATGGTACTTGGCCTGTTGCTGCTGTTTAGATGAAACGGTGATGGTGTCCCTGACAGCTCTGTAGAGCTGAAGGGTGCAAAGGTGAGAGGTAATTCAGGGGTGGAGGCTGGCAGCAGAAGAGGCACAGGTGGACTTTGGATGATTTTTCCTGAGCGATTCTTCAAGTCTTTATTCCAATTGTGCAGAAAGAGCTGGGGGACCGGCAGTCTGACAGCCTGGAGAAGGTGCGACAGCTACTGCCGCTTCCCAAGCAGACCCGAGATGTCATCACCTGTGAACCTCAGGGATCCCTCATTGACACCAAAGGCAATAAAATAGCTGGATTTGACTCCATCTTCAAGAAGGAGGTAAGTGAAGCTCTTTTGTCTGCATCACAGCTCCTGAGTGCAGGTGTCACCTTGTCCTCTGATACCTTGAGTCTGTACAGCTTGGGAGGCATCTGTATGCAGTGCCTTGTTGCCTGCTGAGCTTGAAGTGACTGGCTGCACACAGACAAGCTGGCACATAACCGTGTCCTAAAAGGGCAAAGCTGCGTGTTAATGCTCGGCGATACATGCTGCTGTGGCCTGAGAAGTTACTTAAACTTTAGTTTTGTACTTACGGCTATGTAAGACATAAAGAGAAACCCATAATCCCTGTGATGTGAGTTACTGGGCAGTGCCAGTGTGCAGAAGACTGGCAGAGATAGGATGAAGGAAATGGGCAGTTTTTTATGAAAACCTTTAGAAATCGCTGCTTTGCCATGTGGAAGAGCAGGGACGACTAGTAAGGGCTCAGGCTGTTTGCTGGGACATGTGGGGTGGAGCCTGAAGAAAGCATAGTTTCCTGTACCCTTGTAGGAGAATCAACAGGGACTTAGAGGTTCTTATCTCTCTTGCTTTAAAGGGTCTGCAAGTCTCTACAAAGCAGAAGATTTCCCCTTGGGATCTGTTTGAGGGCTTAAAGCACTCAGCTCCCCTCTCCTGGGGATGGTTTGGGACAGTCCGAGTGGATCGCAAGGTGTCTAGATTTGAGGAGCAGCAGAGGCTTCTTCTGTACCACACACACTTGAAACCCAAGCCCCGCAGTTACTACCTGGAGCCGTTGCCACTGCCCCCTGAAGAGGAAGAGCCTCCTACACCTGTGGCTTTAGAGCCAGAGAAGAAAGCTGCGGAACCAGCCAAGGCTGATAAAACAAGCTCCAACCCTGCCACCTCTACTGAGGAACGCAAGAAGAAACAGAGCAAAACCAAGAAACGTAACCAATCTGCCAGCAAAACTGAGGTAATTGACTGCCCAACAGCTATGGACTTCCTGTGTCCACCCCTCCTAGTCACAGAGCACTCCCCTGAGGCTTCCTGAGGAGCCTGAGAGCGGTGTAATGGTGAAGATGGGATGTGCTTCCTCTAAGCTGGGTGTGCCGGAGTTCTCTCCTGCTTTCCCTAGCCTGGGGCAGGGCAAACATTTTCTTAATCCCTGGTGGGGAGGGAAATAGGCTGCCCAGCTCAGACAACATCCTAGGCTTCCTCCTGCGGACTTTGCAGCCCTTTCATACTCCTCATCCATTCATGAATTCCCAGTGCACATTAATCTTTCTTGTTCCTTCTTTGTCTTTGCAGGATTTTGTGTTGGGTCCTAGCCGAGGGGTTTCGTACGGAGTTGGTATGCCTACAGATCTCTTGCATCACCAGTCAGGAAGCACTATGTCGAGGCTGGCTTATGGGCAATCACCAGTGGGTCTCTACGCTCAGAATCAGCCTCTTCCAGCAGGTGGGTGCACAGGAGAGGTGGGCATATCGCACCTCTTTGGGAACCTCTTGTAAGAACGTCTTCTGTGAGATCGTCCTACACAGGTTCTTACGCTTCCCCATTTGCCTGTCGTGTGTCTAGATACAGTGATGAGCGGTCCTTCTGGACTACAAGGCTCAGCAATAGCACGTGACTAGTGAGACTGTTTCTCTTCCTCTTGCAGGTGGCCCTCGTCTGGATACATCCTACAGGCCTGTACGCATGCCACTGGGGAAACTTGTTCAGAGTCGTCCTCCCTATAGTGGTGTGCTGCCTCCGGGGATGGGGAGCATGATGGGCATTGACCCCTCTTACAAGCCAGCAGTATACAGACAGCAGCCTCCAGTGTCCCAGGGACAGATACTGAGGCAGCAGCTTCAAGCAAAGTTGGTAAGTCAGCGCTGTGCTCCTGCTGTTGCTGGACCCCACAGTACAGCAAGCCTAAGCTGTCTGCTGGGGCTGGGGCTGTCCCTTCTAGTCAGAACTCTCCAACCCTGTCCCTATTTCTCCTCTGTCCTTCTGGTGCAGCGCTGTGTTTGCCACCTGCTTTGTGGGCCCGTATCACTTAACACTTGGCGGAGGCTGTCAGTGAAGTGAACTGGGGCATCTCTGGCTGTTGGGCAGTGGGAGGTGCACATCCTGGCTGTGGGATAGTAGGGATGTTGGTGGCCTCTGTGTCCCAACTTGGGGTGAGGCAGAAGTCGTTAGCGTCTGCATGCTGTGCAGCAGCCTCATAGGTTTAGCAGTGAAGCTACTTGCCTGGTTTGGGAGCTGCTGAGAAGAAAGCAGCAGTGTTCTGCTCTTTGGAGATGTTGAAAAAAGTGTTTCTCTGTTGCCTTCCAGCAAGGCCAAGGCATAATGGGACAGCAGCCTGTGCGCCAGATGGCTCCAACCCCATCCTACGGAGGACTGCAGCCCTCCCAGGTAACTGGCAGTGACTGCAGGTGAGACTGGAATCTGACTCCAGCACTCGTCAGCATCTTCATTTCTGCTGCTAAATCCGGAAATCTCTTGGCTTTTCTCACTCCTGATTTACTGGGCAGCAGAGATGAGCAGCCTTGTGACAGTATTTACAGGAGGCTGCTGTCCTGTGTTCCAAGTTCTCTTTTGTACCTTACCTCATGACTGATAAAAGCTTTTTGTTTCATTTCAGGGTTACACACCTTACGTCTCCCACATAGGCCTTCAGCAGCACCCTTCCCAGTCAGGCACGATGGTACCTCCTACCTATTCTGGCCAGCCCTATCAGAATTCCCACCCGAGCTCTAATCCTGCCCTGGTGGATCCTGTTAGGCAGATGCAGCAGAGACCAAGTGGCTACGTACACCAGCAGGCCCCTGGCTACGGGCACAGCTTGAGTAACACACAGAGGTACCTCCCACCCTACTGGATGTTACAAGCTGTGTTTCTTGAACCCACTCTGCTCAGACAACCCTAACAGCAATCTGTGCTCTGTGCTGTGTGAGTCCTTCACACCCTTGGGGGAACATCTTTATTCAGCTTTCAGTCCTAGGAAGATACAGACAGAATGAAATTCAGAGATGCTAGTTGCAGGCAGAAGACAGTGTTACCAGCCAGAGAAAGATGGAATTGGGAAGTGTGACAAAAATTACCTTGGAAAGTTGTAGTTTTGGTTTTAAATCTAACCAGCAAATCACTATCAAAGGGCTAGATCTGGGATTCCCACTGCTCCTGAGCAGGCATAAATCTAGCAGGGAAGCCGTGCAGAACGGTGGACCAAGGACTGTTACTTAGGGCTTCTGGAAAAACAGGTTGGATGAAACCCTTGAGAGGCCCTGGTGTCTGCAGAGGCAGCATGGATTGCAAGGCGCTGTTAGGGCTGTCTTGTTGATGCAGAAGTTTGGTTTGGATTGGCCCATGAATCCTGTACTCCATGAGTCTGTCCTTTTCTCTTGCAGGTTTCCTCACCAGTCAATACAGCAGGCCCCCATGATGAGTGGGATGAACCATTTGGGTCCACAAGGAGTCCCCTCGGGAATTCGACCCAGCCAGATACTGCCTGACCAGCAGCAGCAGCAGTACCTGAGGCAACAGCAGCAGCAGCAGCAGCAGCAGCAGATGCTGAGGGTGAGTGGTTGCTGACAGGAGGAAGGCTGCTGAAGCAGGCTTGCCCAGTGCTGCTTATACCTCTGCGTCAGCAACAGCAATGCTTTGCTCTGCCCCTCTGTGTCAGGAAGGGTGTCAGCTCTGTTGGGGGCTGTCTCTAATGATTTGCTAGGTGGCCCTCCCTTCCTTAGAGCTGGCCACTCCTGATGGAGACACCTGCTGTGCTGCCTTTTGCCAGTCACCCAGCATGAGCTAAAGGGAGTTTAGGAGCAGTAGAGGTTTGTTTAGTCTTCCGTGGCCTGCATCACACCTCTTCCTGCTCCAGCTGAGCCTGTAAGATTGTGCAGAAAGCTGTCTGTCTTAGAAGTGTCGCAGGAGCTAGAAACAAAATGAAAATCCCCATGCCCACACAGGAGCAAGTAGAGTTGTTCCTTACAAGATCCTTTTTAGGGGAATATCTGCATTTTCACATAATGAAAATAAGCATTGGTTGCAGTTTCAATGGCAGCAAATCTGATGTGACTCAGTCCATGTACTTCACATCTAACAGTGGATGGTGAAAAACTGATCCAAAGTAAGCTGTTAGACCCAACTCTCTAGTTTTGAAGTTCACAGATGTGTGTTAACAGACAAGAGTATTCCATGGATTTGCATTATGGTCTTGTCAATATTAAATACTTATATACAAATATGAATACATTTCTTGGAGTTACAGAAATGTATTGAATTGACAAAGAAACACAGAAATAGTTTGGGTTACTTGGTGAATTGCATACCTTATGACAAGACTAGAATATGGGGAGACTTTACATGGCATGGAGTGCTGAGGCTTTGTGATCTGAGAGGGGCCGGAGTGAGACGGCGATTCTTGCAGAGAGCTGTGGTCAGCACTATTTGAGAATTGCTGCCTCGCGTTGGACAAGAGGCTGCCTGTAGCACGGTCAGCAACTTTTAGTCCTTTTGATGAGTAGCACCCCCTGACTATTCACTTGGTTTCTTTTAACATTCTCCATCACTCATATTTAGAAAAGGAACTTGCCTCAGACAAATTGCTAGCACTTCTCCTAGCTCAGTAGCTTCATGTGTACCTCCAGCTTTTAGCTGACAGTGCTGGGTTGCTTAAAAAAAAAACCAAAAAACTGGAGTGCCCAAAATCTCCCTTATTACTGTGACTCCTGCTGCATTATTGGAGGCATACCAGATGCAGAACAGACTCCTGGTGCTTGAGTTGACTGTCGTGATGCAGTGGCTTGTAGAAAGGACGGGTGGCCTTTTGGTTTGTCTTCCATGGGTTGGTAGTCAGCTGTTGCAAGAACGTAAGACATGAAATCAGGAGGGGTATCCTGGCTCATTTAGTCAGCCATCTGCTTTCTTATATACCCAGGTCATGCCATCCATTTCAAGAACTTAAGTGGCCAAACTGGTTTGAGGTGGAAGTTAGGAGGCCATTCTAGAAAGTCACTCCCTTTTGAGTAGAATCCTTGATCTAAGCCTCAGTGTGTTTGTGACTGGTTCCTGTATCCAGTTACTATTGTCCACTCTGTCCTGTTGTTTACTGGTTCTCTTTTTCTCTGATGTTTACCCAGTGAATCCCTAGGGAGCTCTTGCATCTTCCATAGGTCAGGTTTTTCTAACCTCCTCTCATAAGATACTGTCCCTTTTCCTGATTGTATTTTTGTCTGTTTTCTGAGTCTCTTCAAGGTTTGAACTGTGCTCTTTTGAGCCAGTGGTTGGCACTGTACCTAGAGTCACCATGTTGGTTTTTTTATGATAGCGTTAGTAGTTTTCTATTTCTGGTAGAAATCCTTTTATTGATGTAGAGAGCTCAAAATTAAATTGGCAGATGGGAGAAATGTCTGAAAATTAGGAGAAACGAAAAAACCTTGAGATTTGTGGGTACATTCTGACTCCAAACATGCTGAATATTCTTCTCACCATAACTAGTTCTGTCAACATCTAGGCTGGAACACTGCATCCAGTTTTATCTGTATCCTTTTACTGAAGTGCAACACCAGCTGGCACAAGTGCGGAGAGGGGCAGCAAGATAGAGCAAAGAGTTGGGGAATGTGACTGAGAAGGAAAGGCTGAAATAGCTGGGCATTGAGTTAGAGAGGCAGAGATAACAGGAGAGAGAAGTCTCTAGGTTTTTTGTCTTCAAAAAAAGCCAAAAAAGTCTGTTCTTGTCCCTTGGCTGTAGCACAAGAGATGGACTTAAATCATGATTTATGAGATTCAGGGTAGAGATTAGGGAAAACTTGAGTCGTAGGAGTAACTGACCTGGTGTGGATTGCTTAGGGAGGTTATAGGAGGTCTGTTGCTACCTGTGGAAGAATTTTGAGAACAGGGCAGGCAAATACTCAGCGAAGTCAGTATTGCTGTGCTTAACCAGGAGGTGCGAGATGAACGAGCCAACCTCTTGAGGTAGCTCTTTGGTTGTTTTCTATTCTTGTATCTTGTTTGCTGCTAGTTGTTCCCCAGCTGACCAGTAGACTTGTAGTTCTCTTCCTGCCGTTGATACCTCATCTTGCAGAAGAACTTTGTTACTGTCCCTGCCATTTCTCAGCCCGGGGCAGGGTCCTGGTGAAATGTGGGTACTTTAGGCGCCTGTAAGGAAAATGGTGTAAGATGGTATGTCACTGCATGGAGCATCCTTCCTCCTTTAGTCCTTCCTGTGCTCGGTTGCTGTCTGCATTGCCCAGGCAGTTCCCTGATGGTCCCTTCTCTTTTGTTTTCACAACAGCAGCAGCAACAACAACAACAACAGCAGCAGCAGCAGCAACAGCAGCAGCAGCAACAGCAGCAGCAGCAGCAGCAGCAGCCGCAGCCACCACAGCCACAGCAGCAACCCCAGGTCTCCACAGTGCCTCAGCCACAGGCGCAGGGCCAGCCCCCAGGGCTGGGGATGCAGGCTCTTCCCCCGCAGCAGCCCATTGTGAGTGTTCCCTTGGAGGCAGAGGGACACCATAGTCCAGCACAAATCCAACGGTGTTCCACCTGCATCCCCCTCTTCTCCCTCCCCTGTGCTTCCCAGAGCTTGTGTGAATGCAGAGATGGCCAGCCAGGTGGTGTGGCTATAACTATGTTTCTCTCTTTGCAGTTCCAGCGCCAGGGCCTTCAACAAACACAGCAGCAGCAGCAAACAGCTGCTCTGGTTCGACAGCTTCAACAGCAGCTTTCCAGTAAGCCTTAGTGTTCTTGATCTTGTCCCTAGTCTCCTCCCTGCCGTTTTCTATTGCAGGTACCCTGGTGTAGAGAAGCAAGGCCAAGCCAGACTGTCTGTCTGAGGCCATAAATGATGCTGGCAGGGAGGTGGCATCAGGGCTTGGAGCTCCTGGCTCAAGGGGGCACAGCAGCAGGGCAGGCAGTGCTTGCTGAAGACAGCTTCCTGCCGCTGTCTGCCGAGGAACAAGGGAGCTGAGCCTTTGTAGGAGCTACCATGTAGCTCTCCCAAAAGGATCCAGTCTGCAGCTTTGAAGTATTCAGAAGTATTTCCTATGCTGCAGATGACTTCTGAGGGGCACAGGGAGGCTGTACTCCTGGGGCACTCGGTGGATGACCCAGAGATACTGTGTTCGTGTTGTGATCAGGACAAGACTTCTTGGAGGCAGGGAGGGTGCTCTGGGAAGTGTTGCTGCACACTTGCTATGTTTGCGGTGTTTGGTGGGCTTCCGTAGCTGCTGTCACAGACAGAGTAATGGCATAGGTGGTGTTCAGTCTGGCACTGCATTCTTATAATCGCATTGAAGTACTGGCTGGGTGATCTAGAAACAGAACCCAATGTCTGTGCTGTTCCCTTCTGAATGGCCTGCTGTTTTACTGACACCTCACTGGCTTTCCTGCCATAAAAATGGCAGACATGCTATGAAAATGCCCAGAAATGGACAGCACAGGGTTTTTTGCAGTGCGTTAAGTGTGAGACTGTGCTAGATGTAATGATGTGTGGAATGGAGGCTTGGAAATTGTGCTTATGCTTGTTCCCTGATGGAAAATTTTTGGTCCTTGTGACCAAAAAAAAATCTCCCCAAACCAGAAGTTTTAATGTGCTAAGTTTCCCACTGGCCTGATTCACAAACCACAAGTCTGTGCAAGGATCCCAGCCAGGACATTCAAGTATAGGAAGACCTCATATAAGAATCTGAATATAGCAGAATAGCCATATTTTTGTATCCTGTCTGTACAGCAAATGGAGCTGTTTTATATGGAACAGATGCGTGGGTCCAATGCAGCCATGTATCCGTGCTCCCTCATTGGGTTTGCATCAATTCCACCAGGAGCCATCTGGAGTTCTTATTTGTAGTGTCTGGGATGGAGTAGAAAGCAGGACATAAACCAAGAACAGCCTGTGGGAGGGGGACAAGAATACTTGGGGCCCATGAGTGGCTATGTTAGGAGGCTCCAGGGTATCCCTGAATGTGCTGTTGTCCAGCAGAGTTGAGAAGGAGAGAGGCTGGCTGGGTTACACTGGTCTCCTTTTACTTAATCTGACAGGGTCAAACATACTGATGGGATTTCAGGAAAAAAAAACCTACAGAATTTTATTAATGGGACAATACCAAAGTATACTGTGAGCAGTGTACATCACAAAACATTCCCAGCAGTTTGGAAGTTCATGAGGTTTTTGAATATAACTTTACCATGTTTCCTGCCCTTGTTGTACCGTACAAAAGTCCTTTGGGAATATCCTTCCTTTGTACCGAAATACTGACAGGAGCCAGGATAGTTGTCTCCCACTAACTGGTTTCTGGGTGTGCCTCGGGATGAATGTTTGACACTAGCTGTCTAAGCAGTGTGCGTGGCTGCAGGTGTTGTGCGATCTGATAGGGCTGGTTTTCTTTCAGAATCAGAAATAATTCATCCATAAACATCCTCCCAGCTAGCTGCCACCTTTCAGGGCTTTGTTATGGTGCACCAATTCCACCACGAGGGATGGAAAGATCTCTGCAGAAGCTTCAGGATCAGGACTGGCACGTATATGTCTCTTCCTCAAAGAATGTGGGGTCCTGGCTGTGCTGCTGCCTGAAGGCTCAGACAAATGAGCAGAGCAGGGAGTGCCATAAAGGTTATATTTTTCTTCTCACAGCCTGCGACACGCTCCTCATACTGTGCTGGTGATGTGGGGAGAGGGATCTCTTTTTTTTCTGAACCAGACTTTGTGACTGTCTAACTCTGTCTTGACCTCAACAGATACACAGACACAGCAGAACAACAACCCATTCGGACGCTACTGACCTATGGCACTTCAGCCTGGTCCAGGAGGGAGACATCACTGTGGACTGGATACAGCCTCTTCAGCCTGACCCACAAACTGGGGCTGCCCCCAACTTCTGTCCTTGGGCCTGTGCCCCCCGTACTGCTGCTGCCTATCTCACAGGGAGATGCCAGGAGGATGGTTTTATTGTACAGAGAAAGTGTTTTTACTATCAGATTTCTACAAACGTTTATGCAGATCCCTTGTGGCTGACAGTCTCCCTTTCCCACTTTGGTTTCAGTTTTTACTCTGTTTTTAGTATTTTTGTTAAAATAATGATTAAGACAATGTAAAATTTTGTACTTTATTTATACCAGATGAAACCCTGTACTGCAGACATTCTCGGATGAATACAGAGAGCTTACTTTGCAAAAGGAGTTGTATTCAGAGCCTGCCTTTCCTCCTCAGTACTCCTCCCAGTATAGCCCAGCATCACCTCTACACATGGTCTTTATCTCTTTCTCAGTAGAACTAGCGTCTGAATTTTCAGCTTTCGTGAGTGGCTGAACATTTTGGTTTGGAAAAGAAAGCCCTTCTTCCCTCTTTATTTCACAAGCTGATGTTCACATGCTTGCAAGGGCTTGTGCAAGCTTTGTAGGATTTGTATGTTGATTAAGAGCTTTACTAGTAGTCTGGCATGTTCTGCCAGGACAGAGGTATAAAGCAAAGGGGGAGTTCCATTGCAAGGTAGTTCAGAGCCCCAACAAGCCTGGCTTCCCAGCCACAGCAGTTACTGAGGTGCTCAAGCTAGTACCTCTGCAGCCTCGGAGGAGCTGCAGATGGAGTGCACTCACAACACTACTCATCGCAGCATGGTTTTGCTGATAAGCACCAAGGCTTCTCTGCTGGCTTCTTCCTGACAGCCACGGTGCTTTCTCTGGACGGGTAACATGCTGCATTCTCAACTTTTGACCTGGCTAATGCAGCCTGCTGGCATGGAGTCTCGTCTCTGTCTGTAGCAGGCTGCTTTAGCTTAGTGTCCTCCGTTCTTGCTGTCTGTTGAACCTGGAAACCACCATCACTAGCACCTTTCTTCTCTCTTCTGCTGTTCCTTAGCAGTGTGCTTGTGGCCCGTTTGACCTGGACTCCCTCTGGTTCTTGACCGATCTCTTCTTTCTGTTCCATCTGTGAGATGTGGTGAGGCTTGCAGGGACTCATGGAAGAGCTGTGCTTGCTCTTAATTAAGAGCAAGTGAACAGTTGTGGAGGGTAGGCTGTAGCAAGAAGGCAAGCTGGGGGCGGGGGGAGGGAGCCCTCAGATTTCTGTGAGGGACATCAGCCACCCAGGGCAGTGCCCCTTGTGCTGGCTGGTGGGTGTGTGTCTGCTGCCCCAGGGGCAGTGAGCTGAGCCCTTTTGTTCCTGGGGACAGCTGTGTGTGGGACAGCTGTGTGGGACCCTGCGCACTGCTCGTCCCCCAGGCTGCACCACCCGTGCATCTGCGCCGCAGGTGGGTTGGAGCGTGTTGCTGGCCGGGCCTGATGGCGGTGGCCTCCCTCGCTGGAGGCGTGTGTGCCGGGCCGCTTCCTCTGCTTCCCTGCTTGTCCCTGTCCGTGAGGACCCGGCTAGTGAGCAGCCTCGAGCTGGCTGTTGGGTTCCCCATCCCCTTATACCCCAGGACAGCCTGGGGCCGGGGTCTGCTCGCCTGCAGCCCTGTGCTGGGTGACCCCAGCGGCGCAAGCTGTCCTCGGGGCCGGGGCTGTAGCTGGGGCAGGAGGGGGGCTGTGCTCCCCCCGCCATCCTGCCTGGGGGTGGGCAGGGAGTGTCCCGGGGTCGGCGGAGCCGCAGCCTGGGGGGAGCTGAGCACTCCCCCTGGGCAGAACAAGCTCCTCTTTCTGGTGTTTGTGGCTGGCAGCCCCCTCCTCTCCTGGCCCTGGGAGGCAGCTGAGCCTGCGCCAAGCGGCATCTTGGATGCTGCCTTCTGTATCGCTGCTGTGCCGGAGGGGGGAGGAGGGCGGCTCTGCAGCGGCCCGAGCGGAGTGGCAGAAGGCGGCATGGTCACGGGTGCTTCTGGACGGGGTGCAGCGGGGTGCTGCTTGCACGGTGGCAATGGCAGGGCTGGGCTACTGCAGCAGGAGAGCACAGAGCCGGGTGCTGACCTCCCGCTTTGTGCCCTTCAGGGCCCCAGGGTTCTGGTGAAAGCACCCCAGAGACCACCCTGCCTCCCTGGCGGAAAGTGGATGACTTGTGCCTCCCTGGGGACAGGTGCCTGCTGCCAGGGGACTCGGGACTCTCTTACGTGGCCCGGCAACAGGGCTGTCCCTGCTCTTTCCTCCCACAAAAGGCTTCCCCCCAGCCATACCAGCTGCTTGGCAGGCCAGGTCCACACGGGATGAGCAGGATGCCAGAGTTCCATTATGGTAACAGACCCAGGCCTGCCAGTGTCCAAGACCCCACAAAACCCTCTGGCTGCCCAAAAGTTTCCAGCGGGTGAGGGGGGACATGGGGACTGGGCCAAGACCTAGTCACAGCTTAGGGCACGTTTGGTGACCTGCGCATTGCCCAGCCGAGCCGCGTGCCTTGCAGCCACTGCTGCTGTGCTACACGTTAGTACTGAGCCGCAGCGGTTTTAAGCGGGTCTGACAGCTTCCAGCCCTTCTGCTCCTTCTCCAAGTCACGGCCAAACACTGCTTGTGACAGAGCCAGAGGCTACCGGGGACATTTTATTACCACTGCCCATTGAGTAACGCAGGTGGCTGCCCCGCTGTGGCCACTGGTCTGGGTTGGGGTGGGTGTGTTTGATGCGGGGCTCTCTGGGCCTGGGGGGCAGCCCCACAGGGCACCTGGACAGGGTCCGCAGGTGGTGCGTGCAGGTGATGCTGCACAGTGTGTGCCCAGCATGCAGGGAGAAGCCCGAGGTTGGGTGAGGCTTGGCACGGTGGGGTGATGGGCCAGCAGGAGCAGGTCATACCCCATACAGCCACCCCACCCAGCAGCCTGGCACAGGTGGTCCCTGCGGACCAGGGCCCCAGCTTGTCAGGCACCATCAGAGCTGGTGGTCTGCGAGAAAATTGGTTGCTGCCCGCTCAAGCAGCCAAAGCTGGGAGTGGAGCAGCTCCATGAGTGTGGTACCCGTGGTGGGGAGTGGTTCAAAGGGCACCGCTGCAGCCATGCACTGTGACCCCCTCCTGGGCTGGTTTTGTGGGGCAATGGGACACAGGGAGCCATGCCTGGGGCGCTGCTAGCTGTGGGACAGCCTGGGACAGGTCCAGGGACCCCTTCAAGATGCTTCTCAAGGCTGATGAACCTTGGTGGGCATGGGGCAGGGTTGTGCATCCATCCCACGTAGCACTGGATCGTGTTGCCTGCTTAAGGGCATACAGGGTGGCAGCGTACAGCTCACCCTGCGTGTAACAGGCCAGCAACAAAATCGGTCAAGCTGCTGACCGGCAGGGAGCAGCCTCCTGGGGAGACAGCGGGACAGGAGGGGCAGGAAAGCTCCGACCTGGGCTGCAGCAGCAACCAGAAGGTGCTGGGGCAGGTGAAACCCAACCTGTGTCACGGTGTGGGCATCTCCCTGTGACTGCAGGTTCACTAGCTCAGTGTACGTGCCGGTGGCATGCGGGAAAGCTGAAATAAACGCCTGCCCTTCACATGCTGCCGCACAAGCACAGGAGGCGGTGGCGGCTCTGTGGAGCCAGGGTAGGGTCTGGGTTGCAGCTCTGGCAGTGGGGGGCAGAGCCCAGCTCCCCTCACCCGGACTGGAAAGCATGGCAGTGTTTGCTGGCAACTGCATGTCTTCCTCTTTGATCAGGCATCGTGGCTGACACTGCCCTGGCTATGACAGAGAGATGCAGAGACCAGACGCATCCAGCAGGACCCAAATCCATGTCCTGTTTCAAATTATTTCTGTAATCCCATCAGGCAGGACTAAAACAGAGAGGTAGCTCTGCCATGGGCAGAGGCAGGCTGGAGGAGAGGCGGCTCCTGCCAGGAGGCTGTGTGTGAGAAGGGAAGATGTCCCCACGCTGCGAAGGGGCATGGCAGGAGGCAAGGGGACCGCTGGCTCTTGCTGCATGGTGCTTCTGGGGCCTATGGGGCTGTAGCTGCTGAGCCCGCAGTCTGGTCTATGGCAGGGGGTGGCTGGGTGGCAGGGCTGAGGCTGGGATGGCGCATCCCACACCAGGACCTGGTCAATCCTCCCTGGACTAGCTGTGCCCTACGGAGCAGTGGTGCAGGCAGGGGATGCTCCTCTGGCCACAGGGAAAAATGCCGGGGATGGAGGGTGTGGGGAGCTCCAGCTGCTAAGGGGTGCTCTAGCTGCTGCGGGGTGCTGCAACTGACATGGGGTGCTCCAGCTGTTGCGGGGTGTGCCGGGGCAGCACAGCCCAGGGCTATGCGGGGTGGTGGAGGGGGGAACTGGGGCAGGACAGGGTGCAGTGGGGCGGGATTCTGGATGCCCAGGGCGGTGCAGACATGCCCGGGGCGGTGCGGGGATGTCCCCGCAGATGGGGTCATTTGCGGGAGCGGCGCGGGGTGCCGCCGGGTGTGCAGGTGTCCCGGTCGGGACGGTGGGGCTTACCCCTCCTACCCAGGGCCGGTAGCTGGGCCGTGCCTGTGCCGTGCCAGGGTTCCGGGGGGGGGGCGGTACCGGGGGTGCAGTCGCGGTCGGTGCCGGTACCCAGCGGGCGCGGTACCGAAGTGCGCAGCGCCCGGCGGGTGCGGCTCCCTCTCGGTGCAGTACCCGGGGCGGTGCCGATGCCGGGGCGTGCGGTACCGGGCCCGGCCGGCATACCCGCTCAGTGCGGTACCGGTACCGGGCGGCGGCGGCAGCGAAGGGGTGCTGCAGCACGGCCCCTCCCCCGCCCGCCCCCGCCGTGCACGCGCCGCGCGCTCCCGGTGCGGGGTCGGGCCGGACTGAGCGGAGCGCGGGGCGCGGAGCTGCCGCTGCCGCCACCGGCATGGCCCAGCCGCGCCGCCGCCCCCGACGGTGAGTGCGCCCCGCCCCGCCCCCCGCCCGGCCCGCGGCGGCTCTTGCTGGGGAGGGCGGCCGGGCGGGACCGAGCGGCCCCACGGCGCGGGGCCGGGGCCGGCCGCCGCGGCGGTGATGGGGGTCCCGGGGCGGGGGTGGCCGCGGGCCGGTCCCGGTCCCCATCCCCACCCCGATCCCGCGGCAGAGCGGCCGCCGCCAGGCCGGGCATCGGGGCGGGGCGCGGCGGGGGTTAACGGGTGGGGCCGAGCGCGGCGGCGGGTAACGGCGGGGGTTAACGGGGCCGGATGAGCGGCCGCGGCGAGCCGGCGGGTTGCCATGGCGACGCGCTGAAAGGGGGATTGTGCGCCCGCCTCAGCTGCGCAGCCCCCGCCCGCAGCCCCGGCCCCGCAGCCCGGCCCGGGGCCGCCCCGTCGGGCCCAGCGCGGAGCGGGGGCTGCCCCGGCGCGGGCGCTGCCGCCCCAGGGTCTGGGACCCTCCCGGGGCTTGGGGGTGCCGGTGCGGGCGGGGTCGGTTGTTTGGGGGGCAAGGATGCGCCTGGAGCCACCCGGCAGGAGGCCGCTGGCGTGAGCATCCCCGGGTCAAGGGCAGGCAGGAGATCCCCTTGGCTCGGTTTGTTTGGCGTAGCGTGGGGAATGGCATTAGTCACTGGGCTCCCGGAGCTAAAGGGCATCCCCTGTCTCTTGCGTGGGCAGGGGGCCGGGATGGAGGCAGGCTCGGTGGCAGACAGGGGCTTTGTGGTGCTGGCTGTGCCCGTCCCGGAGCGGGGTGGTGGGTCAGGCACATGGTGCAGGGGGCACCCACATGTGCTGTGGCTGAAGTTGGTGCCGTTCGCCTGAGCTTGGCTCTGCCGGGCTCAAAGCCTCAGAGCGGGACAGGCACGGTGGGTGATGGTTCACACCACGGTCCGTCCGCGCCTGGCGCTGTCAGCAGCAAGGGAGAGGAGAAGTGATGCGGGACACGAGGCCGGTCTCCTTCTGGACCACACTCTCCCAAACGGTGACAACTCCCAGCGCCTCCACTGGCAGCCCTTCCCAAGGCCATGGCCCTCCCTTGGGGAGGTAGCTCTGGCATGAAGTCCCCACAATGCTGGGGTTTTCCTTGTGTCCTTTGAGGATGCCTTGTCTGCTGCTGCTGCTGGCTCAGGCCCCGACAACAGCAGAGGGGCTGGAGGTGCCCCCATGGATGGGCGTGTGTGGGTGCAGCGGGAGAGTTGATGGACACAGCTCCCTGCAAGCCCCTGCGCTGGCCATGCTTTGTGTCAGCCCAGCGGGACCTTCTTTCCTCTGGAAACCGGGATGCTCTGTGGAATCGAGGGCATCTGAAGAAGGAGGGGATGTGTCCCTAGAGAGGGAGCTGTGGGTTGCCAAGGCAGGGGTCATCACTTTTAGCTCTGGGAAACGTGTCTGTGCCATCTTTTCTCCCTGCTCTGCACCGGAGCAAACATGCCAGGCCCTGGCGCAAGGGTGGGCACCCCGAGATCCCCCGTTGGAGCAGACCTCCTCCTGCTCTGCATGCTGCAGGTAGCCACCACCAGAGCTGGTGTCTGCAAAATGGTTAAAGGCTGACATTTAGAGGTCACACTTTTAGCATTGTGCATGTGTTTGCTTCATTTGCATTTGCAGTTAGCCCAGCTCGAGGCTTTGCCGCTTGCATGTGCAGTTGCCATGGTTACATGTGCAGTCGGGATGTGGAGTTTCGTTGGACACCTGCAAACATGCAGCCCTCAACCTCCGGAGGACCAGGGCACGAGTGACAGCCCCCAAGATGCAGGGCAGCCCTCAGCCCTGAGCGTGTGGGCCCTGCACAGTGATGTGCTGAGGAAACGGAATTACAGTGCCCATCTTGACAGGGTCTGCATGCTGCTGCCTTGCACAGCCTCCAACTGCCCATGTTCAGCACGCAACGTGTATCTAGGGCAGTGCTGTCAGAGAGGAAGGTTGTGCCCATGCCGAGGGTGTTGCCTTGGACCTTACACCTGGGTCTGTCTCCTTCTCAGACCCTGTGTAGAGGCCCTTCTCCCAAAGGACTGGAGTGAAGGTGCTTGAGGGAGGGTGGTGCAGAGCCTGGGAGTGGCGAGCGGAGCCGTGGTGCAGGCTGGCAGCGCCTGGCCCGCAGGCAGGGGCCTGCCAAGGCTTCAGAAGGCAGCGTGAGAATTGGCAGAGCGCTGTGTTGAGGCTCCAGCTGTGGTGACTGCATCTCTCCTGGCTCTCTGTGGGGTCTGCTCTGGGTGCTCAGGTCCAACACAGACAGGGATCTGGTCCAGGTGCCTTTTGACCAGGTTCACATTCAGTCCATCAGCGAGGGCAAGGAGATAGCAACTGCTAAAATCCTCTGGCAAGTCCACGTTGGTTTTCATGGCAAAGGAGGAGGAGTTTTAGGACAGCAGGTATGGAAGGGCCCTCGAGGTCATTGAGGGTCTAAGCTCCATCTAACCCATTCCTGAGCAGCATCAGCTCAAGCCAGCTCCTAAACCCCCCAGTCACAGCGGTTCTGCTGCCTCCCAGGCTGTTTGCTGCCTTCTTCCCATATCCTTCCTGCTAGGAGCTGCCTCTGTGCAGCAGGTGGGGGAGAAGGGAAGCCCTCTTAGCTGTCTAGGAGCAACTGTGGCCTTGAACAGACCGGTGTGGTGTGTCTGTGCTGCACTGGTGGCAGCTGGAGGAATCTAGTAACAGGAGGGGGGTGGAAGGATGGTGGGAAGTGCTGGGGATGGAGACATGGAGCATGTGTCTGGGCATGAGCTGTGGAGGAGCCATGGAGGAACCTATGAAATCTCACAGCCAAGTATCTGCTGTCCTGGGGCTATGCACAAAGTGCAGAGGGATGGGGCAGGGACAGCTTGGCTCTGTTCTTAGGGCTTTCTGTGCCACTGGGATTCGACAATTTTTTGCTCCACATGGGATCCCAGACAGAGGTTCCTCCCCTGATGGTCTGTGGTTATTGACTGCCGCTGACAGAGCACTTTGGAAGATGCTTCTTAATCAGGGTCTGGCATTTGTACCTGCATCCACAACCAGGGGCATGTGTAGGTCCTGAGTCAGCAGCTGGTTGGCAGGGGCACGTCAGCAGAAGGAGACATGTTGGATCCTGGGTGCCTGGGGTGCTCGAGGAGAGCTGGGTTTGAGGGCTGTGACAGAGCTGAGTGTTGCTGCATGGTGAACTAAATGCTCTGGTGGTCCCCTAATGTGATGCTCCCTGGAGCTGGGGGCAGGGAGCAGGCTGTGACCAGCGCTGTGTGCTGGCCTCAGCAGGATTCTGCAACGAGTGTGAGGGGAATGAATAAAAGGTCCTGCAATTGCCAGAGCTGGCAGTTTGAACCCACATCATTCAGGCCCTGGAGCAAGTCTGACTGAAGGGAAACAGGGATGAAGTGGGAGCAGTGGAAAGACACAGGGGCTTCTGCCTGCGGCTGCCGGGTCATGTCTGGTGTGTGCGGCTCCTGGAAGTTTTCTCTGGTTAGGAGGATATGTGCTGTTTGTTTGGAGGCTTGTCTGGGCTCAGTAACGGTGTGGTGTTGGAGTCCATGATGACACCTGTGTTCCTGCTTAGTTTTGCAGTTGTGTGGGGACACTGCCCTTGCAGTATGCTCCTTTTGCCATGTTGTCTGCCTGGCAGTGGGGCAGGCACGTGGCATGGTGAGGGGGGTGTCTGTGAGCAAGACTTTGTGCCAGGGAACACTGTTTGGGCTGAGACTGCCTTGGCAAGGAGCTTAGGGGATTGTTGGTAAAGAAGCCTTGTTCCTGACACTGCAAAATGCAGAACAGTGGAGTAACATCTGTTATTTTCAAACGGCATCTGAGTGTGAGCATATCCTGCGAGGTGCCTGGCAAGCAGAGCCCAAGTTTTGCTGGTGGCCAGATGCTCTGGCCACGCCAGCAGAGCAGGTGGGAAAGTCTGGGAAAGGTTGCAGAGAGAGCATGTTACGGGGCTTGTACTGTGTGCGAGCCTTGTTTGAGTCTGGGCTGCTGGGGCGCTCTGAGGGTGAGGACAGTTGGCAGAGGCCGATCAGGAAGGCTTTTGAGGTGGACTTGGGGAGGGGAATGCTGAGAATGCCCTTTGGTGTGGTGGTCAGGGGCTATAGGGACTTTGCCTTCATCAGGCATTCATTAGCTGCTACTCTAAAGGAATGGGAGAAGAAGGCCAAGTCTGCAGTGTGGCCGACGTGTCTGCATGCCACTCACCATGGAGGTGGCCATGTCCATGTCCTGGTGCCAGCACCCAGTGCTAAAGGAGTTATGGAGGTGAGTCTGTGAGTCCGGCTGCCTTCATGTCTTTCCTCTACTCTTACGTGACTCCAGGCACCGCTGAGCAACTTGAGGACTCATGGGACAGCAGTGGAGGGGAAGGGGGCAGGGGTTGCTCTGTGTCTTTGTCTCTAGAGGTGCCTGGGAGCTCAGGAATGATGCGTGGGCATTGAGATCATTGTAGAGTCAATGCCTGGAAGTTGCAGCAGGAATGGTCAGGGGTCTGACAGGCTCTGTGCAAAAAATGGCTGAATAAGGCAGGGTTCTTCAGTCTGGAAAAGAAACAACAGAAGATGGATAAGATGTCTACAGGAGGCCAGGAGAGAAGGGATAGAGGTTAACTGCTCACTGTTTCTTTCCATGCAAGTACAAGGTCACATCAAACGAAGCTAGCAGGAGGTGCCAAACAGGAGGAGGTGCCTCTTGCAGACTTGCTGTCAAGCTGCAGAAGTCCTCAGAACAAGGTGTTGTGAGCAGTGAAACCTTACATTGGTTCCAGGAGAAATGGGATGAATTCAAAGAGGACAAGAGATTTCTCCAGAACCAATAAATACACCAAGATCCACCTCTGACTTGGGCAACTGCTGAGCTGCAAATTGCTCATGCTTCTGATTACTGGCAAGAAAGTATATAGGGCAAGGTGGGCCCTTGGTCTGAGCTGTTATTTTCATAAAGTTGTGCCTAGCAGAGAGGACGGAGCCAGCAGGAAGCACTGGGCTGTGGTACAGAAGGATGGGTTTATCCCCATCCAGCTCTGTGTTACTTTGCTTGGCACAGGGTGACAGATGCCTGCTCAGTTCTGTTTCCGTGCTCTCGCACGGGATGCTCCCGCCACGTGATGGAGGTGCAGATGGTGGGACCTGTGCTAAGCATCGATCCTCTGCCTCGGCATCACAGGGCCCTTTGCTGGAGACTTCTGACAGAATTTTGTCCACTGAACAAAATTTGGTTTGTTTGAAAACGGATGGCAATATCCCTTCCCTCCTGCGATACCTGGCAGTTCTGCTTCCTCTGGTTCCCTGGGCATGGACACCTGCCTGACAGGCTGGCAGCAGAGCTGGAATCTTGTCCCGATGTTGTCCCAGTTACCTGGTACTCGCTGCACATGGTGGGCACTGCGGGATCACTGGGGATCTGATCTTCATCTCCTCCTCCTCCAGTCCCCTGGCTCTGCCTATTCTCACGCACATCAGGAAACATCAGTCTCAGTTTTATTCCTGGTTTTCTGCCCAGATAAGAGAAGGCGTATGTCCTGCTACTGGTGAGGGTCCAGTTCAGCCTTACCTTGGCGTATGTGAGGTGCCACAAGGCTGCTCCCCAGCTCTTGAGTAGTCCAGAGACATGCAAGGGCAGCAGCGGGACTTAAGGCTCAGCTTGGGAGTTTTGCTTTTTGTGGGAGAAGTAGACTTGGAGAGGAGGATGCAGGGATGAGCTGGGTGTCCACAGTCCCCAGCGGGCTTTGGGTGGGGGGCAGCAGGATAAGGCCAAGAAAAGCTGAAGCTCATGGAGAGAACACTGTTTCCCATCCTCATGACTCCCAGGAGGACCTGGTCCGTGAGGGCTG
This sequence comes from Falco rusticolus, assembly GCF_015220075.1. Taxonomy (NCBI): domain Eukaryota; kingdom Metazoa; phylum Chordata; class Aves; order Falconiformes; family Falconidae; genus Falco; species Falco rusticolus. The sequence continues at coordinate 13,107,304 of NC_051200.1, read as the reverse complement.
AGTTGAAGCATCCAGCCAGCCCAGCAGCATCCCTGCAACCACCAAACTGAAATCTGCCCTTGGCTAGCGGCCACAAGGGGACAGATCCTGTGCCTCAAGACAGAAATGATCTCAGTTTCTGCCTTATTGCCATTTGGGTCTCTGTTGCCCCTAGGCGCTCTTGATGAGGATCTGAGGCTGCAGAATTGGGCAGGGAGCTGCTGTACTTGATGCTCACAGCTTTAGGAGGAGCCAAGTGGTTACCTGTTCTTTGTAACAAAAGCCTCCTCCCATGTCTACCAGGAACGATGCTTCAAAGTGGGCATCTATCAAGGCACAGGAGCTGCCTTGGCACTGGGGGTTGCCTTCCCTTGGCATTGCTGGTCCTTGCAGCCTGCCTGTATGTCCTGCTTCATCCTGGTCTGCTCCCTCTGGAGAGACAGGGCATTCCCAGACTGCCTGATTTTCTTCGGTCCAGCTTATTTCTTAACACTAGGCAGCCTTTACAGTAAAACACATTAAAGGATTTTTTGCCAGAGGTTTTAGGCTTTCTGCTTTTTTGTGCTTGGAAGATAGAACATATGGGAGGAGAAAGCTACAAGGGAAAATAGAAAATACATTTTGGATTAAATTTGAACAGGCTTCCTTCCTAGCTGCTGGCTTGCCTGGCCTGCAGTCCTTAGCAAGCCCTGGTTGCATGAGCAGGAGCAGACTGCGGAGCTGCCCTGGCTACAGTCTGACCCTCCAGCCCTGGGGGTTTCCATGCTCTTCTGCTCAGTCACGCCAGCTTTGGTTTTGGATAGGGAATGTGAGTGGCTGACGGCTCTTGCTGAGGGCAGGCTTTCCTGCTTGAGGAAGGTGCTTGTCTTAGTTGAGTACGAGGCTGCTGTGGGCTTCAGCTGGGCCATCTAGCTGCTTGAGGTCCTTGCAAGGTGACTGACACCACATCTGTCCAGGCTGCCAGCTATATGTATGACCTGTGACCGTGGTGATCTCTGGCCATGAATCCTGTATGAACCCTTTAGGTTGGTCACGAGAGCACATAGCAAATCTGTGTGTTTCCAGAGTTCCTGGGAAAGCCTTTAGGGTTTCTGGGGAAACCAGTAGCTCTGGGATGGGCTTTTATCTCATTAAGCTGCAGATGGGTGGTTTTGGACGCTGTGCCATGTCAGCAGCATCTGTGGGTGGCTGTTGTGCCAGGGGCTGTGGGGCTCGCCCTTGCCCTGGTGCTGCCCTGAGCACAGAGGGCTCCGCCGGCAGCGTGGCAGCTCTGCTGTGAGCCAACACGGGCTGTGCACGGCCGGTGGCTTTGCCCAGGAGCTCCTCCATGGCCACCAGCCTTTATCCTTGGTGCTGGTGCTTGGTGGCGGGGTGGGGCGAGGGGGAAGACAGATGTGGAGGGGGAGGGTGGCTTCTCCGGCACCTGTGCCTTATTCTGGAGCATGCAAGTGTGAAATTCAATTTGTAGATAAGCCATAGCTGGTGAGGAACACGGGCCACAACGTCTGCTGGAGCCAGGCAGTGTCTGGGAGCAGCGCGGCCGGCATGCACGGCATGTCCTGCCTGCCAGCTCTTGCAGAGGCTGACGTCACCTTGGAGGAGCAGTGGCTGCTGCAGGACGTGGCTGCTCGACGCTGTGTCATGTTGGCTCCGGGTGTGCAGCCCCGGCCGCTGGCAGGAGCCCTGCCGGGAGGTGCTGCCCCAGGGCTGAGCTCTCCTGCCCTGCGGAGGCAACGGGCATGGCAGAGCTGGAAGTGAGAGGGACCTGGTGCTCTCTGCCACCAGCAGCTTCCGAGCTGGGCAGCAGGGAGGACAGGTGTTGTGGATGGAGGAGACTGTGATGTTTGCAGCCTGCAGCAATGGCATTTTCCCTCCTCCACGTTCGGATCGTCCCTTCCTGGTGTTTCCAGTGAATCCCACTTGCTGGTGGGAGCAGCTGGAATGGGCATTACAGCATTAGCAAATGCAGCTTGCACTGGCCCATGCTCTGTCCCCTGTGTGCGTTACTACCAGCGGTCACAGCTCCCCTTCTCCTGTACCAGTCCAGAGCTTTCTGGGCCCCCCACCTCTGAATGCTTTGCAGGGAGCAGACCTCTGTTGTGGATGAAGAGATCAGTGCTGTGAGGAGGGGAGCATGGTCACCCAGGCCAGCCACAGCAAAGCTGGGACTGAGCAGTGCCCTGGTCCTCCGTGGTGACTGTCACCAAGGCTGACTGTGTCCCCAGGCAAGCCACAGCGTCATGGAGCGATGGGTCACTGCCGATGCCATCAGGCCTGGAAGGGACACCAGCATGGTGATGCCAGGATGATTGGTCTGTCTGGGTGTTCCTTGCTGGGCAGAGAAAGCACTGCTCCCCTGACCTTGGCCTGACTCTTGCAATATGGTCAGAAAATCATGTCTGGTCTTTGGTCAGGGCCGCTGGCATTAACACACAATTCAGCAGCTTGTGTCAGGTGGGATGTGCTGGGGCACTCGCCTCTCCGAGGAGGGTAATGGGCTGGGGTTCAGCCGGGGCGTCTCTCTGGTGCAGGATGGGACCTGTAGCTCTCCTAGCTGTGGGAAGCCAGGGCACATGCGGTGGCACAGCCCTGCAGCCTGGGCTCTGGGCGCGTTGGTCTGCGCACAGCCTGTCTGGTGTTTCACCTGGAAGTAGGTACTATTGTAGCAAAGTGGCAGTGGTGGGGAGGGTGGAGGTGATGCTAGCTCAAATATCTTCTGGGACAGCTTTCCTGAGCATTGCCACCAAGGATGCTGCAGTGAGGAAAGGATTTGGTGCTCGACTGCAGTACTTGGGCTTTCCAGCACCATCAGGCAGCACGCATGGCCCTGCTGCCTGTGTTGTGAACCTGGGGGGGTGGCTCTGTCGGGATGGCCCACACCCCCCTTTTGCACAGGGGTTTGCTGTGTCCACAGAGCCACCCTGCTCCATGGACTTGGTGGCTGGGTTGGTGTCCCATGGTATGAGACAGGGTGGTAACAGCGTAGGAAGGTGGTGCTTGTACACTGCCAGATAACTTGTAACCTTATCTCTGCACAGGAAAACTAATTATGTCGTGTTTCAACTGCTGTGGAAAAGTCAGCTTCTGCTTGTCTCCAACTATTTTCCTCATCTTTGTTCTTTGCCCTGGGTTTCATCACCTTTAGCCCAGATCACCTTCATGACCTGGTTTACAATTCTGCCTCACAAAACCTCGCACAGCTGATGAAGAGCGGTGGGCAGTGATGTCAGGCAGAAATAGGTGGTTGGTATATGTTGGTAAAGGAAACAATCCTTTATCAGTTCTGCTGGTAAACCAGAGGTTCTTACAGCCACAGTCTGGGTTACAACCTGTGATTAAGTGTTTTTTGCTTCCTGCTTTGAGTCAGTAAAAGTGAAACACTTGACAACTAATTTGGGTGTAGCTGTTCCCATTCAAAGTCCTCTTGGATTTTGTTGCCCACCCTCTCCAGTCGCATTTGCAGGAAGTCTTTGTATTTTAAGCTGCAGTCGGTTCCTCTCTGCCCAGCCCACCACCTTACATTTATAGAGCCTCCTCCAGGCCACGCTAGTCCATGGAAAGCATTGGCTGTGCACGCACTCAGCCTGCCTGCAGCCACCGGGGCTTTTTCAGCTTTCCTTGGAGCATGAGTGAGACATTTTGACCCATTCTTAGCACAGATGGTGGCCTGGGTAGGACAGGGCTTTGTGCACATTGCCCATGGCCCAGTTTGTTGGAGGGGGTCCATGCCCTTTGCGTGGCTGGGAGCCTGGAAAGGGGTTTGAGGGACTGGGGTATGAGAGTTTTGGGGAAGGACATTCCATCAGCAGCTGAGTTTCATACTTGCTGCTTAGTTTGGGGCATTTCAGATATGGGGGTGTCATTGCATCGAACCAGCCTCTTTGGGTCACTGAAGTCTCCTTTCTTTGTTAAATTTCAAACCTGCTTTTGCTAACATAAGAAATGTGAACGTGTTTGGATTTAGAGTTTCAGAAGCTTGTTGCTCTGAAAAGAGCCTTGTGCTTTTGTAATTGCTCCCTGGCATGGTTCAGTCATAATGATTCACGTTAACTTAAAAACTGGGTGCCCTGCTAGCCACGGTAGTTTCTGGGGCAATTGTTTGGAGGGGACATAGGAGCCATTGCTCTGGCAGATGTGAGGGGGGTGGTGATGAGCAGCTGGGATCTTGTCAACGCGCGGCTCGCCAAAGCTGGAGAAGGAAGTGAGGGGAATGCTGCTGGTGCAGACAGCTCTCTCTTTGCTGGGTGAGGCTTGCGCTCCAGTTGGTAGCTGTGGAGTGTTGATCTCAGATTTGTGAGTGAGCTTATATTGCCTTAAAGTAGGTGCCTGGTGCTTGTTTGTGATGTGTTGGAGAGCAAGCGAGTTGTCTTGGCATGAACTTTGTGCTGGTGCCAAGGGCTTGCTGAAAGCAGATTGTCTGTCAGTTCACTCCTGAATAGATGTCTGGAAATGCCAGGGTTCTGTGGATGCACTTTTGCATTGTCAGTCACCTGCCCGCACAAAGAGAGCACTGGAGTGATTCTGCCATTTATTTACAAAGCACTGTTTCCTCTAGGACAGAATAGAATAGAATATTTCAGTTGGAAGGGACCTACAAGGATCATCTAGTCCAACCGCCTGCGACCAGTTCAGGGCAGACCAAAAGTTAAAGCAAATTATTAAGGTCGTTGTCCAAATGCCTCAAACACTGACAGGTTTGGGGCATTGACCACTTCTCTAGGAAGCCTGTTCAGGTGTTTGACCACCCTCTTGGTAAAGAAGTGCTTCCTAATGTCCAGTCTAAACCTCCCCTGGTGCAGCTTTCAGCCATCCCCATGCATGCTATCACTGGGTACCAGGGAGATCAGTGCCTCGTGCTCCATGTCCTCGGGAAGCTGTGGAGAGCAATAAGGTCACCCCTCACCTCGCCCAGGTGATGCAGTTTGCTTGGCAGATATCCCTGTGTATCCCGCCTTTCCTCCAGCTGCCAGATGGCTGGCTGGAGCCCGAGAGAGCCCGAGCACTTTTCATGTGGATCTCTCAGAGGATCTGGGCTGCCGGGCTGTGCTGGGGTCTGGGGGGCTGCTGGGCTGTGCTGGGGGGTCTGCAGGGCTGTGCTGGGGGGGCTGCAGGGCTGTGCTGGGTTCTGAGGGGCTGTGCTGGGGTCTGCCAGGCTGCCTGGCCATGCTGGGGGGGGCTGCCTGGCTGCGCTGGGGGGGGCTGCCGGGCCGTGCTGGGGGGGCTGCCTGGCCGCGCTGGGGGGGGCTGCCGGGCCGCGCTGGGGGGGCTGCCGGGCCGCGCTGGGGGGGGCTGCCGGGCCGCGCTGGGGGGGGCTGCCGGGCCGCGCTGGGGGGGGCTGCCGGGCCGCGCTGGGGGGGCTGCCGGGCCGCGCTGGGGGGGCTGCCGGGCCGTGCTGGGCCCCCCCGGCGGCGGGCGGCGGCGGTGCTGAAGGGACAGCTCCGGGCCGGGGCAGCCGCAGGGAGCGCGGTGCCGGCAGGGCTGGGGGTCGCTGCCAGCCGGCGCCCCCTCCCACGGCCTTCAGGGAGCAGCCCCACGCACCGCCGCGTGTGGTGGGCCCTGCCAGGCCGGGGCAGGCGGGTTCAGGCTGGGACGGAGCGATGGCACATCCAGCTGTGGCAGCGGGTGTGGTGACCCCGTTGCAGGGGATTCTGCAGGCTCCTCTGGGGGTCTTCGATCTTCCAGGATGGGGCAGGCTCTCTTCCTCGGCTGCCAGTTGTTCTGGCGGGGGAGCAAGTGCATGGATATCCGTGCCAGCGCCAGGGCACTGGGTCTGCTGTTTAGCCAGTGGTTCTCATTAACCTCTGCCCCGGCAGGGAAGCATTTGTAAATTAAAACTGTGCAAGCAGCAAGTTGAAGGAGAGAAAAGCTGCCACCGTTTCTTCATGGTGAGGTCAGGGAAGCCATAACGTGAGATAATCCAGATTATTTCTATCCAGAACGTGGCACTAAACGGCCTACCCACAGCAGCTATCCCTGAGCTACACGGGAACCCAGCAGCCCACCAAGGGGCTGCTGCTGCCACCCTCTTCACAGCCAGGTGTGTGCCCCAGCAGAGCCTCTGGCTTACACAGCAGCTGCTGCCTGTGCCACGTGGCCCTGCCTCAGCTTTCCACCTGACTCCTGGGAAGCAGTGAGTGGGAAGGTCACTCAAAATCTAGACCGGCTCAAGGTGAGCATGTAGCCCACTCCGAAAGAGCCCAGGCTTTCAAGCACAATTGTCCTTCAGTCCTCTATAGGGGTCACCCACTGCTTGCATTGGCAGTGTTGGGTGCTGACCACAACACCATCCCTGTTGCGCTTGTCCTTCAGCAGCATTGTCAGTCTCCATGACACTGAGAAACCTCCTGCATTTTTGGAGCTTCTGATGCTAAGCAGGAGTTGGAAATGAGCCAGGTTATCTCACCTGCTGGGTAGCGTGCCTTCTGGAGCTGGGCATCGCACGATGTACCGGCATTCAACACCAGAAATGTATGGAAAGGCTGAAATGTAGACAAGGGAAAGGTCTGCTTTGCCCCTTGTGTCCTTCCCAAGGCAGTCTTGGCTCCTTTATGAAGGACTCGTTAAAGGCCATGGAGAAAATGGGAACAGGCCACATTGCAGCAGGAGGCCATTGGCACCACTGCAGAAGTGGTACTTGAAATTGTCTGTTTCTAGGGATTTTGGGTAACATTCTTCTGTTCTGAATGGGAGCTCTCGAGGATCTTGGCATGTGTCTGGGAGTTGTCAAAGAGCTTCTGTCCCACATATGTTCTTGCAGCATTGAGAAACTTAACTGACACTTCTCACGTGGTGTCTCATCCTTGCCCCAGGGTAAAGGATGTGCAGTGGAGTGTCTTGTAGGCTTCTAACATTCAGCTTGCTTTAAATTTTGGTGGTGGTGTGGGTAGAAGTTAGGAAGGGCAAGTCACTGGGGTGTATCTTGCACTTGAAGCAAACAAGGGTGAGGTTTGTGACTGTTTTTCCTTCTGTCCCATCAGTGTGACTGTGGTGCCTAGATATTGGAGCTGCTGCAAGTGTCCCTCTAGGAGGAGAGTGAGATAGGGGACACAGGACTCTGGGAGAGACCTCTGCAGAGTGGAGAGCATATGTGATGGGCTCCATGGTGCAGAAAAGCCTCCTAAGTGTCCTGCACTCTCAGAGCATCCCAAACGCTGAAGGCTTTGTGGCCAGGGTGGCTTTATTTGCCCAGATGGTGGCAAACTGAGTGAATGAGGGCAGGGACAGAGCTGCCAGCCAGGGTGACAAAGAGTGTAGGAGACTGGGCTGGAGGGGATGCCAAGGTGTCTTTGCCCATCCATCTGCCATGTAGCAGATATGCATGGGGCGCCTTAACTTCCCTGGTGTACACTTGACTCTGCTTTCTTGATATGAAGGTGTCTCCTACCTAGCACAAAGTTCAATGTCAGACTTTCTTGCAGTGGCCTTTACATGTAACAAACCTCTGTCCTCTGACTTGTCTAGGCTAGCCCCACTCTTCCAGGCTTTTGTCCAAGGCTTTTTCGTGGTCTTTGCTGGTCTGCCATGACCTCTCTCAGTTGGTCCAGATCTTTTGGGGAATGAACTGGTTCTCTGGAGGAGAACAGTATAATTACTTGATGTGCCTTTATGAGCTGAAAGGAGAGCACAGTAATTACTTCATGTGTCTTTATAAGCTGGCCTTTCACACATCCTACTGTATTTGCTTTTTTGTGGCAATGACATGCTGGCTCACGTTCAGGTTGTACTCCTCTGTAGCTCTTATGACCCTTCTGGCAGAAACGCTGCTGTCTTTTCTTCCGTGGTCTATTTGTGCAGTTTTTTACCTCCCAATGACTTACAGCCCTGCCCATCATCTCTCAGTCCTTTCCCCAGTCTGTCGGAAAAAGAAAATCATATCAAATTCCTGTCCTGGCCTCCAAGGCTCTGGGTGTCATGTGCAGATTTTAAAACATACTCTGTTCTGTCATTTAGGTCGTTCATGGAAAAGCAGAGCAGTAGCAGCAGCAGGGCAGACCTTTCTGAAACCTTACTTGTCCCCTTTCAGTGTAACTGTGAGCCACTGGTAATCATCTATTACCGTGCACCACCTCTGTGATGGACCTGAAGTCCTGGGAATTGTTCCCACACTGCTGTGGGACTGGGAAACATCTGCCTCTTGCAAGGATGGGTAAGCTGTGGTGGGTCAGAAAGACCCACCGGGCATGATCCATGGCATGTAACCACCAGCTTTGCTCTGTAGTATTATCCTCAAGCATCAATCCAGGCCACAAGCACCAGACCGTGCAAGCCAAGACCTGCTGGCAGAGGGATGCTCTTGAGGAGCCACCAGGACACAGGGACACAAGCATGTCAGTCCAGTTGTGCTGCAGCTTCTGTGCTCCCCAAGGTTTCCTATGGGATTTCTGCAGCATTGCAGGCCTGGTGGGATGAGACCGGGGACTGGTGAGAGCCAGGGTCTCTGCCCAGTGAGGGAGAGCAGCTGGCAGGGTGGGGAGCACATCTGGCAGGTGCTGCTGCCTGGGAGCTGAGCGTCAGCCTGAGGTCCCAGAGCACAGGCTGGTGGAAACGTTTGGAGTTCACTCGCCCTGGGGAGGAGGAGGCAGAGGTTTCTCATGCCGCTTGCCGGCTGCGTGTCTGTGCTGGGGTGAATGGACTGGCCCCCAGTTACCTCTCACCATGGTACAATGGGGTCAGATGGTGAGCAGAGCTGCACGAGGCAGAGTGGCTGGAGGCTGCACTGGGACACCCTGGTGGAGATCATCCATCCGTGCCAGCTGAGCGGTTTGAGGTCCCCGTCTGTCCTGGCTCTGAACCACATGGGACATAGAGGCACAGCACCAGCGCGATGAGCTTGGGGCTGGGGCAGCTGGAGCGCTCAGGGGCAGGAGGCTGGACCCCGGTGGAGGGTCTGACATGAGGGCAGGCTGTCTGCTCGCATCTCCTGGGCTGCCTGCCAAGGACGGTGTGGATCCAGCTCGTCTAGCTGGTGTTGAGATGCCTGACTGTGTATCTGCGAGGGAGGCTTCCAGAGGATCCTGCCCGCCCAGGTTTCCATGGAGAGCGTCTCCTTGCTGAGGAGGGAGCTGTCTGGCAGACAGTACAGCCGTGGAAATACCGATACAGTGTTTGTTTTCCAAAGCAGATGAATAACATCCCTAACAGCTAGCAGCCTCACTTCCTCCGCTCGCCCCACCAGCGGTCTGGCAGAGTGACCTGGGATGCCTGTGGTGGCTTTATCCTCCCGGCTCCTTGCTGCGCGCTTGTCTGAGCATCCCCAGTTTGGCCGTATCTGCCCAGCCCGGCCCGGTTTCCCCTCCAGTTGGCAGGCACAGCTGCTCCTGGCACAGGGCTGCAGGGAGGCAGCAGCCATCTTCGCTGGGGGATGCGTTTGGCTTCGCGACTGGAGGGAAGAACGGGAATGCTGTAGGTGGCAAAACTGGGGAAGTTTTGCTCCCACCTCCTGTGGGATGTGAGGGGAATCGCTTCCCTGAATGAAATGTCCTTTCGCAGATCTCCTGGTTATTTTGCATGCTTTAAAAGACCAAGGGGAGGCTTGAGAGCTGTTGAAGCAGCCAGGCAGTGGTGCAAGGCGCATGCAACAGCCCCCGGAGAAGGGGGCTGAGCTCAGGTTTTCACGGCAGTCTGTCAATATTAAATTAATGCTAAATTCCCATCCTAAATGTTATGTTAACATGAAGTTACAGCAGAAAGTGTAGAGCACAGAACAGCAATATGAGGGTATAAGATGTGTTACGGGGGTATTGTAATCATCCCAAATGAGGCATTTGAAACCCAGGGAATTCCAGATTTAGGGTTTGCATTGGTTTTTGGGTATGTAATTGAAAAACAATCTGAACATAGGAAGGTTTAGGAGCATGTCGCTGAGATTGTTCGAGTGCCTTTATTCTGTGCTGTGAGGACATGGGCAGATGGAGGGAAAAAGTCTTAAAAAAATTATAGAACCAAATGTGGAATTACAAATGTTAAAATACCATGATCTGGATTTGAGTGTTAAGGCATCATGGCTCTCCAGTGTAATGTTAGGGCTGCTGGGTCTTGGCTGTGTTATCCGTATCTGGCCGTACTTGGCTATTGCTAACATAACTCACCTCTGTGCCTGACGCTTCACGAAACTCATAATTGGAGACAGTTGCAAGTCCTGTAGCATCATTTTATTTAAGGATGTATGCTTGGAACTTTAATTCTATCTTAGCTTATGGTTTTTGTCTTCAGATTTCCATGGTTTTTAAAAGCTATTGAAAGAACCGTGGATGAGGATTAAACAAAAACCCAAAGGAGTATCATCATAACATAATTCTGAGGAGCTGTAGCGAGAAGCTGATTTTTGGCTGTGTCTTATAAAAAGAGATTCCTTATTGTGCCAGGACAGGGTGGTTATGCTGGGTGTGCAGCCACTCTAAGGCCACTAAGTGGGTGGTGAATTCAGCCCTGATTTTGCAGCGACTGGTGTGTGCAGCCCATCCGGGCAGCTGTGCAGCGGCGCTGCCTGGTGCTGTGAAATTGCTTGGCTGGAGGAGCTGGTGGATCAGCAATGCCCATGGCAGCATGCAGCCGCAGCCCTGAGGAAGCTCTTGAGTCGGGAAATGGGCTGGTAAACCACTGCTGGCAGGGCTGTGGTGTTCCTGCAGAGGGAAAACGATGACGGGTCGGTTGAAATGGCTCTGCAGGGAGTTGTGGGCACTATCATAAAGACTGGAAGCTGCCTGTAGCTTCCAGTCATACAAATTAGATATGACAGTCATTAATAATTTGGCTTTATCCTAACCTGTGGTACCCGAAGGAACCTGAGCAGAAGATTTATACTGGGCGGTTTGCCTTCCAGCAATGTCAGGCAGAGCGGTGGGGTCTGAGATTCCACTTGGGAACGCAGCTTTGGGGGGTCCTCAGCCATCATTGCGCCCCTGGGATGTCACTGTTAGGCAAAGGTCAGTCCTCTACTGAAGGAGTAGCATTGCTGCAAGGAATACTGGATGAATGATGGTTTTCTTCCAGAGCTGGAGGCAGAGCGGAGCAGCCGAGCTCTGTGCTGCAAAGGCAGCTCCAGTGGTAGGGGGGCAGAGCAGAGCTTGGGGTCTCTGCATGTCTCGGCTGTGTTTCTGTCCCTTGATATACCTTTTGTTTCGTAGGCTTTGGCAGCTGTTTGGAGGATAATGCGGCAGTGTTGTGCTCCCGCCGAGTGTGTTTCTGTCACTGTCTGGTGGGGCAGGAGGAGTTAAAGGTGGATGATGTGCAGTGGTGATGGGGGTCAGGGGTAAAGCAGGATCAGCCCTGGCCATGACAGCTCAGCCCTCAGGTCATCCCCGTGCCACGGATGGGGCAGTAGGTGTGATTGCTTCTCCCCGTCATTTGTACCACCCTCCTTGTCTGGCATATACCTGCAGTCCCTCCGTGGGCTCTGGAAAGGTGCCTGCACGCCCAGCCCTGCAAGGCCTTGCTGCTCGGGTGGGCTGGATGTGGTAACGTGATTTTCTGGGCTGAGTGTTTCTTATTATGCCTGCCATACCCTGATTTCTGAGTCTGCTGTGTTCCCTGGGCATATCAGGAGGGCAGGCACAGCACGGGCCCATTTCCTTAATGACCAGCAGTGAATTGCCTGCACATGTGCAATGCAGATTTGAGACGCCCTCCATGGTTTGTTTGTATTTTTTTTTCCTGCGGATTTTCCTCGTTGGACGAGGTGTTCTCCATTCGTGGAGTCCCTGCCCAGCTGAGCCGTGTCCTCCCATCTGCATACAGCCCTTATTTTGCGCTCCAATAATTCCAAGGCAACTCTGCTCCCCTCTGAGCTTGGGAGAGATTTACCAGGTGGGCATGTAAGGATGCTCCGGGGCAAAATGGAGGTGTCCTGCCACTGCTGCCACCTCTTCCTGGGTAAGGACAAGTGGCTAAGACAGGACGAGCATCTTCTGACCCACCACCAAGCAGTGCCTTTTAGTAGGGACCAGGCTGCAAAGCCGAGGTGCAGAGCAGGCCTCCGGCTGACGCTGCTCTCGCCTGGCTGGGGTGTGGGCGAGCCCTGGGTGAGCACAGCCTTCGCATCTCCCCTTGCCCAGGTCCCCCAGGAGCAGCGGTGCTGGCGGGGGGAGGCAGGGTGGCCACTTACATAAGCACTGAATGCGGCAGGCGTTGCAGGGAGGTGAAGGGCAGAGCACTGAAAATCCACACAGCCTCCAGCAAGGGCTCCCTGGCGCAGGAGCTCTGCTCGCTGACATACATCTGCAGGTCCCCATCTGCAGCCGCTGCCTGCCCTGCCTGCCTGCAGCTCCCTCCCTTCCCCGTGGACCCCGCGGGGGCTGCCACATCTGCTTCCCCCCTGTGCCAGCAGCCTGGCATGGGGATATGAGAGCAGAGCTCTGCCTCCCCAGGGTTTGCTTGGGTGGCCAGGAGGCAGCCAGAGTGGGGAGGGGGTGGCAGGGGGGCTGCGGTGCCGGCACAGGAGGATGCTGCCCAGAAGCATGTTGGCTGTTCCTGCCCTGGGTTGTTCCTGGGGTCTTGCCACTTTGGCCAGCAGCACATGGAAGGAGAAGGCTGGCTGGGGAGTGTGTGGGCGGGCAAGACGGGTGTCTGGGTGGCATGCGTGGCTCTAGTTTGCTGGTGTGTGGGGGTGGGATGGTGGCATCTGGACAGGTGAGTGGTGCTGGGACGGAGCCTAGGCAAGGAGCACAGACTGCAAGGCGTGGGAGCGCTGGTGGCTCCGGCTCAGCCAGGAGGGAAGAGGTGCTGGCAAGCTCTGGTGCAGGGGCCACGCTGGGCAAGGGTAGTGCCTGACAGGTTCCTTGTGGGGAGGGATGGTGCCAGGGAAGTGGCGCTGTGCTGCTTATCTCGGCACCCACAATCTGCTGCTGATAACCTCCTGCAGCGTGGGGCGAGGGCACCGTGCCACCACCCAGGGCGGGCGGCTGCAGCGCTCACCCAGGCAGGGCAGGAGCAGGGCTGGCCCCGAGCGCTGGGGACAAGCTCTGCAGGCATGGCCAGATGCAGTCTGTGCGTCTGCATGTGCTCTGCTTGTGCTGCCCATGCTTGCCTACTCCCAGAGCTGCCTGCCTGGATGGCGGCAGAGCCAGCGAGCACCCATGGTGGGGAGGGTCGGGCCAGGGATCCTGGCTCCTTCTGCGCTGCAGCAATTTGACTCTTCCCAGAGCAAGTCTGCTGTTAATTCCCTCCATCTCTCCGCAGTATCAGCAGTCCCCTCCAGGCCAGGCTGTCGGCAGGCGGGCAGCAGCAGGCAGCTGGGAGGCTGTGAGAAGCGGTAGCACATCTCCCTGCATCCGTGCTCCCGACTCACGCAGCAGAAGGTGTGGCTGGGCTGCGTGCTCTTCTGCTCCATCTCTTCCCGGTGGGCAAATCAGAGGCTTGGCATGATGGGGATGCCCTGAGCCCTCGCCCCAGGAGCTTCAGGCCTGGATGTTGGTGCTGCTCCTCCCGGACAATGTGGCTGATACTCTGGAGAAGCCCTCTCTTGCCCCCTGTTCTCCAAGTGCCTGAGCTGGTGGCCAGCTGGGACCTGCGTCTTGCACTCTGGGTCCTGAGCTTCGCCTCGGCAGTTGTGCGGATGGAGGGCCAGGTCTACTCACCGACTGTCAACACGCACTATGGGAAGTTACGGGGGGTCCGTGTGCCACTGCCCAGCGAGATCCTGGGGCCCGTGGACCAGTACCTGGGGGTGCCTTACGCTGCCCCTCCCGTCGGGGAGAAGAGATTCATGCCTCCCGAGCCACCGCCGTCCTGGTCGGGCATCAGGAACGCTACCCACTTCTCGCCGGTCTGCCCGCAGAACATCCACAATGCCGTTCCTGAGATCATGCTGCCCATCTGGTTTACCTCCAATTTGGATATCGTGGCCACGTACATCCAGGACCCCAACGAGGACTGTCTGTACCTCAACATCTACATCCCCACAGAGGATGGTGAGTCCCCACCGGGGTGCCCGCAGGAGGGCGGGGGGGGGCCGCTCTGCCCCTCCTCAGCAGTGGTTGATCTCACCTGGGTGTTGTGTTTGAAGCATGTGGTTGTGGACCCTGCAGCATGCTGTCTGTTTGTGGAAAGCTTTCTCTGGCTACGCAGCTCGCCCTCTTGCCCTCAGCTGCCATCTCTGTCTCGCGTGCTCCTGCTCCTCCACACCTCCCGGTCCCCTCCCTCCACCTCCATGGCATCGTCACGGGTTCCTCTCTTGTGTTGCTAAATCTGAATCCGACTCTCTGACAGCAGATCCACAGAGCGACAAGCTGGTTTGTGCTCCCTAGGCGCCGAGTGCCAGGTTCTGTCTTGAGTTGGTTCGGGTTTGTCCTTCCTCCCCGCTTCCCACCCTCCCCAGGTCCATGCGCTAGTTGTGGGCGTGGGCTGCGGCTGCGGCTGGGAGGAACACTCTCTGCCTCTCCCTGAGGAGACGCTCTGGCAAGGAAGGGACTGCGGAGCCCTTTTCCAGGCCCTGGTACGGACGGGAGGTTGGGGGCACTGACAGGCACATCGCTTGGCTGCTCCTCCCTCCTCCAGCAGGACCACAGCAGAGCGATGGGCCTGGGGTGCCGGGGACCCGCGGGGCATGGTCCCATTGGGGTGAGGCTGAGTGGCACTGGGTGCCTCCTTGTCTAACCTTTTCCTTTGTAGGGGATCCCACCTGAACTGTAAGTAGAGGGCAGAGGAGGCAGCGCCTGCCCGCACGCCTGCCCCAGCCTCACCGCAACGGGAGCCCCCGGGGATTTTCAGCGGGCTGGAAGGGACCCGCAGCAGGTCTGCTGTGTGTAGCGGAGCAGCCTGGCAGGCTGGTGGCTTCTCTCAGGCCGGCTGGCTCCGCTCCTCTGTCCCTGCAGCCCTTGGCCATGGGATGCATTGTGCCTTCCTTCCCACCCGGCACGGCTGGCCCAGAGTTTTCCTCCCACGGTGACGCTCCCTCCCCACCTCTTGCGGTCCCAGGGGTGGCGGGAGGACGGCAGCGTGGTTGTGATTGCATGCCCTCTCCTGCCAGTGGAGCCTCCTGTTATTTTGTAGTCTTTTATTCATTTTACAGTAAAACGGATTTCCAAGGAATGCACCCGAAAGCCCAACAAGAAAATATGTAGGAAAGGAGGTATGTAGCAAGCCGACCGGCAGAGAGGCACAGAGAGGAAAGAGAGAGAGAGTGAGAGAGTGAGAGGGTGCCTGGCCGGCCCCCGGCCTGCGGCATGCTCCTCTGGCACCTCTCTGTGCCACCACCCAGACTGTGGGCCCTCCGAGCAGCCCACCCTGCCGCCCCCCGCTTCCTGCTCGGAGGAGCCCCGCAGATGCTCCGGCCACCTCCGCTCCCTGGCCGGGGGAGCCAGGACCAGTGCCGGCTGGCAGCGCAGGTCTGGCGTCAGGTCAGAGGAAGACGCTCATGTTGCTCCAGGCCTTTCAGAACAGCTTCTCCTGGGCTGAGCCCATGCTCCCGCCTTCATCCTGCTGGCACCGGCAGCCTCCCAGCCCTTGGAAATGAGGGAGAGCCTCTGATGGTGGGCAGCACTTAAACGCACCTGTCTCTTTGGGGTGCATCCCCCACTGAGAGTGTACAGACCTGCTCAGGGAAGCACCTGTGTGATGGTGGACTGCAGCCTGTCCTGGGCTGAGCTCTTTCCCTGTTGCATCCCTGGTCATTTTGCATCCAAAGCTCCTTGGTTAAAAGCATAAAACCTCTCCTGGCTGTGTAGATGCTGCCATGTTCTGCCCTAGCCCATGGTCCCACCAGGGCTGCTCCCCCCTGCCTCTGCCAGCTCTGCCAGTGAGGATCTGCTCTCTACCCCCTGGCACAGCATCTTCCCTGAGCCCCATCCACCCCTCGGGTGGCCGAGCAACTCCAGACACATCTCCACTTTGCCTTGCCTCCATCCCCAGGGCCATGCGGGGCTCATCCTGCTGCATTTTGGGGCAAGGGGGGTGGCTCATCCCCCCTTGCCCCAAAGTGATCCTGTGTTTCTGGCTAGCGCTGTGGGCTGGGGAGTGGAGACGTGCAAACGGGAGCTGGCCCGGCCCCTAGTTGGACACGACGCTTTGCCCATCCCACCGCACAGCCCTCTTGCAGGCAGGGAGAGCCCGGGCTGTTCTGTGCATCCCAAAGCTGGATGTGTGGGCGGCTGGGCAGCCAAGCTCTTCTGAAAGGCTCACTGCAGGGAGGGGGTGTCTGGTGGGCAGGGGCTGCCGTCCTGGGCGTCCCGTGGCAGCATGGTCCCTGCATCCTGGCCTCCGCCTCCCTGCGCCCCTGGGGTTGGCGGGGCTGGCGCAGCTGGGCTTGGAGGTTTGGGGAGCGCTTTCCTTCCAGCCATTTCCCCCAGTTCTGTTGTTGGGTTTCTTTGCTTTGCTTTTCCTGTTGCTGTCCTGGCTATTCACACGCCATCTCTCTGAGTGCCAAGGCTGCCCCTGAAAGGGCTGGCGCATTAGGGAGTCTCCGCACGCTGCCTCCGGAGCTGGCTGTGCCAGCGATCGCCAGCCACTTCAAAGCACTTCCTCTCCCGGTCCTCCCACCGGCTGCTGGGGCTGGCGGACCCCTGCCACCCCCAGCCCTATGGCTGGGGCCAGGGAAGCAGAGTCCAGGGTGACGGCTGGAGAAGGGAGACAACATTTAAGGCATGGCAAAACACCTTGGGCATACTTGTATCCTGGTTTTCCCTTCCCCACTGGCTCTGCTCAGGACAAGCGTTTCTTTGCAGCCCATCTGCAGTTGCTTCTGGTCACCTCTCCGAGAGCTGGTGGGGGATGTACCCCCTGTCCCTGCCTGGTTCTGCTGGCTCATGGACCAGCGGATCCCCGGTGCTGGCCACTTGGGCATCCAGGTGTGACGTGCCGGGAATAAAGCACCCAGACACTGGCGCTGTCCTTCAGCCCTGGCCACAGCTCTGGTGGCCATTGGCTCAAATTAATTGAGTCACTTGTGATGTGACAAGGAGGGGGGCTCCCCCGCCCCTTGTCATGTATCCTGGGTTAGTAATGCTTGGGGTGAGAATAACGTACCTGCAGTGCTGATTTCCTCAGGCTGCATGTCGTTTGAACATTGGCTTGTTCTGGAATATTCTTTATTATTTCTAAGGCCACATATGAGCAGTTAATAAGCTCTCCTCTCACAGAGCGGGCAGCTGTGCAGTGTTTTGGTGGTTCAAAACACCTCAGCTCCCACCTTACTGGAGTTTTCATGATTTCTGTCAGCCCTAAGCTCAGTGTATTTCATAGCAGCCAAAGGACTGAGAATTCATCAGAATGTATCCTTGGGACAGAAAAACATCCCTGTTTCCCTGCCCAGTTGCCCATAATAATTTCCTATATGGAAACGTCCTGCATGCCAGTCTCCTCCATACACATTGGCCCCTTCTCTGGGAGCAAGGCAGGGCAGTGGTGCTCTGAGAACGCATAGTGCTGGGGGAGCTGACGGCTCAGGTTTTGCTGTGAAAATAATGCTGCTCACCCGAAGAGCATGTACACACACACGTGGTACAGTACCTGTGCAAAACACAGCTCTGTCCTTTGCTTTGTGCTGCCAACACTTCCAGCCTGTGCTTGGCTGCGGCAGGTGCTGGGATGCTTTCCCCTTCCCTTCACCACCAGCCTGGGCAGGTCTTGCTGCGAGGCATGAGGAGGTGGATGCAATTTTTGGAGGGGAAAAGCGTGGCTGCCCTGTACATAGAAGCCCTCCCCTGTTTATTTTTTTAGCGGCTGCCCTGATCTCTCTGGCTGGGGCTGTGCAGAGTCCGCGCTGCTGCGGTGACAAATGTGCCAGTCCAGCATCATGCTGTGCTGTGTGAGGGTGTCTGACCTCCCAGCAGCTCCCGGGCTTGGGATACACTTCAGCTGCTCTGCGGGAGAAGCACTATGGCTTCTCCGCTGATCTCCAAGAAGCAAATTTGCCTGAGTACTGGCTGAGGCTTCCCTACGGCTGAGACTTTTGCAGTGCTCCCTTTCTGGAAGGCTTCTCAGCAGCCTCCTGCAAAGCCTGCTGCTTTGCAGAGTTGGTTGGGAGCAGACCACTGCCCTGGAGCTCCACTGCTGCTCCGGGGAGCGATTTGCAAAGGTGAGAGTAGGTGTTTGTGCTGGCGGACGCAGCAGATCATGAGAAGATGCAGTGCTTTTATGGAGTCTGCTCAAGGATGGAGGTAACTCCTCTGCATCACCCAGGGACAGGGAGGGGCAGGGCAGCACCAAGGTGCACTGCAGTCCTAGAGCAAGGGCTGGTGGCTGGAGGAGCCACCCAACACAGGTCCCAGGGGAGCTGCCCCTGCCCGTGGGGTTGTGCAGCAGCAGGTTCAACGACTGTCATCAATCCTGGTCCCGTTCTTTGTCGCTCCTGGAGAAACACCTGAGCCAGTGTGGCCATCAGCATGTATGCCTCTGGGTGCATGTGGCTGTCAGACACGGTGGCAGCACTGCTGTGGGCTCCTGCTCTCTGTGGCATTGCAGCTGCTGCATGGGAGTGGGTGTCCCAGGGAGCTTGGACAGAGGAGGGGCTGCTGGGGTTGCCCGGGGCTGCCCTGAGCAGACATTTGGATCTGGAAAGATGTGGGCTCAGGTGCCTGATCTTCTCTTATCTGCACCATGCTGAGTGCAAAGGCTCCAAGGACTGAGGCTCCTTGCCCTCCTTTATCTCTGTTTGCGCTGGTGTCAATGCTGTTGGCATGCTTTACTTAAGATAGTATAAATCCGGCATGGATGCCCCTGTTTCAGGGAAAGTGATTTTATTTTTTACTGAACCTGAGCTTAAATCTTTCTAGAGCCTTCAGATAAGGGCATATGCATCCTTCCTATCATCCTGAACAATGTCACTTCGTAGTCAGCTTAAAGTGAAGCAGCACAACAGGCATTTACAGTGCAAGGGAGTTTTCAATGGGTAAGAGAGTAAGAGCCATGAGTGCTTTTGGTTTTTCCAGCTGTGAATCAACAAGCTTAAATCCATCCCCATGAGAGTAGGTGCTGCGAGCTCCATGTGTTGGCTTTTGCCAGTGCAGAAGAAGATCTCCTGGGATGGGTGTCCTTGAACACGGCAATAACTGGTGGAGCGAAGTGCAAGGGATGGGTGAGGGAGGTGAAGCTGTAATTGCTGTCATGAGCTGTGGGGCACCGGTGGGTTGTTGTGGAGGTGAACAACGTAGTGCAAGGCAAAAAGCCCGCTTGGTTGCAGTAGTCTGTGTTCACTGTAACCCCAGCCACCCTGGCACCTTCCTGCCAATGGGGAAGGCTCATGCTTTGCATCTGCCACACACACATGCCGCTGCTGTTCCCCTTCCCCCTGGCCTGCATTACTGCGCTCCTGCTTTGCTTAGCTTCCCAGCACTGCTTTCTACTGCCCCTTCTGCGGTGTGTGAAGCTCAGGTTGCCTTAGGCTTGTCCCAGCCATCCCTGAGCTCCAGGGCAGTGGTCTCCAGCCAGATCCCTCCCTGCTCAGTCAGGACAGTAGCTCATATCACAGGGATGTTGTCCACTGCCCTCTCTTACAGCCTGACAGCTCCTCATAGCCAGTTCCTCCATCCCTGTCTGCATGGAGACCTTTGTCCCCTGAAGGAGACCAGACTTCAGGGCTACAGCCGACCGGTCCTGGGGCTTTAACAGCACCAGAGCCCTCAGCAGTGGAAAGGGATCTCCAGATGCCTGTGACTGGCTTCCCAGCTCTGAAGCACGGTGTAGATGAAGGCTCGCTGCCTGTGGTCTTCATTAGAGAAAAATCCCTATCCCTTAGCAGTAGCAAGGAGGTTGGCACATAGCACCGGTTAGCAAATATTGCATGAGTACTTCGTCATTTAAGTGCTTTCTGGGCTTGCAGCTCTTCCTAATGAAGATGCAGTAGGTCAAGCTTGCAAAAGGCTGGGCAGCCGCACATGCCTGGCCAAGTGTTCAGCTGGTGGGTGGGGTGGGGGGGAGCATGCAGGAAGGATGCAGCAGAAGTGGGGGCGAGAGGTGGCAGGGGTGGGGATGGCATTGGGTAGAAACAGGAGAATGAAGTGAGGAGCTCAGGGCATGGCTGGATGGTGAAGCAAGAGGTGAGGAGGCAGGGCTGGGACATGGCAAGAGTAGGTCAGGAGGTGAACTTCAAATCAAAGAGAATCAGGAGTGCTCTGGAGACAGCCAATCCATCCCTGCCCTGGGCAGGAACTGGTCTACCTCACCTCTTCCCGGCAGCGTGTCTCGTCTGGTCTTAAGCACTTCCCCAGGCCACCTCTTCCAGTGCTTTCCTGCACCTTGTGCCAGGAAGCTTCTCTTCTTGTCCAGCTTTGACCTGCCTTGTGTAGCTCTGGGGCTGCCTGTGCTCTGACAGTGAGGAGGGAGTTGCTCTTCCACCTCACCACCTCTCAGTGGCCTTTCATGAGTCGGGTTGCTGCTGTAGCTCCCATCACTCATCTGCTCCCAGGATTTGCATGACTCAGCCTCCTGCAAACTTTTCATGCCTGCTGGATTTTTCTAGACTTCTGGTCATTGCTCCTCCAGACTTTCTTCAGCAGGTCATGGCTGCTTAAGGCATTGTGCAAGCCTCTTGCCCAAGTGGAGCTGCCCCACAGCCATTTCAGACCCCCACACAAATTTCTTTTAAATTCAAATCCCGCCCCTTGTCATGCTGCCATCTCTGTTATCCACTACCTGTGTCACCTGCGAGATCCCACTCCCAGAGTGGTAGTGAGGACGACTCCCTGATTTAGTCTTCCTGGCCAGTTTCTCCTTGTCGTAGCTTCATCCAGCTTCAGGGCTGCCCTTGCTTGTGGGAGCCTTGCTGGAGGCCATGCAGAACCCTCGCTGTGGTGGTGATGGAGCTGGCTGGTGATAGCAGCAGGGCCTGGCAGGACCTCAGAGCCCTGCATATCTGGGGGAGGTCACTGGGCAGCACAGACACAGCACTGGCAATCCCACCTAGGGGAAACCCTGCTGTCACCCCTGAGGTCACCATTACCTGAGGAACTTTTTTGGTGCAGGCATTAGGGAGCAGAGGACCGCAGGTGCTGGTCTGCAGCTCTAAGGGGATAAGGAGAGCAAAACCTCTTCCTGAAATTTGGGGCTGCAGGGTACAGGGATGGCACAACTCAGCTTCGTGCCCACAAAGGCATGGAGCCCTTTGCAGCAATGGAGCCTCGGTACAGCTCTGCACTGCATCTGCTCCCTACCAGCATGCAGGCTGCCTCTCCTGGCTCATGCCAGGCACATGCAGCTTGGAAAGTGCTGTGCTCAGTGCACACTATCCACAGTAGCATCCCACGGTGCCAGGCTGGGGCTGCTGGCCTGACCCGACCCATGCCCTGGCACCGCAGATTTGCTAAAGGCCATGCAACGGTGAGAAGACATTCAGGCTGTTACAGAAACTGGTATTTTTAGGGTTCTGCCTGGGTCAGGGCAAGCTTGTTGGTGCCTTTTCAATCCTTGGTGAACCATGCAACTGGTCTTTTAAGGAGGGAGTTGGCACAGGACAGAGCCAGGCAGTGCAGGGGAGCACCTGTCAGAATGGCTCCCTGCAGCGTGCCATGGTGGTCCGCACTGTGGCACTGGTGGTTTGTGGCTAGCTGTGCCAGGCACAACAAGGGGCCATGCACTGCGTGGGGGTGATGGGCAGGACCCCGGTTGGTGGTCAGTGGCCACCAAGGGGAACCCTTCTTGTGGGCTCTGCTGGTGGTAGGGGGATGGTTGTCCCTGGTGGCAGCAGAGCTGGCAGTGGGAGAAGGAGCCTTGCCACCGCGCAGGGAGCCGAGGGTGCACGAGCAGGCGGGGGCCAGGCTGGGATGCAGGAGGATCAGTGAGTGCTTTGAGAGGCTGATCTGCCTCCAGCGCTGATGCTGCCACAGGCCTGCTCTCCTCCTCCCCGCCGCCCCGGCACTCCCTGGGGAGGATGTGGGAAGGGGTCCAGGTGAAGCAGCATCCTGGCGCAGCTCCCAGGGCAGTCCTGCCCGCACCCTGCGCCGCCCTGGCTCTGGGAGAGGTGCAGTGTGAGTAGCCAGCAGTGCTGTGGGGCGCAGGCCTGGCCCCACCATCTCTGCTATCATGCTATTTTTGAATTCTCTTTTGTTTTTTGTTTTGTTTTGTTTTGTTTGTTTTGTTTTTGTTTCCTTTTGTTTTCCTTTTTGTTCTGTCTCCTCGTGTTTGGTCCCTAGGAGCCAGCGCTAAGAAACAGGGCGAGGACTTAGCGGATAATGACGGTGATGAAGACGAAGGTATTTCTGTGCTCGAGGCTGCCACTGCATGACACGCAAAGCAAGTCCGTTTGCCCGCCATCTGCTGCCATCCCCAGGGAGCCCTGTGTGTGTCCGTCTGCTGTGCCGGGCAGCTGCGCGGGGCGGGGGGCAGGCTGGCCAGCTGTGCAGGGCACCCAGGTCCTTCCTCTCCTCGGGATGGGGGGGAAGCTCGTGGGGTTTTTTTGCTTTAGGAGAAGTGTGCTCCTGCTCTGCTTGAGCGAGGGCAGGGAGTAAGCATGGCAGCTTGGGAGGAGAGGAGCCCTTGGGCACCTGGGCCCATTTCACCCCAAGCCCGGTCACATCCCACCTCCAGCCTCATCCCTCCGGAGTCGGTGACATGCAGCTGGGAGCCAGCGACCTCCCCCTCCACCCTTGCCTGGCCCTGCTGTGGGCATCACCACAGGCTGGCCGTGCCAACAGCTTAGCACCCTTGGTACCCACAGGGTACCTGGCCATGCCCAGGAGACCCGAGGTCTGCTTGGACATGGTTTCTGGTAACTTCTCTCCTTCTCCACCCAGTGTGAGCAAGGTCTTGCTTGCAACCAGAGTATCAGCACCAGCCCAGGCACAGCAAGTGGGCTTTCGAGCAGATGTGATTCTAGATGTACACCAGGGCTAAGCAAGCTGCAGAATAAGCTAGCTTTAGTAAAACAAGGTTGTTCATCTGCAGGGTATGGAGTCGGTGTGTTTGACTGCATGGATTTGAAGAGGAGGCAGGAGAAAGGGTCAGCCAGGGTGCAGCCCTAACATGCCGAGGACAGTAAAACCTCATGGTGTGCAGGAGTCCCAGGGCAGCTCGAGCACAGCCTGGCAGATGGTGTTTAGGATCTGGGAAACAGATGAAAAGCTTTTTCCTTGGCAGTACCAAAACCCTGTTGTTTTCTCCCACTAACCTGTGCCCCAGGATCTCTTGTACCAGGGCATAAACTGGCATTCAGCCTAAGTGACTTGACTGTGCTAAATGCCCGCACACTAAAATGTTCTGCAGCAATTAGGAGCCATTTATTCCCTGGTACATCTCCACACATCGCTGCCATTCTGCTGTGAGGATGTCCTTTTGTGTGTTGGTGGGAGCATGTGGCAGGGAGGAGAGGACACGGGCGCAGGCACCAACGTTCCTGCCCTTTGCATTTCAAGCAGGTGGCCAGGTGGCCCTGGGAAGAGCTGTCTTGCCATAGTTCTGCTGCATGGGCGATGTCTGTCCCAGAGGAGCCACGAGTACTCTTTGCTCCCCAAGTCTTTGCATTTGCCTGGCTGCATCCTGGTGACAGGAAAAGCCAGCGCAGGTTTTGCCATATCCTCATTCTTCTGGAGGGAAGAGGTTTTCTGTATGGGAAGGAGGCCACCTTTAGCCACATTGCGGGCCACAGGTGCAGGTGGGGATGGACAGAGGTACCCATCAGCCTGCCCTGTAGCCCCCTGCGATGGGCAAGCCGTGGGGAGGCATGGACATGCACAGGGGTTAGGTGGGTGCGAGGGAGCATGTCCACCCTGGCTGGGCATCCCCACTGCGTTGGTGTGGCTGCGCCCCAGGAGTCCCAGCCCTGCAGGGACCACGATGGGGACTGGCTGCTGGGACAATGTGGTGCACCAGTGAGGGAGGAAGGCAGGGAGCAGCGGCTGGCTGGGGCAGCTGAGGCCAAGCAGCCCCAGCAAGCAATGCCAGCCTGCCCAAGCAAGGTGCTGGGTGCGTGTGAGCACAGGGGAGGGCAAAGTCCATCGGTGCTGGCTCACCAGCCCAGGAGAGGGCATGTGGGACCTGGCACTGTCTCCACAATGGGCGCAGCTCCCTCCTCTGTGTCACATGGGCAAGACGTACCAAGAGCCGAGCACGGG
The DNA here is from genome assembly GCF_015220075.1 of Falco rusticolus. Classification (NCBI taxonomy): domain Eukaryota; kingdom Metazoa; phylum Chordata; class Aves; order Falconiformes; family Falconidae; genus Falco; species Falco rusticolus. Next base: position 13,083,347 of record NC_051200.1, on the reverse strand, counting down.
CATTCTTTCCTCACACCAGGGCTTGGTTCCATGAGGGACCCAAGGCCAGTGGGGCAGAAGGGGCAGGATGTCCCCCAGGCAGGGCCAGTTGAGAGAGGGAGCATGGCTGCTCCCTGTCCCCTAGGCTCCCACTGTTCTTCCTCCCCGGCCATCGGGGTCTCATTCCTCATCCTCACTCCATGCCTCATGCCCTGTCCTCGTCCGGACACCGTGCTCACCTCCCTGACACGCACACGTGCACACACTGTCTGCATCATCACCATGTCTGTGTCTGGGCACTGGGGTGCCATGGGTTCATATCCAGGCAGCTGGCAGGTTTCTGCCTTCCCAGGGGGATGGGAAGTGGGGGACGGGAGAGTCAGACATTGGAGCACCCACCAGTGCCCCCCCGCCTTCCAGGTCCTGCACACCCCCATCCCTGCCCCCTGCAATGCCAGATTCCAGGACTCCCGGAGCCGAGGGCTTGGGTCCAGACAAAGACAGGACATGAAGCTGCATCCTGGGGCTAGACTTTGCAACTCCCACCTGCAACGGAGGTGCCACTGGTCTGACTCCCACATGCAGCCAGAGCCCGGCTCTGAGGAAGAGCAGCAGGGTCCAGCCAGCATCTCATCTGCATGTGCTGAGACCCCCGAGGACACAGCAGTGTGGGGATGGCACGGTGGCTGCTGCCATCCGGAAGGGGGCTGGTGGGGTTTGTTCAGTGGTGGTCGGCTTTGGAGGGCCACGCTGTGGTCCCCAGGAGAGCTCTCAGTTTGGCTCCTAAGCCCCCTCCCTGGTCCTGGCAGCTGGCATTGCCCTCGTCCTTGGTCTGCCTGTCGGGCAGGGTGCGGCGACCACCGGTGGGATCCTGTGTTTAACTGCCTCTCCTTCCAGACATCCGGGACAGCGGGGCCAAGCCAGTGATGGTGTATATCCACGGTGGTTCATACATGGAGGGCACAGGGAACATGATAGACGGCAGCGTCCTGGCTAGCTACGGGAACGTGATTGTCATCACCCTGAACTACCGCGTTGGAGTGCTCGGTATGGGCTGGCCAGCGTGGGCTGTGCTGCTAGCATGGCCAGGCGGCGGGATGAGTCCCCATGGCCAACCGGGCTGGAAACAGCTGGGAAGGGGGTGGTGGGGGGTGTGGGGCCCAGCAGGATGGGGGCTGCACTGCAGGTGCTGACCCTGCCCTCTGCCCTGGCAGCCAAGCTGGGTGCCACGTGGCATTGCCCCCACTGGGTGGCTGCAGCATGGTCTGGCTCCTGGCACCAGCCACCCCCCCCAGGCTCATTTACACAACCTGGCTCAGCTGAAAGCAAATATTGGTCTGCGGCTAAATAAATAATAAATGTGTTTACCCAGCATCTCCTCCTGAGAGGGCTCTCCCTCCCTGGCCACCGGCTACCTCCAAGCCAGCTGAGCTGCCAGGACCCCCACAGCCACCCACCACGGCCTGGCTGTCTGCAGAGGGGATGGCTGAAGGGTGCCAGGTGCCGTATAGAGGAGGGTGGCAGTCCCATTTTTGTGAACACTGATGACCTGGAGAGGCAAAATGGGGACACGGGGTCAAAAGGCAGTGTGGTCCCCTGCCTGCTGCAGCAGAAACCCCCAGGAGCTGGGACACAGGAGGTTTGTCTAGAGCATCACTGCTGCCTGCCCTTAGCAGCAGGGAGAACAAGGAGTGCAGAAGTTTGGGGAGAGCTCCTTCCCAGCCAGACTGCTGGCAGGGATGGCTCTCTTCCTTGCCATCCAGCCTGGCACAGTGCTCTCCCTGGACAGCTGAGTTCCTGGCCAGTACCTGGGGCACCATATCCCTCCGATGGCCTTCAGACCCCATAGTCTCTTGGGGAAGATGGCAGTTACCTGCTTTGCAGTAAAAACAAGCCTATTCAAGTCCTTTCAATATTAAACATCAGGCCTTTAAGATGGACAGGTGCAAATTTAAAAGACTTGTCACAATATGCAATAAGACTTTAATGGTGCCATTGTCATCTCTGTTGAAGTGGTGCAGCATGCCCAGCAGAGCACCTCCAGTGCTGGAGCAGCACCGGTGCCGCTCCCTGCCTGCCAGGGTTATCCACCTGGATTTTGCTTTGGGACATGATTTTGGCTTCCTGCTTTGAGTCAAAGCAAATGAAACACTGATAACTTATCTTGGGTGTTCCCTTTGTTATTGAAAGCATTTCTCAGCATCATCCTCACTGAGAGACTTTGTATTTTAAGCTGCAGTCGGTTCCTCTCTGCCCAGCCCACCACCTTACATTTATAGAGCCTCCTCCAGGCCACGCTAGTCCATGGAAAGCATTGGCTGTGCACGCACTCAGCCTGCCTGCAGCCACCGGGGCTTTTTCAGCTTTCCTTGGAGCATGAGTGAGACATCTTGACTCGTTATTAGCACAGGTGCTGGTATGTGTAGGACAGGGCTTTGTGCCCATCACCCTGTCACTGCTTGCAGTCGGCTGGAGAGGCTCCCCGGGGCTTGCAACTGCATTCCCAGCCTTTTGCCTCTCTGTGCTGTGCAGAGGGTGGCTGGAGCAGCTTGGTGGTGTCCCTGCTCCAGCTCAGAGCTCACAGGACTCTCTTGGTAGTGGAGTCTCTTGTTGTTGTGGGACAGGGTCCCACAGAAGCTCCCCTAGGCCTGCGGAAGGGGAGTGGGAGGTCAGGACACCCCCTGCTTCCTCATTCCTAACCAGGCTCCCCTTGGCCCACAGGATTCCTGAGCACAGGGGACCAGGCTGCCAAGGGCAATTATGGGCTGCTGGACCAGATACAGGCCCTGCGCTGGGTCAGCGAGAACATCGCCTTCTTTGGGGGAGATCCCTTGCGGATCACCGTCTTCGGCTCTGGCATCGGTGCCTCCTGCGTCAGCCTGCTTACCCTCTCTCACCACTCTGAAGGTAGGTGCCAGCTGTGCCCAAGGATGCTGCAGCTGTGACAAGCACCTTGCTAATACTAACCCAGGGAAGGGAGCCCACCCGGGTACCACTGGCCACCCTAGCAAAGTCAGGGCTGCTTTTTAGTTAGTCACTGGTGAGAGCCTGACCCAGTGCTGGCAAGCAGAACCTTTTCATCATGGGCAGGGAGAGGCCAGCAGCAGAGCACGTGGGAGCCAGGGATGGAGCTGGTGCTCTCAGTGTGTGGGTCTGCAGCCCAGGGCCAGCACCTGGGTGTGGGAAGAGGTGGGGACCCTTGGGCGGCACCCTACCCAGGTGCCCAGGCTCACCCATTTGCAGGTGTGGAGGGGACATAGGGCATCATGCAAGGCACCAGAAGCATGGATCTCAGTGCTAGGAATAGAGGGGAAGCCAGACCTGAGCCTGGGGAGGGATGGAAGGTCCCATCTTGTGAGACTGGGAGAGCTGAAGTGCTGCGACGAGCAAAACACGGGTGAAAGTGATATGGTTGGTATCTGTTAATATAGCAGAGTATTTACTCTAGATAAAGAAAGGCGTTATTTACACTAAAGCTTGTGTTGGCATAAAAGCAAATGCATGTAAATCACCTGTAAAGACATTTACGTTGAGCACTGGGGGGGGTGGGGAAATAACCACTGGAGTAAAGGTGTTCTCGATAAACTTCCTAAAGGAAATTGCAGGAGCAAAGCCTGAACTGGATGTGGTCTATAGGGGACCAGCCTGCCAAGGAGTTGGTCACAGGGGCTTTATATGAGGGTGCAGCCCTCTTCCAGTGCTGTGTCCCCAAGGATGGTGCAGGGAAGAAGGGAACACAAATGGACAGTGGACACGAGACTGAGACTGGGACACACCCAAAATTGCACTTGAAGCCATTGCAAAGAGCTGCAGCCCTGCTCAACAGCATGGGAACCGCACAGGAATGAAGGAGACCTTCAGAACCTCAGCAGGGCTGATGGCATGGCAGAGGGTGTATGGGAGGAGCTGGTGCTGGCCAGGCTGCCGGCAAAGTCAGGCAGCCTTCCTCCAGCCCTGGGAGCTGTTGACGGACTGATTGCCCCGATATGGAAAGCAAGAGTGATCTCAGCCCTGGCTGCTGCGAAGGTGGCTGCACCAGCTCCAGCATCACAGGCTGCTTGGTAGTATACTGGTAGATGTGGGGGTCTGCAGGTGCTGTGGGCAGCATGAGGCTGGTGTTAGGTGTGGTGAGAGCTGGCAGGACCTGCGCTCATGGTGGAGAGTGAAGGGCAGCACCCTGCTGAGCCTGGACATGAAACAGGGCTCATAGGATGCTGGCAGTTCACCATGGAGTCAAAGGCAAACCCAAACCAGCTCTCTTCTCCCAGATTTCTCCAGCTGCCCTTTTGGTTAAGCTTGCCTGATTCCAGCAAACCGCTTGCCCTGCAATGAGCCCATCCCCATGCAGAGACCCGTCACCGTGCTGGGCTCTGATTCCCACTGATAGCCCTTCCCCAAGGATGAGAGTGGGGCTGACAGGCTGCCACATCTCCATACCATGCCTGCTGCCCATCAGTCACAGCTGGATGCCAGCCTTTCCTCAGATGGACCAGGGAACTGAAGAGGAGAGGCTGAGACATGCTGCTGTGGCCCATGGATCAGAGGATGCAGAGGAGCTCCAGACCCTCCTAGGTGGTGGGATATCTCAAGCGGGCTCTGGAGCCCACCAGTGCTCCACGGTCCCTCTGTGGCAAACTTAGCACCAACCCACCCTGTGCAGGGTGCTCCTGCTCCTGGGGCAGCTGCTCCCACTGCTGGGCTCCCCTTGGTGCCGCAAGGACCAGAGATCTGAGGGATGCTCTGCTCCACAGACCTGACAACAGAGGCATGTCTGGACCTGGTGGGCAACTGCTTCCTTGGGAAGCTTGGGCACTTCCACATTAAGTCCATGGTGGTCCCTGGTCTTCCACAATTGCCCTGCAGCCTGCTGGCTCTGCTGTCACTGTCACCAGTGCCCTGCCATGTTTGAGTAATGCAGGGAGAAACAAAAAGACAGGTGAAACCAAAGTGATACAGCCCTGGCAGCATGTATGGAGCTGCTGTTGACTGCTCAGGACCTGTCTGTTCTGGGTCAGCCCTTTCCCTGCCACCCCAGGGCACTCAGGATGCTTGTGCTCAGTCCATGCTCCTGCATGAGTGACTGGTGCCTGAAGTCAGCGCCACTGTCATTCTGCTCCCCCCTTGCCAGCCCCTGAGCAGGATCTTTCTCAGCCTGTTGCTTCATCCTCTTCAGGTGACTTGAACAAATATTAAAGGGTATTAGACTACAGTAAGCTCAAGAACATAGAAAATACGAGTTATACCTACAGAGCCGCTGCCGATGGTGCAATGCCAGTGGAGGGAAGCACCAGGGCTGCCCTCACTGGCCTTGGGGCTCCTGGGGTAGGATTCCCAACTACCCAGAGCCATGCAGGGCAGGCAGCAGCTCTCTAGCCCACAGGAGGAGATGCTTTTGACAACTGAAGCCAGAGGTTGCTTCACTTGTCTTAGATGGTATATTGAGCAGTATGTAGGAAAGGAGCATGGGTAGGTCTTTGCAGACTTGTTTCTGAGCGGTGGGCAGTGCAAGGGATGTTCTGCAGCTGCAGGGGCCCATCAGGGACCATGCTGTCCCTGTGTGGATACCCAGGGCTCTGCGTGCCCTCCTGCCCTTGCACAGGCACCCTGGGCAGCGTGGGCACAGGGGTGGGGAGTCTTTTATAGAATGAAAGCTCCTGCAGAAAGAAAAAGGATTTTCTCTGCCCATACTGAGTGTGAAAAGCCAGGGAGGGGATGCTGGGTGTAATGCATTCGTGATGCTTCTTAGGGTGCTCTTCTCCATCACAGGAGTGCCTGGGAGGGAGGTGGGGATCACAGGGAGGTGCTCTCTGTGCAGGAGTCTCCTTTCTGGGGCTGGGTGCTTCTGGCAGGACAGCCCCAAGGCTGCAGACTTTTTTTCAGCCAGACGGTGACAGCTCTTTGGAAGCAAGACATGTGCGTGGCTGCCCAGGTGGCCCCAACCTCTTGTACAGGCCCAGAATGGAGGGAGCAGCATGGAGAGAGGCTGAGGTTGGATTGGAGGGGCTGCTCCCTGACTTTCCAGCCATGAAAAAACCTGTCATCCAGTATAGCACTTTTTAGGTGACACTAGGCTTTCTGCCACTAAGCCCTGCACCTGGTGCACGTCCTTTGCCACCCCACCCGGCCCCAATGCCAGTGGTGTGGTCCCTGCTGCATTGCCAGGCACCCTCGCTGCTGTGGCAGGGGAGCTGCTGCTGGCTGTAAATGCCATGAGGTGGAAGGGGAACACTCGGTGCTGCTGACAGTGTTACATCAAAGCAAATGGCCATCAAATGACCTCAAACCCCACCCTGTGCCAGAGCACCTATCTCCCCAGGGACAGGGCAGCCAGCTCCGGAGCACAGCAGGGGAGTTGTGCTAAGATGCAGCCTGCAGACCAGGCGGGTTTGTTTTTATCGCATCAAAATAAAACTCATAGTGATCAAGAGCTATTAATGAAGCTGCTAATTTGTGCCTGCTCTGCCAGGTGCTGTGAGAGGCAGACACTGGAGGCTGGTGCAGCACACACTGTGTCTGGCTGCCAGGGAGACCCGCAGCTCCCCTGCCAGCCTCAGCCCTTGTAGGTGGGTTGATTCCTCACCAAGGACCAAAATGCTGTTTCTTTCCCCGGGCAGCCATGCCGCTGCCAGGCAAACTTCTTGTGCTTCCTTTGCCCTATCTCCTGCTCCATGGGGGCTGCTGCCCTTCACTGCCAGCTCCAAGGATGCTCAGACTTCAGCTGGACAAGGCAGCCAGCACTCTGCTTTGAGCAGGGCTTGGCGCAGACAACCCCAAAGGTGTTTCCAGTCTCAGCTACTGTGCAAAGCAAAGGGGAAATCAGGAGCTGGCAGCAGCCTGCAGCACTGGGAATCCTCCGGCAGAGCCCTGGTCCCACTGCTTGGCTCCATTGTGCTGTGACAGCCAGCTCTGCAGGCTGCATCGGTACCCTCACCTTGAGGGGAACAGGCTGGGAAGGCAGAGCTGCATCTTCCTGCCTGGCCCCAGCAGGCTGGAGGGTTCCAGGCTGAGCTGCAGGGTGGTGATACATCCCTGGGGTGCTTGCTGGGCTTCAGCTGGGTGCTGGCATGGAGGCGGAAGTCTGGGCTCTCACAGACTCGTGGGTCCTCCTGTGTCAGGACATGGCCATGGACGTGGCCGTTGACACAGCGAAGGGGCTCCATCAGGGACATGCCCAGCTGTTGGTGACACCAGCTGCCTGTGCTTCCCCAGGCAGGGGCAGGCAGGAACAGAGTCCAGCCTGGTGGCTCTGTCTGTGAAGTGATGCTGCTGGTGGGGAGCAATAGCTGCTACTGGGACAGCATCTCCTGGGAGCCAGGGAACCCCCATTCTGGCTCTTTGGCATGTGGATGACAGCCCAGAGCAAGCAAGCCCATGGCCAGTCTCCAGCCTGTAGGCTGGGTACAGCTTTCTAGGGCACCAGGAGGTGACAAACAGAGCTTGTGACTTCTCTTTGTCCCAGCACATGGGACTGTACGTCAGGTACTTGGCAGAGCAAGGGCTGTGCATGCAGGCAAGAGTGATGGACATGGTGGCCATGAGCCAGGAGACTTGAAACGCTTCTGCTGAGGGAAGGTGCGCGCTGCCCTGCAGAGCGGCACAGCCTTGGCTGTACAAGGGTCTCACGCAGGTGCTCTGCATTTCAGGGGGGCAGGGGCAGCCCCATAGCCACCAGGCTGCTGCGTCAGCACCATCCAGGGACGCCTGAGACAGTCCCTCATGGTGAGTGAGTGCCAGAGTCGTCCAGCAAGGGTGCAGGCAGCGCTCAGGGTGCAGGAGAGGGCTGGCCGAAAAGCAGGGACCCCAGGGTGCACCCCGAGCCTGGCTGCCTTTCACCACCCCGGAGGCTCCGCTTCCTCACCGCCCTTTGTATTCTGAGCACAAGCTCCATTGACATGGGGCTGGAGCGCAGCCACACATTCCTCCGCCTGGGCCAGGGCCTTTGTGGCCCCGTTTTCCAGGGCGAAAGTCCACTCCCTCTGTGTTCCCGGTGGCAGAAAGGCCCTCTTTGTGCATCTGGCAGTGTGCTCCTGTGGGGCCGGATTGGCACCGAGCAGCCCCAGCTGGGCAGGAAGCAGCAGGGAGGGGGCCGGGGGACCTTGACAAAGCAGTGGGGTGGGATGTGCAGGGTTAAGTGTCCCTGAGCAGGCGTTAACCCTCCTGCTGCTGCCAGCCTTCAGCCTGGCTGCTCAGTGAAGCTGGTGCCACTCTGGGCTGGAGGATGACACCGAGCCGGGGGCAGCGTGTGCCCCTCGGGGGCTCAGGCAACGCGTCCTGGGGCGGCTGGGACTGCACAGGCTGCTCGGCAAAGCCAGGCTGCGGTGTAGCCATGGCACCTCTGCTCCCTGCACCGGGACCCAGGGGTGCCGGACCAGCCCCTGCAATGGGATCCTCAGAGGCTACAGAAGCCCTTGGTTGCTCCCAGGAGCACCTACTACGTGCCCAGCTGTCACCCTGCCACCCTCGTGGTGGCCCTGAGCGGAGCCCCCCCTGTGAGCCAGGCTCAGTGGGCAGCACAGCCTGGGTCAAGGCCAGGCGCGGGCTGGAGCGCTGCGTTCTTGCAGGGGTCCGAGGGCATCGAAGCCTTCTCCACACTACAGCGCTGGGGTGTTGGAATGGTGCTCACTCTGCTGCGAGCTTCCTCCGCTCCTTGCCTGTCTTGCAGGTCTCTTCCAGAGAGCCATCATCCAGAGCGGCTCTGCGCTCTCCAGCTGGGCGGTGAACTACCAGCCTGTGAAGTACACCAGCATGCTGGCCGACAAGGTGGGCTGCAATGTGTTGGACACAGTGGACATGGTGGACTGCCTGCGGCAGAAGAGTGCTAAGGAGCTGGTGGAGCAAGACATCCAGCCGGCTCGTTACCATGTGGCCTTTGGGCCGGTAATTGATGGGGATGTGATCCCGGATGACCCAGAGATCCTGATGGAGCAGGGCGAGTTCCTCAACTACGATATCATGCTGGGGGTCAACCAGGGCGAGGGGCTGAAATTCGTGGAGGGCGTGGTGGACCCTGAGGACGGCGTCTCGGGCAGTGACTTTGACTACTCAGTCTCCAACTTTGTAGATAACCTGTACGGCTACCCCGAGGGCAAGGACACCTTGCGGGAGACCATCAAGTTCATGTACACGGACTGGGCTGACAGGGACAACCCCGAGACACGCCGCAAGACTCTGGTGGCCCTCTTCACTGACCACCAGTGGGTAGAGCCGTCGGTGGTGACGGCTGACCTGCACGCCCGCTATGGCTCTCCCACCTACTTCTACGCCTTCTACCACCACTGCCAGAGCCTGATGAAGCCTGCGTGGTCCGACGCGGCCCACGGGGACGAGGTGCCTTACGTGTTCGGGATCCCGATGATTGGCCCCACAGACCTCTTTCCCTGCAACTTCTCCAAGAATGATGTCATGCTCAGCGCTGTGGTGATGACCTACTGGACCAACTTTGCCAAGACAGGGTGAGTGGGGATGGGTGCTGTGCCTGGGGGGTCTGCACTCACTGCAGCTGCACCCCTTGGGAGCATGCTGTGGTGGGGGGGTGTCATGCCTGGCTTGGGGCACTGAGCCCACCCGTGCCCAGCGGTCTGTGTGCTGTGCCTTCACTGGGGTCAGGGCATCAACACACAGTGAGGGCTGAGAGCGCAGCCAGCCCCCAGGACAGGACCCAGCCACGCACAGGGGTTGGGAGGCTGGTTGGTCGCGGGTATTGTGGGTTAGACTTGATCCATGCAGGACCTTTTGCCAGCCCACCCTGTGCCACCACAGGCAAAGGTCCCACAGTCTCCATCTCTGCGTCTGGCTCTCCCTCCTTGCCTCACCAGCTTTTCCTGGTGGTAGTTCTGTTTTGCCTGTGTTTCACAGGGACCCCAACAAGCCTGTCCCCCAGGACACCAAGTTCATCCACACCAAGGCCAACCGGTTTGAGGAGGTGGCCTGGTCCAAGTACAACCCCCGTGACCAGCTGTACCTGCACATCGGGCTGAAGCCACGGGTACGTGACCACTACCGGGCCACCAAGGTGGCTTTCTGGAAGCACCTGGTCCCTCACCTGTACAACCTGCACGACATGTTCCACTACACCTCCACCACCACCAAAGTGCCGCCGCCTGACACCACGCAGAACTCCCACATTACCCGCCGGCCCAATGGCAAGATCTGGACCACCAAGCGCCCCGCCATCTCACCTGCCTACAACAGTGAGAACGGGAAGGAGAAGTGGAGCCCGGAGCAGGAGGCGGGCACCCTGCTGGAGAGCCCTCGTGATTACTCCACCGAGCTGAGTGTCACCATTGCTGTGGGTGCCTCCCTCCTCTTCCTCAACGTGCTGGCCTTTGCTGCTCTCTACTACCGCAAGGACAAGCGCCGGCAGGACACGCACCAGCAGCCTAGCCCCCAGCGCGGTGCCGCCAACGACGTTGCCCACGCGCCCGACGAGGAGATGCCCTCCTTGCAGGTGAGCCAGGGGCACCACGAGTGTGAGGCTGTGCCGCCCCACGACGCCCTGCGCCTGGCCGCTCTGCCCGACTACACCCTCACCTTGCGCCGCTCTCCAGATGACATCCCGCTCATGACCCCCAACACCATCACCATGATCCCTAACTCGCTGGTGGGGCTGCAGACCCTGCACCCCTACAACACCTTCACCGCTGGCTTCAACAGCACGGGGCTCCCGCACTCACACTCCACCACCAGGGTATAGCTGCCCGCCACCGGCGCACACGCATGCACGCACGCACACGCAAGCAGCAGACACTGGCAGAGGAACCGGCAGGGCCAATGGAGCCCCCGGACAGAGGGGCAGCGCCCACGGACAGTGTGGCACTGAGCCCGGAGTTCTGCGGGGTCCTGGTGTGGCTGGATGCCCCGCTCTCCCCCGGCGCTTTCTTTCGTTCCTATCTAACTTTTGAGAAGTGCTTTGACTTTCCTGGCTCCCAGCCAGAGGGTCCCACGGGTTGCCCCGGGGTGCCGATGGGGTGCAGGGGGGACACAGTGTAGCCCCTGCGCCCACGCACCGGCACGGGCAGGCATGGGGGACCCTGCTGGCAGCGGCCACAGGGCTCCCTGCACCGGGGCTGTGCCTCCCCATGGGGCGATCACATCCCCAGCGCTCCACCTGCTGAGCACCCCGGGACTGATGAGGAGCAGGGCTGGATAATGCCTCTCAGCCGGTGCCCAAGCATCCCCTGGCAGCTTGGCATCCCGAGTGCCCTCGAAAAGGCTCCTTCACCGTGTCCAGAAGCGGCCCCGGGCCATGGTGCTATAGGCAGAAGGAGTGGGCAGGGTCCGGGGATCCGGCCTCGTGCTGGGTGCGGGCGCTGGGGCCAGTGCCGGCCTCAGGGACCCCGGGGACCCTGGGAGTGGGGCCCCGGGCTGGAGACTTGGCACTTCTGCCCCTCTTTGCGCTGCAGAGAATCTCTTTTGTGTCAGTCGTTTCTCTTTGCAGAGACGTTTTTTAAGCAGATCTTTAGTTCTTTACACACTAACGGAGTCGCCGCGTTTTGTCCTTTGTAAAGATTTTAAAACCAAGTGTTCTTGATATAAAATAAAAAGCCAGTTAGAAGCCAGCGTGTGCGCGCGGTGCCAGCCCCCCACGGCCCCCACCTGCCGCGGGCGGGCACCAGGCAGGGCACTGCCTCCTGCGCCGCGGGGCTGCGCTCTTTTGTATTTTTGATATTCTCCCTCCTCTGTCGCCTGTGCCCACGTATCTCAGCCAAATAGCCTACCTGATGGCCCGCCTGTGAGCACCCCCTACCCCAGCCCACCCCGCTGCCCCACCGGCCAGTGCCACCCACTGCCCTGCCTGGGCATCACCCGCTGTGAGCACCATCTGCCCACCCCTATCAACCCAGGGCAATTCCCTCTCCAGCACCGTGTCCCAGTGCTCCCCACACTGCCCTGCTCCCCGGGGAGCATCCCATCCCTTAGTCACTGCCCCAGGGCCACGCTGTGCCCTCCCAGCCTGCGCCACTGCCTGAAAGCAGAGTCAGCGATCTGCAGCCTGTGGCAGGGGTGGGCAGCTGTGGGGCTGGTAGCAGCAGGGTGAGCCAGGCACCGACACTGACTCTGCCTCCCACCTCGCTTCAGCTGGGGCCTTTTGCCCATCACGGGGTGACCAGCTGGGGCTGCAAGCACCTGCCCTGGCGCTGGGGCACTCGCTGGGCTGGTGGTGGCCACCGAACCACACGCAGCTGCAGATAGCATCTCTCAAGGTGAGGGGCTTCAGTGTGGCTGGGTGTGGAGAGGCTGCTGCCTGGCATCCCACAGAGGGCACCCAGTTTCAGTGCCCCCCTCCCCCCCGCCCCCCCCCCCCCCCCCCATAGTGGGCGCTGGCACCCAGGGCCTGGGGAGGCAGGACGAAAGGATGGATCCTTATGGGGACACCAAATGTCATCCCTGTGCAAGACGGTCCGGCTGGCAGACGCTGCCCGCACTGGCGGCCGTGACGCACCGGTGCCGGCTGGCCCTACTGCCTGGGGCCAGCGCACCCCTGGCCCTGCACCCTGCCCTGGCCCCCAGGCAGGGCTGAGGGTGAGGATGCTCGTTGGAGAATGTATTTATACCCTGTCACCCACGCAGAGTAACAAATTCCAAATAAAACAGAAGTGGTATTTTTAATAGCGGTGTGTCTCGCCTCTTCTTGGAGCGTGCAGGGGCTGGGGGCTCCCCAACCGGGTGGGGTGCCCTGTGCTGGCTCAGAGCCACTCCAGCCATGGCTGTGCCTGCTGGCAGAGGGTCTGGACAGTCCCCGTGTCCTTGGCACCCACCCCACAGGGGCAGCAGGGGGACCCCCGTATCACCCCGCCAGGTTGTGGTGCTGGACCCCCAGCACAGCACAGATGCAAGCCAGCATCATGCGACCCAGGATTGCCAACACCAGCTGCCACAGTGGGGGGGTCCCCACATGCCCCCAGCCCTGCTGGGCACCCTCCCAGCACTGGGACCCCATGTGGCACCTCATCTGCCCCACAGCCCCCTCCCACTGAAGCCCCCCCCCTTTCCCAGCCCAGCTCCCTTCCCCCTGCTTGCCAACCAGAAAAGCTGCTGGTTTCATTTCTTTTTAATGTAATTTCAACTGGAGTTGCCATGGAAACCAGGCATGGGGCCTGAATCGCCTCCAGGCAGCGTGCAGGCAGCCGAGCCAGGGCCGAGGCCCCAAGCCAGGGGGGCCGAGGGAGGAGGGGGGGGGGGCAGGCAGGGGACAGGCAGGGGGCTGCGCAGGGAACTGAACGGGGGGGTGGGGGGGTGGGGGCGTGGGGTCTGCCCTGCTCTGCCAGGGGCCCTTGCAGCTGCAGGGCCACTGGCACATAGCACCATGCTCCAGCCCCTGTGCCAGACCCCCGGTGCTGCCCAATGTGGGGGTCTCACAGCCCCTGGCAGCCAGTGCCCTGTGCACTGGAGCTGCAGCACACGGCAGGCAGTGTGGGCACAGCCTGGGATGGCAGCATGGGGCAAATGGAGAAGGTGGGGAAGATGCCAAAGTCAGGCAATGTGCTGTGCTGTGCCATGCCGTGCTGCCATGGACAGGGATGTTGCAGAATACCTGGGACGGGCAGCAGCAGAGCTGAGCCACAGCAGGGCTCTGATGGGCTGATGGGACTCCTGCCCAGGACACAGGGCTGCCTTCCCCTGGGCTTTTCCATGCCGATGGGCAAAGCGGCTTCTTATGTCCTCAGCATTCCAGGCAAGGGATGGTGGCCCACCCTGCAGCCCTCATCCAGTGCTGCCCCGAATGCTGGCCCATCTGGTCCGACTATGCAGCAGCCCTAGGACCGCAGTCCCGGGGCCCTCCCTTGCAGCCACAGGTGCCCCTGTTTAGTGACTGGCTGCAAAAGGAACCAAGATGAAAAACCCACATCAGGCCATGGGGCCAGGTTACCATGGAAATGCTGGTGCTCTGCAGCACAGCTCCAACAACAGACATCTTACCATGGTGCTAGCAGCAGGGCCAGCCCTGCCTGGTGGCCAGTGGCCCATCCCAATGATGGACCAGCATCACTGCCAACTGGCCACATTGCAGTGACTAGTGCCCTCTTGAAGGGGAGAAGACTTTCTGCCCCAGAATAGGGGCTTACCATGTCCTTCTGTCCCCCCTCATCCTTGCACGGCCCCAGCTGCCTGCTGTCCCCATGTGCCAGCACGGTCACCCCAGCTAGGACCCCAAGGGCAAGCTGGTGACAGACAACACGTTTCTGTTATGCTACTGCCCTTGCAAAACTCCCAAGCCTACCATCTGTCCAGGGTGTCCTTGACCACCAGCAGTGTTTCTTTAGAGACCTGGCAAAGCCCAGGGGACGCTGTCCCAGAGGATACGTGCAGTTCACATCTGTGTGACGAATGTGGGACATCCTCAGCGTCAGGGGACAAGTGTAGGCCTGCTGCCAAAGAAGCATAAGGGAACTGAACTGCAAAGGTGTCCCTGGCATGGGGAGGGGGTGGAGGACCTGTGCCTGGCCCCTGCCTGCTCCAGGAGTCACAGCCAGCAGGAGGGCAGCGATGCTGCTCCATGCAGCAGCAGCACCAGGACAGTGTCTTGGTCCTGGTCCCTGCACCCTGACGCACCCAGGGCATAGGACAGCAGACCCACAGGCAGGCAGGACAAGCTGTTATGCCACGCGCTGCAACCCCCTCTGCCCCATGCTGCAGCAGCACAAAGGATTTCTGTGCTCACCCATTACCAATGACCTTCCTGGCAGGGCTGAGTCAAACCAGAGGGTGTTGTCTCTGCAAGGGCAGCAGCCTAGATACAGGGACGCCTGTGCTGCTGTCAGCCAGAGCCTGGAAGCCTAGCGGCCCCTGCGCTGCAGTTACCATCCAGGCTGGTGGCCAGGCTGAGACACGCATGTGGACACCCCTGCCTGGGGCAGGATGGCGGGGGAAGGGGGGCTCAGAGAGCCTGCTCTGCCAGCACCCTTTTCCTCCTGGCAGCAGAGATGTCTCAGTGGTGGTTGGAGCTTGATTTCCTCCATCACACCAATGCAGACTGCTGGGCTGTGAGGTCCCTGACCCCAGCAAGGTGCCAGCAGCTGCGTCACACACCCCCCCACCCCGTCCCACCATCCGGATGTTGGCTCAGCCCTGCCCTTCTCATCAGCTCGTCTGCGCTCGACGTGCCCACGTCCTCGAGCTCCTCACTGCAGCTCCGGACACCCAACTAACCTCACAATTAACGTCATTAACAAGGAGCCCGTTTCTGGTCCGCGTGGTCATGCACGGGGCAGCTCTCTCACGGCGGGAAGCGGCGGCGGCTGCCCCGCGCCCCCCGCCCCTGGCCTGCGCAGCACTGCCGCCCAGCCCCCGGCCCTCCCACCGCTCCTGCTGGGATAACCGGTCGGGCACCGGGCTGGCCAGCAACGCCCCGCGTTCCTCCTCCCTCCTTCCTGGTTGTTTTATTTATTTAATTACACTTTTAGGTGGGTTCCCACCCGCCGAGCCCCGCCGGGTGCCGCCGAGCCCCGCCGCCCCCGGCCCGGCCCCGCAGCGCCACCTGCCGCCGCGGCCGGGCGCAGCGACCACTCCTGTGCTGCCACCGGCAGCACCCCCTGATCCCCGCCTGGCTCCCAGTGCCCCCCCACAGACTAACCCCTGCAGCCCCCCCAGCGCTTCCCCCACTTAACCTAGCCCGCACGCCACTCTACCCCCGGCCCCGCCCCCCGGGACCCCCCAGCTCCCCCCGCTCAGCTTGATCCCCCTTAATCTGCCCCCCGACACCCTACAGTGCTCCCCGTCTGCCCGCACCCCCCGCACCCCGCTCTGGGCAGGGCCCTCTCGGTCCCGCGTCACGTCGCGGTCCCCGGGTGCGTGGCCGGGGCGGTGCCGGCGGCTGCGGCCGCTCCCGCTCCCCGCCGGGCGCTGCTGACTCAGCGGGCGGCTTATCGCGGGCCGTGATTGCGGCCCCGGGCCGGCCCCACCCGCCCCGCACCCTCGGGCCACCCGCGGCCCCTCGCTGCCCACCGCCCCCACCACGCTGCGGGGGAACCCCCCCGCCGTCCCGCACTGCCACCCTGCCACCGCCATGCAGGGGCAGTGGCACCGCTGCCAGCCCCACGCAGGGGATGATGCGCGGGGTCCTGCAGCACCCCCAACCCACCCGCCCCCGCCCCGGGGCCCCAAGACGCGGGGCAGGGTCGCCATGTCCCGGCGCACCGCGACACCGCACCGGGTACTGGGCGGCGAGACCTTGGAGCGGGCCGTTAGCCGGGTTAATCGTTGACAGGCTGTTTGCCTTCCCCGGCTGCACTTTTACACGTTAAATCTGGGTGTTCGTGGCTCCCCAGGGACCAGCCGGCAGCCTGCAGCAGCGGATCAAGGTGCTTTGGGTGCTAAGGGTGCCCAGAGCTGTCCCCCGGGATGGAGAGCGGGGTCCCACCACAGTGCATGTGCCTGGCTTGCAGGGGTCCTGGCGGGGAGGATGCTCACAGCAGGGGGACGTGGCCAGGGGGACCACAGAGCTCCCATGGGGACCATCCTGGGGGGCTGGCCCTGCCTCAGTGCTGTGGTGGCCCCTGGGCTGTCCCCAAGGGATGCTCAGCTGCGGCAGTGGGTGCTGGTGGGTGCCTCAGCGCTGTAAGTGTGGGCTGGGCATACCTGCAATGTTTACCTGGTAGGGAGCAAGTCCTGGAAGGAGTGAGGCTGTTTGGGAGGGGGCGGGTAACGTGCCGGAGGGCAGTATAAAGTCCAGGGTGCTGTGCTGGAGGCTGAGGCCACTGTGCTGCCCAAGAACTTTGCCTGTCCCGGTGCTGAGGTGAGAGCCTGGTGTGCATGGCACTGCTGTGGGGGTGGTCACCTGTCCCCCGGCTGGGGGGCACTAGGGGGTCCAGAGTGGGGGCTACAAAAGGGCTCAGCCGTGGGCCAGGGAGGGTAGAGTCAGGGCTGCTGGCCCCAAGGGGGGAAAATGGGACAAGGAGCAGAGCGTGGTCTGGGCACCAGCTGCCCTCCCTGTGGCTTCACTGAAGAGCCTTTGCCCAGCACTGTTTGCGCGGCTCCGGGCACTTGCACCCTGGACTAAGGGGTGGAGGTGGCATTCGGGATGGCATTGTGCCCACCACCCTGCGGGCCCCCAGCTGGTAGGTTTTGCTGGGTGTACTGCTCCCCATCTGAGACTGGGGACAAAACCTGAGGGACATGTTACCCAGCCAGCAGGGTTGGGGCACAGCACAACGGTGTGGCTGGGACGCCAGCCCTGTGTGACACGGGCACAGGGGGCCTGCAAGCACAGGGGCTGTTGCCCCCACCAGCGTGTCCCACTGACTGTGCAGCAGTGTCAGTGGCCCTCTGTTCCAGGAGAGGAGCACAGCTCCCGTGGTACGTGGCTCTCAGCACTGAGCACAGCCCCCATTAGCGCACAGTGTCACCCCGGCAGGCTCTTCCGTACGTTCCCAACTGGACAAAGCACGCGCAGGGCAGCTCCAGTGCCTTCGCAGCCATCGCCGCTGGCACCAACCCCCCAGCAGCAGAGACTTGAGGGCATGGCAGGACTCATGGGGGCTAAACCCAGCACACCCAGCCCCACGGGTCCCACGGACTGCTCACTGCCATGCTGGGGAGCAGCAGACCCCAACTCCGGTCACGGCACCCAGTGCCATCCATGCGGGATGGGCACCCAGCTGGGCTCTGCCATGCGTCCTGGGGAAGGGACTCCCAGGCACCCCACATGGCTGTCCAGCCTGGTGATGCCTGCGGCGCAGGTCCCACCAGGCAGAGCGACAAGCACCCGGTGGCTGGCGGTCGGGGGGGGCTGTGGCCACGGTCGGCGCGGGGTGAGGTGGGAGCGGGTGCAGGGCCGAGCAGCGGGAGTGCAGCACACAGGCACTTTGTTTGGCCGGGGTGGGCGGAAGTCAGGGCGTTGGATCTGAATGCTAAAGTGTGTTGTTCAGGGGCCGATAAAGGCCCCATTGTATGCAAATAGTTTATAAAGCAGCATATGACTTCCAGCGCAGGGCAGTGGTGGATAGAGACAAGGGCAGGCAGAGCAGAGCTCTCCTGCGGGAGACATGAGACGTTAGAGGGGCCATTGGGGGCAGCTCACGAGGACCCTTCCTCACCGGCAGGTATGTGCTGCCGGGACCCTCCACACCAGGGGCAGCCGGAGAGCAGGTCCCAGTCCCCCAGCCTCGTGCCTGGGGTGGGAAGCAGCTCCTGGGGCTGCCCGGTGCTGGTGGGTGGCCCCAGTGGGGTGGGGGTCTATGCTGGGTGTGCAGGGACCACCATGCAGGGACAGCTCCAGGAGGGTGGCAATGCATGGCTGCACAGGGGGTCACCCCAGCCTGGGGCTCCCTGGCCCCACTCCTGCGGGGAATGGGGGGGTGAGGGCAGTGAGGTGCTGGTGTAGAGGAGTCCATGGAGCTTCTTGGGTCAACTCCTAGCCAGAGGGCTTAGTGCTGGGTGCTGATCGGGGGGTCCCTGGGGAAGTGTGAGAGCTTCACCCCATTGCCTGTGCAGCTGTGGATCAGGATCCCCGTGGCAGTGTGGGGCAGTAGGGCAGGAGCAGCTGGCACTGCGGGGTCTCCTGTCTGCTCCTGCCAAAACGCTGCCCTGAGCCATGTCAGCAGCAGGAGCCACGCTGCCTTCCTGCCATCCATCCATCCTGCTGTCCACCTACCAGGGCTGTGGCGGCCAGTTGCTCCTGGGTCCCTCCTGCTGCTGCCACCAGGGCCAGGATGTGGTGGCTCTCAGCCAGGGGCCCGTCCCGCTCATAACACCATCTCTCGTTGATCGCTCCTGCAGACGTGAGGAACAATGAACTGGGCCGGCCTCTACACGGTGCTGAGTGGGGTGAACCGCCACTCCACCGCCATCGGGCGCATCTGGCTCTCTGTCATCTTCATCTTCAGGATAATGGTGCTGGTGGTGGCAGCTGAGAGCGTCTGGGGGGATGAGAAATCCGCTTTCACCTGCAACACCCAGCAGCCTGGCTGCAACAGTGTCTGCTATGACCACTTCTTCCCCATCTCCCACGTCCGTCTGTGGTCCCTGCAGCTCATCCTCGTCACCACACCAGCCCTCCTCGTGGCCATGCACGTGGCCTACCAGCAGCACCAGGAGAAGAAGCTGCTGGTGCTGACAGGGCACGCAGACCCCAAGCACATGGAAGAGGTGAAGAAGCACAAGATGCGCATATCAGGTTCGTTGTGGTGGACGTATGTCTGCAGCGTGGTCTTCAGGCTACTCTTTGAGGCCGTGTTCATGTACATCTTCTACATGCTCTACCCGGGCTACCAGATGGTGCGGCTTGTCAAGTGTGAGGCTTACCCCTGCCCCAACACTGTCGACTGCTTCATCTCCCGGCCGACCGAGAAGACCGTCTTCACCGTCTTCATGCTGGTCACCTCCGGCATCTGCATCATCCTGAACATGGCGGAGCTGGTCTACCTGGTGGTGCGGGCGTGTGCCCGCCGAGGCCAGCACCACTCCAACCCCTCGTCGGGGAAGAGTTCCTTCTATGGGCACAAGCTCTCCTCTGAGTACAAGCAGAATGAGATCAACCAGCTGCTGACGGAGCAGGACGGCTCCCTCAAGGACATGCTGCGCCGCAACCCCGGGCTGCAGGAGAAGGGCGACCGCTGCTCTGCCTGCTAGGGCTAGAGCCACTGGGGGCTCAGCCCTTGCCCCCGCCCCACAGCCCTGTGCTGTCCCTGCCCTATGGAGAGCATCCCCCAGGCGCCGGTCCAGCCCTACCGGACAGCCAGAAGGGCATCTCGGGCCATTAAATCTCCGTTCTCAGGCGCTGCCTCCCTCCTTTCTGCTCTGGCCAGGACATGCTGGGGGCTGGGGTGTCAGTGTGGGGTGCCTCCCCCTGCACCCTAGTCCAGGTGGGTGCTACCAGGGGCTGTGGGGGCTGCAGTGCCCAGGCTGCGCTGGGGCCATGGCCACTGTGCCCTGGCAGCTGGCATGCAGGAGCGGTGACCCCTGGGTGGCATTGAGCAGAGTCCAAGGGCTTGCGCTCCCCCAGCACCAGCCCCTGCAGCCCCGAATATATTTAGAAAAGTGCCCAGACCAAAAATAGAGGGAAAAGGTTTCCCCAGTGGCTGTTTCATCTGCCAGTCACAATGAAAGCCAATGGGGCACGCAGCCGCCTCATGCCCCAATAACCCTGTGCCCACCATCGGGTGGGCAGACGGACGGAGCCGGGCAGATCCTTTTTCTGCGCCCCACTGAGAAGCTGGGGACAAGCCAGGAAGGGGCCTCGCAGCATCCCACCCCGCCCCGCCAAGGGGACCTGACGGCGCGGGAGCACCGGGCTCTGCCCCACGTGCCCACCAACGGTGAGGGGTCCCCATGCTGGGTCGCCACCGTGGTGTCCCCCACGGTGCTCCCAATGTGGCAAGGCTGCTTTCTGCTGGAGGTCTTTGCTCCCACTTCCCTCCCTGTGGCAGGTTAGGGGGTCCCGTCGGACACTGGGTGGGGACACCCCGGGGACAACCTGCATGCCCGCCCAGCTGGGGGATGGGGTGGCGTTCTGGGGGGTGTGGGGTGGCTGTGTCTGGAGGGCAACTGTCTTGCAGGGCACCACAGCGCGTGCCATGGGGGACTGGAGCCTGCTGGGGCGGCTGCTGGAGAACGCCCAGGAGCACTCCACAGTGGTGGGGAAGGTCTGGCTCACTGTCCTCTTCGTCTTCCGCATCCTGGTGCTGGGGGCGGCCGCTGAGCGGGTCTGGGGTGACGAGCTGTCTGGCTTCTCCTGTGACACACAGCAGCCTGGCTGTCAGAACGCCTGCTATGACAGCACCTTCCCTATCTCCCACCTCCGCTTCTGGGTCCTGCAGATCATCTTCGTCTCTACCCCCAGCCTCGTGTACCTGGGCCACATCCTGCACCTGGTGCATCTGGAGGAGAAGGCACAGCAGCAAGTGGCTGCACGGGCTGGCAGTGGGGCCAGGCGGCAGCGCTCGAGGCAGCCTCGGCTCCCTGTGGGGGACACACGGGGACGGGTCTGCATGCGGGGGGCCATCCTGAGGACGTACATCTGTAATGTCATCTTCAAGGCTCTCTTGGAAGTGGGCTTCATTGTGGGCCAGTATGCCTTGTATGGGTTCCAGCTGAAGCCCCTCTACACCTGCAGCCGCTGGCCCTGCCCCAACACTGTCAACTGCTACATCTCCCGGCCCACCGAGAAGACCATCTTCATCCTCTTCATGCTAGGGGTGGCCTGCATGTCCCTGCTGCTCAACCTGGTGGAGATCTACCACCTGGGTCTCACCAAGTGCCGGCAGGGGCCCAGCCCCAAATCCTGCATCCTGCCCAGTCCCGCTGGCCCTGTGGGGCCCCGTGGCACCCGTGCCACTCTGCCCGGCCATGCCAGCCCCATGGCTGCTGGCAGACACCCCCCCAGCCTGGCACCCCTGAAGAAGGCTGGTGCATGGCTGGGGGTAGCCAGTGGACCCTACAGGAAGGCACGAGCAGCAGACCTGGCAGTGTGAACATGGACTGCTCGGATGCTCAGGGATGGGTGATGCACGACTGGCCACGCAGTTGTGGTTCTATCTCCGGGCTCTGCCAGGCTTGTGCCATGGACCCCACGGCCAGCAGCAGAGATGGGCACAGCCCCAAGGACAAGGCTCAGTCCCTCCCTGTGCTCTTGGCAGCGGCAGGACTGAGAGCAGGGCTGGGCTGGGGCAGGGGCTTGTCAGCCCTGGGGGAGTAAATAAAATACCCGTTGCACCTCACTCGACTCCTGCTCTGCCCGCGGGCTCTGTGGCATCACTCTCCCACCGGTCTGTCTCACGGGCACACTGCATGGCCAGGGCAGGGCCACCGCGGGGTTGGGTTGGGCTGCAGCTCTGTGGGCAAGGGACAGGTAGGGCTCGCCAGGGGGGCACCAGCGGGTGTGGGGTCCCAACACTCCCGAGAGGGCAGCGCACTGGGAGCCAGACAAGGCAGGAAGCCCAGGCAGGGAGGGACAGGAGCGAGTGGGACAGCGGCTGTGCTCTCCTGCAGCATCCCACTGCCCCGGGGCGAAAGCAGGGGCTGCCAAAAGTTTTCTGCATCTTTATTTGAAATGAATGGTTTCCAGAAACACAGGGTTAGTCCTACCGTCCTGGCATCACTACAACAAGACTGGTGAGCGGCTCACTCTCCACATGGACACAGAGAACAGATGGCCCCAGGCCAGGGCCCAGAACAATATATACAGGCTCAACAGGAGACCCATGTACAGCTCGGGAAAACTGACCAGAACACGACGATGGGCAGGAGGCAGCAGGGAGCAGCAGAGCCAGAGCCAGGCTTGCCCCGGGCAGGGTGCTGGCACCCCGCTGCTGCTTGAGGAGGGAGGGGGAGGCCAGGCAGAGCTCCTCGCTGCCTGAGCCCCTGGCCAGAACAGAGGGACCCACTGATGGCACCTTGCACCGGGGAGGGGGGTTACGCCAGGACAGGGGACAGAGGGGAGCGAGCAGTGCTGGCACAGACCCGTCTCCATCAGTTTTCCACCAACTCAAGAAAACACTGACAAAATTGAGGGAGGTGGCCCAGCTGCATGTGAGGCAGGTGTTCCCAGGCAAGGCCAGGTCTCTGCCCCCACATTCCAGTGCTGGCTCCATCCACTCCCCACAGCCAGCCCAAACCTCTCCCACCCCTGGGAACAAGCCCTCCCCCTGCCCCAACAGCTCTTCAGCTGCCAGTGGGGCCACCGGTTTGAAAACACCTTCTTGCCACAGCAGCAGAGCTACCCTTCCTGCTGTACCACCCACACCATTGCAAGGGGATGCTAAAAGAAGGGGGAATTAAAAGCCTGGGGGCTGCTGGTCCCAGATGGCACTGTGCCATATTGTGCGGTTCCTGCCCCAGGACAAGGGGGAGAGGAGGGCAGTGTTAGGGCCAGGGGTACGGGGGACAGGGCTGGGGCAAGGGGAGCTGCCCCAGGAGCTCTGCCACCCCTGTGCTGTGGGGACTAGGCCCAGGGAAGATGGCTCACTCAGCAGCTGGGGCAGGAGGCAGGGCTGAGCGCAGGGGCCACGTACATAGGAGAGGCCTGTAACGAGCAGGATGGGATGTCCAAGTCTGGTAACAATGAAGGGACAGCACTGCCACAGCACCATCCCCTCCCACGCTGCACGGCCCCCACCCTGCAGCGGAGGCTGGGAAATGAGGCATCCAGGGCTGGAGTGCAGCCAGCCCAGCAGCACCTTGCTCTTAGTCCATGTCATCCTCCAGGCCACTGAACCGACTGTGCTCCTCATAGATCTCCCTCACAGCCAGGATGCGGTTCAGCATGCTCTCCAGCATGCTCCGGTCCATGGGGATGACAGAGTACCAGAGCGGGGACTCAGCGATGCACGACCGTTCGGGCTGCAGGTAGAAGACGTCATTGCGGTTCCGCAAACTCTCAGGACTGTAAAGAGAGAGGAAGGTGAGCCCTGGGCTATCAGCTGCAGAGGCTCAGCCTGCCTGGCCTGCTCTCATGGTTATCAAGTGGAGCTCAAGGCTTGTCACAGCCTTCAGCAGGATAAGGACAGAAACTGAGTCTGAAGCTCCTTGCTCAGGACCAAAGCCCCTAACCAGCCAAGTACCAAGACTCATACTGCACACTGCTGTCTTATCTGGAGACAGGCGAGTAGTGGAAGGGGCCAGAGAGAAGCATTCTCTCAACCACAGTCTATGCAAGCAGCACAGACACTGGGCAAGGCTTCACACCCCTGCACAAATGTTTGGAGAGCAGGAGCCACTCCACAGGGTCCCAGCAAAACTGAGAGGTGGCCCCATAATGGCACAAGCTCCTTCTCCAGAGGAAGGCTCACCATTTGGAGAGATAAAACTCATAGAACTTGACTGGGCATCGGAGGGGGTTCATCCTGTTCTCCCGTTGCTCCAGCATTGGTACCTCCTCCTCGCGCTTCCGCTTTCCAGAGCCTCCATCTGCAGAGAGGGAGAGAGCAGGATTACGGCTGGGACCTGATGGGGTGGCAGGGGGAGGGACAAAGAGATGCTCCATCAGACCCTACCTCGGCCTTTCTTCTGCTTGGCAGGAGCGTAGTAGCGGATGCTCACCACCTTTGTCATGCCACGGGCCGTGGTGCACTTGCGGGACTGGCGCACCACATTGGTGAAGGAGAGCTGCATGTGCTCCTCCGCCGTCTGCAGCCCAAAGAACTTGGTGTTGAAGAACATGAGGGTGTTGAGGAGCACAAAGGGTGAGTAAACGCCCAGCTGCTTGCACTCCCAGAGGTGCTCCTCCTCAACACGTGAGAAAACTGTGTCTGCAATGCACAGAGGAAGAACCAGGTCACATCAATGGTGGCCTTGTGGCAATCCCTTTACCCTGTCCAGGCAAACTCCTTGCAAAAGACCAACGCTGTGCAACATCCCCTTTTCCACGAGGTTACTTCTCCAGAGCCATCAGCAGAGCTAGATGCTGGCTCTGCCCAGCCACAAGCTATCCCAGAGCGCAGCCAAACCACGGGCCAGAACCCAAATCAATCCTAAATGCTCATCCCTATAGATGGCCACAAAGTGAACTCCAGGTCAGTGCTCCACCACATTCAGTGAGACAAAGGAAAAGCAGCAGGCAGGACAGACACAGCCAGCTCCTGTGTAGACACACAGGTCTGGAGCCAAATGCCTCTGCCTGGGACAGCCAATATGCAGAGGTGAGGCTGGATCTGTGAACTAACCACTGACAAGACACAGCAGGGAAGGCAGCGCAGATCACAGCATCATGAAAAGCCAAAGCCTCTGCAGAGCTCTAAGTTAGTCTGCTCACAAGGCAGTAGCACAGCAACTCTGTCCAACACTTAACACTGTGCAGGGCTCACCCCTGTGCTGGGAACACAAAGGCATGGGCCAGCATGCCTCCTAGCTTGGTATCGTCTTTGCCAAAGGGTGGAGCCATCACTGTGAAACGTTTTAAAGGTTCCAACTGTCTCAGGACACAAAGCAGTCATGCTCTGTTCCCAGCTGCTCCGACTCTGGGCAACAGAAGCTGCTGAGGCATATGCTGTCGCTATGGGTCAGTATGACCCCCAGACACAGTGGGACTGTGCTGCCTATGCCAAGGAAGAGGGCTGAGGCTAGGGGAGCACAAACAGACCACAGGATCCAAGGCTAGAAGCACAAACTGGGTACATGTGGTGACTGAAGGTACTTTGGAGACACGTACTATTTGGTAAGATTGTGGGTTGCCAGCCACTCAGGGACTTGTTCAGCTCCTGCACGAAGGTCAGGTAGTAAAGGTCTGTAAATATATTCACCATACGATTGTTCTCGAGCAGGTACTAGAAAGGACAGAACACACAGTCAAGAGAGACACAGCGGCACCTGGAATGCAAACCCTCCCCAGAAAGCCCAGGGCACACATGCAGAGCGCCCCTCGTACAACCAGCGCTGCAGGATGGACACCCAAAACCAGCCACTTCTGAGAGCTGTGAGGAAAACGCCAGGACACGACAAGACAGACTCAGTGATGAAGAAGGGACTGAATTTGGGGAGATCCGCCAGCCCTCCTCAAGGATGTGCAAGAAGGGTGCAAGGCTGGAGAACAGCTGCCACCCTACTCACTGGGCTTGGGAACAAAGACCAAACCAGGTGGGTTGCTGTCCTGGGGTGAGGCACTGAAGGAGCGCCCAGCGAGCCTCTCTGGGTACCCAGAAGGCAGAATAAAAGGCGCAAGCTCCCCTCACCAGGTCTGACCCCCAGATCTGGCTATGGAGGACTTGAGGGCAGCAAGCCCTCCCTCACCTGCTGGATGCCAAGGCAGAGGTAATAGATGCTGTCTGGTTCGTAGCGCTCCCCATTGGGCCGTGTTATCTCCTTAACAAACTGGGCCAGGCCATAGTTGAGCTCAGCTGCTGTGCAGGCCAAGATATCTTCTTTGATCCTCATGGGCTTGGCTGCGGAGACAAGTACAGTAGCCTCAGACAACAGCCTGCAAGGCCAGCAGCACCTTAACACCCAGGGACCCAGCTTTTGGGAGGTTTCTGCCACTCCACCCCATCCAGAGCACTTACGGCCAAAGCGTAGCTCCTCTCCCTTGCTGGTCTCTCCCCCTGCATACTTGGCTTGCACCCAGGACTTCCAGGCATTCACACCGTATGAGTAGTTCAGCACTGTGCAGGTGGGCTGGCTGCTCACTGAGTCCCGGGAACAGCTTTCGGAGAGCACCAGACGCTTCTGCCCCTGCAGAGAGGTGCACTGTGAGACTGGGCACCTACCTGGGACAGATGGAAGAGTCCTGGCCAGCCCTCACACCTGCTGTCAGCTCCCTCCCAGCGTACCTGTGCCCATGCCAGCAGGCACACTTCTGCTGGACAGCCAAGCCAACAAGGCTCATTAATCATGAGGACTACAGGCAGAGAAGAGGCCAGCTCACATAACCTGTAGCATTCAAAGCTCCTCTGAAGTGACAGGCAAGTATTTTCACTCAAGGAGTGATCCACAGGCCAGGCATGCCTAGGGAGAGGGCACAACCTCCCCAGCACACGCAAGACTGGCACATTTCACCTCGTATGTCCCATGATGGCAGCTCCCGCTCCCAACCCAAATAGTTTTAAGCAGGCAGTACCCACGGAGAGCTCACCTTTCGGACAGCACGAGGCAGATCTTGCTCTGTGGACACCTCATCTGGTGCCACCAGCCCACAGTCAAAGAGGAAGTCCACACTGGGGTTGATGTCCAGGGGGTCTGAAAGGAATCGCAGGCAGAAGGGCTCAGCTGAGACTTCACATCTTGTCCCCCGTGCTGGCCTGGTTCTTACAGCACAATGAAGGAGGAACACACAGCCCAACTCTTCACACCCTCCACCGTGGCCTTGCATGAAATTTTAGTCACAGCCCAGCAAAGGAAATACAGCTCTGGCAGATGATGCTAAGCCTTCTCAGACTAACCAGAGCCCCACATTCTCCCCTCTGACAGTTGTTTGTTTGATTGTTGGGGTTTTTTTTGTTGTTTTTTTTTTTTTTTTTTTTTTTTTACACCCGAGGAACATTCCTCATCCCCTTGTGCCAGGCCAGTACTGGGGACAGCCTGGCACAGGCATGCCAGTTCTCTGTCCTTTGCTGCTAACATGCTGCCTCAGCACTTGCTGTGCTCCTGCAAGTCCCCTGCTTCTTCTTCCACCTCCTGCCTGCTAACGGACACTCAGAAATTCAGCTGTCTCCCAGGATGCCATGCCCTGTCAGGTCTCTCTCTCACCTTGCTGGATCCTATGGAATCATCACCCATAAGCACACCAGTGCCACTGCCCTGCTCTTTGTGCTGTTAAAATCAGCTTCTCACTCCCCCTTCTCTGCAGACCTATGTTCGCAACAGGTCAGTTAGTCTAGACAAACACACACTCCTTCAAAAGTGGTGGTGTCCTCACCCCTGCTGTGAGCAGTCATCTGCAAGACTCAGTTCCTGGCCTCAAGCATGGTCAGTCAGAGGGCATGGGGAGGTAAGTTCACACAGCTCTTAATGCTGCTGGCAACGGTTGGCCGAGGGCAGCAGGAGGACCCTGCTGCAGCATCAGCAGCCCTGCGTGCCTGCTTCACCCTGCTCTTACTCTTAGGGAAGTCAGCCTCCAGGTCCTGGCCCGGCTCATCGAGGACATTTGCCATCTTGACAGCCATAGCCAACACATCGTCCCGTGCCGGTCCAAACAGATCACAGTCCTCCAGGAGACCCTCTGCACTCTGGTTGCTCACCAGGTCTGCAATGCAAAAGCAGATCATAAACCCAACTATCATGAAAGTCTTTTGTCTGTTTTTCCCGGGACAGCTGGAAAATGAAGTCAGGCTCCCTGCAGCATAGTCCTGTGCTCAGAGCAGCCCCACGACATCTGCGCTGCCCAGCTTTCCCTGGACAGCAAGATACTGGATGTTTATCCTCTCCCCAGCCACAGCCCTAGTCAATGGGGCTTGAGGAATGCAGCCTGCAAGCAAAAAGACCTGCGAGATCAGGACCGCTAGCCTTCTGGAGCCTGAAGAGCCACCTGAATAAACTAACAGTGCTGCACGAGCCACAAGACTGGCACCTCCAAAAGGGACAGCAGCAGACACTGCTCCCTGCTGCAGCTCTTCCCTCCCGGTACCTTCTCAGCAGAACCTGAGGACTTGCTCTTCCTTGCTCCCTTTTCAAAGGCTTTAGGAGAGCTGCGATCCAGGCAGAAGTTCTACCTCCAAGAGCTGGCAAACCCCATGTGATCCCAGCTGTTGGGCCAGACCAAGCCACGGCAGAACCTACCGCACAGGTCCGAGGAGGCCTTGTCCAGTTCCTCAGCCTCTGCAATCATCTCAGCCATGGCCAGGATGTCAGCCTCCAGGGGATTGGAGGGGATCTTCACCTTCAGCTCCTCAATGGTCTCCACAATCTTATCTGTGCTCTCCAGCGTGGTGGGCAGGAACATTGGCACAGGTACCTGTCAGCAGCAGCACATCAGGCAGAAAACTGACACTCAGCCAACTGACGTACAAGCAGAGGCAGGAGAGGACGAACAAAGAAGCAAGGAGGCTGCAGCAAGGCAGGTTTGAGACAGTAAGAGAACACAAGCGGGTGGAGTGTGTCGCTTACCGGGACAGGCATGGAGAAAGGCACAGGTACTTTCTGGCAGTACATATGCATAGGCACAGGCACGAAGATCGGGACGGGGATTGGCAACACAATCACCTGGGGCTTCCAGTCAGCCTCTGACAAGAGCAAAAGTACATCAGTGAGCTTGCTCCCAGCAGCTCCTCCACCCAGCCCTGCTGCGCACTGCCATGCCCCCAGCCATCCAGCACCATGGCCCTTCCAGCCACCAGCTTCTGTAACTCATGGGCAGAGCTGGAGCAGCAGCAAGCCAAACAGGCCTGCAACAAGAGGCTTGCCTTAGCCAGAGGTGGCCCTGCTGAGAGGTCTAGTGGCCTTGCTGGAGACCACGCACACGTGCCTAACGGGAACCTGCTCAGCAGACAGCCCCTCAGACAAGCTGATAATCTCCAGAGGAACAGGAGTTGTCCCACAAGAGGTGGAATCATGCTGCAGTGCTCTCTGTGTCTCTCCTTTTGCTGGTGACGGAGACGGGCTCCCTACCTCCAGCCCTGCCACGTGTGCCTTGCACTGCCCTGAGACTCCTCAGCACGGTGCCAAACACACAGCCACTCTGTACAGCATTTCAAGCTGGAGTCACATTTAGTCCGGAGCAGGGACGTGCACTTGCCTTTCCAAAAATGCTCCTGTAATCCTGCAGTTAGATCTTGTTTTCCTACCTGTCTGACATCCTTTGGACTTCATTTCTAACTTGCAGGAAACACCCCGGTTCTGCATCAGTGGTTTACACATGGCAGCTTTGTTTTTCCGAGGGGTGGCTGGAACTGGAGGGGGTGGGGGAGGTGGTGCAGCTGGAGACATCTGGGCTGAGGAGGTCTTTGCTGACAGCTGAGGAAATGCAGAAAGCAGGAGGTTGGTGTCCACCTAAGGCAGCAGCACCTCTTCCCCACCATGGGGAAGGTGGAGAGACTCCCAAAGCACCTCTTGGAGCTCGGCAGTCCCCAACACACCCACACACACATGCGACCACTCCCATGGTCAGACCTGGCTGAAGGCTGAAGGACTGCCAAGCTGCTCCTGGCAGGCAGCATCTCTGCAGCAGCCAGCGGGGACTGGCACTGGTCACTCCGGCCCCGTGGGGCAGCGAGGAACACAGTGGGACAGCGACTACACCCAGGCACAGGGAAGCACCGTGCAAAGAGGAGCCAGTGCCACAGTGGCAGGCTGTTCTGGAGCCCATCATCAATTCCTGGGGAATGGTTAGTCTTCCCCCTTGAGGAGATATGCTGATGCTGCCCTCCCCAGCAGCTCTTACCAGCTCCCGCTACCCAGACATCTTAAAATGTATTGGTTGTAGAAGAATGAAATCTCCCTGGGTAACGGCAGATCTGTCCTCTCTTTGGGGACAGCCTATTGGTGCTATTTTGCAAACTCCTACCTCCAACGGGCCTTACCATGTTAGTCTCCGCCTTCTGTGAGGAAGGGGCAGGTGGTTTTGGCTCTGACGTCTGACCTGTAAGAGAAAGCAGTGACTCTGAGTTCAAGAGCTTCTGGGCCAACAGGTCCCACTGCTGGGACTGGAGGTGGTAGCAGCCAGAGGGCAGGGACAGGCTCCCCAGAAACTGCTCCCGGCCACTCCAGGAACAGTTAGTGTTTCCACAGTCTCTAGCCCTAGCAGCTCAGAAGACACTACAACTCCAAAATCAAGTTATTCCCATGTCATTTTGTCCTCCCTTGCAGTCCACCCCATCCCCATCACAGCAGGTCAGGAGAAATCCCAGCCCCTTGTAGAGAGAGGAATCCAGGGCTCTATTCCCAGCTCTGCCTATTGGCTTGCTGTACCGAGCCATGGCCCCTCCCTGTGTCTCCATCTCCCTGCTACAAATATCATGGCAAAGTGCTTCGAGATCCCTAGGAAGAAGGTGACAGAGCTAGCAGTAGTGTTACAAGATATCCCAGAAAGCAGAGAGACAGCTTGCCCCAGCCCTAGGAACGAAGTCGATTCCCCTAAGGAAAAAGGCAATCACCTGCAGGTAAGAGGCACATGTGGCAGACACTAGTCTCAGGTGGTGACAGTATCATCCTGGCTTGGATAATTCCAGCTCATTTGCCCTGCAGAGAACTTGCACCCACCTCAAAAGCTGATGAGCTAAAAGAGCACCTTCATCCAAGTCTCCTGTGAGCCCTGGTTACCCATGTGGCTGGGAAAAAGAACTGCCTTCTACAGCACTGACTAACCGTGGGCCATGCATGAAGGAGACACCTGCAAGGAAAGCAGCAGGTCTCAGCACCTGAAGGGAGTGGCGGGTCCATTTGCACCTCCTACATACAAGACAGGCCCTTCAGGAAAGGCCCAGGCTCCCCAAGGTCCAACACACGGGCATTTGCACTGTGCAGATGTCCTCTGCCCCAAGGAAACGCAGGACAGCTCGTGAGCAACTGGAAGCTCAGCAGGGTCTGCTTGCTGACCACCACACGGGGACAGCTAAGTTCCAGTTGGAGGAAGCTCCCTAGTTTGCAGCTGAGCATTCAGCCATAGGATCTGCAATGGTCTCAATAGGTCCAAGAACTCCCCCTGAGCAGCCCAAAACGGATGGGCAGCAGGTCTAGGTGGGAGACGTCAATGGCTTGCATGAGAAAAGACAAGCCATGGAGTATGAATAGTTTCTGCTGCAGCAGAATCAAAAGCAAAGTTGGCTGCTCCGCAGTCCAATGATTTAGGACTAAGGGAAACCAAGATCCTCCTGCCACAAAGCTCCATGCGTTACATGTCCAGGCTTCCAGGAAAGCTGCAGCTTGTTCTTTACTCTCATCCCAACACCAGCAAAGAGCTGTCAAGGTATTGCCTGCTCCAACCATGACTTCTGGCCCTCTATCCTCTCCAGCTGGGCAGCCCCATGCAAAGCCATTTCCCCTTGGAAATCTTTGGGCACAGTTTCATGACAGGAACTCCTCCATCCCTCATTACACAGACTGTTCCCAGCAAAAGAAAGGCCACTTATTGTCAGCAAGCACTCACAGGATCACCAGGTTGGCACCAGCCACTGGGTCACATGAATGAATGGTTTTAGGCAACCACTGGCTGCAAGAGAAGAAGCAAGTAGTCAGCAGCTCTGTCCAAGATAGGCCTGAAATCCAGGCAGACCCTGAGCTAGCAACACAGCTGCCAGGTCTACAGGAGACCCTGGCTCAGCAGAAGCGGCTCCTCACCACACACTGACAAGCTGCTCCTCCCGAAATTCCCTGCACAGCAGGCTGGGCTGGAAACCTCTCTGTGTCAGCACATGGCAGGCCCTAGCTCCAGCATCCTTCCTTTGCAAGCTGAGCAGCCTGCCACAGTCCTGGGACAAGGATGTCCACAGCCATCCTGCAGCTGGCAGGGGGTGGGTGTGCCAGCACACACAGAGGGCCCGGTGCCACCAGCAGCGTTCACCAAGCACGGCAGCTGCTGGGGCAGCCTGGAGCCTGTGCTCAGCCGAGCACCCACCACTGCTGACCGGCTTTTCCTTGGCTGCCTTCTGCTTCACTGGGTGCACAGAGAGGCAGCCATGGGCACAGTGAACATGCCAAACAGCAAAGTTCTTGGGGTCCTCCAGAGACATGGCAGAGCCGGGGGCTTGGACTCCCGTGGTTGTTGGTGGTTGAGAAGGTACTTCTGTCTTGTAGTCCATGGCTCCAAGGCAGCAATGGCCAAATGGCGTGAGACATGCTTCCCTCTGCAGGCAGAGCTTGCTCACTGTGCTTGTGTCCCAAAAGCAGTTACTGGTCCCTCACAAGCCAGATGTCTTGAAAGCAGAGGACGAATGGAACAGCAGGGCTAGGGCTGTGGAATCACTTCGCAAGCTACAGGAACCAGCCGGTTCAACACCTCTTCCTCCCCTAGGCAGCAGGACAGTCTGCGCCCCATCAAGCAGACTCCCCTGGGCACCCCAGCACCAGCAGAAACCACCAGTTCCTTATCCAGGTCACTCCAGCGTGCCGCTTGAGCCGTTGCCTCAGCCAGCTGCCTACGGAGCGCGGCTCTTTGGACGGCAGATTGGGACTCCCTCGGCTGGGGGAACCTGCTGCTTCTGGCAGAGCAGCTGTGCTTTGCTGTCTAAGCAGCATGGACATCCAGGGCTTCCCCCCATCTTGCAACCAGCCCGCTGCTGTCCAGGAGAGGAACCAAGAAGAGTCTGGAAACAGAGGATGAGGTCTCTCACGGGAAGGTCCTCGTCTTTGTTTCCCCTCCTTGGCGCACCCTAGTCAGGGTTTTACACCTCATGAAATCCCAGGGAGGGCAGCAAAGCCCTGAGCCTGTCATGCAGGTATCTGTCGCAGCTTGATGCACCGAAGCGAGTCCCAGCATAGGCTGCAGGCATTGTAACTAGATCACACAGACTGCCTAGAAGATTGCAGCCTACGAAAGACCAAGCAGAATGAGACTACGTGAGTGTCCCAAGGGCCAAGCGATGTCTTGTCACTGTCACTATGAGCACCTTCCATCCTGAGGGACCCCAAAGCACTTTGCAATCTTCCATAAGCAACTGGCTCAAGTTAATGATAGGAAATGGGGCAACAGGCAGTGAAAATCTCCTCTCCAGGTGGAACTCCACGGATGTAGAATGGGGTTATCCGGGACACGGGGTTGGCAACTCCCCAAAGCTGCAGCGATCTTTGGGTAAGTGGTAGGACTCCAATCTAACATCGCAAGAACAGAGTGCCTCCAGCAGCTCAGCGCTCCCTCAAGATCGTTCTAGGTTCAGCTCTGGCTGAGGAGAGCCCACCTACAGCATCACCAGCACCACTTCCTGCAGCACCCTGTGTTTTCCTTGAATGTTTCCCATCCGAGCACTGACCTGGCCCAATCCTGATTAGCTTATGAGATCTGAGAAGGTCACAGCTCGGAGGTGGTGTGGGGCTGCAGGTGGATTATCATGCCAAACCATGCTGTCCCCTAACCCTGTAAATGGAGCTCTCCGCTGGCAACATGAGGATGTTAAATCCCCGAGTATCCTCACTAAGAGTGTGAGCTACAGGCAGCACGCTGGCACCGGCTCCTCCCGTCTGGGCCCTGTGTGTCATAGAACCATAGACGTTAGAGGTGGAGAAGCCCCATTAGGTCCCACTCCATCCTTTCCCCCCCAAGGGCCAGTGCAGGATTGTTCCCTAGCGTCTCATCCAGTCCCGGGCAGGAAGCTTCCACCCCTCACTGTTCAGTCTTCCCTGTGTCTCTCAGACTGAGCTATGCAGGTCCCCTCCCTCCCTCCTACTCACTGTTCAGCAGGCTCTCGGGCCCCTTCTGCGTGTCCAGGTTGGGCTGGTTCTGTTGATTGTAAAATCGCAGCAGACACTGCTGGTTGCAGAAGTGTTTGATTTGCCCCCGCCAGTGGATGGTTTCCAGCAGCTTCCCCTGACGTTTGCAGGCATGGCACCGAGCTGCCTAAAGCCCGCATCAGCAGGAGAGAAACAACGAGTAACTAACCACACCCCCTCCGAGTGCAACACAACTCTCCACTGAAAGGTGCACATAGCAAGGTGCTGTGAGCTTCCCCACAGCAGTGCCCTGCCAGTGCCAGCCAGGGACTCCAGCGGTGCGAACTTCTCACAGCAGCACTAGCCGCGGATCCAGCACTGTGAGCTTCCTCAGTGCAGTGCTCTGGCAGGATCAGCTGGGGACTCCAGCTACGTGAGCTTCCCCGTAGCAGTGTCCCGTCATTGCCAGGCAGGACTCCAGCAGTGCCAGGTTCTCCGCAGCAGTGCCAGCCAGACTCCAGCAGTGTGAACTTCCTCAGTGCAATGCCCACTTATCTGGGTGCCGTGCCCACCACAGCACTTAGCACAACCTGCCAGTGCCAATACTGACCTTGAAGTACCAGAGCAAGTATTTGCTTTTGCAGTCTTCACTACAGAAGTCCCAGGTGCTGCCCTCCAGCTGCTCGGTGACCGCCCGCTGGCAGGTCTGAGAACAGTAGGTGCAGGTGATGCAGCACAGGCCCAGGTTCTTGGTGAAATCCTGTTTGTAAAGAAGCACACACCCTGCGGAGAAACAATAGGAGTGAAACCTTCCCAGGATGAACTGGGGGCCTCCCTGACCCAAACATGACCAGAATCCAGGTCTGCGGAGACAACAGAGCACACGCAACACACTGTAGGGAACAATCCAGCACTGGCCCCTGGGGCTGGGATAAGATGGGACCTCATGGGGACTTGCCATCTCTCACCTCCATGCTTCTAGGAAGAGTCTGACTCCAACCTCCTGTGTGCAGGAACCCAGCAGGCAGGGCAAGGCCAGGTCAGGCCAGCCCAGACGCAAGAGCGTAGAAGTGCATGATGACAGGAGGAGCGGAGCTGCCACCTGCTGTCTCCCCAGCCCCCAGAGAGAGAAAAGCTGTGAGAAAGCCCTCCCCAAGGACACAATGAACGGTAAAGATCTTGCCCTAGGGCCTGGCTGGACAGCAAGCCATCCCCACAACAGTCCTCCCTTCACTGCATGGCAAGGCTCTCGCCCCAGGGCCTGGCTAAGACAGTCTCCCCTCTGTTCCTCTCCATGCTCTCTTCTCCTCCCCCAGCATGGGCTGGCATGGGGGCTCTGCCTCTCCCGTGCCTTCCCCAAGTACCTTCGCTGCAGAAGTTCTTCTCCACTCCAGAGAAGCGGATCTTCTCGTGCAGCAGCTTCTCCTGCTTGCAGTGCTCACACTGAGACACCACCCCGCGCAGCCGCTTGAAGTCCTCGCAGCAGTCCTTGCAGCAGAACTGATACACCTTGTCCTGCCAAAGAGACCGCCACTGGGTCAGCCAGGCTGGCAGGAGGTCCCCAGTGCTTCTCAGGGAAGCCAGAGCAAGACTACGGGGCGTAGCCAAGTCCCCAGCTCTCCTGGCACGGGGTTTGGCAGAATGGTCTCCTCCTGCCCTTCTGACATGCTGCTGAACGTCAGGAGCGCAGCACTCAGCGTACGGTCCCTACACACATCTCTGCAGCTAAGGCATGCAGAGCACTGGCGCAGAAGGAGCTCTGCTTTGAGCAATGAGAGGAAGGAGCCCTGCAGCCCTCACCCGGGCTCAACATCCCCCTGGGGAAAGTCCTCACCTGCCAGTCTAGGATCTCTGGCTTCCCGCTGAAAAGATTGTGGCAATAATGGCAATTGAGGTGGATCCCACCTTCCGGGCTGGTGCGCTGCAGGAGACAGAGACAGCTCATGCAAGGAGAGGCACACAGAGGGCAGGCAGCACCCGCTTCGCACTGCCACCACCTCCTGCTTCCTCCGCCGTTCACAGCAGTTTGCCTGCCCCTGCTCAGACCTGTGCTTGCTGCCACTGTCAGTGACTCACAGTCAATCCATCAGATCATGTCTCAGGCTCCTGGAGAGTGGATTCCTGAGCAATTTCCCTTTGCTTCCAGTGTACTGGGTCCAGCTCTTCTCAGGAAAGCAAGCTTTCAAGCTGCCACCCCTCTGGATTTGAAAACCTTAAGAGACAGGGGCTCCGCTACCTCTTCTGAGAGCTTCTCCAAAAGATCTTGAAGTACACGTGCCTGGTTTCTATTTTCAAGGTACTGCAACTTGAGAATCCAAGCAACTGTTCTCATCCCACCTTCATCTGCTAGATTAAACAGCCATTTAACACCTTGTGTCTTGT
This sequence comes from Falco rusticolus, assembly GCF_015220075.1. Lineage (NCBI taxonomy): Eukaryota > Metazoa > Chordata > Aves > Falconiformes > Falconidae > Falco > Falco rusticolus. The sequence goes on along the minus strand of NC_051200.1, from coordinate 13,047,323 downwards.
CCACAAGGATATATTTATTAATAAAGTGATTTTCCTGGGTTTTTTTCTGATAACCTCAGGTAAGGTGCTCTGCGAGTGCCTCAGCACACACATTTTTCAAGCCCAAATGTAACTTTTCTTTTTTTTCAACATACTTCCAACTTTTCTTCAACACTGAAAATAAAGCAGACCTCAGGTGAACATCCTTCCTATATGTGCAACAATCTAGGTAGCTCTCCTCCTCCCTGGTCCCCAAACTTCAACTCCCTGTTCCTCTGCTTTTACTTGCAATAACTTAATTACTCCTTCCCTCTGTGGCTGTACAATGAGATACACATACTGAATGGCTTATCTTCTGTAATCCCGGTGCCTTTTCAAAATTCTTACTTTCCCAAGACTTACGTTCCCACACTACTTGAGTAAGGCTGATACAGGATCTTGCACCGAACTGTGTTTAAGTACCCATTAGGAGGAACCAGTCTTGTCAAGCAATCTCATTGCTTTGCTTCCTGTGACTGCTCTGACCTCAGCGTGAGTTAACACTTCACCAGTTTTTGTTTCATCTGCAAAATTTTATCACGCTTACTTTGACTTTATTGCCAGATGACTGATGAAGATGTTGAACTCCTTGGGCTTAACACTGATCCCCAAGAAGCTATCCTGAAACACTCTCTTCAGTGGTTTTTCTTTGACAAGTATGTTCTGGCATCTACCAGCAAGACAGTTCCTAATGCAGCTTATGCAAGTTTACTCATACATTACAACACTGATTTTACAGGACAATAATTCAAATTAGGTGAATTAGGCAAAGTCCCTGGTGAGTGGAAAAAGGGAAACATTGCAACCATTTTTAAAAAGTGTAGAAAGGAGGACCCTGGGAACTACCAACCTGTCAGCATCACCTCTGTGCCTGGGAAGATCATGGAACAGATCCTCCTAGAAGCTGTAATAAGGCATGTGGAGGACTGGGAGGCAATTCAAGGCAGCCAGCATGGCCTCACCAAGGGCACGTCTTGCCTGACCAATCTAGTGGCCTTCTATAATGGAGCAATTACTTCAGTGGACAAGGGAAGAGCTATGGACGTCATCTAGCTAGACTCTCTGTAAAGCCTTTGACATGGTCCCCCACAATATCCTTCCCTCCAAATTGGAGAGTTAGGGATTTGATGGATGGACTGTTTGGTGGATGAGGAATTGGTTGGATGGTCACATCTGGAGGGCAGCGGTCAATGGCTCAATGTCCAGATGGAGACTGGTGACAAGTGGTGTCCCTCAGGTACTGTTTAATATCTTCATCAATGACTTAAGACAGTGGGGATCAAGTGCACCCTCAGCAAGTTTGCAGATGACACCAAGCTGAGTGGTGCTGCTGACATGCCTTGAGGGATAGGATGCCATCCAGAGAGAACTGGACAAGCTTGAGAAATGGGCCCATGTGAACCTCATGAAGTCCAACAAGGTCCTGCATCTGGGTCAGGGTAACCCCCTCTACCAATACAGGCTGGGGGATGAAGCTAGACATGAGCCAGCAACGTGTGCTCACAGCCCAGAGAGCCAACTGTATGCTGGGCTACCCAAAAAGAAGCGTGGCCAGCAGGTCGAGGGAGGTGATTCTGCCCCTCTGCTCTGGTGGGACCCCACCTGCAGTACTGTGTTCAGCTCTGTGGTCCTCAGCACAGGAAAGACATGGACCTGCTGGTGCCGGTCCAGAGGGGGGCCACAAAAGTGATCAGAGGGCTGGAGCGCCTCTCCTGTGAAGACAGGCTGAGAGAGTTGGGGTTGCTCACCCTGGAGAAGAGAGGGCTCCGGGGAGACCTTACTGCGGCCTTTCAGTAATTAAAGGGGGCTTATAAGAAAGACGGGGACAGACTTTCTAGCAGGGTCTGTAGCAATAGGAGAAGGAGTAATGGTTTTAAACTAAAAGATGGCAGATATAGACTAGATACAAGGAAGAGATTTTTTATGAGGGTGGTGAGGCACTGGAACAGGTTGCCCAGAGACGTGGTAGATGCCCCATCCCTGGAAGTGTTCAAGGTCAGGTTGGATGGGGCTCTCAGTGTCCTGATCTAGTTGAAAATGTCCCTGCTTACTGCAGGGGGGTTGGACTAGATAGCCTTTAAAGGTCCCTTCCAACCCAAACTATTCTATGATTCGGGTCTTACGAAGTCTGCAACTGTAAAAACTCTAGTTACCCTACCAACACCATTTGTGATCTCAGTGAAGGATTACATTAAGATTTTTTTTAAAAAAACAACCCACCCAAAAAAAACTCAACACAAAACCACAAGAAAAAAAAAACAATAACCAAACCTAAATGCTGCAACTGGCAGTAACCAACTCTCTACTTCTAGATTCTCTAAGTTTTTTCAGTTGCCCAAGGCATGTCCTGGCCTAAGTTTCACAGGTCTTTCTGGCTGTTGCTATGTTCTTTGATGACTGCACAAACCCAGTATTTTTCCAGTTGCCTTTGAATATCACAAACGTTTCACATGTGCTGAAACTTAACGACAGAAGATTAAAACCCACCAATCAAGTGTTTGAGGATTATTAAACATGATATATCCAGGCCTGCTGGTTGTAAAGTTTTAGACAGCCCATCCTACAAGACTTATGTTCCTTGGTGACACCTGGCTCAGAGGGCAGGTGTCACCCCACTAGCAGAGCAGGTGCTCACTGTGCTTTGTTAGCTTACTTGTACTTTTGCTTGTGCCCTCATAAGGCCACTGCATCCCAAACCACTTGTGCAGCACAGCTCTGCGCTGCACTCCTGCTGGGCATAACCTGATAGACAGGAGTGAATTACAACCACCTTATCCCAGCGAAGGGGGAGATAAGGCCAAAACTGAGCTATTGGCAATTACAGTCACTGCAGCTCTTGTGCTCCAGCAGAGACTTTCTTATGGACCCTCCCTGAGGAGCTTGAGGAAGGTGGAGCCTCTGCTACGTGTGAAAAGAGGCATGAGCTCTACGGCACAGCCCACCATGAAGGATATTTCAGTACCTGGAATTTGGTCCAGCAGCTGGGGCTGCAGAACTGGTAGACAACCCGGTCTGTCTTGTTGTAATAGCAGGGTTCAGACAAACTCTTTCTGCAGAAGCTGCAGGGTCTAGGGGGACCTGATGAAACAGACAGGAATTGGTGAGGGCAGCAGCACAGGACGTGGGTCTGGATTCTGAGGATGGCATGCAAACTACTCCTTCGTCCTCAGTCTGCCAAGCCATTATCAAAAAGCAAGGGACAAGAACACCAGGAAACTAAAAGCATCAGATTCTGCTAGGACAGAAATATTAAACACTGATGGAGAGCAGAATTGTCCAGGGAAGTGACCCCGCCTCTACAGGAATTTGGACAAAACAGGCTGCAATACTTGCACCAGAGACCATACCCGTTCCTAGACACCACTGTACTCCATGTAATGGAAAGGGCAATGCCAGCACTGTACAGCACTACAACTGCTTTCTGAGTTCTCAAGAACAGCACTGTACACTAACCCTCAGTATTAAGATGTCTACATGCTGCAAAGGTTCCTCTCTCCTTCCATTGTCTCACTGGCTCCTCCCCAGGCAAGCAACATGCCTCCTTTCCAGTCTCATCCACAAACAATAAATAGTACGAAGGAAGGAGTTAAGAGTGGAGAGGTGACCGATTCCCTGCACGTAGGCGCTCTTACCAATCAAGCCTGACTGCTTCACTTTGTGGGAGGTAGTGCAGCAAATGGAGCAGAACAGGCCCATCTTGCCACTGCGGTCCACGTTAGGCAGCATGTCGAAGTTCTTACACAGCGTCTTGCACCACATGCAAGGGTAGACCCGAGTGTTCTTCTGCAAACACAAAGAACAGAGTTGCCAGAGAGACCATCACAGCTGGTAAGGTCCAACTCTCTTATCCCACTCCACTACTGTATCCACCACAGGACAGCTCTCCTGCAGGGAACACCTGATACCGGAGCCAGGATTGCAGTCTGGAGGTTCAGGTGGTAGTAGCAAAAAAGGCTGCCTTCAGCACCTCAGCTTCTCATTTCTAGGGTAGCCTGGCAGGAATACAGAGCTTGGCAGTCCCATCAAGACAGTTAAATGAAGCCGGCTCATCACAGAGAACATATCCAGCCAAGCTTTGGGGAGACACCCAGAAGAAGCCAGCCCTTGCTAACTGCATATACCAGTGCTGCTGCACAGTCCAGCTTACCCAGTGCCTGACCTGTGCTTGGGTCCAAGATGGGCCCCATGCAGAATGAATAAATTCTGTTTACCTGCTTTAAAGTTTCTCCACAGGAATCTCTTAAATGTTTTGTCAGCAGTAAAAGGCCAAGGGGATTCAAGTCATCTGCTATTGCATAAAGTGCCCTGTGCCACACCGTGCAAAGAGGCTGTGTGCCCATGGAGATCCCCCACCCTAGGCAGCTGACTCCACACACCTTCTTGTAACTGTTGAGACAGGCAGAGTTGCAGAAGCGTTTTTGCTGGCCTTCGTGGAAGAGGTACTCCAGAGGCAAGCCCTTGTTATAGATGTAAAGTCCACAATTGTCACAGCAATTGGTTTTCAGCCCCTTGGTGGCCCGGAACTTGGTGAAGCAGGCGTCGCTGCAGATGCGGTGAACCACATTCCCATTGCTGACCTCATGCTGGATCTGCAGAGACAACATTGCTGTCACTCCCCCCAAACCACGAGGTGCCTCCTCCCGACGCACGTGCACCACTACTACCACAGTCCTGGGGATAACAGGCTGTGACACTAAAACCCAGGTATGTGCCATATGGGAAGCTGGTGTGGACTCAGGCTGGCCTCCCTCGCCAGAAGACAGCAGAGCAATTGGGAGAGTGGAATGGCAGGAAGCAATGACCTTCAGGGAGGGGAGAAGCAGAAACCTTCCTTCTTTTGCTGGAATAAGGGCTGGCTCACAGTAACAAGGAAGGACCTGGGAGCGAGCCTAAGACGGCTCAGGGGCTGAGGCCTCACACCACAGAAGAACTTGGCAAATGCCTTGCAATGTTCCCAGGCAGGGCCAAGTGCTGCTGGTCACAAGCACCTCACCCAGGACATGGGAAGGACAAGGGATTTGTTTACCTCGCCAGGTTTGTGGCAGACGCTGCAGTGGCTGGTGTCCGAGGCATCTGCGGACTGAGGTGCTGGTCTATGCTGCTGGGCCTCATAGAGGGAGAGGCAGACAGAGGTGCAGAACTCATGGAAAGAGGCACCTGAACCGATCTGGGCAACCACAGAGTCCTTGGTGTTCCAGATCTCCCTGGGGATCAGGATGGGATGTGTTAGTGCAGGGACACACCAGTCCTGGCATGAAGGAATAGGATGGCACACTGCAATGCACAGGACTTTCTGGTGTCCCAAAAGGGTGGCAAGAACTGTCTCACAGCAGCTTCTGTCTTGGCCCAGAGGGGCAGTGCCTGAAGACAGACCATGCACGAGGTTGTTTGGAGAGGAGGTGGGGATATGGGGCATCGAGCCTGGGGACAGGCAGGGAAAGGTAATAATGTGAAGGGGGTGTAGGGAGCATGGGATATGCAGTGTGTGAAGGAAGACATGCAGCAGCAGCTGGCAGTTGGCAGGAATGATGTGGGTGAATCGGATGCATGGGGTCAAAGAGATGGGGACTGGCAGGCAGGGCCGTGGGGCAGGTGAATGGGTTCACAAGCACGGGAGCATTGAGGAAAGGTGAACGAACACACACTTTTTACAGAAGGTGCATATCTTCTTGCCAGGTGGTTTTTTTGAGAAGGTGGTGAGACAGGAGCTGGAACAGAAGAGCTGAGGGAGCCCTTTACGCTGGTAGGCAGTTTGCCCCTTCTGCAGTGGGGTTCGGCAGTTGGCACAAGTCATCTTGGTGACAGTAGAGCGGGCAGCTCGCTGAGCCATCTGAGTGCGTAAAGACATGCGAGTTGAGCGTCTGGTACGAAAAGGAACAAAATCCTCGTCGTTGGGATCATCCACCATTGCATCAGAGTCTTCATCAGAGACTGGAACTGCAAAGCAGCAGAGAAAGATGCACAGAAAACCCTCATGAGGAACTGAGACAGAAACCTCTGCCATGAGACACATGCTGGGGCTTTCTGGGGTCACCTTCCTAGAGTCCCTCTACATGTTCTGTACCTGGGAATAACAGAGGAACCCTTGAAAGATACTCTGTTGGAATTGGAGAAGAGTCGGGAGGTCTTTGAGCAAACTGGGCTTAAGTACAGTTCCTCTCTAGGAAGTCATGATTTGCCAAGGTTGAGCGGAAGCCCAAAGTGTGAACATTTACAGCAGAAAACCCACCAAGAACTGACAGACCTTAAAGAGAACAAGCTGGATCACCAGCCTCCAGCACAGGCAGGTAATGAAGGAGCAACACACAAATACTAGGGAAAGGCAGGGTGACACAACATCTCAAAGAACAGAGACTTCACGTACTTCTGCAGGAAAATCCCCCAAAATGCAACCTTCCTTCAGACAGCCTGCTGCCAAAGAGATAAAGGAAAAAAGTTCCTGGCTGAGGAGATGGAAGACGGATTTCCTGGGAACAGCCCCCGAGATTCATCCTGTTACTTGGTGCTTGCTGTCCATACACCACCGTAAAAACTCTACAACCATTCCTTCAACCTAAGTGCCCTGAGAAAGCAAGACACGTACCCCAGGATGATGACTCATGGGGTGAAGGGACTTGTCCTGTGTAAGAGGAAAGTCTGCCCAGAAGCTCCAGAGCTCCCACCGCACTCACACAACAAACCACCTGCCCACAACAGCCTGGGCCCTGCTCGCTGGCTGGAAACAGGCGCTGCCCAGCCCCAGTTACTCACTGCTCTCAGAGGAGTTCACAGTTTCAGGCCTGGCAGCTTCTGATCTTCTGGCTCGTTCACTTCTTTTCTGCTCCTAGAAGACATTCAGAAAATACTTAGGCTAACCACCTGCTAGGACAACCATGGATAAATATCCCAGGTCATGGTGACGTTCCAGCTTCTGGGATTTGCATTCCCAGTAACTCGGCTGAAAATGGATAAAACTCCATGGATACCTGACCGGAGCTGGCAAGATGGGGGAGAGGGGAAAGCAGGCTTATGAGAATGACATTCCGGCGGGGGGTAACAGGGATGCACTGAAACCACATTACAGTACTGTGGCAGTGCACAGGGATCACTGTCACAGGAGACATGGCAAACTCCTTCCCAGAGGGGTGACAAGACAGCCAGTGTCCCTCACAGAGTCTGACAACAACCAGCCACCCTCCATGCTCCTGCAGCATATGTACTTGACTGCATTCTCCTCACCTTCTCAGCTGGCAGCTCGCTTCCCTTCCCAGGCAGGCCTTCTCCTGGAACACAAGCACAGAAGAAGCATGCATTTGACATCTTGCTTTTCTCCAACAGAAGAGGACAGGTGTTTTTCAAATGCAGCCACCCTTTGGGTCAGTCTGCACATGAAACCTCAAGACAGTCCTGGCTAACAAGCACAGTTCTGGTGGTGATCAGACACAGGACAGCTCCTAAACCCACCACCTGTAGTTAGAGATCCAAACATGCAGCTTAGGAGGAGTCCTGTCAAGGGAAGACCTCCCTGGATGGGGGAGGCATGCTGGGCAGCTACCTCCAGCTGCTTCTGACTTAAGACTGAGCATCCCTTGAATCGAGAGGGACTCTGCCTATTGGAAACACCTTCTCCTAGTGATCTGCAGTTCCAGCAAAGACTCCAGTGATGAAGAGTGTGAGCTAGGCTGACGCACAGCTGCAGCTTTATCAGGGAAGCTCCTAGCTGACGCAAGCATTGATAATCAAAGTTAAAGCTACAAAAGCCAGAGCAAGAGCTTGCATGCACTAAGGGGCACATTCCAGACAGTTATTCCCTGTAAGCAAGATACCTTCCCCAAATCTAGCCCATCAGTAGTGTTGACAATTTCCATAGCAGGGGATGACAGGAAAAGCTGGAGCACAAAACAGACCCCAGCTTCAGCAACATGCAGCAGGATGACCTCCTCAGCAAAAGGAAGCCAAGTTCTGCAGAGATAACTGTAGAGGAATGAAGCTGGGTTAATTAACATTGATAATATACAGCTGTGGGCTGGCTTCAGGGGCAGTGGGTTGGCCGATGTAGATAAGGTGCAGCTGTGGCTGGTTCTGTTAAGTGGCTGGGCAGCCAAGGAAGAGAGAAGAGGAAGAAGCAGAGAGAAGAGGAAAAGAAAGAGAGCACGCCCTGGGTGAGACTAGGAGAAGGCAGCAGAGGGACTGGCATGAAGAGTATGCTGGTATGAGATGGTAAAAGACCGTGTTGCAGCTTGATAGTTTTGAGAGTGCTGCGACAGATAACAACCTACCTGCTGGTGGTGAGGCTTCCTGTGCTTTCAGTACACTACTTTCTTTAAGCGAGTTTTTCCCACTATCATCCCCTTCCTCTGCCTGGTTTTCCTCTGTGGGCTCAGGGGGCAAAGCTGCAGAATTGTTGTCTGGGCTCAGTTCCACCTCTGCTTCCCCTGCCAGCCCTTCCCTCTGTGTGGGTGAGCTTTTCCTTGGTGCCTTCAACCTAGTCTTCTTTGTCTGTTTAAGAGTGAGTTGAGGGGGGGCCATTGGTGGACTTGAGGATTGTGCTGTGATTTCTTCTGTGGCTGGGGCACTGCTGAGGCTCCCAGAGTCAGGAATGGCCTGGGGGGGTAATTCAGGGGCATTGTCATCAGATAGTGCAGGAATAGCAGCAGCACCATCTTCCTTTAGGTCCCCAGAATCATTTTTTGGTGCATCTTCCCCTTCTTTCCATGTTTCTGGAACAAGGGCTTCTCTAGAGAGGGCTGAGTCCACCGGTCCATCCTCCACATCCTGGGAAGGATGTGCCTTATACAGCCCATCCAGACCCTCTGATTTATCTAGCTCCATCAAGTCAGCAGTTTTATCCAATTCATCTAAGACATCAGGTTTCTCCAGCATATCCAAGACACTAGGTTTATCTAGAACGAGGTCGTTCGATTTGTTTAGTTCAGGCAGGCTGTCTGCTTTCACTAGAAGGTCCAAGTCCGCATCTACAGTCATCTGTTTGGATGGATCCCAGTCAGGGGGCTGAAGAACTGAAACTTCCTGGGTAGAAGCTGTTTGGGAGCCCAGGAGATCTTCACCGAACTCCATGTCAGCAGGTAGATCACCAATAAGCGGTTTGTCAGGCAAGGACAGGGGCTCCAAAGATCCTGAAAATTCACTGGAATCCATTTAGAAGATGGCAACTGGAAATGAGAGAGAGACTTGCAAGTTAATGAAAAGCAGTCTAACACAGTGTGTGAATTGTCCACTCTTCTGAACACTGCTGGAGTAAAGCAAGACCCAGGACTAGCGCTAGGCATAACCGGGCTACCAGCAGGCCAACCACATCTACTCAGGAGGTTACAAAACTCTAAAGCCAAACAGCGGCAGCATGATGTGGTAGCTTGGTATAGCAGAGCTTTGGGAACTCCACAGCCTCCACACACCTCACCCCAGCACCGCAAACAGACTTGCTTATGCTGAATGACACAGTGGGGTATCAGAAACTACTTGAGTACCAGTTCAGGAGGCTTCACATGGCTGTTCTGCGGTACGTAATACCCCATTCCCTGCCTTCCTCTCTGTCTCACCAGACACAAATAATATGGTCTGTCCTTTCTCCTGATCTGTTCTCACGGAGCTAACACATTTTATTTTTGAAATATCTTTTCTCTTAAACAGGGAGGCAGAAAGAACTCCTTTACTCCTCTGTAGCCTGTGCCTTGAACAAGATACAAGATGACAAGATGCGTTAATTTTGGCAGAGGAGAGATACAAACTGTATTACACTGTATAACTACAGCTGCAGCATAGCCCCAAAATTACGTGGGCTAATGTTCTGTGTCTGAATAATTGGAAACGCCCAAGTCAGAACTATGAGGAATTCTGGAGAGTGGCAAAAAGAAAGGTGTGAAGCCCATGATGTTAAAAGTAGTCGTTAGAAGAGGAACAACAAGTAGCATAGTAGACTCAAGCATGCAATGCAGAGTTAGGGGGAAAAAAACAGCGTGACTTTGTGGGGCACAGTCAGTGCACTTGCACAGGAAGATGTGACGCTGACTGCTAACATCAGAGGGACAAAGTTACAGCCCACCTCCTCATGGTCGACATTACTATAGGACAGAAAGGGCAAGACTCTGAGGTGATGCAACTAAGCATTTGTATGAATATTGGCTGGAAACTAATTATACCCCCACAAAGAGATAGCGGTTGAGAAAGCTGAAGGGGGAAAGGGAGAAGGAGCAGGAGTCTACAAGTGGTGAGGCAGAGTAAGAGCTGAAGTAGCATGACATCCCCAAAAGAGGCTGTAAGTAGACACTACAAGGAAGGCACTAGAATCAAAAGATATAGCACCAACCTATTCCGCCCTATCAGAGTCATTCTAATTCTAGATTTGGCACTGTTTTAAGCCCTGAAGCAGAAGATCCAGTATTCCTTTCTGTTGGGGCTTACTATGGGCATAACTCATCTATATCAGTGAAGGAGGAAGCCTGAAATAATTCCCCTGATGATGGCTGATTAATTCTTTCTTTATATCCTTCCCTCTGAAAGGATAACCCAGTCTCACTCATGAACGGTTTACTCAGAACTTAACAGGATGTATTTAGACAGAGAACTTCTGAAACTCATTTAAGCGGGAGTTTAGGGAATCATACCCTACAGCTGGAGTTCAAAGTCATTGCCTCCTTATTTTATCTAAAAGCACAGCGACATTTTCTGTTTCACAGTGGCAGATAAGCACTGTTCCCACAATCACAAACAGAAACTACAGAAGATGTAATCTTCAGAGACGCTCAGCAAGTTTCACCACTAAAGACTTTGGTGATTCTGTTCACTTTTTTTAGTCACAGAGGAGAGAAAGCTCCTACAATGAGCCAATTCCAGAGCAACAGAGGATCTAATACATGTTTTAGGGTGACTGACAGAAAGAACAAAGTTAAATAGAAATAAAGACATATGAAAGAAAGGTGCTAAGGATTTGAAGCAGGTGAGAACCTGCCCAAGATGATAAACACATTTTTTCTCCTACTAGGAATACAAACAATGCCTCCTTCTCGAGGATGTCCCCCACGCAGCCTTCCAGGCAGACAGCAGACCTTGCAACAACAAGCAGCAGAAAGGTTAAGCCACCCAGATGGATAAGGAAAGTTAATTTATAGGTATACTTAACAGGACTAGCATACTCCTCAAATTCATCTTCAGACACTTTGCACGAGTCTGCAATGAACCACGCAGGTGATACTCCTACAGTATTTACCACTTTCAGGTGGCCTAGTCTCTGCTTGGTAGAAATAGACCATGGGAATAATTCTGGAGCATAAGAAATCCATTTGGGCATTCCCTCCCAGAGGATAAGGCAAGCAACAATTCATCCATGAACTTGCCCGGCTACTCAGGCTTTCCAAATAGACCAAAAGCAACCAGTTTCAATAGCACGCACCTTAACGTTGCTTTCACACTTTGGGCACAACAGCATTATGATGCAAGGCAAGACTCTGACAAACTTAATGATGACAAGATTGACCAACAAAATGGTATTAAAAGAGAACAAGTCTTCTGGAGATTAAGTCAGCTCCAAACTATCAGTATGTGGTTGGGACAGATACACAGATCTTTCTGCAGACCACTCACTTGTACATTCCGGTTGGAAGCATGGCGCTTGCCCTGCGTGTTCATGGTCCTGCCCACTTTAATCAGCTCTCTCTGAATCACCCTGGCAGAACAGCTCACACGTTCTAGCAAATGACCCAAAACTTACAAAGCTAAGGATTGCTGCAGTCAATCGAACAAAAAGACCATATATTCGAACAACCTGTGCCTATTCACACAAAGAATGGATACCTGGGGAGAGAGTGTAAGAAATATAACTAATAGGACGTTCCTCTTCAGCACATCCTCCGACAGAGCGGCAATCAGCTGCTAAAGAACTGCTTGGCTTGAGCTGCACTGAGACCGGCACTGTTAAGACTCAGTAGTGGACAAATCCTCTATGTATCTGCCTAATCCCCCTTTGAACCAATTTGTACTTGGGGCTTCCAGAAATTCCAGGTGGCAATACATTCTGCAGCCTAACATCTAGTTTTTAAAAAGTATTTTCCTGCTGTTTATTTTAAACCTGCTGCAGCAGAGCTCCATGACAAGGCGATACGGAGCAGATGAGTGCTGATTTAAGATGTATTTATAAGAGTCTGGAAAAGCTGATGGAGTTAAGAGTTGAGGCAGGACCCAAGGAGGTGATGCTGACAAGCAGTTTGACTGAGAAAGCAAGAAATGTCCCTGTCCATCGCTGCAATTCTGTTTCCCTGACAATGAGGTCTGCTTTCAACTGCCAGATGATGAGGATGAAGAGAGCAGCCCTGAGAACAGGAGAGAATGATGCTTTCCAGCTCTACGGGTTGCTCTGAAGTCAAACTCTACCTGAGAAAATTAGAGCTGCCCAGCTGCATCAGGGTAAAAAACGCTACTTCTTCTGTTTGCTCCAAGCATTCAGATTCACCTGGGCTTTCTGCTGAGCTTCACAGTCAGTTAAGATGCCAACGGAATCTGCACTTTGCTGCTGCGGTAAAGGCTCTTCTCACTTTCTCCAACAGAAGAAAAATAGCTTATTGTTTCTGGCAGATGCTGAAATGATCCACAACAAGTCATCACCTTTTTTTTTATTCCAGGACTGTCTAATGCACAGCTCTGTCACCAGGCTCTGGTCTGCTTAAAATCATCCTCTTTCCCAGCCACATACCTGGCAGCAAGGAGAGTACACTGGAACAGACTTGGCCAAACAAAGAGGAGGCAGTGTGCTGAAATCCTGCACGTTACAGTAGATACAACTCTTCTATTGGACATTTGGGAATTCCTTAGTTAGGACTTGGCATCACACTCTCCAGAGTATTCAGTAACAGGTATTCCTGGGAAGATCAAGTTCATGGACCAAAGTGCCCTGCACAAAAGCCTGAAGCAGAGTGCTTCTCAGGTAGCACGCAAGAGTCTCCAAAGAAGTGATGGGGTGGCTGAGGGCCCTCCCCGAGTGCGTAGGACTGACCACAGAATGCAACTTTGACCGCCAAATCCGACATGTGTGACCACCAGAGCTGCCCTGTCCTTTCTGCCAAAGAGAAGGCACATGGGTCTCCTCTCAGACCTGGAAGCTCAGAGTGAGACATCTCTGCCAGGACACTCAGGTACCCCAAGTGACTAGCTGGGACGTTACTTAGCTTATTAAAGACATCAGCGATGCTGTATCTGCACAGAACTTCCACATGTCAGTGTCCTCAGCTAACTACCAGCGGGGGAATACATGGCCTACCTACAAAAATAAGGAGCCACCATCAAATATTTAATTAAAATCAGACAGTAAGAAAAACCACTGTTGTTACTCCCTCATGATGAACTGAATACCTCAGAAGTCTCTATTGCCTATGAAAATGCCACACAGTTACTCCTTTCCTCTAGCAGAGTAACAGCAACTGCTTGGGTACCTGTCCTAGACTTTTATTTGTGGATATGGATTCAGATTTTCCAAGACTTTTGAAGGCTGAAGGGTTTATCGTTTTCACTATTAGAGATAATTTGAAATAGAAAAAACATTCAATAAAAATCTACAAAAATTAAGACACTTAAATCAACATTCCAGCTAACTCCTACCTGTGAGTTCTGTAAGACCTGAGCAAAGCTCTGGAAGAAGTTCCTATTTTTTGTGCCAAATTTTAGAATAAACAGTAACACCCAACCTAGTATTTCTCAACAAAAATAACAGTGTTCAATACACAGTTCTATCAATAAAACATTAAGAAAATAATATCATGTCCTACCAGCATGGTTTCAGTCAACAGATCTTCAGTAACACTATTATACCCCGAGTGACAAATATGGCAAAAACCAACTTCATTGCTGTGACTAATCCCAGTTTATCTGGGCAGCTGATAGCTTTCCAGATTCAAGCACTGCAAATGTTTATTACAGATTGGTTAACTCATTTTAAAGCAAATGAATGTATGAAGATTCACCAGTAAACTAAGCACACTGCTGAGGACCAGGCTTCAGTCCAGTTGAAATTCTCCAGAAAGGAGCAGAAATGATTTCATTATTCACCAGTGTTTTCGGAGGGGCAGTTGCCTGAGTTCCCACCTGGCAGCCCAGGCTCAGTCTTCAAAGAGCACAACGCCCATCGGTGACATTCTGGTCCGTGCTGCTTGCACACTGTACCACGTTAGACCATTACCGTCTCATTCTTGGCTACTGTGTACACTTGATGACAGATACTGGAAGAGCTGAGATGTTTCAAATAAAAAAAAATTAATAAATATTTGACACAGTCATGCAAGAATCCCACTGCATTAAGAATCAAACATGGTTCAGAAAACACCTTTCAGTGACAAACCTATTTTGTTTATTGAAAGGAAATGGGAAGATATGACCCATTTAAAAAAAAACAAAACCAAAAACAAACCACAACGTAAGATCTACAGCAGAGGACTCTTCAGAGACACAGACAAATGAACATGAGGACTCGAAAAGCTGGAAGTCAAAGTTGGATGAACTCAGAAACAGCTATTTCCAGATTAACACTATAGCTGATTACTTAAACAACTGACCCAGGGACGTGTAAACCCTCAGTGACCTGGAGATTTTACAACAGCATTCAGTGACTCCCTCCCAGTCAGCTATAGCTATTGCAGATGTCACCAGTCAAGCTCTTGAGCTTGTGCTCTGCAGGCCAGGTTTAGCGAACAGCTATCTCTTCTCATCTCCAAACATATTACTGGTTCTCTCAATTAGAGTGCAAACAGCAGTAGCTGTCACCATGTCCCCTTCAGACCAGTCTTCACGTGTGACTGGAACTGTCTACACAACGGGAATGGGTAGATGGGGAAAAGAAGGGCCTCCCCAGAGCATCACCAGCAGCCTCAACCCTCAAGCAATGGTTTTCCAGCACTCCCAAAGCCAGGAGGTACCAAGACCACCACTAGATTTTTCTACAGCAGGAGCACCAGCTTAGGGTGTGGTCCTCAATGTTAGTATACAGAGTCACCCAGAATCCAGAAATCCCGAACCCTCCAACACAGAGCAAAACAGCACCATGAGTTTCCTGTTAATTCCTCCAAGGCAGGAATGACCGAACTAGATTTTGAGTTTGCATTCCAGAAACTTCATCCCAGTTTCAAGAAAGTGCAAGAAAGACAAATTTCAGAAATCTTGCAGAACTGTCTAGAATTACATTTACCTGTAGACTCCCTGCAACACTTCAAAGGTACTCAACATTATTCCTGGATCTCAGTGTTCTTTGCTGCTAAACTAACACCTCTGTACTAGTAGCCAAAAAAGACAAGAGGAGCATGTTCATCCATCTGGAACGCCATCCTGGCAGCAGTCTGAAACCGCTTGGATACTCTTCACATCTTTTTGTAAGACCAAGATCCCCTCCCAAGCACTAAGCGTCAAGGCTTTGCAACAGAGAAAGGAGCAGCAAGTCCAGGTACACTAACACAACTTGCTTTGTTTACACATGTTAAGGCAGAGGTCTTAGCGGCAACTCAGCTTCAAGAACCAACTCCACTTACAGATCAAGTCAGAGAGAAAAACTCTCCTGCCACTTGTGTCTATAGCATGAATAAGCAACATTTCTTCCAAGGCTCACTACTTGCCACATGACATCTGCCAAAATCATGTTATACACAGGGGAAAGGGGCAGGTGGGTAAAAAAGCTTTGGGAGTACTATCTGAAGCGCAACAAAAAAACATGGAGGCACACAGCATGCTTGAGCAGCAACTGTTGAAACTGCCCTGATGATATTAAGACACTGATTAAAAGACAGAAATAGACAGCAGACCTGAAAGTGATCATAAAGAGATGGCACCAGGTCCCTACCTGTTGCCCAAATGCTGCAGGAGGGTGTCGGGCCACCTAATGCAAAGTCCTGGACACCTCCCACAAGCAGCCACAGCCAGCTGGAGGAAACCCCTGGCAGAGCAGGTGACTCTCCAAAGGAGAGTGCCAGAGCCTGGGAACAGGCCATGGACTCCTCAGCCCTGGAGGTCCTCAAAACTCAGCGGGACAAAGCCCTGAACAACGTGATCTCAAGTCAGCTCTGCCGTGAGCATCAGATCAGCTGGACTAGAGACCTCACAGAGGTCCTTTCCAACCTAAACCTGTCCGTGGTTCTTTGAATAAACCTTACTACAACGGGAAGAATGAGAAGACAAGAGGGCAGTGTCTCAGGGAGGATGTATCTTTGAGGGCAAAACATCTTAAGTGGCTCTTTAAGTGGCCTTACAGAGCCAAAACACTGGAAGCACAAGGTGAGCTGTCTCCTCAGCATTCGGGACAGTCCCAGATCCCTCTGCAAGGTGCCTGCTGCCAGGCCCACAAAAAGGCATTCCAGCACTGGGATGTAACACCGTGTTGCACAGAGCAAGCTCTCCCCCAGCCTGCTGACCGATTCCCTTCCCTTCACCCTGCCGGGGGCCGAGCTGGCTTACGGGGAGCCCATGGCCAGCAGGACGGGTGAAGATGGTCACAAGCACTGCACATTCCTGACCCATGCTGCCAGCAAAGGAAGAAGTTAACATTTAAAACACTCTACCAAGATTAAAACATAATTCCAGCGAAATCCTGCTAGCATAGCCTTCGCTAAGCTAAGAAATTCATTGTCACAGCTGTGGCCTATTCCATGCTTCCCCTGGATTGCTTTCACCATGATCCTTCTGCACTAGAGGCTTCTGCTAGCACACCTGTGTCCCTCAGGGTCATGCATCCCAGCATCACTGATCATAAAACACCTGTAAAAGAAATAACACAGGGGCTCCGTCCCCGGAGTCAGGCTGTGGGCTCAGCCTCAGCCCCCTGGGCTGGCTGTCGGAGCTGCGGAGGAATCCGGTGTGACTGGCTGGCATCCTCCAAGCAAGGGCACTCACAGGAAGGGGCATTTAAGCAGGTGGAGAGAAACCGGATTGTGCAAATACGCACGCTGGGGCCACGGGCTGCAGGTTGGCCATTCCAGGCAGCAGCTCTGTAGGCTGTGGCTATTCCTTTGGTAAAGCTGGGCTGGCAGCAATGACAGAGCTATGCTCTTACCACCAGGTCTGACTCCAGCATAGGCAGGGTTAGGCAAGAAAAAGCAGATTAAGGGGAACGCAGCAAGCAGCAGCGAGAGGGGAAGAAGTTACAGCCTGGAACAACGGCCAGACCTGAAGCACAACAGAAGGGAAGAACACAAATGAAGCTGCTCTGGTCATCATCAGAAAGAGACTCCAGAACCATTTCCCCAGTGCTCGGCTGAGCATCCTACCCTCAACCACCTGACACACACCGTGTTAGCGCTGCCCTCTGCCCACACCGGCATGTCCGACCGCCAGGGCCCTCTCCCACACTGGGCACACGCCACAGCCAGCTCCCAGCCTCGCGGGTGCTCACCCTGCCACCACCAGCTCCCAGCCTCACCAGTGCTCACCCTGCCGTCTGGGGCCAGTCCTGCCTCTGCAAACCACACGGGAGGCGCCGATGCTGCCCAGCACACCTCGGTGGCCATGGCCATGCTGCTGACACGCGGCCCAACCCAGCCAGGCTCCCGCACACGGGGGCTTTGCCTCTTCCAGCGGCACAAGGCAGCTCGGTCCCGCGGGGCTGCACCCATCCCTGGCAGGGCCTGGGCCTCGAGAGCAGCACATGGCACCCAGGGCTCCAGCACAGGCGCCAGCCCACAGGGGGACCCCCGGACCGTGCCCCACTCCAGGCTCACCCCACACACGGCGGGGGCAGGTGGACAGAGTGGGCGGCCGGGTCACGGACTGGCAGCTGCGGTGTTCTGCGAGCACCACAGACGCTGCTCCGCGTAGTGACAGCAGCATAAAGGCTGCGTCGCCCAGAGCCGCTGCCCGGCGGGGAGAGGCGAGCCCAGTGGGTGGCGGGGCAGGGCGAGCCCCAGAGTGGCTGGGGGCCACTTGCTGCAGCTCCCCACGGCGGGGACGGGTCCCCTGGGGTGGGCACACCGGGGAGGTCAGTGCACCGCAACCCCCTGGGCAGGCACCGATGTGGCAGAGGGCACAGCCGACCCCCAGCACCAGGGTGGGGGCCGGCCGCCGCCACCCCCCCCGCGTTAACCGGCACCAGGGCAGGGGCTGCGTGGGGGACAGGTGTCAGGCCGGGGGGGCCCCAGGCTCCCGTGGCCTTGCTCGCCCCAGCAGGTGTGAGGGTCGCCACGGGGTCCCACCCCCCACGCCCCGCCCCAGCCGAGGGGCGGGGCCTGCTTCCCACACCCACTCCCCTCCCCAGCGGACACGGGGCCGGTGCCGCATCGGGGTGGGGTCCTCGGGACCCGCCCCACGCCGCAGGGCGCCCCCAAGCGGTCGCCACTGGGGGGGGGAGCGAGCAGCGCCGGCCCCACCCCCTCGCGGAGCGGTAGGCCCCGCCCCCTCCCGCCAGGCGCGCGCCGCGCCCCGCCCCCCACCCTGTGTGTGTGGGGGGGTCCCACCCGCCCCGCCCCCCCGGGACCCGCGCCACACGCGCCTGCCCCACCCCCACCCGTGGGGCCAAGCACCGGCGCCCCACGGACGGGCGCCCCGAGGCAGCCCCACGCCGCGCCGCCGCCCCACCTGTGCCTCCCGTGCAGCCGTAGGGAGGCGCCCGCGGCCGGCACCGCTCGTACCTGGCTCCCCGACGCTGCGCCGCCCTCTCTACCCAAAGCCCGGATTCGGGTCGCGGCCCCTTTAAATGGAAGCGCCGCTCGGAGCCCTCAGCGCGCTGCAGCCCGAAGGGGGGCGGGGGCAGCGCTCCATTGGCTGTGCAGAGCGAGGGACGCTTTCCCATTGGCCGCGGCGGGGCCCAGGCTCGCGAGACTCGCTTGCAGGCGGCGGCCTCGGAAACGTGGAACGGATTCCCGAACCCGGGATCGGCGCAGCAGCCCGGACTTCGCCGGGCGGCCGGAAAACCCGGAACGGATCAAAGCAGAGGAGCAGGAGCGCGCGAAGAGACAGCGCGGAGCCGAGCGCGGGCAGCGGCCGCACCCCAGCGGGGCACGGCGCGGTGCCGGGGGTGGTCGGCGGGGGGGGCGCGGGCCGGAACGGGGCAACCCAGTCCTCGCCGATGCCCGCGCGACCACCCGCAAAGTGCGGAGCGGATCGCGCGGAGTGGGCTTGCCACCCCACTGCCCCCCCACCACACACACCTTAACCCTCTCGCTGCCGCCTCCCGCGGCCCGGGCCCTGCTGCCGCCCCGGGGGGCCCAGACCGGCCGCGCCGCCGAAGCCTCTACCTGCGCGCGGGGGGAGCCGCCCGGCCGGGTCCAGGCGCCGCCACCGCCTCCCTGGAGCTGGAGCGTCTCCCCGGGGCGGTGAGTGACAGCGCGGCCGGGCGGGGCTTCCGCGGGGGCCCGGGACACGGCACCGCCCCCAGGAGGAGCTGCCCCGGCCGGCGCCCGCCGCCCGCGCCCCGCCCCCGGCACCCCCCCACCCGAGCTCCCCTCCCCCGGTCAGCCCCCGCCCCACTCCATGCGCCCCCCTCCCCCCCCCGGCTGCCCTCCCCCACCCGCTGCACCCCACACACACACCCCGGCTCCCCTCCCCCACAACAGCCCCCACCGAGCTCCCCTCCCCCTCCCGCCCACCCACCCACGGGCTCAGCCATGTCCCCCCCGCAGCTCCCCCGGCCAGGTTCGCCCCTCCCCAGGGGCTCCGACCCCCCCCCCCATCCTCGAAGGACCCCCATTCCCCCTTGGCCGCCCTGTTGCCCTGGGGGGGGGAAGGGCCTCTCCTGCTCCTCCCCAGGGAGCAGCCCCCACCCCCAGAAAAGCGCAGGAGCTGAGCGCGGGCCGGGCCGCGGGGTGACCCCCCCAGTGCCTCCCGGGGCGAGGGGGAAGCAACTGTGGCGCCCGGGCAGCGGGCTGGCCGCGGCCGCGCAGCACCCGTCCCGGTTACGTGCGACGGGACACGGAGGGAAGCGGGAGGTTTTATTGAAAGGTGGCGAGGCCCAGCCCGCAGGAGGCAGCGGCTGGCCGCGCTCCCGTTCCCGGCGCCCCACAGCCGCTCGGGACAGGGCACGGCGGGCCCTTCCCCACGGCCGGCCCGGCTGCCCACAGCGAGGCAGCGCCGCTCCAGCGGAGATGGCCGGCGAAGACGGGGGCTGGTGGGCGAGGTGAGGGGGCGCCCGCGACCGGCCTGGGAAGGGAGCGGGCACGGAGCTGCCGCTGGCCCGCGGCGCTCTGCAGAGGCGCCGCCGGGGCTCCGGTACTTACGGGCGGTGGCGGGACCGGCGGAGCAGAGGCGCAGCGGCCGCCGCTCCCGCCACCGGCCTGGGCACGCGGACGGATGGGGGCGGGGCAGGCGAGCACCACCGCTGTCCCTTTAAAGCGCGCGGCCCCCGCCGCGCCTGCGCGCCCCCTCCGTCCCAGTGCGGCTGCGCGGCGCGCGCCGGCGGCTCGCTGGGCTCCTTTGTCCCTCGTTCGCCGCTCACCCAAGCCTCATGCCCGAGGCGATGATTGGCAGCGCGCGCGGCGTGCAGGCTCCGCCGTGCAGCCAATCGGCTCCGCACGGAGGGCTGTGGGGACGGCTACTCCCGCCCTATGGCGGCCGGGCTCGTGAGTGGCGGCAAGCACGGCCAGTGGCAGTGCGGCGCTGTAGTCTGGGAGGCCAATGGGAGCGCGGGTGGCGGGCGCCTGGTTAGGTTGCGCGAGTTCCGGCCGCGCGCGCGCTGCTCTTCGGGCTGCTGTGGGGCGAAGAGGCCGCGATCCGCCTCGGCGCCGGCGTCCGCCACCAGGTGAGGCCGCGGCGGGGGCAGGAGAGCGGCTCCGCTCCGCTCCGCCGCGGGCCGGGCGCTCCCGGCCGGCCGCCGACGCCGGGGCCCTGCCGGGGCCTGCCGCGGCCTGCGCGGCCCGCCCCGCCCCGCCGCTGCACGCGGCCGCTTTGGCGGGCGGGCGGCCCCCGGTGAGGCGGGGCTGGGGGCGGCGGGAGCCACCTGGGGGTCGCGGGCGGGAGCTGGCGTCGAGCCCCGGCCGACCGGACGTGTCTGTCTCCAGGTGGGGAAGATGCAGGGCAACAAGGGCTTCAACATGGAGAAGCAGAACCACACTCCGCGGAAACAGCACCAGCACCAGCAGCACCCGCCTCCGTCCATCCCCACCAACGGGCAGCAGGCCAACAGCCAGAGTGAGTCCCGGGCCCGCCGCGGGGGGCCGCCCGGCCCCGCTCTGGGTAGGCGTTGAGCGGCCGCGCTCGCTGCGGAGGGGAACTTGGGGTCCCGGTTCGCTGCTGGGTGCCGTGGGTCCGGGCCGAGCGCACAGGACCCGCTCTTTCGGCTTAAACCTATAACGGTTCTGGGCCTTAAGGAAGCCGCGACTTGGGTTCGCTGTTTGCCGGCAGCAGTCGGGCTGCTCCCTTGTTGGGGACGGGGGTTTGAATTGCAGCTGGGCTGGTTCTCGGGGTTTTCTTTTTGCTCGGTCTATGCAAAGATGCGTGTGGCTGCCGTGAGTTTGGCTGGGGTTTGTCTGTAAGTTTCTTCTGCTCCCGAAACTGGGCAGCGATGTGGAGGTTCCTCCTTTGTCTCATTCTCGAGCAAAGCTCGCTTGAAGAGTTTAGAACTAGTCTCTGAGCCTTCAACGGTGTTTCTGTAAACTTCGCAAATACGAGGTGGCTTATTCTGTCGCCTCTTTCCTTCCACCCCCCCCCCAACGATAACAGATGGCTTCTCAACACGGGTTATCTTAAATACTAGCGAAATAAATTTGCTATCTGTAAAGATACAATTGTAGTAAGAATGTTGTTACAGCAATCTGCGGTCACCCGTTAACACTAATTTTTTTTACATGGGAGGGACTAGGAGATACCCAGCTTTACTTAATATTTTAGCGTTCAAGTACCAGTTGGTATTGATGATGGTTGTTACACTAATCTGGTGTGTTTCCGGGTTTGTTCTTCATCAGCATGGACTGTAGCTCTTGTTACTTGGGATGCAGTCGGGGCTTATGAGCTGAGAGAGTATGCATTAATGGCTTCTGAGGCCTTAACTGATCTAACTTGATAGTTTAGAAGTATGGCAGCAGGTCATTGCCGTTAGCGGTTTTGGGTGGGGAAGTACTTTAGTTATATTAGAAATTTATTTTTTCAAATTCGGACACTTTGTTGGTTCAAACAAAAGCATATTGAAGTCACACATGCACTTTGTGTGATTCCTCTGGGTTTTCTGTCAAAGTTGCAGGTTTAACTATATGCACACATGTGCAGGGATAATGAGCTAGTAAAAAAAAAAAACTGTATGTTTTTACTAGGTGGCCTTGTAAAACAGGCTCCTTTTCGGTTCATAGAAGATAATAGACAAAGGTGGCAGACCAGTCCCTTTCCAGTCAGGTTGGAAACAATACAACACAACAAGTGTATTGTGGTATTCTCACAGCGATCAGCTTATAGTGAGTGACTGTATCTCAGGTGCCTTTGAGTAGATCTACCTAAGGCAGAACACTGATCGTGGTATAAGTCCCTCCTAGTGTATTCACAGGCCTTGCAACTGATCCCCAAATACTTCTGACAACGGTGTGAAGAAGTTCACAAGACAAAACAGTTCACTTAAGCACCCTGGCTGTGTGAAGTGGATAACTTACTCTCACTAATCTTCTATAGATACACTGTCAGTCTTATTTGTGTGTGTGTTAGCCATGTGCTTATTCTTAAAGAGTTGTCCTTGCATGTCTTGCATGTTGTCTTCGCCTGAATAGGCTTTCCTGGTTAGTGACAAGCTTTGTAGTCTGAATAAAGCCACTCATGTTTGTAGTTTATTTCATATGCATGGCCATGAGATGTGTCCTCTGCAAAGCAAAGGAATGGCTTACTGTGGCTGGCTGTCCTGTGCGGGGAAGTACCATATACATTTAAGAAAATGGGACACAGGAAGGTAAAGGGACAATAATGCCACGCCTGTGTCTGGTGTATAGTAGAACTTCCAGGATTATGCTGGACTCTTACAGAATTAAAGGTTAAAGATTATATGCATGTGAGAATTTGAAAAACTTCATGCCGTCTCTCTTGTTTATTAGTGATTTATATAACATTACTTACTGGATACAGATTTTTGTGATTAACTTTGTGATTTCTCTGAGGTCTCACCTATATGGCTGGTTTTTGGGGTGGGTTTTTTCCACTGTTTCCACCATTCCAGCCTTCTCTTCAGCTTGGAACCCAAGAGTCTAGAACCCAAGTCTAGAACAGGGTTCCTCAAACTCTTTAAACAGGGGGCCGGCGCGTGGATGAAGTGGCAGGCAGTCATCTGCGGCTGCTTGGTTTCCCCACCCCCCCGCCCCAGCCCCCGGCGGGGGGGTGTGTGGGTGTATCTGTAAATACCAGGGGCCAGATTGAGGACCCTGGGGGCCATATCCGACATGTGGGCCGTAGTTTGAGGACCCCTGTTGTAGGATGTTACCTGTTTGAGGAAAATTTTCTCTTGTTTGCATATTTTTCTAGATATTTGGGATGGCTCAGGTTTTTTAGTAAAAATCTGGTTGCTCGCCAGACTGTGGCTATTCTATATTTACTCAGACTTTCTCAGACAGAGAAAGTGTTATATTAACAAAACCCGGTATCGTGACTACAGTTGACTTTGTTGCAGGTCAGTCATCTTGACCAGATCTCCAAAAGTTGGGTGAAATCTCTCACGCTGTTTCAAGCTGCAGTGTACTTCTAGTCTCTATTTCTAGACTATCTTTCGCTTGCGTTAATGAGCACTGAGGTCAAAGCGTGTGTTTTCATTAAAAAAAACACGGGCCCCGTTCTGAAATAAAATCCCCTTGTTGCTGTAGAAATGGCTGGAGAGGTTTGAGACCAAAGTGAATGGGTGGTGTTACCAATGTTGTCCTATGTCTCTCTGTTCACTGTGATGAAACCTAATAGAATTTATCCCCCCAACTGTAGAGCAGCTGTGTACCTTATTCCCCTCAGATGAAGGCCTGACTATTGACCTGAAGAATTTCCGGAAACCTGGTGAAAAGACCTTCACCCAAAGAAGCCGCCTGTTTGTGGGGAATCTGCCCCCCGATATTACAGAGGAAGAGATGAGAAAGTTATTTGAGAAGTATGGCAAGGCCGGTGAAGTCTTCATACACAAGGACAAAGGCTTTGGCTTTATCAGGCTGGTGAGTGACTTGCTACCTTTGAGGTGTTTTTGTGGCAATGACTCACACTGGAGGAGTATTGCTAATTGACAGTAGTATGTGTTCAGATATCTTGCTAATTAAGCCCGCTGTTGATT
This sequence comes from Falco rusticolus, assembly GCF_015220075.1. Classification (NCBI taxonomy): domain Eukaryota; kingdom Metazoa; phylum Chordata; class Aves; order Falconiformes; family Falconidae; genus Falco; species Falco rusticolus. The sequence continues at coordinate 13,023,136 of NC_051200.1, read as the reverse complement.
TCAGTAACAAGGAATATGGGATCAGCTTCTACAAGTGGTTTGTCTAGAGCTTGTTAATGAGAAGGAATGTGAATTCAGGCAGCCTGTGGCAGGATTTATGAGATATCTGATAAAGTTATTCTGAAGTTAGCTGGTACAAAACAGAAAGAAACCATTAACATGATGCTATTATAGGCAGGGTGGACTTGCATTTTCTGGAAGGGTGTGAACATGGGATTTATATGAACATAGGTTGTCATGCAGTATTACTGGAATGATGACTGCTTTTGAAGTAGGGGATCTCTTTATGATCATGTTGAATGGTGACTGGGAAGGAGTTAGCTACCAACATAGGGTAATGGTTCTCAGACTTTATTGGCTCATATGCTACCTTTCTGAAAGCCCCAAGGTGAGTGACTGGAGCATGAGGTTCCCACGCCAAAGTCTGGGGTGCTTTGCTCTAGTGTAGCTGCTTGGTGGTGACTTTAGTGAGTGGAGAGGTGTGAAACTGGCATAGGATGTCATCTTTCGTGGATTGTCATACAATCAGCATTTTCTTTTACAGTTGTCAGGCTTGGCTAATAGCTAAATCTTGATTATTTTAAAAAATGTATTTATTTAAACAAAAAAAGGCCTACTTTGTAGCCTTAATATTTAATTATGTCTGTAGATAATGGTGATTTAATTGTTTGCTTAGGTTTGTACTGGCTGTTGGATTAATCTCAGTTCTGATGTATTTTGAATTTTTATTACTATTTTTCCCCTCCAATCTCTATACATGCCTCTTCAGCTAGAGTCATAACAGAATAGTTACGGTCTGTTAGGACACTTTTTACCATGCTATGGGAGGATTATTTGTTCCTGTCTCTGAGATACTTGTTCAGGAGAAATAGGCTTGTGACTGTTGTGACTGGCTGTTTGTGTACTGCATTGAGGGTTTTAATGATAACTTTTTTTATCTTCAGGAAACTCGCACTCTGGCAGAGATTGCAAAGGTGGAACTAGACAACATGCCTCTACGTGGGAAGCAGCTAAGAGTGCGTTTTGCATGCCACAGTGCATCGCTGACAGTCAGAAACCTGCCTCAGTTTGTGTCCAATGAGCTCCTGGAGGAAGCCTTCTCAGTGTTTGGCCAGGTGGAAAGGGCTGTGGTTATTGTGGATGACAGAGGACGATCCTCTGGGAAAGGCATTGTGGAGTTCTCAGGGAAGCCTGCTGCTAGGAAAGCCCTGGATAGATGTAGTGATGGGTCTTTCCTGCTAACTACGTAAGTGTGGAGGGTGAGAAGTGCTATACTGGCATGTGTTGCAGGTTGATGGGTGGCATTGGTTTGTGAGCAATGTTTCTTAACATCAGAGCAGGACAGATGGGGTAGGAGGTGGTCGGTGATTTGCCTGGGGAGAACTTTAATTAGCTTTGTTCCAACAAGAGTGAGTCTGTGCTGAAACTCAGGTCTGAAAACTTTCTTCTGGGAAGCTGATAGTGGGGTAAGTGCGTAAAACTTCCCGATAAGCTCTTTCTTGGTAAAGCCTTCTTAGGGCAATTAAAGCAGCCTTTAAGAAGCAGAGCTGTTTCAGAGACCATCCATATAATTTGTTGGAAATGAAGCTAAAGTGTGTTAATTGTGCACTGTGGATTGCTTCAGAGATGGCTCTTTGGGATGGGACTCCACTCAGCAGCATGCACAGCTGTGGTGGAATGCTGATCCACCACTGTGGGCATGGGATCTGTTGGAGGAGCTGGTCAGATAGATTGGATTGTTTGGAGTTTTCACCATAATGAACTGTTTTCCTTGTGCTTGAATATCATAAGGCAACAAAGCATGCTCTTGCGTAATTATGTGAACTTGCTCAAGTAAATGACTAATTCTAGATGTGTTCCACAGAGCACAGACTGTTGCTCTTAAGTATTAAGATGGAGTAATTTCTGATCTTTTGGAAATAATTTATATTTTATATATATGCACCTACAATCTGGGAATAGAATACTTCCTGAAATTGGGGCTATACTGCTAATTTCTAAAGTAATTTTATAAGCTTTGTGCTTCTTGCTTCTTTCCTTTTTTTTGGTATGGCACAGCCATACACAAGCATGTTGAGTTTCAAAAAGCAGGTGGTTTTGGGTTGTTGGGGTTTTTATACCTGTTTCTCTCCCTGAGACTATATGGGGATAACCAGCATAGCACGTAGCGCTCTGCGGGGGGATTGCTGTTAAGGAGCTTTTGCTGATTCAGAAGTCTCTATCCTGAAGGAACCATGAAAAAAACCCATGCAAACTAAGTCACTACCAGTGTGTAAATGAGAGCACTTGAGGGTAAGGATCAATCTTTTTGTAGCTATCAGTGTATTAGATTCTGATATCTAGGACAGCAGACCAGTATGTTTGCTTATTTCTAGTTATGGCTTGGCCTTGATTAAACTTGTCCTAGTTCATGACAGTAGCAGCTAGATAAACTGATTGGAATTGGTGCACACTGGAAAACATTAATAATGGAGTATGTCACACTGAAGTGAAAAGCTAGATTGTGGATCTTCAGCTGAGGAGAGGGATTTTTAGCCTCTCGTATCCTGCCTTCCTGCTGGAGTTTGGCCACCGCTTGGCATAGCATGATCATTTCTTTTCCGTTTCCCCAGCTCTGGCAAGTGAGGTTGAGGAGCTAACGAGAGGCTGTGGTGCTGCTTTGTGCCAAGGATGAGCAGTGTCAGTGCTGTGAAGGGGAGCTAATTCAGACATTGGGGACACCTTTGTTAAATACTTTCTTCTGCATACAGAAACCAGGAGGACAGAAGCACATGTGTGCAGTGTCTGTGTTGCAGAGTGCACCAGTGGATTTCTTGGGGGGAGGAAGTTCAGACAGGGTCCAGCAGGCACTTAAGAGCACTGCTGCTGAGCAGTAATGGCATGTGGTGGTCTCCCCAGAAGACTATGACTGAATGGTACAGCCAGCAACCTCCAGCGAGGAGCAGTATAGTTACTCTTTGCTTTAGGCAGTTATAAAAAGGGACACAAGGACTTTGCAGCCCATGGTTGGCCATGTAGCAGTGGAGGAAAGGGGGAAAACCAAAACTCCGGGGACTACGAGACTTCATGCCAACTAAATCCTACTGGAGAATGTTAGGTTCTGTTTAAGCTGGTTTTTTTTAACCAATAACTGGAAGTATGCTTCTTCATACAATTTTGGGTTGGTTTCAAAAAGGATTTTGGTTAACAGTTCAGCTTCTGTTCTAGAAAGAAAGAAAAAAAAGGTGTTTAAAGTGATTTCTGGTTTCACTTGGTTGAGATCCCCAAGTGCTTTTATATTTCTTTGAGCAGTGCTAAAAGCAGTATTTTATAACCTCAGACACAGTACACATGCTGTCCTGCACACAAGCTCATTCTTGAATTTTGTTGAAAGCACCTCATCTTTTCTTTACAGATTCCCTCGGCCTGTCACTGTGGAGCCCATGGATCAGTATGATGATGAAGAAGGACTACCAGAGAAACTAGTCATCAAAAACCAGCAATATCACAAGTATGTGAGGAGATGAGACTACCTGTGGACTAGGGCATTAACTGGTGCCTCAGTCTTAGGACAGTGGCTCATCAGTGCTCCTAAAGGGCCTCCTTTTTTTTGTAAACGTGACCTGACTGTGGAAGGAGAATTGCATACACTGTTCCTTGCCATGATTAGTTGAAAGAAAGCAGTAGGTTTGGATCCATACTGCTGGCTAAGACTGGCAGCCTCCACATATTTTTCATAAGTCTGTTTCAGTTGTTGGAATAAAAAGTCATGTCAGTTTGAGATAACATGAGATCCCTTACTCACATGAGAAGCTGAAGCAAAGACTTAAGTTTCTTGTTCTAAGTGTTATGGAAAGTCTGTAGAGGAAAACAGATTTGAACCCACAGTGAATATTTAAATAGTGATCTGAATAGCATTAAAAGATTGTAGAGTTATCCAGGTGTAAGGCCATGGTCTTTGAAGGCTTCCCAGTGTAAGAAAGGTATCGTGTGATCCCAGCAGTGGGAATTAGTAAACCATGTGTGCTCGTGAATTTTTCAAGGAAGATGAGAGCTTCAGGAACTGGGAGGCTGCATTAGGAATAGTCATGTGCTCCAGGTGCATGGGCTGCAGAGATCAGTAAAATAAACATGCATGTTTGGGCAGTGTTTGCTTCTGGAGTGGGTCTGTCTATAAGATGTGCAGCAGGAGCAAAGGCTGTTTCTTTTTAAGAGTATTTCTGAATGTGTTTACCCAGAATCTTTTGATGTCTTACGAAAGCAGTGTCATTGTTTGTTGTGGAGGAAGGTGGAACACTGTTTCCATGTATAATTAATCCTGCAGGATGATTCTGCCTAAGTTTCTCCTTTAAATGGTTCCTGAGGAGCAGACAAACTGGTATCCCAAGCATAGCTATTTGTGAGAAAGTAGAAGACAAAGTGATTCTTTATTTCTTGCACTAAATGCATTTCTAACTGTTAAAAGGGTCTACTGGTACATTTAACACACAAACGTGTTTTTCTTGGTTCCTCGTTGCTCTATTGAAGGATTCACTAGTTCTTCCTTGTTTGACAGGGAACGTGAGCAGCCTCCTCGATTTGCACAGCCTGGCAGTTTTGAGTATGAGTATGCCATGCGTTGGAAGGCTCTAATAGAAATGGAGAAACAGCAGCAAGAACAAGTAGACCGCAACATCAAGGAAGCTCGAGAGAAGCTGGAAATGGAAATGGAAGCAGCCCGCCATGAGCACCAAGTTATGCTCATGCGGCAAGGTACCAGTCAAAGATAAATACAGTATCAAAACACGGCCCTGCAGCATCAAGGGATGGGTAGCTCACTAGATGGGCTAGAGCCCACTGAAGGTGAGCCGTGGTGTAGCTGCTTGACTTGTAACCAAGCATGGTAACGCCAAGTGAATGGGGAGATGTTACTGTATTGCTGGAAGCTCTGTTACCTTGTTCTCTTGTGTGTTATGGTTCTAGTTCAGGAATTCAAGAGGGGACATGGGAGATGAGTTTGGGTTTTTTACTGTTGTCTTTTACAGATTTAATGAGACGCCAGGAGGAGCTGAGGAGAATGGAGGAATTGCATAACCAAGAAGTACAAAAACGTAAACAGTTGGAACTCAGGTAAGGGGGCAGGTTATGAAATGCTGTGAATCCATAATATGAAATTAAATGCTGCTTCAGTGCACCTAATTGTTCAGTGTGACATTTAATTACTACCTAAAGTACGGCTGTTATTTCGGGCCTTTTTGTTCATAGGAAGAGTGTACAGTTGGTTTAAAATGGAAGTTAGGAGTTTCTTCCACTGATTAGTGTTTAGTTTCCTGCAGTTCTGTGTCTTAGTTTAGCTCCTTGACTGAGGCAGATAGAAGAATCAGAATCTGTGCAGTAATTCAGTGGTTTCAGTGCTGCAGGTTGAGAAACCCCATTCTAGTATCTATCCTTTCGTTTGAGGGGTAACTTAGTCTCAGAGATTTCTCTGTCCATTCTGGCTTTTCCTTGTTTCAGGGTCATTTTAAGAAGCTCGACCACTAAACCATGTCCCGAAGTGCCACATCTACACTTCTAAATACCTCCAGGGATGCTGATTCGGCCACTTCCCCAGGCAGCCTGTTCCAATCCCTGATAACCCTTTCCTGAAGAAATTTTTCGTGATATACAATCTAAACCTCCCCTGGCACAACTTGAGGCCATTTCCTCTTGTCCTATTACTTGCTACCTGGGAGAAGACTGACACCCACCCTGCTACAACCTCCTTTCAGGTAGTTGTAGAACATGGTAACGTCTCCCCTGAGCCTCCTTTTCAACAGGCTAAACACCCCCAGTTCTTCAACCCACTCCTCATGAGACACTCACATGGTTTTGCTCGTGTTGGGTTTTATAATGAACTGCTTGAAATTGAAAGTGTTGGAAATTACTTTCTGTGCATATGTGTTTCTGTTTTCATCATAAAGTACCTAATATTTTACAGCCTCAGTTCTTAAAATTGTAGATTTCCAAACAAGACCCATTAGGCAGCACTGCAACACTGGGATGCAGATGGTTGGTGTATGTTGTGCTGAGCATTCTTGGACGATTTTTGCAGGCAGGAGGAAGAACGCAGGCGCCGTGAGGAGGAGATGAGAAGGCAGCAAGAAGAGATGATGAGACGCCAGCAGGAAGGCTTTAAAGGGAATTTTGCTGATGCGGTATGAGTGCTTCTATGTTCCCATTACATCTGGACACTGATGTTCGATTTTTGCCCTTCCACAGCATGCGGTTTTCTGTGAATGCTCAACTTGTTGGTTGAGGGACTCTGTATCTTGGATACATTCTGTCCTAAATTACTGACTCCCTCCAATCTTTATACAGTTTAGCCTGGAAAATATACATACCCCAGTAAGCGTCCCACTGGTGTTCATGCAGGACCCTCACTAGCTGCCTTGCTGTTCAGAAGAATATATGCTAACTCATTTTATTCTAACAGTGACAAAGATGGACTGTCTTGAAGTACTGCTTCAGAATCCCATTATGGTCATACACCTAGCTATATCTCTAGCCTGCAGTCTGTCTTAGTCATGCTTAGATGAAATAATCCCAACTTGAGGTGCTGCTGCAGGCATGGTAATTGCTTGTACTTAAAAGTCAGTTGGTCAAGTATTTTCTAGTAATGCAAAATGTGTGGTAACCTGCCTTTTAACAGTAGTACCTCTAGCTCTATAAAGAAGTCTTACAATTAACTTCCAGTCCCAGCAACTTTCTGTTGTGGAGGCAGCTGCCGTGCTATCAAGGTGGTATAATGGCATCAGTACAACTGGGTGGCAGGTGTTTACGTATCCTAGCGAAAAATTGGTCCCTAAGCAAAATGGCTAAATGTGTCAAACCAAAAGGGCAGTGTGACTGACCTAAATGTGCAAATATTACCCAGTGTAGCAGAACTCCTAGTTTCTCTGAACAATAGTGCCTTCAGATCATAAATAGTGCCAATGAGACTACAGGTGAAGTGAAACTGTTATTCGGTTCCCACTGTGGAAAAAGTAGTACGGTCACAGAATTGAGGGGGTGCTCCTGGCTTTGCAGTGCAGGAGATGTGGTGTGTCCCCTGTGCTCAGTTAATAAGAGAGACGCTGATCTCACAAAGTGGTATTATAATGCGAGTGACCCAGCGCTGCCTCTTCCTGTAAGCTTGCATTCCTCTCAACAGGAAAAGCTTCTTAGCTATGCTGAGGAAGTAACAAAACTAATTGTATTTAATGTATTGCTGCCACTCAGGAGATCCTTCCCTCCAGATACCATGTATCTCTTGTATGCTGCTGTTTGGTAAAATCTGCATGTGCAGCTTTGCTGCTGGATGCGTTAACGGTGATTGTGAAAAACAATATTACAGAAGGAAATATTTTATATAAGATCTGTTTGTTCAGCCGTTACTGTGTGAAGGTAGCTCAGATAATCTTTTGAAGTTTACCCTGGGAATGACTTCTCTATACAGTTTTCAGTAGTAAAACCCCAGAACTCACTGAATTTGTATAACTACATTTTTTTAAAAGCCTGAATTTTTATCATTTGAAATGAGTCTCGGGTTTTATTTTTTCTTCCTCTTTTTTATTTTTTCTTTTTTTCTTTTTTTTCCTTCACCAGAGAGAGCCACCAGAGATGCGAATGGGACAGATGGGTATGGGAGGTAAGAGTATTCTGTGGCCATCTTTGTTCCTATGCATGTTCCTTTCCTCCTTTACAAAATCTGTTACATTTTTTGAGTAGTCTTATTTTATTGGTTTCTTACTTAGAAACTCAGTTGTAGTGATCTTCTCCAAGTTCAGTGACAGGAAGTGTTCATCTGACAGGAAACAGCAGAATTTGGGTATGAGGCAGTATTGTACTTCGTGAGACTGCGTTCAGTAAGCAAAAGACTTGGTTGAAGTTTCTATCAGACACATAGTGTGCTTCAGAAGTTTGTACTGATAACGGAGACTGGTGTGAGAGTCAGTGTTAGACCTCTAGCCCAGGAAATTATCTTGATTTCTGTATTTCCCTATCTTGACTACATGATTGAGAGTTTCAGGCCACATGTACAAGAGCAAGTGAAGAGGTGATGGGGGCTTAGTGGTTAAGGAAGGTGGTGAGTGTTAGAGCCTGCTGGAGTTTCAGGTAATACTGGAATGCAAGATCAGTTTATCTTGACCTAATAGTGCAAAGCTAGTTAATAGATTAGGACTCTGTCCCTGAATGGAAAACACTGTGGGGAGCTTACATGGTGTTGGGTGGCTCTGGGGAGATGAGGAGACCCCAGTCACTGTCCCTGCCAGGACTGTTCTTGAATTTTCTTCTCCAGGTACTATTGGCATGAACAATAGAGGAGCTATGGGTGGTACCAATGTCCCAGCTGCTGCACCACCTGCAACTGGTCCTGGAGCTATGATACCTGATGGAGCCATGGGAATGGTAATGTATCTCCTTTTGTTGTGCACACCTTTCAAATGCAGATTTGTTGTTTCCATTGTTAAGCACTATGCTGCTAAAGTTGAAGCTTGATTGTCTACCTAGACCTGTTTCTTAACTCCTGCTGAAATCTTTAGAAGTTAATCTTGCCTTGATACTAGTTAGTAACTTCCAGGAGATTGAGCCAAGTCTAATAACTACTTACTTTCAAGGTAATGAGTGCTAAAATGTTTGTTAGAAATATCTTAGCAATACTATATGGTTAAATTTGGCTAATTTGCTTAGGAGGTGAAAAGCAAAGAATCAGTGGAGGTTATGCTTATTTATTTGCGCTTTTCTTTACAATAGGCCATGGCTTCTGTGGCATCTGTTATTCCTCTGTCACACAGAGAATCGATCTTCTCACAGTGTCAGCACTCCAGTCAGCAGCAGAAACAGCAGCAGTCATAGTCGAATTTGTCCTCAAAGTTCATCTTCCTTTGGCAGTTTATATCAATTGGTCTCATAAGCAATTTTCCTGCAAACCTCCCTACTTAGATTTCTTGATCATAGAAATTTTTTTTGTCATAAAGAACAGTTTTATTTGGCTATAAGCTTTTGTGCCTAAGTGGTAGGGACAGTGGAGTGGTTGAGGTAAGATGAAGATAAGAATGGAAAGGGCAGGTGGGTTCAGATCAACATGATGAAATAATACCATTTAGACCAAAAATCAATAAGCTGTTTCTCTAATGGAGAAAAATACGTATATAGACATTTTGGAAACTTTATTGTGACCATGTGCTTGGTTTTAGTTGTTACTGGGTCCGTGCATTCCAGATTTTTATTCATGTAGGGAGCAGTTTGCATGTCTGCTCCAGCTGCTTGCAGTGATTGCACTGTCCTTCCCTATGATATGTTGTGCTGGAAAATTTCATGATTGCTCAGAATTTTTCATCTGTAGGAAAGGGAGAAAGGTGGAAAGAGTGCTGTTACTGATAGTGCCTGCCCTCCACTGCCAGCAAAGTGAGCGCTGAGAGTCCCTGGGACCTACCAATTGATAATTTTACTGAAGTTAGGGTCTGTGTTCTGTAGAACCAGGCAATACCATGGAGTCATGGTACAGTACTAATACCAATTATGATGTGCATATATGTATCACGTTACATTTTATATGTACCACTGCTGTAAACCTGTGGACAAAGAATAAATGCAACTCAGGAGACTGGTGTAAAGCGGTTCTGCTCTGTGTAGGCGCTTGGCCCCAGTCCAGGGGGGTGGAGGCGGCAGTGGTTGTTGCCTCCAGTACCTTCCCTAAAGCAAGTGCCATGTTCACCATGAGGACATGTAGTGGCGCACATTGTCCAGGGAGGTTGTGCAGTCTTTATCCTTGGACGTTTACAAGACCTGACTGCGTCAAGCTGTGACTAACCTAGTCTGACTTCATAGCCAACTCTGCTTTGAGCAGGAGGTTGGACTAGAGACCTCCTGAGCTACCTTCCAACCCAAATTATCCTTTGATAGTCTTCTCCCTGCTGGAAAGAAGAGACTGTGCAATAGCACTAACCAGCTTGAAGAAGGAGAGCCAAAGAATGGAAATAACAGGATATGATCAGGGCACACAACCAGTATTGTAGGTTTATTTTGGAATTGGAGTATTGTGTACACCTGGATTGTGATAGGGCTGTAGTATCGGTATACTGCTCCTCGTTTGCATTCAGTTTGGGTGAAGGAATATGGTGGAAGTGTGAAGTTCTTTCCCAGACTGCATTTCTCACATGCTCTACAGCAGGGCACTAGTCAGTGAGATGGTGCAAATTGTATTCTAGTGCACTTGACTAAAAGTTACATGGGAAAAGACCTGGTCCTGCAGTGGTCCTGTCAGTCTACTTTTGGGGCTGTGGGGATATTTTTGGTGAGGTGAAAGTTTGTAGCAAGGTCAGATGGAATTGTGGAAACCCAGTAGAATTTGAATCAACTCAAATGGCTTTTAACTGCCCTTCTTTGTTCCTTGTTTTTCTTCCTGCCTCTCCTGCACTTGTCCTCGTTACAAGACTCCGCCGCCGCCTGCAGATCGCTTTGGCCAGGGTGGTGCGATGGAAGGCCTTGGAGCGATGGGAGGGAACCCACCTGCCTTCAACAGAGGAAATCCAGGTGGTGATTTTGGCCCTAATAAGCGTCGCAGATACTAACAGGATTAAGCTACCCCCTGCACACACCCCAAAGAGAAAAGGAATCTTAGCAGGCCATATTTGGGGGGTGGGGGATATATTAAAAATAGTTAATTAGGGCCTGTTTTGGTAAAGCCACTCTTAAGACAAGGGGAGTGCAGTCTGACTGGTAAAGGTTTTAGAAAATTTCATGTGGTGCATTCCTATAATTTCAATGTGAAATGGATTCTGGGAGGCTGCCATGGTGGTTCAGTAATGATAAAATATGGCAAGGACCCTAATGCCTTGACCATTCCAGGTTTCCTGTTTGCAGCTGGAATCCTGAGACTAAACTAGATAAAATTGCGGTATGTCTTGGCATTTTTTAGTGTAGTGTACCTTGCTTAAGAGCACAGGGGAGTCTCTGGAGAACTAGGGCAGCATCTGGGCACTTTGGAGCTCCCACGATTCTGTAAATTTATATAGCTCCAAATGATCCATCATGTAGTGAACTGGGGGAGGTTTTCTGTTTATTTCTTTCTTTTTTTTTTTTTTTCCCCTCCTAACTTGTAGTTATTCTTTTTATCTGGACCATCTGTTTCTTTAAAGTAGTTGATTGTCATGTGCAGCCTGAACGGCTGGGAAACTCTTGTTTGGATGGATTTTTTGATAATGTGTTGTATCGCTGTTTATTTTTACTGGTAGTAAAGTACAATCTATTGGACAAAAATACTGTATCTCATGCTGAAGATTTAACTGAAAAAAAATGTTTGTATAATCTTAACCTTGCCTGTCTTTTGTGTAGAAGTACTACAAGATTTTTCATTTAGTGTAAACTGTTTGAACACAAGCTGTAATTGTCCCACTAACAAGTTTGTGTTTGTCTGAGGAATGTTACAGGAATGCATTATTAAAGTGGATTTTAAGCCTTTTTTATCTGGTGTGTTGTCTCTTCTGTTTTTTGAATGAAAAAGCGTACATATGGGTTGAAGTAAATCAAGCTTCAGATTATGGTACAAAAATTGTTCTTGTACAGCTCTTCATAGAGAGGGTGCTCAACCCCCGAGAATTTTCTAAGTTACCCTTATCACAGAACAAGTTTTATTTGTGTGTTGGAATGAGACCTTCCACATCAGCATTTCGGAACACAAGGGAGCTCCTGATGCACCTAGGATTCATCTGTGTTGTGGAAACAAGATGTAAGACTTGTTCACATGTCACTGGGACCGTGGAGTTCAACTCCGTGTCTCATCTGTGTAGTACAAAGTTGTCTGGTCTGTCGCTGCCCCTGGGTTGCAGTTGCCTCTGGCTGGGGTGCAGAGCTTCCCACAGAGCTCTGAGCTTCTGTGCTGGAGCAGGAAGCAGAGGACTTGGAACTGTCTATGGCAACAGTAACTCTTCATCTTGTGTAATACATGAGGAAATCTGTAGGAAGGGGAGCCTTCTGTGAGTTGTTTTCTCCCACTGAAGCTCTCGAGGCTGGGGAGGGGGGAGCAGGGGGGAAAGCTTAGGAAGAAATCTAGGTGGGAGAGGGAGGGGGAAGGAGTCGCAGCCTAAGAGCACAGGGAGCTGCCTTACAGACTTGAGAAATAATAGGGAAGATGAAAACATTTTCAGATGCCTGTTACCATGGCAATAACCTTAAAAAATGTAGGGTTTGGTCCTGTAGGTACTCTTAAGTAGGGAAAGATGAAATAATGGCTCTGGAGGTTTTATTGGTTTACCCCTGTCATTTGATGGCTTATAATTAGGCTGGAATGACATGACTGATGAAAAGCTGCATTGAAGAGAGGCTGCAGCTGATGCTTTTGTTTCTTTTGCTTGTTTTGTTTTCCACATTCAAAAGCATCAGCACTAGTAGATGGCTTGCTGAAGTGATAACTAATCACTATTTAATGGTGATTATCGGAGGATTGCAACTTACCTGTAGGCACACTATGAAGAGTTTGCCGATCTTTTTCACCTGACCCATTTCCTAGGATAGATCAATACTGCAAAATCTCAAGTTGGTGGGAATTGCTGATTAGTTTTCCTGTTGCCCTGTGGAGAGGATGCATCTGTTCTTGTGGCTTGTGTCTGGAACGTGGCTGGCAGACATTCACTAATGCCATGGGTGTTTGCTAAGTACATTGTTTAATTCCAGAGTGTGAAATATTGGGAGAAGAAACTGAAGTTGCACCCAGGTGTCTGTATTATCTCATTCTCCTGCCCGTTGCTCAGCTGGCTTGCCTGTTGGTGAGCACTCAAAAGAGAAGTTGTTGCTGTAGGAAAATGGCAGAGCTCAAACCTTCAGCATCGCTCTGCTGCCGCCTCAATGCTGTTCAAGTATGAGGTGAGGATGGGTCTGGTTATTGCCTTTCCCTGGGAGAAAAGAGATATACTAACAGGGTGTTTAAAATTGCGGGGAAGGAGGGATTTAGCGCTGTTCAAAGTCCATCTAACAAGACCGGTACGAGGTGAAAATGGAAGATCAAATGACAGCAAAGGAAGAAAACTAAAACTACGCTCTGCTGTGAATGACAGAGGTAACTATTCTCATTTACTTGAAAGGAGGAGACTGAAAACCTGTGACTGAGGTTCTAGTAAGGAAATCATAAAGCAGACCATTACTAAGGCTTTCAGAGGCGTGCAGCAGGAGGAAATGGCACTGGGGACTGCTTGTAGTGCAGAAGCATCTAAGGCTGGGCACAGGAGCAAGCAAGGCTGCCTACTCCAGAGCACTTCCAGATACTGGAGTCTGCTGGAGCACTGGCGGTTTTGCTGTCAGCCTTGTCTTGCACTGCTTGGATAAGGTAGCGAGCGCAGCTCCAGGGGCTGGACTCTGCACAAGCACTGCTGTGCTGTGCTGAGGTCCAAGCAGTGTGCAGACGGGAACACTTTCCTCTGCATGCTTTTCCAGGTCGCTGGCTGTTACGTCACTGCAGACTGATGAAGTATTTTGACTATCACGAAGAGATACCCTTGCCTTTTGCTGTCTATCTGATCAGCTTGTTTAAAATCCACTTAACACAGTATCAGTTCATATCAGAGCAAGGACTCATGAGCAGTCTGGTTCTTATCACTTCACTCTTAGCTTTAAACCCTCATCATTTGTGGGCTTCAGAAGTTACAGCTTGTGCTTTATGCAGCTTCTCCTTAAACAACAGTGACTGCATTCACAAGAATTGAGGATAAATCTGAAAAATCCAGTGGGTACGTGGATAATTTTGTCACATGAAAGCAATAGACAAACATTTCCTTTTTTTCCTGGCACAATGCATCTCACTAGAAGCTGTCATTTATCATAGAAAGCTACAAATGGTAGAATATGGAGAGGTGCTTCTCTGGTGAGCTACCTTTGAGAGCTGAAAGAAGAAGACGTGATTTCCTGTGGCCTTGCTGAAAAGAGCCATCATTCTCTCTTCTGTCTTGGTCATGGCTCAGGTACCTTCTTGTCTGCCTGGTGAGGCACCTGAGTGCCAGAGAGAGCCAGAAGGAGAGGAAGAAAGCAGGGAGCTCACCCTAGCACAACGCTGCCTTTGGGATGCTTTCCCTCATGATAGCCTGGCCACGCTGCTCTGCCTGAGCTCACAGTGACCGTGCTGTAAGGCAACAGGACCCTCCAAAGGAAAACCTGTAAAACCCCATACTCCCCACCAGTTCAGGCTGTTTGGGGCAGCAGGTTTTTATGACGGATGCTAGCTAATGCCAAGAAAACTGCATCTTAGGAGTAGACCAAATTCTATTCTTTTTGGACCGGTTCCTGTTGAGGACCAAAGTGCGCTTTTTGATGAGGACTGTTGCATGCATTTTCAGAGCAAGCACTGGAGTAACTGTCTCCTTCAGCAGTTTGGCTGCAAGGAGACAAAATTATCTGTGGGAGCAAGACACTGCCTGAACTACAGGGAGAAAATTCCCATCACCTGGGAAGCTGATTCCACTTTGAAGATGTAATTGTTCAGTGAGACCGGAGCATTGGGGAAACAGCCCTGTAATAACATGAGCTGCAGAAGGGCAGTGTTCCTGAATGGAGAGATGAATATTGTCCACAACCCCATTTCCGATGGTTTTCTGGTCTTTTTTAAAGCTGTTCTCCGAGGTGTTGAGTACAATCAGTGCAGACGTCTTGGACAACTGTTGGTATGTAACCCTGGAGCAGTGCTTGCCAGAGGAGCATCCAGGCAGAACTTCTGCTGTAGAATTGCTCAGCACATATCCTTATCGGGAAGATTTTATTTCTCAAATAACTAAAACATGAATCCTGCCTACTAGCTTTGTGTAGCATTTGTAGTGGTAATATGTATGTCAGGGATCTTCCTCCTCCTAACCAGCCTTTTGTATGGAGGAGCAACTCCAGGCTTTAGAAACGCTCTCCCTTCCCACTGCCCTGAGCTCCACAGAGCACCCCAAATGACCAAAGGGTGAACTGAGTTTCTCTCCATTCTCTGCCTTTCTCTCATCCTCTTTTTCCTAATCTTCAAAGCACCAGCACTAGCAGGGCCTTGAGTCTGTTGGTGGCTGACCGATTGGTTCCCCTGGAGCTTATCTCTATTTCATGGCAGGTTTCTTGTGTCTGTCTCCCAGGCTGCACGCCCTCACCTTGTCCTCCCTGGGGACCACCCCCTTTGGCCCGGAGCTGTGGACACCCCAATTTACTGTATTTCACTATGCTATGTCCCATCTGTCAAGCCACCTTATTCCCTGCAGACATTTGCAGTGGTGCAGCAGAGGAGCAAGGGCAGAGCAGTGCTGCTGCATGCTCTCCACTGCCTGCCATTGCTCCTTGGGTGCTGAGGGTGCTCTGCTCAGCCACAGCCCCCCCAGCTACCTGCTGGTCCCTCTGCGATGAGCCTTGAGCCTCTGTGCATAGGTCAGCCACAGCATCCCCTTGGCATTTCCTCTGAGGCATGCAACGTAACCTGAGCTCCAGATTCCCACTGGCACAGGGATGGCAACAGCTGCAGCTTTGCTGACAGCTCATAGAAAGGACAAGGAGATCTGAAACCCTATAGCTCTCTGCTCAGCCCCCGGGACCACAAATTCTCCCATCACAGGGCTCTGCCTGGCTTCCTGGGTCCCAAGTGATCCCTCCCACCTGAACAGAGGCTCTGGATGCCAGCAGCATTTTTTTACCCACCCTTGGGTCCCTTAGGTCATATATTGTGTCTTTAGGCACCGCAGTCATTCGAGGGAGGTATCAGCTTGAAGCCATGTGGCTTATGCTGGTGTGGCAGCTCCTCAGTGTCCTCACATTTCCCTCCTACCTTTTGGGTTGGATGTGGGTTTATATACAGGCTACCTTTGCACAAGGAGACCTGATGGTGATGGTGATACACGACCTCCCCTCCAGTGGGACTGTCTCACTTGCTAATGAGATGACAAGGCAACCAAGGCCTTGCTTTGATGGGCAAGCAGCCCAATGTTGCTGCTGGCCGGGGTGTCTCAAGGTGGGGATGGCAGAACTGAGCTGGACATGGAGCAGCAGGGCAGTGTGAAAAGACTCTGGAGTCATCTCCTTGGTGAGCTCTAGAATTTCTGCAAGAGTTCATCCTAACTCTGGACTTTGGAGATCCCCTTGGGGTGGCAGCAGGTCCTGCAGGCTGTTGTAGCGGGATTAACTAGGTTAAACAAACATCATGGGACCAGGATGGTGTTACATCAGCCACAGTGGACCCTGTGGGTTCCCCTCCCAGGCTGTTGCCTGCAGAACCTGCCCTTTGCACTGCCTGATAGTGCCAAGGGCTTATGTTGAACCTGGTTCCTGAGCAGAAACACTCTGCAGGTGCTTTGTGCTCTGACAGGTCAGGGCAGCACCCAGGAAACAGCTGTCTGTGAACAGGAACAACAAAAAGAAAGTAATAGTTGTTTTAGATGTCTGTAGGAACTAAGTAAAACCTTTGATCTCAAGAAGGTTTCCTGTTTGTAGAGAAAAACCCTTGGGTCCCAGAATGGGGGCAGGTTGTCCAAGCAAACCGCTCCTGAGTTTGGGGTTTGGGAGGCCCATATAATATTTTGCACCCTTTTTCTATGATGGCAATGATCTTCCAGGGGACAAATTTCATCCCTGGGTTGCACAAGACCCTGCATTGGAGGATGTCTTGGCCACATGCACTGCTTTGGTGTGACGGTGTTTCTGTTTAGAATAGGGCCTTCTGGGGCTGGGGGAGATCACCACACGTTTTGCCCTGAGGCTCTGGGAAGTCTCTTCCCTTCTTTTTCAGGAAACTTTCAGCGGCTTCTATATGCCAAAGAAAATGAGAGCAGTTGGTCAAGAAGAGTCGCAGGTTGCCCCAAGCTGAGCGTGAACACCAGGGTGACCCCAATGCCAATGCTTCCATTCCAGATGCCGGCAGGATGGCAGGCACTGGGAGGTCCTCTGCCCACCCCAGGTGTGGAGCCACCCCGCAGCATTCCCTCTTCTGGGCACAGGGGCAGGACAAAAATGCCTCTTGAGATAACATGGGTGCCGGGTCCCGTCAGCTGCTGAGCTGCTGTGTCCATTTTTAGCCTGGTCTCCAGTTACCAGCCACCTCCTCCAGCTGCCTCCAAAGATAGGCAAAGCCACCTCCCTATGCCTGGGCTGGAAACTGCCGGGAAGCAGATGGGAGGTCACAGGCAGGGATGAGACTGGTGGGATATTTGTGGAAGGAGTGAAGGACGCTGTGAGTACACCTCAGCTATGGCGTTGCTGTGCTACAACAAGGGCTGTGGGCAGAGGTTTGATCCTGAGCACAACGCCAAGGGTAAGTGGGCTCATCCACCTTGCACTGGGGTGAGTGGGAATGCATGCCACTTTCCCAGTCTGCAGCCCAAGCTGCCAAGCAGGGCTGAGCTGAGCCCAGTACAGGCAGCCCACATGGCAGGAGCTGGCTTAGGAGCTGCCAGGCATCAGAGGTGCCTTGTGGGCAGGATTGTTCCTCATGAAATGTTCTGCCTGATCGCCCTTTTCAGATTCCTGCCTGTACCACCCGGGTGTCCCCATCTTCCACGATGCCCTGAAGGTGAGTAGGGCAGGAGCCAGGCTGCAGCTGCAGGGGGGGACCTCGTGCCTGGAGGGACTGCCCGCACCTGACCACTTTGTCATCTCCCGGTGCCTAGGGCTGGTCTTGTTGCAAGAAACGCACAACAGACTTCTCCGAGTTCCTCTCCATAAAGGTGAGTGACCTGCCAGCCCAAATGCACCCACTGCTCCTCTGTCCTCTCCTCCTCACCGCTGCCCTGCCCTGGCCTGGCCCAGCCCCATCCCATGCCAAGGCTGCCCCCTTCGCCCTGCTGGGTGGGGATTTCCTATCTGCTGCCCAGGAGCCTGCAAGCAAGGGTGCTGCTCCCAGGGTGTGGGGCAGGCGGTCCCAGAGAAGGGTGTCAGAAAGGGCTGAGATCCCCCACCAGGATCCTGTGGGATGAGGACAAATGCCCCAAGTGCCAGCACAGCTGTGAATGTCTGGGCTGTCCGGGCCAGGGGGAGGGAGGCAGCAGAGGCCCAGGGATGTGAGGGAGACTTGGTGCCCTTCAGCTGCCAGGCTGGGGTGCAGCAAAGCTGAGACCTCTCTGCCGTGGCACCAGTGAGGCTGCCACACCGTCCCTGGGAATCCCTGCAGACATAGCCCCTGCCTTGGTGCGGGGTCAGAGCCCATCCCTGCAGGACACAGAGCCACCAGACCACGGGAACTCACAGGGTTTGGGAGCAGCTGCCAGGTTAGGGAAGGCAAAGCAGGCATCAGGCTTGCCTCTGCTGCTCAGGGATGCACAAAGGGGTTTCACAGCAAGGAGAAGCCCCCTGAGCCTTTCAGCCAAAAGGAGACCTCAGATGAGCTGAAGGCCAAACCAGTGCAGGAGCTCATCATCCAAGGACCAAAATCAGCTGAGAAGATGCAGCGGGAAAGACCAAGGTGAGACAGCCTCAGCTAACAGTGTTGCCCTGCCATGCTGCTTCTTCTGCATGTGTCTTGACCTGCTGCTTCCTCAAGAGAGGCAACAACACTTAAATTGCAAAAAAAACCCACTTGGCTTTTGCTGCTGCTGTTTCCCAGCTCTGATGAGCCTAGACAACTGCTGCCAATTAAAGTATCCAGGTCTCTGGAGCAGGCACTGGAGAAACTGAACCTGTCCTCCAAGGACGAGTCACCTGAGGGCAGTTGCACAGGTAGCGATGAGCTGATGGGTGGCAGTGGGGTTGCATGTGGCAAGTTCAGCATGGGGTTTTGCACGGCAGGTTCAGCACGGGATGGCAGGTGTGTGCTCAGCCACCTGCAAATCCACAGAGCTGCACCTTGGAGGTACATTGCAATGGGCTGTGCTCAGGGGCCGTCTTGTGCGAAGCTCGGGAGCTGGGAGTGGGGCTGTGGGGAAGGTCTGGGGGCAAGCATGGATGGAGTGTTCCCCAGGGTGAAGCTGTGTTGTTCTCACAGGGGAGGCGGCTGCCCAGGTGAGAGCTGGCAGCACCTGCAAGAATGCAGGCTGCAAGGCGGTAAGTACCGGGCAGGGTCCCATCTTTGCACGGTCTGTGCCACACGGCCAGGAGCATTGCAGATCTGGTGCGGTGGCTTGTGTCCCAGCTACCATCAGGTGTGGGGCAGGGTGCCAGGTGGGTTGGAGGTGGCAGTGCCCATTCGCTCCGTATGCTCCTGCTCATCCCATCCCTGGAGTGGCTGCCTCTGTCACCTCCCAGCCATGTTCCTGCAAGAGGCTTCCAGATTCCTGGACTAGTGGTACATTTGTGTTTCACTGCTGCTAATTGCTTGCAATGAAATATAGCACATGTTCAGGATATGGGCCTATAGGTAAAGTGCACGTAGAATAATTCCCACCTGCATTTAATTAACGCAGCACAGCCCACTTCCTATCTTGCCCCAAGACTGCCTGTCTGCCTCAAGGCACGTGCCGGAGGGACCAAGCTGCAGAAGGGCCAGCATGCTTGGAAAGCAGCAGGGAAGGGAGCAAGCAGGGAGCAAAAGGTGGGAGGTGGATGAGGACATGAGACTGACATGCTCTGGGAAGGAGGGGAAAGGGCAGGATGGATAAACAGCCCCTTGCACCTCAGAATGTGTTTCTGTGGTGTGCAAACTTGCCCGTTGTCCCTGTGCTGCCCAGTGGCTGGGCTGGGACCAGGCTGTGTTTGGGAGAGGGCGTATGGAAGGGCTGCTGCTGTGGTTGGGGGGATGACACTGGGGTCCCGGTGCAGGTGGGGTGGCTGCCTTGCTGGCAGGGAGCAGAGACCAGTGCCAGGCTGCCAGCTAGGCATAGTCCCAGAGGAGGTCCTCACAGATGCTGGACCCAGTGAAAGGGTGATGCTGGGCATCGTGCTGTGCCCTGTGCAGGGATGGGCACCGATGGGTGGATGCCTGGCTGTGCTGTGCTGTGCCAGAGGCACAGCCAAAACTTTCCTCTGCTTCTTGCTCCACAGATCTACCAGGGCCCAGATTGCAACACAGAGGTTTGTGTTTTCCATCCTGGCATTCCTGTCTTCCACGAGGGGTAAGAAACAACCTCTTACCAGGGAGCAAAATGACCCTGCTGAGGGCTGAAATTGCTGCATTGCAAGGCTGGGTGGCCTCAGCCGGTGCAGTTGCGGGTGAAACCCCCCCCCCCCAGCAACAGGTGGGCAGGGGGAGATGCTGGTTCCGAGTTCCTCTCCCCCACCACCCTGAAGTCTGCTGTGGTCCCCTCTCCTGCTCCCGTGGGTGCTCCCTGCTCAGGTCACCCTGCTCTCTCCAGGATGAAGTACTGGAGCTGCTGCAAATTCAAAACGACGGACTTCAGCACCTTCCTGGAACAGCCGGGCTGCAGAACTGGGAAGCACTGCTGGACAGGGAAGGGGGTAAGGGGGCTCTTGGCAGCGGTGACTTGTGTGAGCAAAGTGCCATTACTGACACCTGAGGAGTGCTCCTTCCCTGGCTCTGCATTCACATGGGTTTCTGCATTTAATTCTCTTAATTTTCATAATTGCTGACAGATGACTGTGCAGGGTTTGAATGCTTAATCTTCACCCATCTGCTGTTTAAAATGCATCTCCCTCATTCACAAAATGTGTCAGCTCTCAGCCCCAACGGGCAGATGTATAGGAAGCTGAGTGAGGCAGGAGCTGGCCCCAGGCACAGCGTAGCCAGCGCTGCAGGCTGCTGCACAGGGGGAGGCAGCTAAGCATGGGAAAAGCCTTGCAAAACACACCAAAAGTTTTGAAACGTGAATGCAGATGACTGAATTTGGTTTTAACGAAGCTTTCGCTCTGCAACTGCTTCCCAGGAGGGACCTCATCTACAATAGCGACACAGTGGTGTGGCAGGGTAAGGGGGCGAAGACCCCAGTTCCCAATATTTAGTGTGTGCGTATGCATGTGTAAGTTTCTCCAGGGAAGCTCCTGGCTGGAAACAGGCTTGAGCTGGGAAAGTTGCAGCAAAGTGGCCCAGGATAACCCTGAAAGTCTGAGTCAGCACTACTCTGAGCAACACCCTCTGAGCCCAGTCTGTTCTTTATCCTGGAGAAGAAAACTTATAGTGGATGTAAAGGAGGCTGCAGTGAATGTACTGTGATGTTGTGATGCAGATGGTTTGTGC
This sequence comes from Falco rusticolus, assembly GCF_015220075.1. Classification (NCBI taxonomy): domain Eukaryota; kingdom Metazoa; phylum Chordata; class Aves; order Falconiformes; family Falconidae; genus Falco; species Falco rusticolus. Next base: position 13,002,096 of record NC_051200.1, on the reverse strand, counting down.
TAATTGTCACCTGAGTTTGGGGCTGGGGTTCCTCCTGTGGTGTTTCTCTGGCTGGTAATGTTGAGGGCTGCAGTGGGTCTGTCTCCTGGTGATGCTCAGAAATGTCTAGTGGAGCCAAAGCTGCCTGTGGCACAGATGAGGTGGGATCCCGTGGGAGAAATGTGAAATGTGCCCCTTTGGGGCTCATCTATGTGCCACATTTAACATGGTGGCATGATTCATGTCCAGCAACAGCTCCTGCGCTGCCCTCCAGACCAAATTTCCTGACTGCATAGTGCCTGTGAGCTTGGGCATAGGAGAGTGACTCTGGAACAAGAAGGGGGATGTCTCTGGTCTTAACACCTCCTTCTGGAGCAACCCCAAGCACAGGACAGATGCCCGATGTTGCATGGGACAGCTTGGCAGGGGCTGCCCACCATTGCATGAATGATGTCCCCTCAAAAACCTGATGAAAGGCAGAGTTTGATCTTGCTTAGTTGATGCTAACCTCAGCCAGTGCTCTGTGAAGATGTGTGAAGAAGCATCCTCCGGCACAGACAGCCCCTCTGTTTTGGGGTGTATTTGGGCTAGATGCCATGCCGTGATAGATTCCTCTCCCCAGCAGGACAAGAAGGCGGTGTCAAGCCGGCAGGACTGGCACCAAACCAATAGCCAGGTGGTGGTGACTGTCTATGCCAAGAACCCCCTGCCTGCCCTCAGCAGCGTGAAAGCCAACCGCACTGTGGTGAGTGGGGTGGGCAGGGCTGTGCTGGGGATGCACACTTCTGTGGCACCTGATTTTGGTGAGCCAACAGCCAGGAGCTGGCCCTCATTGATAGCCTCTTTGGTCTGTTGCTGCACTGCCTACCTGCTGTCCCCAAGCTGACAGCCCAGTGGCATCGCTGCTGCTGCAGCAGCATCTGCCCTACCACTCTGGCTTAGTGGCTTTCAGCCTCAGTGGGTGGCTCTGCTGGCCTCGAATCCCTCGACTGGTGGCAGAGGTGAACCTGGCATGCTCTGAAGGGGGTGAAATGCTCCCAGGTGCTGAGGCCATTGCAGGGCTGTTACACTGGCTCCAGTGTGTGGGATGCATTACGATGCTGGAAGTCAGCTGCATTGCCCCAGGGAAGAGCTCTGGCAAGTGTTGTGCTATCCATTCAGATAATTTTCTGTTGATCTTTCAGCTTGAGGTTCATGTCATCTTTGAAGGGAATAAGATTTTCCAGACAGAACTAGATCTCTGGGGGGTAAGATCCTGTTTACTTTGATTTCTGTGTGCCAATAGTCTCTGTGGGGCTGGGCTGCAATGCTGTGAGGCAGCCTGTGCTTGCTTTTGCTCCTGGGCCAGGTCACCCAGGTACCAGCATTTATAGCCATCTCTGCTAGGAAATGCCTTAGGGCTTGTGAGGAGGGCTGTTTCGGAGGCTGCTGGTGGCTGCACCAATCGATCCTGCACCAAGAACAGAGCTGTACGTTGCTGCTGGGTCTGTAGGTGTGCTGGGTTTGGTCCCAGACTGCCCCAAAGGGTCTTTGGCCCAGCAGGTCCCTCTCCCCTACTGCAGTCCTGCTGTGCCTGCAGGCAGGCGGTGGTGTGAGGGGGAGACACAAGCTCTCTTGATTTCTCAGCTGCTTGCTGGCTGTGGAGCAGTGAGACTCCAGAATTTGCATGTACATTTCTTGGCTTTATTTCTGGGGTGTGCTGCCTGCGCCTGTGGCAGCAGAGCGTGCCGCTGGGTGCGGGTATGGCTGTGTCTCAGCGCAGCTCGCTGCCGTGGGGAGAGGGCTGTACCGCAGCTGTGTGCGTGGCTGTGGCTAGCTGAGCTCTGTGCCAGCACTGTCGTGCTGCTCAAACGGAACACCCTGAAGCTCAGCTGGAGCCCGGGTTTCATCCCGCTCCATCTCTTGGCTCATTTCTTCTCCTCTGGTAGGGCTCTGCCAGTAAGGGAAAGGATGAGCACATGCTCCTTGCCCTCCCGTGCCCAGCTCACTGCAGCTTTCCTTCCCTCTGTCTAGGTCATCGAAGTAGAGAAAAGCTTTGTGACCATGGTCCCTACCAAGGTGGAGATCACGCTTTGCAAAGCCAGCCCTGGCTTGTGGGCCAGGCTGGAGCACCCCCAAAGCAGGTTGCACTCCTGTGACGGGCAGGAGAAGGCAGCTGCCAACGCAGAGGAGCCCGGGGCAGTGCAGGAGGAGGACTCAGATGACAGCTTGAGTTGGTCAGAGGAGGAAGATGAGGAGCTGGAGATGGGAACACCGAGCAACTGACAGTCAAGTGCTTCAGCAGCTGAGCGGTGCTGGCTCCTGAGCTGCTGGGGACCTTGGCACCAGCTCCGGAGTAGCAGATCCAGCCCTAAGCCACATGCACGCTGCAGCGTGCCCTCTCCCCTGTCAGAAGGGGCAAGGAATAAAAATCCAGAGCAAAGGTTATACTTTGAAATTCCTGACAGGCGCTTAAGAAACACCAGTGGGCCGAGCCCATGTGTCTCTCCCTCTGCTGCGCCCGGCCAGGGCAGGACAGCGGGAGGAGCCCCCGTGTCGGCACCTCGGGCACCGGGGAGCCACAGCCCCGTGTTCCGCCCGCCCCTGGCACTCCCGGCGGAGCAGAGATCCGGGGCAGCCGGGTGCGCGGGCTGGACCGCCGCCGCCTCGCTCCCTCCGTGACGGGGCTGCGGCACCGGGCCCGGGGCGCTGGAAGACGGGACGGCGGCTCGAGGGAAACGTCGGTGGCTCCGCAGGGACTCGGCGTCCTCCTCCGCAAAGGCCTTGGCAGGGGAGAGGCCGGTACCGACCAAGCGGCGGGGGACCAGGAGGCCGGGGAAGCGGGGTGTCCCCGGAGGGGGTTCGGTTCTGGCGCCTCCCGGCGCTGGGCCGGGGGGCGGCGGGCGCCACTCACCGCCTGCAGTGCAGCACTCGGGTACCGAACCCCGAGCGCCGGAGCGGGCCGCGCCCGCCCCCCGCCCCTCGCGGCGGCGCCCCCTGGCGGGCCCTCCGGGCACGGCGGTGGGTCACAGGGCGCCTGCGCGGCGGCGTGCGCGGGGCGCGTGCGCGCGGCGGCGGCGGTAGCGGCAGGGGCGGGCGGCGGGGTGCGGCCGGGTCGAGGGTCCGCTGCCGTCACGGGAGCGGTGGCTGCCGGCGGCGTGAGAGGTGAGTGCGGGGCCGGCGGCGCGGAAGGGCGGCCGGGCCGGGGGGCGGCGGCGGCGGCGGCGGCGGCGCGGGGCCGGGGCGCGGTGCCGGGCGGCGCCCCGGGCTCCCCACATGCGGTGGCGGGCCCTGAGGGGCCGTGAGGCGACCGGAGGCGCGCTGGCCGCGGGCCCGGTGGCGGCGCGGCGGCTTCGGCGGGCCCGGGCCTCCCGCCTGGCTGCGCGCGTGTCTCCTCAGCGGGGCGGGCGGGCGGCGGCCGGGCGGGCGGCGCTGGGCAGGAACATCCCCGCGTCCGGCCGCGCCGCCCTCGCTGTCAGGGGGCGGTGGCCCGGGGCCGGCGCCGGCCTCTGCTGGCCGGGAGCTGCGGCGTCGCCTTCCCGGGGGGGCTGCTGGCCCGCTGCCCGCGGCACCTGCCCCGCTGGGGGGCGGCTGGTACCGCGGGGTGGAAGGGCGAGCCGAGGAGCGGCGGAGCGGCCGGCCCCAGCCGCAGGGCGCGTTCGCTCCGCTCGCAGGGGCTGCGGGGGGGGCCTGTCCCGGCTCCTGCGCTCGGCGGTGCTTGTGGAGCTGAACGTGGCCGGGGAGCCCGAGGGTGCTGAAGCCGTGGGGGAGGGGGGATGTTTCGGAACAAGCTTATCTGTGGCACCATCTCTCACCCAGGGACGTGGGGGAAGCCGGCGTGGCCCCGCGGGCGAGTCCTGCGCTCCCCTCTGCTGCGGGGCGAAGGCTGGGCAGGGCTGTTCCCAGCCAGGCCCGTGCTGATCCCTGTTAGGAGCACTGTGACAAATTTAAGGTGACCTCTGCTCCCAGCAGATATAATAAAAGGTTGGCATATGATGATTTAGCCTTTTCTAAAGGTTTCTTGTTTCAGTGCTGAAAGTGAATTTTCCTTTACAGGGGTATATAAGAGTAGTCATACTTGGTTTACTCTCTAAAAGCTGCCAGATTCTGGTCTGGGGAAGAGTAGAGCACGGTGGTGACCTAGAATACTCTTGAGTGCTGAAGGGTTTCAGGAGTTACAGGTATTGTTGTCTCATTTACCAGCCGCTACAGAGCTCTCTTTCATAAGTGTAACGGTTCTTTTCTTGAGTCCTGTGAACTTTCAGTATTTGTAACATCCTGTACTGAGGAATTCCTAGCTTAACCTCAAACCCTGAGAAGCAGTGGTACCTTTTGCTTGGTTTGAACCTCCGTCTTTCTGATTTAATTTGATGTCTCTTTGTTCTTTTGTTAAGACCCAGTGAATTGTTGGTATCTGTTTACTCTTTATAAACACTCGTGATTCCCATCATATTTACTCTGAGTTATAAAAAAAGCTTTAAACGCTTTTGTTCTTTACGTGTATCCTGTGCTTGCAACATGTGTCCTGCGCTAGAGTGCGGTGCTCCTTGTGCCAGCATCACTAGCTGTGCGCTCTTTGTCCCAAACTTATTTTTTGATTTTAAAAAGTTTACATTCTTCCTGTGTCAAACGTAAAATACAGAGCTTAAAGGCTGTTTGGCCAGTTTGCCAGTGTTCAACTGCACACAAGTTTTTCTATAGGGAGCTTATGAGACGTATTTGGCGGTTTAGCTTACAAAAAAAAAAAAAGATGCTTTTAAATGTTCTTTGAAGGAACTTTACTGAGATCTTGGAAAAACAATGAAATACACAGTTTGCAATTAGGAGGAGGAAACTGAATACACAGTTTGATTTGCTTACATGATGAGGCTGTGATTCTTTTGGAGTCTGAAGTGTTTTCACACTGTTTGGTATCACATAAAGATCCATGCCTTTGCAAGGTGTATTTTATTTTTCTTTTTTTTTATTTCCCTATGACTGTATGTGTAAATCTGGCAGACTGCTACGACGCTCTTTGTCGCTGGTAACTTCTGCTCGCTTTTTAGAAATGCAATACTTGATGCAAACGAGACTGGCAAGTATTGCAATATTGTTGTGCACAAATGATGATACAATATACACTAAGTGCACACTTTAACTCATGTTTTAATTGTGTCAAAAATATTTAAAGGTACTTTTGAAAACTGTTGTTGATTGACCAAGTATATTTTTTGTTTGGCTGGGTTTTTGGCTGGGTTTTTTTACTCCCTAGTGAAATCTGTAGGCGGCAGCGTAGAAATCAAAGGGAATGAAAAACGTGTGGGGGCTTTTTTCTCGAGGAAAAAGCTTAGGTTTTCCTGGTATACACGTTGCCCTTCAAATACAGCAGTGGCTTTGTTGTGGCTTTTCTTAAAAATAAAGAACATTTGGAGTGCCAGGTGACAAAAGATGACGGGAAGATAGACTAACAGGGTTTTTTTCCACCTCAAACAGGAATCAAGGGTGCTTTAACTGGATTTATCATTCATCCTGCAATGTGCTTAATGTGCCTCTTCACAGAACCTCATGCCTGAGGTACTGTATTTTTTTCCTTTTAGCCAGCAGTAATGAATAAGGCCTTGACAGAATCTGTAAAAGCTAGGAAGGATATGTGTTGCTCACTTTTTATGAACTGACTGTGATATCCAGGACCTCTGCAAGTTGCTTGTACCACCCAGGAGGTGTGTAGTGGATCTGGGCACAGAACCCTGAAGTCTCACCTCCTAGTCTTAGACCTTTACTGTGTTAACCCTCGAGGTGTGTCAGGGTCACTTGTGTTCAAATAAATGGCAAAGGGTAGCTGTCTTGGTGAATCCATGCTTTTGCATGGGGTTGCAGAAGGAAAATAAAGTTTAATACTCTGCAGCTTTTGATTAAGGCAGGATACATGTTATATTCATATACTGGGGATTCAGGTATCTACTGAAGTCCTAGTTTTTAGTTTCTGTATAGCTGTATGGGTGCACCTCGGTGTAGTGTTATTTCACAGCTGTGCAGCTGTTCAGGTGCTTGTTTCTAATGCCCTTTGGGTATGTATTATCCAATAAACATAATCTTGGATTCATAGAATTTAAGGTCATTGATATTTGGTCACTAATATTGTTGCTTTTATATAAAATTTGGAGTATGAGTGGCCGTAGTAAGAGTGTTGATGCACTGAGGTTGAGGTGCCTGAATACCTCATGTAGACCACTTTGTTTTCACTGTGGTTCCCTAAGAAATACTGCTTACGTGGTAAATCTTATGTGTGTTTCATCCCAGGAAAAAAAACAACCCAATTTTAAATCAATAAACCCAATTTCAGCCTAATTTGACAAGGGTGGAAGTTTCAAAAACATTATATAAAAGGTTTTGGGTGGTTTCTTTTATTTCATTGAAACAGCTTTTTGTGCCAAAAGGGATAAGACCCTCCTAGCATTCACACTGAGGGAACAACCAGCGAGAATTGCACTCTTGTTAAGCATCAGTAATGTGTGCATGGGAGCTGAAACTCTGATCAGAGCTCTGCAGAAAGCGAGGTTCTTCAGTTCTCGTGTTCACATGGACCTCTGGATTGTGGACTGCTATGCTGCTGAAATCTGGCTTGGCTTGGTTTTTTTGGTTTTTGTTTTTTTACAACCCCCCCCCGGGTGCCACTGTGTTTTGCTTCTCTTGCAGGTGTATGGCAGGACAGAAAGTGGTGTGAAAACTTTGAAAGGCACTGAGAAGTCCAAGTAGGTCATTCCATTGCTGAATGGTATTAGGGATGAGGTCTCCTATTTAACTTTTTTTACTCTTTCTTGGCATGCATTCTAAAAGTCTGGCAGTTGTCTATTCATTTGGCGCTTGCCTAAAAACAATGGTGAGTAAGTTGAGCTGTTGTGGAATGGTAACACGGTCTTGATTAAATTGCAGGGAGCCCTTTTACTTGTCAGGTCTGGTGGCTAAGCTGCACACATGAAAAAATTTTTAACTCCTTTGCATGGGTGAGGATGGTAGGATATACTTAGAACTGCCCCACCCACCCAATTCATTATTGAAAGTTTCTGCCTGACTTCACGTATCAGGTGGACAGAGTGAATCATCTCTGATCTAGTTTTTGTGACTGAAAGATGAGCAATTAAGTCATTTAGATATCTTAACTTCTGCTTGCTCCTGATAAAGCAGTATCAAACTTCTGAGCCTGCAAGACATTGATCAAAGGTGGTGGCTGAACAAAACAACACAGCTCAGTACAGATGATTTTGGCTGAACTCCTTGTGTGTTTTCTGCTAGTTTTTGGCCAAAACAGGGCCATATCCAATCTGGAAAGACAGATATGGAAGACCTGACAAACTGTGAAAATGGGGTTATCAAAGAGCAATATCAAAACTAAAATCCACCTAACAAAGGGGCATCTGGTGTTAACGTAGCAAGGGCAGAGACATACCCTGCTATGAAGTAATTCCTCTGCCAAGAATTTTTCGAAGCGCAGGAAGTATTAAAAGCATAAATCTAGAAAGCCCTAGAAGAATTCAGGTTCATGTTTCCTCTCTGTTTTCTGTCACTGTTTTCTCCCTTCTCTCAGTAGACAGGGAACTTTCCTTCAGAAGGGTTAAAGAAAGGATCTAGAAGTTTTTTCTCTCCTACAAAAAAATATTGATGCAACATGAAGTTATGATAGCTTTGTGAGGGGGGGAAGTGGAATCCAAATAGTGAATTTCCCCAGCAGATTTCTGGCTGGGTAACAGGAGAGCGAGCTGTCCATGTTAATAATACCAGAAAATACGTAATTAGGTCAGAACAGGAGCAGCTCTCCTGATGATGTCTCAACATGTCAATTGGAAATCTTGCACATTCCAAAGGAAGTGCCAGGTGTGCAGGCAGTGAATGCAGACTTTGTAGTATCTTTTGAGAAGGAAACTAACTCAAACAGGAATGCCAGTTTCTCGCAGGCAGTGATGGACAAGATAGAAATAACTCTAATTACATATTTTTGCTCAACACTTCTTTATGGGGTGATTGGATTTGTTTTTTGGTTTTTTATTCTTTGAAAATTATTCCCATTCTGCTGTGACTGATAGAACTCTTCATGTTCTGATGATCTTAACTGTAACAGAAGTCCTTTCTCTAAGCAACCCAAATTACCTCTTACTACTGTAGACTTTCCATTCACTCCTTTTTCTCGCTGAGTAACATTTAAACTTGGCTTTGAAGCTTATGCCCAGCTTTCTGTTTCTAAATTCTAAGTCTTGTTTTTAATGTGTTGACATGTTAATTTGTATTTTTCTCTTATTCAGTTCTTGTTGCCTGTTGTACGTCGAGTTTTTCTCTCTAAGGTTTTCCCCAAAAATTGTTTTGAAGTTCAGGAAAAAAACCAAAAAAACCAAACCAAACCCAAACAAAAAAATCCCAGACAAACCCTAAACCAATTTTCCTGCTCTTAATAATGTTTGTTGGTAATTTTGTTTTCAGAGTATGTTTTTTTTTTTCCCCAGCATATATTTATATTCAAATACCATGCATCGCCAAGTTCAAGGGTGCTTGAGAAACAGAAAGATTTTTCCATGCAGATTTCAACCCCAGCTTCTTGCTATCTTATGAGAGTTTTATTGCTAGGCAAATTGTTTACAGGAAAAAATAGAGATTTCATACATTTTGAACAAAGCGGTATGTGGATTTAATAGAAAAGGCCTGATGGCGGTAATATTGTTTGCTTGGTTGTGTCTTACATTAATAAAACCTGTGTCTTCCATAATGTAAATCTTTAACCAAACTACACCTGCTCGCAGTGTACAGGTTTGAGGGGTGTAGGAGCTTCTTTCTACTCTTTTTTTGCTTAATTTGTCTAAATTTTGTTTTTCAGTACTACAGCATGTGTATCCTGGTGTTATTTTTTTCTCTGGCATTGTATGTGCCACACATGATTCCTTTCAGCTAAGACGACCTATTTTAAAGGAGCCCTGCAAAAAAGCATACTTAAAAGACTACAAGCTCTAGTTGTATTTGTGTAGTTCATACTTAGCCTGAGGCCTGGCATGTTTGCATGGAGTTATTTCCTATTGCAAATGTTGCTCTTCTAAAATCCAAGCCTTAGTGAGGTAATTCAAGATACTAATGCTGTGAAAGAGCATGCATGTTCCAGGCTTTTTTGTTACCTTACTACTGTTCTCTTCATCGAAAGCTCTAATAACCTCTTAAAGCCCCAACAACACAACCCTTGGGTAACATGTTTCATTAGAAATCTTAAATCATGTTGACTAAAGCTATTTTAACTGCTGATGGGTATGGGATACATATGGCTTTGTAGTTTACCAATATATGAAACTGCGTGTATTGTCTTGCAATATGGGTGTGATGACCCTCTGGATATCAGTGCCTGGTGTGTGCAGGTAGGGGTGAAATTCTGGGATACCCTGCCTTTCTGTGAAAAGCTCTGGACAGAAATGCATAGAGGTAAAAGCTCTTGGGGGAGCTCGTGGTTTTTGTTTTAAAGAGAGGTCTGTTTCCAAGTCTTTGCCATTTTTATTTATTTTAGGAACTAGGCATATAGAAGGCTTTGTATAACTTGTTCTCCGTGGCATTTTTGTTGCTATAGTTTGAGTTTTTATTGCATGTTATAAACATGCAGAATTTTTTTTTATAAAAAAGCAGAACCAGCTGACTTAGTTCTGCCATCTCTGTGATGCTACTTCTTACTGATCAAAATAGCAGTCTGTTGCATAGGTAGTTAATTTGGAAAATAATTTCTACCCTGGAATTGTTGGTTACCATGAAGGTTTCTAGCACAGCATCTTCCGATACTTCAGTGGTTTGCAGTAAATGCAGGAATTAAGCTTTAAAATCTCTCTGTGCTGCAGTCCAGTGATGATTTGGCAGCAGTTGCAGTGTGTGGTGTTCCTCCCCCATGATTCACTTCCACCATATGCTACCACTGGCTTGGTTGTACCAACACAGTTGATTGTGGTACTTCTTGGTAAACTGGATGAAACAACTCCTCACCCTTTTTCAGTGTGTGGTCACAGCTTAGGAGGTGGCGTGCTACCTCGGTGGGAAGGGGAAACGTGATTTGGAAACTTCTGAAGGCAGCCTTGCTGCTGGAGAGACTGTGGCAGTGTCTCAAAGCAGGTAGTGATCTGCCCTACACAGACAGCAGCAGTAGGGACTAGGATGGTGAGTTAACAGTTACATCTTAAGGTACAGCAGTGCTATGGTATTAAAATACACCTGCCTTTCTGTCACTGTCTGCTTGTAGCATTAGAGCCTTTGTGTTCTGGAATATTATGTTGTATTGTATGCTGCCAGTAACAGTGGTCAACCTTTATTAATAATACAATGCTAAAAATGTTGAATTTGTGACATTTTACATAGTTTTGTTTTACAAGGGGTTTCAATTTTGGGGTTTGCAAAATGCCTGAAATGTTTCTAAGCCTCTAATTTGATAGAACTTACCTTTTTTAAAAAATTTTTCTTCTTTTTTTTTTTTTTCTCTCCCTAGCCCTGTTAAATGAAAATCTTGGTACAACTGTTCTGGAATAATATATGCAGTCCTGCTGTCAGCTTTTGATGGTCAGTGCTGTTCTTCATTTTACTGATACCTTTACAATATGCAGTTGCATACACATCTCTTTACATTTGACTGGAGCCTTTAAATGGAATGACTGATTTTTTTTGCTGTATGCTGAAACTCACATCTATGCCTTTCTGCCAAAGCTCAAAAGTTTTTGCCAGATTTCATTTCAGGTGATTCATGTTTTAGAAATCTAATTCCTGCCATTTTCGAAAAGGGTAAACTGCTTCTGCATCTTCTTTCAGCTTGTTTTCCTCCAAATTTTTCCCCTCCGATGTCCTGCTGGGTCTTTCTGGACAAGGTTTCTGCACTGCTTCTCACCAGTGATTGGTTTTCAATAGTGTGTGTGTACATACATGGATACTTCCTTAAGAACTGCATGTTGTAGTGACCACAGTCTGTATCACTGGAGTTGCCTGTTAGGGCTTTGTACCAAAACTTAAGGTAGTCTGTTTTCACTTAGTACAGCAGAATCATGTGTGTTCCCAGTGGGAAGACAGCAGGATATGGATATAGATAAAGACTGTCAAAAAGGACAAAGCTAAGACTTAAATAGGAATGAGCTGTTGATTTGTTTGGATGGTCTTGAAGAGAAAGTTGAAGGAAGGGGGTCTCATAAGTTTTAGAAGTGAAATACTTCACTATTTCTCCTTTTTATATGTTCCTTTTGCTATTTTGATGGTTTTGGAGCTGTGATCTTTCTGGAATATGCAGTATAGTTCCTCCCACTGTTTGTTTCTTCTCTTTGAAGCAGCGTATTTGCTGCTGGGTGCAAGTTGAGGATTACTGATCGTACCTCAAAGGCATTTGGGTGAGAAGGCAGATGCAAGTTCCTTCTTGTTCAGGCTGGCAGTGGAAGCTTTAGCATACAACAAATGACTGCTTATATTCCATGCTATTTCCAAAGTTCCTGCTGTTCATATGATGAAAATTTGGAATGAATTGAGTTTTAGGCTATATCCATTTGATTATCAAACCTACTCTTCACTTTACCAGGAAATCTGACATTTAAGTGTCAAATATCTCCTGTAACAATTCCCCAGTTTGCCTAGGAAAGCTGTTTGCTGATCTTTTACAGCATGTATTTTTCAAATACTCGGTATAAGCTTTCTTTAGTTTGGCTGAAGCCTATTAAGTTCTGCTTGTTCTGTCACTGATTAGTGAGAATAATCTGTTCTTGGCTTCTTAGAAAAATTCTTTATGTATTCTAATCTGGGTACTATGGCTAGTTATATTTCAAAGAACAGCTTTTCTGGTATGTGCTACTTTATGGAGCTTTTATCTGGTGTCCTCTAATGCAGTTTCTTGATGTCTGATTAATTCTGAATTGAGTGAATTATTATAGTAAACAGTAGCAGTGCAGCCCAGCACAAGTATTTTGGTTTATTATATAATTTTTTGACCTTTCTTTACGCTAAAACTGTTTAGGCAGGAGACTATGTAGACGAGAAGTGTGAATCTTGGCGTGTGTGTGTACAGGTGTACAGAGGTGTATGTGTGTGAACCTACAAATGACAGAGTATCTTGTTACTAGGTTTGAGGTCATGATCCCTTTCCATTTGCAGGTACCTCTAAGGACTTGTCCCTTTGCCTGTGGGAAACTGACTGGCAGTAAGGCAAGACTGTGGGAATTTGTACTTACATGGTTGGAATGCAGTCACTTGTCACGGAGCTCTCAAGTCATTGCATCTCCATTTCACTATTGTCTTTCTAGCCTGTGAGCTCTTCATAATGGCTTCTGAGACACTGAGTGTGTCTAGCTGTGATAAGAAAGTGTTAGCAACATTAAAAACACTTGCTAAAGCTTATCTTTAAAATGACTATAATTGAGTGTGCTTTTCCTAACATTTTTTTCTTGCTTTGTGCAGGACTTTGTTTCAGGGTAAAGAATGCAGACTATAAAGTGTGTAGTTGTTGGAGATGGTGCTGTGGGAAAAACTTGTCTTCTCATCAGCTATACCACCAATGCCTTCCCAGAAGAGTACATCCCTACTGTGTTCGATAACTACAGTGCCCAAATGACTGTTGATGGCCGGACAGTTAGCCTGAATCTCTGGGACACTGCAGGCCAGGAGGAATATGACCGCCTGCGCACGCTCTCGTATCCTCAAACCAATGTATTTGTCATCTGTTTCTCCATCGGCAGCCCCTCTTCCTATGCAAATGTAAGGCACAAATGGCATCCTGAAGTTTCTCACCACTGTCCAAATGTTCCTGTTCTTTTAGTGGGCACGAAGAGAGACTTGAGAAATGACCTGGAAACAGTTAAAAAGTTGAAAGAGCAAAGCTTGTCTCCCACTACCCCGCAGCAGGGGACTTCGCTGGCTAAACAAATTGGAGCAGTCAAATATTTGGAGTGCTCAGCGCTGAATCAGGAGGGTGTTCGGGAGGTGTTTGCTGAAGCTGTGCGTGCGGTTCTGTATCCTGTGACAAAGAAGAACGCAAGAAAATGTGTCTTATTGTAGTTACCTTGGGTGATGGATGTTCGAAGTTGAATATTGGAGGGTTCTTTAATGAGTTAAATTGAAGATTTGCATCTTGCACTAACAGCTCTAAGCAGAAATGGTTTATGCAACAAATATTCTTGCAGTCTTACTGCTTCAGGGATACTGAAACAGAACAGTTTGGGTTCCCCCCCGCCCGCCCCCCCCCCCCCAACTGAGAGGTCAAATATCTACTTTATTTCTAAAGTTCTGGTCTTCAGCTTCTCCAGGTATCACTTGGCTTCTGTCTTTATTTAGTGGAGGAAAATAGAAGAAGGGACTGCTTTGAAGCCAGACTTCTTTACTACGTAGCTGTCAGTTACTAGATTTTGCTGAAAATAGCAAATTCTGATAACTTGGCTTTAAGTGTAGCTGCTGCTTTTCCCATCGCTTATTTACTGATTGAATTGGTTTTACAAACAGAAGTCTGGCTGTCCAGTTGTTTTAATTTGTCAGTTTAAAGCTTGAAAACAATTTGTTTACATGCAAAAATACCTGAGATATTACTGAGATTCACCTTATAGTGAACTGTGATCGTTTATACGCAGAGTTAGTATAAGGCATGTTTAATGCAATGAGCAGGACCCAGGGAACACCTGCATTTGTTAATAGAAGCAGGAGCTGATTTCTTCTGATAAAAGGAACTTAGAATAATGATGAGTCACTCAAATGAGTGATTTTTTTTCATACTTTTGAATTGGAGAGGTGGAAGAGTAATTTAGATGCAGGTCTTCCATAATCATCTGAACTGAGTTTATTTCACTCTCCAAAGAGGCTTTGCACCCTGAGAATAAAGTTAACAGTCATCTTCTCGGACTGACTGAGGTAGTTGGGATGACACTTATCAAAATGGCATTTTCAGTGTCATCCCTTTGATGAATCCCAGAGACTTGATAGCAGCCCATTTGTTCTTGAGGAATTCATTGCTTAAGTCCCTAATGTTTTTGGGGCCACAACCTGAGATTTTTACAGCAAATTCCTTTATTGGTTTTCTGGGAGAATACTGACAGAAAATTTGGAGTTTCTATTTACAGGAACCAGAAACCCTTATTTTGTCCTGGCAACTCAATGATGGTTTCAGTTTAAGTTTTTAACTGTTAGCCAGGCACTGGATAGGTTTACCTGGACAGTTTTTCTTCCCTACTAGGTGATCAGTTATTATAAACTCTTTTAACTGAAGGTCTGTTTATGTACTTTTAAACTTTCTTTAGCAGCTTTAGTGAGTGGCAGCTGGCTTTTATTTTCAGGATGTGCACTGTTCTTTATGTGTGATTCCGGGACCAGCTGAGGAGTGAGCGCATGAAACCTTCCTTAGACTTACCCTTACAGCTTGGTGGTATGAAAGCAGCATGCTTCAAAGATACTTTGTGTGAAACCAATGGTGCTGGACTGGGCTTTGTTGTCTGAAGTTGACAGTGCTGTCTTTGTCCGGATGCAGCCTCAATTGGTAATTCAGAACTTGCTTTCTTGTGATTCCCACACATGCAAAACTGCACTGGTGTATACCCTGGGCAGAAAAAAAGCCTCATTTTAGCAAGATAACAGAAAATACATCAACAAGGTTATTGGGGATCTTGTGTTAATTTGACCTTGCTTTATCTGATACGGGCAAAAATACCCAGTGGATAGAAACATTTGTATTTGTGCCCTGATTCCCCTCTTTGAAGAGGATGTGCCTTTCTTCAGCTGGTGTAACTGATGCTGACACTTAACTGCAACTTTTGTATATCTGAGGAATGCTCCTACTGAAACTGCAACCCACAGATTTTAAACTGCAGTTAATCCAAATACTAGTATGTGTGGCTAGTGAACCAACACTGACTTCCAAACATTGCCTGATTGCAGGCAACACCAAAACACCTGTTATGCATGATGTTTGCAGAAGCCTAGAGACTCTGCATATTTTTCTTCACCAAGTGCCATTGCCTGGAGTGTCTTTGCATCTTTTGCACTCATAGAAGAAGTGCTGTTCCAGATGTGGCTCCTATTGCAGTGCCCTGCATGCTGTGAGGGCATAGGAGTATTTCAGTGAGGTAACCTCTACTCACCACGTTCTGCCTTTACTTTAGTAGTAGGCCTTTAGTGTGGGCTTGACTCGCAGGCAGCAATTAACTCTGTGCCTTGTAATTCAAGATTATTTTCTATAGGTAAATTTCAGTAACTGAGTACATAGACTTTATCATGTTTAAAATGTATTTATTTAAGCCAGTGCATGTTTTTTTTTAATGCTGGTCAGGCCTAAATCAACTGTCTAGTTACCCTGGTGCAAGCCCATAACCTTTGCTTCATTCACAGATGTACTTTAAAAGATTTGTGATATCTTTGAACTGCTCTTAATAGACTTAATTTCAACAACAGGCACCTCTTTTTTTTTTTCTACATATATTTGCGATTTTGTACCGAAGCTACTACTGTTTTAAAGTTTTTACTTTTTTACATATTCAGATCTTTGTTGTGCATCTTTTGTGGTTATTCCTAACTGGATTACAATAATTTTGTGAAGAAAACCTTTGAGCAAGTATTATTGCACAGCCCTGACCCTGTTTCTGGAGGCTCACAGAGCAGCCATCCTGGTGTTAACTGGAAGAGAGTATGGTCAGATAAAAGTCAACTACTTAATTTGTTTGAATTGATTACATTATTGATTACATCATGGTAGAACACTTTATCCCCATGTAGATTACCTAATAAATGGGTTGCACAATAGTACTGAGGAGAATAACGCAGTAATGATGAAAATGAGCAGAAAGTGAACTTTGAACTGTCAAAAACCTTTTACTGACTTTGGAGTACCTCATCAATAGCCATTTAGATGCCTTATATTTCTGTTGCTTTCTGCCAGGAGCAAAAGTCCTGCTGGCTGACAGCTGGTTTCCTCCAGCCTCTGCTTTTCATGAGAACGAGCTTCAGGAGCGCACAGATTGAATGAGCTTTTCCATTAGGTGGGCATTCTCAGTCTGTGGTTCAACCACCCCCCTCCCCCATTTCTTGGTGCATTTTATTGTAAGTAGTCCAGTGCTTCAGTCTACAATCCATTCTGTTCCTCCTGCTTTTTGCCTGTGGGTAGGTAAATACAGACTTCATCCAGCCCTGCAGCTGGATTTTGTCTGTTTTCAGGAGATCAGAAAAGGGGTTAAGCTGTGCAGGTTTCCCGAACTGTTCAAGATTCCTCGGTTTATTACTGGATAGAAACCCAATGTGTATGTTTTAATTTGCAAAAGAGACTCTATGCAGAGAGCGATTTTAATCTTTCGGTTTGAATTGTTTCTGAAATACTTATGTTTTTAAATATAGCTGAAGCCATCCACAGGGGAGCTGAGCAGTTCAGGAATTCTATGTCCAAAGGATGTTACGAGGCACGCTTAAATGTCTAAGTGCTTTCTCCAGTTTACAGCTGCAATTATTTCTGTGAAATTAAAACTAGAAGAGCCTCACTGTGCTTTGTCCCCCTGTGCTAAACCTGGCTTTGTGGGAACCTTGGTGCTGCTTGGGCTGCCCCCGGG
This sequence comes from Falco rusticolus, assembly GCF_015220075.1. Lineage (NCBI taxonomy): Eukaryota > Metazoa > Chordata > Aves > Falconiformes > Falconidae > Falco > Falco rusticolus. The sequence goes on along the minus strand of NC_051200.1, from coordinate 12,985,606 downwards.
GAGGCGGCCAGGGCTCATGGGGGTCCCAACCCCCTGGGTGGGCTGCGGGGCCCATCAGCAGTGGGAGCCCAAGACTCTGAAGTGTGGTACTGATACATACACTGGCAACTTGATTTTATACTGTAAAAGTATTTGTATTACAGCTAACAGTTTTAAAGGATGATTATTATTTTTTTTTAAATTATGCAGAATTAAGTTGTAATAAACCTTTCCTCATCTCTCTGGCTGTCGTATTAACTCACCCTGCTGTTTGTAACGCACCTGTTCTAAACGTAGTTCTTTCCTGTGGAAAGCCAGACCCCGTTTCTTAAACGCAATAAACGATTTTTCGGTGAAGGCCGGAGCCTCCGCGCTTCCTTGGGGCGGGCCGGGCCGCCGGGGGGCGCTGCGGGGCGCGGCAGGCGGGGCGGGGTTTCCCGCGGGGAGCGCCGGGGTCGCGCTTCCGCTTCCGGGTGGCGCTGGCGCGATGTCAGACTCGGAGAGCGAGGAGGAGGCGGATGGCGGCCGCGCCGAGCCCTTCTCGCTGGCCGGGTTCCTCTTCGGCAACATCAATGAGGCGGGGCAGCTGGAGGGGGACAGCGTCCTCGACAAGGTAGGGCTGTGCCACCGCGGGCCGGGGCCGGGCAGGCGGCTGAGGGCTCGGCCCGGCCTCCCGGCGGAGCCTCCCGGCTGGGACGTTGCTATGGTCTCTGCAGGAATCCAAGAAGCATCTGGCCGGGCTGGGTGTGCTGGGACTGGGCAACCTGATCACTGAGATCACAGCCAGCGAGGACGACAGCCCAGAGGCTGATGGAGCCCACTTGGATGAGGAAGGTTTGGCACTGGGGTGCCCGCGGTTACACATAACAGGGGCTGCGGGGTCAGAGCTCTGCTAGGGAGGAAGAAACACACCCGGGTCATGTGGGGCCGCAAGGAATGTTGTGGTGGTGTCTGGTCAGAGGGCCTCTGGCAAATGCCTTGCCTTCTGCTTCTTGCCAGAGTGAATCCCACGTTCTCTCCTGGTGACTTTTGCACTTCTTCTCTTTCTTTTTTTAATATATTTTTATTTAACTTGTTTCTCCTTGGTTACCAGTCTTTAGGGTAAATTCAGAGCTCTTGAAGCTTTTGGGTGGAACAAGGGGAAGAATACTCTGATGGTTATCATCATGTTAATCAGATGGTTTTGTTCCTCTAAGAAAAGGAAGCATAGGAAAAAAATCATATGTACACGGTGAAGTCTGAAGTTAGCAATATATATATTAGGATAAAGTTTTGTGTGACTGGATTTGTTTTCTTCCTAGGCTGGGTTAAGAGCACAGAGGATGCTGTTGATTATTCGGATATTAATGAAGTGGCAGAAGACGAGAGCCGTAGGTATAAGCAGGCAATGGGCAGCCTGCAGCTGGTTCGAAGACCAGGTAAATGGGATTCACGTTTCAGCTCTAGCTGTAGGAGGTATTTTGGGGCAGTGGGCCCTGACAGTGCCTTTACACAGCTAACGTCATGCCTTTTCACTCCTTGCTTCAAGAACACAATGTAAGGTTTTGTGAAACGGTGTTCATGGGATGCAGCCACTGCCTGGTATCTTACTTTTTTAAAGAGTTAGTTCTTCAGTAAACTACGCAGAAGAGAAACCAGGATCCTCCTTTTGCTCTGGGATCCCCTGCAGAGAATATTCAATACCTGCTCATGTTTTTTAAGCTGTTCTTAGGAAGAGGGTTATGCAGGAGGCCAGGTGCTTCTCAGAGATACTCAAAGATAGACATAAGGTCCTGATCCCTTAGAGAGTCATTTCAATCTTAATATCTCTCTTCTGTTTTACCTTTGAAATCTTGTTCTGAAATGACCTGAGAAGGTACTTTGGTTCTTTTGTTGGTCCTAGGGATCTCTGTCTGGCCTAGAACAGATTTTCAAAAACACGTAGCTTTTCCTTTTCAGTGGCTGCTAGTGTAAATGCTAAATCTTTGCGTATTCCTTAAAGCTGGCTTATGCTTAACCTTTCTGTTGATATATTGTGTTTAGTGGGATGTAATGGTAATTTGGTCTTTGTAACCACATTTTCGTTGCTGCTTTAGCAGCTTTATTTGCTCTGCAAAGTGTGAATAAGGGAGGAGGTAGCAGGAAAGAAAAAAAAAGTATATTTTAAGTGCTTCAGTCATCTTTCTGTCAGTTTGCCTTTTTCTTTCCTTCCCACTCTTTCTTAAATTTCAATCTTGCAAATAAGTTTGTGCAGGAAGCCAAATTTGTAAGTTTTGCATCTAGTTACAAAATGAGAATGGTCTTCTCATCAGGTTGGGACAGGTATGAGGCAGTATAAATGGGAAGGGTGCCTGGTTCCCTTTTATTGCCTGCTTAATATGCAGTCTTGTCTCCTGACTGGTTAGATGATGATGAGGATGATTACGATGCTGATTGTGAAGATATTGATTCCAAGCTGATGCCGCCGCCACCACCGCCTCCAGTACCTGGAAAGAAAGAAGATGAAAAGGATGCAGCATCCACTGGTGAGTGAGGACTTTCTTTCTAGCAATATGAATGTCTGAAGGAAGCAAACACTGCTGTTTAGCAGTTTGTTCTGCGGCAAGCACCACACGTCGTCGCAATTCGCTCTGCAGACTGCATCTAAAGGTGGGTCTTTGTTCTGATACACAGTGTTACAGGACTGTCTGAAACACAGGGTGAAATATTTCCAGTGATTGTTAAAATACTGATATTGACAATGAAACTACTTTTTTATCTCATCCTCTCAGTTGTGGCTGGGAAATTCACCTGGAACGCTTAGGATAAAATGAAAGGTTAAACCAGTATGGTACTCGTAACACCTGCAGAGGCTTAGTTTTTGCATAACTTGGTATAAACAGTAGATGTGGCATTATGGGATTGTACTAGGGGACAGGGAGGAAACCTGTTTGTTTATAAGGTGCTTGTTCTATTGTAGTATCTGAAGATGGAGACGGTATCATTTTGCCCTCCATCATTGCTCCTTCCTCTGCTGCCTCCGACAAGGTGGATTTCAGCAGCAGCTCTGATTCTGAGTCAGAGATGGGACCTCAAGAAGCCAGGCAGGCAGAATCCAAGGAAGGCAAACTCACACTTCCTCTTGCAGGAATCATGCAGCGAGATGCTACCAAACAGTTGCCAAGTGTTACAGAGCTCTTCCCGGAGTTTCGACCAGGCAAGGTATTGTAAGAGATACGTGGAAGTGACAGAAACTGTATCATGCAAGCCTCTAAATATGAATGAGATAGTATTAAGGGTATGTAGTAAGTAATTGCATAGATGTTCTTGCTCATCTCAGTATTTTCTTTATTTTCTGTGTGCTGCTAATTCCAGACAGCTGAACATGTAATGCCTTTCCTGCCATTTGCAGGAGCCTCTTAAAAAGTGTCATATAAATCAGGGTGTGAAATAGTATGTTGCTGTTCTGTAAGACCATTGCACAGGCTGTTGCTTTGTGAAAATTGTTTCTTTGAGGTAGTAGAGATTACTTTTGCCAGATGATAAATAACCATAATGCTAATCTGTCTGCTTTCTGGCTTTTCTGACAAAATATTTGCTCCTCCTTTCATGCTGTCCTGAACTTGATGTGCTTTTCCTGAAACAATTTGTGATTTGTATCCTTTAGTTAATCCTTCCTCAAAACTGCTCTGAGTGTGGATCAGAAATTAGCTCAATAACAAACTGGTTGAAAGAATGATTGTTCTTTGCACAAAGCAAATTCATTACAATACTTTCCTAAATGCTCCCAAATAGCAAATGTAGTGGATGTATTTCAGTAATGATTTTGAAAGTTTCAAAGCTGCAAGAGGAGAAGGAGAATAAAGGTGAGCTTACAGTTGCCAAGCAGATGGTTGTGAGCCAGTATAACTTGGTTTTATATGTGCCTCCATCATAGGCCTTGTGTAAGGAGCTGAGCAGTTTGCATAATTAAATGTCATGTTTTAATGATTTAGCTAACTGCTGTCTATTAGAAGTCTAGGTGAGGCTCTAGCACAGAAGTTAGCCTTCTGGATGCTCTCTTGGCTTTTGCAAATTTGATGTTTCCTGTGTTAATGTATTCTCTATCAGTTGACCTGTTCATTTCTTTGGTCCTCAACATATAATGTCGGTGTTGAACACGCCCAGTGGGTGTAGGAATCAGTGCAAGCTGTTAATGCTGAGTACTTCTCGTAATAATTCATGAGCACCAGAGCTGGCAAAGCCTGAAATTCTGTAGATTTGGCTGTGACGATTGATGTCTAAGAATGTGCATGTTATTGTAGCACTGTTTTTCTGGAGGAAACCACTTAAAATAGCATGTGGAGAAGCAGAGTTTTGTGTTTCATTTAAACTGTTAGCAGCTAAACTATGTCTGAGACCTTTGCCCTTTGTGAAGGGTTATTGAAAATGGCCAAAGGGTTCAGAAGTGATCTAGGGGAGTTTTGGGAAGAAGGATAACGTGGATGTGGGCAGAGATAAGACAGTGGTCACATAAACATCGTTTCCCTTGGGGATCAGTGGAACAGATTAACAGGGAACATTAATAGGATGTCTCTTTACAAATCTTTATTCTAATTCCTGTTGCCTAAATCTGTCAGTTTGGGAATAATGCTTTCCCTCTTTATAAGAGTGTTCTGAAGAAACCATTGTCAGTGCTTAAAACCCAGCGATCTTAATTGCGGAAGAAACAGAAGAGAAAGTTTGTCATTGTCATTAGTGTAGGTTATGGAGGTATGGAGTTATGGAGTATGCATATAGGAGAACTACGTTATGGTGGAAATAAAAATGCATGTTGCTTAAAAATCTTGCTTTATATAACTTTCTTCTAGCTTTGTCTCTTTTGCTAATAATTTTGTCAGCTCTTCTTCAATCTCCATGTGTCTTTCTGAAGGTTGTGGATTGTTCAAAATGAAAATAATTATTTCCAGGTGGTGTCTTGCCACATGCCCAATATGTAAAGGCAATCTTTCTTCCCTCTGTTGAGTTTTCTTGTGTCTGAAATTAAGAATAAATCCTTTTGAAAAGGAAGGACTTATCAAACAGATGTATCAAAAACATTTTTTTCAAGTATAACCAAGAGATTGTTCATTGCATCAGCGGCTGGGATTGTAGTACAGGCCGAGCTTCTGAATTTCAGGGTGGTCTCTTGTTACTGCTTTTCAGGTGAGGGAAAGACAGACAAGCATTCCACAGTGTTTTTTTCTCTGACCCTCTTGTTTTTTTCTGTTCTAGGTGCTGCGTTTCCTGCGTCTCTTTGGCCCTGGAAAGAATGTTCCATCGGTTTGGCGTAGTGCCCGAAGGAAACGCAAGAAGAAACATCGGGAGTTGGCACAGGAAGTGCAGATGCAGGAGGGTGAAGTTGTAGTTGAGAGTGGAATGGAAGGAAAATCTCCTTGGGAATATGAGTTTGCTGCTCCTCCCCCTCCTGAGCAGTGCCTTTCAGATGATGAGGTGGGATATCTGAGACTCGGAGAGGGTCGCCAGCTAGCACTGGGGGTAGTAGTGGATTGGACAGCGACTTTTAGGGTAAAGAGCTTTTCCTCTAAAATAAAACTGGAGGACAGGGTTGGCTTGTATTTCAACTGTGCAGAAGCTCTTCTCCAGATACTAGTCAGTGACTTCAGGTGATTGCTTCTTACTGAGAAGGCTGCATCCATGGTACACGATCAATAGGAGAGCTTATCCTCTTTGTTTCAAGAAGAAATCTCTGTGTTCTTGGAAGTCTAATTGCAGAACATTCTTAAGGCAGCTAGTAAGTATGGAAAAGCACTCCTGAGAAATACTTTTCTCCTCCGAGAATAAGCTGAGAAACTTGGAAGGAAGAAATCTCTTACTGACACTTAGATAGACCATCAGTGTAACCATTTCCTCCTTTGCTGTGCTTCAGATTACCATGATGGCACCTGTGGAATCGAAATTTTCCCAGTCAGCTGGTGATACAGACAAAGTGACAGATACAAAGCCTAAAGTGGCAGAATGGCGCTATGGCCCGGCACAGCTCTGGTACGATATGCTGGGGATCCCTGAAGATGGCAGTGGATTTGATTATGGTTTCAAGCTGAAAGAGAAGAAAGAGCAGGAGGTTAAAGGACACACAGATGACGGGGTAAGAGGGGAACTGTGGGAGAAGGTGTGGAGATGTGTGTGGCTCTGGGGATTGCTGCACAGGGAGAGCTTGGTGATGGGCTGGTGGGTGGTTGTGTACCATACAGAATGAGTTTTAATTTTCCTGCTTTAGTTTGAAGTCATAAAATCAGTGCAGGTCTTTAAGTAACGATTCTTTCCTTCCAGGATGCAGGGTTGATGGATGAGAAGGATGATCTGCTAGCTGATGAGCACTTCCTCATGGTGACACAGCTCCAATGGGAGGATGATGTGATCTGGAATGGAGAAGATGTCAAGCACAAAGGGACTAAGACACAGCGGGCAAGTTTGGCAGGCTGGCTGCCATCCAGCATGACTAGAAATGCCACTGCATATAATGCACAACAAGGTAATCAATGGTCTGTTATGAATTGTACTTGCTGTACCTGAGCTGACTCATTGCATGCTTTCATCTCAAATACAGAACATAATTCTTCCTGTCAGGGAATCTTTTTAGGCAAAATCACAACTCCGCTCAGAATTCTGAAACTTTCTTTCTTTCCAAAAACAGGGTAGGTCCCTTCTGTTAAAGAAAATATCAGCTCTGGCTTTCTTCTCTCCATGTGAAATACCAGATGCTAGATACATCTACATTAGTTTCAAGCAATGCTACGTTTAGGATATTTGCTGTTTATAGGCCAATGGAATTTTCTTTATATGAGGGGTTTTTTTTCAGTTGGAAGAATTGTGTAGAAGTCTTCTGAAGTTTTTCCTGAACTAATAATGGTATTCTGTTTTTTCTAGATAGGAAGTAACAAGTCTTACAAGCCTCAGACTTCTCTTAGACACAGATGCTTTTTAAATTTAAATTGTTAGTGCAGAATGCATGTTTATTGTCTGGTTGTTGTATCTTACCCTGCTTCTACAAGGAAGGACTAATGGGATTGTCAAATCTTTATTGGATACTAGTGTCAAGCCTTTACTGTTCAGCTATGAGTACAAGACACTCTGAGAATTTGGGTAGGTGAATTGGAGATGGCTTTTTATAACAGTTTTCATTTCAGCACAGTTGTGCCTGAGCTAACCAGGCCTGGGCTTGCTGTGTTTCAGTCCCATCAAAAGCTATAGTAACACGTTAAACACGGTTGGTCTGTTCACATGTGTTAGATCTTACACCTTCCAGAAGCATTAACTTAAGTGACACAAGTGACGTGAGCATAGGTGAGTTGGTCTGCCCTGGGAAAAGCTGCCTGCACAGAACAATTCCTTGAGGTCTGCTTGGCCATCCTTTTTTTATTATGACAGTTTACCATAAGACAGGAAGCTGCTGGAGGCCAGTCCAACTGTTCTGTCAGTGGCAACTGTCTGCTCAAGGCCTCTCACTTTTATAGATACCATGTAGAAATGCACCTTACGCACTGCCATGGAGCATGTGCAAAGCAAGCCAAACATAACTTTGTAGAGCCTGCAGACTCCAGCAGTAAGCTGTGAGTGAACGTGTTTTTGTTAAGTCGTACCTGTGCTAATGACAGATGACCCTTGGTGATAGGAGCAGCAGGCCCATGCGGGTTCAGGCTGGGATTCACTGCATGCAGCCCGCAAGTTCTGATTTAAGGCAGTGCAACGCCCCCTAACCTTCCCACTCCAGCTAACCTTCCTTTTGTTTTCCCTTTTTCTAGGTTTGAACCGCAGTGGCTCTTTGCTCAATCCACCAATTCCACTAGCACAGAAACCAAGTGTGGCAGGAGTCCTAGGTATAGCAAAGGGCAAAGAAAAGCAGGCCTCTGAACAGCAAGGTAATGAGGACGTCAATCTTTGGCCTATGAATAGGTGCATGTGAGATGTGTTTCTGTATAGACTTGCATTCTGGGTCCTTTTTTAGCAGCAAGGTGTAGATAAAAGGGATACTTGTTGTCTCTAAGACCTGGTAGAGACCCTGTTTCATTCTTTGGGCTTCAGAGGAGCAAAATCTATAACCACGGGTAAAACTGAGACTTGGGGCTCAGCTTCCTTTTTGTTTCCAAGGTGAGTTTTCTTTAGGCCCTGAAAGATGGGGGAAGTTGAGGGAATAAGATGTGGGGATAAGCTGTGAAATGGTTTTCTGCCAAGGTAGCGTGTAAAACTCTTAAGGATTCTACCTTACGATTGTTGCAGTTTCCCTGGATGAAGACAAGCCCTGGTACTCTATTTTCCCAATTGATAATGAAGAGCTAGTATACGGCCGTTGGGAAGACAGTATCATCTGGGATGATCAGGCAATGGAAACCTACTTGGATCCCCCTGTCTTAACGCTTGATCCAAATGATGAAAACATTATTCTAGGTATGTTTATGGCATCCAGAAATTGTACTCAAATGGGAAAAGACAAGTGGAAACGGAAGCAAGGATTTATGGTCAGACTGTAATGGAAATAAGTGGACTGGGGCAATACTTTACGGTGTTCCTTTGTTCTAGCTTTGCAAGATAACTTGCAAGTAATCAAAGGTCTAAGCAGAAGATGGCAACACAATAATGGTGTGGTATATACTTTCAGCTCACAAGTTAAAAGCAGTAAGAGGAGAGTAAAAATTAATGCCCTGAAACTTAAATTTAACATAATTAAACTGACTCTTGGTGTGGTTTAGAAGTGATTATATTAATTTTACTTGCATGCATTTTGGTTTGAAGAGGGATGGTAGAGAAGTAAACCACAAACTAGCCCATGCCATTCTCAGCATGGCTTGTATTCAAAGCCTGTGGAAGCAGATTTCGTTAAGCCTCTTTCAGGCTGTGGTACTGGCACATGAGAGCAATGGCTTTGCATAATACCTGTCAGCAGTTATGTTACATCAAGCTACAAAATGGCTCAGTGTTCCTGGAGTTTGATTTAAATGTACTCCCTGCGTATTGCTACAAGCTGGAGAGATTTGGACCACTAAAATCAGCACTTTCTCTTAGATCTGTGGGTTGGTAATCTTCAAGCAGCCTTATGTAGTTTAAGGATAGGCATGTCTTGCTACACTTCCATGTGGTCTGGAGTGCATGTACTTTCCTCAGGGAAGTGGGTCAGTTCTAAGAATTCCTATATCTATTAATTGGTTTGGTTTTGGTATTAGCCAGCAACCTTGAAAATCACTCTTGATTTGAGCTTGGTTAAAGTAAAGAAAGTAGACTTGCAGTATTTTCTTTCCAAGTCTGAAATACACCACAAAATTGCAGGTGTTTGTGTAAATAGTGACAAAGGTGAATCCATTCTTATAGAGTGACATGAGGTCTGTGCATGACGTTGATACAGTTTACCAAGCCCATGTTAGTAGGCCCTGCTTCTCATGTGACAATTTTACTTCACAAATTGCTAAGTTTTAAAATTCATGCTACTTTCCTGGAATTTTTCAGGCATCCATTTTGGGTTCAGGTCTGTATTATCTTTGACTTCAGACTCACATTCATGTTGTATGTATGTGGGGAAGAAAAGGATTATTAATACATGTAGTTGGGAAACAGTACTGGCGCTCCTGTTGCCTTGACTCTCAACTGTTTAGAATAGCTTTGGCAGAACAGATGCTATTTCTTGTACTTTCACTGATTAGATGATTAGTAAATTTTGTGTTGAGTAGTAGTTACCACAAGCAATCCCCACAGTCACCCTCCTCCCACTCAAATTTACTCACTGCTGAAGAAGGTAAGTTAGAGATTTAAGCATGGAGATTTTCTGTGTTTGTTGAGCTTGTTTCATATTAATCTGTGTGAAGGAAAATGGGGGAGGAGTGTGGAAGGAGGATAGTCACCCCAGAAACTGAACAAAAAGGCTAAGATGTCTGGAGCAAGCTGCAGCTCAGTAGGAGGTTGTGGTGTTGGAAAGGGAACCCTAGGACAAGTGCTTTAGAGTGTGACTCCTTGTGTTTTTAGAAATTCCTGATGAAAAGGAAGAAATGACTTTGAACTCTCCGTCCAAGGAAAACAAGAAAGAATCTTCTCTAAAGAAGAGTCGAATCCTGTTGGGAAAAACAGGTGTCATCAAGGAAGAACCACAGCAGGTCAGCATAAGCTTTAGCACCTTGTAGGCTGGGAATGATGTGGAAGGAGTGTGGGTTTTTTTGGCTTTTTGGTTTTCTTGACACCTCTCTCTCTGTTTAAAATTGAATTAGAACATGTCTCAGCCAGAGGTGAAGGATCCCTGGAACCTCTCCAATGATGAGTTTTACTACCCCAAACAGCAGGGACTTCGAGGAACCTTTGGAGGCAACATCATTCAGGTAGTCACAGTAGTGTTTGCTATAGAGGGAGAGCTAGAGTGTGTTGGTAGGTGGGTTCTAGTTGAGAGTGTGATTTAGGATCTGTAGAAAACCACTTTAGATTACAGCAGGTCAGTTAAGTGTTCATGAGAGAGTTTTTAAATGTTTAATTAAAATGATTAGAAAAGCATTTGAACTAGCTTTTCTTGATTGCCCCATCAAACTGAGATTTGGGTCTTGCTGTATCAGACTTGCCATCCTTTTGGTTGGTGTCTCTTTCTGTAGTACTTTCTGAAGCAGTAGTGGAAGGGGGGAAAGTGGTGCAGGTAGTCAAGAAGTGAAGCTGTACTTCTGCTATTAGTGTGTTTTAATCTGGATGTTACCAAAATAATGTAGTTAATGATGAATTTGAACTACTGCTCACTAGCCCTAGGTGAAGAGGTGAGGGCTTTTTTTCCTCCTTTGTTGTGATAGTCAGTGACCTCTTCTAAAACCCCATCTGATTCCAGCCGCTTCTGTAATGGGAAAAATATATAATTCCCAATGCACTTGTCTCCCACTGATAGGATAATGGCTTTGCATGCTTCTAGTTAATAAAAACAACCTCTCATTGGGTACCATTTGAAACAGTAAAATTAAAGTTGCCTCTGTACAGAAAGGAAAGATCTATATATGGACCTAAGCACGTTCTGTCAGAAGGCAACGTGTATGATAACAAGTGAATTTCAATGCACTAGTGTTACTGCTAGCAGACCTAAAAATATTACTAGGTTCTGTTATGTAAGGGTTAGCGGGATAGAAGGATGCTCTTGGTTTTGAGGTGATAGGTGTTGTTCTTAATACACGTTTTGTTCCTGTATTAGCACTCTATCCCAGCAGTGGAGCTTCGCCAGCCATTCTTTCCCACCCATATGGGTCCTATGAAGCTCCGACAATTTCATCGGCCTCCCTTGAAGAAATACTCTTTTGGTGCCTTGTCCCAGCCAGGGCCCCACGCTGTGCAACCCCTGCTGAAGCATATAAAAAAGAAAGCCAAGGTACAGTTACTTTTCTCTGTATCTGATGTCTGTTGTGGCTCCATTTGCACAGCAGGTCTGTTTGATGTGCTGTTTTCCTAACTCCGTCTTTTGACTGGCACAGATGAGAGAGCAGGAGCGTCAGGCTTCTGGCGGGGGTGAAATGTTCTTCATGCGCACACCACAGGACCTAACTGGCAAGGATGGGGATCTCATCCTTGCTGAATACAGTGAGGAAAATGCCCCTTTAATGATGCAGGTTGGCATGGCAACAAAGATCAAGAATTATTACAAAAGGGTGAGTACGCAGGTTTTGCTGTTGGACAGTGATTTTCTTCTGCCTTTCACTGAGTGCTAACTGCACGTTTGTTGCACATTGCAGAAACCTGGCAAAGATCCGGGAGCTCCAGATTGTAAATATGGTGAGACTGTTTATTGTCACACTTCTCCGTTCCTGGGTTCTCTGCATCCAGGCCAGTTACTGCAGGTGAGAAAAGCAAGCACAAGAAGATAGCAAAGTTGAATGTGGAGTAATAGGCAAATGTTTCGTGCCCTGTTTATTGAATCACAAATAATGCCTAGCTTCCAAAAAAACAGATTCTGTTTCATTTCCAGTTTAAGTCTCTTTGTTTACTGATAATAATTCACTTCTTGGCTTTTTTTTTATTTAAATAATCTCTGTAGTATGTTTTTTAAAATTGTTGTAGGAATTACAGGAATTGCAGGAAGTGAATATTTGCTGCTTTGCTTTGTAATGGCATTAGCGATACTATTACAGAGGACTCCGTGGAAGGCTAAAGCTGCTTGAATGTTGGTGAGCTCAGTAAATAGGAAACATGGATAGAAAACATGGATTTGTCATGGTCCAGGATGTGTTAGCAAAACCTTATGTGTACTTTCTGAGAAATGCACTGCTAGTTGTCTACTGGATAGTCTACCAGTTACTAGTCAGGTGTGTAGATTCCTGCTTTTTTGAGCCTTTATCTGTTGTTGAAATACATACAGTTGTGATAGTGAGAGGAAATAAGAGTGTTGTAAGGACCACCTGGTTACAAAATCCATTATAAATGTAAAAATAAATTTATTTCAGTTAATGCTAGCTGCTCTTGCTGCAGCAATAATTCTGTCCATGCTGCCCCACAGGAAAAAAGGGGTGAATGCTGATATTAGAGATTCATGACAGAACTGACAATGCTAATTGTTCAAGCCTAAGAAGACTTCATCATGGTTAAAACAGGACTTCTGGAAAGCTTGAAGTGAGGACAGGGCCATCTCAGGGAAAGCTTTGCAATGTGGATGAGGGTAGTGTGGGCGAGTAGCAGTGGGTAAGGCTTGTGGAAGCCCTACAGGTGGAGAAAAAAGCGTTTCTAGAAGATGGTCTTTCCAGTTCCACTCAGTCTAGTGTAGTATTACCTTTAAATGCTGAACTCTGCTGCTCTCTGCTTTTCTGGTTAAGTTCTTACAACCTCCTTTCCTGAGCAAAGTCTTCAGCCCTTGTTTCTGTTGCCTTCTCCCATGCCCAGACTGTGCGAGTGTCCTGGGCTGGTTTATAGTGTTCTTCTGCATATTTGTTCTTCCTGTCCCTTTTTAAAGTACTTCCTTAAAGGTTCAGTCCAAAGAGCCCTTCAAACTCTGCATTTGTTCTAGGTTTTCTTATGCTTTTGGGCTTTATCCGTGGTTATTCTTTGCATAAGCAAGGAATGTTCTGACTGTGCATCTACATTTATTTGTGATATAAATGATGGTGTACCATTTAAATGACTGTTTTTTATAGATGGACTTACAGAAAAATTGATCAAAACCTGACTTTCAAACTGTTGTATTTCTCTTACTAGGCATTTGAAAACAACCTTTTCCGGGCCCCTATCTATTTACATAAGATGCCTGAAACAGATTTCCTGATTATCCGAACACGACAAGGCTATTATGTTCGAGAATTAGTGGATATTTTTGTAGTTGGTCAGGAGTGCCCACTTTATGAAGTACCTGGTCCCAACTCTAAACGAGCTAACACTCATATCAGAGATTTTCTGCAGGTATGTTGTAAGAAACAGTTTGGGGATCTGAGGGGTCTTTGGAGGAAGCACATGGAGTAGGCACAGGCCTCATACAGGCAGCATTGCCCTGCTATGGCTCCCTTTTGTTTGTTTGTTTGTTTGGGTTTTGGGTTTTTTGGTTGTGAGAGTGCTGCAAGAGTTGGATGTTAACCATACAGACCATTTTGATTGTTGTTTAATCAACAATTTATAGCATGCTCCTTCTGTTTATTTGCATCCTACCTCATAAGTATACGATAGAGGCTTTTTATTAGCCAAAATAAAAGGTTATAAAATTATATAAAAGTGTAGGAAACTGAAGAAATTAGAATGAACTTTGAAGTGGGTATGCTGTATAAAATTACAGTTACATGGGTTACTAAGAGGCAGTTAAGGAGCCTTAGCACAGTCCTACTACACAGCATAGAATTAGAGTTGCTTTATACATCTTTGTTCATTTCCTAGATTTTGAGATAATTAAGCTTTGGGACTGTCAGTGACCGTTCAAATAAATATTTCCAAATTTAGATTTTGGGAGAAAATTTCTAGTAATTTACTGACAGTTTAATTCAAAGTTATAATTCAAGAGGTGTTTGCAGAGCAGGAAAATCCCTGCCATTCCCAAAGTTCAAGTTTCTTTACCAAAGCATGAACATTTCTAATATGATAATACACAATTTCAAGGCAAATATTTTTTCCATGTCTCATTCTTGGAAGCAGCTGAACCTGAAGTGGATGTGTAGCTTGGAAAACTTTACTAAGTAAATTTATTTTAAGAACAATGGGTTTTAAGTAGGAATTCTGAAGTAGTCACTAGAAACAGCATTGTCTGTAATGTCTTTGCATGTTTGTTGTATTCTTTCTTTGAACATCACAAATGAGTCTTGTTTTATAGGTGTTTATCTATCGCCTCTTCTGGAAAAGCAGAGACCGTCCTCGGAGAATTCGCATGGAGGATATAAAGAAGGCCTTTCCCTCACACTCGGAGAGTAGCATCCGAAAGCGGCTAAAGCTTTGTGCTGATTTCAAACGTACAGGTATTAAAAGATTTTATGTGGCAGGTAGCCTTTCTTTGCTGCTCTTGGGAGTTCCAGACGCAGCAGGAGGAGGCAACATCTCCTCCTTATAAACCATTATAAACATCTGTGTGAAGAACTGAAATGTAATCTGATGGCAGGTTTGTTCCAGTTTTTATAAACGTGCAATTTCTTCTGGCACAAGTGTGCTTGATGGTGAGAAATGGCTATAGTTTAGACATATATTTTTTTTTTATAACCTTTCGGGCAATGACTTACATTGTTACTTTAAAAGAATGACACTGACACATACACATTCCCTTCCCTCTGTGTATGGCTGTGTTGCGTGATGCCAGCAAAAGCTTGGCCCATCTTCATGAGTGTAATAGTGCAATAATGCTTTGAGAGCCTGAGTTCTGATTTTTGTATACACAGAATAATAAACAGGTGGTAATACAAAGGTTTTTAGGCTAGCCACAGGGAAAAGCAGTTTGAGGTGAGGAACTGAAGGTGGATTAAATGCTTTTGGAATGTACTTTTTACATTGAATGAGCATGGATGCATGAGGGCTTGCTGATGGAACAGGTGCTGGGTTAGGAGGCGTTGATTTAGACAAATGTAGAATTAAAAACCTATCAGTTTTAGTGGTCTGAGTGTCATGGTTTTGTCATACTTGCTCCTTTTGCTAGCATTGCAGCAGGGTACCAAATCTTGAAATAGGATTATGATGGCATCCGATATTTGTGGGAAACTACTCAGTGTTGGATCTGTGCATTTTTCAGGGATGGACTCAAATTGGTGGGTTTTAAAGCCAGATTTCAGATTGCCAACAGAGGAAGAGATCAGAG
Source organism: Falco rusticolus (assembly GCF_015220075.1). Classification (NCBI taxonomy): domain Eukaryota; kingdom Metazoa; phylum Chordata; class Aves; order Falconiformes; family Falconidae; genus Falco; species Falco rusticolus. The sequence goes on along the minus strand of NC_051200.1, from coordinate 12,970,434 downwards.
CAATGGTATCACCAGAACAGTGCTGTGCGTATTACAGCATGATTGCGGCTGAGCAGCGACTGAAGGTAAAAGCTCCTTGTAGGCTATAAGGCAGGTTACTGACAAGTAGTTCTGTGAAGGGTGAGGCTAGGTAACACCTTCTGCCTGAAGCTAATTTTGCTATAAAGTAGGCAAATCAGACTCTTGACTACTGGGTGACTTGCTGTTGCATAAAATGGGAGCTAAGTTCTTAAAGAAAGCTGTTATATTCTTACCACCTATTATTTAGGTTTTGAATTAGCTATGCTCAAAGGTAGCAAAGGGAAGGTACAAGAAAGGCGTACGTTTCTACCTGGAGCTCTACAGCAGAAAGTGACGAGTATGTGGCTGTGAGAGCGGCCGGTTATTTTTTTTGAAGTTGAGTGCACTATTTAGTTACGGAGTTTGACAAAATACCGGGCAGTTTGACATCTGTGATACTGTGGGTAACAGTGAATCTTGCAAACAACTGTCTGTGGAATTATGCTTGTTCAGCATCAGTCTCCACAGGATATTCATGATATGCTTCTAGTTCTCTGTCCAGTAACCTTTTTAAGACTTAGGGTTCTCATTTTTTCCTAATACTTCTCTGCAGGATGCAGGTTATGGGGAGAAATCCTTCTTTGCACCAGAAGAGGAGAATGAAGAGGATTTCCAAATGAAGATTGATGATGAGGTACTGTCAGAGCGATGCATGAGCATGAATGCTAATATATAAATCTGCATGGCAGGAGAGAAACGAGGTCTTTGTATTTAAAGGACGTATTTAAAGTAGGATTCAGTAGATCATATGTTCTTGTGACTTTCCCAGGAACTCTGCTGCCAAGCGTATGCCTGTGTTTGGGGATCCTTCTTGTCAGGTCCTTTCAGGACTAGGCTTTTTGCCTTAAATGCATTTTTATGAGTTACCTAGCACCTTGGTTCTTCATAGAGGTTTTATCAGAGCAGCTCAAGAATCAAGAAGTGGAATTCATCCTCATGTCAATTAAAAAGTTCTCAGTATGATTGGAAGAATCCAAAATAAAAAGCTTGGAATTCTCCTCTGTTGTAGCAGGATTGTGAGGGTGTGTTTCTTTGCTTGCTGGCAGGTGCGTACAGCTCCATGGAACACCACGCGAGCCTTCATTGCTGCTATGAAGGGCAAGTGCCTCCTAGAAGTAACTGGTGTAGCAGATCCTACCGGTTGTGGTGAAGGATTTTCTTATGTGAAGATTCCAAACAAACCAACTCAGCAGAAGGTATAGTTCCCAGGGTTGGGTTGGACAAGGAGCGAGAACTGCGAAGTCATGTGGGAGAAATGGAGTAAATGTGGGGCAGCCAAAACAGAAAATGTCAGAAGATGAGCCTGCGAAAGACTGTTATGTGATGACATTAATAGGCTGCATCTTTCTCTGAACAGGATGATAAAGAACCTCAGCCAGTGAAAAAGACAGTGACTGGGACAGATGCTGATCTGCGCCGACTTTCTCTCAAAAATGCCAAACAGCTTCTGCGTAAATTTGGCGTGCCTGAAGAGGAGGTGAGCATGAATCTGGAGCAGGTTACACAGTTCTCTTCACTAACAGATTCAGTAGCTGATGGTAGAAAGGATGTATATGTTTCTACTCTGATTTGTGTGGAAAGGAGTTGAAGGTCAGCTACCTCAGTTGTATGTCTCTAAAGTAATTTCTAGTCGGTCTTCCTCTTTCCAGATAAAGAAGCTGTCCCGATGGGAAGTGATTGATGTTGTACGTACAATGTCTACAGAGCAGGCTCGTTCAGGTGAAGGTCCTATGAGCAAATTTGCACGTGGGTCTCGGTTTTCTGTAGCAGAGCATCAGGAGAGATACAAAGAAGAGTGTCAGCGCATCTTTGATTTACAGAATAAGTAAGTTCTTATCTGATGTTTACAGACTTGAACCCCACCTTGTCCCAACGTGACAAGTCCAGAGCTGTGTATGCCTGGAACTCACTGATATGTAGTGATACAGGTCTTGATTCACCTGGTTGGGCCAACAAAATAACAGCACTGAGGAAGGAGACTTCAGCTGTTACTAGAAACGTATGGGTTAGTCTTAGTGTCTTCCTGTCATAGACCTTTTGGAAGGGTAGAATGAGTTGCATAGTCTGCCATGTATAATGGCATGAGGTGTTCCACCGTTCCACAGATCAGTAGTTCACCACCCTATTTCCTGTCTGTCTGTCTGTGTGGTTTTTTTTTTTTTTTTTTGTTCGTTTCGTTAACAGCAGTTTGCAATCTCTGTCTTGGGTAGCAGCTACCAATTCTCTGTCACACTCTTTAGACCTGTCATAACTGATGTATTATTCCTTGTTCTGGCCCAAGACCTGAGAGTGGAGAGGGAATATAGTACTGTTGTTGACAAAAAAGTCAACTTGTTGGAGAATATTGGCTTGGAACAATTGATCTTTTGGACATGGGGATTACAGGAGGACTGAGAAGGGCATATATTATGCCTGTTCTTATAGTAGTGATTTGCAACATTAATTTTCAAACCTTTCTGTCATTTTAACCTTTGTATTTCTGGGAAGGTAACAGGCTCATTTTTTTTGTGCGGGGGGGGGACTGACTGACTTTCAAGGTGACTCCTTTCAGGGTTCTGGAATCCACAGAGATCCTGTCAACAGACACAGATAGCAGCTCAGCTGAAGACAGTGACTTTGAAGAGATGGGAAAGAATATTGAGAATATGTTACAGAACAAGAAAACTAGTTCTCAGCTCTCCCGGGAAAGAGAAGAGCAGGAACGAAAGGAATTGCAAAGGATGCTTCTGGGAGAAGACAGTGGCAATGACAAAGAGAGGGGCAAAAAGGACAGGAGAGACAAAAAGGGGCTGTGTAAGTAATTGCAACCATCAGAAGGCATTCAGAACTTTGTGTCAGGCTACAAAGTGTGCTGATCTGGCCTTTTCAGAGGGAAGTGTGGTTTCCTTACAGGGAGAATGTTTAGGCATGCATACTGGGGCTTCTTCCTTTTCCTGAGCAGTTACTGGCTGAAAATGCATTTAAAGTGTTTTCTTTGCTTATTTTGAACTATCAACTTACTCTGGTATTTGTTTAGATATTCACTGCTGCTGGTTGCTTAAGCTGCTTTTCTTTTTTGGGGAGGCTGGGTGTTCTTGAGTAGTTTTCTCAAGATGTGTTCACAAATAGTTCCTGCAACCAGCTTATGGTAATCTAATTGGATCTTGTGTGTGAGCACAGCTGTGTATGTGAAACAGATAGGCACAATATATAGGCTCACAGCAGTGTGTTTGGGAGGTAATTGGGCAGCTGCCAGATTTGAATCTCCTGGAGGCAAGCTTATTTTAAGTGCATTCCGACAGAGAACTTGATGTATCCCTAACTGGCAGGTGGAAGTGTTTGACCTGTGAATGAACTTCTGTCTGTATGACTGTTCTCATGACCGCTGTTACTTGTTGCATGTGTATGAGCAAAGCTGAGCTGTGCTGCACCTGGGTCAATGGTATTGTTGCTGTTGGAAACCCAGACTGGGAATAAATCACTAATTAAATAATTACTGGAGTAATTTAGCAAGGGATACGTGGAAGATTTGCTGATGATTGTTGCCTTATGAAAAGATATCCAGTGTTCTTTTGAACAAAAACTCTCAACCAAAATTATGGATGGCACTAGAAAGATCCTGGTCATGTGAGACAAGGCTAGATCACTGGTCTTAATAGTAGTTGGAGGACTGGATAATTGCTGGCCTGCAGTTTCTGCCAGATCTCCACACCTATGAACAAAACCACTGGAACGACAAGCAGTCTGCAAGGCCATGTTGCAGTTCCCTGGGTGCTTGCACTTAGACACCTGCGGGTCCTTGTTGACTGTAGCTGTTCCTTCTGGTTTTATAATCCATGTGGATAATTCAGTAGTTTACCTTCCTTTCAGGCTGATATAAGTCTTGATGGGAGAACAAGCACGGGAAAAACTTTTATAGCTTAGGTTTTCTTGAATTTGTGTCTTGGAAGTTTTTAAGCCAAAACTATCTGCTGTATTTAAACTGATGTTTCTACAGTATGAAAGAAATTAGAAGTAAATAAAACACTCTCTTGTAGCATCAGCTTCAGGAGCCTCAGCAAACTCTCACAAAGATGATGACACTGCATCTGTTACCAGCCTTAATTCCTCTGCCACTGGCCGCCGCCTCAAAATCTATCGCACATTTAGAGATGAAGATGGGAAGGAATATGTGAGGTGTGAGACAGTTCGGAAGCCAGCTGTTATTGATGCCTACTGCCGAATACGGACCACCAAGGATGAAGAGTTTATGTAAGACTTGTATGATTTATTTTTTTCTTTTTAACTTTGCCTGTAGACTATTTCATTCTGTTGGCAATATGTAGAAATGCAGAATTGAGTGTAGAAGCCCGGCACTGTAATTGTGTAGAGAGAGATTTAATGGCTGTCCATTTAGGGGGGTATTGTGAATTTTGTGCAGTGATTGACTTGGCATAAGAATACCTGGTAAGTCAACAACTCAGATGAAAAACTTGTGTGTTTTTTCTCACCCCCCCCCTTCCCCCCCCCCCCCCCAGACGAAAGTTTGCTCTATTTGACGAACAGCACCGTGAGGAAATGCGGAAGGAGCGGCGCAGGATCCAGGAACAATTACGGCGGTTAAAACGGAACCAAGAAAAAGAGAAACTCAAGGGCCCTCCAGAAAAGAAGCCCAAGAAAATGAAAGAGCGTCCAGACTTGAAAGTAAGCATACCCATATGTAACGCATGCTAACGGGTCTTGGGTATTTGGATAAGTTTTCTGTTCTAGTGATGTACTAAAGGTCTGACTAGGGGATTTAAATGATACTTGGCATCTAAACTAGGAGCCTATGTATGAATTCTGATCTGTCATCTTTCTTATATTTTTGCAGCTAAAATGTGGAGCATGTGGTGCCATTGGCCATATGAGGACTAATAAGTTCTGCCCTCTTTACTACCAAACAAATGCCCCACCTTCTAATCCTGTTGCAATGACAGAGGAGCAGGAAGAAGAGCTGGAAAAAACAGTAATTCACAATGATAATGAAGAACTCATCAAAGTAGAAGGAACAAAAATTGTCCTGGGAAAACAACTGATTGAGAGGTGAGGGAAGAAGCAGAGATACTGATGGGTAGTAAGAAAAACAGTTTAGAGCTTAGTGCAGAATACTCATATGTATATTAATCCCAGGAATAAAGTGACAGGGCTTTACATAGACTATTACTACAGTACTTTGATTGTGTATTTGGTATTACGACAGATGGGACCAGAGCCTATACTGGTCTCAATTCACAAGAGGGCTGGAGAAAGTATTACGCCTCTTTGTTTTTACCTAGTGCGGATGAGGTTCGCAGGAAATCCCTGGTTCTGAAGTTTCCTAAACAGCAACTTCCTCCAAAGAAGAAGCGGCGAGTAGGGACAACCGTTCACTGTGATTATCTGAATGTGAGTGAAGGTGTTACTGAGCTGATTGCAGCATCTCTATTTCTGTTTGTACCAACCGGCCAGTTTCTTTGTTGCTCCTGTGCATCTTCTGCATGCAACGCAGATACCTGCCCAGGAAATTAATAAACTCAATTGCCTAGAATTTCTGTGGGTAAATATCTTGGAACTGCCTTAATTTTTCTATCTCTTCAATTTTTTAGCGTCCTCATAAATCTATCCACCGACGGCGAACAGATCCCATGGTGACGCTGTCATCCATCTTGGAGGGCATCATCAATGACATAAGGGATCTTCCTAATGTAAGCTTGAGCTATGAGACCAAAAACCTGGGTCTTAAGCAATATGGCTGAAGTAGGTTATACGTTGCAGACACCAAAATTAGGCTGGGCTTTTCTGAGATAAGTGGTGTGCCACCCCTTTTCTCCTGCCCTGCACATAGTTTGTATGCATTATTTCATAAACTATCTCAGCTCAGAATCTTTTTGAGATGAAAATGTCCATATCAGAAAATACTGTTGAATAGTTCTGTATGGATACATATTCAAAGCTTGGGATGTGATTTTTTTTTTTTTTCCCCCAACAAAACCAGAAAAAGATGCATAACACTCGATGTGGCAATGTGGCATACTTTTATGTATGTGGCACTGGAGAAAATTGTGTACGTCACTGTTTCTGACCAGATTTTACTAGGAACTTACAAAATCAAAAGATTAAATGCAAGATTTGAGTTGAAATGAGAATTGAAAGTTAGTTTCCTGACTTTTGTGTGGCATAACATCTGAGAATTCTTTGTGAGATTTTTCTTCTTATAATGGTATTAAATAATATTTTGTAGAGGAAAGTGATAGCTACTGTGGGTCTGAGCATATCATATTTCCCTGGTGCAGTTAAGGAACTGATTGTATAAAGGTTTTGTATGTTAGTACCTATTCAATTGTGGAAGTTAAACTAAGATTAGCTTTGCTAGTACTGTGTTAATAAGCATTTTTTTTTTTTTCCTCCTCAGACATACCCCTTTCATACACCTGTAAATCCAAAAGTTGTCAAAGATTATTATAAGATCATTACTCGTCCCATGGATTTACAGACCCTGCGTGAAAATGTTCGGAAGCGGCAGTACCCATCCCGAGAAGAGTTCAGAGAACATCTGGAACTAATTGTTAAGAACAGTGCAACATACAATGGTAGGCCATTAATATCACAAGGGATCTGTGTTTCTGCTAATACATTGTACACGTGTGAGCTGTACATCTTCTAGAAATAATGAAAGCAACTGAAAAGCAGAATAAATTCACTGTCAGCTGGCAGCAATAAATGTATATTTTTCCAGATATACCTGAAAGATTATGTTAATGTTAATGACCTAATTCATAAATAAGAAAGTGGACTCCAGCATTTAACAATAAGTGATGACTGTGATGTTGTAACTGAAGTTCAATTATGCACCTATTGATGATTGAAGACACCGTTGCATGTATTAATTCAAACTGCACCGAAGCAAAGTTCTGCATATCCCCTTCATGTAGCGTGAAGCTAAGCAAAACATTTTCAGTAGATTTAGTAATGAGTGTCCTTCCTTTTTGCTTTCAGACATGGATTGGTGGAGAGATGCTTCTGAACTTAATTTCTTTACATTATGCGTTAGTGGTTCTTTCAGTACAAATAGGAATTGTTCACACCTTCTGAAGCTGTTGCCTTGGAGCATGCAGCTTTGAGTAGAGTTTACTGTAATGACTTTGCATATTTTGGTTCTTAGTCGCAATGTTGTTCCCCATTTGGGAAGGTCAGAAAGCTAGTCTGAAAACCAAAAAAAAAACCATAGATTCTGCAGCAGAGCGTGCATCTGCTAGGGAAAAGTGCTGATTCATTGAGCAACTATAGGTCAGCTGTATTCTGACTGCTGACAGAAAGGTCTTTGTCCAAAAAGTATTCATTTGACAGATAAAAAAACCCCTCACAGCTGCTTTGAATCTCTGTGGGCTGTGCAGCATTTGGGGTGACACTGACTTCACTGTTTTTGTGCCTTTAGTGCTTCTTTTATTATTTGGACAGCTAAGTCCCTGTTTTATCCCAATAAATGAGATTTTTTTTTTCATAGTTCTTTTGCAAATACTTGTTTCCATGTCTGAGGAATCGTGAAATTATTTAAAGCTGTGGTTTTCTGAATATTCCTTAAATGCCCATCTTGTCTTCCTTAGCAGTTCTGCTTCACTGACTGGATTTAGTGAAGGAATCAGAAATTTCCTGACATATTCTGGAAGTTTGGCAAAGGTGGAGGACTTAGAGGCCAGTCTTCCACAGGCACAGCTGCTTTCCCATAGGGTTTCCAAACCCTAACAGAATGTGTAACAGAAGTATGAATATTTGCTACAATTAACCTTTTCTCATATAAAATCCATACTAAAATATAGTAACTGTGTGTATTGAGAATATACTGAGGATATACTCCCAGCTGCACTAGGAGTATAATCAGTGATGCTTTAGGAGTAAAGGTTAAGTCACACTGTGACATAATTGGCCTTTTTAATCAGGCTGGAGTATCTCACTGTACTTGCTGTGTGTTTGCAGGGCCAAAGCACTCACTGACACAGATATCTCAGTCCATGCTGGACCTGTGTGATGAAAAGCTAAAAGAGGCAAGTCTTGCGAATGAGTTGTGATCAGAGTGGAAGGGGAGGGATGGTCAGGGGTGGTTGAGGAGTTTGAGGATAGAGGACATGAGCATGCAAAATACAGTGGAAGAATAAGGGAACTCATTCCCTGCGCCCCAGGGTGTATTTGATTTTTACAGTTTTAAATGTTGGAGACTTTCTCAAAAAATAGATGCTCATTTGTTACTCTAGTTACTTCATCTTGTATGTAGGCTTATATCTAGGCTATTATCCCCCCTTATTTACAAATGTCTACATTAAAAGGTGAATGGGAGTCTCTTTAGGAGAGAGTATCCTGATATTAACAGTTATTAATCTGGGGTCAGCCACTGATGTTCCTTACTTTTATTGCAGAAGGAAGATAAACTCGCTCGGTTAGAAAAAGCAATTAATCCCCTCCTGGATGATGATGATCAAGTGGCATTTTCCTTCATTTTGGATAACATTGTCACTCAAAAGATGATGGCAGTTCCAGATGTATGTAGCTTGAGTAGAGTGTGTATGATGTGTAAAACGTGGTGATTATGGTCCTGTGACTGTGCATTTACATTGTGGTTGTTAGTGTACTACCAAAAAAAAAAAAAAAAAAAAAAAAGTGCTCTGCTAGGGAGCTGGCCTGTCATTTTCTGACTGGCACACTCACCCCCTTCTCACTGGAGCAAAGGTCCAGAAGTGAAGTCTGGGTTCCAGGTTTTTTTCCTGCGCTCTCACTCCTGAATAGTGCCTGTATCAACCTCCCATTAGTATGAAGTCACTGGTTTTCATTAAGCATGGCCATTATAAAACATACTCTTCTCCAGCTGCTTAGAGCATTTGCACTGGTAGAACTGGAAGCACTCTGAAAAGGTGCAGTTCTCGGGTGCAAATGAAACAGCAGCTGATTTCTAATTGATCAGGTTTACCCTCTGTTGTACTAGTTCATTAGTATTAAAAAAACCCAGACTTTTAAGCTTACCAAATAAAACTGCACAGATAAGGACTTCAGTGTCACTCATCTATAAAGTGCATTTTATCTAAATGGAGTAAGCAACAAGAGTCTGTAGTGGTTAGACTGAATGAGAGAGGACTTAATGCCTGTCCTTTTGAAAACTTTCTTGGTTCCATTCTCTGTTGTCACCAAGTTCTCATTTCTATGTTTAGAAACAGATTTTAGAGGGTTTTTTATGTCTGTGCTGTCACACCATGATGAACTGTTAAATTGGTGTATATATGACTTGCTTTATGACAATTGTAGCTGAAACTGTAAAAATTTCTACACAGAAGCTTTCTAAACTTCTCTGTTTTCTTTCCTTCAGTCTTGGCCCTTTCATCATCCAGTTAACAAAAAGTTTGTTCCTGATTATTACAAGGTGATAGCTAATCCAATGGATCTGGAGACTATCCGCAAGGTATGTAGCTTGAACTGAGCAGCTACTTGAGAGATGTTTAGATTTGATTACTTACTGGGTGATGATCTCTTCCAGAATATCTCCAAACACAAATACCAGAACAGAGAGACTTTCCTGGATGATGTTAACCTCATCCTTGCCAACAGCATTAAGTACAATGGTAGGTTGTGAAACTAAGGCTTCAGCTGCCTTCTGTACTTAAATAAATAGATCTAGGCACATGTTCTGTACTGCTGTGAAAGCCTGAAGCTGTGAATCCTGAGCTTGATTGTTTTCCATTCCTGCTGAGAAAAAGAGGTGCTTAAACAGTGATGTTTTCATTGCCATATGGTGCTTTATTTACCATCTTGTGCAGAGTGGGGCAGTTACATTTGGGGAGGATTTTCTACTTGTTCAGTGTGCATTTCTCATTCAGTGACTTGTTTCTGGGAATTTCGTTGAGATTGACAGGGTACAAACTTCCCATCTCCTAAATCGTATTTTTAATGCTGGAACAAACTGGTTACTCTTTGCTAGTTGGGTATGAACCCTGCTTTATCTTTCTCCTTAGATCAGAATGTGTTGGGATTTAGGGATCTGTGTCATGAGAGCTATGTAACTGAAACCTGTCTTTCTGTCTCGGTAGCTGGAACTGAGCAAATGTCAGAATGCATAAAGAGATTTGTTTCTTACCACAGGGCCAGACAGTCAGTACACAAAAACAGCCCAGGAGATTGTAAACATCTGTTATCAGACTTTAGCTGAGGTATGTGGACAACTCTGCTGTCATATTTTTCTGTTTTAATTTTCTGTTCTGCAACCTCAGTAAGCTTCTTTGTTCTTAGTATGATGAGCACCTGACTCAACTTGAGAGAGACATCTCTACTGCTAAGGAAGCAGCGCTAGAGGAGGCAGATCTGGAAAGTCTTGATCCTATGACCCCTGGTCCCTACACTCCACAGGCAAGTGACCAAGCTAAGTTTTCACTTCCATTCTTTTGGTTTCAATCTCCTGTATGGTTGTTCTAGAGGTGCCTGTTTGTTTACTGTTCTCCATCTGTCTGCAGTTTGTCTTTTAGTAGAGTATCTTGTTGGATGGTGTGCTAACAGCTATTTTTTAAGGATAAATATGAGAAGCAGTTATGATGCTTCTGAGAGTGAGCTGCCTAAGACAAAGACAGTAATTTCCCAAGCTACTTGCAAAACTGATCTCAAGATGAGCTTGTAGCGTTCAGTCAGGTACAACTGAATGTTGGTTAGAAATTCAAGGACTGTGCAAGTGTAGCAGTTAGAAACCCTCAGAAAGCAAAGCAGTGAAAAGGTAAGGAAAACATGAGGAAAAACCATCAATACTGTAGTGCTGAGGAGAAGCCAGAGACCTGTTTGGTGGGGGCGTTGTTGAAAAGGCTTATTGCTATGAGCAAAGAAATTGCCTAATATGGTCAGCAAAGTATGACTCCTCTGCATTCTTTGCTGGGATTCTTTACATTTCTTTATTTTGGTTCTAATGGAAATAACATTTTTTACTCTTCGTTACTATTTTATAGCAGACAATTTTGTGTGTCAGTTACTTTGTATGGATTATAGACCAAGTTGAAAGCATAATTCATAGTGGAGATTGTATGACAGACTGCTTTTTTGGTGTTTACAGTTTGACAAAGTTTTATAAGCTATTTAGACCTTTTGTTGCTGTTGATAATGATTCCTCTTGCTTTTGTCTGTGTGGTGGTTTTTAAAAACATCAGTAAAAAAATTTTAATCAGGAATGACAAGTTCATTCCTGAAAAAAAAAATTGCCATTGGAATTTGCCTGATAAATTATGTAATGGTTCAAGGAATGTCATCCTAGTGTCTGAGATCTGCCTTCTGTTTATTTGGAAAAACTGTTGAAGTTCATAAGCCTTAGGAAAGATCTCTCTACCAGTAACTGAATGATTAAAATTCAGTTGTTGTATACCCAGTGTAGAAAGACAGAGCAAAGCTTCCTTTGCAGTTTTTCATCCCAACTGTAGATCAATAATTTTTTTTATTCTGTGCAAGTCTGGTGTGATTACATCTGGAAAGTTGCATTGAATTTTAGTAAAGTCAGAACAGAAAAGAGGGGCTTGAAGTTCAGGATCTATTTTAGAACTTACAAAGATTATTTTTAACAGAAAATTTTGTTTAGGCAATAAGTATACAAAGATTACATGGCTGGAGCCAGGATAGCAGGCTACAAACAATTGTAGGGCAATATTTTAACACCCTCCTTCCATGTCTCCCCACAAAAAAACACCCCAAAATGTAGCATTTTAGGAAGCTAGAAAAAACTTGCTGGGAATGATGATTGAATTCAATGGGGTGGGAATACTGAAGCTCAGTATCATGCAAAAAGACCTTCCAGGCAATGGGAAGTGGCGGGCTGCAAGGGAATCTTTGGAGATCAGTTGTTGAAACTATCTATTGACACATTTCAAGGAATATTAGATGGAGGCAAGGATGATCCCAATACCTCAGAGAACGAGGTACAAAAATGTCATTCTTCTATCTGGCGGTTGCCTTCCCAAGAGTTCTATTACCTGTTCTGATTTTTTGTCGAAGTTGATGATCAGGATAAAGGAAAAGAGGCCTGAGCAGTGAACTGCCTACTAGTTGTCTGCTCCTTCTCTGTGCTTGCTAAAGGAGACAGCATCCTGAGCTTCTCCTCATCTGAAGGCCACGCTTTCTCTCTGCTTCTTGGCTGGAGGTACACTCCTGCTTCCCACACTCCCAAATTTGTCACAGATAGGCAGGTCTGGTGATGGTTGCTTGGCTTTAGTTCCCTTTATTTCAAATGCAGTTGTGATGACTAATATTTATCTCCCTGTATGTGTCTTCAGGAGTTGGACTCCACTCCAGGGTATAAAAACCAAATCCAGCAAGTAGAAGGCTGCCTGTGGTTTACCTGTCTGCTTAAATTCTTAGGCAGCCTGTTTTGACTATTTTAAACAGTATCGCTACTGCTCATAACACTTTCAGGATTGTTATGATACATAAACTGTGTATTGTAAGGGCATCTTATCAAAATCCTAACCTGTAGTTCCTCATTATCTCTTCAGAGGTGAAATGGCATGCAAGCTACAGCTTGGCTTTTAGAACATTTTATCCAAACCTCCCTTTTTTCTTGCTTTTGTCAGCTTTAGGGACTCTTGAGACAGTGATTTACATAGAATTGATTGAAAGTTGAAGCTTTGCTATTTCATATGCGATAGACTTTTCCCAGTTCTGATAGCAGCATTGTGGTTACACCACCATTTCCATTGTAGGAATGGAAAAGGGCCATGCTGAGTCAAACCAAAGGTTAATGTAATCAGGTATTCTGTCTCTGGCAGGGACCAGAAGTAAGTGGATGCAAACGTACAGTGATCCTTCTTACAGTGAAGCCTCTCTGCTTCTGGCAATTGGCTGTTCAGGCACCTTAAACTGGTGTTGCATCTGGACCATTGTATTTATGAGTTGCAGAGAGGCCTGTTCTTTATAAATCTATCTAATCCTTTTGGAGTCCATTTACGATTTTGGCCTCTGTAGGATTGCACTGTATAGAAGTACTGACTTCTACTTTGAAATCTGCTGTTTGGCAAACCAAACATGAGGTTGTGATCCATTGCATTTTACCATGTTTGTTCTTTAAGAATAAATAGCTTATTTTGATTAAACAGGGTTTAAAAATATAAACGCCATGCCCAAAAATGCATTTTGTCCTGAAATCCCAGTCTTGCCTCTCAAGATACTGTTCTAGTCTCAGTCCAGTGTCTGAGAATGTTATGTCTCCTGTTTCTACATATACTTTAGCCACCTGATTTGTATGATACCAGCACTTCCCTCAGTATGTCACATGATGCTTCAGTCTATCAAGATGAGAGCAATTTGTCTGCTATGGACACTCCCATCACTACCCCAGAGAAGCGAGGAACTCAGGTCAGAATCCTCCATTTTTTCATGTGGTTGGAGAGTTGGGTTGTATAAGCAAATTACTGAAAGGAGGCAGTTACTTTGTAGGAAACAGGTGACAAAGATCAGCAGTTTTCCCAAGCAGAGAAGAGAATCCATTTCAAAAGTTACACAATTTCCTTCATTTTGACTGCTTTGAGGGAAAAGGAAAAAATTAAAGAGCACTGGGAATTGAGACACTGCAAAACAAAGAACAGAGAATCAAAAGCTGCAGAAGAATCTGCCTAAGGCCAGATATTTGTTTGCTTCACTACTTCTGGGAGTAGAAAACCTGGTGACTCATGCTACAACGGGCTAATATGCAATCCCTTGTTGATTCTGAATAGGGAAATGGTGAAGTATATTCTACAGATTTGGAAGAAGATAATTAGATTATTATGGTCACATCCAGTGATGATTAGAAGCTCTACAAACACCTAGGGAAGAGATGGTTGCCACTGTAGATACCTTATAGTTGTAAAAGAAAACAAAAAAAAGGCGACAGGTTACAGTAACTTGTTACAGTAACCACAGAGTATTTTTTCTTATTCTTTATTCTGTAAAAATAAATTTAAAAAAAATCTTGGAGGAGAGGGAAAAGCAGAAGGAGATGCAGTAGTATAACCATGAAAATAAATTCCCAGGAGGAGGAAGAAGGTGAGGAGGGCCACAAGACTGAAAGTGGTATCAGAAATACTGGTGAGAGCTGTTCTGAGCAATCCAAACAGAGACTGAATATGAACAGTTCTGTCTATTATTGTGGCTGGCTGTAGCTTTGAGAATGCCTTCTAGATTTGGAAGCCTTCAAGCTTTCTACAGACTTTCAATTTGTAGTGTTTGGGACAGAATCTGCATGTCCTCTCTACCTTGGACTCACAGTGGTTGAGGGAAGGATATGAGAGAGAAGAGCAGGAGAAGATTTAGTGGAAACTGATGTCTGCTTTTAAAATATTTTGTGAAAATAAGCACTTTTTGAGACCTAGTGGTATTTTCCAGAAATGGCTAGGTAAGCAAAGAACTCTTGGTGCTGTAAGGCTGGAGATTCCCTTTTCAAGGATGAACACATCAGGATAAAAGTGTGTGGAGACTGTGTGCTCTCTGATCTTGGAATAAAGAGAGGAAGGATCCTTGCTCTGAGAGTGCTACTTTTCTTTTTGTCTTTCCGCCCCTGTACTCCCACACTCATCATTGTGGTCCAGATGTCAGTCATACCCTTTGATATATGTCCAATGGTGCCTTCCTCAATGGTATTACTCTTTGTGTTCTCCATTCAGACACGCCAGGGGCGAGGTAGGCTGGGCGAGGAAGACTCTGACGTAGATATTGAAGGGTTTGATGAGGATGATGATGGGAAACCTAAGACTCCAGCCCCAGTGAGTATATTTACAGAAATCCCAGCCAACAGTCTACGTGTTGACTTGCATACTTGTGGTAGAAGTCTCCATAGTATAAGGGTTGTCTGCTACGTCTGCCACCCTGAAACACAGCAGTATGTGTAGTGACAGCTAGACTCTTAAATGTAGTTTTAAAATGTTAGCATTATGAAATAAGCGAACGCTTCAGAATGAACAGTGTGATAAATAATAGGCATGTGCTAGAAATGGCAGCAGTAGTTTCTATGTTCTTTGATCTTCACTAGCCCTGTTCTGTGTCACCTAGGAAGTTGAAGATGCAGATGGTGACCTTGCTGATGAAGAAGAAGGATCAGCCCAGCAGCCGCAGGCCAGTGTCCTCTATGAAGATTTGCTCATGTCTGATGGAGAAGATGATGATGATGGGAGTGATGAAGAGGGAGATAATCCTTTCTCATGTAGGTGTCCTTTTTTATAAAAGGTTGAATAGGAACTGGTTGTTCACAAACCCAGCTAATCTTCTCATGCTTCCATCACAAAAACATGCAGTAGAGAGAATAGAACATAATTGGGATATATAGGCCAGGTGGTCTAGTAGTCAAAAAAAGAAGAGACACCAAAGGGCAATATGAGAAAACTGGATAAACATAAATGGAACTGAAACCAAAGTGGAGTAAGAGTGCTGTAAGCATGGACACAAAAGAAAGCTGAGTTAAGACAAGATCTGATCAACTGTATTTCATAAAGTGAAACTGCAAATGGTTCTGAAATGTCGGGGACTATGATTTGGTGTGCAGAGCCAGGAATGAGCTGCTTAGTAAAAGCACAACATTTATTTTGATGTGAAACAGTGGTCGGTGTTATAGAGAACTGTTAAGAGGTGTCTGGAGGTTCTTCACAGTGTTTCCCCATTTTACTAAAAAACTGGCCGTGCAGAAAAGCTTATAGTGGCATTTAGTGATGGCTTCTGAAAGTCATTAGGGGGGAACAAGGAGGAATTATTCAGAGTAGACAAGCAAATAAGGCCTTTTTGAGTAATGGTGGTAATGAGATTGCTTTGGAATAGCATCAGAACTGAGTATTCAGTAAGTGGCATCACATCCCAAATACCCCTTCTGCTACCTTGTGGAGACACTACTTTGTGTACATTCCTTACAGTCAATATTATATATAGCCTTTAAGCAAAGACAACAGGTATGTAACTGACAGAACAAAACTTTCGATTTGTGACCAAATGTTGGCTTATCACACAGCTATCCAACTGAGTGAGAGTGGCAGCGACTCAGATGTGGAGCCCAATGCAGTGAGACCTAAGCAACCTCATGTTCTTCAAGAGAACACACGAATGGGCATGGACAATGAAGAGAGCATGATGTCATATGAAGGAGATGGTGGGGAGACATCTCATGTTATGGAGGACAGTAATATCAGGTAATTACAGCTGAGAATCTTGTTAAAATTATTTTTCAAAACAAAATCCCTTCTCTTAAAGATTTTGAAGTGTTTATCATAGAAAGCTGAAGAATATTTCACATTTTTTCTTTTCTGTTATTTTGTCATTGTTTTTATTGCTGCAACCATTATTACCATAATTGCAATGTACTTCCTATCGACAGAAACTTGTTTTTGCTTTTAGATTTTCACTAATGAAAGTGTTGAAGTAAAAAAGTTCTTTCTTGTAGGTAGACTTCCTGTACATAGTGATTTTGGAAGGCAGGACCAGTAAAGGTTTTTATAGGTTGTTTCAGAAAGTACAAGATGCCTTTGAAGTTGCAAGATGATTTAGCTGATCAACTTCATGGTTTTTGGTTTTTTTCTCTAAGAATAAACATTTCCTTACTTGAAAGGAGACTGCTTAGTTGAAATCCAAAAGGATAGGAATATGCATAGTCTGTATTTTGGAAGGAGTTCCATTATTAGAAAATTACAAGTACAGCAATATCAGCTTTATTTTGCATTTTTAGTTTGCATTCACTTGAGGGAATACTGACCTACTCTTCCTTCTCTGGCCGTTATATAGAGTATTAGCATTAGATTCTCTGTTATTTTTCAACTTGTGTAATTCTGTCCCTTAATGCTATTATTGATGTTTGTTTAATAAATTATTGTACAGATAGCTCTGCTGGGTCAGACAAATGCTTGGTCCAGTCCAGTACCTTGGTGATAGCCAGCAGAAAATGCTAGAGAAGATGATGAGAATGAGCTGTCTGCCTTTCTGTCTGCAGTAAAGGTGACAGATGGAAGGTGCTGGAGCAATCTGTTTCTCCTCACCTGAGTATATCAGAGTGCAATGAGGATGCTAGTAGGCAATTGTTTCATCAGGAGAGCTGGGTGTTTGGGTTTTTTTCTATTTTAAAAAGCTGGCCATTGACAGAATTGAAGTGCACAGTGGCTCCGAGTGTTCCACAAGGACTTCAAGCCAGGGAACTTTTACAGGAGTTAAATACAGAATTGTCGGTATCAGCAGCTGATTCGAATATTTGATAGTATAATTAATAGATAATATATTTCTTCTTTCTTGTAGTTACGGCAGCTATGAAGAGCCAGACCCAAAATCCAACACAAGGGATACTAGTTTCAGCAGTATCGGAGGGTATGAGGTCTCGGAAGAGGAGGAAGAGGAAGAACAGCAGCGCTGTGGGCCAAGCGTATTAAGTCAGGTCCATCTGTCTGAAGATGAGGAAGACAGTGAGGACTTCCATTCCATTGCAGGAGACAGCGACCTGGACTCGGATGAATAACGCCCTTTCCCGAGATGGCGGTGTCCTGGGCCGCTCTGGGCTCCTGCGTTTCCCTTGTCCCGGTTTGGTGTACGGAACAGTGTAGCGTGGACTGTTAACAAGAAGTAGATTGTGTATATACTATTATAATTGGTTTTAAAACATGTTATGTGACTGAGTAAATGGTGAAAAATAAGCTTTAGGCAAGCATGCCCTGCTGAAGCTGCGGGTCGTCATAGCCTGTGCTAGTCCCAGAATCTGGATGATGATTTGTGTGGTGTTCTTTGGTCTTAATAGATGTAAAATAATTTCTCATAAATACAGGCCTGGTGGCATACACGCCTGTCTGTCAGGGGAAAAAAATGCTGCCGTCGATAAACAACTGTGGAACAATTTTCATTTCACGAAGGGCCGGTTTTCGCTGGGAGCAGGGCACTGGAGGCAGCGGCCGAGGCCTCGCCCTGGGGTGCGTTTGGGAATTGCCGAACTGCTGGGAAAGCTTCGGGCACCGGCTGCCCTGCTTTTAGGTTGATTTCCGTTGTAACGTGCAGCCGGACCCCTGCATGAGGAACCCGGTAATCGGAGGCTGCGGGAAGGCTCGTTAAGTCACAGGGGAGCCCTCGCGCTGTCACCGGGAAAGCACGCGCAGCCGCGGGGCTTCGCCGGGACCGGGCGGGGGGGGATCGGGGCACCGCGGAGGAAGGGGGGGGGGGGGCGGGGGGCGGTTGCGCCCGCGCAGTGCGGCGGCGTTTGTCGCAACGGCTTTACGCGGAAGGATACCGCGCTGACAAAGCTGAGCCCCGCGACCGCTCGTACGCCGCTGCCGCCGGAGGGGCTCGCTGGGCGGAAGGAGACGGGGAAAGTTCCGGTAGAGGTCCCTCCGCCGCGGCACAGCGGATTCGTACGGGCCCGCTGGCTGGCTCCGCCCGGACTACTTGCCAGGGGGAGCTAGTTCCGGCAGCAGCCATTCGGCAGTTTGCTGCCTCCGCCACCGCCATTTCGGGAGCCGCCGCCGCCTCAGCGCGCCGGGACCGCGGGCACCTCGGTCCTGCACCGGCCGCTTCAGCCGAGTGGGCCCCTCCGCACCCGCCGCCCTTCCGCTGCCTCCGCCCGAGCCTCGCCGGCCCCCTCTCGCGATGGCGACCTCCGTGGGGAACGTGGCCGACAGCACAGGTACCGTGGGCTGCCGGGCGCGCCGGGGGCCGGTACCGCCGCAGCCCTGCGGAGCTTGGGCCCTGCCCCCGCCCGGGGCCACGCCGCGGCCTGTGCCCCACGGGGCCGCGCCTGGCCCGCCCCGAGCGCGGCGCTCCCCGCTCGCCGGGCCCGCTCCCGGCGGAACTTTCCAGAAGCGGCGGCGTGGGCGAGGCGGTGGCTTCCGGCGCGGTCCTGCCGCCTTTGTGCTGCTCTCCGCTCGCCCCGGGGCGCCGGCGGGCCCGGGCTCGGGGCTCGGCCCCCGGCGGGTGCTGCCGCTGCGGGCCGCGCTGGGGGGGGCTCCTGCCGCCCTGGTCTCCTGCTGCTAAATTTATCTACAGCAGGTGACTGCGTGTTTGCGGAGGGCGAAGTAGGGTGAAAACTTGACCCAGAGCGCGGCTTAACTGGTCTAGAATCACTAGCTACGCCCAGGGAGCACCGCTGTGCTGGGCAGCGAGATAGCGTGCCCTCGATAAGGAAGGGCCTGCCCTACATCTGGCCTGCACATCTGGAACTTGAGGGACGGGCGACAGAAGAGGAGAAATGTCGCTGTCCCCATAAAGCAGTAAAAAGCAGCATTCTGCTCACTGAAAGGATAAAAGGTCAGCGCGGCTTTATGCCCCAGATTTTTTGAGGTCTTTCTGTAACCAGAGGGAAGGAAGGGTCTGAAAAGCTGAAAAGGTGCCTGGGAAAAGCAGGAAAAAAATAGCATCTATGGAGGAGGATGGGATAGCAGTGCAGAGATAGGGAGGTAAAAAGGAATGGTCGTGGTACAGAAGTGGAAACGGAGAGGCTAAGTGCTGCAATACAGTATTTCATTGCTCCTCAGCTAGATCTGCAGGTCTCGTCAGCGAGGCTGCAGCATCCTTGATCTGTGGAGGTGAAAAGAACCATGTGCATGCTTGGAGAGCATCTTGTGCTCCTTGTCACTGCCGCGTCCCAGATGGTTGTGGCTCCTGTTCGGGCCTAGGTTTTACCCAGATGTAAGGTTGAGCACGAGCATGTAGTGGGTGCTTAGAATGTTAGTTCTGGGGAAAAAAACCGGCCTTGGGTACACTTGTGATAGTTCTGTGCGGGTTTTTATTTTGCTTGCATTCTGTAGAAGTCTCAGGAAGGGTCATTGTCATAGCATGTACTAGGTGTTTCCAAGGTCGTAATCAAAGCACGTAGCACAGGTTAGCCTAGGTACCTAAATTTATGCATGCAAGGCTTGATAAAGAATTTTTCTGTCTGTGACAGTTTGCTGCAGTTATTTTCTTTACCAATGGTTTCAGTAAGCAGACACTGAATTATGCAATCACCGTGTTACGGATTTTATGGGTTGTAGAACTTTTCTTCCAGCCAGCTTTCTATTAAAAGTTTAGCTCATTTTGAACTTTATGACTTAGCTGTCTGGTTCCTATTTTTCAACGAACTTTTCAAGGATCATTGCTAAAATACTTGTTTGGAGGTAGATGACTGCCTGTTTTACACTGAGTGATCAGTCTCCTTCATCTCCTTGGGGGGGGTGGTTTTGTGAAGAGACTTGATAAATGAAAGAAAATGTTAAGTGTTTCACTTATTTTGTTGCTTTTTTTAGCAATTATTATTCTGAGGTATTAAATACAGTATTTCTGCACCACCTTCTTTCTTGCCCTGGGAGTTACAACTTCAGTTTCACTTTTTGCTTAAGTTGGCAAAATGTAACATTTGTGTAATGTTTTTTAGCTTCTTTCCAAGTGGTCGTAAGAATTGTAAGTCTAAACTTTGGGTTCTTTTTTTGGTTTAGCTTTGAAATTTAATAACACTACTGAAATTTTTTTGAAGAAGAAATGGTTCAGTTAGGTCCAGGAGACAGGCTTTTTCTGTCCTGCTTCCCCTTGTATGTGCCATCAGCAGAACTTGAAAATACACCGACTGCTAGAGGGACTAACAACGGCAGAAGGAGGGAGTGAGGAACAGCGTGTTGGTACTCCAGTATCATCATTACTGTCAGCTCCTTGGACTTCCATAAGTGGTGCTGTCGTTCTCACGTTGGGTAACAGTTGTTACCTGCTATTGCTAGCAGGTTTAACTAGGTACTGAAGTCCCACTTTTGCCTTAGCGAGGGTTTGGAAAACTATTAAGCTAGGCTTCTAGGAAGTGGGAATCTAATCTTGATGAAAATACTTGGTTAGTAATTTGTCAAGTATCTGAAAGCAAGTAGCTTTGCTAGTTCCAACTTACTGTGAAACGCTTCAAGTTTTTAGAGCCGACAGAGACAACATACTATCTAGAAAAACAACTTCAGTTAAATTACGTAGTGTTTACAATCTTGTCTTCAACATAGTGCTCAAAAAGCAATTTTGAAAATAATTATTTTAGATAAATCCCAGTTTCATAAAATAAACACTAGATAGTAACTCTGGACCTAATGTCTTTGTGATTATTTTGCTATCTTTAAAGTTCTCACAAAAGAACTATGAGTCTCAGAGGAGTTTTGCAATACTGAAGTGCAAAGATGTGTGTATTTGGATATTGAAGTGCTTCCTTGTATTAGGAAGGATTTTTCTGTTTTGTTTAAATTCAGAATTGTAAAACTCTGTATGTCCAGTTTAGAAGTGTTTCATAAGTGGAATCAAGTGATGGCAGAGTACTAGAAACGCTGGACTTCAGGAGGAAAAATAAGAGATGCTTGCAGTAATTAAGACTTTTAATAGTAATAATCATTGGTATAAAGGCAGAATTTGAAGGTCAGCACTTCTTTCTAGGATGAACGGTTGTGTTTTTTTTCAAGCTACGCTTCTCTATATTTTAATACAGAACTGTGCTTTGGAAGAAATTTACTTCTCACACTTCAGGTTGTCTAAAACAGGTGGTGTTTTATTTAAGTATTTTGTTCTTCACAGTTGGATCTTAAATACAAAAAACATTGTGTCAATCCCATTGCAGCTAAGTATCCAGAAGCAGTAACTCCTTTCCTGTACCCTGTCTGTTAATGGTTCCTTCTGTAGACCATTTGCATAATCATTGAAGTGTGTGTTTGTCTCTTATCAGATGTTGTTCCTAGGCCATTTTTTTTTTCTGTGAAGGAATCCTCATTACAGAGAATGTAGGAGTGTAGAGGACTCAAGGAATGTTACACAGTTTTTGTGGTTTTTTTTTTTTTTTTTTTGTTGGTTGTTTAAGGGACTTTCACTACCGACACAGCAAAACTTTCTTTTGTTCAAGTCCTTTGAGGTCTTTTTCTGCTGTCCTTCATTTCCCTAATAGGTTTTTAGAACTTATTTTTAATACTACAAAACATAAGATTTACAGTTGGGGAGAGTGAGGAGAGTTATTGTTCTGTTGGCAGCACTTCTGCTGTTGTGAGCTGAAGTACAGTATCGTGCCAGGAATCTTTTAAAATATATCTCAGGTTAATGGAAAATGGTTGACTTGCAAATATTCACAGTCATTACCGTCTACATGCTTCCTATTACTAGCTGATGAAGTCATGGACTTGTACAGATGATGTTAGAAATAGTAATAGGTGGGGACACGAAGATCTGAGAGTTCAAACTGCCACGTGCTGTAGTGTTTTATGTAATTTCAAACCTTTTCATCCTTCAGTTGTGTACACTTCTTTTTCATTTTGTTCTGTTTTTTTGTTTTGTTCCCATTATCTAACTTTTTGTTTTCCCCCCTTAAATGTTTTGGTGATTCTCCAGAACCAACGAAACGTATGCTTTCCTTCCAAGGGTTAGCGGAGTTGGCTCATCGTGAGTATCAGGCAGGAGACTTTGAAGCAGCAGAGAGACACTGCATGCAGCTTTGGAGACAAGAGCCTGATAACACTGGTGTGCTTTTATTACTATCGTCCATTCACTTCCAGTGTCGCAGATTGGACAGGTAGGAGACTTGAGGTGTTCTGTCAAGCTTTCTTTATGGTTTGAACTTGTAATAGTACTAAGTATAGCTGACAGAAGTTCTATTCTAGCATTTTGTTTTTATCACTGAACACAAGCACTGACTGACTTCATGGCAGCAGTAAGGACTGGTCAAAAATAATGTTTTTACTTTTTTAATGTTGTTAGAGTAAGAGAAATACAAATTGGAACTGCTTTACAACAAGCAACAGATCTTGCCATTATTCTCGTATTATTTTCATATTGAACACATTAATATCGGAGTGTAAGCCACACTTCTGTGTACTGGAGGTATTTACATGTGTAAACAAAAGCTTTTGGTTATTTATTCCACCTGCATTGTGGGGGGTTTTGGGTTTATGTTGTTGTTGTTTTTTAAGTTACAAAAATGTCGCAAAATGGCATGATCAGTTAACGATTTTTGTCATCTGAAAGTTGTCTTTATATTTTTTCTGCTTGCCTGTTACTGATCTTGCTTTCTGTGCCTCAAGCATTTTGAAATGCACTTTTTCTAGCTGTAAATATGTGTGTGATGGTGAAGGAAGGAAGAACTTTCGGCTGAGATTTATATAAGCTTCTGAATGAAGTTGTAATAACAGTTCAGATATGGAAAAATAAAATGGGGGAGGATACAACAGAATTCTACATCTACATCTGTCAGCTATTTACTGCTTCTTGAAAAGAGTATTGAGTGGAACATTGCAAAGTATACAAGTGTTGAAGGAGGCTTTGCAGGATTTCTGTAGTGCTTTCTCCAATTGAGATGAGCTCAGGTTTGGTGAGGTGACTTGAATGCTACTGATTGCAAATGAGAGTTTTCAGTGGAATCTAAAATAGGAAAAGTGGAGATGATAGTTTAAGCTACGAGAAGCTAAACAAACAGGACAGCTCTGTAAGTCCAGATTTGTTGGCTGTATGTTTGGCTTGAAATAAGCATGAATGTTCATTAAGTAACTAGGAAAATAGGTAAATGCTGAAAGTCAAAGGTGGGCTTTTTTTTGTTTGTTTGTTTTTGTTTGGTTTGGTTTTTGTTTAGGTTTGGGTTTTTTTTGCTAACTTGTCTGATTTTTTCCAGGTCTGCTCACTTCAGCACTTTAGCTATTAAACAGAATCCTCTGTTGGCCGAAGCCTACTCAAATCTAGGCAATGTGTACAAGGAACGTGGACAGCTACAAGAAGCAATTGAACATTATAGACACGCACTGCGCCTCAAACCAGATTTCATTGATGGATATATTAATTTGGCTGCTGCGCTGGTAGCTGCAGGTGATATGGAAGGAGCAGTACAAGCATATGTGTCTGCCCTTCAGTACAACCCTGTAAGTAACACTTAATTTTCTTTCTGCTTTAGTACTGTCCCAGGACACACAAATAGCAGGTTTCAAAGAATGAACAAGTGATAATCCTTCCCTATAACCTGTACACCATAAACTTAATGGTATACTTAATACTTTCTTAAGGATCATTGGAAGACTTCTGTCACAAAAAGTTCCAAGTTCTGTGTTGCAATACAGTAAGGGCTGCTGGTTGTGTACTTGCCTGTGTTGTTGCGATAACAGAAAAGCAAGGAATTGGGGTTTTATTTTGGTCTTTGAGTGTGTTTTTTTCTCCCCCAAAGTCAGAAGTTTGTGAATAACCTCATGTAGTTTTGTGTGCTTTTTAAGGCACACTTATTACGGTGAGAGAATCTCTGCTCACACTTGAATGTGAGATCTTGAAAAATGATCAGGTATTACTTTATCACAAAGTCAGAAATTTCATGGTGACAAAAGTTACCTGGTTTAATTTCCACTGTTGTCTGGTTTACAGAAATGTCATTTTTATGTTTTATAGGCTGAAACTGAGTATCTGTTTATAAGTGACTCCAATAAAATAGGTCCAGTGTTTGGATTTTTGGTTGTAACTGCTTTGAATTGACATTTTTAGTAAACGATCTACCAGACTGCTGTCTTCTGTTCATTTTGCATTGTACTCAAATAATTTTTATAGTACTAAAAAAGATGGTATCTGCTTGCTGTTTGGTTGTATGTTTTGTCAAAAAGCACTTGAAATGCATCGTCTGTCTAGTGTGCATATATCCTTTCTTGTTTGGAAAAGCAAATGCAAACCCAGTCCAACAAGAGCTCGGAATCTTGTTTTTTCTTAGAGGAGTTGAGTTTTGTTTAGGTTAGAACTCCATTTGCTAGTGTTGACAAAAATGTCCCCGTTTTCTGTGATCTCTACTGTTAGATAATGCAGTTGCAGCCTGTGCCGTGGTTACAAGTGAAAGAATAAGTGGCAGGGCTGTTTAAAACGCATGGATTAGTGGGAAAAACAGGGCGAAAACCTGCTTTGGGGATACAGGAAGCAAAACCGCTATATTTAATCTATTAAAAAATCATAATGGCAGTGGTGTAAGTTAAGAATGCAGGTTTGCAGTCATGCTTTAAAAAAAAAAAAGGGGGGGGATCTTCATGTACATATGGCAAAAGAACTTAAGCTGCTTGGAGGCAGAGGCATTTGGTTTCAGTTTTATATTTCTGTATAAAGAGGGATTGTATGAAATGCTACTTTCTGCTTCTTAGAGTTGTATTTTTACAGTACTAAAACCGGGAAGATTATCTGTTGGCTGTAATGTTAGGTCAAGAATAAGTAATTGATACTTGTGATGTATTTATTAAGAATTAAAAATAAGCTGTAGAGGGCTGGGGCGTTCTTTATAAGTTCTCTGTGAAGACCTTTGGGGTGTCTGAAGTCCTGAAGCTGATAGTATGACTTTGATTTTCCAGGACTTGTACTGTGTTCGTAGTGACCTGGGGAACCTGCTCAAAGCCCTGGGTCGCTTGGAAGAAGCCAAGGTAGGTGTTGGGTAGAATACATGTAAACGTCAGTGTTTTGAAAACTTGAACTTTGCACCAAGTCTTCAAATCTGCGTTGATCTACAGACAGTCTGAGAAACTGCTGAAAACTGAAGGCACTGAAACACCCCAGAGTAGTTGCAGGGCAAGATATGGCATGTCCATGTTTAAAAGTTGGTTTAAGTCAAGAAATGGAACATTACCAAGCCTTTCTGCTGAACTAGACTGTCTGATACCATTCTGAAGTATTGGGCAGGGGCTCCATCATGCTCTTATCTGGAAATAAGTAACAGTCCTTCAAATCTGAGGCTTGCCTGCTGGTGCCAAGCAGAGAGCCTGTGGTTAGCTCGAGATCCCTGTACGATGCAGGTGCTATTGAAAATGCTGCTCTTCTAAAGTCCTTTGTGGCTTGTAAGTGGAGAAGAAACTTATCCAAATGTTACCTTGTAATATTGGCTTTTAAAGATTTTTATTCTTTTAACTTTTCCCTTCCCTTGATAGTGGAAGAAAGGCTAGTAAACGATCAATAGCTGCAGTATGCGAAACCCCCGAATATCTTTTCTCATGTCTTCCCTCTCCCCTACCCCAAAATAAAGAAATCAGAAGGACAAAGCTGGTTTGTTTGGGAAATGAACTGATCGAAAGAAAACTTGCTGTAGTGGAAAGGTGGCTTCTAGCAGTCTTGTGTTTCCTAAACTGAGAATTCGAACACCAAGATGAGTTTAAAATTCTTGGCATGTTAAAACTTGGATTGCACAAAGAAATTGTCTTGTTACAAGCCACCTTACGCGTCCGCGCTGCAGGGGTGAGGAGTGTGGAGAAATCGGAAAACACTCTGGACTCCACGTCTGTCACTCCAAGCCCCACGCGCATGCTAAAAAGTGGAGTGTATGAACAGCGTAGCTGTCTGTTTGGCTGCAGCACCATTTGGGGAGGGTTAATGATCTTTATGGGGTAATTGGAGTGCGGGTTCAAAGTTCATTATCTTTTTGACTTCTCTTAACAACTTGGATGTGCGTACCATCCTAGGGCAGCCTAATTGATTTGGTCGGATCCAGGTTGAAAATATTTTGTAGCAGCATTCACAGTTTGAACAGTCTTTGAGACACTTGGTTCTCAGCCCACCAAGCGGACAGCTAACATGAATTGCACTTCACTGCAGCTTTAGTGTGACTGGTATAGGCCAAGACACTGCGCCTGCCTTAGGTTGCTGACTTCTTTGTTTCAGAGCTCTGGAGACACCTAGTTTGAAAGTGTTATTCCGTTTTGTGAGAACTTAATAAATGAGGAAAAACATCTTGAGTAAATTGCAATGTGTTTCTTTGGTTATCAGTCCATTTGAAAGATCAAGCCAGCAGATTCCTTACAGTTTGAACTAAAATTTAATTTCTTTGTAGATATTTCAGAGCCTTTCTTCCAAAAAAAAAAGTCCCTGCTGTATGCAATTACCCTGATTAACCCTCTCCCTTCTGCATGTCTCCCTTGTTACAGACAGATTGTCCTCATTCCCATGTGTTAAGACATATCCAAAAAAATGCAATTGCTTTGTTGAACTCTTACTAATGATCTTGTTTTATTTTCTCTCTTGTTTTTGGTTTTTCACCACTGATATTGTATTTAGAAGGTTTCAGGTGGGTGAAACCTCCTATTCCATGCGTAAGGTGCCTCGCTGAAGGGAGCTCGAGGCCTGGATCTAGGGCAGACACACACCTCCTCCTCCTCTTCCAGCAAGGAACGCACCGAAAAGTCACATGATGAGAAATATGGTAACGGGTTTGTAACTGCCACAGCAAAACCATTTGCCTCCATGCCTGAATCTTCTGTCTTGTGGCTTCAGAAACAGCTTAAAATATTTAATTACAAGCAAGTAATGTAAGAATATTTTATACTAGTAGCCACAAATTCTTTCAAAGAAATAAAGTAAAAGTAAATTAAAATATTTTTAAAGAAATAATTGGAGATAGTTAATAGTAAAAGCTTCTAACTCTTCTGGTTGTTCATTTTTTTCCTTTTTTCTTCTTTGTTTGGATTGCAGCGTTCTGCTCTTCTGATGATGCGCTGTGATCCTGCAGTAGCGCAAAGGCTGCGCAGCGGTAACGCGCATTGCGTGCGATTAAGCCCTCGTGAACGGTTGACTAGATGATTAATCTCTGATTGGGTGACTGCCCAAGCTCCAGGCTGCAGCCTTTTGGATGAAATTGGGTTGTAACACATTTAAGAGTCCAGATATCAAATTTAATATGAGAGTTTGTTATGGGCCTGTCTGGTAGATTAATGATTCTGGTTGGCCGTTCACTGGATCTAGGGGCAATCAATATAGCAAAGCAGTTCGCAGCGATAGCGTGGCGCCGTGCTGTTTAGGATGCGCAGCGATTTCTTGCGCTTGCATTACAGGGACCTAAACCTTCATGCAATCCTGTCATTTGAGGTTTTGAAGCTGCAGATGATTCGATGTATTTGGGGGTGGGGCGGGGGGGAAGGGAAACAAGATACGGATGGGGTATGTCATCTCACTTGACAAGGACAGCTGAAACCGAAGAATGGCTTCATCTTTTTCATTAGTTTTTCTATTTTTTTAAGTAATTTCTGTCTGTTTTAGAATGCTACACAATTTAACAATTACATTTCACAGCAAAG
Organism: Falco rusticolus; assembly: GCF_015220075.1. Lineage (NCBI taxonomy): Eukaryota > Metazoa > Chordata > Aves > Falconiformes > Falconidae > Falco > Falco rusticolus. The sequence goes on along the minus strand of NC_051200.1, from coordinate 12,942,421 downwards.
TTGTATTTACACATTAGGGTTTTTTTGTGTACTTAAGGATGGCAGATATTTCCGCTGAACTACTCAAATTATTTTGAAGATTATTTCTGTGGTGACCTGGTGTCTAAAGGCATGTTAATTTGTTACCAGCATAACTGAAAAATGGTGGGCTTGCACTTGGGTTTTGGTTTGCGCTGGCGCAGGATCAACAACAGTTTGCAGCGCATTAGTTTTGGCGCAAGCTAGCCTATACTGCAGGGTCACTTTTGGCTGGTTAGAGAAGGCATACTAACAATTATTTTTTTCTTATTTTTTTTCTTTTTACAAATATTCCCCTTCCCTTGTATCTCTCTTCTTTAACTGTTCCAAGGCCTGTTACTTAAAAGCAATTGAGACTCAACCAAACTTTGCAGTGGCTTGGAGTAATCTTGGCTGTGTTTTCAATGCCCAAGGAGAAATTTGGCTTGCAATTCATCACTTTGAAAAGGTAACTATCTAAGCCAGTCAGCTTCACTGCTAGATTTTAACGTACGTGCAGTTGTCTGCTTGTAGATTAAATGTTTTGATCAGCAGAGAACAGAGTTCTTTGGATCCTTTTAGTTAACATCCTATGTTAATAGTTGTTCAGGTTTTTTTTTTACTTCCTGATGTTTCGGACTGCCTGTGTGCCACTACAGAGATATGTTTACAGTTGCCCTAAAGACTTCACACACATGTAAAAGAAAATTCATTAAGTGGTTTTACAATCCTTTTCTGGAATAAACTTTTTAAAAATCTAATTTGATGGGAATGATGTTTTGTATGTTTCATGTGTTAGAGGGAGAAACTACTTTGTGCTTAAAATCTTTTTTTCATTGTGATTTTGTTGCAGGTATTACAGTCCTATGGGTAACTGAGGAGAACAATTTTAAGTGACACACTAGTTCCTCTTCTTCAGGATTATTTTTTACCACTATTGTTTCAGAATTCTTAGATTGGTGTCATTAACTAGTTCTCCGATACCTTCCCCCACACCCCCCCCACCCCCAAATTAAAGGCATCGTGGCGTGGGTAGGTAGGAGTGTTAAGTATAATCAGCCTAATGTGAAATAAATGTTTTAATGCTTTATTCTGCAGTAGTTGCAACTGACTAGATAAGCAAATGAATACGTTTGAAGGTACTGTATGGTTTTGTTTCTACAGATAAATAACTTGGATGCTCTGTGATTGATTTCTATAGCTTAAGTTTTCTTTTTTACTAGGTTATGGGTAAAGTCTTAGATGCTTACAGATTGGGGTTATCAAATTTAAAAAACCCCAAGCAAACAGAAAACCAGCTAGGTTTCATAGAATGTTCTCCTGTTAATGCTCAAAACTGTTAATATTCAAAAATATTTTCAGGCTGTAACACTTGACCCAAATTTTTTGGATGCTTACATCAATCTGGGAAATGTCCTGAAGGAGGCAAGAATATTTGACAGGTAAGCAGATAAGTACTATTGCTCTGTTAGTGGCCTGTCAGATCTATCAAGATAGAAATTATGTATCCTGATGTAAAGTATCTTTGGACTGTATAGTGAAGATTTGTGCTGTAAGCTAAGCAGGCAGATCGCTTTGAAATGCATACAGAGCGAGTTACTTGAATTCTAAAAAAAATTAAGGTCCTGTGGAATGTATTGCTTTTTGTCACTTTCCTGTACTTAATAAAAATGTTAAAAATGAGTGTTTCTGTATTTATTACGTGTTGGCATCATGTTACTGTTTTGGATTGCAGTACTGTTGCTGTCGTCTTGAACTAACTTGTTTCAAGACCTCTGACCTGGTATATCTTACTTTTGTTTCTGTAAGAAAATCCAGGCTGTGTTATTTGTATGCAGTGTCTATATTGTATCTGTTAATTGGATTATAATTTCTGGTAGCTGTGGTTTGTGGCTCCAAATCTAATAAAAGCTTGCAAGGAACAGGTTAGTTATTGTAACTAGTTGCGTTGCACAGTGTAAATCATTCAGTGATCTCTGTTTTAACCACAAATTAATGAGCTAAATAGGAGAATGTTTCCTCAACATTTTGGACTTCACATCAACTTTTTGAGATTCTACTTACTGTGTATACTGTTGTGATTTTTCTAGAAATCAGATTAGAGTTCATACGTACAGTATTTATATAGCACTGTAGGAGCATATAATCAAAGATCTCTCTTTTGGAGAAAGTAAAGTCTGAAGTATAAGTAAAGCTTGATACATGTGTTTGGTTAGCAGAGAGGATGAAGACATGTAGCCTTAAGCTACTGTTCCTATTGTAACAGTTGCTGTGCAGTGTCTCTTCACTGTCCTGTCCAGAGGAATAATGAATCCCCTTACACCTGTTTACACAGGATAAGGCACAACCATTCCTTACCAGGGAGCATAGTGACAGGGCAAGAGGTAGTGGTTTTAAACTGCAAGAAGGTGGGATTTAGATTAGATGTTAGGAAGAAACTATTTACTCTGAGGGTGGTGAGACACTGTAACAGGTTGCCCAAGTGAAGTTGTGGATTCATCCTCCCTGTAAGTGTTGAAAGCCTTTGAGCCAACCTGATGTAGTGGAAGGTATTCCTGCCCGTGGCACAGCAAGAGTGGGGCTGGAAATAGATGATCTTTAAGGTCCCTTTCAACCCAAACCATTTATGAAATGAATAATAAACTGGGGTCAGGGGGGTGGGGCTGGGTGGGAATGGAGCCAAAGTCTCATTCTTATTTTAGTAATGAAGAGTGTTTAACAGAAGTAGGCAAAGGCTTTACTTTTTTTCCAGAAGACTTAACTTGTGATTACTGTACAGCATCGGGTGGGAGGAAAACATTCCTATTTGACAACCTAATTGTTCTAGTCTGCTACTCATTACAGCATTCAGCATAGTTTTAAAATAACATGTATAATTAATTCATCCCTTGATTGGGGTTCTAATTCAGGCAATGCTCTTCCGCATTTTCAGTAACGTCTTACAGGACAAATTTGTGTATAATGTATTAATAATACATATCCCTTGAAGTTTGGGGGGTTTTAATATGGGTTATTCTTTTGACCAAGGTAAATATAATTACTGCTCCGTGGATGATTGTTTGCCTTCTTTTTCTTGTTACAGAGCTGTAGCAGCTTACCTACGAGCCTTGAGTTTGAGTCCGAATCATGCAGTTGTACATGGCAACCTTGCCTGTGTGTATTATGAGCAAGGACTAATAGACCTAGCGATAGACACCTACAGGAGGGCTATTGAGCTACAGCCCCACTTCCCTGATGCCTATTGTAACTTGGCCAACGCCCTGAAGGAGAAAGGCAGTGTAAGAAGTGCTACTTTTCCTTTGTAAAATTTTTAGAAGTACTGTGAAAGTGTATTTTAGACGCTAGCTGTTACCAGCTCTATTAAGATGGGATGCTGCCCTCTAGTCATAAGGAAGAATTAATTCAGGAAACCCTGCACCTTGAACCTGTTCAAAGTGATTGCGTAATGACTTCTTATAAACAGTGCTGTTAAAATAAATATTACCATATCAACAATATCCCTTTTTTTGAAGGTGGTAGAAGCAGAAGAATGCTACAATACAGCTCTTCGACTTTGTCCCACTCATGCAGATTCTCTCAACAATCTAGCAAACATCAAACGGGAACAGGGGAATATTGAGGAAGCTGTCCGTCTTTATCGGAAGGCTCTTGAGGTACAGTGGAATTTGATGAGGGACAGGTGGGGATGCAAGTTGGGAGTGTGTAATATAACAGAGGATTTTTCCCTCTTAGGTTGTAAGTGGGGGAGTGTCTGCTCAAAGACACAAGTTGTGTAAAAGAAAGAGTAAGAAATGCACAAGTATTTTTTTAATGTGGTCTACTTGGGGCACTTGAGAGATTGATTCTACTTCTTTTTCTTCCAGGTGTTTCCGGAGTTTGCTGCTGCGCATTCAAATTTAGCAAGTGTTCTGCAACAGCAAGGAAAGTTACAGGAAGCTCTGATGCATTACAAAGAGGCTATTAGGTAAATGGATACTATCTGTAATAGTCCCAGCCTTTCATAAAGGACAGTGCCATAGATTGTGACTTGCAGAGAGTGACTTACAGTAGCATATTTTCACTGAAATAATTGCTTTGCAAACCATAAGGTCTGGGTACAGGTATGTCTCCTCAATGGAGGAGGAGCTTTAATTGTTGATGACAATATATTATCTTTATTTCTCAGAATCAGCCCCACATTTGCAGATGCTTATTCTAATATGGGAAATACTTTGAAGGAGATGCAGGACGTTCAGGGAGCTCTACAGTGCTACACCCGTGCCATTCAGATAAACCCAGCTTTTGCTGACGCCCACAGCAACCTGGCCTCTATTCACAAGGTAGCACGTGTGAATGATTCACTCTTAGGGTATGGTGGGACACTGTATTTACTTCTAAGTATATTTTTATCTGCTGACTCATTTCTGTGTCTTTATAGGATTCAGGGAATATACCAGAAGCCATTGCCTCTTACCGCACTGCTCTGAAACTGAAGCCTGATTTCCCAGATGCCTACTGCAACTTGGCCCACTGTTTGCAGGTGAGGAAGATGGGGCTTTGATTGTAATTCTTAAGATTTTTTGTGCGGCAAATGCTAAACGCGATCATCTCAACCAGTCACTAATTTAAATGTGAAGGGTAAACTTAAGCCTTAAATCAGAAGATAAGATTATAAGTCATCAACAGTAATAACCAAAGATTCTTGCTTCTATTTTTGGAAGAAGCATGAGCCTCAACTTGTGAAATATGTGATAAAGATCAAAGGGAGCTGTTGTCCTAATGTTCTTTTTATTTTTTCCTTTTTCTAGATTGTCTGTGACTGGACAGACTATGATGAAAGAATGAAGAAGCTTGTTAGCATTGTAGCTGATCAACTGGAGAAAAACAGACTACCTTCTGTCCACCCACATCATAGCATGCTGTATCCCCTTTCTCACAGTTTTAGGAAGGCTATTGCTGAGAGACATGGAAATCTGTGTTTGGACAAGGTAGGAAGTTTAATACAGGCCAGTTATGATTGAAGTACTGAGTGGTTTTGCTTGATCCCACTGAAAATCTAATACTCAGATAGTTATTAGCCTTTGTAAGGTTTCTGAGAGGTAGGATGTAGTGGTACTCGTCTAGTTTTGCAAAGTACATGCAAGGGTTGTTTTGGAAAAGCAGAGTGAGTAAAATAGTCTTTCCTGACCATAAAACAGATCCAGGCTGCTCTGTGTTCATACTTCTGAAAATCTGGTCCTTTCCATCATTCATAGTGCCTGGATCCTGAACTTGCCTTTAGCGAATCCTGGCTGGAACCTGTGAGCTTTGATAGGCTCTGGGATTTTGAAATGTACTCACTTTAGTGGTGATGGCAGCAATGTGCAAGGGTGGTGCATCACAGTAGGAGGTACTTGAGTATTTGCTGTCAATCTGTTTTGGAATACTTTATGTATAGTAGATTTTCCCAAAAATGTAGCTTCTCTTGCTGTTACTATTTAACTGTGTGCCATTTCCACAAGACCGCACATCACCTCAAGCTGTCAAGACTGCAGTTGCAGTCGGTGGCGAGTTCTGTAACTATAAGTTGATGCAACTTCTTCTTCTTTTCAGCCAGAGAGTCACAGCTGTTGACGCTTGTGAATGTTGAGATGGACTGCTTGAGCAGTTGTAACTGAAAATACACTGTCAGCCAGTGGAAGGGTCTGGTTAACTAATGTAAAGATCTCAGACTTCAGAAGATAACACTTAGCATACAGATTGGCTTGTCTTAATAGCTTAATAATCCTGTCAGTGATAGTGGCTACAAGCTGACGTCTGGGGAAGATGGTCAGCATAAGAACAGAAAGCATACTGTGGTACTTCACAGGAGTAATCTTCGGGTCACAAGTGGCTTGTAGTTTGAGAACTCCCTAGTCATAGTGGTGTGGTGTCAGTATATTTAATAATTAGGGATGGAACAGTTAAACTGGTAGAGAAGTAGAAATGTCAACTTGCAGTAGTGATGTCTGTCTTTATTTGGCTGCATGTGGGTATGTGACAGTACCCACTTGTAACACAGTTTGTGGGCATTACACTTGGCTCCAGTGGATTACGTATAATGCAGTTTTGAAACAATAGATGCCCACAGACCACTTGAATGTGGCATAAGGCTAATTCTACAACTCATGGGTGGGTTTTTTTCCCCTCTGTTGAGCATTTGGGTTTGGTTCTGGAGTTTATAGACAGTTGTGTATATTTTCTTGACAGATTAATGTTCTTCACAAACCACCATATGAGCATCCCAAGGATTTAAAAGCCAGTGAAGGTCGACTTCGTATTGGCTACGTGAGCTCTGATTTTGGAAACCATCCAACCTCACACCTAATGCAGTCAATCCCAGGCATGCATAACCCAGACAAATTTGAGGTAAAAATACAGATGGAATGCTTAAAGCTTTAAATAACAGCTGTTAAGTGGCAATTTCTTTTTCTTGGTGCAGACAGGTAAACTAGGCAAAGGCAAACTTTAGTTTCCAGGTGTTCAGGGCTTTTTCTTAGCAGGTGTTTTTTAATGAGTTGAAGAGTTCTCCAGCCTGAGTCATCCTTCTTTACCAATATGAAGTGTTATTTAGAAGGTAGGCAGATTAGATACCTGTCCTCAGAACTGCTGTAGGTAGGATTGGTGGCCTATGGAAAACTTTTTTTTAAGCTTCAGCTGCTCTTCTTTGAGTAGTTGTGTTTCAGCATCGAGGTACTACTATCAGGTTACTTGTGATTTACAGTTATGCATCTTATTTTTATTCATGCTCCGCTGCTGGTTTTGTTACATGTATTTTTGTCTGGGATACCTGAATCACAAACATGAACTTCAGGTTGGTCTGACTACATCTTTTTCAAAAGGAAATGATACACTACATTTACTCCAGAAGGAGCATATGGAATTTAACAATGCTAAAGACAGTCACGTCTATATTTGGGTGTCATGATAAGGGACTGAGGCTGTAAACAAAACTAATTCCCACTTACTTTGTTTGCTCTTTGACTATTTAAATTGCCTTGGTCTTGAGCTCCTGCTTTCCAAGACATGAGAATTTGCTTGTCCTTGTAAAGGATTGTGTTTCCTTTTTGCAAAAGTGTTTTTTATGAATCTTTTTTTTTGTTGTTTTGGGACTTTTTCCTAACTTTCTTGATTTTTCCTGGTCATGAAGTCTTTGTAGTCTGAAGTCCTTGTGGCAGAGTTGCTTGCTTGAATTGTTATCAGAAGCATGACTATGAATCAGATCGTGAAACATTTACATTGGTGGGCTGAATACATGGGGTGTGGGGGAGAATATACCGTTATCCTTGAGTCAGCTTGAGACAAAGGGCAGTCTTTCCTGTTCTGGATTTATAAAGCTCCACAGAACTTAATTTAAATACTAAATAGAAGTTTATTATTGTTTTACTAAAACCATGCTTTCGTCCTGCAAGAATCTCTCTGTGTATTGGTTCTGTATCTGTATGTGCTAGGTTAGCTTAAGATGCCTGTTTACATAACCTGGCAACTTCGAGTTTCTCAGATACATTTGCAGTTTCTTAATTGGAGAAAACTAGTCACTGTTTAATATAATCTGTTAAAAAGCTTCCCCAAAGCTTAGCTTATCTGTTCAACCTGACTCATAATTATGATTCTCACTAATTACAAGTTCAAAGGTGTCTTCTAAAAGGCATTCTTAGAGAAATTAATGCATATGCAAATAAGTTTGTTCAAATTACCTTGCACAGATGAGAACGTTGTGTGTATGTCTGCAAGATGCAGTACCATACCCTAGCGCCAGAACTAGGTAAAACTGGGACCTGGTGCAGATGTGTCAAATGCCCCTTATTTTTTGCACTTCTTTCTCAGCTGGCAAATGCCACACAAATAGAATATAATTTGTATGAAACTAGATGTAATTTTGCTAATGTAATTTAAAATTGTAATACCGTATGTTTTATAGTGAAGTTATTAGTTGGCAAGTTGTTGCAGATACTCAATTTCGGTGCCTCGTATTCTAGGTATTCTGTTACGCCCTGAGTCCTGATGATGGTACAAACTTCCGTGTAAAAGTGATGGCTGAAGCAAATCATTTTGTTGATTTATCTCAGGTGAGCTTCTTTGATGCATTGACCTTTTAGCAGATGTAAGTGAAGGAAGAGACCAGCCTGTAGTTTTGAGATTTTTAGTTGCAAATGTTTCTTGAATGAGGCTGATGTTAGTCTTGAGAATTTTGGAGTTTGTAGATGTATTAGTGTTACCTTACCTGGGATGCAGTGGTTAGTGTGTGACCTCTGTGTGATTATTAGAAAGTAATGTTAGCAATATTGAATAACTGTTCCATTAGGTCTTAAGATAATATACATGATATTTAGATATGACTAAGTCAAGATGCCACAACTCTAAATATATTTAAGCTTGCTTTACTCCAGTGAGGCAAGATAGAGGCTTGATGATTAATGGGGGGATTTTGCCCCATTATCAAAAGGCTGTTTTGGCAACATATACAGGTGAGTTTGATTTGTTAAGTTCTGTGTGAAAACTGATGTTAATTTCAGTGTACGTAGAAGTCAAAGATTTACACTTTCTCAAGATAACCTGCAAAACCCTAAAGCAACACAGGATAATTAGGGTACATTAATAATGGAACTGGATTGGCACCTGGACAGTCCCAGATTAGGTCATAGGTAAAACTTGCATGCAGTTTTTAAACTCGTCATGTTATTCAGGACCTGCTCTCATAAGTAAAAGTGCTAAATTGGTGTCAGCAGAATTGCTCTCTGAGATAAATTTTGCAAAGTTGATCCTTTAAAATGTTCTTTTAGAATAATGAGCTTCAGTTATGCTTGTGGAAAGCCATCTGTTGTCCCCCCCTGCTTTTGCAGCTGTGGACATTGAGAAAGCCTTGGGTCATAGTAAGAGAGGACAGCATTTTCATGTTTGTTGGTGCACTTAGCAGCTATCTAGGAAGAATTCCTTCCTTTGCCCGGAGTGATACACTTGAGTTTTCTTACTTAAAATTATTGAGGCATCAACTTGTATTTTTAGGTTATAGTGCAGCTCTTAAAAGATTTGTACAGAAGGGTTAAACGGGTAGAAATGGTTTGCTGTGATCTATTGCATTAGCAGTGTAACTCACTGAAAGTTAAACTAAGGTGGGAACTCCAGTTGTTGTCTGTTCATTGATACAACTGCCTGTGTGCATCTGTTTGCCTTGCTATGAAGTGTGAAGTAGCTTTCCCTTTTTACAAAAAGGAAGTACTTTTATGGTGCATATTAATTGCAGGGTGAGTCAGCATTAGTGGTAGAGTAGCTAATTGGCTTACTCTTGATCTTCAGCTTGAAGTAATTTCTCTGTATTGCCTTAGTTTGGGAATCTTGCCCTACATAAGGCTAATTAATGATCAGAGCTTACAGAAGTGGTGGTGGGGCTGTGGTGGTTTATATAGCCTCAGTTTCTAGCTTCTGAGTTTTTTTCTACTGCTGAACTAGAGACATCTATCAAGTATTTTCTTTTATCTGCTTGTAGGTGACTATAATTCTTGGAGGAATTTAAAACTGTTGAAAATTATTTACCTTTCAGTATTAGACAGGAAGAAACATGTTGTAATTTCCAAGGCTTTGCTGTTCTTCTTGAAGGTCATTGGTAATACCTTGTGTGAAGTTCTGCTCTTTGTTTTTGATTTAGCCAAGGACTGAAGCAGTTTCAGTATTGCTCAGAGTTCTTTCTGTGGTTCACATGATATTTTTCTGCATGACTTGCTGAGCTTGGCAATGCTAGGCATCACTCCTGATGTGAATGTGCAGAGGCAATCTTCAAGTACCTGCCACAGTTACAGTTTCTGTCAGCAACTGCTTCAACTGTGTCTAGCAAACTTATGTTTTTCTTGGCTTCAGCAGGGTTTTTTTGACCGAGTTGAGGACTTGCACCTCTATAAAACCAGAAGTAATGGGATTTAAGTCTCACTTAAATTATGCAGTTGACATTTATCTATTGGTACACTGATGACTAACCACATTTATTACTGAAAGACTGAGAAAAAAACCTTTTTTTTATTTAAAGAAAATAAATTTTATATATGTATTTCTTTATTCTTCAGATACCATGTAATGGAAAAGCAGCAGACCGCATCCATCAGGATGGGATACACATTCTCATTAATATGAATGGTTACACCAAAGGAGCCCGCAATGAATTATTTGCCCTGAGACCAGCACCTATTCAGGTAACTAGAGAGCTCTGTACCTCAAAAAAACCACTTGTGAGTAGGAAGTTTCTCTTTTTCTTCTGGCAGAGTGGAAAAAAATTCTGAAGGTTCATGTTGATCAGTAAGTGAGAGAGACTTTATAGGGCTTAGCATATGTGAGGCAAATAGGATCATTCTGTTGAAACTGAGGAGTCTGAGTTGTTTTATATGCTTTATGGTCAGTTGACTGTCCTGAATGAGAACTTAATTCTGTGAGGTTCCTGTACACCACTGGCTTTCTTGCATTAGTGAGGACAAAAAAAAAGGGTATTTGAAGCAGTTGTGGAAGTTAGTTGTGGTGTTTTAATATCAAGTTTTAGTGAAATTCAAGTTACAATAAGTCAGAGTCAATTTTTTGATTAAGGATTTTCTAAAATGCCTGTGGAAAGAGAATGGGAGAAGCCTGAACTGGAGTTACTCTAGGCTACAAAAGTTTGTCTCAAGCTAAGTAAGAGAAGCTGTTATCACTGATGGTTGGTATTCTGGCCGTAGCTGCACATAGCTGGATACTTTGGCCTTTTGCTTGAGGGATCTATTTTAGAACATCCTTGAACTGTTCACTGTCTCGATAGTGAAAAGTTTGGGTTGGTGGTTGCTGTTCAGTTGATAAAGCACAAAGAAGGAACTTGAATCTGTAGGTGAAAAATATAACTTGAAATGTATTGATTTTTATCTTCATTTAGTTTTGCAATGCAGCTGGGACTGGACCCTTGCTTTCTTGTTTTTTAGGCAATGTGGCTAGGGTATCCTGGCACCAGTGGGGCGTTGTTCATGGATTATATCATCACAGATAAAGAAACTTCGCCAGTTGAGGTGGCTGAGCAGTATTCGGAGAAATTAGCTTACATGCCAAACACTTTCTTTATTGGAGACCATGCCAACATGTTCCCTCATCTGAAGGTATGTTGGAAAATAGACCAAGAAAAGCAGGTGTTTTCCATAGCTGTCTTCATAAAATGGTGCTTGGTAAAGAACCTTTACATTTTAAAAAAATTCTTTTTTTTTTTTTTAAACAGAAAAAAGCAGTTATTGATTTCAAGTCCAATGGTCATATTTATGATAATAGGATTGTGTTGAATGGCATTGACTTGAAGGCTTTCCTTGACAGCCTCCCCGATGTCAAGATTGTTAAGGTGAGAGCTACTTCTTTGTTTTCAGTTCTAGGGACTGAAGCTGGTACTTTCTCTGATGCTTATGTGATTTATCTTAGATGAAGTGTCCTGACAGTTGTGACAATGCAGACGGCAATGCTGCCCTCAGTATGCCAGTCATTCCTATGAACACAATTGCAGAAGCTGTGATTGAGATGATTAATCGTGGGCAAATTCAGATAACTATTAATGGATTCAACATCAGTAATGGATTAGCAACTACTCAGGTGAGGCACTTCAAGATACTGTTCTCTTGGGTCTTACATTGTATCTGTATGTTTTAACATAACAAGGAAGAAAAACCTCCAAGCAAATGTCTGTCTTCTGTCACGATGGTTTAGTCAGTCTCATACTGAAGTTAACTTGCAAATGTGTTGGAAGCTGCAGATGTACTGGAAGATGATCTTTCCTCCCAAAGATAGACGGGTTATATCACAAGGCTGTCTGAAGTCCGAAGAAATTTAATCTTGTTACATAAAGAAGACACTTGGTTGTTCAGAATTTAAAGGCAAGATTTGTTCATTGCCTGCAGCCTGCAGCATTTGTGAGCTGTTTAGTCAGTTTCAGTTGTGTTATTCCTTTAGAAAAAAATGGCTGGGTAATACAGGCAAAGTTATTCCACTGTATCAGCACGTATTATCTCCTTACACCTTCCTTAATGATGCACTATACTGTCACCTCTCAGTGCTTAACAGTTAATTGGATTTTAGTGATCGTGACAGTTACTGGTTTTGTTTATTACTTCTTCCTTTGCAGAATTGTTCTTTTTAAAAATACTATATTTTGACATTGGCATAACTTTTTTGACTTATGAATTTTACTCAGTTTACAGTCCTTCAGGAGAGTTTTTCATCATTTTCTTAGACCTTTTATTATCACTACTCTATTCATAATTCTCATGCCTTGGTTTCTTTTTATGAATTCTTTTGTTCATAACAGAGACTTTCATTTAAGGTAATAGGTCATGTGTTAGTTTGGTCAGTAAGCTTATTAGCATTTTTTTCTGAAGTTATTGTCCCCTGAGAATAATAGAGAATTCTTGTCTTGGCACTCTGCCACCAAGATGTAACAATCCAAGCTCTGTTGGTACACTTCTAAAACAGGATTTCTATCTTTTGATCACACTAATATAATCCTTCTTTGTGCTTGTTTTAATTTGATACCAGCTACTTCTGGGCATAGGTTGATGAGAAATGTGCAGTGTGGGTTTGAGGTCTGCTCAGTGACCTGGATAAGTAGCATTTTACCAACTTCTGTTGAACTAGATTATCTCATACATCTTCTAATGGAGTCAGTGACAGTGAGGTATTGTCATTCATGTCAGGTTTGTCAACGGTATACTTTGGCTGGCCACACTGCCACTGAGCTAAATTTTAAATATGTATGTATGTAAAATACACATATAAAGAAAAAGGCTCTTAAGTTTTGCCCTGTCTGTATTGACGTTTTTATCTGTCTTTGATCCAATGATTGCCTGTTATTATTTAAAAAAAAAAATTAAAAATCATACTTACATTTTACTAATCTTCAAGACTCTTGCATGATATTCTGATTATCCCAACTTTGTCCTCTGCTGTCTTTTATTAGCATGTTCCTATTCTTTGTGAAGGCTGTAAGATCTGTTCATTTTTTAAAGTCTATTAATAACACTTCTAGTTTTAACTTTCAGCGTTTCCCATTATTTCATTGTCAGCTGGTTCCTTTACAGTTTATCAGTTACATGTTAGTCTGTATCTTTAGTCCTGACTATCTGTTCTGTGCCTGTTGTCTTTTATCTTAAAAAAAAAAAAAAAAAAACACAAAAAAACCAACAGTGAAAAAACAAAACATACAAACCAGAAAACAGACCACAAGAAACGGCTTTGCCTTCTAAAGACTTCTGTTATTCTTCTTGAAGTCATAATTTCATTTTTGGGTGCAAGGAAATGCAGTGACTGTAAGGAGGGGAGCAGTCCAAGTGTAATGCTTCTTTATATGATTCATTATTCCAATTATTCCAGTTACTTGGATTTTCAGGGGGATACAGAAAGGGCATGAAAATGCCCAGTGTTCACAAGCATGGATGCATACCAATTAAATTCTTGTTATGAGTTAAGTAAACAATTTTGTTTCGTATAATAAAACCAAGGATGTGCTTACATTAACTTGTGATGCTAACAGATGTTGCAGTGTGTCTCATTACAGTCCCACAGGGTGTAGTCTTGTTTGCTGCAATTTCAGTGTTCCAATAGCTTTTTTTTTTTCTCTTTAGATTAACAACAAAGCAGCAACTGGTGAGGAAGTTCCACGGACTATAATTGTTACTACTCGTTCTCAGTATGGCTTACCAGAGGATGCTGTTGTATACTGTAATTTTAATCAGCTGTATAAGATTGATCCTTCCACTTTACAGATGTGGGCCAATGTGAGTACCTGTATGTAATACAAAATCTAAGGTCAGACTTGTGGAACATACCTATTCTGTTCGAGTTAGTAGAAACTTCGTGCAGGTTAAAATTGTTACTGTTCTATGGAAAACATTGACCCTGAGCTATTTGAATCCTTATGATGCTGTCATGGTTTAACCCCCAGCCAGAAACTAAGTACCATACAGCTGCTCACTCACTCTTCCTGCGCCCCTGAGAGATGGGGAGGAGAATGGGAAAGGAGTGTAAAGCTTGAGGGTTAAGATAAGAACAATTTAATAATTAAAATAAAATAGGAGGGAAACCCCCAAAACAGTAATGGTAATAACAACTATAGTAATGATTATAATGAAAATGAAGGAGAAGGGGAGAGGAATAAAATCCAAAGGGAATGGAGCAAGATACAAGTGATGCACAATACAGTTGCTCACCACCCAGCTGAGCAGCAATCAGCAGGCCCCAGCCAACCTCCCCCAGTGATACACAAGGTCCTTTTGGCTAGTTTTGGGTCAGCTGTCCTGGCTGTGTCCCCTCAACAACTAAAACCATCAGTGTGCTGTCAACATTGTTCTCACACCATGTCCGAAGCACAGCATTGCACCAGCTACTAAGAAGAAAATGCTATCCTAGCTAAAATCAGGACAGATGTTCATGTTGCAGGACTTGGTGTTAATGGAGTATAGAATTTTTTAACTGACTTCAAATCACATCTCTGCTTCTAGCCAGTGAAAAATTGTCTGCCACAGCTTAAGTATGCTGGAACTCCATTGTGAAATAACTTTGGGCTTCCCTAGTCTGCACAATTAAGTTAACTGACCTTGGCTGGTGGTAAATTGATAGATCTGACCACTGAGCGTCTGTATCAAGGTCCAATTTATAGTGTGGTGCAGAGTTACCTCAGGTAATTTTTTTATATTCTATAGTATGGGCCTGTAAATAAATGAGATCATAAATTTTAAGATTTACTCTCTTAAGTAGCGTTCTGTGAACTGTTGCTCAGAGTTGCTGTCTCTTTCAGCAGAATTAGAAATGCAATCTGAATTATTTCACTTGAAATGATTATCTGGTTTTTTTCTTGCTCTGTATCTCAGAAGATTAAAATGAAGTATTGAATGCGCCTTTTGCTACATCTTGGTATATGGTAATTTCTTGTTTGGAAAAGGAGATGTTTCTGACTGAACTTTCTGTATTTGCTTCCTTATTTTCGTTACAGATCCTGAAAAGAGTTCCGAACAGTGTGCTGTGGCTGCTACGTTTCCCAGCTGTAGGAGAGCCCAATATTCAGCAATATGCACAAAACTTGGGTCTTTCCCAAAACCGAATAATCTTCTCTCCTGTTGCCCCCAAAGAAGAGCATGTGAGGAGAGGGCAACTGGCTGATGTTTGTCTAGACACTCCGCTTTGCAATGGGCACACAACTGGGATGGATGTGCTCTGGGCTGGGACTCCTATGGTCACCATGCCAGGTAATGCAGTGGGGAACCTACACAGAACAGATGGATTTGGAGTATTATTAGGTTTTTAATAATGAAGAGCAAACCCAATAAACTTTGTTGCCTCATATAGAGGCAAAAGGAAAGTAACTCATGCTCTGCTGATGTTACTTGATAAGGTTACTCTTGTTATCAAATTTTTATGTTTTTTTTTTTACAGGCGAGACTCTTGCATCACGAGTTGCTGCCTCCCAGCTCACTTGCCTGGGTTGTCTTGAGCTCATTGCAAAAAGTAGACAGGAATACGAAGATATTGCTGTGAAACTGGGAACTGATCTGGAATAGTAAGCAAACTTGTACTGTCTGATGTGGTAACATCAAGAATGTAAAGTGCTTGTAGTTGGGCACAGTGCTGAGATTTATCAGTAGTTTTAATCCTGCAGATTACATATTTAATATTTAAAATAGCTAGGCAATCCTCATCTAGAGGTTTCTTGTCTTGCAGTTAAGCCAGCTTCTGCTTTTACAGTAAATTGCTCATTTAGAACAATTGCAGGCTCTTACCTGGTAAAAAGTGCAATATATTTCACCTTTTTGTTCTTTTTAAATTGAAGATTAAGCCGTTTGTCACTTATTACAAATCAAAAATTGTACTGTAAAAAAAAAAGTTACATTACAAATAATGCAACAAGTTAATGCGTTACTGTGGCAGCTCTCTGAGTTATGTGGTAGTCTGTATCTGAAATTATGAGGGAATGGAACAGCAGTATAAATTTGGTGGAAGTCGGGGAGCAGATATTTTTGAAACCGTTGTACTGGCAGTTCTGGGTTAGCTGAAAATAGTAGATTTCAAAAGCAAGCAGTACTGTGAAGTGTTTGGAATCTCTTGCGACTGCTTTAACTGTTGGGTTTGGTTTTTTTTATAGCCTGAAAAAAATACGTGGCAAAGTCTGGAAGCAGAGAATATCCAGTCCTTTGTTCAACACGAAACAGTATACAATGGACCTGGAGCGGCTTTATCTTCAGATGTGGGATCACTATGCTGCTGGCAACAAACCAGACCACATGATTAAGCCAGTGGAGACCACTGAGTCTGCATGAAGAGAGACTGACTGTGTGCCCACCTAGAACTCTCCAGGATCTGAGCCTCTCAAACACTTCTGCAGATGATGAGCTAAAAACTGTGCATTTCTACTTAATCTGCCTGGTACTCTGTGGCTGAAGTAATACATGATGGTGATTAAAGCACAGCCAGACTTATTTCTTGCATGATAGGGAAAGACTCAGTAGAGCCTGGGATCCTTTTATTCCATGAGGAATTTGAATGGGATTGAGCCGTGTACATGTGAGCCTGTATGAGTGACTTAGTGGTTGCTGGGGGAAGTTTGAACTGCCCAACCAATTATGATTTCATGGATCGATTGAATCTTCCTGTGAATCTCCTTTTACGTGGATTGGGAATTGGAGCATTTTAACATTTGATTTGGGGTACTCCTGTTGGTATATATGTGTGGTTCTCCCATGACAAGATTTCCAGCTAGCGAGTGTTGCTCCCTGCATTAATTTCTAAACTGTGTGGACTGAAAGGGCATATTTGCTGGTGTAGTCTTTTTTTATAGGTTTTATAAACCACTCAAGCCTATATCAGCCTTTTAATGTTTGACCTCTGTTTTGGAGCTCTCTGTAATGTGTTGGTTTAGGTAAGGATTTGGGGTTTTTTTTTTTTGTTTTTAAGCTTCTCCAATAACTCAGCTAATTTGGCTTCACGACGGCAGCTCCTATTCTGATCAAGATTTGGTTTTTCCAACAGAAATTAATCCTCCCTTCCCCACAAGTGTTTTGAAGGTAAACACAAACTGGTGCCAAATAACCGATGATTTCAGGAACGATTGTGAATTATGTATAGAGGCGCAGCAGTCCTAGGTACTGTAGCAAAGACTTGGAAGAAAAAAAAAAAATAAAGCTTTGGTTTGCCAGTTTGATTTGACCGGCGTTTCGTGTTTTCTGCTGGCGGGGAAGTGGTCTGAGTTGCTAGCGACCGGGGGGAGGGCTACGGGCGCGGCTGGCCGCGGCCGCTGTGCGCATGCGCGGGAGACGCGGCGCACCGGAAGTGCGTCACGGGGTGGCACGGTACACCGGAAGTCGGGCGGAGCGCGGGCGGTTTGAGGCGGGATGGAGCGTGTCGCGGTGCGTTAGGCTCCTTCCGTTGTTCCCCGCCCCAGCCCCCGTCCCGGGACCTTCACGGCTCACGGTCTTTTTCATTTGCAGCCGGAGGAGGCACCGGAGGGGACCCCGCCGCTGCAGAGGCGCCCGCTGGCCCACCGGGATGGGAAGGGCCCGGTCGCCGCCACCCCCAGGCCCTCACACTGGGGCGACAGGTGAGGCGGAGTGCGGGGGGCAGCGGCCTGCTCGTACCGATCCTGGGAAACGTAGTTTGGGATCATTCCCTCAGCTGTCGTAAGGTAACTGGGAAGGTAATGGCGCGTTCTAGAATTACAGCCTCTAAGCTTTGAGTAACTTTAAAAGAAGCAGTCTGCATTTCTAAGCAATTGTGCAGCATGTTTTTTCAAGTTAGTGGTTTTTGTCAAAGATGAAATAAATAATCGGTAAGTGTATTACAGTTTGCCACTGTATTTGCATTAGAATTCCAGCCCAAGTGGTCATGCATTCATTCTGTGCCCTACAATAGCTCTGTGGAAGCTACTACAGTTCGCTAAATAATGGCAGCCATATAAGTGCACTCTACACAAAAGCTGCTTGTTGCTCAGCATTGCGTGCTTTGAGATTTCAGACTTCATACAACACAGCGTTCTCTGCCTGATCGTATCCCCTGTGTAAGATGGGAAACAAGGTTTTTGTACCTTCGGACTTCTGACAGCAAATTTGAATTTAAACCAATGCGGTGTCCTAAGCCTGTGTCTTCAAAGGGTTCAGTCATTCAGATTTTAGCAGCTATGGATTACTACTTGACTATTGAACATACGTGGTTGTTAGAACTTGTGTATTAAAATTTATAGTATTTCTATTTTAAAAAATTTAGAACGGTTCAGCCTATTGGAGATGTTCACTGGTTTTCAGTATATATTTGGTTCTCTGTGTTCGTAATTATTTCAGACCAGTGGAGATGCAGATCTACTTGCTGTTGACCTAATGTTCTTGATACTATTCTGCATTTCATTTTTTGCAGACGTGCCCTGTACTTCTCTTCCAGCAGTGATGATGAATTTGAAATGTGTAAGTAATAGCACATGATAATTTGTTTTCTGAAGGAGTTTGAAAGGGACACATTTCTATTTAGTTATAGCAGAGTTGCTTTTATGTGTGACTTTCTTTACTTTGCAACAGGAGCAATGAATTTTCTCATTGCAGTGCGATGTTTGTGGCTGTATGCCACAGTGAGTGTTCTTGAATCTCATGTCTCAGTCTTGGATGCTTTTTGCTTTGCATTATTTTTTTTCTTGTTGCCCCAGTTTTGTCTGTTCCCTGTCACTCATTTGTTACCTTCTTAGTCTGTGAGCATCTTTTGAAGAAACATTTTCTCTAAGCAGTTACAGTTCCAAACACGTCTAAGCTGCTCAGAATTCCGTTATGGGTCATGGCTTCTGCTGCATGAGTCTTAGACAGTTGAAGGGATGTTTTTGGCTTTTCATAGTGGCTCAAGGTCTTGGTAAGATGGAATTTGAATACTAGATTTTATATGGTGGCTTTTGCTGTGCATAACTTCCAATCTTTGTTTAAGCCTGTACATACAAAACCTGAGAGTTGTATTTTTCTTTTTCATGATAGCCATTATGACAGTTGTTTTGCGCGAGGGTAGTTGACTACACAGTTGCAAGAGTTCTATTTAGCTTGTTCCTTAGATGGACTAATTGTGGCTCGGCCACATCTCAAGTGGGTTTCAAACTGGTAAGTAATTTAAAGGTTTGTAAATCTGCCCGTAAGTTCCTCATTATGTATTCAACATTTGAACAGAGATGGTAGAAAGGATAAGGTAAGAAGTCATACCTGTTTATTTTTGCTTTTTGCGTATCACCCTTTTGTTAATCCAGCTGCTTTTAAAGCAGGTTCTCATTACTTCGGAGTTGTCGTTGTGCTCCAGCTCAGTGCCATGTGAATGATCGTAAGCTTTGTCAAGCCTTACTACTTGTATCCGGTTGAATTACAATGTGCTGTGTACAGTTCCTGCACTACCTCTGGGCTTTTAAATATGATAAATATTACAATCCTGTCCATTCATTACATCATTGTTCACTCCCCTGTAATTTTTTAAACTTAAGTATTTGACAGTCAGCTCTCTTTTTCTACTCTTCTTCTTTTTCTAAACTGCCACGCTACCACTATACTGGCAGTTAAGAAAAAGTGAATTGAAAATATGTGTCAAGAAACAAGATAAAGATAATTGATTTATTAAGTAGGAAGCTGTATTTTTCTGTAAGCTTTTGATTTCCTGTGACCAGCTGTCAGCCTGATTAGTTTGCTCCTGCTTCATTGTCTAAGAACCATAATGGTGGTTGTGATCATCTAGGAAAGCTTCTGTCTGCTGGCTGTTTGTGCTTCAGTGAGCCACCTTGATGATGGAAGGCAGCGGATGGTGTGCTTGCTTCTTTTGTAATGAAGTCATGAAGCTGCTGGGTGCTAAAATGGAAAATAACTTATTGCTCCGAGTACTTGTTGAGCTTCAAGGTCTTAGATTCTCCCCCCAACTCCTTGAGCTCCTCTTCAAAGAGGTTAATGCTCAATCCCATCCTATGCTTTTTAACTTAGAATGTGCTTTCAGAGTAGCATTTGGATGTAGCTCAGCTGCTCTTCCTGGTACCAGAATCTACAAATGAGCCATAAAATCTTTATCAAGCAAACCTGTCTTCTGGTTTTGGGCTTACAGCATAGTGCAAATATTTATAATCCAATAGAAGTCATGCATGCAGCTTCAGACTGTGAGAGCAAACACTCCTTAATTGCTTTTTTTTTTGCCTATTAAGTTTTGAGGAAGGGACAGTGGCTTCCGTTCTCCCCAGCCTGACTTATGTTTTAATGAAGTTTGTTCCCCTTCAACTTTCCTGAATCATGATGTTGAAAGCGTGTGAAATTTTGGTGGTATTTCTGGTAATTCTCAAGAGTCACCACTTCAAGCATGTGCAGTACTGCTGCCTGAACTGGTTTTGCGTTTAGCAGTCACCACAGTATTCCTGGAGGGATTAGAATGCATTTGTTTCTGAGATGTAGTATTGAATTGCTGTTCAGCAGTGGGGGATTATTGTTACCACTTCATTTCAATGTGTTTTTTTGGAGACATTTAGTGGAATGAACATATGGACACCCTTTTGCAGTAGGAAGACTGCTACCTGCAGTCATTGAAATGCTAGGAGAAAAATATTGATAAACCCATTCAATTCCACCCACAGCGATCCACATATATGAGGAGGATACTGCAGGATACGTAACAGCACTTATCTGCCCTTGTGTTGGGCAAGGATTGAATAATGAAGGAGATGCTAGAAAGCTGCTGTCAGCTTTGAGGAACTGAGAGATGGAATTACATGTAAAGGATTCTTATATTTGGTTTTTTTGGTTTTGGGGTTTTTTTTTTAAGGTTTTAGACTGGATTTTTACTAGTTGCAAACTTTTTTCTTAAAATAAATGTATAACAAAAGAAACAGAACTTTGCGCTTAATTAATCTTTTATTGTTCCAGTTTTAGCTAGAATGAAAACTCCAAAATCTGTTTCTAAAAAGGAGGATGCAAGGTGGGTGCTATACTTAATGAATTTTCAGTTTATAATGTATTAGTTTTCTGTATCACATCTACTATTCAGAATACAGAGAAACAATCAAAAGTTTTTGTGATTTGTAGGCAGATATGTGTATAGGGGTGCAGACAGAAGAACTGTTATGTTCAATCTGTGTTTTCAGGTCGAATGTAAAATGGGATGTTTGGAGGAGTGCGTGCTCTGTTGCCATTCCTGTTGGATGTAGTTGGTAACATTTGCTGTGAGCAATTGATAATGTTATATTGAGTGGTGCTTTTTTTTTTCTAAGGCAAATTTATTCTTCTGTTTTCCTGATTATGCTACTTTTTTCCACACTGCTTGCATGTTTTACAGTTTGAAGGACTTTATCGATGACTTGGATGATTTCTGGGACTTTGAAGTGAGAAAAAGAACAACAAAGAATGGCAAGTAGTTGTTCAACAGCAGATATGAAGCAGGTGTTTTAATGCGTGGAAAGATACATTGCTGTGCTCATGAATTTCTGAGAGAACTTGTTAAACATAAGATCAATTTGGTTCTTCCTTGGGGATAGCAGAGGAGAGGCTTTTTTATTTTCTCTGGGGGTAACGGGAAAGCATGGTTATACTGTTCAGACAAGTGTACATTTTGAAGCGTTGCTGTAGGTCTGCAGATACTGTGACTATCTGCTAGTATTTGGGTCTGTGCAGAGTAGCAACTCATGGTCGATTACTCAGCTGCAAATATGGGATGGTCACTGTGGAGAGAGGGCTAAGGATGTGAAAAAGAATGTTCCTATGGCTGTACCAGCTCATTCTGTGGCCAGAAGACAC
This sequence comes from Falco rusticolus, assembly GCF_015220075.1. Lineage (NCBI taxonomy): Eukaryota > Metazoa > Chordata > Aves > Falconiformes > Falconidae > Falco > Falco rusticolus. The sequence goes on along the minus strand of NC_051200.1, from coordinate 12,920,675 downwards.
TGAGTAAAGAAAGAAGATAACTTCTTAAGCTAGATACCTTTAATGCGATGCAGATGTTGGCAGTCGGGCCAAGTCTTGCCTATAGGTATTGCAGAGCCACAGATGGGGTCCTTTGGAGCTTCTTTAGCCAAAGTCCTGTGTGTAATCCTGTTAACACTGGCTACAAGATGCTCTGGCAAAGCATGACTTGAAGGCTTTATTTCAGTGCTTGTCTGAGCAGAGGATCCCTGTTTTCCCCCAAGGGGTGGAAAGTGCCTTCGTTTAACTAACATGCAGAGCCTGACTACACCTGTCTGGTGCACTTCTCATTGATACGAGCAAACTGAACTTTCCTAGAAGGAGTGAACAGAGCTCTGGAATTCTTTAGACAGCCACTAGGCCAGTGATCAGATGGTAGAATTTTAGTAGATGAGGGATGATAACAGTGATCTCATGTGAATCTGGAGAAGCTCTGACCCCTGATCAGGAAGGGCAGGATCTCTTGCAGATGACATGAATGTCAACCCTGAAACATGTATGCCAGCTGCAGACTGTATAAAACTAATGGAATGGTTTCTGGAGGGGAAACAGGGGCAGTCAAGTGGACCAGAAGCGTCATTTAAAAAAAAAAAAAGTCACCAATAGATCTGACACTATCCCTTGATCTTGATAGGCTAAATGTGAGATGTCAGAAGCCTTGTTGTTTGGCATGTGAGCACTTTGTGCTGTAGGCTATGGTCTGATGAGCTAAGGCTGAGCATTTTTGAAGTCACCCTTTACTTGGTGGTTTTATAAAACTTTCATATGAAATACTCGGCCTTACTCTTATTTGCATGTAGGTTTTTTTACTGGGAATGAAGATTATGCCAACACTACCTACCTATTCAGGATTGCTAGGCCTGATAGCTGATAGATATATAGATGAGGGTTTAAGCTACTTGTTTTTTTATACATCTTTCAGTGACTTTCCATGTAGTATGATGGTAAATGAGCAGGATGTAATAAAGAAAATTCAAAGATCTTTCTATTCTTTGTGTTTTCCTATCTTCCAAAGGATTTGTGTGTGTGTGTTAAGACAAAAGCAGATCTCGTAAATGAAATTACCAGAACTTCAAGCTGTTTCTTTTCAATTGCAGCACAGAAGGGTGTTCAGATCCCAAAGAAGTTGACAACTTCTGGAAAGAAAAACACTTGTTGCCAAGAACTTCAGTATTCAGAGGCTTCAAGTGACAGTGAAGATTCTGTCTTTTTAGAAAATTCATGGCATGACTACCAAAAAGGGGGGGTGAAAGACTTGGAAGAGAGTCGAAGGTGCATGAAAGTCCCACCTCCACAGAATCTGCAAGGGTCAATTTCCAGAGGCAGTCTAGACTTGCTTGTTAGAAGGAAAGAAAGAAGCTGTGAAGAGAGCACAGAAAATAGGGTTCCAGCTGCAGCACTACAAAAAAGTAAAGAGGCAGAGTCAGATGGCTCAGATGACGATTTTGAATCAGTAATAGAACGGATAAGGAAACGAAGTGTACCCCGAAAACCAGTCTTGAGCACAAGTAAAACTGTGTACCAGCCAAGCACAATAGGTAAGCAGTTGTTCTTAGCTAACTCCCAAGCCACCTAGTGGCAGCAATGGTGGTGCTAATTACCCAATTCTTTTAATTTGTGTGCATACGCTTTGGAAGCGCAACCCAGCATCTTAGAATTGAATATGATGCAATCGGAAATTATTCCTCTGAGCATTCTGCAAAGTGATTCTAGAGTCATTATTGCTTGTTTCTGTAATTGTAGGTGATTTTGGTTTCTAAAATTGTTCTGAAAACAAATCGAACTGGTGGTTTTGAATGTTAATTACTTTTTTTATGTATGATAGCAGTTAATGTGAAGCTGTCATTTTGGTAAGACTGAAATTTTGAGCCATTTAGGTGCTGTTAATTTAATATTTGGATTTATAATTGACTTTTTTAAATTTTAAATACAGTTTATAACGAGAATTTCCAAAATCAGTAGCTCCTTCTCTCCTTTGACTAACTAAAGTAAGCTTCAACTGAAAGACTGTAAAGGGAGAAAAGGGCTATTACTGAGTAAGAGCAGGTGAAAACAAATCTCTTTCTAAAAAAGTAAGTGCATGGTGCCTTCCTCAGTGACAAGGACTAGTTCAGGGCTAGGAGACCTATAGAAGAGGATGGCTGACAGCATAGAAATATGCCCTGAGAGAGACAATTTTTTTTTTTAATTGGAATATGTCATTGCACCTATAAAACATATTCTGTAAGTGGGCTGGCAGCTGCATTGGCTTCTCTGTATATGGTTAAACGGTGAAAGGAGACCAGTGGCCCAAATGGAACAGTTACAGAAAAGCCAGCAGAGAAAACATCTATTGAAACCATGAACCTTGAAGTGGTCCTTGATTTCTGGTGTGAGGGTCAGTCATTTTAGCAGTCTCTCCAGACGTGGACTGGGGAAATCTGGTCATGACTTGCCCGTGGAACAAACAATAGGACTTAGGACAAAGTTAGAAGGATATTTTTTTCTTTTGTTCAAATGGTGTCTCTGTATTACTGCTCCCAATGTGCTGGTGATGTATTTTGAATCAGTGACGTGTCACAGAAATGTCCGAGTGAGGTCACAAATGCTTTTCCCTTCGCTTCCTCCTAGTTGAATGTTTGAAAGTTTGGAGTCTGCCACTCATTAATTGAATGATAATCTTTCTAGTATATAACAGCAAATTACGTTTTCACATCAGCTGTAAAAACCTTTGCATTCAAGTATGCACAGTGAAAGTGTGTATGCTGAGGTGCAATATTTGACTTTTTTCAGTGTTGTGTTACCTGGTTGCTGATATCTGTGCTCCCGATTCTTTGACACCTTGTAATCCTGTGGCTCTTTCTTGTTGAACTAGAAAACATCAAGCCACCTTGTGAAGATGTCCAGCCCTTGAAAGGGGAGGGAGTCAAGACACCAAGGCCAAGCTCCATTTCACTTCAAGAAACACCTTCCAGGATAACAGCTTCTGCAAGAATTCCTAGGAGTGAATTGGTCAGATGCTCACAATCAGCAAAAACAGAGAAAAGGCAAGTGTTTCTCCATCTTTACTACATTCTAGGCCAAAGAGATGCTAAGTGTTTTGCGTAGGATGACATTCTGATTTTTCTGGTACCTAGAAACTTCTGCTACCAATTTAACAGTTGTTAATGGTTAAGTAGCTGGAAATCAAAGCTTTCAATCTCGGATATAACAGGGAGAATATAAGCTAATCTCCACCTAGAGGAACTGATGACAAATAAATCTGATGTCATATCTTTGTAAACATTAGCTCTCTTGCTATTCCTTGTATTGGCACAGCATACTTCTAATGGGTGCTGGCCCTACAGATTCTATCTGAATGTGCCTACCTCTGAAAAATAATCAAAACTGATTGTATTAGTAATTCATGCCTTCTAACTAGCTTGTCCTGAAATTTTTGACTTGTATCCTGATAACTTGCAGAATTTTTTTCTTTTTCTACACATGGATACAGCTTAAGCTTTTCAGAAGAATGTCTTTCATCTCTTAATAGCTGCCTTAATTCTGCCTTTTAGCCATGTGATGTTTCCTTTGGTCATTTTATAATGGCATATACTGATACAAAACCTTTAAATGATGCCTTCAGAGCTGATGTTTTGTCAGAATGCTGCAGCATTGGAGTTAGTAATCCTAGTGGAATATCTGCTTCCCCCGAATGAATTCTGGAGGATTCTGAGAACATCTCAGTCTGTTTCTGAAAATGTTAGAGCTGTTCATATATGTTGAACAAGGTATAATTGTGGCTTGATGTGTCACAAAGATATAAGCCACCCTCTTTTCCTACTTTAGGAGTCCTTATAATCTAGTTTTGTGAATTAATGAAATAACTGCAGAACTACTGCAAGAGCTCTGCCCCTTCATGCCCTTAAAGGGGGAGGAAGGCAGTATAATTATCTGTGTGCACCCCAATGGCCTCGTGAGGGCAAGCTAGTGAAAAGAGTCAGGAGAGGTTTATGCCAGTGGCAGCATCCCAGAGATCTTTATTGGCTATAAAGTGGCTGTTATTTTTCAGTGTGATATCTCTGTACACCAATGAACTGCTTTATGACTTTTCTTGCAGGCTCAGGGTGTGCTCAGTGCCTGGCTGTTTCTTGCAAGATCTCTCAAATCCAGCTTCCCACTATGTGAAGTATTTCAAGAAAAATAAAGAGGAGCTGACACAGAAGCTCTATTGTCTGTATAATAGTACCATCTTTGAGCAGAAGGTTGGTTCAAAACAAAACCCATAATTCTGAAATGCTGGTTAATATGTTGCTTCTCGCTTTTTTTTATGTGATTGCTTTTTATCTTCTTCAGTTAGTAGAAGTTAAGCTTTATAGCAATGGCTTTTGTTTGAATTACCTCAAGCAATTTCTTTGAAGGGGGTGATGTACACCACTGATGTAGCCATTTTCAGCTTGGCTTGCTTTCCCAGCTGTAATGGTGTACCAGCCTTAAGGGAGCGGTCTGGATGGTGTCCAAGAGTCCTTGGTGAGAGAGACTGCTACATGAGTGGCTCTTGGATCAGTTTCATCTTTGAGGAGGTGACTGATGCTTATCTTCATGTATTTTTTAGTACCTGCGTGGTCATCAGCTCAGCAGCCTGAGCAGTTTCTGTTGCTGCCTCTGGTAGTAGACCCCAGCAAAAGCAGCTGTGGCTTTCTGCTACTGAAAGCAGCTCAAGGTTGCCTACCACTGTTGCTCGTGCTTTTACTGAAGTAACATGTACTAGTGAACTCTGCAGCATTACCACGGCCTAATTGCTAGTTGTAGCACAACTTTCCAGCCTGCAGCTGGCAAAAGGCAAGTGGTAGGAGTATATCTTGGGGAGCAGGGAGCTGATGGATAAAAGCACTTCCCTTTGTTGTTAGGGCCTGTTGCCTCATTCTTGGTCATGCTCCATGCTGTCTTCATTCATTCCTGTTGTGTTTTCATGTCTGCCATCTGGAACAGATTAAAAACCTGCTTCTCCTTTGTGTAACAGTTTTGGATGAACCTAAAGCTGTAAGTTGTGTTTCAAATTGAAGGTTCACTTTCAGACAACTGCTGTTCTTGACCTTTAATTTGCTAGGATACTGGAGACCCTCCTCTGGTGAGAAACATTGTTGAAGGGAAGGTTGCTGCCCTTGGTAATTCCAGTAGAATTTCCTTCAGGAAGAAAAATGTTTCTGTGCAGCTGAGAAAATATTGTTGAGCTGACCAAGGACAGGCTGAGGTCATGGTTTCACAGAAAGCTGAGCTGAACAGGCTCGCTGTTGCTGAAAGCAAAATACCTTGCTCCCCCGTGCTTCAGCCTTGTAAAGCTCATTAACTAATTTAGATGACAGAAAACTGTTAGTAAAAGAACAGAGCTAACCAAGATAGATAGGATGAGGGCTTACAAAATCAGGATCAGCACAGAGCACAAGCAAGGGGTGATTATTCACCCTCTTGCAGTGTGAAAGTACATTAAATTAAAATGGCAAGTTGCAGGTTCAGAACAACCAAAGCAGATGGTACTTGACCTGTAAATTATTAAGCAGTAGGACTTCTGATCATAGGCTTTTGTGGATGCTAACAACACATATATTCTTAAACTCTCCCCAAAACAACAGAGAACAACTTTAAGGGCTATTTAATGCAAAGGAACCACGTGTGGCTCAGTGAGGTGTTGTCTTGCAAATGACTAGCAGTTGGGAAGAGTACTTTTTTTGAATACAAAATTCTCTTTTATGTCTGACCAGACCTTGCATTTCCTCTTAATGCTGGAGGCAGAACAGAGGAACTAAGGGACTTTTTGTCTCTTCCTGCATTGTGAAACTCCCAGTGTTGGTTACAGAAAAACTGATGATGGGAATAAGCAGCCATGGAGTATGGGTTTGCATCTTAAATGACAACAGTGTTAAGGGCACTACTAGACATCGTGTACTGGCTTTGCAGTAAATACAGGGGGAAGCCGGAGGGCCAGAAGAAAAGAGTTAGGAGGGAACAGATTACATATAATGTTTTTCAGTTACCAGAGAAAATGGCAATAAACTGGAATAAGAAAATGAGAAGAACAGCAGGATATTGTGTAACTGGGCAGACAGAAGGTCCTGAAGCAAAGCGTTATGCTCGCATAGAACTTTCTGAGAAAGTCTGTGACTCTGCAGGTAGGTGAAAGACGTGTTGGCTCCTCTTTGAGAAAGTGAATTCTAGAGATAAAAGCATGAATCTGAGGCCTAAGGGATCTGGAACTGGACCTTGCTTTTAAATTTCGTATTACCTTGAATAAATAAATCTGTTAATGGTAGTACTTGTCCTGACAAGCCTAAGAGGCTGGGCAAATTTACAAAATGTGAGAACAGAGATGTACTCATGCTAACTGCAGTATTTTGTTTATATTAATTATTGATGTGAAGACCTTTAGGTTACTCTAATGCTATATGTGCTATAATGCCAATCTAAAATCTGACTTCTTCCATCATAGCTAACTACCTCGTTGGTAGTACTTAAAGCTGGAATAAAGACAGGTCAGTGCCAGATTAAGTTCTATTATGTGGTGGGTGCTGTAACTGTTATTTCTCCCTCATCCTCTCACAATTTGGGGAAATCAATGTTGCAGTTACCATAGGGGAACTGGTTCTGTGATTAATATATATAGATATAGATATATATGTTGAGAGATACAACAGAGTACCCTAGGAACCTGCTTTTGAGGGCTTAGGAGTCTACAAGTGTAGCTGAGTTTTTAAGCAGCAACCTTATAGAAGCACAGAAGCAGGCAATCCCGTTGTCAGAAGCCAAGCAAGTGAGGCAGAAGACTACCTTGGCTGAACAGGGAGCTCCTCATAGACCTCAAGAGGAAAAAGAAATTGTAAGATCTCTGAAAGTGAGGTCAGGCTTCACGGAAAGGTTATGGAGCTGTGATTTGTATGGGCAGGGAGAAGATGTGAAAAGCCAAAGCTCAATTTGAGTTGAAACTGGAAAGGTTATGGAGCTGCGATTTGTATGGGCAGGGAGAAGATGTGAAAAGCCAAAGCTCAATTTGAGTTGAAACTGGCCAGTGTTGTGTCAGTTGAGGTATGTTAATAGCAGAAAACATTGGACTGATGCTTGTTGGAGATGGACATCTAACTAATAGGGATAAATTAAAAGCAGAAAAGCATTCAATGCTGCTTTTTTTTTTTTTTTTTCCCTCCATCTTTAACAAAACTGACAGACCTTGGGCTGCCCAGTCCGAGGTCAGAGGATCATGACTGGAAACAGTGCCTTTCTGTTTGTGGACACTGAAATTGTCAGGAACCAGCTGTATCAGCTGAATGTTCACAAATCCATGGGGTCTGATGGGATTCATCCCAGAGCACAGAAGGAGCTAGTGGGTGTTATGGCAGGACCCCTCTCAATCATCTACCAAAGGTCTTGGGAGTCTGGGGAGGTCCCTGCTGACTGGAAGCTAGCCAATGTTATTCCAGTTTACAAGGAGGTGAGGAAAGACCCAAGAAACTGTAGACCTGTTAGTCTAACCTCATTTCCTGGAAAAATTATGGAGATCGTACTGGGTGCTACTGAAAGGCATTTAAAGAATAATGCAATCTCAGGCACAGTCAACATGTGTTCACAAAGGGAAAGTCCTGTTTAACTAATTTGATCCTTCTGAGATAAGGTCACCCACCTAGTTGATGAAGGGGAAGCGGTGGATGCAGTATTTCTGGATTTTAATAAGGCTTTTGATACTGTCCCTCATGGTATCCTTCTGGGCAAGTTGTCCAACTGAGGGATGAGCAGGTTCGTGGTGTGCTGGGTGAAGAACTGGCTGAAGGGCAGAGCTCAAAGTGCTGCAGTGAGTGGGGCTACATCTGGCTGGCAGCCAGTCACCAGCGGTGTTCCTCAGGGGTCAGTTCTAGGGCCACTCCTGTTCGATACATTTATCAGCTGCCTGGATGCAGGAGTAGAATGCACCATTAGCAAATTTGCTGATGATACTAAAGTGGGAGGTGCTGTTGACTCTCTTGAGGGAAAGGAGGCCTTGCAGAAGGATCTAGAGAGATTGGAGCATTGAGCAATGATTAATGGGATGAAATTTAAGAAGACCAAATGCCAGATTCTCCATTTGGGATGAAGTAATGCTGAGCACAGTTATAAATTGGGAGAGGAGTGGCTGGAGAGCAGCCGTGCAGAGAGGAATCTGGGGGTCCTGGTTGGCAGCAGGCTCAGCGTGAGTCAGCAGCGTGCCCTGGCAGCCAAGAGGGCAAACTCTTCTGGGGTGCATCAAACCCAGCATAACCAGCTGGTCAAAAGAGGTGATTATCTCACTGTATGCAGCATTGGTGTCACCTCACCCTGAGTACTGTGTGAAGTTCTGGGCCCCCCAGTTTAAGAAGGATGTGAAGGTACTCAAATGAGTCCAGGGAGGGACAACAAAGCTGGTGAAAGGGCTGGAAGGCATGTCCTGTGAAGAGTGGCTACAGACTTGGGTTTGTCTAGTTTGGAGGAAAGGAGGCTGAGGGGTGACTTCATTGTTCTCTACAGCTTCCTGAGGAGCGGGAGTGGAGAGGGAGGTATTAATCTCTTCTCCCTGGTATCCAGCGATGGGATGTGTGGGAATGGTTCAAAGCTGTGCCAGGGGAGGTTTAGACTGGACATCAGGAAGCATTTCTTTACTGAGAAGGTGGTCAAACACTGGAACAGGCTTCCTAGACAAGTTGTTGATGGCTCGAGCTTGTCAGTGTTTGAGGCATTTAGACAATGCCCTTAATAACATGCTTTAACTTTTGGTCTGGTAGTTGGAATAGATGATCATTGTAGGTCCCTTCCAACTGAAATATTCTGTTCTAATAGTGGAGAAAATTCAGTGCTCTGCTGTAGTTGTTTCTGGATGAAAAATATCAACGTTACAGAAACAATCAATGAATCTTGGTCTAAAAAAAGATGTTTCAGGTCTCAGAAAAACAACCAACCCAACCAACCAATCTACCCACCCCGCAAAAATAACCAAAAAAACCTCACAAAAAACCCCACCCAAGACCCTAACCAACAAGAACAAAAAAAATCCCCAAAACCAAACGGATTAGATGTGCAGGGAAGTAACTAGGATGCAGTTAGGGCTAATCACAAACCTGGAAATTCACCAAGTAAAACCTGGGTTTGGGGCATTTTATTTACCCAAATACCAAGGTAATGCCAAACCCCAAAATAACTCTTGGTATCTTAAATGAAGAATGAGTGTCAAAGGTCTGAAGTAGTGACCCTGGATGAAAGTCTGTGCTTCCCCGTATCTGACTGATCTTCCTGTCTTTTGTATGCCTTACCACAAGATCGTCTTCGAGACACGCTCATTCATGAGGCTTGCCATGCAGCCACCTGGCTGATCAATGGTGTTCGTGATGGACATGGACGATTCTGGAGATTCTATGCCAATAAATCAGCTAAGATTCATCCGGAACTGCCAATAGTAACACGATGCCACAGCTATGAGATTAATTACAAATTCATCTATGAGTGTGTTCTGTGCAAAGCTACGTGAGTAATGTTTTGATCTTGCATGTGGCCATGCAGTAACTTTGTCTCTGACTTGGCAGGCTCCTGTGTCTAGAAATCACGGGTCTCTTAACCTGTGAAGCAACTGGGGTACATGCTGAGCTGTCACTTCACATTTCCTGAGCCAAAAGAACCTCACTATGTGATTACACATATTTGTTTCCAGGTAGTTTCAGGTCCAGTTCAGAGGTCAGGACAGGCAGAAGTGTCTTCTGAGGACAGTTGGTGAGGATGGAAGGTCTTTGGGAAGCAGTAAGAGACCAGAATGTGTGCCTCAGCTTTGAAGGACGTGGCAGGGAAAGGTCACACCCCGTGTGGCTGCTCTCACTTTTCAAACGTTGCTCAAATTATGCGAATTTGGATTCACCTTCTACTGTAGCTAATATTGAGTCAACTTATGAAAGTTTTTGATCAATTATCTCTGATATTGTGATCAGCACAGATCCTATGATGCTTAGAAAGTATGCGTAGAATTATTTTTTTTCAGGACCGTATGTGCGAATTCCACAAGCACTGGAAGGAAACAGTATTTCGGAAGAATGTTCCTGCCATGTTTAATATGACTATGCAATGCACTAGTTGCTTAGATGCAACAGAGCATTGAGAAGAAACTCCAAGAGGTAGTTGATACATGGGTTGGGGAGGAGTTTCAAAATTTTGTAGCACTTCATACTGCTAGGCTGAGAGTAAGAGAGAGGAAGGAACCAAATTGAAGCGGCAGTGGAAAAAGTTCTAGGGTAGAGAAATGTGTAATACAGGTTTCATTGTTCCACTGTGTGAAATAGGTAGTCTGTTTCCTGTTCTAACATGCTAACTTACAAATCTGACCGAAGTAGCCTCGCAGAAGAGAAACGAGCCCTTTCCCACAAGTACTGACTTACCATAAGTGTGAAATCAAAGTACTTGTTTTTCATTTTAGGATTGGACGTCATTCCAAGTCTCTGGACACAGACCGCTTTGTGTGTGCATTCTGTGGGGGGCAGCTGGTCCTGAATCAGCCCACTCGGAAGGATGGCACTCCTGCTAGGACACATCTCACGCCCTTTGCAAAGTATGTCAAAGAAAACTATGGACTTACTAAAAGAGAGCAGTATGGGCTGAGTCATGCAGAAGTCATGCGGAAACTCAGTGCTGATTTTGCTTTAAAAACTAGACTTCAAGATTCCTTGTAATATCTCCATATGCTTCCTTTCTTGATACTGCTTAAACTTTGCATGTAGAAGTAACTAAGTCCAACGTGTCTAAGAATGCATTTCAGAGAATTCCAGATAATTTTAATCCCTTAGCATTAAATACTTTATTAAAGAAGAACTTAAGACATTTTCAAAAACGGACAAGAGTGAGCAACACCAAATCACCTGTTCACTGGCTCATGTGACTTGATCTTTGCTGACCATCACGCTCGCCCCGGTCACTGCCCCAATGACTCAGGGACCCTGTGGTCTGACACCAGCTACTGCACTCATGCTCCCGCACATGCGTGTGCGCACAGGATAGAGAAGCCTCACCCAGGACAGAGCCAGGGAGGAATTTAAGGACACAGGGCAGGCTCCTCTGGTCAGTCGCAGGTGAGCGTGCGGGCAAGGTGCTGGCAGCTGGGTGCCACTGCTCTCACTGTCCCGTGAGGCAGCTGCAACGGAAAGCCCTGCACAGCGCCCGATGAACTGTCCTGAGGATGGAGGACCATTACCAGCCAGCTGGTGTGTGTGGGGGAAATTGGCGATGCCTGTGTGGGAATGAGAGCTGTAGGTGAGGGGCTGAGTGGGGATAGGTGCTCTGTGCCGCTTGTACCCAGGACCTCCAGCTGGGGAAGACGCTGCTACCGCTGTGGCTTCATCCTCTGATAAGGGTAAGAGATGCACTCTGTGTGCTGCCACCTCCCTCTCCTGTGGTGTCTCTGTCGGGGACCTCTTCCTTCTCTTCCTCCCAGCCTGTGAGTTCAGCATCAGATGTTGTGTGGCCAGCAGGGACAAGCCCCTGGCCCTCAGCCCCTGCTGCCAAGCACTGGTCGCCCAGGATGCCCTGAGCAGTTCCCACAACACCGGCACTGTCGTCTGCTGCCTGGAGCGCGTCTGCAGGCCAGGGTGGAGCCAACAACTCTACAGCTTCAGCTGCTGATGCGAGGAGAGGCTCCCTGTGCCCTGGGTCCCCAGGACCTCCGACCAGGCAAAAGGCTGCTGGCTCTGTGTCGGGCTCTGCTGATGGAGCAGCCAATGTGCGCTGAGGGCGGTCACCTGCCTCTTCCACAGCGTCTCTGGGTGTGCTGCTGGCTGAGCTTGGTGCCTTCTGAGGGCCTGCACGTGGCTCCTGGCTGAGTCTCTGCAGACTGGGTCGCATCCAGAGGGTAAGGATGGAGGTTTCTTCCTCCAGATGACTCTGCTGGCAGGTCTTCAGCCAGGACAGGTGACCCGAGGTAGCTAAAGAGGTATACCTACCATATGATGTCATACAGAGTATATAAACGGGAGGAAGAAGGAAGGTGGGGACACTTGGCATTATGGCGTTTGTCTTCCCGAGTAACCGTTGGGTGTGATGGAGCCCTGCTCTCCTGGGGATGGCTGAACTCCCGCCTGCCCGTGGGAAGCGGTGAATGGATTCCTTGCTTTGCTTGCATGTGCGCCTTTTGCTTTACCTATTAAATTGTTGTTATCTCAACGCCCGAGTTTTACATTCCTTTCCGATCCTCCTCCCCATCCCTCTGGGTGGGGGAGTGAGCAAGCGGCTGCGTGGCGCTGGGTTACACCGCAACAGCTGGAAATTTGCACTGAAAGGTGCTTTATTCGTGCTCGCCTCGAGCAGTGCCTCACTTTTGCAACGTATGTGGCTCTGGACTCGGGGCCTGAATTGGCTCTGCCAGGCCGTGGCGCCCTCTGGAAGACCAGGACAGCCCTTTCCAAAAAGCCCCGTTTGTACCTCAGCTGTTGCCTTCTGCCACGCAGCTGACAGGGTTGTGGCTGGAAGGGGCAACCCATGGACTAGAGACTGTGCTCTTGTCAAGAACCTGATGAGGCTTTACCAGCATCTTTCCCTTTAAAAGAATGGGTTGCTCCAAGTCTTCCTCATTGCTGTCCTATTGATTGAAATTGATCTGGAATTATTTCAGGAAACTACTTACTGCAGTGTTGCTTTCCTCTTCAAGCCAATTCCAACTGTAAAAACCTTTTGCAGCATCTTGTGTTCAGGTTTTGGTGGTGGGGAAAGGGTTTTTTGGTTTTAAATTCAACCCTTTTCTTCAGGAGTGTAAATTAGGTGTTATTTTTTTATATTAGAGCTTCCAACTAGGCTTTTGTTGGACAACTGCTGTTTGGCCAAGCTCTGGAAGGAGGATTTTATCACTTGCAGGCTCCATCCAAGGGCAAACACAGCTTTGGCTGAAGCTCAGACCACACATGGCAGCGTGGGGATGGGAACCCATCAAGTGCTGTGAGTCCCAAAAGACAAAACCTGTTGCTTGGGGACTGGATCGTGGGTGGTTATGCTCAAAACCACACTCGTTCCTTTCCACTGTAGACTGTAATCTCAAGTGGGAATGGCCCCTAGCCTCCCTAGGGTGGGGTGGCAATCCAGAGATGCAAGGTGATGTCTTGAGAGAAGCAAAACAAAACAAATAAGAGAATTCTAGGCCTAGACTGCAGGACAGCTTGTTTTGGCTTTATCTGGGATATGCTTAGCAGGATGCCTTGGGAGACTGCACTGGAGGGCCGTGAGGCACACTACCCTCCACCCCAGCAAAGATCAATTAGAGAGCATTTGAACTAGATAACAATAATAAAAGCAACAGAACAAAGCCACTGACCATTCAAAAACTAATCAAAATACTATTCACAGCACTTTCAAGGGCGAAGAAAAAATAGTGAGCGTTTTACTGCACAGTTACACTGTTTGAGGTTTTGCTAATATCAATGCAGAAAGACTGAAAAGTGAAGTCTGACAAAAACAAGCTGGCTTCCAGCTCTGACAGCAATTTACAGTTGCTCATCAATACTGGCTGCTCACTGGAAAGCGAATGCCTCCTTCCCAGCTATGTTACTTTCATTCTCCCAAAGCAAGTCAAGCTAATGAGTTGTCAGGAATGTCACAATCTCCGTTGCAGTAATGCAGGCAGGTCGTTTTCATCTATTTGAGGATGTAAGGACTTGGATTAGAACCAAGGAGCTGAAACAAGTTTTAATTCTGCTGTTGGTTCCTTTGCTCACATGAGACAGACTTCACATAACAATGCAGATGACAATGTACGTGATGGGGAAACTCTGAAATGCAACAGCAAGAACATTTAAAGGATTAGTTCAACAACTGTTATTTTGTTCCATTTTGATCTAATGAAATTCCTGCAATTAAGTTCAGCATGTAAGAATGACAGGTTTGCACATCGATCAGTTCTCAGCGCATTAAGCTTTTTCCTGCTGGGAAGGAGCCACGCTCCTCCCACTGAGCCAGCAGAAACAGTGCATTTTGCAGAGAACCTCAGTGCTGGGCACACAACAGCATTCCATCAAGTAAGAGGATACGGACTGCATCTAAAAAATGAAGGCACCGGCATTTTGTATTCATTTCTACTTCAAACAGCTCTTGGCTTTGGAATCCTTTATTTGGTTTGAAGTATGCTGAACACAGGTCCTTGTCAAAGTTGTTCTAGGTCTCTTCCCAAGTTTCCCTCCCACCTCTTACCCGCCCAGGTGGAGAACCGGTAATCCAGAACATTACTAGATCTAAGATCATGGTCAACTGAAGCTACTAAACGGCGGCAGAAGTTGGCAGCATCAGATATGACTGCAGGGACGCACTCTTCCCTTCTAACCCTCCTGTTCTAGGCCCCTGAAATACACGTAAAGCAGTAAGACTTCTGTGAAAATGTAGGGGAGGGAGAAACAACACGTTCCCTAGGTGTGTGCCCTCCAGAACTGAAGTCTGTTCAGGTGCTGCCCAACCCCACCACTGAGCTGAAACTGCCCTGCACCATGCAGCACCTGGAGGGATACCACTGCTTTCCATCAAGCTGGGGCAGATAAAGCCCTTATCCTGTAGAACTGCTCTTTGCTGCATGGGGTGAGAGAAGAGGCACAGCTAGTATCTTCACTGTAAGGCAATGTAGGGCCACCCTTCAGCCAGGAGTAGGTCTTGCAGAGGTTGGTTTTTTTTCCGTGTCTCTTTTCTGAAGGGTCTGCATTTCCTCCTTCACTCTAAAGCAGCTAGTTCCTCCAGGAGCTGCTCCTTCTCTTGCTGCAGCTCCTGCACCCGCTGTTTGTTCTGCTCTAGTCTGTCCTCTAGCCACTGAAGCAGCGGCCCACTGATGGCAGACATCTGGCTGCAGAGGTTCTTTGTGAACACTGGAAAAAGCAAGAACATATCATGCCAGTGTAAACACATAACAGACTCACTGTGCTACAACCCTAAAGAAGCCAAGAGTGTTAGAGACAGCCAAGGAAACCCACCACCACCCTGGCCAAGGCAACCAGACAGCCCCACAGGAAAGTCAGAATCAGCAGCCTGCTGAACAGGGAAAAACAAGCTAGTTCAATCTGACCTTTAGACACTCAGGGGAGAGATGCCAGAGCTACATCAGAAACCTGCGGGATTAGGATTCACCCTACCTCACTGGCAAAAGCAAAGATGTCATATAACATACAGGAAGTGCCAGGAGATGCAAGCATGTGCGTAGATCAGCCACACACTACTTTAAGACTCACCAAATCTAAAATCCCCTTGCTGTTCTAACAGCAAAAACCAGACAAACAAAACCAAACCCCCTCAAACCAACCAAAAGTCTACTATAATTTCAAACAATTGTACAAAGGTCGAAGAATACAACAGCATTCATAAAGCCAGTATTAGGTTATTTTACAGTCCTTGATGTTTTCCTTTAAAGCGTTTATAGCTAAAATTCTGTTCCTCCGCTAAACTTCATGTAACAACCTGACAGTCTCAGGGAATTCTCTGGGTTACACAGTGATTGGAAATTAACTGTACGGCAAAGAATAAGACAAAAGTTTGTGCTTTTATAGTTATCTACATGTGCCTTTTATGGCAAAGGGAGGACTGTTACACAGCTGTGGTCTACTGTCCCCTGAAGTCAGAGCCAAACCAACCCCTGCTCAAGACTGGATTCTCACATGCTAAAAAGGAATCCTTACCTGAGCCATTATGAATCTTGGTTATAGAGTCTAGATGGGTGAGGCTAAAAGAATGAACAGAAAGCAGGTTAGTGACAAGACAGCAGTGAATTGTGTATTAGGCAAACCCAGGCTATAGAACCAGCTACCTACAAGTCACTGACACTGCAGGTACATCTAAACCTCTTCACTGTTGAAGCCCTGTATGTACATTCACAAGGATAACAAAGAGCTTACAGCACAGAAATATTAGTGTTGAGCACCAGAGGCAGGAAAGGAAAAAAAAAAAAAGCCGGTATTTAATCTGATTTTTCAGACTTCTCGGCGCTCTTACCCTGGTTAACCACTAATTACTGTCACACACAAACATCCCTGAAGTACTACCATTACCTCACACATGGTCTAGCTCTTTTTTCCTGGCAGCAAAGGAGCAGTTACGCTTAGCTCGTGTGCAAGGTTGAGAGAACTTAAACTCCTTCACGTGAAGGTATTCAATCAGTTCTCCTACAAAGGCACATGAGATGCTGATGTTTCTTATTTTCTATACCCTTGCTAAGGTTATGGTACTTTAAGTACAGCAGTGGTAGAACATTTTAGCAGAGTCTTGGATACAGGTGCGCCCCAGTGTTGTTACCTGTGAATTCTCCTGTAGGCATCTTGCTCTTCTTGGCAAAGGATCTTGGGCAACTCTACAGCTGATTCCAGACACACTTTCCCAATGGTCTCATGGGGGACAACATGAATAGGAATTTCAATCCTTTCATATCTAAAAAGATACAATTAACTTCAAAGCAGCAGGAAAAAAAAAAAAAAGTGCTTCTGCAAACCTGCAACAGTCTGTCCAACACATGGCATTGCTGCAGGTTTACTTTTGGGAACACATGTGTGAGTTCATCACCTCGCTGAGGCGATCAGTGCTGGTGCAGGCACGTTCCGCAGCAGAGTGGTGGGGTCGTAGCATGCAGGGGGTTTTCCTGAGCCAGGGAGACCCCATGGGAGCACCGAGGGCAGCTCGCACAAGAGCAGCTGGCAAGGTGTGCACAGGGGCAGGAGTAATGGTGGCCACCCCCCGCGGCCACACAGGGCAGCCCTAGGGAGCACCAGCAACCAGGACCAGCAACCAGGGCCTGGCAGGGCACCTCTTTGAAGGAGGGACATTCCACTGGCCAAGCAGAGAAACCCGTAGCACACATAACCCAGCAACCAGGCTGCTGTCCTGCCCTGCGACCACCTGCACAGCTCAAGGGCACTCATCCTACCTAACCCTCAAGGCAGAATGGTGGGCGCTCGTCTGAGAGCCAAGGCTGCAGCTCCAGCCAGCTGGGGGTTCTGCACCACCTGCCCTGGTGGTGGCCAATGCTTCTACCCAGACGGAGCTGCTGAAGGGAGGGGGTGCAGCGCAGACCTCAGGCTGCAGGAAGCACCTAGACCTTTCTCCTGGGGCAGGGACAGGCAGCAGACCTGCCTGCAAAAGGTATCCTGCCTATATGCAGGACCTCTGCAGCAGGTGGCTGTGCTGTGGAAGGTGGTGAGAAAGCTGCGTAACATCAGGGAGGCTGAGGAGGAGTTAGACAGCTGGTTCCAAGCACGGCCTGCAATGGACCCACAGCCTGCAGCCACCCAACCAAAAACTCCCCCACAATGCACACAGAAGGGAAGGGGGCCAATAATGCAGAAGAATGGAAATCCGTAACAGCAAGGACCTGCAGGAGGAAGAGACTTCCCCCAAAGCCTGAGGTGCCCTTGCAGAACAGCTTTGCTGCTCTGCAGACTGAAGAGGAGAGACCTGCCACTTCAGAAGAGCTGTTGCAGCTGAATACGGCAGCCCCATCTGCCCATCACATAACACCCAGCGCAACTAAGAAAAAGCGATGGGTGATAGTAGTAAGCAACTCTCTTCTGGGAGGTACAGACACCCATCTGCCAAGAGAAGAGGGTGTCACCCTCTGTGTCAGCAACCAGCTGGAGTGCATGGAGCTCTGTCTGGACACGGAGCTCCATCTGGAACATTTAAGGAACCTGAAGGTGCACAAGTCCATGGGACCAGATGAGATGCATTTGTGGGTCTTGAGAGAACTGGTGGATGAAGTGGCTAAGCCACTAAGAACACAATATGTCCATCATATTTGAGAAGCCATGGCAGTCCGCTGCAGGTCCCACGGACTGGAAAAGGGGAAATGTAACCTCTGTTTTTAAAAAGGGAAATAAGGAAGACCTGGGAAACTACAGGCCAATCACCTTGGTACCCAGCAAGATCCTGGAAACTATGCTGAGGCACATGGAAGGTAAGGAGGTCACTGGTGACAGCCAACACGGCTTCACTAAGCGCAGATGGTGCGTGACAAATTTGGTGGCCTTCTATGGTGGGGTTACAATGTTGACCGATCAGGGAAGAGTGACTAACATCATCTACCTGGACTTGTGCAAAGCAATTGATACTGTCCCACATAGCATCCTTGTCTCTAAACCGGAGAGACATAGATTTGACAGATGGACCACTTGGTGGATGAGGAATTGGCTGGATGGTCGCACTCAAAGAGTTGTGGTCAACAGCTCAATGTCCAAGTGGAGACCAGTGACAAGTGGCGTTCCTCAGGGGTCGGTACTGGGACCAGTGCTGCTCAACATCTTTGTTGGTGACACAGACAAGTGGGATCAAGTGCACACTCAGCAGGTTTGCCGATGACACCAAGCTGCGTGGTGCAGTTGACACGCTGGAGGGAAGGGATTCTGTCCAGAGGGACCTTGACAGGCTTGAGAGGTGGGCCTGAGTGAACCTCATGAAGTTCAACAAGGCCAAGGGCAAGGTCCAGCAACTGGGTCGGGGCAACCACCAGTATCAGCAGGGACTCTACACCATGCAAGCTTGAAGCCTCAACCTCTACAGCTGCAAGCAAAAAGGTGAGCCTTCTACACAGTGGATTACAGCATAAATTCACAGCCAGACAACAGTGTCCTACACCAAATTTTAAGCTATTAAATTATCTAGGCTAAATTAATCAGTCCTAATCTTTTAGATTCTCTTCAAGCAGCCTGCATTAGCAGAAGTAAGAAGACCTTGTTCAGGCACCTCTATAAAATATTTGTTCCTCATGATGAGCCTAAAAGCCACTTATTTGAGACAGCCCAGGGAGGAGAGACAAGATGAAATACAACCTGACACTGGACGTAATATTCTTCTGCTGTACTCACTCTGAGCTCTTCTGTGCCTGAATGGACTGGAAACAGGTGTAGAGAATCCTGCCTGTCTAATAGAGACAGCAGAAAGTCAGATTCCAAGAGCAAAGTTTACAAGCAGATATTGACAGACGCATTAACTATGGAAAAAAAATCTTAAACAATAGCTACCTAGAAAACCTAGACAAGACACACCACTGTCAGCTTATCTCACACAGCAGCATCTCCTAAAGAGGCCAGAGATGCAATAAGCTGTATCTGCTGGACCAAAGAGCTGAGGGCACTCACACATTTCAACACACACACATGCTGCAGTCATCTGATGCAGTCCCAGAACAAGTACCAGCCCAGCTGTGCTGGCTGGAGAGCCAGGCTGGGGATCAGCACAGAGTAATTAATAACTTGTTCTTCTGTCATTTTGATTACAATCAAAACATCACCATGCTAGCTGTGTTTTGACTGTGCTCAAAGCAGAGCTCTGCCTTTCTTGCACAATGCATCCAAGGATTTCAGCTTTGTCCTGGAGCTGATGTTTCTCATGAGTGCTTACAGAATTTATTGCCATTTTTAAGTTGCCTACCTTTGTGTTTTTGTCCTCAATGAAGCAGGAAAAGATAAGTCCTACAAAACCTTGGTCCATCATCTGATACATAGCTTGTGTGCGGACATCTGCAGACAAAGAAATAAGAGAATGAGAACTGCACTGGTCACTTGAAGGAGCGGAAAAAGATTTGCCACCTTCTGAAGGGTGACCTGGAATTCAGTAACAAGTGTCACAAGCTTTATTTTAAAGTCATTACTCCAAGTGACTAAGTTAAAAAAAAAATAATCTAGTTTTAAAATGTAATTAAACAGCAAATCTTAAAAATACAAGATGAATTAACAAAACAAGAAACGATCTTAGCATCACCCTGGTGCCACAGATCACTATATAGCCACAACATTCAAGATGTAGAAGATACTCACTCATGCAGTTCTTCCAAAAAAGTTTTCATTTTTGCATTAGCATTCGCAGATGTCAAAAATCATCACAACAACCCTATGATTCCCACAGCTTTTTTTTTTTTTTTTTTTTTTTTTTTGCTGTTTAGCACATACTAGGATTAGTTTTCCTGTCAGAAAGAACAGCAGTACCAGTAGTAGCTGATCTGTGACTACTGAGTCACATGCAGTTTGAGCACCTGGAGCACACAGACAGGAATGGGGCTATAGTGGCAGAGGTTCCTGAAGACCACCCAGACAAGTCTTACCAGAGGATGTTTGAGAAACCAAACTCTGATGGTTGGGATGTGCAGCTTTGAAAATCCAGGAAGTTGAGTAATAAGATTAGCCAGCTTGAGTTTTCGTATAGAATCTACACCAAGACTGCTCTTACCGACATGCGATGGCCAGACAGTAATATGAGGATGGGAGTGATACCAGCCCACGACTCTCATGGGACGTCCTGTCATTTCAGCCAATCTGTGTGTGAGTCAAGGTGCTTTTGAAATCCATAGAGCAAATGGAAGAAGTTTCTTGTACAAGACAAAACGGCAGAATTTTAAAAACATTTTCTCATCAGTCAACAGATTTCCAGATCCCTTTAGAGGGGTGACAAGACACATGGCAGGAGGCTGCTGGAAGCCTCATCCCCAGCACCAGCAGGATGCCAGGGCTGCAGAAGCAAATTGGATTTTGTTTGCATGTGGCAGGAAGCAACGTGGCAGCAAGCTATCCAAAACAGCATCCTTAAATGTACGTAGGGAAAAGGCTCTCCATTGCACCATGGTTCGAAACGGAGACTTGTCAGCCTCTGATCTTCTACTGTCTCCCTGCTGAATTGCTATCCTCCCCTAAAAACATACTTCAGTTTTACTTGTGACCAAATAAATAGAAACTATAAAAACCAGTTATAACACAATCCCACTGCAGACACTGGAACCATCACAGGCTCCAGAGAACAGTGACTGTGCTGGCGCACAGCCCTGCGAACCGAACGGCTGTAGGAGGGAAGCAGCAGACTGCTTCAAGCCAACTAGGACAAGTCTGAAACACAGCACATAAAAAAAGGTCTGCGGTAAACCACTTTGCTGGCTAGTTTGCTGCTGTCTCTGCTAAAGGATATCTCTGCTTCTGTAGAAGCAGCTGAAAGCTGCTCTGGTGAAATTTCCACGCGGTCTTTTCTCTTATCAGAGCGGCGCAGGATGATCACAGAATGGATATGAACAATTCGGCTGGTGTCAACCTAATGCCACAAAAGGAGAACCCAGTCATTCCTCTGCTGAAGAAATGAACACTCTCAGAGAAAAGGTGGGCCGCCGTGCCTTCAGCAGGGGAAAGGCGAGCACCAGCGCACAGCCCGGCGCGCAGGCGAGCCGCTTTCCTAACGCTGAGCTTTGCCTTCCACAACGGCCGGAACGGGAGTCGGTGCCAGCAGCGGGGCGGGCAGGCCTGAGGCCGGGGCACAGCTCTGCCGGGAAACCGTCCCCACACGGGCCCGCACAACGCCCTCCGCCGTGGCGACGGGCCCCGTGCCCGCAGGCGCCACCCACGGCACGCACCGGCGCAGGCCGCGAGTCCCGCCCGCCTCTGCCCAGGACAGCCCCGCCCGGCCCGGTACCTCGCCGATGCACAGCCCCATGACCTCCTCCTTCTCGGTGCTCAGCGCGTGGTTGAGGCACACCAGGAAGGCGTCAGCCTCCAGATGCACCGCCTGCACCGCCATCTTACCGCCGCCCGCCCGTCTTCCCCCGCCGCTCCCGGAAGGAGGCGGGGACGGGGCCCGCTTCCCCCGCCCCCACTCTGTCGCGGGACCAATCCCAGCGGGGCTCGTCGGCTCTTCAGCCAATCGGCGTGAGCACGGCGCAGCCTGGCTTCCGGCGAAGCGAGCGGTCCCTCGCGGCGGAAGGGCCGTGTCGCCCACGCGAACGGGAATCCCGGGTTCCGCGCTGCGGCCTCTGCCCGCGGCGGGGCGGGCCGGGCCGGGCTGCGGCGGGGCGGGGCGGGCGGCGGAGTGGAGTGGGACGGGACAGGACGGGTCGGGACGGGACGAGACGCGGCGGTGCGGCCCGCTCCGCCCCGGTGGGGGCGGGGCTCCGCTGCGCGTCGGCCATTGGGGCCTGCGAGCAGCCGGGGGAGGCCGCGGGGTCAGAGGGGAGGGTGGGAAGGCTTTGCGCGGTGCACACGGCGCTGGCTGTCACCTGGCGCAGGGCTGCAGGTAGGTCACGGGCGGGCGGTCCGCGGGGCCCGTCCCAGCGCCTCCCGTCCCGCCCGGTGCCGCCTACGCCGAGGGGCGGCCGCCGAGCCCCGCAGGCCCGGCCGGGTGGGAGGCGGTTGCTACGGAGACGCTCTGTGCCCTCTCCCCGCCGCGGCGGCCGGCCCTCCCCGGCCCTCCCCGCCTCCTCCCCGCCGCGGCTGGCCTGCACCTCCCCGGCCCGCCCTCCCGCTCCCCTTCTCCGCACCGCACCCCCGCACCCTCCTCGGCCGGCCCCTTCGCCAGGCGCGGCTCCCGCAACCCGTTCCCTGTCCTCCCCTCCTTCCCCGGAGCTCCCCTCACGCTGTGCATCTGTTTTTGTCTTCCCGTTTCTGTAGATGGTACCCCAGGTAGACCTTCCCTCCCCACGCTGCGGGACAGCCCCGGCTGGTCGGTGAGCATCGTTATCCCTCAGTAGGTCGGGCGGAGCGGAGAGTGGAGTCCCGGAGGTGCTTGCCTGGGGCCAGTGCTCCGAGCAGAGTAGAGTCCAAACCCCCAAGAAGAAGCTTTAGAGTGAGTCAACATGCTCTTACAGCAGCAGACACCTCATCTGATCCCTGGCTTGTTGCAAGATGCAGACTGGGTTTTTCAGGAAAGCTCAGCTCCCTTTTAGCTCCCAGAAGGCTGCGTGCACAGGGGTGTGCGGGCAGCTGCGCGCGCTCACCGCAAGGCCAGACTGGCCAGCCTTGGTCCAGAAGCTGCGTAGCCGTGTTAGCACAACACTGTGCCCGGTTCACTGAGCCTCAGCAGCACTTTTTTTCCCTTGGTGCCTAAATGGCAGCTGAACTCTTCTAACAATCTGACCCAGTCCCCTTTTAAAATAGAAGGTAATGAAGGGTGGAGTTTGTTCAGCATGCTGAGCTCCGGCTCTGGGGATGGTCCAAGCAGCAGCTGGAGCAATTTCTTTCGTTGTTTTTGTAAAATATTTTAATGTACCCAATTTAAAAGCAAATAAATTGTCTTCACCACAAGATGCAGTCCTCCTCCTGGCCATTTTCACATTTATTCTTATACTGTATGGCTCAGAAATCCACCCAGGTCCCAGAACAGCATTAAACTTATAAGGCCCGATGCTGAGATGGACAGAATACCTGCAAACCTTGTTCCTGTCCATGGGGACTGGGCTTTAAATCTCCCCAAATCAATAACTTAAACAGCTCGGACTTCTGCAATTATGTTGATGGGAACATGAAAATCTGCGTCAAAGCATGACGCTACAATCCTGCACATTTGAGCTGATTGTTTTTTTGTTGATGTGGTGGGTTTTTTAATAGATTATGAAGCAAGCGATATAAGAAACAGGTCTTACAACTTGCTTTAAATATAAGTAAGTTTACTTCTCCTTTCACCCATGCCTTTCTCCAGACTTTTTTTATTGTTTTCTGATAAAATCTGCAAAAATAGGAATTGTATATGTTTTTCTCTTTTTAAAGTTTCAAGTGCAAATGTCTAAGCGCATGCTGTTTCAAATCTCCTGTTTCTTTTGTATGTTTTGAGTACTAAAGATCAGACCTGTCTTACTTCAAACCCAACTGATGGTTTTGTCTGACCTCAAGATTTTATTTGTGATGCTAACTGGGCACCTTTGTAACAGTCTTAGAGACTGTTGAAAAGAGCGGGCCTTTGAACTTTGGCAACTGAACTCGGAACTATGGAGTTCAGAGGAAGTTTAAAACAAATTAGCGGGGCAAAGGGTGAAAACACATGTTAACTGCTGCCCATTCTGCACGGTGTTCTCTGCATGAGACCTTGTTCTGTCGGTCCTGTATCTATCATTACTACCATGTCCATACACAATAAACACAAACGTACATGTTGTGCTTTAGTCCTCCTACCTGTAGTTCAGCAAGACTGAACCAGGTTAGTGTTTGGATAGGAGACCTTCCAGGAGAGTTTACCTGCTGTAGGAAGTAGTGTTCACTTACTGAGTGGTATTTTTCCAGTACTGAAGTCAGTCTTGAATTTTCTGGATCTGGGGATGAGCTGTAGAAATTCCAGTTTGAATGGAATAAAAGCAAATTCTTGAGCATTTTTGGTCATGATGGAGCTTTTGGCAGTTTACTGCAGAGTAGGAGAGTATCCTGGCCGAATTCCAACCTTGGTGATTACATTCAGCTGACTGAAAATGAGCAGTGGTGACTGCTGCATTTCACTGTTGGGCAAAGTGATTTCCCCACATGCGCTTAGATTTGTAAAGTGACTCAGGGTAAAGGAGAATGAAAGGGACTTACAGAAATGTCCCTTTAATCCTTATAGCTTGCTCTTGAAGGCCTTGTGAGGCTTGTCTGTTTGCTGACACATTCCTCTAAATGCCAGTGATCCAGCTGCTGGGGCATTGCTTGGAATGGCTGTACCACATCACAGGATGGTCTTCAGAACAGTGGTGCTTTTTATAATGCACATAAACCTTCCCACACATCGAGCAAGGAAACAAATAGAATAAGAGAAAAGGAAATAATACAAGGAAAAAAGTTTTCTTTGTTAGAAATTAAAATACTGTGACAGTGCTGTTCAGACTGATCTGCGGTTGGTGTTCTGTTTTCAAAAAGGTTGACAAACACTGATGTAAAATATAGAAGGAAACATGGAAGTGTATTTCCTGTTATAGATGTACCCCGATGTATAACAATATTTTTTTTCTCCCCAACTTTCCCTGCTTTAGTTTGTATCCAGATTTTCTTGCTCCTGTCTGAAATATGCCTTATAACTTTACAAGTTTTCAGAAGACCACTGTGTTTCACTGGGATAGGGATATTGCATCTGCTTCATAGCAGGAGGGTGTTATATGTATTACAGCTTAATTCTGTTCTACTTTAAACCTAGATAAAGAATGAAGACTGTCTGTACCATTTTGATTACCTCTTCTAGGGTTCAAAGAGAGAATCATTCCCCCTGGCCTTCATTTGCTAATGGCTCAGCTTGATCTAACTGGTATACAGATAAACTTGCTGTTAAACAAAAAGTCCGGTAGGAAGAACCATCTCAATGTCCAAAATTCCTTTGCCCCTGCTGGTATTGGTGGCTCTCTGTAACCATCTAAAAGCTGAACTACGCAAAGTCACGAGAGCTATTCACAAGAAGCTTGTGTGTGAATGGACAATGCTGCCATCTTCTTGAGAGATGAGACGAAGGACCCTTCACAATGACAGCTCCGCAAGTTCCAAATATGAGAGTCGTGCATACGGAGTTTCATGCTTTGTCTCCAGAGTGATCTTCGTTCTTGTTAAGCTAATTTCACCTCTTGTCACAAGTTTTGCTTTTGGGATTTAGACCATCATTAGCCACGGAACTCCTGTGTAAATCACTGTTTTCTTTCTCTTCCCCCCACCCACCCCTGCCCCCCCGCCCCGATTTTACACAAAGACTGTTAATAGGACTGTTAGTGGAATAAGCAAAGCCAATATTCACAGGGTTTAACTTTGCACCAATAGCACCTTTTGCCCCAGAATGCCTTACAAACGCCATACAGCACGCATGTCCCAGTGCACAACTTGTCATGAGATTTCTGTTCACTTAGGCACCACCTTAGTGTTCCAAGCTGACTTTTAGGGACATTTCAGCACATAGCATCTCATACCGTAAGTCACACGCCACCCAGAGGTGCCTTTGAGGTCTGGGAGCTTTCTACGTGAATGTATTCAGAGCTAAAGAGACCATGCATGCATCCTGCGAGTTGATGCCGTCCACCTAACGGGACCATCCTGAAGTGACTGAGGGAATGGCAGAAGGAGGGCACGCAGGCGCTCCTCCTGTCCGGCTGTGGGTGCGACGCGTAGGTGTTTACTGCGATGAGCACCGCAAAACGTGGCTTGTGGCTGCGGAAGAGGCAAGTGTCCTTTGAGCTTCCCAGTGATTGTAGCTTTGCTGTTGCAGGTGCCTCTACTGAATTGCCAGTAACTGCCTGCTCTTTTTGTTACTTTCCCCCAGGAGGAAGGTATGCTGAGGGCTCGGATCCAAAGAGTTCAGGTTCCCCTGGGTGAGGCGCTGCGACCCAGCCAGCTCCCCCCATCCCGGCTGCCTCATATGTGGCAGCTGTCCCAGGGTGAGCAGTACAGGGATAGTAACTCTCGCGTTTGGGAGATAGAGCACCATCTCATGGTAAGGATGGTGGCAACAATAGACCATAGTCATGCCTGTTTGTGAAGTCATTTGAGATCCTTGAGGGACGGCAAAGGACTGTTATTTTGTTGAAGTCCATTAGCTCAGCCGCAGTAACTGTAGACGTATTGAACTTTTCCTTGTCGCTTACAGCTTGGTGGTGTTGAAGAACTGCTGCTTAAACTCGTGCCTGGTGATTAATCTGGTATGTGTAGACATTACCCCTGCTTTGTACTGTGCTCTGTTTATTCCCAGTCATTCTTTAATATGAATTTTTGTCTTTCAGGAGCAGTGGCTCTAGGAAGATGTCGTTGTATATTTTGTACAATAAATGATTCTCTCTCCACTGAAATGCAGCCACCTCTGAGGTGGAAGCAGTTAAACAACACACAGCAACATCACACAAGAGCTTAGGACAGGCAGTGAAGAGGAGTATTGTGTCCATGTGAAACATCAGGGGGAGTTCTAGGTAGGCAGAATGTAATTGCTCCAAGTGGAGTTTGGCCAGGATGCTGGAAATACTGCCCTAGCGATAGTGAAAAGTGTGGTGGGCTGGTGAATTATCAGAAATATGAAAGGCAGCACCCTCCCTAGCCCTGGGCAGGGGCAGGAGCTGAACTGTGGCTCAGAGGAAGCCAAAGGCCCACCACCGCTTTCTCTAACAGCGGTGCTTTCCTGTAGAGGTCTCCCATCCAACTGCTAGTACTACCAGTTTTTGCTTGTCTTCTGAGCTCATAGAAGATCACAGTTACAGGTCTCACAGCTGCAGAGAGTCAAATTGAGTGTCTAGGGATTTCAACAAGATGGAGCTGTCCTCCAGTCAGTTTTTTGCAGAGTGGGAGGGAGTTTCCAAGAGGCTTTCTCCTAGAACAACAACAACAACAAAAAAAAAAAAAAAAAAAAAGCGCCTCCTGTTGTCTTTATGGGACATACATAACTAAATTGTTTAGTTGTTTTTTTAAATGCCTCTTCCAGCTGCAGTTATATGACTAACACCAAATCCTTGGTTATGTAGAGCTCACAGAGAGGAGTTTTACACACGTTTTAGTATAAGGTCTAGAAGCACAGAACAGCTAAAATTAGTCATCCATGTTGATTTGATTCTTTGTTGGAATCTTTGTGCATCTGAGTGGAAAGGAAGCATATTGATCAAAGAAAAAGGCCTGCAAGCTTAGAAACATAAAACTTGCTGTATGCATTGTCCATATGAGCATCCTTTAGCCAGACACAGAATTCTTGTGTGTGTTGGCCAGCATCTGCAAGCAGCAATAGATGTTTTCTGAACTGTCTGTGACTGAGAGGGATATTGGGAGCTCTTTAAAGCCTTGGCTTTTATGACAGTGTCTTGCCCCCCACCCCCTGAAAAGCACGTTGTTTCTACAGTAACTTTTTCCTATCATTTTAGTTCTCTGAACATGTCCCAGAAGGATCCCTGCCAGAAACAAGCCTGTGAAATACAGAAATGCTTGCAAGGTACCAAGTGTCATTTTGTCTTTTTGGTGTCTTGATTTTTGGTGGAATTTAATTCTTTTAACTTAACCCTGTTCTTTCACCTTGAGAAGGAAGAAAGCAAGCACATTGGCATCACCTGGTTGAAAAGCAAACTAAATTATAATGTCTGGTTTAAACAGAATTCCGTTGTGCTTGACTGTAAATAACGAGACACCATTAGTACAAAACGGAGTGTTTGTAGCAGTAATGTTGTGCTTATTTTCGTGTTCTCCATGCTGGTAGTGAGATCCCATGTGTAGTCTTGGGACTCCGGTGTAGGCGGGGAGAGCTAGACTTTGTAACAAGCTCTCTTACAGAGTGGGTAGTGTAGTCTTTGGACTCGGCTGTAGGCAGGAAGAGCTAGACATTGTAATGAGCTCTCTTGCAGAGTGGGTAGTGAGGGAAGTGGGTGAATTGTATGAGAAGACTGCAGCGCTTCTAGCCCCAGGAGTATTTTAAGAGCAGGTCAGGCATGCCTGTCAGGAATGGGTTGGGTATATGTGATCTGGCCTCAAGGTATGAAAGGGTCTCCCTCTGGAGACCTTTAACAGCTGGTTTTTTATTCGCCTAGCTAAACATTTATAGGGATGAGGGAGATTCTGTGATAATGCGTTTTGGGAGCCTGAGTTGGGGAGAGCAGGCTTGCTACTGGCAGAGGACTAATACTTTAAAAAAATTCCACTTGGTTCTTGGAAAAGGATTTGCCTTGTGGAATGCATAATGTAAAACACTCCTCTGTGCCAAGGCAGCTCAGCCATATGGAAAGTTCTTCCTAATTCACCTGGAGGAACCCATAGCCAGCATGCTCTGAGCTTCACTTGAGAATAACCCATGGTGTTAGTCCAGGAACAGTGAGGCAGGAGACTAGTGATGCCACAGCTGAAATTAGCCAGGCCAGTTCCACAGCAACTCATTTCTGCATTAATTTATTTACAGACTACAAGCAGGTTAACTGAAATATATCAGGAAGGGAGGAGGAGGTCCTGCCGGGAAAGGAGAGGGGTGGCTCTGCAAGCTGCAGCAAATGTAGTAATTACAATCTGTGCAGGTAACACAACCTTGATGGCTGGGAAGGAGCATAGGAGGAAAACCATCTGGAAAAAAGTAGGGAAAAGTAGTAGTCAGTTATTGGTAGATGTCTGTCTTTCCCAGGATTGTTTTTTGGAAGCTGTGTTCAGCTCAAAGCAAAGGCTCAAACAACCCTTTCTACATGTCCCCGTTTGCCTAGAAAATACCTTTTACTGTCTCCATGGTTTGGAGCATTCTCCCATGAAGGGCTGCTTTCTCTCCCTGTAGTAACTGCACTTAAAAGCTAACGTTTGACCTTGTTTTGGTCCCATCTGTGAAATGTTCTTTTTATAACATTCATGGAGGTTATTCCAAGTGTTTTACTTGCGTACAGCTTTGATCTGAATGGTTATATGTTAGCAAAGAAGCCCTTTGACTGCTACATGCAAACTCCACTGCCCGCTGCTTCTCTAGCTACCGTTTCGGAGTGCTGCTGTTGGTCATGTGTGATTGTGCTGTGCAGTTGTCCAAGTTGCACAGATGAAGCAGCGGAATTGACAGCAAAGCAATTTTTCCCTGTAAGAATTAGTGCAATAGAGGATGTATACGGAGCCTGACAAATGGGCAGCGTCAGTGCACACAATGCGGAGGACGGAGGGCGGAAGGCAGGACCTTTGGGAGACGCTGCCTTTTAAAAGGCTGGGTTTGGAGTGGGTCATTGTTCCAAAAGATCTTGCCTGCTTCCTCTGTGAGACTGAATGCCCCCTGTAAAGCTCTTTTGTGTTTTGCTATCCATTGCATGACTAACCATTGTGCTTTTCAGGAATGCATCCCCGACAGATAGCCGGGTGTGCCTGTATGTAGCCATAGTTTTAGAAAGCAACCTGCACAGACAGAGGAACAGTTAGGAGAGCCTTGGAGCACCCATCATCTGCAGGTTATGGCACAGAGAGACTAGTTCTCCTCTCCAAGGGCCTGCCATGCCTCCTAGGCTGCCACTTTGCACAAAGCAGTAACATCACCATAACCTTTTTCTCAGGGGTTATCTCTGTGCTTGCGTTACAGGTCACTCACCAATCCAGTCAAGGAATTCATAGCCCAGTGATTAGAGCGGGCTGGCTTACTCTTTAACTGGAGGGCATTCACTGCTGCTTTCCAGCTCTCCAGTGGGTGCTGTTTGGCTCACATTGGGTTGCTGTTGCTTTAGCAGGTGGGGGGGGTGGGGGTGTGAGTGGAGCTGTGTAGTGGTTGTGTAGCTCATCCAAAGCAGAGCAAGTAGCTCTGCACACCCTGTGCTTCTACGCAGACAGGCAGGTAGTTATTAATTCAAGCCACAGGCTCAGTCTGCTCACAGGGCTTCTCTCTGAGAGCCTGGTGGCCAGCACCTGTAAAGCACAGTGGGCTTTGCCACCTCAGCTGATAGTGGCAGCTAGCAAAGCGCTAGGGCAGAAAGGATGCTGGACAAATCACCAGTGTCCTGCAGCGCCTGAACCTGGTGGTGGAGTGAAATCTCTCCGAGCCTGAAGCAAAGGCAATACGGAGAAAGTACAGAGGTGGATGTAGCTGTCACAAGCTGACAGAAGATGACACAAGTCCAGTCATCCCAGGTTGGACTAGGAGCTTGTTTAGCCCCATGTCCCAGCTCTGGCAGTGTCCAGGAGGAGAAGCCCAGGAAGGAAAGTGAGAGGAGGTCAAATAACAGTTGTGTGGCTAAAGGACCTCCTGCACTAGGGCTGGGGCCTTTGTGTGGAAGGTGGTTACGTCACTGGCTCTGTGCAGTCAGATTCAGGCACTCCTGCTAGCGGGCTGCCTGCTTCAGTCAGGCTGCAAAGGTACAGCTTGCCCACAACAGGCCTCAGGTAGGAGGTGGGCAGTCATGCTCCTCACCCCCTCCGTTTACAAACCACAATGCTGAAGGGTGCACGTGTCCCTGTTTATACCAAGTCCTCTTTGGATGCTCTTCCATTTACACCCAGCTGTAAACCTTACAGTGACACAGCAGATGGGTTGAAGACCATGGATGACAAGATCCAGCTTAAAAACACACAGGCTAAAGAAAGAACTGAAGGGCAGCAACAAGGGAAGCCTCGTTCTTACTGTAGTGAGGTGTGATGGCTACAAAACTGGGCGACTAAAGACGCTCCCGTCCACAAGAGCAAAGCTGCCTTTGCATGGCTTTAGGTAGCTGAAACTAAAGAAAGATTTTTGTAGAGCAGAGAAAGCGATGAAATGCTTGTAAGCAGCTCTTGCTTTTCAGAGATACACGCTGCCCAGCAGCTGAAGGGCTGGGCTGGATGTGTCACCTACGGGGACAAAACCTGTTCCCCTCTGCAGACTTGGTGTCTCCTTTTTGTTTTCCAGTGAACAACTACATGGAGTCTAAGTGTGAAGCCATGCTTCAGGAAATGCGGAAGTGCTGTGCCCGGTACCCCAAGGGCAGATCCATCTGTTGTTCAGGGTTTGAGAAAGAAGAAAGGGAGAGAGAAAAGTTTAAGGCGACTTCAGAAGGAATTCCCCAACCACCTCAGTAACACAATGCAGCTCCAGCAGGTGCCGGAGCACAGACTCACCTGCAGAGCTCGTGTGTGTTTTTTCAAGCCTTTCTTAGACTTTCAGGAAAGCCAGATTGCTCCTAGAACACACCATCCGGCACACCAAAAAGTATAATGCAGTACCAACAGATGGCCTGGTTACAGACTATTTTCAGTACCAAAATATCATGTACTTTGTCTTTGCATTGCAACTGTGTCTGTGAAAAGTCAACTTGATGTTTTTAGAATGCTTACCTTACTCTAATCCATCCTTGCTCTCAAAACGGAGAACTGGAACCAAGTTTTTCTGGCTTCTGGAGCAAGAGGTACAGGAAATGAGCTCAGAAGAGTGAGTGAATTTAAGCGTGACACATGAAACAAGCCCATCTTGACACAGCAAAGGTATTGCTGCCATTGTGCAGTAGTTCCAGACAACATTTGCCTGTCCAGTGGTTCAAGCTCAAGAATGGGAATCAGGTCTGGGGGTTGTTCCTAGGTCTTGCATAGATCATGAGTGACTACAAGTCACTTTGCCTAAGTGCCTCACTTTCCCACTGGACAGTCTTTTGGTTACTTTGTATTTGAATTGCCTACACGCTGCTATTTGCATGACAAAGATGTTACAGGAACATTATTTCAGGGATTACTACAGGAATAGGATGTTTTTTAAAAAAGCAATATTCATTTGAAAGATCTGACTGTTGATACAAAATTTATAAATTTATGTATAATTGAACACCTTTAAGCAATATGTTATGAACCCAGCGTAGTCCATCCTGCTGGTACCCAGAGGCCTGTCACAAAGCCCTGGGCTAGATCCAAGGAACTGATTTAGGTGCTGCTTACTGAACAAGCAGTTGTAGCACTTGCTTTCAACGTGGCATTCCAGATTCACTCACAAGCCGGCTGTGTCTGGACCCCAGGGAGAGATGGCTTTTCAGAAGCTCTCACTCATGCAGCAGAATTTCCTGTGACCTGTAGGAAGAGCTTGGTAGACAGGTTCCTGCATCACCCTTCAGAGCTGCCTAAGTCTCTCTGTCCCCTGTAGCAGGAGTCCAGGCACCCAAGTATCAGACTTCAAACCCACTAGGCTCCTAACTCTGTCATTAGATCTAGCCGTAAAGGACTTTTGTGCTGTGATCAAGTACAACTTATGAAATACAGCTTCTATAAACAGACCACTGTAGTCTAGGCACAATAGTTGAGTGTATTGAAGCCTAGAAGAGCAAACCATCTGTATTCACTGCTCTGAAATACCATGATACAAAATAAATGACTGGAACAAATTGTAGTCTCAGTTTGGTTGTTTATTGAGAATACAACATAGTTGCAAGCTGGGCAGCTTGGCTGCCATTCAGTCCCAAGCTACATGTGATATCACATTTAAAATAGAAGCTGCTTGATTATTTTTGTAACTGGGACTCAAGATCAGAATAATTCAGGGCTAGCCTTCCCCTCCCCCCCCCCAAAATAACCTTAAGACAAAATAGGGGGTTTAATATTTCCGAAGTAAGGGAAAGTGATGACAATGTGAAGCAGCTCAAACACTTGGCAAGGAGCTCATTCTTCCCTTTTGCCCTGTCTGAGCAGAGGCAGCGGAAAGTCACTAACAGATGATAAAAAAGAACTATTTACATTTCTGTTGTGCCTATTAAAAAGAAAAGCCTCGCCTCCATGCCCATTTCTAGTCAGGTGGAGCAAACTTGCTCAGCAGGGAGGCTCTAAAGCCAGCCTGACAACAGAATCGCCCCCTGCCCCAGAACCACCCCACCTATTGGGAACATAGGTGCCAGGATCATCAAGGAGAGGGATTAAGGCAGCCCACGGTTACCTGCAGAGAAAGAAGGCTGGTGGTGGCCTCACGGTGTCATTTAGGTTGGAAAAGACCTTTAAGCTCACCAGGTCCAACCATTAACCCAGCACTGCCAAGTCCATCACCAAACCATGTCCTTAAGCACCACATCTGCATGTCTTTGAAATACCTGCAGGGACAGTGACTCCACCACTTCCCTGGGCAGCCTGTTCCAATGCTTGACCACCCTTTCCGTAAAGAAATTTTTCCTAATACCCAATCTAAACTTCCCCTGGTGCAACTTGAGGCCATTTTTTCTTGTCCTATCGCTTGTTACTTGCGAGAAGAGACCAACACCCGCATCGCTGCAACTTTCTTTCAGGTAGTTGTAGAGAGTAACAAGGTGCCCCCTGAGCCTCCTTTTCTCCGGGCTAAACACCCCCAGATCCCCCAGCTACTCCCCATCAGACTTGTGCTCCAGACCGTTCCCCAGCTCCGTTGCCCGTCTCTGGACACGCTCCAGCACCTCAGTGTCTTTTTTGTAGCGAGGGGCCCAAAATTGAACACAGGATTCCAAGTGCCACCTCACCAGTGCCGAGTACAGGAAGACCATCACTTCCCTTGTCCTGCTGGCCACACTGTTTCTGATCCAAGCCAGGATGCTATGGGTCTTCTTGGCCACCTGGGCACACACCTAGGTTCATGCTACTGGAGTGGCGGTAGCTGCTCCTGTGAGTCAAACGCAACACACAGGGTAAGACATAACCACGCGGGTTCCCAAGAAGTTAATAGACCTCACACAAAAGCTATTTAGAGCAAAACTGTTTAATAAAAATATCACTTCAACAAGCATTTACATACAATATATAAAAACACTTTAAAAGCCTAGTGTGTTTTAAATCTTGTCATACTAGAACAGATGCCAGAAGTTGTTGAAACGAGACCAAAAGGAGCAGGGATGGGGAAGGGGGGGGTAACACCTCATCCCGGTACCTGCAACAATGAAAATGCATACCCACAGAGGTTGATTCAGCAACAAAGCTTCCAGTGTGGGCCCACAGCATCAAAAGTTGCCAGCCACCAGCCCAACAGTGGCACAGCAGAAAGATTTGCCAGATCCTGATGTCCTTGTCCATTTCCTGCCTGCATTCATATCAAACTCAATGTAAATTTGTCACTTACTGCCCCTTCCAGCAGCAACTGAGGCGCTTTAGCTCCCTCTCTGGCCCATTTCTCTCCATAGCAGCAAGTCGGGACCCTGCGGAGCAGAACCCAGGACACCCTTCCCTGGGGCTGGGCAGAAATAGTGACTTATTTGAGCCTGAAAAAAATCCCTAAGGTCTGTTAATGATTTATTTTGAACTTTGTCTTTGGAGAAAGCTTTGTGGAGATTAGTGCATCTCAGAAGAAGTTGTGTTAGGCAACACACCAGGCAGAGAGGCAGCAACGCTGTTTTCCTACAGGAAGAAATATCCTGCAATACAAACGTATCAATTCATGCACTTTCAGTCTTGCAGGGTTACTACCAAAAAAAAAAATATCCCAAAACCACCACCACCACCTGTCACTCCCAAACACCAATTCAGTGAAGACCTATTGCTGGATCACATCACTCCTGCAGTCCTGGATGGCTTTTAGGAAGACCACCATTAAAACTACGTGAGCCCAGCGGCTCCATCGTTCTCCTTGGCCATGGATGGCAGGACAGGCACAAATATAAGTTCTGTTTCCTGGTCACCTGCAGCCTCTTTTCAGATCCCAAAGGTGAGAAAACTTCAGCTACATCAATGTGTGGCTACACTGACGCTTCAATCGACAGAGCTGAAACAAAATAAACAGTGGCAAGTGCTCATCCCAAAACCTCTGGTAGAAAACCCCACCGCTCCAGCTCTTCCAGCAGCCCTCGGGGGAAGATCCCCATTTGTAGCCGTACTGAGAGCAGCAGCAGATGATCAGAAAGGCATTACCCAGCACTGCAGATGGGGTGCAGCCACTGAAGCAGGTGCTGCGTCCCAGTCAGCTGTGCGTGTCGTTGCTCCTGAGCAGTTTCCCACTGAAGGATGGGCTGACTCCCACATAAAAAAACATTCTTGGCAAGAACTCCTACATGTACCTGCTGGGGGACATCACTGCATCATCATGCAAGTCCCCACACTCTAGAAAGTGGTAATGCCAGCCCAGCACAGCCAATGCAGAACACCTCTAAGGGACTTTTTGTTTTCTTTTTTGTAATATTCTCTTGTAGGTTAAGAGTTCTGCTCTGCACACAGCTGTACTGGGACAGACTGTTCAAAAGCAGCTGAGCTCTGCATCTGGGCTGCCTCACCACCTGCAGGAAAAGAGCCACGGAATTAAGCAAGCAGCATTTTTTGTGGAAATGGTAAATACAAGGAGGGAACATAACCAAGGCAGAAAGTACGGAAATGAGCCACTCCCACAAGATCACAACCCGGTTTTCCCAACAGTTTTGTCATTTCAGTTGCTTGCAGAGGCCAGGGAGATGGAGTCTGTGCTCTGCAGGGGCAGGTAAAGGACTGCAGTCCAGATCTGACATCCTCCCCTGCCACCATTCCAGCAGAGCTGGCAACAGGGACCCTAGATCAGTACAACGTATCCTAACCAGGGATGCATTTCCTGACTACAATCCCATCCCACACGTTACAGCTCTTAGAGCGTCACCAACACCAAAGTGGCCAGAGAAGGTCATGGTAGACCTAGAAACACCAGTCTGAGGCCCAAGGTGATTTACAGTATGTGGCGCAGCTGAAATGCACACCAGAGCCAGCTAGCCTGACAGACAGGTCACGCACTCTGGAAGCCCGCCCACCACAAGAGAGCATCTCAGCACATTCCAAAGGCTGAGCAGTCGGCTAGCAAGCCAGAGAGGTGCTCTACAGGGCAGGAAGCTTGGTGACTTTCAGAACACATGATGAGGAAAAGGCCTGGAGAGTCACCCACAGTGCTCAGTTTCCATCAGAAATGCCAGTGCCGCAGTTCCAGTAAGGGTTATAAATAACAGCAGACAAGAAGCCAAACAGCCATCTACGTGCAATGCAATTGCAGCGGTAGGGCAGGAAAAACCCCAGCACCGCATAGAGCATGAACTTGCTCCTTATCCACCTGCCCTGGACACAGCCCAGGCTGTCCCCTGACACTTCTGCATCCTCCCCAGAACAGCCAAGCACGTTTTGGATTGACCACACCATCTCTTGCAGAAGGAAGAACAGGCATTCCAGGTACCAGGGCAGAAGAAGTGCAAGCTAAATTGCAGTGAACAGCTGACAGTTGTTGTACACACATACTGGCAGACAAATGTACATGTAAGAGCCCTGAGCACCTGGGAAGAAGCGCATTTAAGAGATTTCTCTGCCACTACATGTTTATAAGGCTACAGTTTATCAGAAAATTTAGGACTGGGCATATCTGGCAGGGAAAGGAATCACAATGATACACCAGGAGTCATAAGCTTTCAGACTGATCCCAGCACCCCAACAGCCCAGCCAGAGGAAAAGGTTGGAAATCAGAAGCAGTGTTGTAAGAAATAAGGGCTGGAACCTGTGAGAAAGGACTGAGCCTATTGGCAACATCCTTTGACTTCGAAGTGAGAGAGAACAGCAGTAGAGGAGGGCAAGGGAGACTGGGCACGAAGGGAGAGTTGAGCGCAGTTTCTAGGACACCATTCCAAGCAGGAATCCTCCAGCAAACCCTCCAGTCAGGATAACATTCTTCTTCAGAAATATGATCACCTAAGGAAGGGAAGAGAAGAGCCAACAGTGTTCAACAACAATAGATCACTCACACACCCTCCCCGTAACAAGACATCCCTCAGACTGTTCTCCAAGGTGGCTGATGCTTGGAGAGAGACCACTGTCCAGGTCTGGGAAAGTATCCTACTCAACGACCTCGCCTCCCTAATTTCCCCACTGTGTGTACAGCTCCTGAACTGGTCCAGTCCCAGTGCAGCTCAGATCCTCAGAGAACTACATGCTCCAGGGCTCTCTCACAATCAGCACAGTCTGACAGAAGGGGCTGCTGACTGTGCATGCCAGACCAGGGTACAGCAGAGTCCAGGGTAACTAGGCCCCCTGCTACCAGATCTGCTTAGCTATCCTTATCAGACTGAAGAGACACTTCTCCCCCCACTGCAGCACATTTTCTTCCCATCCCAAGGAATTTGCAGCAACACACTGTGAGCTGGTGTCATGCCTAGAAGCCGCCTTGGCTGTCTCACATATGCACAGACAGAATCATAGAATCGTTTAGGTTGGAAAAGACCTTTAAGCTCATCAGGTCCAACCATTAACCCAGCACTGCCAAGTCCATCACCAAACCATGTCCTTAAGCACCACATCTGCATGTCTTTGAAATACCTGCAGGGACAGTGACTCCACCACTTCCCTGGGCAGCCTGTTCCAATGCTTGACCACCCTTTCCGTAAAGAAATTTTTCCTAATACCCAATCTAAACTTCCCCTGGTGCAACTTGAGGCCATTTTTTCTTGTCCTATCGCTTGTTACTTGCGAGAAGAGACCAACACCCACATCGCTGCAACTTTCTTTCAGGTAGTTGTAGAGAGTAACAAGGTGCCCCCTGAGCCTCCTTTTCTCCAGGCTCAACACCCCCAGATCCCCCAGCTACTCCCCATCAGACTTGTGCTCCAGACCGTTCCCCAGCCCCGTTGCCCCTCTCTGGACACACTCCAGCACCTCAGTGTCTTTTTTGTAGCGAGGGGCCCAAAATTGAACACAGGATTCCACGTGCCACCTCACCAGTGCCAAGTACAGGAAGACCATCACTTCCCTTGTCCTGCTGGCCACACTGTTTCTGATCCAAGCCGGGATGCTGTTGGCCTCCTGGGCCACCTGGGCACACTGCCAGCTCATATACAGCCAGTTATCGACCAATACGCCCAGGTCCTTTCCCACTGGGCAGCTTTCCAGCTACTCTTCTCCAAGCCTGCAGCGCTGCCTGGGGCTGCTGTGCCCCACGGGCAGGGCCCGGCACGGAGCCGGGTTGAACCTCACACAGCCGGCCTGGGCCCCTCGCCCGGCCTGCCCAGACCCCTGGCAGGGCCTCCTGCCCCCCTGCAGGGCAGCACTGCCCCAGCCTGGTGTCCTCCGCAGACCGGCTGGGGGTGCGCTCAGTGCCCTCATCCAGGTCATTGATAAAGATATCAAACAGGGCCGGCCCCAGTTCTGAGCCCCGGGGAACACCACCTGTGACCGGCTGGATTTAACTCCATTTACTACCACCCTCTGGGCTCAGTCATCCCGCCGTTTTTTTACCAGTGAGGAGTACACCTGTCCAAGCCATGAGTAGCCAGTTTCTCCAAGAGAACACTGTGGGAAATGGTGTCAAAGGCTTTACTAAAGTCTAGGCAGACAACATCCGCAGCCTTTGCCATCTCTCCAGTCTTGCTGTCATGCAAGCATTCCTTCCTTGTATTTGCACAATAGAAGATCCGTAAGAGTCCAGGAGTAAATCCTGTCTCCTGCTGTCCCTCCAGCTAAGCACCTGCACACGCCCTGGGAGAGTTGTCTCACCTCATCCACTCTGCTTTTCACTTCTGGAGACATTTTGTTACCACTGCTGTGAAATTTCAGCTGCTGCTTGGCTTTGTTCACGTCCCGTTCTACTAGCTTCCAGTCCACTTTGATGTATCCCGTGTGGTTTGCAATCTAGAGTTTTGAGGGGTGGAAAGAAAGTTCCTGGAGTAAAGTCCTGCATGACCATGGCTAAATAGACCCCCTTCCCGACCTACCTTCCCTGACCACAGCCACTGGTCCAGTGGGCTGAGAGGATGAGCACACTAGCTTAAAAACTGGACAAAGGACCACCCCTGTAGCTGTATTAACTGTCCTGCAACATCTGTCTCCCACAGTAATCCCCTAACAGCAGGGAACACGTTGGAGCTTAGCCTGTTTCAGCCTCTATTCTCTAATATATTAAAGTTGGCATCACCTCCCACTCACAACTGCCATGTATATTGCTGGGACTCTCTGCAGCATTCCTGCTGCTGTGGGTGGACACAGCTATTAATAGCCTGTTCCTCTCTAAATATTTTATCTGGTCAGGATGATTCAGCTGTGAAACTCTCCCTGCTGAGAGCATGCTTCTGGCTTTCAGCAGAACAAACAGAGACAGAAGAGTGGGGAGAACGAGTTACACACAAGACAACACCTGAAAAGCAAACAAGACTGCTGGGCAAGGCCTGAGAGCTGTTCTGCCTCCTGCAGGATGTACCTGCTAGACGTCTACAACTGAGCAGCTCCCCTCAGTGCCAAGGTTCTTGCAAACCAGGAGAAATGGCTGAGGAGAGAGATCTCAGTTCTTCTTCGCTTTCCCAGTGCTCTCCCCTATCCATGCTGACCTGACTCCTCAAGTAGCCAGGTTGACAGAAAGCATATTATAGACACGGACAAATCCCTCTTGACATCCAGGGCTGTTCCTACAGGGACATCATCTCTACAGGCATAGGACTCAGTACCCAGTTCTGACCAGACAGTCCTGCAGTAGCTGAAGGCTGCCTCCTGCTTTACTCTGGTACCCCTGCAATAACAGCCCCCACGTACCTTTGGCCTGGCCTTTGTTAGCAGACCCTAAGCGGAGAGAACCTTTTGGCAATCCTTAAGTTTACACACACTGACCCTATTTTGCTGCTGCATCTATGCACCCTGGGGAACACACACCCTTGACATCCACAGCCACACAAGGCTCCTGGCAGAGCGGGGAACTGGCCCCACACGTCCCAGCAGGTAATGATCACTAGACAGCCCTTCGTCCCCCACAGCACAGTTCTCTGAAAAGCTTGCCCGCTGTTCATACACACCTGAAGTAGGAAAAAGCCACCTCCCACTGCTGTCGCTGCCAGCTTTCCAACTTTCTGGAAGATGAATCCAGTACACCTACAAATCAACAAGGATCCAGTCAGGAGAACGAGATGCCAAACACACACTCCTCAGCATGCTTCCCACAGGCAAGGCTGCCTTTGACAGTAATTACCCAAGACTTGGAGACAGCCTGACGAACAGCAGAAGAAACCCACATGCAACCAGAGAGAAAGAACCTGCACTCAGCCAAAAATGACACTTTATAGCTTTTTACTTCTCACTATCACATTTCAGCCTTTTGCAGTTTTGATTCTTATCTCTTCAATGTCAATCTTCTCCCAAAAGAATAATGGGAAACTCATGATTTCACCAAAAGCAACAAGTGATTTTAGTTTTTTTTAAAAAAAAACCCAACTGATATCATCTCTGAAGGGAAATTAGGCAGCACATCTGCTGCTGCTTCATGATAGCGCACAGGGAGCAGATCACAAGGCAAGCCTCTTGGTTCCCCAAACTTTTCCTTCTTGTTTCTCAGAAGAGAAACACTGAAACAAGCAGACAAGGGTGGTCTAAAGCTACACTGGTCTCCAAATTGGGTTACATGCTCTCAATGTGAAAGACATCATTGCAGCCACCAGAACTCAAGCAAGCGCCAGGCCATTGCTCAGTCATGCAGAAAAGGGCTAGTGTATTGTACCTCCCAAACCAGACTTTACTTTGACCACAGTTTCCTTATCCACATGGCAAAACAACACAGCAACTTGCTTTTACCCATTTCTGAATACATACACATAGTGAAGATACGAGAGAGGTGGACAGCTCGTATTTCTATCAGAAAATGAAGGTCCGTCATACACTTTTAAATGGTCACACCTGTGCCAGATGAAGATGACTGGCACAGCAAGAAGCAAAGCAATGTGATTACACCGAGTTTTCAGCTCAAACAACGCTGCTCTGGGAATGAAGTTGCAAATAAAGCCACAGGCCACCAGCTCCAAGCTGGTGCTTGCTACAAGTGACACAAAACCCCAGGAACCATATCCACAGGTGCAGCAAGCCACCTCCACGGAGGGCTTTTGTGCAGACTTCTAAAGCACATCCATCTCCAGGGAGGAAGGTATCCTTGTTCCAAGAGACTCTATTTGCCTGTCCTATAATCAACACTACCACTTTACACCAGAAGTTAGAAGAGAATTATCTTACCTCAAAAATTAAAGACTGATGCCATTTTTTTTCCCTAGCAGATAGTCTTAGTTCTAACAGTTCCAGTTTAGTGACAGCTTTTAAGACTTCCCACAGTTCAGCAGACCACACCAGGGCACAGTGGGACGAGCAAGCTGGACACCTGCCTCCTCTGAAAGATTGCCAGATGATCACCCTGCACCTGTCAGCATGTTCCCGAAAGCCTGGCTAGTGCCTACAGGCATCCTGCCCGCCACGAGCAACAGCAACCCCAGCACATCTTACCATCCCGTGACCCCTCCGATCACCAGCTGTGTGGCCACATTGTACTTCTCAGCGCTCGACCCCGAGCTGGGGGCGAAGACCTTGCGCCACCAGGGCCGGTTCTTGGTGTACTCCGCCAGGTCCAGCACGTTCAACAAGTCCTCCTTCGCACCTGCGGGCACCCGGAGAGGCTCAGTGCCGGGCCTGCTCGCCCCCCGCCCCCCGACAGCCGCCCCGGGCCTCCCCAGGGACACGGAACCCACCAAGCCACCCAGCCCACGGGGCCTGGCGCCCGCTGCCCCTACGCCTTTGGGAACCCTCAGGCCCCACGCCCTCCCCCCTCGGGCCTCGGATCCCCCCCGGACCACAGACCCCCTCGGACCCCGTCCCCGGGACGCCCACCCCCCTCGGTGCTCGCGGAAGGGCGCGGGCCGAGCAACCGTGTCCCGGGAGCCGCCCCCAGAGCGCCCTGCGGGCCCTCAGGCGGCGCCGAGCCCCGGTACCGGCCGCCGCGCCCTGTCAATGGAAACGCTCCCTGCCGGGGAGGCCGAGCTGGGGCCGCCAGGGACCCGCCGCCGGGGGCGGGGGGAATGGGAGGACCCCCGCCGCCATGCCCGCCCGGCCCGGCCCGGCCCGGCCCACCTCCGCCCGGCCCCGCCATGGCGCCACAGGGCTCCGCTCGCCGCCGCCGCTACGTGACCGCGCCCCGGCGCGTCACCGAGCTGAGGGACGCGGCCGGCACGCGGCGCCGTGGGGCGGGGCCGCGCAGGCGCGTGGGGCGCAGCGGCCGCGAGCGCGCGGGGCGGGGTCGCCGTGGCACCGGCTGCGCCGCCGGTCGCGTCCGTCCGAGCGCCCCGCGGGGGGGACCGTCGCCTCTGTCACTGCCGCGGCGCGGCCCGCTCGGCCCCCCGCCGCTGTCCCCCAGGGCAGGGTCCCGCGGTGCCCAGGGCGGGGGCAGAGGCCGCTCCCCGGGTGTCTTAGCGCCCGCGGCCGCTCGCTGCCTCCGCCACGGCGGCTCTTGCCCGGCTGCGAGCGGCCGCGGCGGCGCCTCTTGCCGGTCGCTACCGCCCCGGCCGAGCCGGGCCGGGCCGCCGGGGCCTCGCCCGCCGGGGGTCACGCAGGCGAGCGGGGCCGGTGGGGGGCGCGGCCCGGGGCTCGGGTGGGAAGCGGGGCGGAGGGGCTGCGGCCGGCGCCCCCCCGGCTGTGCCCTGCGGCGCCCCCGAGCTGGG
Organism: Falco rusticolus; assembly: GCF_015220075.1. Taxonomy (NCBI): domain Eukaryota; kingdom Metazoa; phylum Chordata; class Aves; order Falconiformes; family Falconidae; genus Falco; species Falco rusticolus. Next base: position 12,878,218 of record NC_051200.1, on the reverse strand, counting down.
CTGGGCAGCGCGGCGGGGACACGGTGTGCTGCCGCCTCCGCCAGCCTCCCGCGTCTGGGCCGGTAGGCGCTTGAGCTGCTGCAGAACAAGAGCCACCTGCTTCCCACCTGGGGACGTGGCTGCTCAGGGAGTGGCAAAGCTGGGAAACCTGAGATACAACAGGTTAAAAAAAATAGAATTAATAATAATAAAAATAAAATTATTTATATAGATATATAGAAGATCCTCCTGGAGAGATTGTAAGCAAAGGAGGAGCAGGCTTGACCCTCCTGTGGGGCTAACTAAACCAGTGCATGAGTGGGAGCAGGTGATGGGTGGTGGAACAGGCAACGTTCTGGGAACCAGGGCAGCACTGCGCGATGGCCAGGACATCCCTCACAAACAGCCCGGTGGCCAGGACATCCCTCACAAACAAACAGCCCGGCAGCTCCTTCCCCCTGGCAGGCAGGCGGGACGTGTCGGCAGCCGCAGCAGCACCGCATGTGTTTCCTGCGCTGCCCTGATTAGGGGGAACTGGCTGGAGTGGTGTGTGCGCAACCTGCCAAAGTGGCGGGACAGCACTTCCCCAGGGACCGAGGCGTGATGTCTTGCACACAGTCACCCCGTGGGGGCTGGGGGCTGCTGCCCACAGCAGGTTTGAGCTTTGGGACTCGGCCTTCTGAGGTGCCGAGGGCCAGGCAAGGCACAGCTGGAGGGACGGGTGCCGTGGGGGTGCAGGGGGAGAGAAGCCGGGTGTCCAGCCCAGCGCCCAGCCTTCAGCCCCAGGGACCCTGTAAACAGGATGCTCCAAAGGGCTTTTGCTTTCATAACCACCCAGAGAAGGAAAGTGCACTCCACAAGGGTTTATTTACCCTCTGGCAACTGGAAAGCTGCATTTGCTTTCCTGGGCAGCTGAAGCCCTGCAACATTGCTCAGGATCAGAGCTCCCTCTGCCCCCGCCATGCTCCTGGAGAGCCTCGGTCCTCCTGTCTCCAGCAGATCAAAGGGCAGCTCCTGCAGGTGCAGCGTGGTCACCCTTTGGTGACCCAGTAATCAGATGTAGCTGTTAGTGAGACTGTCGGACAGATCCTACATCGACTACTGAGCAGCCAAGAGCACCATGTCTCTGCTGGGTCTCCACCTTGGCTCTAGGTAGGACTGGCAGTGAGCAGAGCAGCTTCCCCTGGGAAAAGAAGATGGGGTGGCTGGGGGGGATGCCTGATGGGGAGGAATGGCTGGGGGCAAGTAGGTGCCTGGCAGTAGTGTTTCATCTCGGAAATCCCATCCAAACACTGGGGTCTCCTGCAAGTCCGGTATGCGGTGGGCTCCCATCCCCATGCAGCACATGTCTCTGGTTTTACCTTCCTGCCCTGGGCAAAGGGCTGCCCCTGTAACCCTGGGGCCAGGCACAGTTCCTCTTGTGTCTTCTCCCCAGTGCCAGCTGGGGTATCCCCTGCACATGTGGTCCCAGGGGCACCCCTGGCCTGAGCATCTGCAGCATGGCTCCATCTTTCCCAGCGCACCTGCACCATCACCTGGGGCAGGCACTCGCCTGCCTTCCACAGTGGGGAAGGAACTGGGCTGACAGGGGGGCTGGAGGGGCTGGCAAGCTGGGGGCTCCTGTGCAATGGGGTCAGGCCCAGTTTGGTACAGAGGGTGGCACAGGGGCTGGCAGCGCAGCAGCAGAGCCCAGCACTAGCACTTCAGCCGCTGGGGTTCCCTGCAAGGCACTTGCCTGGCAAGCAGCCCTGTTCAACTCAGAAAACACAGGCACAAAAACCCATTCCCCATCTCAAAGGCTTCCCCTACCCCCAGCACCACCACTGCCTCCCAGCATGTGCCACCCGGGCTAAGCCGCAGCTTGCCAGCCCATGTGGGCTTCCAGCAGCTGTGCACGGCCAGGGCGAGCAGTACCAGGAAATAACAGTCAGCAAAACCGTGTCCCCTTGGCAAGTCCCCATCTGCAGAGCTCCCAGAAATGCTCTGTAAATGGACCCAAAATGCCCCTCCGGGCGCCTCAGCAAGGCACCGTACCTGGCCATCTCCACCAGATGCCAGGGTCCCTCGTCGATATGAAACGTGCCCCCAGTGCGCAGGGACCTGCAGGGCTGCAGTATCCTGGGGCTCCCAAGCTGCTACTCCGGTGGCTCAGCGTGATGTGGCTGCGATGCTGCTGGCCTTGCGGCCCCGGTTCCACAGCACTCTGCCAAGGCCACCACCGTGTTGCTGCCTTTAGTACAGCGAAAGCGACGTCTGAATTCCCCTTCCCCCAGCTGGGACATCCGTGCTGGTGTCATGCAGCTGCGCAGGGACAGCCCCAGCTTGGTGGCTGGTCGGGGACGTGCTGCAGCTTGCAGAAAGGAAATTTGCAGCTCAGCTCTGTCAAAGCAAGAGTGCGGGGATTTTCAGCGGGGTTTCTTTCTGCCACTGTCTCTCACTCTTTTCTCATTTTCTGGAAATGAAACAAACTCAGACTCCAGCCCTTTATGTTACTCAATATCTATAGGTGGGGGCGACCGCCCTTGTTCTCTCCCCACCAGCTGCTATGGGGGACTTTTCAGCGCAGGCTGGCTCTCCCCCATTTTCAAGCCACAAAGGAAAGGCTTGAAGCCAGGGACTGCTCGAGGGGCAGCTGGGATTTCTGCCAGCTGGGTTTAGGGAACAGGAAGGCAGGCTGAGTAGCCTGGCATCAGGCACAGCACTGAGCTGAGAGTGGCAGTGAGCCCCCAGCTGCCCCTCGAGCGGTCCCTGCTGCTGAGAAGCCCTGATTTTGGCAGTGAATGGATGCAACCAGCCTGGAGCACAGCAAATGATACCAAGTGGCTGCTCAGGTGATACAGGCACTCGCTTTCTGACTTGCTACTGCCTTGCAGGTGACCATGGGCAAGTCCTGCTGCTCCTTGCAGCGGTTTCCTGAGCTGTAAAAAGGTAAATAACAATTTCTGGATGCACCATAATCTCTTCATTTGACTTCCCTGTTTTCTGCCCCTTTGGCCAAGATCCTGGCCCATCATCCCTGACAATCCCTCAATCTTGTGAGTCTGCACCCTCTCCTGTTGCTGCCTGGCCAGCAGCCACCCCTGCCAGCCCTGAAGCCTGGGCTGGGCACGTGGGGACAAGCTGAATGCAGTGCAGGGACACCCATGGGTGGTAGCTGCAGCAACTTCCTCAGGCTCAGAGCTCTGCCCCAGTGCCAGGCACAGACCGGGACTGGGGGCCAGCTGGGTGGAGGGCTTCAGGCTGCGGAGGAGCTTGCTACAGCTCCCTGCATCCAGTTCTTCTTGGCAACAATTGAGAGAGAAGTTTTCTGAGACAATGCTATTCCCATGGAGTGCCATTAAATTCTGGTGTTAAATTTATCCCCTTTTCTGGCTTGCCAAGGAGTTCTGATGGTGTGAGGATGCCAGGGTCGAGCAGTACTGACTGTTGTGGGGATGAGTAAGGCAGGGCACTACCATGACCCTTCCCCATGGCCCCAAGCACAGCACCTGTGAAGGAGAGATGCTTCTTGGATGGTGCAGGGGAAGCTTTGCTGAACATGAGCAGCCCTGGGGTCTTGGGTCTTATTCCAGAATTTTTGCAGCAGCCAGAGTGTCTCAGGAGATGAGCTAGGCACAGTGCATGGCAGACAGCAAAAAAAATGAGACACCCCTTGGGAACGTGACCCCATCTCCAGGCTGACCCAGCAGCAGCAACCCTCAAAGCAAGCTAGGGGGAGAGCAATTGCTCTGAGCTTCATTTAATCAGCCAGGGTAATTAGGTGATTTACAAAGAACACGTGTTTCTGGAGGCTGCTCTTGTTTTCTCCAATCTGCTCTGACACTTGAGGAGCAAAGATCTTCTAGCAACAGCTGTGCAAAGCCAGCAGCTGCAGGGAGCATCCTCTAGCCGGTGAGACCCCCAAATTCTTGTCCTCCCCAGCTTCTGCAGGTGCAGACCCCTGGGCGCCCTGTGTCAAGATCACAGCCGTTGTGCTCCTGCTGCCTGAATCATTCAGAGATGCCTCCAACGTGTGGAATGACAGAGAAAGGAGAAATGCTCTGCTGACCCGCTTACTGTGGGGAAAGCCAGGGCAGGAGACCATGCTTATTTTTGGGACCTCCTGCATATCGGCATTTCTGCTCTGGGGCTAGGGAACCTCGGGGCTGGGTTTGCTGGATACTCAGGGCTGTCAGTGCCATCAGTCCCGCTGCTTCCTCAGGGCCATGCTGTCTGCGGCTCAGCTGATCTGTGAGCTGCACGGGGCTGCGCGCCCTCTTTGCTCCATCCTTGCTGGGGTGCAGTGGCTGAGCAAGGTCTGCCAGGCATTTGCCCTCCAGCCCAGAGCTTTGGTTCCAAATGAGGGTGTTTTTGCCCTCAAAGACAGGTGTGGGCTTTGGTCCTGCTGTGAGTTATCTGCACTAATGCCAGTGTTTTTCTCTTCATCGGGGCTGGTTTTGCAGCAGCCTGGATGAAGACAAAAATTCCAGGAGAGATGCCTTTTTTGGCTGATGGGTTGGTGGTTTGTTTTAATATTTTTTTATTTCTGAGTCAGTTCTGAAAAAAGCAGCTCCCCTAAAGCACCTCTGCCCTTGTAGAGCATGATGGCGCTTGTTACATGGGATAAATACATCCCTTGTGACTAAACCCCAGAACTGGCACTGGAGAGGAGGCTGGAAACCTCTGCAGCATCCTTCACTCCAGCTGTGCAGGCAGGCGCTGGAAAGATGACAAGGATTTCCTGCGGCATTTGGTGAAATGAGTCAGCGTGGCACACACCCGGGTGGGCATGGCCGGCGGGCTGGGCAGGAGCCAGCCAGCAGCATGTGCCCGGCGGCATGGGGAGAAAGCATGGCAAGCCCATGTGGCAGGGACTTGCCCAGGGCATGTCTGTGGGGATGCATCCTGCTGACCTTCAGGCTGGAGCACCCATGCACCAAAACCAAGCCCTCCCCAGGGCAGGCAGGGTCCAGGTGGGATGCAGGCAGCAACGGGGGACGCTCCAGCTCAGAAGTGCTGGTACAAGGGGCCATGCCTGGTCCTTTGGCCAAATCACCGGTGCCACATGGCACAGCCAGTGTCTCGGTGCCCTCTGCCCATGTGAGTGCCGGGAAAGGTGAGTGCTACTTCTAAGATACTCTGCATTCCTGAGAAGCTGCCATGAGTCACTCACTCTCACATACACACAAAAAATGTCCCAGGAGAGATTAGACATAGCTCACTTTGTTCTGAGTCATTATCTGCCCCAGCCTCGTATTGAGCCGAGAACTGCACAATTCAGGGAAACAACCAGCACTTTCTGCATGCACGTGGGTCTTTGGCTCTGGCCAAGCAGGTTTCTCTGGGACTCCCAGTGGCAATAGCTTGTCCTGGCTTCCCCGGGAGGACAGTGCCCCGGCACTGTGTCACAGGGAGGTTAGGGTATAGGCAGATGTGCTCATGCTGTGCATCTTTCCAGACAGGACCAGAATGACAATGTGTCTCCGCAGCTCTCAAAGGCGCAGCTGTCTGCCTGGCCCAGCCCAGCCATGCATGGGTAATTCCGATGCTTTGCAGTGGCACCCGCACAGGTTTGCAGAGCCCTTGGAAGTGCCAAGGCTGCTAATGCCACCCCACTTGCTGGGCACATGCATGCTTTTGCTGGGACATGTGGGCTGCACCTTGGCAGGCTGTGCCCGGGCTCCCTGCGGATGCCTGGCTGTCCTCAGTGCACTTCACTCTGCACTGGCTCTCATGTGTCTGCACAAAGATACCCGCTGTGTGCAGCGAGTGCCAGGGTCTGGGCCTCCTTCCCAAGTTATTTCCAAGTGTCCTCCAGTTTCACACCTGGATTCCCCTTCTCACAGCCTTGAGTATCTTGATAATATAATTTTCTTTCTGCTCGCTCAGGTTAGACCCCATCACACCAGTTTACTCTTATGTCTCTGGGCCAGGAACCTGGAGCTGCCTCCCGGTAGCTGAAAATGGTTAAACCCAGTAATTCAGCACCTGCCAGTGTCACAACCATTAATTTCTGACTGTCTCCAGGCTCCTGCCACTGTAGCTCCCCAAGGGAAGCTTTGTCTGACTCCCTTCTGTGATCCCTGGATGTTGCCATCCCACTGTGCCTGGAGCACTCCCTGCCAGGGTTAGAGACAATAAGCCTCCATGCTGACCCATACAGATCTCCAGCACCCAGAGCTGGACCACCCCTCCTGACAGCCAACCCCAACCCTCCCATGTGGCCATCCCACGCTGCCACCCCCACCGACTGCCCTCTTCACGGTCACATTGTCTGCTTGGTGATGTTTTCCCCATCTGTTTCTGGAAGAAACACCTTTTCCAGCCTTTTGGGTGAGCACATTCTCACAGCACCGGGACATTCCCAGACAGGATGACTAGAATCTAGTCACGTCCATAGTGCAAGGGACACCAGTGCCAGAAGTACAGCCCGGATCTCCCATGTCTCACCCAGACCTCCAGACAACCCTTTCCCCTCCAGCACTAAACAATATCCTTCGACTTCGCCATTCCAGAGCAGGTGGTGCAAAGTACCCAGGGCATCCCCGAATGTGACACACCGCTTGTTTTGCCCCAAAATACTCGATGAAAAACATGGGGAGCTTGGTTGCTCATCTTCCTCACAAAGAACAGGAGCCCCAGGCTGGGCGGCGAGCCAGCCGCCAGCGCACGAGCTGGAGGAAATGTGTTTCTTACTGGCTTTTCGCCTCTTCAGGAGCAGGCTGGGTGGTGCGGGGGGAGCGCTCTCTGCCCCAGCTCCTGCTGTGTCAGCCAGCCCCATGGCGAGTGCAGGAAGGAGTGGGCAGCCCCCCGGTGCGTTGGGGTTTTACATGGGCCAAGGGGGAGCCCCCACGGGTACTCCTCACTGCCGCCATGGCAGCCCCAGCCACGCACAACTGCCCGGGATGGTTTCCCCCTCAGGCCTGGGGCTGCCATAAGGAGAAGGGTGGGAAGAGAGAGGGTGTCCCCATTGAGGTGGTAAGAACTGGCCCCTCGCTGAGGGAGAGGGACAGAGAGCCATGAGAGGGACACAGGCATTGGGTTTTTCTGCATGGTGAGCCCGTGGGGCTGGGATGCTCAAGGTCATTCCCATACCCATTATGCTTAGCTACATGGGGCACTGGAACATCAGAGAACGTGTTCCTGCATCTGCTGGGATTGCCCCTACCCAGGCAGCTCAGCTTTTGTCTCCCATCCCATCCCCTACCAGTCCCACCTGCCTCATACTAAGGATTTATGTCTGGGACCCCCAAAACACCCATCCCTCTGCCATCCCCACCACCTCCCTTTGTTGCCCAGGCACCAAGACCTGCCACATGGATGCATCTGCACGCACTGGGACTGTCACCAAAGGGGTCACCGCTGCCCTTGCACTGCTGCTGCTGCCCTACAGTGTGATTTATGGGACATTTCCCCACCTCGCTCACCCGGCAGATGCTGGGGCCATGCAGGGTGTTCTGTTCCTCCTCATCTTCCTGCCTTCGTGAGCCAAGGGAGAACCACTTGCTAGTGTGTGTGTGTGTGTGTGTGAGAGCACGTGTGTGTGCATTTGGGCACAGTGTTTCCTGGGCTGTTAAAAAAGAGATATTGAAAATTGGTGAGTTTAAAAACAGAAGAAATTTGCAAAAACATTTCAGTGCATCTTCTCTGACCTGTTCGGCAGGACCCTGGGAGAAGAGAAGGGTGAGGAGCAGCTGGCAGGATGGGGACTCCTAGGGATCACCCCAACCCTCTCCCTCCCATGTGGCTCAAAGCAAGGTTAAATCATCATGGCTTGGGGTGCAGGCACCCACAGGACAGGCATTCCTGGCTATTGCCTCACCTCCAGCCCTGCCCCTGCCAATGCAACGTGCCCTGGAGGGTCGCAGCACCGGGGAGCATGCAGCAGCCTCTCCTGCTTCGTTGCAATAAACCATCTGCATCCTGAAGACAAATTTTCCCCGAAATCCCCATTTCGTGAAGCTATGGGGGCTATCAGGTACAGAAGGCACCTGCTGGCTCTCTGGGGAGCTCCAGCCCCAGATGCAAGCCCAGACTGACCTGCTGGGGAAATAAAGGCTCCTGTAACCTGGGCGGCAGCAGGGCACTGGTCTGTAACCTGTTCTTCTCCTTCCCCTCTGTGGTGAGAGGGAAGGTGGGACCAGGCAGAGACCACACCTAAATTCCCCTTCCTCTGCAACCCTCCCTTTCCTCACCTCGCTCCCGGACACAGGCCAGGATACGGAGCCAGCTGGGTCCTGCAGCAGAGCTTACCACTGCACTGCCCTCCCTTTCCTTTTGTTTTTTCCTCTCCTCCTGTCACTGCCACCCCAGAGGAAGAGAGGCAGAGTCCAGTGCTTGCATGCTCTTCTTTGCATGAACCTGCTCAAGTGATTAGTCTCCTGATGTCTTTGAGAAAGTCTCCAGTGCTCTGACTGAGCCTGTGGGTGCTGGCTTTAAATCATCATCTCCTGTGGATTACAACAGCTGGATGAGAAGATAAAGGCTTTTCTCTCCTCTTTCCTTTCTTATTCCTCTCTTTTCACTTTTCCTCCTGAAGCCAGAGTGATTCCCAGCCAGCGGGCATGATGCTGGTGGGAGCCCTGCATGGCCTCCTGCTTCTCTGCCTGGTTGAGAAGGGCATCAGCAAAGTCAGAAGATACTACATCGGTGCAGTGGAAACTGCCTGGGACTACGTACACAGCGATCTGCTCTCCGTGCTGCAAGCGCCTGCAGGGTAAAGCTCTTTCTATTGCAGTTCCAGCACCCTGCTATTGGTGTTGTCCCACCCTGGCACGCACAGCCCTGTGAGCTTGGGTGTGGGCAGGTGCATGGGGGCAAGGTGGGTGCACTGAGCTGCTGGTGCAGCTGGGAATGGGTGTTTCTGCGCAAAGGGGAGTCAGTAAGTGCAACACCTGATAACACACAGGTGCAATAAATCTTCAGAGAGAGACACAGACCTGCTCTGCCCTACTGCTCTGCACTGCTTTATCTCAGTGCTGTTTGCTGTGATCCTTTAAAGTCTGTGCCCAGAGCCAAGAGCTGGTTCTCCTGCCTCTGCTTTCTCTTCTGCATCCTGGGAGCTTTGGGGAAATGCAAGGGGAGGTGAGGTCCTGTAGGGGCTGCAGAGGGAGGTTGGCTGTGCCCTCCTGACATAACTCAGGGCAGCAAAGGGTGTCCACTGTGTCTGCCTCTAGTAAAACTCAGCTTTAGTTAGTTATATATTTGTGTACATTACATTGCTGGAGCTGAATTTTTTCCTTTAGGGAATGAAAATATTTTTTTAGTGTTTGGGCAAGTAATGGTGTTTGTACACCGTGACAAGAAGGAGGAAGGCATGGCAGTTTTGCCCAAGTGCTTTAGAGTAGGAACAAAAGTGGCAGTTGCATTGCTCAGGCATCAGGATGATGTTGTCTGGAGACACAGCTGGCTTGGACGCACATGGCTGTGAATGGGCTTTCTGAGCTTACAGCATGGGGAGCAGAGCTGGATGGCTACATCCCCTGTGGATCAAGCCATGCTGATTCCCTCTGCCGCCCTGCCACGTGCCCTTCCCCAGGCTTTGTGCTGCGGTGGTGTCAGCCTACAGCCCCATCTCAGACCCACAGTGACTGGGGCAGTGGGGAGCTGTGGTCAGGCACTGAAACCAGGCTCTGGTGCCATAGTCGCTGTATCAGAGTAACATTGGGGTTTTCCCCCATTTTGATTACTTCAAATTGGAAAACTGCATCCAGCACCCCCTGTTTTACTAATGCCTCCCACCCTGCTTTTACTAAGGTGGCACTCAGATCTGTTAGGCTATGGTGGTGGAGCTGAGGTCACTCAGGCTGTTAATTCAACCCTGTGTCTTTCCATTTTGGCCCTGGCTTTAACGACACACTTGCAGACCATTTCTGACCTGGGAGTGCCTCAGGCACCTGGCCATGCCCTGGGGACAAGTAGGCCATCAGCAGGCAGCCTGAGGTCAATTGTCCTTCTCTGGAACAGGAAAGATAACTTTGGTTTTCTGCGAGGGACTTGGTGGCATGCTCCACCCCAGAGAGGCAGGGCACGCCTGGGAAGCACAGCTCCCAGCAGAGCTGTGGTGGGAGCTGGGGTTTGCTTGGCGTGACTGTTCCCAGCTTATCCCAGATAACAGTGCCTTCTTCTGCCTGGCCTGGCAGCCTCAGCTCGGTTGGGAGGCGGCGCAGGAAAACAGCCAGGCTGGGGAGAAGGGGTGTGCAGGAGTGAGCCAGGAGAAGTTGGCAGAAGCGGAGCTGCTGCCAGAGCTGAGGTGCCCCTGAGCTGCGCGTGGGCTGTCTTCTGCTCCACTGGCTTTCCCTCCTAGTACCAGCATCCCATGGCAGCCCCCAAGGGTGCAAGTCCAGGTAGGACCTCCAAAACCCCTCTACGCATCCAGTGTTTCTCTGGCATGTTTGTGGGAAAGCTCGGCCAAATGAATGGGCTATGGCACGCCAGGCCAGAGCTGCTTGTGCCTTCCCCATGATTTCAATTTCTCTGCCTCCTACATGCAACCCCGGGGCAGGGGTCGCATCCTGCGACGGCCACAGGGATCTCGGCTCCGGCTCAGAGTTGGCGGCCACATAGCAGCAGCAGCCCACGTTTGAGTGCTTCAGCAGTGCAGATTGTTTACCTTGGCTGTCTCCCGGCTCCGAGAGATGAACAGATAGTGCGGCTAACAATGCTGATCGAAGGCGCCAGGAACGTATCTCCTTGCCTTGGCTTCAGTGGCCTTGGGGTAGGAAGTCCATGGGGAACCCAAGTGCAGGGAACCAAGTACAGGCCAGAAGCACTTGGATCAGATGTCCCTGTGCTGAACTCTGCCTCCCCACCCGCCGCAAAGGCTGCCAGGCTCTGCCGTGCCAGCTGGGACCCAGCGCTGAGCCCTGGTGTCACCAAGTCTCCTCCCAGCCATGCCCTCACATGCCAGCAAAATCCCCCTGGCTCCAGAGGATTTCTGCCTTGTTTACCACGGCATTAGCAGGACCAGACCTTCATATGTCAGGGATGTGTTTTCAACGCTGGGCTTTCTGTGAGTTAGAGATTAAGGCACAGCTTCCTGACAGCGGACAGCCCAGTGTCAGTGACCCTGCCACACTGCCACCTCCCAGCATGGGGTCACCCTGGAGAGCAAAGCTTTGTCAGGACGCTACTGCCATCAAGCCAGGAATGATAACGGCTGGTGGGCAAAGTTAGCTGAATGCAGTGGCCCTGCTCAGTGGGGCTATGTCTGTTGGGGGCTTCCTGCCAGCCTGAACGAGGGGTTATAACCGCGGTGGGAAAGCGTGCATGGGGTTTTCATGGGCGCCCCTCCTGCTTTGCCCCCAGGGAGGGCGAACCCCGCTCTCCCCACAGCATCCTCTGGCTGCAGGTGGCTTCCAGCCGGAGGCATGGGGGCGAGTGCGCATCGCCCTTTCATAAATTTGAGTCACTCTGGCTCCTTCCTCTTCCTCTTGAGGAAGAGTCACAAAGGGAACCGCTGCTTGAATGAAGGCTTAGTCAGACAGGGAGAGCAATCCTCCCTGCTTCTTCAGAGGGAAGAAAATACCACCTGGCTTTTGCTCCAAACAAAACAAAACTGGAAGTGGTCTGTCTGGTTACTGGAAATGGTCTCAGTCCTGGGGCTGATAAGCCAGCCTCTAAAAATCCCTGGAGAAATTCATAGCTTTGTTATCCTGATAAATATGCTGGATCCTTTCTGGAAAATGAATTTGTTAAGCTGCTTACAGATAGAAAGTGGCAGTAGGGTGTGAAATACTTTCAAGGCTCCTTCATCCTCCTGGGGCAAGGATTAGTTTTTTAGCGGATGGCTTTAAATCCCAGTTTGGTCAGAAAAGAAATGGATGTGGGGATGTTGCTCAGACCGCAGAACAAACTGCTATGACCTGCCATACAGCCTGACACAGTCTCTTTCCTGGGCACAAGCTGGGGAGGATGTTCAAGTTATATGCGATGTGTCTACTATACCTGAAGGTGCTGGGGATGGGGTGGGGGGTGGCTGCGGGTGCCACTGCTATCACAGCATTCCCAGTGCTCCAGGTCTCTGTTGGCAGGGAAGCATAAAGCTGGACAAGGCAGGAGGCTGGCAGTGATGCCTGTGGCTGTGCCCACTCCTGGCTGCAGCTGGGCACAGCGCTGCACCTCCTGCCCTTGTGTCTTCTTCCTTTGTGACTAACACTGTGACATTAATTACTGCGGCATTGTCATCAAAATGTTTCCAAACACTCCTGGGGATTGTCAGGAAACCCAAAGAACACAACAGGGTGAGTGATCCCGGGGGCCAGTGTGGCACAGGCAAGCTGGCAGGGAGGAGAGGAGGAGGATGGCTGCTGCTCCTGGATGGGGCTGAGCAACCAGCCTTGGCTTTTCCTTCCTCCTGCAGTGCATCGGGGCATCTGGGCCCACAGCCCCCCGCGCCTGGTGTCCCCACCCAGTACAGGAAGGCCGTGTTTGTGGAGTACCCTGATGCCTCGTTCACGCAGCCCAAGCCCAAGCCAGCATGGATGGGTAAGGAGCACCCACAGTGCAGTGGCCAAACTTGCCCTGGGTTGGGTGCTGGCTCCATGGCCAGGAATGGGAAAGCACCCGGGTAGAGTCCCAGTACAGCAGAGCTGCTGGGAATGCAGGGAGCCTTGCTGGTGCCAGAGCAGTTGATGCTGCCATGCTACATGAGAGATGACTGCTAACTGTGCAGGTGGAATGCTGAGACCCTTTGGGGCCCATGGCTGGGTGGGAGCTGCTTGACCCCAGCTGCCTGACCCTTTTGCCTTCCTTCCTTCAGGTCTTCTGGGCCCCACCATCCGAGCAGAGGTCTATGACACAGTGGTCATCAAGTTTAAGAACTTGGCCTCCCGTCCATACAACCTCCACGCCATCGGGGTGTCCTACTGGAAGGCATCAGAAGGTGAGTTGGTCCATAGCCAGGTGCTGCAAGCCCTGTAAAGCACCTCCTGCTCAACGGCCTGCCTGTCAGGAGAGAGCACATCCCTCCCTGACCCTGGTGTTCACATCCCTCTGTGAAGACAGAGAGTCACAGAGGTGGCTTAGCCTGGGGGAACAAGACCATGCCTAGCCCAGAAATGAGCTGAGATGAGCAAATCCGTATCAGTTATAGAGGTAATACATGAGGTTGGATGCTTAGGGCCAGGAAGGCTGTGTCCTCCAGCATCAGGGCAGGTGGGGGGTGCACAGCCCCAACAAGCAAGTCTCCGGCACAGCTCTGCTTTGCTGCCCTGAGACCAGCTATCACTGGTGGGAGCTGGGCTGGTCCTGGGGGCTGGGGTGGAGAGGGGCTGTGCTCTGGGCTGGGGGAAGAGGCATTTCTGTAGCCATGGTGTGTTGGGGATGAACCTTCAGTGACATCTGGCTGCTCCTTTCGCTTTAGGGGCAGGGTATGAGGATGAGAGCAGCCAGCTAGAGAAGGAAGGTGACAGGGTGGATCCAGGGAAGACACACACGTACATCTGGGAAATCCAGCAAAACCAGGGCCCGACAGATGGTGACTCACCGTGCCTGACCCACTCCTACTCCTCCAACACCGACAGTGTGAAGGACATCAACTCTGGATTGATCGGAGCCCTGCTTGTGTGCCGACCTGGTAAGGACAGCACAGGACGTGGACAGGTCACATACAATCACGAACTGAAAAACAGAAAAATCAAAAACACCTTCCAGAGGCTGAACATGGCAGTGGAGTCAGTAAACTGTCATCAACAACACTTTTGGGGTTTGGCCCTTTCCTAAAAGAGTCTTTTTCCAGTGCAGGAGCCAAACACTCTTTAGATTTCTCTTCTGGAGAGAAATTTTTCTTTCCTTTGCAAAATTTCAGACCACAGATGAAATCCTGAACCTTATCTATCCATAAGGTGAATTGCTATGGAGGCACAAATGTTTGTCTTTCCTTCAGAGTTTCACCGAGCTGTGATTGTTCAGTATCAGCCAGGGTGCTTTATCAATCAGGGTTTTGTCAAAGAACTAGAGGGAAGTTTGCACCAGCAAGTGTTAAGGATCAGGCAGGAGAGAGGCAGGACACCCCAGGTACCTGGTCTGTGGTACCTGTGCCTGCTCTCCTTCCTTTGTAAACACAGAGGTGATGAAATCCTGTTAATACTTGCCGGGTGCAAGGAACCCAGAAGTGTACCTGGGGTGGAACTGGTCACCCCTGGCTGAGTCATCTCCTGGAGGTAGCTGTCCATAGCCCTCTGTAGTCACTGGAGAGGAATGGGCACGAGTCACCTCCTCCCAGGGCACCGTCTGCAGGCTCCAGTGACTCACCAGGAGTTTCTCCACTGAGCTAAGTCTAGACGAGCACAGATGATGGTGCTGACAAGGGGGCTAGATAAAACGGGCTCTTTCAGGTGACTAAGCGGATCCTGAGAGCCTGCAAGGAAAAGGCAGCACAAACTGACCTTTCAATGCCTTCTGGGGGCAGCTGCCTCTCAACCACGGGCTTCTGGGGAGTGCAAGGCAGGAAACAGGGCTGTGCCAGCCGTGAGACATGACAAAAGCAATCCACAGCCTGGCCTTGATTTACCAGTTCTTGGAGGGCACAAAGGGAATTCTCTGAGGAGACCAGCATGGTGCTTGCTGATGTTTAAAGAGATCCATCCCATGGCATCTTGCAGGGACCCTGGCTAGTGATGGGAACGAGGGCGTGCAGCAGGAGTTTGTGATGCTCTTCGCAGTGTTTGATGAAGGTAACTACCTTGTTGACTGGTGCTGGACCCTGAATTCAGCCTGGTCCATGGCTCATGCTTTTGCCATGGTGTGAACGCAGCTGCTCGGCTCCCATACTGTCTCCCAAGCCTTGTACAGTCTCCCCAGCCAATGTGTTCCTGGTGCAGTGCTGCCATTCCTTCTGTTCTCCAGGTGCAGGGAGCTTGCAGCCCCCCCCGCTCTCCCATCCCATGCCATGGCCTTGTTCCCATCACACAGGCTAAAGCTGCCAGGCAGTAATGTCCTGTCACATGCAATGGTCACCACCACATTTATGCAGAACCTTGCATGGGTCTGCTGTGGATTTCCAGCAGGCACCACACATCTGACCTCCGTGCATTTTGGCTTTCATACTGTTTCACCCCCGTGGGAAGGTTTCCTTTTTCTCTGAAATGCTCTGAAATGAAAGCTGACTGCATCCTCCTCTCTCCACAGGGAAAAGCTGGTACTCTGAGACCAGCTCCCTGGCAGCTCCTAAGCCCCTGCCTCACAACAGGACGGAGCTGCACACCATCAATGGCTACATCAATGGCTCGCTGCCTGGTGAGTACCGGTGTGCTGGGGACAGGGACGGAGGGCATGGGAGGTACTAGGACCAGGGGTATAGCCAGGTCTGTAAGCTCAAGGTAGCTTTGTGAAAGGAGTGAGAAATGACATCAAGAAGAGTTTCCAGGTGATGGATCTGTTAGGCTGTGTTCACCCCGGAGCGACTATTGCATCTCAACTCTTTGATCTGCCTTGCCCATTTACAGTGCAGAAGGACCTATTTCTGGCTGGCTGTGTTACCAAGCGCAGCTGACCTCGGAGTTCTCCAGGAATTTTTCTGGTAGCAAAGGTTAATCTCTTGTAGCCCTGTGAGTGAGGCTGGAGGTAGTGTTGAGGGGAAAACTCAGCTCTCACCAGCCTGGCTCTGACAACACACCTCTGTAGGATTTAGGGAATAGAATCATAGACTCTTTTAGGTTGGAGAAGACCTTTAAGATCATCAAGTCCAGTCATTTACCTAGCACTGCCAAGTCCACCACTAAACCATGGCCCTAAGCACCACATCTACTTGTCTTTTAAATACCTGCAGGGATGGTGATTCAACCACTTCCCTGGGCAGCCTGTTCCAGTGCTTGACAACCCTTTCAGTGAGGGAATTTTTCCTAACATCCAATCTAAACGTCCCCTGGCACAACTTGAGGCCATTTCCTCTTGTCGTTTTGCTTGCTGCTTAAAGAAGAGACCAACACCTACCTCACTACAACCTGCTTTCAGGTAGTTGATTGATAGGTCTCCCCTCAGCCTCCTTTCCCCAGAAAAGCAAAAGAAAAGGCTGATTGTGGTCTCAGTGAGGACAAAAGTTGGCATTTTCTGATGTTCTTCTGGAAGAAGGTCCATTGCTGCCTGAGACTGAAGAATCTCCAGGGCAAACTGGGAACACTGTCAGGAGAGTTATTTCCATCAGTAACCTTGGTGAACCACGCCTTGAAACCTCCCACCTGGGTCTGGCTGTTCTCCAGTCATAGGCAAAAGCAGAAGTCACCTGAATTTCCTGTCCTGGTGGATCCATTGAGCTTAAGAGCTGAGTAAACCTCCTGGTCAACCTCTGTATCTGCAGTAGGTTTCCTCTTGAGAAGGTATCCGCCTCTGTCCCTCAACCCCCTGTCTGGGTGCAGGACCACGCCTGAGAGGTGTCTGATGGAGTGGCAGTGCAGAGCTGGGGGCCTCAGGATGGAGCCTGCACGCTGTCACCTCCCCAGGCTCTTGGGATTTGTTCCAGTCACCTATCACACTCGGTGCCAAAATCAAGCGCTTGACTTGGTATTTGACTTTGTTTGGCTTCAGCTTCCAGGAACTTGTTCTTGTTATTCAGTTCCCTGCTACATTGCAGAGCCCTTCAGCACATGCTAATTTCTGCCCAGGAAAATATTTTTACAATGCAGTCAAGTCCTCTCCCATTTCCTAAGCACACCGACCTCTTAGAGTATCTCCGAGGAGGGAATTTTCTCTAGCCTTCAAATAATCCTGGTGAGCTCTATCTGCAATTTTTGGGGTATTTCAACTACCGCTGAGGACATGCCTCAGATGCAATATTTCAGTATCAGGCTTGCCGGTGTTGTGATCAGACAAATGATCGCCTTTTCCAGTGCCCAGTTCCCCTATTTGCAGAGTCAAGGATCACATCTACCTCTTTTGTCACTGCATCCTGCTGTGAGCTCCCATCAGCACGCCTCCCAGAGTCCCTGCCAAAGTCCCCCACTCTGTAACACTAGTCTTATATCAGGAGGGTGATGCAGTCTGTGCCCCTGTTTTGCTCAGACAGTCCACATCCACATGTGACTTCTCCAGCTTGAAGCCACCACCTTGCAGGGCAGGGGACTCTACTCAGCATGTGGCAGACTGAGTCCGTGACACCAAGAGTGGGGACAAGGGATGGACACAGTGGTGACTCCTGGGTGCTTTCTTTCTCTCCTGGCAGGTCTCACACTGTGCCTCAAGAAGCAAGTCCACTGGCACGTGATCGGGATGGGCACTGGGCCAGAAGTCCACTCCATCTTCTTGGAAGCCCACACATTCCTGGTGAGAAGCCACCGTCTCAGCAGCCTAGAAATCTCCTCTGCCACGTATCTCACAGCCCAGACCATGCCAGCAACAGCTGGCTGGTTTCGGATGTTCTGCCAGATACCATCCCATCAGCAAGGTAACCTTATTTTGCAAGAGCTCAGGGGAAAAGAAGTTCAGGGGATGGCCTGGGCTTAGGGTTCTATGCAGTGCTGCAGCTCCAAGGCCCCTCCTGCTCTCTAGTGTTACATCCATGTGCAACCTGGCCTGTGGCCGGGATAGCATAGGTTGACCCATATGCTGGTACATTTGGTGGGGACAGTAGTGGAGAGGACATCTCCCAAGCATGGGGGAGTGCATGTCTGTGCTGGCATGTCAGTGTGACCCTTTCTGTCCGGCTTGTCTGAACCCAGCTGGCATGGAGGCTATTGTGAAGGTGGAGGAGTGTCTGGAGGAGCGCCTGGTGAAGATGGGGAAACTGTCAGATGAGCCAGAGGACATGGATTACCCTGAAGAAGATGAAGATGAGGAAGCTTATCATGTGATCCAAGTGCGCTCTTTTGCCAAAGAGAGGCCTGTGACCTGGACTCACTACATTGCGGCTGAGGAAATGGACTGGGACTACGCCCCAGTGAAGCCAGTGTCTCTGGACAGGTGACAGTGGGCATGTGTGCTCGCGAGGCTGCTCCTTGAGGCAGCCCTGCCGGCTCTTCCCCTTTTACCCAGAAATTTATTTTCCTTCTGCCCAACCTGGACAGGTTTATTTTTCCTTGTTAATGCTAACTGTATGGATGCAGGGCAAGGACGGTCTTGGGGAGGCCATGGGAAGGCAGGACCTGGATTCATTTCATTTTACCAAATGCCCGCAGAGGCGTTTGTCTCCAGGGCATTTGTCTCTCTGAGGCCCAGGTCTCCAGGGTCAGCCCCTTCCGAGCAGGCAGAAATGCCTGGTAACCCTTCTCACCCTCCAGCCAGGAGGGCCTGCATAGCCAGGACATGTGCCCACAGCCCCAGAGTGTGGGTGTCCTTGCCCTGTCTGGAAGGACATGATCTAGATGGCAGAGGCAATTAGCCCCTGCTGTTGCCCCACTTCTTGGAAGGAGAGGTGATGCAAGTGCAGTATCTCAGCAGAAGTACCTTAGTCAGCAGTGCATGGTGATGACAGATGTCTTAATGTCACTCTGCTGACACAGGCTGTGTGGGCTGGGGCCAGCTTGGTGGTGGGGTCACCAGGTTCTGCCCTAGATGGGGATTCCAGACAGCAAGGCATAGAATCATAGAATGGGTTGGGTTGGAAGGGAATGTAAAGATTATTTAGTTCCCACTCCCCTGCCATGGGCGGGGACACCTTCTGCTAGATCAGGCTGCTCAAAGCCCATCCAACCTGGCCTTGAACACTTCCAGGAACGGGCAGCCTGTTCCAGTGCCTCACCATTCTTATAGTGAAGAATTTCTTCCTTAGTGAAGGGAGGAAGGTGGTAGAAATGCCCACCTGCAGCCCCCTGCAGGGTAAGCCAGGGGAGATGACCTCTCCAGCTTAGGGCTGGCCTTGCTCCTGAGAAGGAGCCGGGATAATCAAGAAAAAGCAGCTGCTTCATTGCCTTATGCCCACTTACTGGGGGTGCTCCCTGACACAGGACAATCTGCCATGCCCTCAGCTCTCACAGTCACCGCTTCCCTCCAGGACAGGGCAGTGTCAGCCCAAGCTGCTGCTGCGTAACCTGGTGGGAGCTTTCTCCATTAAAGAAGCACTGAATCACTTGAATAACTGGAGTTATTCCCCAGGATGTGTATTGTGATTACAGGAATGAGTGTCCCCACTGTGCACTGGTAGTCCCCAGACAGATGTATAGGTGCTTGGACGATGGAAAGTCTTGTTCTGGTTCTGACAGTGTCCCACATGTGGCCATTCGCTCTTTCTCTGCCTTGCCTGCAGAAACGTCAGGAGCCTGTTCCTGGAGGCTGGCCCCCGGCAGATCGGTTCAAAGTATAAGAAAGTGATGTTTGTGGAGTACGAGGATGCAACCTTCAAGAAGCGCAAGGTGTCAGATCAACCGGACAAGGGAATTCTGGGGCCTGTCATTAAGGGGGAGGTTGGAGATCAGTTTAAGGTAAGAGAGAGATTGCTTTCCACAAATAGGGACTGGAAGGGAAAACTTTAAAGCTGGATGCTATTCCTCTCTATATCTATATTTTATTCAAGAGCTATTAGTAGTTCTTGGTTTGTCGCTAAGGTCTGGCATAAGTCCTTGAGATGCTCTGTCACATTTGGTGATGTCCAAAGTTCATCAGAAAGGCAGACATTACTGAAAGCTAAAGCTAAACGCTCTTGGTGAGATCCTTGTGCAGGGTATGGCCCAGTCCCCTTGATCTGACTTCATTGCAGGCCTCTTAGGAATTGTGCAAATTACTCCATGACACGTGGCATCCAGCACCTTCCTCTGAGGCAGGAGTGTCCTCTCATCCTCCACTCTTCTCCATCTGTGTGCTCTTACCATACAGTATTGGGGACTGTCGCTTGTGTCTCCCCAGGCACCTCTACTGACCACATGACTTGTTTGCTGCTAGGAGGAATGAGGTGGTTTCCAGGAGTTTCACATTTCTGCTCCCTGCCTGGGGTTGCCTGTGCAGTTGTGGGCATGGAATGGAAGGTGACGCCTGTGGCAAAGCCCCAACAGAGCTATTTAGAGAAATAGATGAAGGGCTTCATGCAGTGAAGTGGGGAGCACTTTGAAGCTTTGACTGCTGTGCATACTTAGTGTCTTGATCCTCTGAGGCCCCCTGGATTGACAGACCTCTTGTGTCTCATATGCAAAGTGAGACTGAAGACAGCAACTTTCCTTTTAATAAATCTGTTATTTTCCTGACCTCTCTAAAATAGGCACCTCCTGGAAAGATGGGTAGTGTAGACTGGTAGAGAAATAAACAGTCATTTCTCCTATTCTGACTCCTACTTTGCGGTCCCAGACATGTCCAGGTTCCTCCCTGTTGGACACTGGCAGTTAGCCAGTCCCAGAGCAACACTGCCCAGTGTTTCCCTCCCTGTGAGGACACTGAGAGCAGCCTTGAGGGCTCACAATGTTCAGAAAGCATTAAACGCTTGTGCTGGCTGTCCTCATTTCAGATCGTGTTCAGGAACCTGGCAAGCCGACCATACAACATCTACCCTCACGGTCTCACCAGTGTAAGGCCATACCACGCCATGAAGCCCTCTCAAGGTAAGGCAAACCATGAGAATTTGGGACATCACTTGGTCGCTGCCATTCTTCTGGGCCAGGAAAGCTTCCTGCTGCCTATGGTAAGACTAGCTGTCCAACACATCCATCCAAGTACCTGAGCCCTGCAGTCCTGGAGATGATGACAATGCTTGGTTCATGCCCCCCTTGGTGCCATGTAAGGAAGGCTTGGGTGATGGATGGAAGAAGGGGCATTGTCAACCAGGGAGCTGGGACCATGTTGTTTGGTCCATCTGGAAGGCCCCCATGTTCTGATGCGGCAGGAACCACCCTGGTGATCCTGGCTGTGTTTGCTAATTTGCTTACAGTCCTCACTCCCTTGCCCCGCTCCAATGTGCAGCGTTCATTATGATTCTGACTCTCCCTCTTGCAGATTTGTGGGTTTTGCTCTGAGGTTGTCGAGTTACCAAGGTCCTTTCCCAGAAATGCTTTCATCCCCTGACAGCATGCTCCCAAGATCACAGCTCGTGCAAGGCCGTCCCACCAGGGCAAAATTGTGCCCCATCCCTCTTCCCTCCTCCTCTCTGTCCTTTTGGGTGCATCACCATGATGGGAGCAATTGCAGAGGCTGGAGAAAGGCTCCTCTGCTGCAGCAGAGGTAGCAGAACCAGGACAGCAGCCGCTAAGGAGTTCAGTGAACTGGGTCAGCTTTGTGGCTTGTTACTATCTAAGTCAAGGTTTTCCTTCGGGAGAGTCAAAAGGGCAAAGTGGCCCATCAGCTGGCCGGGCCGAAGGTGCCAAGCCACACAAGGGCACTGGGAGCCCTGCCCTGCCCTCTGTCAACATCCCCTAGCCAGACAGGGCTCACTGGCTTTGCCAGTGATTCAGCTCTGTGAAAGTGGGTGAGTTGTGGTCCTGGAGCCACAGGGATGATGCTTTTTAGGGGATTATAAATAGAAAGAGTTGTTCCTACTTTGACTGACACATGAGCTTTGCAAACCCTGCTCTTACAGCAGCTCAGCTGGGCACTTGGAGCAGAGAAGGGTCTTTTTCTAAGGTTATATCAGTGCAAAATCCTGCTGAATTCTCAGAGGATTAATTTGCATTTGGATTTTCCTTCAGCTCCTCCCAGATCTCCTCACTGTTTTTCTCACCGTCTAGCCACATTTGCTTGAAAAATTGATCTGATGCTTTGTTTTTCACTCATTTCAGCCCTGGCCAGCTCTGTACCTTCATCTGCAATCTCCTCTAAGCAGCCCAGAGCCCAGGCACAGCTGAGACCTGGCAGATCTTCCAGTTTGCAGGAGTTTTAAGGGCTTTCAAAATTAGGCACATGCCTCTCTATCCACACCTTGTCCCAGAGGCTCCTTTTGTCCAGATCAACTTGCCGTGCAAGTGCATGATAGCAGCCAGGGTGCCATCCTGGGATGGGCATGGCTTTGGGTAGTTTTCTATGCAATTTGCATAGTTGGGAAACCTCCTTTCTGAGCTCTTTTAAAAAACAGTTAAAAATTCCTTGCCAGATAAGGACGTGAAGGACATTCCTGTCCCTCCTGGCCAGTCGTTCACCTACAGCTGGAGGGTCACCACTGAGGATGGGCCAACGCAGGCAGATCCTCGCTGCCTCACCCGTTTCTACTACAGCTCCATCGACCCAGTCCGAGACATGGCCTCAGGCCTGATTGGGCCCCTCCTGATCTGCTTTAAGAAGTCCATGGATCAGAGGGGAAATCAGGTGGGTCCTTCCTTTGTCACCCCAACTGCCAGGCTGAAAGGCTGGAGTAACTGCAGTGGGTGAAATATTTGGGAAAAACCAAATTTGTCTGTCCTGTTCTCTTCAACCCTACTACCAGTCCCAATGTCCCTGCCTTCTCCATCTTCTCTTGCATGCTCCCTTCTCTCCAAACTTGGACCCTAATTCCTGTGAAATACCAGTAAACTGTTTCCCAGGCTAAAATCTGGCAGCTACACTGGGCCCCAGAGGTGCCCTGGTCAGACCAGGAATAACCGCTTCCCTCTCCGCCTTCCAGATAATGTCAGACAATATGAGGTTGGTGCTGTTTTCGGTCTTTGATGAGAACCGCAGCTGGTACCTGGAGGAGAACATCAGGCGGTTCTGCACTGACGCAGCCCATGTGGATACCCAGGACCCCCAGTTTTACGCCTCCAACGTGATGCACAGTGAGTGCTCAGGCAGGGGCTCCCTGCAAAGCCCCAGCACACACAGGTTCATCCCTGCCCCAGGGAACAAGCAGGGAACATGCAGCAGCTTGGCAGCCGTGGGGGAATCAAGTCCTGATGAAATGTTTCACTCCTGCTCTCTTCCAGCTATTAACGGCTTTGTATTTGACAACCTCCAAACAAACCTCTGCCTGCATGAGGTCGTGTATTGGTATGTCCTGAGTGTTGGGGCCCAAACAGATTTCCTCTCCATCTTCTTCTCTGGAAACACATTCAAGCGCAACATGGTCTTTGAGGATGTGCTTACCCTTTTCCCGTTTTCTGGAGAAACAGTCTTCATGAGCTTGGAAAAGCCAGGTTGGTAACATGGGCTGTTCTATAAACCACGGACTTGGCATCACAGCAGAGATAAGTGAGCACCTCCAGCCACGGCTCTGGTACCCAATTGCATTTTGGCAGCCCTGAGGGCAAAAGGATGCACAACCTGCTGGAACTTAAAGAAATTAAACTACTGTATTTTACTTCCTTAATAGGATGAGTTAAGGTCACACATGCTGCCAAGCCAGTAAGCTGGCTGCAGTAACGTGAGCCCCATGGACCTCGCATCTGCACCCTTGGCTCCAAGCTCGGAGGTCAAGAGGAGTGGCAGTGCTGTCCCTGCTGTGGGTCTAGCCCCTAGTCATGGCATCCCATTTATCTCCACACTTTGCAAGGACAGAAATCACAGCCATAGAGAACTAGGAATGATTTACTTCAGAGTTTGGTTTTATTTCCCCCCACTCGGCATTTTTTCCTTAGCGTCTGCAAAAGTGGTGCTGTTAACCATTTCCTCACTCACAGAGGAAACACATAATTTACCATCTAATTGCAAAGTCTGATATGATGGCCATGAGTGCTGGAGCCCAAGCCAAGCTGACAGGGTTTGTAGATACCCCAGGAAGCTTTCTAAAACCCAGCCAAACATTGCATCCCTTTGAGCTCTGATTTTTGCCTGCTGATCTGAAGCAGGCGAGCAGCTCAGCCAGCAGCAGATGACGGCTCTCTCCAGTGTCAGAGCCTGGTTATTACACACCTCCTCACTCACTCGGCGCCTGTAGAAGAGGCACTCACTGCGGGGAGCAAATGTGTTGGCTGAGGATGTGAGCAAGAAGCAGCCTTTCCATTTCTTCCTCCTTGAGTGGGAGAGACGTGATGACTGTGTCTGGGAGAGAGGTGTATTCGACAGCACCAGCATGTCTGTGGGGGCGGTTTATGGTGATTACTCCTGCTGCTGGCAATAATCCTGGAGGTTATCAGTGCATAAACTGTTCTTACCAAGCTGTTGTTGGGGCCTCGCGGGTGTGTATAGCTCGCCAGGCTCTGGCAGGAAACGCTGGCCCTGCTGGTGGTGCTTGTCAGGACTGGCTCTGACGTTGCCAGCAAGCCTGATGTCTTGTAAGTCCAGCTGTAAGATTCTCTAGGGGTTATGAGAACATGAAATCACTACCATGAACCAGAGGCTGCCTGGAAAATACAGGTTGCACTAGCAAGGGAGCAGCATGGGGGTGGCAGCTCTTCTGATTTCCTGCTGTGGTGGGCTGATGGTGTCCTCTTGTCCTCTCTTGAGACAGGTGTCTGGACGCTGGGGTGCCTGAATCCTGATTTCAGAGACCGAGGGATGCGTGCCAAGTTCACGGTCTTGCAGTGCCAGTATGAGCAATATCCTGATGGGGAAGATTATGAGGATTTTGAGGAGGAGGAGGAGGGTGCCTTTGAATTCCAACCCAGGAGCTTCTCTAAAAGAAAGGAATGGCACAAGCCATGTGTGAATGAGCAGCTCAACATCACCTCTTCCAGAAATGATACAGAGAAACCAAGATCGTGCTTGCCAGAACCCAGCTATGGGGCCCGCGTGAGTGGTGGCAGGATTTCTGATCCCTCTTCTAATGGCACCTCAACACTTCTAGAAACAATCCCATATCCACCTGATATTTCCATGTCTTCTCTGCCAGAGACAAACTATGATTCAGTGTCCTATGAATCCTTCCTGAAAGATGAAGAAGAATTGTCAAATATCATCACCCAGGATGAAGGGTTTGGAGCTCACCCACCTGGAGAACACTTGGCAAGTGTCAGTGGTAGGGTCCATGGTACTGTGAGCCCAGAAGAAGGTCAGCAATGGCTGCAGCAAGGCACGCCAGCTCCAGAAGATGCTCTGGCAGGGAAGATGACAAGAATCTCAGAGGTGCAGAAGCCAGTAAAAAGGACAATGGTCCAGTCTGGTGGTACATTGGAGATCCTGGAAGCACAGCCTCAAAAGACAACTACTCATGCAACAAGCTTGTGGGACTCAATTGCTTATGCTGCTAGCAAAGATCCTCTTCAAGGGAACAGGAACTTAATTCACCAGAATGACCTGGAACCCAATGTGGGACTCCAAGACATGTCTTCGGAGAGTGCTAAGGACAAGTGGCTAAGAGGGGCTGATAAAATATCCTTAAATCCATATGAGTCAAAGGATATAATCCATACAGCACCGGCTTTAAGTACTGATCATAACTTTTCCTCCACACTGGACAATCCTTTTGCATCTTTGAATGAGACAGAAGACAACAGGACTTCTCATGCCGTGGTTCACAATCAAACCAGAGAAAACAATTATTCATCAAATGAGATAGATGCTAGGCTGGAAAAAAGACCTCATGAAATTATTTTGCAAGGCTTTTATGAATCTTCTGAAGGGAAAAATGTTTCTTCCTCAGATCTGGGACCCAGCAAACCTGTACAAGAACAAATCCTCACAGATGAGAGTAACTCCTTGCCTGCAAAAAGTGGCACAGAACAAGAAGCTGATGAATTTGCCAGAGGCACAAGCCTTCTAGAAACCACCTTTGCACACACCAATGACCTGGAGCCTTCCAGCTATATAACAATGGAAGAGAGGGATGAATTAATCTTGGGCGCCATGTTTCAGGATGCTACAGTCACTAAGGAATTGCCAGACATGAACAGTCTTGCCTTTCCTGAACCGAACGTCATGGCCAATGACACAAGGCAGTTCCCAAATGCTCTCCTAAACAGCCCTGAGCAGTTTCTGAGACACAGAGCTCCAGCCCCAGGCATGAGTGGCCCTGACCAGAGGCCTCAACAAGCCAGGTCACTGGAGAGCAGAGGCTTGGCGCATGGTCTGGGTCTTCCCAACACCAGTTGGCCTGGCAGCAGGGAGCCCCTCTCCGAGGTTAACAGAGCAGAGCAGGGTCTGGTCAGCCAGACTCCTGAGACAGCAGTGAATAAGAAAGCACCAAAGGCGTGTGGACCTCATTCCCCTTTTTGCAGCAGCCGCTTCAGAAAGAGGTCCCTGACATCAGGCAACACTGTGCCTGAGGTGCTGGTGGCCCAGCAAAACCTGGAAGAAAAATCAGACATGATTGAGGGAAGACTACACCTGGGCAGGGATGTTCCACAGGCTGTGCTTGGAGATAGTGCTGATGAGACGCATCCTGTGGGGAGGCCAAGCACAGCTGGGGGTGGACGCAGCAGCAGCGAGGAGCCCCAGCGCAGCGGACGCTCTTTCCCCACACAGAAAGCAGTGGGGAGTGAGGCAGCAATGGCAGCAAGTAGCTCAGAGACACAAGCTGCAGCTGCAGACCTGCCCTCAAACTGGGATCCGGTCTCCCTGGGGGCAGTGAGACGTGCCGGGGGCTTGTGGAGCCCAGCTTTGGCTGAGCTGCAGCCAGGCAGAGGTGCTGTCGGGGGCACTCCTGGGAGCAAGCAAGCCGAGGGGAGAAGCCGGATGGAGGAAGAGACAAATTCTGTGGAGCATCTGGGTCAGCTCAGTCCTGGGCCTCAGCAGCTGAAGGCCAATGCCACGGAAGACTCTGTGCCTGAGAGCACATCTGGGAAAACCCCAGAAGAAATCCCTATGAAACCAGACTCCAAAGAGAACTATTCCCTGTCTCCAAGCAGTGCCGCTCACAACAGCACTAACAAAAACCCAGCCAGATATGTGCAAGCCAGCCCAGATGGATGGCAGGTGCTCAGTGGGGAAGATGTCTTCAGAGAAACCAGAAAAAGAGAGGGCCAGGACCTAAGAGACCCCAAGGAGGATGGGGAAGGTAACAGCACAGCTGGGAAGAGGAATCACGGCCCAGGACATAGGGAGAGACTGGATGTGAACAATGGGACCCATTCTGGCTCCTCGAGGCTGAAGCCAGACAAGCTGGACTACGACGAGTACAGTGACACAGAGCAGACCATAGAGGATTTTGACATCTATGAGGATGAGGAGCATGACCCGCGCTCCTTCCAGGGGGAGGTACGGCAATACTTCATTGCAGCAGTGGAGGTGATGTGGGAATACGGGAACCAGAGACCCCAGCACTTCCTTAAAGCCACGTAAGTGTTACTGTCCCTCATGTATTCCTCCTGCACTGTGTGGCATGGCTTGATGCATGAGTTGGCATGTCCTGGCAGGCAGGATCACAGGTCTGTGACTGTATGACCCAGCCAAGCAGCCCGGGGGAAGGATGCGCCCAGCACTTCCCCTCCACCTGGGGAGTTTTGTAACTCCAGCAACCTTGAGCTTCCTTGCAAGTGGGTCAGGGATGCTCTAGGCTCTGCATCATGCTTGCCCTGCCGCAGCCCTGCCATGGCTGCCCTCCCTGTGGGACAGTGTCACCTGACTTGCTTAACTGCCCTCACCCCAGCAGGGACCCTTGGAGCAGCAGAAGGAAGCCTTTCCGGCAGTACCGCAAGGTGGTTTTCCGAGAGTACATGGATGATTCCTTCACGCAGCCGCTGCTGCGGGGAGAGTTGGATGAGCACTTGGGCATCCTCGGGCCATACATCAGGGCAGAAGTTGAAGATGTCATCATGGTGAATTGAAAGTTCCCGTTTCCTATAAAACCTGAAACCCCCATTGCTGGCTGTGCTGAGCCAGAGGGAGCGCCGAGGTGGGCCTGCAGGCTCTGCAGTCACCGTGGGTTCACCTTCAGGGCTCAGGGGCAGGAGCTGCCCCATTGGCACCCTGTGTGGCACGTGGATGGTGCCAGGTTGGGAGGCAGAGCCACCATTCAGAGGAACCTCAGTGTCTGAAGCTATGGGCCAGCGGGAATGTCAGTGTGTTCAGATGCAAAGCCCTGGACCTGAGACAACCCCAACCCCAGTAACAGCACAGCCTGAGCAGCTCCTGGGCTCTATGGGGAGCTTTTTGGGTGAAGGGATTGTAAAAAGGGTAATGAGGTAAGCAGGGTTCAGTACAGCTTCTTTGGGTGCTCTATGTGAGGGCAGGCTTTGACTTCCCTCACCACCAAAGGTCCTTCAGCACCCACCTAAGGAAGAGGTGAAAGGCTTTTCACCAGGCTCAGGACTTGTATGCCTGGAGAAGTTGCCCAGTTTTCACTGAAATCTTCACCAAGATGGATTCAGCACCTTTGGGCTCCAGATACAGTAGTGTAGCTGACCTTGCTTCCATTGAGCAGGGAGAGGGCTTCATCCTGCTGACATGACCGTGACGGGCTTTCCACTGGGGATCACAATGCACAGCCACAGCTTGTGGTTCAGCAGGGGTTGCCCACTGCATGGGGCCCAGCTGGAGGTCTGAGCACTGGGGACATGGCTTCTTCCTTCCCACCAGCTGCCTGGATCCAACCTGAGGGTCCAGGACGCTCTCAGCACTACATCTAGCCCCCTCCCACACTCCCTTTGCTTTGCCTTCCCTCTGGTGCAGGTTACATTCAAGAACCTAGCCTCACGGCCCTTCTCCTTCCACTCCACACTGCAAGCCTACGAGGGGGTGCAGGATGCCACGCAGAGCGGACAGCTGGTGCAGCCCGGCAAGGTGCGGAAGTACTCCTGGAAAGTCCTGCCCCAGATGGCACCCACCACGCAGGAGTTCGACTGCAAGTCCTGGGCTTACTTCTCCAACGTGGACCTGGTAAGTGGGAGCCTGCTCCATGGGACATCCCAGGAAGGAGAGATGGGCAGCACGCCTGGGTCCTGGCTGTGAGGTGAAGGCTTTTGCTGTGGTGCTGGGCTGAAAGCAGCCTGTTGCTGTGTAGATTCTCAGGTGTCTAATACAGTGACGAGTGCATGCTTGTGCTTTCTTTTCTCTTTCCTTCTCTTAATTGATTCCCCGCCCCCCCCCCCCCCTTTCCCCTGCTGTACCAGCTTATGAGGCTTGCAGGAAACTAGCACTCTGCAGCCCCGCTACCCCACTGCCAAACACGGTTGAATTTGGCCCGTGGGTTCCAATGTTAGTGGGGTAGGGACTGTTGGACAGACAGACACCACTTCTCTTGAAAGCATGTGCAAACACTTGCTGTACGGCTTTTTTTAGCTAATGGGAGATCTCCCAGTGAACCTAGCACGTCCTTCCCACCCTGCACGTGCCATGCCCTGTGCATGAGTGGGAGCCAGGCCAGGGATGCAGGCAGGGCTACTGCTTTCCTCGTTGCTGTGCCACCTGCGGGCATCAGCACTGCCTCCCACTCCGAGGCAAACCCTTCTTTCCTGGCTTCCCGGCAGGAGAAGGACCTGCACTCGGGCCTTATTGGGCCACTGATCATCTGCCACCGTGGGGTGCTGAACTTCGTTTTCAGGCGGCAGCTGGCTGTGCAGGAGTTCTCCCTGCTCTTCACTATCTTTGATGAGACCAAAAGCTGGTACTTCCTAGAGAACATGGAGAGGAACTGCCGCCCTCCTTGCCGCATCCAGCAGGACAACCCTGACTTTAAGAGAAACCATTCCTTCCACGGTGAGGACCCTTGCCCTTGCCCTTTCCATCCCACAATCTACATTGGGATGGAAAAACCCTGGAGCCTTGAGCCACTCCTGACTGCTGCCTTTCTCAGCCATCAATGGCTACGTGAGTGACACGCTGCCCGGGCTGGTGATGGCTCAGCAGCAACGGATCCGATGGCACCTCCTGAACATGGGCAGCACTGAGGATATCCACTCTGTCCACTTTCATGGGCATCTGTTCAGTGTCAGGACTAGCCAGGAGTATCGCATGGGAGTCTACAACCTTTATCCCGGTGAGAAGCAGTATGGGCACTGTGCACGCTCCAGCTGCTGGGGCTTCATGTCCATGCCTGTTAGGAAGTACCAAGCCTGCACGGGGATAGCAAGGAGGGGAATGGATCTGGAAGAGTCTGGCTCTGTGTTTGCACAGCGCTTGGCACTGTGGCATCCCATTACAGCCAGTAACTCTCCTCTGCTCTGCTCTCCATTCCTGGCCAGGTGTCTTTGGGACGGTAGAGATGCAGCCCTCGCATGCCGGGATCTGGCGAGTAGAGTGCAAAGTGGGAGAGCACCAGCAAGCTGGGATGAGTGCTCTCTTCCTCGTGTACAACCAGAGTGAGTGACTCTCTTTGCACCCTGGCCCGCTTGCTGCCATGGTCATGACCACCACATTCTTGAGCTCCCTCCACCAGATCTCTCAGTATTTTCCCTGGGGTGACCCAAGTGGGGTCTTCAGGGTTTTCACTCTGAAAGAAAGTCACAACTTCAGCCCTTGCCACCCTACACAACCCAGCAGAGAGCACAGAGTCAGGGACACAGCTGGGGTGAAGACTGGGAGACCAGCTTCATTTGCCTGTGAATATTTGCTTCGAGAGCTCTCGTTTTCCAAATGGAGGGTCCCTGGACCTTCTGTAAAATGCACTTACCCCAGCAGCTGCATGCACACACTGGTGCCTGCCCACGCTGTCGGGAAGGTACAGTCCCCAGCTGCCTAACCACACAACAAGAGGTAAACTGAGGCATGGAGTGAGGGTAGGAGGCAATAAGAAACACCGCCTGACTACAGGTTGCTCTGATAGAAACAGCCCCAAGAGCAACCGGAAAATCCACAGGAAACGTCTGACCATTCACCCCAGAACAGCAGGTTTCTACCTCACTGTAAGTATGTTCTGGAGGAAGTGGTTGGGGAGAGTAGTATTGTATCACACAGTGACAATCTCTCTCCTCTTCCTCTTAAGACAGTATTAAATGTCAGCCATAAGTTAAAAATCTGCTTAAGATTTCAAATTTGCATTTTCCCAGAAGAAATTGCCACGTGGCAGAGATGCCAAGATGTGACTAGTTAATAATAATAATGGTTATTATAAGAGACAAACAGCTCAGCAGACCAGAAGAGCGACACAGAGAGACAGGGGTGTCAGGCAGATTTTCCTTTAGCGACATAATACTTGTTTTTAAAAGATGCTGCCTAGCAACAAAATGGCCCAAGAGCAAGACGTGTATAAGGAAGAGACACTTGTCAGCACTGCTGGGAGATCAGGACATGGGGGTAAAGAGGCCAAGGGCGCAGTGACAGGAGTTTGTCAAAAGGCTGCTGTGGCTGATACTGGGAACTCTCTGCTGTTGACATCAGGGTCAGGAGCAAGAACTTCCAGCACCCCTAAAATTCAGGGATGGATGTGGAGGCATCTGAAACCCACCACTTGGTGTGAGACAAGACTGGGGGCTCCTGGAGGCTTAAGACTGGAGGCTGCTACCCAGCCTAGGCTTTTCCTTCAAGAGCTTTGTTGGCTAACCAGCTCTCCCTGGTTTTCCCCCTCCTTTCCCCTGTTTGGCTGCAGACTGCCGAAACGCCCTCGGTCTGGCCTCGGGCCACATTGCAGACTCTCAGATCACAGCATCGGGGCAGTACGGTGAGTAGGGGCTGTTGCTGCAGAGAAGGCAGGTGAGGTTGGGGCAGCTTCAGCCAACACAACTCAGGTGCATGCTTGCCCAAGGCTCTGCTACACCGGGTCCCTGGCAAAGTCTTTCCTCCATCCATGCCCAGCATCCCACTTGGGACCTGGAGGTGCCTTCCCACATGTCTGGCCCATCATCCGGCCCATCTCTCTGCCACCATATATGTGGCTACTGAACCCCAGGGTGGTCCTTGGGCCCCAGTCCTGCGGGTGGACTTCTCACCACCTCAGGCTGGGCAGCACCAGGAGCCAGCAGCACCCTCATCTCTGTGTGCTCTCCTCACAGGGCAGTGGGCTCCTTACCTGGCCAGGCTGGATAACACCGGCTCCATCAACGCTTGGAGCACTGACCGCAGCAGCAATGCCTGGATCCAGGTGAGAGGGGCCCTGTGGCTGGAGGCAGCGCTGGGGGCATTCCAAGGGCATGCTTGTGGCTGATGCACTGTACAGAAGGATTCACAAGGATGGCCACTGTCTCCCCAGCTACATCCTATTTCCCCTGCTTCCCCTCTGGGAGGGGAGCCCTGAGAGCCTAGTGGCAGTTGGTCTGGCCATGGCTGCTGCTGGCCTGATGCCCGGATCCACCCTCCATGCAGCAGAGGAATCACTCGGTGGTCCAGCTGCAGCATTGGATTGTGCAAAAATTCCCCAAAGACCAAGTGAGAACAGCTCATCTCTCCAAACAGCTCTCCCCTGCCCTCTCCCAGCAGTTAGCTGAGTTGTGCTCTTATGAACTATTTTAACTAGTTTCGTAAACCATGCTCAGGTATGTCACAAGGAAGTGAGTCCCACAGGTTTGCAGTGCATTGCCTGAACATGGCTTGGGTTTTCCATCAAAAATGAATCCCTGACTTTCGTTCTCAGGTGGACCTTTTGCATCTCATGATTATTCATGGTATAAAAACCCAAGGGGCCCGACAAAAGTTCTCCAGCCTTTACATCTCCCAGTTTGTTGTCTTCTACAGCCTCGATGGGCAAAGGTGGAGGAAATACAAGGGGAACGCCACCAGCACCCAGATGGTAAAGTGAACAGGTCTTGAGGAGGGTGTCTTCCTAGAATGGGGTCTCCTGCAGTGACGAGGGCTAGGGAGCTCCATACACAAGGCAGAGATCTGCCGAGACCCTAGGATAATTTATCAGAGCAGGAACAGTGAGCATTCACTGCCAAGATGACTGAATCGCAGATCACAGATCTGCAAAGGATTTGCTGTCTGTGTCCATCTGTCTCATTTTAAATTGACTGAACTATTTCTTTCCATGATCCCAGGTGGCTGTGAGATCCACTGCTTAACGTTACGTTGCACATTACTTACAGCTAGGCATAAGATTTTGCCTGAATACCTTTTTTGACCCCAAAGGCAAATCTGGCTTTCTAAAAACATCGTGCAGATGCAGACGATTTGTGGTATCTTGACTCATCAGAAAAAAGCACAACCTGAATATGCATAAGCTGATCACTCCAGTGGGAGAAGGAAAATAGCCAGAAAAGCCTCCATAGTGTACACCAGCTGTGGCCAAAACTTTTCCCAGGACTTACTTTTTTTTTTCTGACTTCTCCTCTCGTTTTGGTGAAAATATAAAAACATGTTCATTTGCTTGGACCTTAAGTTTTTCCTCCTCCCATTCATCAGTGGTTCACCCTGATTTGGCACATTCACACTTCTTTGGTCTGAATCACATCTCAAATCATTTCCCTGAGCTGCCATTCTCTTATAAAGCTGGTGATAAGATACAGAAGTGCCAGACAGAAATGTTCTTCTCCCCGCTAATACTTGTTCTATTTAGCTTTCTTTCCACTGGTACAACAATCCTTTTTCTCCCTTTCCCTGCAGCTGTTCTTTGCAAATGTGGATGCAACCGGAGTGAAAGAAAATCAGTTCAACCCTCCGATCATAGCCCGGTATATCCGCATTAACCCCACTCACTACAGCATCCGGACCACCCTGCGGATGGAGCTCATCGGCTGCGATCTGAACAGTACGTCCCACCTCCAGACACCAAGCACCAAAAGCCAGGGCGTGATCCAGTGGGGCGCTGGGCATCAGCTCCGCATGTTTCAGGACACCCCAGGCAGTCGTGGAGGGGAAAGGAGAAGGCTGGAGATGGCATTGAGATGTTGGGGGAACAAAGCTGGAAAATCTTGTTATGGTCTTAGCAATAGCAATACCAGAGGGAGAGCATGGAGCCAGCTCTCACCACCACTTCTTCCTGAACCACCAGAAACCTCCAGCAGCAGCTAAGCTGATAGCTGCGGAGCTGCTGCCTCAGTCTTGGGGAGCAGGGAACAAGGACAGACAGATGCCAATAGGCTTTTCCACTGGTTTTGCCTCTCCAAGGTGAGACTGCTCCAGCCCACAGTGTGACCGGGAGCAGTTGTGCTCTGGGATCCTTTCTTTAGTTTTGCACACCAGCAGGGCGAACCCTCCAGCAGCTACAGGCTGTAGCAGCTGTGCTGTTGCCCCATGCCACAAGCCTGCCAGCCGGCTCTGAGGCAGCTGTGCTTATGCACACACGGTCACACCATGTGCAGGCTGTCTCCCTGCCAGGTATTCTTGTCCTTCCCCTGCTGACAGGTTCTCCTTATGTCCTGATGGATGCACAAATTCTTCACATTCCTCCTAGATAAAATCTAGTGAGAAAAGAAGGTGGGACTAGTGGCAGTCTCAGTTTGGCACTCCCCAGCCAGAGCCATACTGCAAACAGGGGCCCTGAGCACTGTACGGATCATGATGCTGCAGCAAGGCACAGGAGAACCTGTAATCAAGGAAAATGCATGGAGCATGGCTGGAGCAGCAAGCAGCCAGAAGGCATTTCCACGATGGGTCTGTCTGTTCCCCTCCTCTGACAAGCATCACTCCTCTCTTCCAGGCTGCTCCTTGCCCCTAGGAATGGAGAACAGAATGATCCCTGACCAGCGCATTTCTGCATCCTCCTACAGCACCAACATCTTCTCCAGCTGGTCACCCTCCCAGGCCCGCCTGAACCTGCAGGGGAGGACCAACGCATGGAGGCCAAAGGTAGCCCACGCGAGGAGAACTTGAGGCAGGCAGCTGGGGCATGGGCATGGCAGGTGGGATCCCAGCACACAGGCTGGGTGCTTACAGCCTCCCCTAGCCAGGGCTGCATGGGGAGTGTGTACAGCCACGTGCACTGTGCAAGCTGCCTGCACGCAGACAGGAGAATTCCTGCACTGAGTTAGCACCCAGCAGCTCCAACCAGACACCTGGTGGGGCAGGTGAAGTCCAGGACTATGTGCAGGGCCACCTTGGCTTTAGCTGCAATGAATGTGTCTTTCTCATTGCTGCTGAAGGGTTGAAGGCAGTCTGTCCTTCCCTAGAGCAACAGGCCCAACGAGTGGTTACAGGTGGACTTTGAAGTAACCAAGAAGGTGACTGCAATCATAACCCAAGGTGCCAAAGCTGTCTTCACCCACATGTTTGTGAAAGAGTTCGCCGTCTCCAGCAGCCAGAACGGTGTGCACTGGAGCCCAGTCCTGCAGGACGGCAAGGAGAAGGTATGCAGAGCTGCTCCATGGCCAGAGGCAGCTCATGGCCACCCCTGGGGCAGCAAGCACAGCCCTTGGCAGCAAACATGCTCACAGGATTTTTTGCAAGAGCAGCAAGCCGGGCTGTGCTTTTCCTTCCCCAAAGCATTCCCAAGCGGTGCTTGTCTGGGTTGGTCATGTCCTGAATGACATGGGGTCACTATACCAGCAGAGGAGAGCACATCCCTGATTTCTCTCTCCGCTCCAGATTTTCAGGGCAAACCAAGACCACACCAGCACAGTGATGAATACCCTGGAGCCCCCTCTCTTTGCCCGCTACGTGAGGATACACCCCCGGCAGTGGCACAACCACATTGCCTTGCGGATAGAGCTCCTGGGCTGCGACACTCAGCAGGAATACTGATGGCTGCGGGGCCAGGCATGGGCAGCGCGCCGGTACCCACAGCCAGCCAGGCGCTGAATGCTCCCCAGGGCCAGCGCCAGCCCCCCAGGGCCCCGGCTGCCCCCGCTGCTGGGGAGCAGAAGCCCTGCCGTGCTGTCATGGTGGCTGGCTCATTATCAGCCTCTTCCTGTCCCTCATCTACCAGATGCCATATAGTCAGACGTAATGCTGAAGAATTAAACAGTAATTTTCCAGTATAACGCTGAAAAATTAAACAGTAATTTTCCAGTATCTCTCTGCACTTTCTCCTGTGCTCCAGTCTTGGGAGTCCCTGGGGGCTCAGTCAGTATTACCAGCAGCTGGTAATTAATTAGCCCCGGAGCTTCTCAGCTTCGTTTTACACAAGCTCCTGCTGCCCGGGCACAGCCCTGGAGGAGGAGGAAGCAGCAAAGATAAGGGCTGGGGAAAGGGGCCCTCCTCCAGGCCCCAGCATCCATTTCACAATCCGTGGGGATCAGCGGCTCAAGGGAGGCAGCGCTTGCTCAACCTGACTCAGCGCCGGGCTTTCGCCCTCCCCTTCATCTCCGTGTCCCTGCTGCCATCAGGCATGTGAAATCTGAGTCAGGGTTGAATGTCCCCTGGCCTGCCACTAGCAAGCCCCTTGAGGCAAGCAGTCCTGACCACTGTTTGTCGACCTCCTGGGAGCACAGGCCCTGGCTCACATCCCTCTCCCATCACTTCCTCACAGTCACTAGGAAACATCTCTTCTGCAAGCACCTGCTGGTCCTGGCCGACAGACTATCTGAGAAGCGTGTGGGCTCACCTCTAAGAGAACTTCCCACAAGCACTTCTGTACATCCTCCTCATCACCCTGCTGCTCCTCTGCTGCCCCATGTACTGATGTGCGTTGCCCACCAGCTGGTGGTCCCTTTCTCTAGGACAGGTTTGTTCCTCTGGGTCGTGCTCTTTGGGCCATAGCTCCGAAATCCCCACTGTCACAAACAAGACGTGGCAGCGAGGAGGTAATTTCCCATCCCCACACAAAGCTCAGCCTTCACCTGGGCTCTGGCATCGGCAAGACTCATAGTGAGAGCACAGAAAGTTTGACAAAACGCCTCCTGCCACGCACAGCTCACAGATGCTGGGATCTGCCATCCCGCCTGTAGCCATGTGAGTTGCAGGTGCACCGGGAGCTGCAAGACCCAGAACAGCGCAAGGAGAGCAGGGCCTGTCCCTGCTGCAGCGCAGAGAAATCCCAGGTGTCCCCTCACCTTGGGGGCACACTGGGGCACAGCACACCCCGCTCTGCACCCAGCGGGGCCGGCGGGTGGCTGGTGACAGCAAGGTACGTGCCCATGCTGCTTGGGGACATGCCCCCAGTGCCATTGCTGGGCCTCTACCCTGGCTGCGAGGTGACAAAGCCCTTCTCGGATGCAGCCTCCTGCCCTGGTTTTGGCAACCGCGAGCTGTGCGAGTGGCACAGCCAGCCCCCCGCAGCCGGGTCCCCTCGGCGGCCAGGCGTGCCAGCGCGGAGTGCGCAGGGGGCAGCTCCGCTGGTGCCGGGGCGCGTCCAGGGCCGGGGGCTGCTCCCAGCGGGGGTGCGATGGAAACAGTTTCACGGGGGAAGAGACCCCCCGCGGGCAGCGAGGCGCGGCTCTGGGTGGCGACCGGGGGCGCTTATGTGCCGCCTGTGCGGGGGCGCCGCGCCCCATCCCTTCCACCGGTTGGGCCGCACGGCCCCGCAGCGCACCGGTGACGCCGGGGGCCGGCTCCTCGGCACCCCGCGGGAGCGGGCGGTGGAGCCCACGGCCCCCGTGCGGCGGCGCTGCCCGCCGGGCCCCGGCCCCGGCCCCGCCCCGGCCCGCCCCCGGCCCGCCCCCGGCCCGCCCCCGGCCCGCCCCCGGCCGCCTGGCTCCGCCCGGCGCCGCGCCGCCCCAGGCCGCCTCCGCTGCCGCTGCCACACGGGGCGGGGCGTGCGGGCCGGCGGTGCTGCTGGAGCCGGGGCCGTGCGGCGGGGTTGGGGCCGGGCCGCTGTGCTGGAGCCAGCGGAACCGGCTGCGGCTGCTGGCGGCGGCGGCGGAGCGGCGGCGGAGCGGCGGGATGACCCTCAAGTCGGGGCGCAGCGCCAGCGCCGGCAGCATGCGGACGGCGCTCTCCGACCTCTACCTGGAGCACCTCCTGCAGAACCGGGCCAAGCCCGAGGTGAGCGGCGGCCGGAGGGCAACGTCCCGGCCAGCCCCGGCCCCCCGCAGCGGCCGCCCCCCTCTGCCCCCCGGCCCCTTCCCCGCCGAGGCCGGGCAGGGGGCCCCGGCGCATCCCCCTCCCATCCCACGCCCCTTGTGCGCCCCGATCCCCGCGGGCCCGTAGCCCAGCGCGCTGCGCCCGGCTCAGGCCCGGCAGAGCCCCCGGGGCATCCCGTCCGTCCCGGACGTCCCGTCCGTCCCGGACGACCCCTGCGGGGGCGGGAGGGGGGCGCACAGACACGTGCCCTGTATGTGGCCCGGCGGGTCCCGGGAGCGGGGCCCCTCCCCGGGGGCCGTGGGGTGCCCGGAGGAACGGTCCGCCGGTGCGGCCGGGCGGGGAAGAGGCAGGGTGCAGGGGAGGAAGGCTTCAGCATCCTGCCACCCAGGAGCTTGTGCTTGTTTTGCTGCAAAGTTGTAACTGGTCTGAACTGGAACTGCCTGTCACATGAGCTGATTCGGCTGCTGAGCAACCTCCTGGTCCACAGCGTGGGCTGGAGGGGTGGCGGTGGGTCCTGGCCTCTGCGAGGGGGGATGCAGCCAGCCCTTGGCACAGCTGCCCTGGGGCAAGGAGCGGAGCTGGGGGCTGTGTGCACCCCGTGCACCCCATCTCCAGCAGGAGAACAGGCTGCACCAGCCATCACTGTCCTGCTGGGAGGGCTTCTTCCTCAGCTGGTCTCGTTTGGGGTAGCTTGGGTGCAACTGGAGCAAGGTCAGCAGTTCCCAGTGCAAACACCTGGTGCTTTTCTCCCACCAGAGGTTTTCAGCTTGGAACAGGAGTCCCTGATGGAGCCGTGGCACAGCGTGCCTGGCCTGGGGTTTCCCTGTGGCTGTGGGGAGCCTCTGGAGAGCGGCGAGGAAATTTCCCCGAGTGCTGACTTTGGCCCATCGTGTTGGACACTACAGCATCCAAAAGAGGCTTGTCAGATCTGTCCCACACCAATGGTTCATGCGCTTTTTATGGCGCCACCCCAGCAGAGTGCCTTAGAAAAATATAGAAGAAAGGCTTTTAAAGCGGCTGCTGAGAGGAGCTCTCCCATCCCTCTGCCTGCAGGATCCAGGCAGAGGGCCTGCCTGGCTGCAGGCAGAACAGGGACAAATTGACAATGGCAGAGGGCCATGGAGAATGTAGGAGCTGGCCTACAGCTCCCTGGCATTACAGTATATTTATTCCGGTATGGATAGAGAGAGATGGCAAACCGGGATCTGCCTGGGGCCTTTGAAGAGGAACTCTGTGGGGCTGGCACGCAACTGGGGTTACGTGTCCCGAGCTTGCCAGTTGCTCATGCGCCGATCCCCGTGTTGCATGTGTGCAGAGATGGTGCTGGCCCACGGAGGCTGTGGGCCCCTCTGTGGGACAGTAGGGACATCGCCAGCAGCTCTTGGGAGGAGTGCTGGGTCCAGCTGGGTGCTCCTTGGCTGGAGTCAAGCAGGGCGGCCGGGAGGTTTCTCTTCCCCATTTCCTCTGGCAGAGCCACGTGCTGGGAAGTGCTGTCCTGCATTCCTCCCATGGCGGCAGGACATGCAAACCCTCAGCACGTGGAAGCCATGCTATGGCTAGAAAACAGCCAAAGTGGAGGAAGCCGCTTGCCCTCTTCCCTTGAGCCCCACCACATGCCTGCATATCTTCTCTTTATCTCCCAACTGGCAAATACAGATTACCAAAGAGGTGTGGGCTTTTATTCCCAGCTGTGCACCTGGTTGGCAGGGTGACCTTGGGCATGCCCCCTTATCAGCCGTGACTCAGTTCCCCAACTGTAAAATGGGCAGCGCTTGTGACCTTTGGGAGTCTTGCTGAGAAAAGGAGGGTACTTCTGGAGAGAGCTGAGCCTGAGGGCGCAGAGGGGACGCTCTGCTTCCCTGGGAGCAGTGGTTCCTAGCGTTCAACCAGCACCAGAGCAGACTAAGGCCACGGGTCCCCAGGGACCAAATCCTGAAATGACTGTGGGCACAACTAGTGGTGGAAAGCCAAGCAAAACTTCTGGCCTTGACCAAAATGAAGTGGGGAGGGCTGGTTCCAACTTTTTAATCTCAAATGTGTTTTGCCACGTTCCAGTTTGTAACAGCTGCAGGGGAAAAAGTGTCTTGCAGGGCTTGTTCTGGAGGGTGGGGATGGAGCTGCTGGGCAGCTCCTCAAGATTTCAGTGTCATGGTTTTACTGACTCTCCCTTGGAGGTGACCGGTTTCAAAAACACATCTGGAAGGCTGCATCAGCCTTTCCTGGTGGAAAGATGGTGCCTCAGCAAAACTGACTGCATTCCCTTGAAAATCTGGCCCTTCTCCATTGCAGCACTCCATGATGTGCAGTCAGTGCGAGGGCACACAGAGCTGGTGGCATCTTCTGGCTTCCACAACTGCTTGTATCTCGTCTATTTCTCGGTTCCCTCACTGCGACCTGTTGGTGTTGCCAGGCCTTTTCCCAGCGTCAGCAATGTAATTCTGTTTGATTAAATGTTTGGGTTTTTTTAAAAAAAACCACAAACACAAACCCCACAACAAACTGGATTGTATTTCTGGAAGGCTTCTTGGGTGAGGTTGCTCCTGTGGTTGTGCTGGCAGACCTGAGAAGGCAGTAGCCCCCAGCAGAAGGCTGGGATGAGTTACTTCTAAATGTCCACGTGGCTGTTGTTCCCCCAGCCTGATGGAGCAGCCTAAAAGCAACTTCCAAGCTCTTTTTTTTTTTTTTTTCTTCTTTTTGACTAGTTTGCTCTTTTTACACGTTGCTCTGTTTTTTAAGCTGTACTGAAAGCATGATGCACACATCTGCTGGACAGCGGGGAGGCAAGGTTGAAGCCCTAGAGGGATGGAGGAGAGGTTACTGGGCCAGGACATCCCTGCACTAAACAGTGCCTCATCGTCCCTGCACACACCCACAGTGATTATAATGTGAGGGGTGATGATTCCTGAAGGGAGCTGGGATTTTGTTGCTCGCTGTGGGCAGTGGAGCATGTCTCCCTGCCAGCTGAGAGGGTGATCCCAGGGGATCACGCTCCCTCCTTCCCTCCTGTATCTGGGCTGCTGTTCTTCAGGGGCCCAGTTGCCAAAGCCAGCGGTGTCTGACCTTTCTCCACATGCTTGCCAGGGAGCCGTGCTCTTCCAAGGTCACCCGATACTGAAGTCTCTTGGTTAGACCAGCAAGGAGAGTCCAGGAACCAAACCACCGAATGTGCCCTTTGCACTACAGTGCTGCTTTCCTCAAGTGCTGCTTCAGCCTTCTGCAAACAAGCTGCCCAGTTAATGTTTGATTTGCCTGGTGGTGTGCAGTCCAGCTGAGCCAGCACAGCAGCAGGAGAAACCCTGGCAGATGATGCTGACCCCACCTGGGGACAGGATACCAAGCCCTGGGGTCCTCACCAAGGATTGCTCCAGGCTCGCCAAATTCCCTGTTGGCAAAGGCTGCCCAGGGAGCTGGCACCCTTCCCTCAGCCCTGGGATATGGGGCAGAAATCTGGAGTCTTGAGGAAAGCGCAGGCAGGGAGCTGGGGTGCACCTCTTTGACCCATGGAGCTGGTGGCTCCTCTGCACATTGCCACCTGGAGCAGGATTTGTGCGTGAGGATTTGTACCCTCGCCAGCCAGCTGCAAGGCACCCGTAGGACTGCTGAGCCCCCACTGGGGCTGTCCCACCCTGCCCAGCTCCCAGCAGCCCTACTGCACAGCTCAGCCCCCCGCCTCCTTGCCCCATGTCTGCCCACCGCTGGCCCCAGCAGTGATCAAGCCCAGGGCTGTTCAGACCTGGCAGTGGCTGGTGGTCGTGGAGCCAGCTCTTAGCAGCACGCGCGTAAGTTTTCTGCGAAGCGATGCATAAGTAGCAGGGTCTGGCCCGCTACCAGCATGACCTGAAAGCCTCTTGAGGGCACAGGCTATGCCAGGCCAAACCAGCTGAGAGTGTGGCAGCTGCCAGGATTGTGCAGCGCAGGCGATCTGGCTGGCAGGCTCATGTGCACGGAGCATGGGAGCCACACACGTCTCCAGTCTCTGGCTTCTGGGTATCCAACACTGGTGCTGGAATCTGCCACCCCGTGGGTCCTCGTCCTCCTTGTGAGCCAGACATTTCCCCATCCCCATCCACCCAGTGCAATCAGCAAAAGCCCATGCCATCCCAGCCTGGCTCTGTTTGGCACAGGGAGCTGCCAGAGGACCCTGCTGGGTTCAGAGCTGTGACTGGTGGCTGTCCCCAGGCACAGCAGCAAGTCTCTGGTGACAAGGCTTGCTCTCTGGGAGTCACCAGGGTGACACTGGTGCTGTGTCAGCGTTGAGGGCTGGGTGATTTTCTCCAGCTCTCAGCAAAAAGCAAAGGTCAGGGCTGGGAGGCTCAGCTGGTGGGGATGGTGGAGATGGCAGGGGCGGGAACTCCTAGCCCCTGGAGCAGACTGTGCTGTGTCCTGGGTCATCGGGCTCTGCTGAGCCTAGGGGTTTGAAGCCAGGGATTGCAGAGTGTAAGGGTTTCCCAAGGCATGACCAAGATAAGTGTGATCTGTGCTGACTCAAACCACTTTATGGGCACTTTGGCCTTGGGCAGGGCTGGAGAAGTCCTTGCCCTCCTCTTCCTCCTCCCACCTCTCTCCTCAGGACAGCCAG
Source organism: Falco rusticolus (assembly GCF_015220075.1). Classification (NCBI taxonomy): domain Eukaryota; kingdom Metazoa; phylum Chordata; class Aves; order Falconiformes; family Falconidae; genus Falco; species Falco rusticolus. The sequence continues at coordinate 12,836,277 of NC_051200.1, read as the reverse complement.
CAGAATGGTGCAGCAGCAGCATGCCCAGCTGGGGCTGGCAAGCCAGGCTGGGGGGCTGCGAGTCGCTCTTCCTTCCACCCCACGAGACCTTGGCCCAGGCGCTGCTCTGGGCTGAGATTCAGCTTCCTCCTTCGTTTGTGAGTCGTTGGCAGCCAGAGCCCACACAGTTGCCTTTTTCCTCTGAGGAGGAAGTCGGTTGGCTCTTTGAAGTAGTTGGCTTAAAAATAAATCACACATCTTCCCTGTCACTGCAGCACGGGCACTCAGCTCCCTGTGCCCTTCCTGCGGGCAATGCCCATGGCTCTATGCTGATCCGTCCCTCTCTGCCAGCACCAATCCTGCTGGCCTGGCTAGTCCTGGCTCTGCTGCCCCTGCCTTTGGCTCCCTCCCTGCTTTTGGCCATTGCACAAGGCTGGGCCACTGTCTCAGCTCAGCAGCACTCCAGCACATCCCTACCAAAGCTAATTTTCTTGTGGTTTAGTGCCATGGCTACACCCTACTAGCAAATGCTCTTCACCCCACTTGCACCTGCACAAACCTCCCGGCGGCGTGGCTGGATCTCACCCCTTGGCAGCACGGGGCTGCAGCCCCTTCTCCGTGCCGGATGTCTGCGGTGGGTGAGAGCAAGCCGGGACGGCGGGATCAGGCTGCTGCTTCCCCAGCCACTGGCACAGGCCCAGCACTCAAGCCAGCTGCTGGCAGGTGGCATGCAGGGGGAGAGCGTTGGCTCTGCCTGGCTGGGCATGGCGTGCCACCTCGCTGGTGCTGGGCTAAGGCTGGCGAGGACCTTGCTGGGTGCCCCTGCAGGTTTGCTGGCTGTGGCTCCCAGTCTGGGCGCTGCTGGGAGGGAGGGTGCCAAGCTGCAAACTGGGCAGCAAAGCCGGCAACCTGGTGTGGAGCGGGGCGGCCAGGAGGGTTTGCTTTGCCTTGCAGGCCAGCGTGGGGATTTGAGCGTGCCAACAAGGCGGGCAGGGGCTGCAAATCAAAGCTGGCCTGGGTTTCGCTGGGCCAGCACCAATTTGGGAGAGACTCAAGGGAAGTCCACTGCGCTTGGCGGCCAAACTGGCACGTCTGCAAGCTGTGTGGAGATGTTGCCTGGCATGCCCAAGGGGTGTAACAGGACTGCACCAGGCTTTCTCAGACTGGGGGATGGCAGCTTGCTTCGCAGTGTCCCTGCTGTGTGGCAGGGTGGGTTTGGAGATCTCTGCCCAGGACCCTAGGTGTGCTCCACCTGCCCCGGTGCCAGCGTCTACTGAAGATGAAGAACAAAGGTTTCCCCGTGGCTGAAAGCCCCTGCTTGGCTTCCCAGTGCCAGCCAGCATGAACTGGCCCATTGCTGGGAGCTGGGGAGGGAAATGGGGATTTTCTGGCTGGCTTGGGGAGCACGTTGCCTTCAGTGCCTGGATGTGGACCTCGCTTTGCACTGTGCTGGTTGCTCATTGATGTAGATGAGGAAAGGTTGAACTTGCAAACTGAGCAAGAGCAGAGCCTGGCCCCAGTTCTCAGGGGTCAGTCCCAAACTGCTCCGTTCACTCAGTGAAGCTGTCCTGAGCTTTATGCTCTGCAACAAGCCAGCTGTGGGCCAAGTGCTGCTGCGACGCACCGTTAGTGTTTGGGACTTGTTGCTGCAGAAGACGATCAGCGGTGAACTCCTTTGGCTTCTGATACCGGTAGCCTTTCTGCAGTTTTCTTACCTCCTGTGTTTCCCAGGCTAGCTAACTGTAGATCAAGCCCGCAGTCACATCGTCAAGGGTGAAGCTCTCTTGCTCTTTCTTTTCTTGCTCTTGCTGTCCTCTCCTCCAGCCTGTCCTCCTGCTGTGCCCCAGGCACCCTAAGACGGTGGAGTCGCTCAGCCCCAGAGCAGGGAGCCAGCACTCCCTGGCCCCGTTCAGGTGGAGCCCCTAAACCCCAGTCTCTGTTTTGCCCCGACAGGCCGTCACTCAGCCCATGAATGCCATGACTGAGGACATTTACACCAACGGCTCAGCGGCTCTGGGCAGCCCCTCCCACAGCAATGGCCGTGAGGTGCGGAAGATACGCCTCGTCCAGTTTGAGAAGGTCACGGAGGAGCCCATGGTGAGAGTTGGCAAAATCCCAAAGCCTTGTGGCACCCAGGGGGGCGGAGGGGCAGGTAGAGCCTTGCCAACGGGCTGGCCTCAGGGGAAGCAGGAGATCGCTTGAGATGTCAGACATGGGAGGAAGGTGCTGGATCCTGCCTCCTGCCTGGGGACCTGGAGCGAGCCCCGTTAAAGAGCTGGGATGCTTGTGCCAAGAGGAGCTGCAGCAGGCTGGGCTGGCCAAGCAGGGGGCTTCCCCCTAGCCACTGTACAGCCCACCATGGACACGGGCCTGGAGAGGACTTTGCTGAGAGCATGGGAGCTCTCCCCTCCAGTGAGCAGTCATGGATTTTCCTGTCTTCCAGGGAATCACGCTGAAGCTCAATGACAAGCAGAGCTGCATGGTGGCCAGGATCTTCCACGGGGGCATGATTCACAGACAAGGTAACAAGGCCCGTGTAGAGGCAGTGTACGGATTCACATCTACAGCTGGTTTCTTTCCGTGCAGAGATAAGGCAGCCCCCAGCACTGCTGGCTTTCCCCTGTGACGAGGACATCTGTGTCCCTTCCTCCACTAGCAGTATGTCAGTAGCTCAGGGCTTGCTGGTCTCTCTGTGTGGTTGTCATGTTAATGCACTGGAGACTTTAGGGAGAAATAAAGGACTGGGGTAAGGGCTCTCCTGGAAAGGAACCAGAGACCATCTGTCTCCATCTCGTGATGGGGTCACTGTAACAAGAGATGGATCGTACCCCAGAGATTGCAGGGAAGCTCTTCCCGTTCCTAAAGTGCACAGGTGGGACAGACTTGCTGTGGGTTGGCTCTGCAGACCTAAAGAAGGTGCCAAAAGAAATAAATAGGTGCTGTTTTCTGGTTTTGGGTCTTGCCAAGGGGGCACGGAAATGAGACGTTCTGTGCTTAGAAGAAGGGGCCCCTTTTCCAGCCCTGGATCCAAGCGGGAAGTCTGAGCTTACCCCTGCCAAAATAACCCAGGAGCCATTCCAATAACACTACTGGAGCCTGATTTATAGCAGGGTATCTGAGGCTGTAATCTGGCTGAGTATATAAACTGAAACCACAGAAAGTCAAGAATGCTTGTGTGAAGGGCCCTGTAAGGAGGCTGTCATTTGACTTCAGGTGAGGTGCTTGGGTTTGGGTTTGGGTAAACTCTGAAACAGGTGCTTTGACCAGTCTAAAGCACAGAGGGACACACAGTGGAAAGCAACCCGATGACCTTCAGACTGGATAAAGTGTGTGTGTTGGATAGAGGGGGAAGAATCCATTCCCCTTGTGCTTTAGTCCCATGTGCTTAGGTGACATGCGTGGCTCCACAAGCATTGTCCAGGCAAACACAGCAGCATCCAGGCCACAGCTTGCCCAGGGGGTCGGGAGGCTGGTGGAGCTGTGTAGTTCTGGTGAGCGGATCTTGTCCGGTGCTGCATTTTCATGTTTCTCCTGTTGCTGGCAGGCTCTCTTCACGTGGGTGATGAAATCATAGAAATCAATGGGCAGAGTGTGAGCAACCACTCGGTTGACCAGCTGCAGAAGATGCTGGTAGGTATCTGTGCTTGGCAAGGCAGTTCCCAGGAAGGACCACTTTGGCCTGCAGGTGTGCATGCTGGCCGAGCATTTATCCCCGCCTAGACGCTAGAGCCAACACACAGCCGCTTGCAGCAGTGTGATGTGGCAGGAGCCAGGGCCACCATGTCGGGGTGCTGTAATACAGCCAAGTGCCGGGTCTCTGTATGCAGCCTTGGTGGTCTGGCCTTGCTCTTTGTTTCTGCTCTTTGTTTCTGGCCTCCTGACAGCAGCTACAAAGGCTGTTGGCTGGGTCCCTGACATGTGCTGGTGTGTGTGGGGTTTGGAAACCACCTCTGCTTGCCAAGGCTGGTGTGCAGCTCCAGCCCAGTGGCTGGCTGCTCCTGCAGGTCACCTTGGGGCCATTTTCCTGCTGCTGAGGTCACGGTGTTCCTGCCAGGCCCTCGGTAGAGACAGCTTTGGACAGGGTCTCAGACCTGCCTTGGAGTCACACGCTGGGGTCATCCTGATTCGTGTCCAACACGTGGTCCTGCAGACACCCACCAGCAGCCTAAGCAGGAGGCCTGCCCCTGCTGCAGTGCCGTTGTCCTGCCTGGTGACAGGACATCCCTGCTCCAGACAGTGGGACCAAGGAAGATCTTGTCTTTGCCTCCTGAGAAAGGTGGTGGCCCAGGAGGCCCCTCCAAACCTCCAGATGTGGTTGTCCCCATGAGACCATGTCGGTCTTCTGAAGCATGTGGCGCAACAGTGCATCTGGCCTGTGGCAGGCAAGGGAATGCTGTGCCTGTAATGTCACCAGGAGGGCAGGAGTGAGAGGCCGGCATAGAGGGGACCTGGCAGAACCAGCCTCTCGTCCCGGGCTTCCCATGGGGGCAGCCAGGCCAGACAATACAGGTCTCCATGTTCGTTCTGGTGATGCTTAGCAGTGCCCACAGCCAGCCCCTTGTGGGGGTGCTGGTGTCCCCCCATGTGGATGGGACAAGTATGGCAAAGTTATGCTGCCATGGCGCTTAGCCCAGCCCCAACAGAGGTGTTTCTGACCAGGCTGTGGTGCCCCCCAGCCTCACAGCATGGCTGGGGCCCCCCAAGAGCCTTGCCTTTGTGGGTCCTGGCACTCAGCAGCTCCCCGCACAGGTTGCTGCTGTTGGGCTGCCTCCAGGCGCCGCCTCCTCCAACACTTCTTTCTCCCCTTTGTTCACTAGAAAGAAACCAAGGGGATGGTCTCAATAAAAGTCATTCCCAACCAACAAAGCCGCCTCCCTGCTCTCCAGGTAAGTGCAGCCTCCAGACCCGTGGGCTGTGCTGGGACATGGCTGTGGGGCCGGGTGGGACCAGAGCAAATGATGGGGAACCAGTGCTGGGGAGAGAACTGTGCTGAGCCAGGGGAAGGACGAGGGGATGGCTGCCTGGTCACCTTGTCTGAGCTGCTAGAGGGTGAAGAAGGCCTGTCCTGTGCTTACATTGCTGCAAACAAGCAGATTTTGGCCCTGTCTGGATGTCTTTACCCAGTGTGTATGTAGGAATGTGGGCCTGGGATGCCCAAGCCACAGCGGTATGTGTGTGTGTGTGGTGTTTGGTGATGGGAAAGCAGCAGCACGTGCACCCTAGGAAGCACAGAAGCTTCCTGCCACCTTCAGAACTGCAGCCATTAGAGCCACATCCCCATGACAGGGCCACAGCAGCACCTTCAGGCGCAGCACTGGGCTCTCGCTGCTCCCCACTGTCACTGATGCCCAGTGCATCAGCTGCAAGGAGGGTGACGTCGGTCCGGATGCCACCAGCACGCTTGTGAGCAGTGACTGGGAGGAAGGAAGTGGTGGGGGAGAGGAAGGCAGCTCCTTGCACCTGCTGCCACTGCCAGGGTCGGGGTGATGTGCTGTGGCAGGGGGTGACACCTGCCTGGCTTTGCCTTTGAAGTCCTGCTGTAGCGAAAATACTTAGGATAGTAGGGAAGGCTGGCTCCTGTGCCAAGACGTCAGTGTGTAGTGGCTGGGATGCTGTCCTGTCTCTGGGTGCAGGAGCCAATGCCACCGCGGTGCCCCCTGTCATGGACAGGCAGGAGTGGGAAAGCAGCTCAGAGGCAGAGGAGGTGGGGGCTGGATTGTGCTGGAATGTCCCGGAGGAGTCCATGTCACCCTTTTTCCTTACCCAGAGAAGCTGAAGTCTCTGAACGTGGTGACAAGTGAAAACTTTCTCTGTTTCTTGCTCAGCCCAGGCTGTTCCCATCCCAGCTCAACCAGCCTTGCCTGCGTTTATTAAACACGGGCCCGTGTCTGCCCTCCCCTGCTGTCCCTCTGCCCTCATCCAGCTCAGTGGCAGGGGAGAGGTTACCTCTGGCAAACAGAACACGGTTGCTGGCTCACACGAGGCTGGCTGCGGGCTCAGGGAAGAACACGGGGACAAACTCCTTCCCAACAACAGCTGTCCTCCCATTGCTGTGTCCAGGGTTGCCTGCATCTCTGCTTGTTGCGGTCCAGTGCCAAGCGTGGACTTGTGATTATGTTTCAACTCCTGGATCCACATGACCACCTCCATCAGGGCCTGGCAGGCAGGATGGTGCAGGTCCTGGCATCACGATGCCCCCTGTGCCCTGGCTTGCCCCGCAGCCTGGCAGCCAGCCACGCTGAGGCCACCTGAGTGTCTCTTGGTGCAGGTCTGCTTGGGAGGATCCTAATGAGAAGCGCTGAGCACTCGGGGCTCTTAAGGTCATCTCCAACCTGTTCCCAGGCACAAACCACGGGTTTTTGATTTTAAAGACTATGGCTTCTTGTGCTGGAGCCTGCTCAGTACCTGAGCTTCCATGCCTAGAGAGGGGGCTGGCACAGGCAGGCAGGTAGCTTGCATTAGGAGCTGGCCCTTTGCAGTCCGCGGGTGATGGCCAGAGCTGTCTGATGCTAATTGGTGTGTGGGAGTCTTTCCAAAAGTGACCTGGCTGTGCCTGGCTTGGGGTACCAGGGCTGTGGGAGCACAGGGCTCCAGGAAGGTGCCTGGGCAGCGCTTGCTCTGTGTCCCGTGTGTGTTTGTGTTGACGACCTGCTTCCCTGTGCCAAAAGAGTGCTTTCAGAGCAAGCATCAGCCCTCATCCTGAAGGGAGATTCCGCTCTTCTTTGTCTTCCATTGTGAGAGATCTCATGTCCCAGCTTGATCCATGTGCTCTGCTTTTCTGTCAGTGAAAGGGAACCATGTGTGTGTCCTGCTGGCCCTGTGCCTCCAGCAGCACTGCTGAAGGAGGTCATACTGTAGGAAGCTTTTAATGTGGAAAAAGTACAGCATGGTCTACCCTACCCAGGGAAAGATGACTTTCCAGGCTCTGCCTATCATGTCTGAGGACAGAGCATAGACATCACCCTATGTGAATCCCTTTGCCCTCTTGCTACATACTGCATTTCTGGGATAAATAACTTGATAGGGTTGTGCTGAGGGAAAGCCTGCGTTAGCATCAGGCTGGGTCTGATAGTGCTGCTTCCCTGTAAAAGGAACTCCTGCTGGTGGCACGGCTGCTGGGCAGCCCCAGGCACACTGCCGGCTCCGGGCTAACTGCCCTCCTGAGTGACCCCAGAAGTCTCAAACAACAGGGAGCATCCGTGACTTGTGGGAGAGCCTGCAAGACTGCACCGTGACTGGGGGGGTCCCAGCAGCCTCAGGCCCACAAGACAAAAAGAAGCCAGGAGGGGAACAAGGGCATTGCGAGGTCTGTGCTTGGCTACAGACTTCGTTCTCTAAAGCCTGCCTTCTGCTGCCCATCCTCCCTACCCTGCTTTGGCTTTGCCCCAGTGTTAGTCCTGACCTTGCCAGGTGCGCTGGCCAGAGGCAAACTGCAGCTGCAGCAGCGTTTCAGATGAGAAACTGTTCATCCAGGCAGCAAGAGCAAGCAGCAGTACAGAAAACACTGGGTGCACATGCGTGGTCTGCCCCACCTCCCAGGGGTAGGTGACTCTCATCCATCCTGTTGCTCTCTGATGGTTTGTTCTTCCTGAACAGCCTTCCTGGAAAACAAGGTCCATGTGCACAAGCCGCATGCCATTTCTCTCCTGACCTTACAAAGATGCTCGGTGCAGCGAGAGCTCAGGGGCGCCTGGCTGCCTGCAGGCTTCAGGAGGGCTGGCAGCAGAGTGGGCTGCCCCAGTGGCACTGCAGACTCCCTCCCAAAGAGCTGAGGGAGCAGAAGGGACAGGGAAAGGCCACTTTCTCATACCTTCCTGGTCTCCAGGGCTTCCCCGGCCCCAGGAGGGTAGTGCAGTGGCCTGGGAAGCAGCAGCAGCAGGTTTCCAGTTGCAGTTATGATGAACGTGACATTGCAAGAGTAGCTGATAGAGGCCAGGACAGACCAAGGAAGGGACTGGACGTGACACTGCAGCCTTGGCTCCCTGAAGGCCCCGTGCCATGCAGGGGAGTACCCAGTGCTGGGGAGAGGCAGGGCACAGCCGCTGGGGATTGAGAGTGGCCTTCCCTGGTGTGCCCAGGACATGGGACTGCAGGGTGCACTGTGGCAATGGCTCCCCTCTGCTCACCCCACTGCAGACCCCAGTTGCTGTGCACTATGTTGGTCTGAGTGGTGGGACTCATCTCCAGCTGGCTCAGCTCACCAGCACTGTGAAGCACCCAGGGGACCGTAGGGGGGCTAGATGTCAGGGTTCAGGCACCAGCTGTGGGGCTTGCAGGCCTGCCTAGAGGCAGCAGCTGCTTCACTGGCATCTCAAAGATGCCAACCTCCTCCCTCCCTCCCCCGTCAGCATGTCTCACTGCAGCTCCATGCCCAAGAGCTTCCCCCAAGACTTTCTTTATCTCCTTTCTCCCTGCCCTGGTCTTGAGGGGCCTGGAAAGCAGCAGGGGCTGGGGTCCCTCCTGAACCAGGGACCTTGTGCCTCACTGCCGGGGGATGCGATGTGGGGCCGGGAGCTGGACATTACCAAGCTCAGCCAGCCTGCGTGGCCATGCTGACTCCAGCCTGCTCTCTCTTTTGCAGATGTTCATGAGGGCACAGTTTGACTACGACCCAAAAAAAGACAACCTTATCCCCTGCAAGGAAGCAGGGCTCAAGTTTCAGATTGGTGACGTGATTCAAATCATAAACAAGGATGACAGCAACTGGTGGCAGGGCCGGGTGGAGGGTTCCTGCACAGAGTCGGCGGGACTCATCCCTTCTCCGGAGCTGCAGGAGTGGTAGGTCCCGGGATTTGACCAGAAGGGCTGGATCTGGGAGTGGAGGCGGGAACAGTGACCACATGCTACCAGGAGTGTGACCGTGTTGGGTAACACCAACATCACTGCTGGGAAAAGGAGGCAGATGTCCCCTTCATCTGCCGCAGGGTGAGCCTTTACCTGTCCCAGTAGCTACCCTGCTGCTCTTGCCCTTGCATGTCTGAGGGACAATTCCACTGCTCCCCAGGGCTTGGGGTGACAGCTGGACCATGGTGGGTGGTGTCCTCCTCTCTCGGCAGGCGTGTGGCGAGTGTCACCCAGTCCAGTCAGAGCGAATCCCCAAGCTGTAGCCCTTTTGGGAAGAAGAAGAAGTGCAAAGATAAATACCTGGCCAAGCACAGCTCAAGTAAGTGTGAGCAGCGCAGTGGGCTCCAGCCCCAGCCCCAGCCCCGGCCATCACTCCTGCCTCTGGGCAGGGGCAGGTCTGCCCTCCATGGGAGTCAAGACCAAACGGCCCAGCTGCGTTGGCGGCGGGACCTTGGGCAGATACCCACAGCTGTCAGCCTGAGTCCCTCCTCCGAAGTCCTCCTGCCCCTCGGGTGGCCACAGCCGTGCCCCTGTGCAGCTCTGTAGTGCACAAGGCTGGGGCTGGCTCACATGGGAGCCAGGCACCAAGTTCCTGTGCTCTCCGGTGGTGACAATCTCCAGCACTCCCGGCCCTGAGCTCCCTGGGCGGCCAGCCTCCCGGGCCTCAACCCCACGGGCTGTCGGGTATAGGGCAGGCGGCGCTGGCTCAGCAGCTGGGGAGCAGCCCCGACCGCTTCCCACAGCTGCCAAGCCATGGCCCTGGTGGGGCAGGGAGCTTGCCCCTCAGCCTCCCGCTGCAAACACCCCGTGCTAAGCATGGCCATGCCCTGGGCCGGCAAAGGCAGGTGCCTGAGGACACGCTGGCTCGTAGCCCGGCCTGCAGCTCCAACCAGTAACAAACAAAGCTGTAAATCAGAAAGTTAAATAAAGCTCCCCTAGCAGCAAGCTCCCCGCAGCGTCCTGCTGCTTCCCCACCCAGCTCCCAGGTCCTGCTGTCCTGAGCAGAAATACTGAGCGAGAGCAGCCCTGGCTCCTTCAGCAGCCGGGGGTCCAGCTCCCCAGCACCCCCTCCACACCTCATACGCTACTGGCTGCTGCCCTTTTCCCCAAGCAGCTAAAGAGGAATGAGCTCCCAGCCCAGCCTTGATCGCTCCCCCCATTTGGCCCGAGGACCTGGCTTTGGTCTGACACGCGTGCAGTCCTGCTGCCGCTGCTGTGGCTGAGCCGGCTCTGACCACTCACTGTCTTGTTTCTCCTCTGTCCCAGTTTTTGACCAGCTGGATGTGGTTTCCTATGAGGAGGTGGTGAGGCTGCCTGCCTTCAAGAGGAAGACTCTGGTGCTCATTGGTAGGTCCTGCCCCAGGCATCCTCCACAGCACAGGGGCCGTGTGTGACAGGTTCCAGGGGGAACCCGGACTGGACAGGGGCTGGGCAGCGCTGCTCTTCAAACCCTAGTAAGCTCTGGGGAGCTTTTCTTCTGCCTGCAGTGGTCACCAAGCAGGCTGACCTCCTTCATGCAGCATTGTGCATGGTCTGGCACCTGCACTGCAATGCTGAGGTAGGCTTAATTCAGGAGTTTCCAGCTCCTAAGTATCTTTATGGGTAATTTTTATGAAAAACAGCTGTGGTCTGCACAGCTGCACCAAACACTCCCATGCTGTGTGTGCTGAAAATTTGTTGGCAGACCCCACAGGCATGGGCAATCCAGCCACTGCTCAGCAGACACTGGTCCTGTCTCCAGTTAAGGCAAGGAGAACTTCTTCCAGGGCTGGAAGACACCAAAGACCAGCTCAGAAAGCAGATCCTGGACAAGGCCCCAGGAACTCTGTACCTTTCCTCAGACCCAGAGCTGTGGAGGGACCCCAGCATCTCTTGCCAGGCTTCTCTGAGCCCAGCTCCAGCATCCATCCCTCCTTCTCTGCAGGGGCCAGCGGTGTGGGGCGTAGCCACATCAAGAATGCTCTGCTCAGCAACAACCCGGAGAAGTTCATGTACCCACCCCCATGTAAGTACCCAGCTAGGGTGAAGGGCACAGCACACGATGCATTTCCTCTCACCTCCTTGAGCCAGGACCTTCTGACGGCAGATGGGATGTGGGGAGATGTTCCTCCAGCACCACCAAGCCCGTGGTGTCAAAGGCCACCATGCAGGGCACTGTAGGGCCTCCCTGCCTGCTGTCCCACAGGCTGAACCTACCCACAGATGGCTGCAGGGCTGCTACCACCTGCATTGCAGAGATCGCTTTTCACATCCCAGTGGCTTTCCTTGGCCTGGCTGAGTTCCTTACTTGTCCCAAGCAGGAAGGAGTTGAAAGAGGATGAGTACAGCCTAGTCTTGAGGCATACAAGGTCTCCATGCCCTAGCCCTATGCTCAAAAAGGGAAGGCAAGATGCTCAGGTCACCCAAAGGAGAGGCTGCCCATGCTGCTCTGTTCCCCAGACCTTCTGGGGGCTGGTACTCACCATCTCCCTCCATCCCCAGACACCACACGCCCCCCGAAGAAGAATGAAGTGGACGGGAAGGACTACTACTTTGTCTCCACGGAGAAGATGACCCAGGACATCTCAGCCAACGAGTTCCTGGAGTTTGGAAGCTACCAGGGGAACATGTTTGGCACCAAGTTTGAAACAGTGCACAAGATCCACCAGCAGGACAAAGTCGCTATTTTGGACATCGAGCCCCAGGTAGGGAGCAGGGAAAGGAGTGGGCAGGACAGGGGCTGCCACAGACTGAGCTACCTGTGTGCTGGCTGTGACTGTCCCCGTCTTCCCCAGAGCACTGCCCACCTGCCCGTCCCAAAGAAAAAAGCCAGGGAGTGCTGGGTGGCATTTCTGTTCCCAAGACGTGGGTGCGGTGAGGGTACTCCCCATCACGGCCAGGGCCAGGCTGCTGTGGGAGTGGGGGTGCTGGGCCAGCATGGGCCTCACGTGGGGTCCGTTTCCTTTCTCCATCACCACGTGTATGGGTGCTGCTTTGCAAAGTAGTGGTTGTATCCAGTAGCCAGCTCAGAGCAGGGCTGCAGATGCCCCCATGTCCTCCCCTATGAGGTGGAGGGGAAGCCGTGCCGGGACCCCTGCTCCAGCGTCGGCTAACTGCCCCCATACCACCCAACTGTCCCCAGGCTTGGGAGCCCACCCGGAGAGCCCATTGCCCCAGACTAGGGGTGGCCCCTTTAGCCCACCACTGCATCATGGGCACCATCGTCCCCTGGCTGGGGGGCAGCATGGGGTAGTGGGGGACAGGAGCCAGCCGCCTGCACTGACTCCAGCCCTGAGGCATGGCCACGCTCTGGTAACTACACCTCTCTCTCCACAGACCCTGAAGATTGTCCGCACGGCCGAGCTCTCCCCGTTCATAGTCTTCATTGCCCCAACAGACAAGGCAGAGCAGGTGGGTGGCAGGGCAAGGCTGAGTCTCCCTCCAGCTGCACTTGCCTGCCCACGGCAAGAGGGCAAGGAGACTGCTGCCGCAGCCTAGGGCACTCCCCCCTGCTCTACATCAGCTTCTTCTGTCCTGCATTTATTTTTGTGGTCCAGGAGAGCAGGGCAACTTCCTTAGCTCAGGCCTGAGAAACAGAAATTGGTGATTCCTGCAGCCATAGACTCTCTCCCAGATTGCCACCCCCCACCAACCATCATCCCTGCAGCATAATCAGCCGCTACTATGTAGTGGGGTGAGTGGGGTGTACAGCCCAGCACCCAGGGCCATCTCCAGCTGCAGCAGCGCTGCAGAGCAGGTATCCTGCCATCAGCTATACAAACAGGACACACAAACAGCAGCTCCATTCATTTTTTGCCTCATTAAGATGCTCACCCAAAATTAGGATGAAAGCAGCACTGATGCCTCAGTTAACTCACATAGTGCCAAGCACAAGCCACATGCTCCCCTGACAACTAACCTCTGCGGGGAGGTGGGAAGTGAGGGGAGAACAAGGAAACCCACAGAGGTCCAGTGCAGGTGGCCTTCCCTGGACTCATGGCCAGCCAAGGCCACCTCTCCCACCCTATTTTTAATAGGCTCTCAGGGTTTGTAAAGCTTAAGGTACAGACAGTTTCCAGTAAGGATATTTACGCAGCCTCCAGATCAAGCATTGCACAGGCATTAACCTGCAGAGGATTGTAAAGCCAGGTGCAGCAGGCTGGTGGGGGAAAAGAGGGGGCCAAGTGTCAGGGCAGAAAGAGCAGGTGGGCAGCAAGCATGCTGCCCCCCACCTCCCTGCCCCATCACCCCCTGCTGCCTCCAGACAGGAGTCAATTCCTGCCGCAGTGGGCAGGGCCAGCCTTGCTGGTGCAAGCACTATATATAGCTAGTTGCTGCAGATCAGGTAACTGCTTACTAGAAGGGATGCAGCAGAGCCAAAATGTGACCCAGCAGAGCTCACATGACACAGGCAAACTGCTTACTGCTCTCCTGTCTTCACCAAGAGCTTCCAGGTGACACACAGCAGAGCTGCAGCAAGCGCAGCACCCCAAGCTTATCCCCCTGCCACCCCTGCACAGAAGCAGGGAGCCACCTGCACTTCAAGCTCCATTAGGGAGATAGGTGGAAACCGGTCTGGACTTTGCTGTTGAAGGCACAGCTGCCTGCAGGGACACGCTCCTGGGATACCCCAGCTAGCTGGGGAGCTGTGCATACTAGCTACCCCAGCAGGAGAGGGCAGGCAGCTTTTGCTTTTACTGTGAAAAAAATAACTCTATCCCAGCCAAAACCAGTAGATGGAGGCTGGTCCAGCTCTGCCAGCCATCACTGTTCTGGTCAAAAGCATTTTAAAGATAAATATGAGACCAGGTAGATCTGGCCTCACTCTTAGCAGGTAACCTGATGCTCCCAGCATTGCATAGAAGTCCAGCGAAATCCCAGAGACCCTCTCCCAGAGATGACACACCTCCTAGCTTGTCAGACAAGCTGCAGGGATGCTCTGTGGCGATACTTGGCAACTGCTTGAGTTGTTTTGGTGGTGGGAGGGAGTTTGCCTGTTGGGGTGGGCTGTGAAATTCCCCTCCTCCCCAGCCTCCTGAAGACACTCTCTTCATTTCTTGCAGTCAGAGGCTTTGCAGCAGCTCCGAAAGGATTCAGAGAGCATCCGGAGCAGATACGCACACTACTTTGACCTCTCACTGGTCAACAATGGGGTGGAAGAAAGCCTGCAACTGCTGCAGGAAGCCTTTGAGCAGGCCTGCAGCTCTCCTCAGTGGGTACCAGTCTCCTGGGTCTACTGAGGGGGAATCCAGTCCCAGCCGCTTCCCATCAACCATCCTGCAGCCATGGGGAGAAACCTACTCCTCAGCTTCCCCTGGTCCACACAGCCCAGCACAACTCCCTTCCTCTGCTGCTCCATGGACATGGTCTCAATTGGTTGACACATGCACAGGGTCTCCGGATCTCCTCTCCCTGGGGGAATATAGGACAGGGGTTGCCCAGGGGATGGCCACCTCCCAGAGCACTGCAATGCAGTGTGAAGTTAGAGGCTACAGTAGAGCCCAGGGCACCCCATTAGCTCAGAGCACAATTCTCCCCCTCACCGGGCAAGGGAAAGCAGTCAATCTTCTGGGAAGTCCAGCCGATCTTCTCTGAATCAGTCCCAAGGGAAACACAGAGCAGGGGTCTTCCAAGGCAGATCTCCCCCTGCCATCGCAGGAGTGCACACTGCACCACAAACACCTCGAAAGCCTGGCTGGTGTCCACAAGGCTTCATGCCTGATCCCACGAGAGCTCCTACATCCAAGGGTTTCCCCTCACAAATGAGAAAGAGCAGAATAAGGCAACCGTGGATTTGACAAAGGTGGCACAGAGCGTGCCACCTACAGGCAGGTCTCCACATTCTGAGGTTGGAGTTTTCTGATTCACTCTGTGCAATTCTTAATGTAAAAACTCACTGTATTTAAATTCTCACCGTGCAGCTTGGATTGTTACTGCCTGGCCAGAGAAACTCAGTAGCAGCTGAGGAAGTCCCATGGACCTAACCCCAGAGGGACAGTTCAATGGGTAAATTAGATCCAGCCACAACTATCTGTTGCATGCAGTAGAAATAGTGTCTCTACAAAGATCATCCAGGCATGCCTTTCCAGAGTAAGGTGTCTTGCACACTGTATGTGAACATAAAAGCCACCCACAAAGGGGTACCTCCTGCAGGAGTACACTTGACGCACAAACCCCACTATGATCATGTCCAGGAAGCACCGTGGCTCCTGGGCAAACCATAGCCATCATTTAGGTGAAAGAATCTCATTGTGTGTTCAGCAGTCAGCTAGCGGAAGGGGGTTAAGAAGTCTTGTGCAATTTTTTACAGATGCCAAAAATAAAATCTGTTGACGTGCAATAGGGACCTTTGTTCTGATCCACTGCAGGGAAATAATGAGCAGCAATAAATGTGTGCCGAAACACTGCTGTGACTGGTGTTTTACCTCTTGGGCTGAGCACTTGCTCACAGCTGGAGGTCTGTTCCCACCTCCCTGACCCCAGCATACTCGAGGTTAGGCAGGCCAGGACCAAACAGTCCCTCCAGCCACCATCAGACCTCTCCGCACACATCCATTTGGGTTTTGCCCAAATGGAAGGTGGCCCCTAAGCACCTGCAAAGTCCTGACCAGCAACAAAGGCCCCTCTAGTGATGGTCCATGTCAACAGGACCACTTCATTGCACCAGCAGCTTCTTCAGCAGAGTAGCACAAAGGCTGGGCAGAACAGGCAGCTATTTACCTGCCCAGGTGCAGCACACACATGCGTTAAGCTGCCTCCTCTCCCGATGAACAGACCACTGACCTCTTACAGCAGCCAGATGAGCAAGAAAATCACCCATTCAAAAATAGGGCTTTTATTTTTATGTAAAAAAAGAGTAAATAAAAATGGACTTTTTTTCTGGTCAGGTTCTGACAGCCACAAACTGCTGGCCCCACTGCCTGCGTGTATCTCCTACCATCAGTTGGAGGAAAGTCAAACAGTTAAGACAAAAACAATGCATGAAGCTAAGACAAATGTTACAGAATCTCTGCAGCAAAGAAACTCGGAACAAAGCAACCTGGATCCTTCCCCATTAAAAGGAGCTAAATTCCTGGGTCAACACCACCCCTCTAACAGAGGAGAGACCTCCTGCCCCTAGCGAGCCATCCCAGATAAGGAAAATTAAGACAACTCTTTCTGAAACCACTCAAGCCCCATGCCTGGCGCCCCTTGCAGAGCTGCCTCTAGCTAAGCTTTTCTTCATGAGGATTCTGGTCCCAACAGCCCTTATACGGGCCAGCCACCTTCTGGTTACTTTGCTTCTGCCCCCAGCAGCATCCCCACTTCTAGCCTTCAAAGCATATTAAGTATCAGTACCAGAGAAGGCAGCTGAAAGCACTGCAGTCCCATTCCAACAACAGGATAGAAATGAGCACAGAGCCAGCGCGAGGTACACACTGACCAAGTCGCCTGGGCACTGGGTCTGGAGATCAGCTGACAATTAACAAGCAGGTCTCTGCACTACAAAACAAAAAGCAGGAATTTAATGTTCTAATCCTTTTATGATAAAGTTTGAAAAAAGTACTGAAGATTTTTTTTCAGTAAATTCTGAAATTTAGCTGAGGGTCAAGCCAAGCATATGGCCAGATTAAAACCAGAGCCCTTCAAATAACCAATCTGTCCCCACCCAAACCCACTCAGATGGGCCATGACAAAGCCAGTCCTCCAGACACCAACGTATTCTGTGACTGTCAGGTAACAGCTCCAACCTTGGAAGAAAAGGAAGAAAGAGGCAGGACAAGATGTGGGGAGAAATGTTATTCCTCCCTCTCAAGGTGAAAACAGAGACACCAAGTAAGGGCCAGGAGCTACAGCTTCCCTGAAGGTAGCACTTCTATTGGCATCACGGTGTTCAGCTTTAGAGAGCAATCCAGTGCAGGGGCTGTCAGGCACCCCAGTCCTCTGGCAACCCTTAAAACAGGATGAGGAGCGGTACCTGAGCAGGGTGTATCCCGGGTTAACACACCTGCTCACTCGTATACACAAGCGAAAAGGAACTTGCAACTTGCTGGCCTGTCTGCCACACAGCCAGTCCTCTTTCTCAAAGCCTCAGACTCCTCCCTCCCTACCGATGCGGTCGACTGCTTTGAACAGATCCAGTCGCTTACTCCGAGCTCTCTTCTACCTCCTTTTGTTTCTTCTTCTTCTTCTTCTTGGTGCTGGTCTCACTGGTCTGCAAAGGGGTTGGAAAGGTCAGGAAAGAATCGAAAAGAACCCCCTGCTGCTCACTTCAGAAGGAACTGCCCCACTCCAGATGCAGTGCGGGCTCCCCACGGCCACAATCCTCCCTCACCACCACCATACAAGCACTCAAGCACGCCTGACTGAATGCCACCATCCTCCCACCAGGGCCTGTTACAAGGCACCAGAGCACAGAGGCCATCTGGCAGGAACATCTACCCACCCACTCGCTGGGGCACAGATGGCTGCTCACCCCATTCCTGCCCCACTGCAGATCCACCCCCACAAGCCTCACCTGCCTGATCTCCCACCACTCTCAGCCAGTTCAGTTTACAAATGCACCTACATACAGACATCTTTCTCTGCCCGTGGGGAGCCTGGCACTTTAGGGACATGCACAGAAGGATGCTGATGCATTTATCCTGGAGACAGTAGGGAGAGACAGCAATCTCTCCCATGCTTGGACCACACCATGACAGCATGGAGTTACATACCACTTCTATTTGCTCTCCCCCACTCCCAGCTGCCTCTTTGGCCTTCTTCTCTTTCTTCTTCTTTTTCTTTTTCTTTTCGCTCAGCTCCTCTGGTGGTGGGGTGGCAGGGGATGGTGGGGTCATAGCCTCCTCACTTTCACTCTCCGAGTCTCGCTTCCTCTGTTAGGGGAACACATTGTCAGCCATGCCACCTTCCAAAGGAGCTCAAGTGATGGGAAAACAATTTGCAAGCCATTGCAACTATTTTGCCTGGTTCAATCAAACTTTGCTGTTAAAAAGGCTTTGAGCAGGGCAGCGAGCTACAGACTGCCAGCGGTCCACTCCAGCATACACTGTCTGGAATTTGTTTCTGCCAGAATTGCACCTTGTATTACTGTGTTTCCTGTACCCCAAATGCTCCAGAGTTTGAAACGCTGCTGCACCTTCCCAAGTGCATGCACAAGCCCTGACGTAGATCCTTCAATCACAGCACAAGCCCTGACTTAAGCGACTCCTGCATGGACATTTCTGCAACTGCCTGTAGTCTCCAGAAAGGGTCTCTGGCACAACAAATCTCCATTGTGGCTCCATACAACATTTCCTTGGATGCTGCAGCTTGTACACAAGTCAGAGCTCCTTATACTCATACTGTGCTACAGAACTCACACTCAAAGTACAAACACCCTAGGGGCAAGACCCTAAACAGGTCACCCTACAGGCGGCTCACGGGCCTCGCAACCACAACACACATCAGGGCACCAGGTTCCCAGAATACAAAACACCTTCCCTTGTAAAACAGCGAATCAAAGCAGCACACAATCCAGCAACTGATACCAACTGCCTGAAGGAACAGGAGCATATCCACTCTTCATCAGGGCCCAAACAACCTTACAGCCAGAAACCACTGATGATACTCACTTTTGGAGCCCTCTCCAGCTCTGAAACAACTCTGGGAACAGCAGCTGCCTCTTTCTTGCAAGCATCCCTGAAAGAGAAGATCCCCAGGCTGAGCAGGACACCCACTGCCTCACACCACTCTGTACAAGTACAAAGCCCTGTCCCCCTTGGCAAGGGCTCTGTAACCCACATCACATGCTGGGGGGGCAGGGGCTGGTGTGGGGATGACCTGCAGCCTGCACCAGAGCCAGCTGGGCTGGGCAACAGCAAGGCCTCCCCCATTTAATTTAGCAGACTGACTCCCTCTAAAACCACAAGCACAGGCTAGAAAGGGATAACTGTCTGCCCAGGGCCCTTCCCTCCAGTGCAGCCCACTAGCAGCACATTACCTGGGACTGCAAGAAATACCACCACACTCCACGGGTCCAGACTGGTCCTAGCTCAGACAGTCTTAGGCTATGCCTAAGGTGTTCCAAGCACAAATGGCAGCACCCAGCCCAGCCACTGCTGCACGGGGCTCCCCTGTACCCACCATACAGAAGCCACACACCATGTACCCACCTGTAATCCACATACTCCTTCTTCCAGGAATCTGGTGTGTTCTCATTGGGCTTTCCATGCTTGTCCAGCAGACCCTTCTGGACCATCATCCTCTTTTGACTGGCCTGTGAGCAACATGAACAAGTCAGCCTGCAGCTCCAGGGAGGAGAAATCCTCCCAGGGCTTCACCCACTCAGCCTAAGAGGAAGTAATCCAGGAAGAAGACAAGCCAATAACTAGAGCGTTACTGATTTAACGCTTCTCCAAGGACCTTCTAATAAATTACATAAAACATCCCCTGCACAGCAGCCTACGAGTCTCAAGACAGAAGGTATCTTCATCAGTAAATAAGGGCTACTTTGTGGGGAAGTAACAGCAGCAGAACAAGATGACTGCACATCATGGAGCTCAGATCTTTGACTGGGTTTCTCCAGTTTAAATGACCTGACACATTTCAGCCGAACCACTCCAGCTGCAAATTAAGTCTGGAGCAAAGCCTTGCAAAGTGCTTGAACTGGACCACATTACCTCACATTTGCCGCAAGATACATGTACATGCATCCCCACGGCTTTCTACATTTCACCTGAACCACAGGACTGGAATTAGCCACAGCAACACCAAGTTTTAAGCCCACACTGCATCACTCACCAGTGAAACACCAGTCTGGCTGCAGTTATGCTAGTACCGCTGGCCTCCGTGACTACCACATGCTTGAGACAGGAGAGGAACCCAACAACTGTTCCCACTGCTCCTGTCCTTTAGGCGCAATTTAGTGTCTCACAAGACAGTTTCCATTTTGGCACTGTTGCAGTTGCACCAGAAGGAAAAGCAGCTCCTTGCCCAGCCCCTCCAGAGCCATCAGTACAGGGTGATAGATGAAGGTCATCTTTGCACAGAGTGCTAATGCAATCCACTTCACATCATTTGGCTCTCTATCATTTGGCTGGTGCTGTACAGACCTGAAAAGCCCACACCCGAGAACCAGCCTCAGCTGGACCTTGAGTAGAGCTGCCTAGGCTCTGCTGGGAGGGAAAGCCTCACTGCCACCAGCACTGGGCTGGCACAAGCCCCCCTAACTGGGAAGCGCCACCATCATGGCTCTAGAAGAGCACAGCAGAATTACACCGAGGCCCTGGAGAACGCACCGAT
Source organism: Falco rusticolus (assembly GCF_015220075.1). NCBI lineage: Eukaryota > Metazoa > Chordata > Aves > Falconiformes > Falconidae > Falco > Falco rusticolus. The sequence continues at coordinate 12,816,213 of NC_051200.1, read as the reverse complement.
GCAGCTCTGCTCGAGGGGCCTGGAATCCCACATCCTGACAGCTGGGCACCCACCACTGCCCTGGGACTGACTGCGCCCCCACACCACTCACCTTGGGACCAAGACCCCATCTGCGGGGATACGTGTCTCTCTCCATGATGACTCTCTTGATCTTCGCCACAATGCCATGGTCGCAGGTAGAAATGACTGCTGTGGTCATCAAGGCAATGGCTACAGAAGCGGGCAGAGTTCATTAACTTTTTAATAGCAGAACTGCAACAGCAATGCAGGAACCTGCTGTGTTCAGCCTGTTCTTCCTCTGTCAGCACAAAGAGGAGCAACACCCCCCACCAGCATCATTTCACCCCAAACAGCGAGACCAACCATTTCCTAGAGCAGCACCAACACCACTGCATGGGAAAGAGCTCTGTGAGCAGCTGCTGGAGCACTTCCAGGCAGCTCAAGGAATGCCACTACAGAAAGGAGCACTGCTGCTCCTTCGTCAGCAGAGCCAAACTGCAGGAGACTAATTTTACCAATAAATTATGTTTTTCTTGTCAGGTCCCTGAGATGACAAGAGTGCTAGCAGTAGAGAAAAAGGGTGGAACGGCTTGGCTGCATTAGACCTCCAAGGTCCCTCAATCCCACAGGTCTGTATGGAGCGTGAGGCTGTGCAGCACTGAGCACCATGACTGACCATCTGTACAGTATGTCAGCTCCTGTCACCTACACAGCTTCTCTGAAGACCCTAGTTAGAACAAAGGGCCCTTTAGAGTCACTTCACAGAAGCTGGTAGTTGCTCCAGGCCTTTTACACCCATATGCTCAGGAATTGTGATGTGCCAGGTGGCAGTATGTGATCAGACATCATCCCTCATCTCAGTGAGGACGGAGCTCCAAAAGAGGGGCTCCGACCCTGCCAGCACCACTTCGCTCCTGCACGCAGCCAGCCACACACCACAGCAGCCCCCAGTAGGACACTGGGAGACTAAAGGGTCTCTGGAGGCTGCACAGCACCCAGACCCTAGAACAGGAATCAGGGTGCTGCAGGAGGGCAGCACCACTGCACTCAGAGAATGGATAAACTTTGTCATCACCTCACACACAGAGTGCACCTGAGCATTATACAGCTGAGAGCAGGCTGAAGAACTCTTCACACCTTGCCAAGGACCGATGCAGCCACTGTTTCTTAACATCCTGGCTAAAGATGGCTGGTGTTGGGTACACTAGCCCACAATCCCCATGAGGAAGCACTATTTAAACCTTCTGCACATGGGGACTCATTTGTTGTGCATTCACTGGAACACAGTCTATTATTTCTGCAGCTAGCTGGGCACAAGAAAGAACAAGTAGTTCCATACCTAGGCAGATAGCTTCTCCTTTTGTGGTGATGACAACAATCTCCTGATTAAGTTCAATACCATCTTCGTATCTCAGGACACCAGGTAGCATGATCTTGGCTCCATAGCAAATGGCATTAACCTGAAAATGTAGGGAACAGGAGGGCTTATAAGCTGTTACAGAATAAAAACAAGGTAAGAAAGGCCTCTAGTATTTTAGCTTCCCATTGCCATTACTGTCCCAGTGATAACATCCCTACATATCTATTTCTTATTGTCCACTATATAAAACTTGGAAGCTTTGGATAACGCAAGTAAAGCACCTACTACAGCAAACAACATGAGGCAGAACTCTTACAATGATCAGCATCCTCCTGAAGTGAGGAGAGCAGCTCCTCTGCTACTCAGTTCCTGGCTCTTGCATCTTACTGCTGATCTGGCAGTGGCCCATACTGGGTCCTACACAGCTCACAATCTGGATAGTGCCAGACACCATGTGAATCCTGATCCCCCATTTATTGTATTAGCTGTACAAGTGCTCTGGTTTTGACTGGGACAGAGTTAATTTTCTGCTCAGTAGCTGGTACAATCCTGTGTTTTGAGTTTTGTATGACAATGACGTTGATAACACACTGATGGTTGTAGTTGTTGCTAAGTAAGGTTTAGACTAAGTCAAAGACTTTTCAATTTCTCAGGCCCTGCCAGCGAGAAGGCTGGCAGGGCACAGGAAATTGGGAGGGGACACAGCCAGGACAGCTGATCTGAACTAGCCAAAGGGATATTCCACACCACAGGACATCACGCTCAGTATATAAACTGGGGGGAGTTGGCTGGGGCCTGCTGATTGCTGCTCAGGTACTGGCTGGGGATCAGACAGCTAGTGGTGAGCAACTGTATTGTGCATCGCTTGGGCTTTCTCCCTTTTGGATTTTATTCCTTTCTCTGTCCCCTTCTCATTACAATTGTTATCATTAAAATAAAATATAACTATAATAATTATTACATTGTTCTTATCTCAACCCCATGAGCTTTACTTTTTTACTGAATCTCCTCCTCATCCCTCAGGGTGGGGAAGAAGGAAAGGGGGGTGAGTAAGTAGCTGCATGGTACTTAGTTACGAGCTGGAGTTAAACCACAAGACGTTAGGAGGACATTTTGCAGTCTCTGGCTGTCAAGTGGCACTATCTCAGTAACTCACCGCACTGTCTTTCATGACCAGCCGCTTGTGTGAAGTCAGCAGTTTCTCCAATGGCAGGATAACTCTTCGCAGGTAGCTGTCATCCCTGTTGTTGTCATACTGCCACTGTGCATCCAGTACATCGTGCATAGTCACCATGTTGTCCTGCAAAGACACAACCCCTCTAAACTCTCCTACCAGCCACCAACTCAAAACGCACACAAGAAAACAGCTGAAGTCCAACAGCAAATAGTGTACTGAAAGGGAGACAAACAGATGTCTGACTCAGAAGCATCAAAAAAGCAACCTAAAAGAAGCAAGAATATCTTCCACCAGCAGTCTGAGGTCAGCTTGAGCTGTGCTACCACAGACTTCAGCCCTACCCATCTCAGATAGCACTTGGATCTAGTGTATAAGGTCTGTCCACATGAAACTTTGAAGTATGACCAAACAAACTAACACCTGGGACATCTAGACCAAGATCAGTGAGTAGAGGTCTATATTAACCAGCTCTTCAATCTGTGACATGGAATAAATACTGGAATCAGCTGTAAGCACCCAACACCCGGAATTCAGAAATGATTGCCAGTGATTACAACTGTGGTAAGTAAGAGCACAGATGGATGGGGAAGCACTTGCATTCTGACACTCCTGCTTTGCAAGTAAATAAATTAGTTCTGGGATCTGGATCAGCAGCAAGACCCAGCTACGACCAAACTGAAGACTGTAGAAGTGTTCACAAAAGACTGCATCTCCCAGGTGCACTTCAGTGAAGCACGTTCCCTGTACCGTGCCCTGACAGCAAGCAGTCACAGACTGCTAAGCAGACAGCTCACACACCTGAACTCACAGCACGTGCATGGTTTGTGGGCCAAGAAACACAGGTGGCATAAAACACCTTGGGGTTTCAGTCACCATGGTGTGCTTCCCAGTCACTCATTGTCCCAAAGCTTAATTACCAGAACAGGGGCAACACCCTGAACTGAGCTCAACACTTTGGTTACAGGCCGTCTATGGAAGAGCCCCCACATTTTCAGGGCTATTCACAAAACTTCCCCCAGCCACCATGCACCTATATACCATCTCCTAACACTGTAAAACACAATTCCAATGAACTCTCGCAATTCTGGCAATTTTAAATTTGCTGGTTATAGTTACAGCTACCACTCTACCTTCTCTCCCAGGATTCCTGAGCGCACTCTGCGGAGCTCTTGCATCTGGCCCCCCACACCAAGCAGCAAACCAAGATGAACACAGAGTGTTCGGATGTATGTGCCCGCTTCACAGCTCACCCAGAAAATACCTGAAATGCAGGACAGAAGAGTATTTAAATATGTATCTAGAAATGAACCACATCAAGAAGCTCCCTCCAAGTGAAGTTCTGTGCCCAACCCTTCACAGAGCCATCAGCCTGGGGTGATAGATGAAGGTCATCTTTGCACTGAGTGCTAATGTTCTCTAATTGACATCATTTGGCTCTTCAACAAAGGATGCAACGGTACAAAGAGCCAGAAGGGATTCGCTTCTCAACAAACCAAAGTAATGCATGAAGCAGTTACTGCTCAATGATGGCAAGGATTTAGGACTTAAGACATCTTCCAAGAACAGGAAGCAGCCCATTTCACAGGAAATTTTATCAACTGTCAGCTTAATAAGAAGGCGGCAGAAAAGCCCTGTTTTACCTAATCTTCTCTCAGGATCATACTCCACCAGCTTGCTCTCATAGATGGTTCTGACTCTCAGTTGTCGTTTGACAGCAGCAATGAGGGGTGGTCGCTGAAACAGCGCACCTGTCAGAGTTTCAATTGCCTGAGGGCAGAAGGAGAAATAACAGCTCACATCTACACCTTAATGTAGCACTTTGGGCTCTCCAGCAACCATGACCACTTCCATCAGTGAGAAACCACAAGGTTCATCATAATTTGGGGATGCCATATTTAATAAAGTCGATCTGAACCAATGACGTGGTCAAAATGCTACCCCGACTGCCAGTGAGTACAGCTAAGCTTTTTCATCAGGTGGCAGTATGTGATCAGACATCATCCCTCATCTCAGTGAGGACGGAGCTCCAAAAGAGGGGCTCCGACCCTGCCAGCACCACTTCACTCCTGCACGCAGCCAGCCACACACCACAGCAGCCCCCAGTAGGACACTGGGAGACTAAAGGGTCTCTGGAGGCTGCACAGCACCCAGACCCTAGAACAGGAATCAGGGTGCTGCAGGAGGGCAGCACCACTGCACTCAGAGAATGGATAAACTTTGTCATCACCTCACACACAGAGTGCACCTGAGCTCCACTCCTACCCTCTGATCTCCCACCAACACTGCACACTTTGCTTGTGAACTGCCAGCATGGCTAAGAGCATGCCGAGACTTACCCTGGCAAGCTGAGCCTCACTTTCAATTGCATTGTGCAGCCGAACAATTCCCACATACTCTTTGCCTGAAAGAATGACAAGAGCAGTCAGGAGTGGCCACTTGCATTTAATATTGACCTCAAGGTCCACACTGCTTCACAGCCACACATCCACAGAGCCCTGACATTATCACAATCCTCTCTCCTAGGAAGTACATAGCGTTTATTATGGAGTTGGTTCCAACAAAATAAGTCTAAGTTACATTTATTTCTTCACCGAGTTTTATTTCACTGGACTGGTAGAGGATGAAACCAGTCTGTCAGAAGTGTTTTCACTGACTAAACAGTACAAGCCCCAGAGATGCAAAAAAACCCCAACCAACCAACCAAACTTGTGACAGCATACGTGCGCCCTCCCTGTCTTGGAGTGAGAAAGACAGACCCTGAGCTCAAGGCACTGAAGGCCAAGGGTAGCCCTTTTAAAGACTGGAAATCTCCATTTATCTCCAAAAGAATGCCGCATCTCCCCAGTCACTTAGACTGTAAATAGTCCCAGGCAATAAACGTACCTGCGCTCTGCTGGGATTTGACAAGTCGTGTTGCCCTCTCAATGCATACGATGAGGCACCCAGTCACCTTAGGATCCAGAGTGCCACTGTGTCCAGTTTTCTCTACTCGAAGGATGCGTCGAATCCATGCAACCACCTCATGGGAAGATGGATTGGAAGGTTTGTCTAGGTTAATAAAGCCAGACCTACAGTGCAAGATGACAGAGTAGGAGCTAAGCATCAGGGCAAACACAGCAAGAGCACAAAAACTTTGACAGTATTTGTAATGCCTGCAAAGATTTCTGTATTTCTACATAGCCAAGTAAGCGACGAGCCTCACAGCTACCCTCAGTAAGCATACAAGCTCAGTAAGCTCCACACACAGCAGGTGATTATTTCGCATTCAAAGAATTCTCTTCTCCCCAGCCAGCTCATCACTACTCTGCACTCAACCATATCAAATGCTACAAAGTCCAAGCAGTCTCAAAGTCTAGCAAGCCAAAAGATTTTCCGTAAGACCCCAGAGACTTCCTCAAGTGTTTGCACGTCTGTCCAGAGACGAGCCACAACCCCAGAACAAAGCAAACTTTACAGGAAGTGACCAGCAGGTCCCATTTAGACATCTACTGGTTAGTAGCAAGGCACCGAGTCAAGCAGAGAGGTCAAAGGGGAATACAGAACAAAAAAATGTTTCGAGAATATTAACTGTGAAAGAAAAATAAACCACTCTGCCCTCATTACACTCACCTAACATAGTCAGAAATCTCTCTCTTCAGGGGATTAGCACCGGAAGAAAGAGGCGTGTAGTGTGCTGTCATCACATTTAACTTGTCAAAGTTCTACAAAATCCAAGCAACAAGTTACAAGTGTTCTTGAGCTTACAGTGGCTTCAGCATTGCTTTGCCCCAGTACATCTCCCAGTCACATGTCTAACTTGTACATTTAAGCAAGAGAGCCTCCTCCAAAATGAAAACTACCCAACGATGAAACAACATTTTACAGAAAGGGAAGTCCTGCGCTGAAAGAGATAGGAAAGCAGCAGAATACCAGCCTTTACAATACAGGATAAATCGAGTGTGCCCCAGAAACTCAGCACAAGCAACTCAGAAGTCTACACAGACCACAGGCCACTGTCAGACCGAAATAAATAGCTGAAGAAATCTGGTGGGGTCTTTACAGGAGCTGGCAAACTTAGAAAGGAGGCATGCAAATGATACTGCTTGCCAAAATTTTTAACGTGATTTCTACACGTGGAAGGCTCGCCTCCACTTTGAGAGTCACGCATGCGGTTTCTTAGCAGCAGGGTTTGGAAGGAAGGAACCGAGCACCACCACGGGCCTGCACCGGGAGGGGCGACGGAGGGGGCGCGGACGGGCCGCGAGGTTGCCTATAGCCCACTCTACCTTCAGCAGCAGGGGCCACTGGGACGTGTCCAGCTGGACAATCCGGGACTCGGGCTTGATGAAGAATTCCTCGGTGTGCTGGATGTCCTGGGGGCGGATGCAGATACCCAGGTTGAGGAACGGCGCTGGGAGGCCCGCGCTCCCGCCCGCTGCCACGCGGTCCCGCTCCCCGCCACGCGGTCCCGCCCCCCGCCCGCTCTCCCTCCGGTGGCGGCAGCGGGGAAGCCCGCTCTGGCACGCTACGAGCCACCGCCAGCCCGATTCCCGGACCCCGCGGCCCGGGCTGGGAACCCCTCGATCCCGCGATCCGGGCCCCGGGCAGCCCCGCGCTCACCGCTATATCCTCATCGGGCAGCGCCCGCTTCTCCTTCTTCCGCCGCTTCTTCACGCTGGAACCTGCGGGAGAGACACGCTGAGCATCCCCGCCGCGGCCCGCCCGGTCCCGCCGCGCCAGCGGGGCAGGCCCAGGAGGACACCCACAGCCCCGAACCCCCTCCCGGGCCGGGCGCGCCCCACGTGGCGCCACAGCAGCCCCGAGCGAACCCCTCCCCGCCGGGGCTCTCCAAGCCCAAGCCCCCCACCCGCCCCCGCGCAGAAGCCCGCCGCGGGGGCACCACCCCGCCGGTACACCCGCTGCGCACCGTCCCCATCCGCCATGGCCGCGCCGCGTGGTGGTGCCGCGCCGCGCAAGGACCGGAAGCGCCGCCCCTTTCCCGACAAGCCCCGCAGCAGCACGTGGCCGCTCCCGTCGGCCCCAGCGCTGCGCGGGCCGGTGCCCTTCACCTTTCGCACGGGCCCCTCTGCCCGGTACAGAGCATCGGGCGCTCCAGCCCGGCGCTCTCCGGGGCTGCCAGCGGTCGCGGGGCCCGAACCGCTCCCCTCACCGTCCCTAGGCCCCGCTACTCCCACGGCCCAGCCCGGGGCCACACCGCTCCTGGGCGCTGCGGGCGGTGGCGTGGGCGCGACCCCTCTGCAGAGCGGGGAACGGCGGCCCCGCCAGCACAAACCGCAGTTACTGCAGCCGCGGTTCGCCCTGGCCTGGCGCCCCGAGGAAGTTTCTCGACGGTGACCAAACCTCACCCGCGTGCAGTTTTTAGTGTTCCGAGTTCAGATAATCCAGGCACTTTAAGCGACATCCCGTCTCTGGGAATTAACACTACACAGCTATCGCTCTAGCCCCGAAACAGCGTCTGACAGTCCCCACTTTGCATGGCCACCATGCGGCATTCTAACAGTGGTTTCACCTGCTTTAATTGAAAAAGGTGGTTGCAAGTACTTTTGAAGCACAGACTTTTATTTTTGCTTCACAGCATGGCATGTCGATGGCCAACTTAGAAAACAACATCAAATGCCTAATTAAACATTACTCATCTATAACTTTATCCAGATAAGAAAAGCTTTGTGGTAATTAACTTCCTCAGTATTGCAGGAATCAATGTTTGCATTGCAGCCAGGAAAACTGCAAGTTTCTAAGCGTGGAACCTGAAAAACATTCGAAAAGGAAACACTGGCAAAGCATTTGAAAACACTGCTGCCTCTGGAACCAAATATTAAAATTGGAGGCACACGCAATACCACTTATACCAGAATTATTGTTTGCTTCTCCCTTCTCTCCCAGGCGTGCAAACAGGACCGATCTCTCTCCTGGAGCCTCAGACTTCTGCCAGGATCTCTGGGGACTGTTTGCTGCAAGCGGGTTTCCTTTACTGTTAGCGGGGTGCACTAAAATTGCTCTTTACGTACACAACATGCACAGCTCTCCGGCGACCACCAGAGTCTCTCTAGCTTCCACAGTAAAGCATCCCCTCCTTGAAACTGCATGTTCACGCCACAGATATTTGGCTAGGCCTGTGGGCAACAGCTGGGTGCACCAAGGGCAGCAGGTTCCTTTCTTTCTTTCCCACCTAACGAACTTGCCTTCTTTGCCTAAAGACGGGAAAAGCTCCCAAGAGGCAGAGGCGCCCCACAGCAGGCCGGAACGCCGGCTGAAGAGAACCGCGCAAGCAGCCCATTCCCAGAACTCATCCTTCTCCACCTCCGCTGTTCATTTCGCTCCTAACCGCCCTCAGCTGGAAGGGATTTGCCATCTTGCAGTCTCACGGTCTCAGTTCCCCAGGTGGCCACTGTCCTACAGAAAACAGTCAGGCCACAGCCACCGGTCCCCGGGCTACCCGGCTCCATTCGCCCGCCCAGAGCAGAATGTGCAGCCTCGCTTGGGCTGCAGCATCTTTTGCTTTCAGGAGAGGAAGAAGAAAAACCCAAAAACCTCATTTTCATGTGCTTGTTTTCTTTTTCCTTTTTTAAAAGAAACTCCAGCAACATTCAGCTCCTAGATGGGCAACCCCTCCAGCACGTGCACCCCAGGCGATCTCCTACTACAGAGTTTTCCTGCCCGCAGGCTGCCGCCGGTTCTGTCAGGAACAGCCCGGGACCACACCGAACCGGACCCTTGGTTCTGGGGTGACATGTGCTTGGTGCGGTGGCTTCGGTCACAAACAGCACGTGGGTGGTTTATGGTGGAACACAAGGAACGAGCGAGTGAGGAGCACGCTTGCTTGTCAAGCGCTACTCGCTCCCGTTACAGAACCGGCATTAGGAATAAACGACGAGGCCACGCGCAGCAAGGCTGAGCCCGGCAAGGCCCTGCAGCGGCGGCGCTCAGAGCCCCTGCCCGGCGGGGCTGAGCATCTCCTGCAGCACCAGGTGCAGCAGGTGGTTCTGCTCGGCGCTGAGCAGCGGCCAGAGCTCGGCCTGCAGCACCTTCAGCGCCTCCGCGTCCTTCTCCTGGCACGCCAGCACGGCCGACTGCAGCAGCAGGAAGAGCTCGGCCGGCAGGTAGCTCGCTGCCGGCGGCAGCCCACCACCTGCCCCGCCGCCGCCAGGCCCCGGCGCCGCGCCGCCCTCCGCCGCCTCCCAGCAGTACTGCTCCAGCGTCCGGGCGTGCTCGGGCAGCAGCTTGGCGGGCGGCGGCTGCAGCAGCAGCAGCAGCAGCACCCGCGACACCTCGCAGCGCGCCAGCACGTCCAGGAAGGCGCCGCCGGGCGCGGCCCCGCCGCCGCCGCCGCCTGGGCCCAGCCCGGCCCCGGCCAGCGCCTGCGCCCGCGTCAGCGCCGCCAGCGCGCCGGCGTAGTCGCGGCCCAGCAGCAGGCAGGAGGCGCGCTCGGCCAGGCAGCGCAGGGCCTCCAGCGGCAGCCGCGCCGCCGCCAGCAGCTCGGCCGCCCGCTGCAGGGGCGCGGCGGCGCGGGCGGGCCGGCCCGTATCGCGCAGCGCCGCCGCCAGCTCCAGGCACAGCCCGGCCGCCAGCGCCGGCTGCCCCCTCCAGGTGCAGGCGGGCGGCGAAGGCGCCGCAGCTCTGCGCCGCCGCCACGTGCTCGCCGAAGCCGCCGCGCAGCCCCAGGCGCTGCCGCAGGTCCCGCTCCTGGCGCAGGAAGAGCCGCGCCGCCTCGGCCAGGGCGGCCTCGGCGGGGCCGTGGAAGAGGCTCTGGGCGCAGCGCGCCACGGCCAGCTGGCACCAGCCGCGTAGGGCAGCTCTCCTGGGCGCGCAGCTCCCGCGCCAGCGCCGCGAACTGCTCCGCCGCCTCCGCCACGTTCGGCTTCCGCAGGAACCGCCGCCGCAGCTTGGCCGACACCAGCCGGTACCGCGACAGGAAGTCCCCGTCCCCGCCGAGGCCCGGCCCGGAGCCGCCGGGGCCCGAGCCGCCCGCCGCCGCCAGCATCGCGCGCCGCTCGGCCCTGACGCGCCGCGCCCCGCCCCGGCCCGCCCCTCGTGCCGCCGGCCAACCGGCGCCCGGCCCGGGGCCACGCGGGCGGGGGGGGCCGCGGGCGGGGCCAGGGCTGCCCGGCCTCCGGGGCACCGCCGGGGACGGGCCCGCCTCACTGACCCCGGCACAGGCACCGCTCACGGGGTGTCCCCGTCTCCCGGGGGTCGGTGGCGAGTAGCGGAGCCGCCCTCACCAGTAAGGGAAGGCGCTGCGGGGACTCCTGGCCGCGACACCGAGCGTCAGCCCCTCTGCCCCGTGCCGTGTCCACCGGGCTGCCTCCTACCGGCGCCGGGGATCCCGTCTCCTCTCACCCGCCTCCACTGCCCCTCCCCTTCACCCCAAAAGGGACCCCCCCGCTGCTGCTGTGTGTGCTGCGCGGGCCCTCGGCCGCGGGCGGCACGAGAGCGGGCGGGCGCTGGCCGCTACGCCCCGTACAGGCCGAAGGGTGCCGCGGGGGCTGCGCTAGCGTGGGCGGGGGCGTCGACCTGGCTTCCCGCCCGCTGTATGGACAGCGTACGTGTCCCCGAAAGAGGCAGCTGTGCCGGTCATGAGGCGGGCCCGTCCCCGCGGTGCCCCCGGAGGGCCGGGCAGCCTGCCCCGCCGCGGCCCCCCCGCCCGCGTGGCCCCGGGCCGGGCGCCGGTTGGCCGGCGCACGAGGGCGGGCCGGGGCGGGGCGCGGCGCGTCAGGGCCGAGCGGCGCGCGATGCTGGCGGCGGCGGGCGGCTCGGGCCCCGGCGGCTCCGGGCCGGCCTCGGCGGGGACCGGGACTTCTGTCGCGGGTACCGGCTGGTGTCGGCCAAGCTGCGGCGGCGGTTCCTGCGGAAGCCGACGTGGCGGAGCGGCGAGGCAGTTCGCGGCGCTGGCGCGGGAGCTGCCGCACCAGGAGAGCCTGCCCTACGCGGCCTGGTGCCAGCTGGCCGTGGCGCGCTGCGCCCAGAGCCTCTTCCACGGCCCCGCCGAGGCGGCCGCCCTGGCCGAGGCGGCGCGGCTCTTCCTGCGCCAGGAGCGGGACCTGCGGCAGCGCCTGGGGCTGCGCGGCGGCTTCGGCGAGCACGTGGCGGCGGCGCAGAGCTGCGGCGCCTTCGCCGCCCGCCTGCACCTGGAGCGGGGGCAGCCGGCGCTGGCGGCCGGGCTGTGCCTGGAGCTGGCGGCGGCGCTGCGCGATACGGGCCGGCCCGCCCGCGCCGCCGCGCCCCTGCAGCGGGCGGCCGAGCTGCTGGCGGCGGCGCGGCTGCCGCTGGAGGCCCTGCGCTGCCTGGCCGAGCGCGCCTCCTGCCTGCTGCTGGGCCGCGACTACGCCGGCGCGCTGGCGGCGCTGACGCGGGCGCAGGCGCTGGCCGGGGCCGGGCTGGGCCCAGGCGGCGGCGGCGGCGGGGCCGCGCCCGGCGGCGCCTTCCTGGACGTGCTGGCGCGCTGCGAGGTGTCGCGGGTGCTGCTGCTGCTGCTGCTGCTGCAGCCGCCGCCCGCCAAGCTGCTGCCCGAGCACGCCCGGACGCTGGAGCAGTACTGCTGGGAGGCGGCGGAGGGCGGCGCGGCGCCGGGGCCTGGCGGCGGCGGGGCAGGTGGTGGGCTGCCGCCGGCAGCGAGCTACCTGCCGGCCGAGCTCTTCCTGCTGCTGCAGTCGGCCGTGCTGGCGTGCCAGGAGAAGGACGCGGAGGCGCTGAAGGTGCTGCAGGCCGAGCTCTGGCCGCTGCTCAGCGCCGAGCAGAACCACCTGCTGCACCTGGTGCTGCAGGAGATGCTCAGCCCCGCCGGGCAGGGGCTCTGAGCGCCGCCGCTGCAGGGCCTTGCCGGGCTCAGCCTTGCTGCGCGTGGCCTCGTCGTTTATTCCTAATGCCGGTTCTGTAACGGGAGCGAGTAGCGCTTGACAAGCAAGCGTGCTCCTCACTCGCTCGTTCCTTGTGTTCCACCATAAACCACCCACGTGCTGTTTGTGACCGAAGCCACCGCACCAAGCACATGTCACCCCAGAACCAAGGGTCCGGTTCGGTGTGGTCCCGGGCTGTTCCTGACAGAACCGGCGGCAGCCTGCGGGCAGGAAAACTCTGTAGTAGGAGATCGCCTGGGGTGCACGTGCTGGAGGGGTTGCCCATCTAGGAGCTGAATGTTGCTGGAGTTTCTTTTAAAAAAGGAAAAAGAAAACAAGCACATGAAAATGAGGTTTTTGGGTTTTTCTTCTTCCTCTCCTGAAAGCAAAAGATGCTGCAGCCCAAGCGAGGCTGCACATTCTGCTCTGGGCGGGCGAATGGAGCCGGGTAGCCCGGGGACCGGTGGCTGTGGCCTGACTGTTTTCTGTAGGACAGTGGCCACCTGGGGAACTGAGACCGTGAGACTGCAAGATGGCAAATCCCTTCCAGCTGAGGGCGGTTAGGAGCGAAATGAACAGCGGAGGTGGAGAAGGATGAGTTCTGGGAATGGGCTGCTTGCGCGGTTCTCTTCAGCCGGCGTTCCGGCCTGCTGTGGGGCGCCTCTGCCTCTTGGGAGCTTTTCCCGTCTTTAGGCAAAGAAGGCAAGTTCGTTAGGTGGGAAAGAAAGAAAGGAACCTGCTGCCCTTGGTGCACCCAGCCATCGCTGGAGCACATGGCGGCGCTCGGCACCGCGCAGAGGCACCCGGGGCACCCCAGCCGTGAGCGCTGCGCGGGCGGCGGAATCGCTTCCCCCGGACCCCCCCCGCGAGGCCCGGGAAGGAGGTGGGCGGGGCGGGCCGCTCCTCACGCGAGACCGGGGCCGCGCAGGGCCTGCAGGCCCGTTCGCCGGCGGCCGCGGTGGGACGTCCCCGCGTGGTTGGCCGTTCCCTCCGCAGACCGGAGCGAAGCAGAAAGGCTCCCGCCGGGGCGCGCCGGCCGCGGGTGTTTTTAAGCGGAGTGGGTTTGTTCCCGGAGCGGGGCCGGCCGCCGGCTGCCCGCCTCCGTGTGTGCGGCTGCTGCCGGCCGGGGGGGGGGCGGCGGGCTCGCCGTGCTGCTGCCACCATGTCCCTGTCCTGCGCCTTGAGGCTGCTGCGCTGGCACCTCCACCCTTGGAGCGGTCTCCTGAGCTGCCGGCACTGCAGCCTGCTGACTGAGAAGAGGACAGCAGCCGAGTGGAAGGAGAAGAAAAAGTCCAGGGACGGCTGCAGCCTGCCAGCCTCCTCCTGGGAGCAGAGGTACGGCTCCTGCAAAGCACCGAGCGACTGAAGCAATTAAGAGCAGGGGGTTGGGGCATTCATTGGCCTCCACCTCGCTCTCCCCGGAAGGGATAGAAGAGCCAGGGCTCAGCTGGCTTCCGTGGTGCTTGGCCTGGGGATAGGAATAATGGAAAAGTCAAACGAAAAAGTCTGAGAAGAAAGGATCAGGAGCAGAGCAGCTGCCGTACTAGCAAGCGTAAAGATAGAGTTCTGTGCCTGAAAGTAGTTGGCACTGGCTGCTTTGGAAGCAGCTCCAAAAATCCCAGTAGGCAATAACTGCAGCTTATCCAGCTGTGGGATGAGGTTCTCCATGGGCTCAGTGAGTCAGTAGTTGATGGGATAGTTACGAGGACTTGAGTCGCATCTACCTCACCCCTTACTTTGTCTTATCTTTTTTTTTTTTAATCGGCTTTTATGTGTTTTGGTCTTGCTTGCCCTGCCTCAGATATAAGTAATGGCAAGTTCGAAGGTTTATCTCTAAACTGCTGCTGGGTGGGTGGCTGGGTCAGTGAGAGTGGGCAGCCTGCAATTCCCTGCCTGCTACACACAAACTGTGCATTTCACTGTCATGAATTTAATCCCGTAAAGCATTAGCAAAAAAGATGTGGCTGGAAATGTGAGCAGGTAGATGATGCGGGATGGATGCACTGAATGATGAGAGAAGCATCTTGCTTTTTTAGGGGAAAACTCCAGGACAATGGGACTTGGGCTGTCCTTGGAGCAGCAAGGGGTGGCCTAAGCGCCTGATTCAGTGGGAGAAAGCAACAGAGCCCATCTGAAGCTACAACATGATCTCTGTTTTTTCCTGTTCTCTGCCTGCACTTTGGGTTTTTTTTCCTTCCCTGATCCCTTTAACAGAAAAAGGGAGTTCGCATGTTCACAGCCAGCTCTGGTGAAAAGTCCTGCCCATGAAGCAGCTGGTGGAGGTATTATGCCATAAGTATCAGGAGGCAAGTAGCTCTGGGCAGGACCATGATGTTGTGCTTTCCAGGTTAGCAAATGTGGTGACTCCGCTATGGAGACTTCCCTATCAAGAGCAGCTGCAGGTAAGATGTGCTTACATGGACTTTTCTGTGTCATGTTGCCCCAACAGTCCCTCCTATCCTCCTTGAGCAACAGCTTCTAGCATCTTAGTTGCTTAATGCTGTAAACAATTCAGACCCAATTTACTGCTGCTTTAATTCTTCAGTCATTGTGAAGGATAGAACTGGGAGGTTCCCCGTGGGTGGTGTGTGTGATCACTAACGGCACAGAGGATGGGTGCTCACACAGCGATCTTGTCCAGTGTGGACCAGCTGGTTCACTGGGGCTTCAGGTTTGACCAGGTGCTCCAGACCAGTGCTTGAGGACCATGAACATAGGATTTCTCTCTCTCCCCATTGTATCAGCTGCGGTGATGAGAAAGGCAGAGTTCCTCTGGGGCTATATCCCACTTGCAGTATTCCCTCCTGGCCTTCCTAGAGGTGGGTGATGAAGACCTGCCCACTATCATATGATCCTCTGAGAGTGTTTCTGGCTTAGGACTCCTCTGCAGGTGAAGTATGAAAGCCAGAGGAAGATTTTGCAGACACTGGCGTCTCGTCTTGAGGAGCTGGGCATAGATGTGCAGAAACCTGGTGGACTCTGCTGTCCTCTCCAGCCTATAGTCCCTTCAGTGAGTATCTCATGGGAATGTCGTCCCCTTTGAGACACCAACAGCCTCTCACTCAACTCCTCAAGAGTCTCATGGTGGGGATTATTTAGTTGCAGAGAATGTGTCTGTGGCAGTCCTTGCTAGCTTCTGCTTTGCAGCCTGTAAATGCCAGAGAGTGAAACAAAGCCCAGTGATTAGGAATCCTTTTTTGTTCCCAAGCCTTCCCTGATAAACCTGTCACCATTCTGTCAGAAAGCCATTTCTTCCCAAGGGGAAGTACTGAGGGTCTCATGCACAAGTTCCGTTTCTGCATTTTGTACATTGTACATTTGTACAACATGTGTATCTTCCCATGTTGCCAACAGAACAACCAGACTGGGTTTTGCCTTTCTTCCATTATTTCTTCTGTTCATCCAAAGTTTTAATTTTCCTTCTTTTCTCCCTCAGCCCGTCATTAACGGCTACCGAAACAAATCTACTTTCTCTGTGAACCGAGGACCAGATGGGAACCCCAAAACCGTGGGGTTGTATGTGGGAACTGGCAGAGGTCAGTGCAGGACAAGGAGCTGGATAGAAAACTGCTGGCATGGGCTGGGTTGGGGCAAGGCTCTGTTCTGGCAGCCTCTGCTCTAGTTAGAAGCCTGAATCCTGGGAGATGCCAACAGAAACATCACCAACCCTGGGACAGCAATTTTAAAATCTTAGTTCATCAGCTTCTTAAGAAACACCAGCTTCTAATTTGCTGAATACAGCAGTAAGGATGACAGCTGTGGTAGCAGCCCTTCTGGGATTTAGCTTTGTTAATCTTAGTTATGCTGTACCGGTGTTTTTTGGCATGCTCCAGGAGCCTGTGCTGAGCAGGGAGAGCATGGTAGGGGGTGTGTGTCCATAGGCAGCAGAGCAAGGTTGGAGCATTTGGGATGTGAGGCAGTTTAGTTTTGTGCAACAAAGATGTGAGCATGTGCTCCTTGCAAGCTGCGAGTGGTGAACTTGTTGACACCATCAACACTAGCTTTTGCTTGTCCACATCCATAGCAAGAGGCGCTGGGGTGGTTGCTGTGTACTTTTCTCATTGAAAAAAATAATTCCATGGATGCATTTTACCTCTGACAGCAGAAGTTTAGCATTCAAACTGAAGCGTGGGAGTGCTGTATTCCAGGCAACCTAAACTGCTTTGCTGCTATAAGCCCATACCATTATTCTCTAGTTAGAAAAACAGCTTGCTCTGCTTCCTTAGTTTAAGAACAGTGCAGTGGCTCCTTTGGGAATTGCTAGAGCATATTTAAAAAGCTCCCAGAGCTCAAACATCTTCATGAAAGTTAGCGACAGTAATTACTGACAAAAGGAATTCTGGCAGGTCCTGCAGACTGTGGGTACCCAGAACATCACAGGTCTTAGTGGGGCACTTAGATACCATTTTTTTTCTTTCATTCGTTTCTTTTTTCTTTTTTTTTTTTTTTTTGGTACAGTGTGAGAATTCAGGGGGAAGGCCCCTTCGCAGTTTATCATGTCAGATGCTACAGTGGTTTATGTGCTTTGAAACAAAACAATTAAATACCTGTTTGTCTCTCTCCAGCAAGAAATATTGTCTGTGTGAGAGCCAACCACATGGAGAACATACCTGCAAAACACAAACAAGTAGCCCAGGTAAATAAGTCCTGTCTGTACCTGAACTGTGGGATAAAAGGACTGCCATAACTCTTATTTGGGAGAACATTGTCATTTTAGTTACGCTGTGTTTTCAAGTCCATTTTCATGTTCTGAAAAGTTTCAGGCCTGACTCTGGTTGATGGATAAATATTTTTTTTAAATTTGCATGTTAATGTTGCAGCATCTAAACTGTCCCAAAAACCAAAGTTAATCAAGTGACAATGAATTCCTGCCAATCAATTAAAATACATAAGAATCAGAAATTGAAATTATTAAAATGTCTTGTATTCAAAGAACTTGGAAAGAGCCTTCACTCAGTGTATTGAAATCAAATCAAAAAATCAGACGATACTGATGGGAGGGCCACCCACTTGGGGTGCACAGAGTTACACTAAGACCAGGGCAGTTGTCTTCACTGTACTACAAGTGCTGTTTCCCCTCTGCTCAGTACTATGAGGAGTTCATCCGTTGCTCCCCCCTGGACCCTTGCATCCTCTTCCACAAAGGCGGACACTGGCGGGAGCTCGTGGTACGCACCACCAGCCGTGGCCACACCATGGCTATCATCACCTTCCACCCCCAGGAGCTGGGCCAGGTGAGCATGCGGGGGACAGGGCCCCTAGCAAGAGGCGTATCAGGTATCTGGCTGACCTGAGATCGCTGGGTATATTGCTGGGGAGAGGCATCTAACCAGATTATCCAAACAGCCAGGTTTTCCTTTCTCTCTCTTGACAGGAGGCACTGGCTACTCAGAAAGCACTGCTTAAGGAGTTCTTCACGTGTGGACCTGGAAGAGCCTGTGCCTTGACTTCACTTTATTTCCAAGAGAGGTATACGTCTTGACACTGGGAAACAGTGGAAGCAAAGCCACCTCTTTTTTTTTTCTTTCCCCTCTCTGATCAAATTCAAATCTACCAGTTCAGGGAGTGCTTGCAGAGAGTGACAGATATTTGGATACCTATTGCAGACGTGGTTTTAAGATGGCCACATCTTTTGTTTTTCCAGACTTTAAATACTTGAATACACTTATGGCTTTACCTCATGGGAGTTATGAGCCTGGGAAACTAAAGGAAAAAATCCCTACAGTGACTTCCCCAAGGCAGTAAATCACATTAGCAGCAAAACTGGGGAATAGCCCTAGGACTGCTGTCTTCTGTGAAGTCATTTTGATCCTTTTAATGAATTCTAGGCTGTGCAAGTTACAGATCCTTTACAAAGAATCAAAATTCTTTGATCCTGTTGAAAGGCTCAAATGAAATAAATGTTGGTGGGGGGGAGAACCATCCTCTCTTGCACGTGAACACCCCAGGAATGGAAATCAGCTGCCTCCTAACAGCTGGTTTTTGTGTGTTCTGCTAGCACCATGACACGCTGCTCCCATGAGCAGTCCCCCTTCCAGCTCCTTCATGGAGAACCGCACATCTTTGAAGAAGTGCTTGGCCTGAAGTTTCGCATCTCTCCAGATGCCTTTTTCCAAGTAAACACAGGTGGAGCAGAAGTTCTGTACCAGGTGGTTGGGGAGCTGAGTCAGGCCAGTGGGGACACCATCCTCCTCGACATCTGCTGTGGAACGGGTGAGCAGTGGCTGTATGAACCTGGCTCCCAGGGTTGGTGCTTTGCATGCCAGAAATGATTCCCACTATCTAAAGGCTTTTTTCTTTGGCATGAATCTATGGAGTATTTTTATTTCCCTCGTTTCCAGGCACAATTGGTCTCTCTCTGGCTCACCAAGTGTCCAAGGTTATTGGTGTTGAGGTGGTGGAGAAGGCAATAGAGGACGCCAGGTGGAATGCAGCATTCAATGGTGAGTTCAGACTCACCATGGCAGAAAGTTTCAAACTAACTGCTGAAAAATTGGAAGCAGAAGTGAGTGGAAGGATCACAACAAGTTACCTCCATGCAGCAAAGGGTGGTACTTCATGTTATACCTAACATCTGGTGAGACTGACTGCTCAATTCACGTGGTTGCTTTTTGCTTCACAGGAATTTCAAACTGTGAGTTTCACAGTGGAAAGGCTGAGGCCGTGTTACCACAACTCCTGTCATCGTGGGAGGATGCCCGACCCCTTGTTGCTGTGGTGAACCCATCTCGGGCTGGGCTCCGTGAGAGAATATGCTATTTATTTTCATCTTGAAACAGAATTTTGAAAAAGTTCTGTGAGACCTGTTATGCTGGTTCCAAACCTTTGCTTGCTTAGTCTCTAGTTTCTTACCTTGTTGCTTACAGCAGCTAAAATCTATTAGAGTCTGCAGTTTTCAGTGCCTTTATCATGCTTTCTCTTTAAAGCAGATAGGTCTAATCTCTTTTCCATCTTCCATAACTCACAGAATCATTTAGGAGAGGAGGAGTCTCTGAAGGTCTGTGGTGCAATCTCCCAAATAAAGCAAGGCCAACTTCAGAGTTCTGTAGGGTTGCACAGGGCTGTAAAGCCCAGTTGAGGCTTGAATGTGTCCAAGGGTGGATACCCTCTGCTGAAAATGTTATCCCCAATATATTTAATGAGAATTTCCCCTTGCTGCAGTGCCTCTGTTGACTCATCCTCTTCTGGTGCCCCTCTGAGAAGACTCTGGGTCCATCTTCTCTGTAATCCCCCATGAGGCCCCTGAAGACAGCAAATGGATCCCTGCTCACCTTCTCCTCCCTAGGCTGAATAACCCCATCCCTCACACTCTCCTCATGTATGCCATGCCCCAGCCCTCTAACTGTCTTAGTGATCTCACTGGACTTGCTCCAGTGTGTACTGGGAAGTCTCAAGCTGATCCTGGTGCCTTGATGCAGTCTTATAAGTGTGTGGAAGGTTTTACATGCCTCTGCTTGCCTAAGTAATAATTTTTCCTCTCATCCTTCATCCCCCTGGGAAGCAGAGGGATTTCTCCCACTGCTCTATCCTGCCAAATCAGCAGAGCTGTTAGCAGCATGGGTCGCATCTCTGGCCTTCTAAGAGCCTGCATCTGAGACAGAACATGGAAAAATATATTTCCGCCCCCCCCCCCCCCCCCCCCCCCCCCCCGCCCTGTATTTTTGACAGTCCAGTGCAGTTCGGTGATGCTTGCTGTGCAATTGTGTTCTGGAGAGCTCACAGTGGTGGTGGGTCACTGGGAAAGCACTGTATCTTTTTTTTGCAGATTACAGGGTTGTGCAAGCCATCCGAAACTGCAAGTCCATCCGAAGGCTACTCTACATCTCCTGCAAGCCAGAGGGTGATGCCATGAGGAACTTTCTTGAGTGAGCACTCTCCTTTCTTCCTTTCTAGTGACAGACCCTGTTATGTCCAGACAAGGATATAAATATCTGACTTTGGCTTAGGAAGGTTTTTGTTACAACTGAATTTCACTGGATGAGTCCTTCAGGTGTGATCTAGGACTAGTCAGTGCATGGTGAGAAGTGGTTTATGCTTCTGCATTCACTTTGGGTTTATCTGCAAGCTGCACTCGCTGCTTTAAGGTAGTGGGTATTCTTTGGGGTTTATGTTCCAGCAGGATGCTTTAGTACATCAGTAAGGAATAGAAAATAACACAAATGTGCTATAATGGCTTTGTGCATCCTTCCCCAACAAAACAGCCCATTGGTTGTGGGATACAGAGTCCACTGGGTTAACTGCAGGAAGGTTGGCCCCTAGCCAGTGAAGTGAAGGGGATTAGTCATTGGTTTAGTCTTTATCTGGGGCAGGCCCACTTGCAGGTGATAAGTCTGTCTGCAGGTAACCAATGAAGGCAGCACAAAACAGGATTGATTTTCTAAGTCCTAAGATGTCTTTCAGCGGGGATGGCTTGTGAGAAAGGGAGCCTTAAACCTGCCACTGGCTCTTCAGCTTTTCCGTGAGGTTTTCAGTGCTGGTTTGGGATTCAGTATTGATGGTTCCAGACCTCAGCCTGTGTCTGCTGCAGACTCTGAGAGATGTTAGCGAAACACACAGTACCTCTTTAGTGCATCCTCTGTGCTGTTGTGCTGCCAATAACGGTGGGAAGGCTTCTGCTACTGGTCTAAAGGATGCTCTCTTTGCTTTCCACAGGCTGTGCTGCCCACCTGACCCAGGGAAGAAGCTGGCAGGAGAGCCATTTGCCCCCACGTTGGCTGTACCTTTTGACATGTTTCCTCATACTGTTCATTGTGAGCTGGTGCTGCTGTTCACCCGCTGACAAGGAGACATGTATGCCAGCTCTGAGAGCTTGGGAAGCGACCTCCTACTGTCCCGAACACTGGAGTTGAAGTAGTTAGGATTTTAACTTACTATCTTGAAAGCTGTATAAAAATAAGTAATTTTGCTTTTGCTCTTAATTTGGGTGTCCTAACTACTGTTCTGTATAGAAACACCTGGATTTCTGGGGTGAAAAGGTTCTTTGTAGCATTTCAGCACCCTTTCCCTCCCCTGCAAAACTTCTTGGTCTGTTGGTTAAAGCAGCCTGGAAAATACCCTCTCCCTGGTATTGTGGGTTTTCACAATCAACATGTGAATATGAAGTACTAAAATCCACTGTGTTTTCTAATACTGCTGTGCCATTAATTGTCTGGTTGCTTCAAGGATGTTTCAGGTGTTTTTCAAGTTCAGAGTGAACTTGATATCAAGAAACCATAGGAAGTAGAAATCCTCATGGTTCGCTGGCAAAACGTTGACTTTTGGGGTCAGGGGAGTACTTCATGTCTAAACTTCCAAAACTAATATTGAATCACTATCAGTCACATGGATAAATTGGAGGCAATTAGAAAGATTTTTCTATAAAACAAAATTAAGAGAAAACAGATCTCGGTGTCTTTCCTTCCACACCTGCCTCCCCCTTCTCAACTAATGCTTGGTGATACCTAAACACGAAGTGCCCTGTGAAAATGACAGCAGCTGCAAGTTATTTCCTTATCAGGTTGCTCTGCAATAGAAAATTCAAAAATTTGTTATGTTTTGTGTCTGTCCTGCCATGCTCACTGACTGGGAAGCTGTGACCCTCAATGTTATGTGAAGTTTTCTCCAGCTCTTCAAAAGGTAGAGCTGCTGCAACTTGGAGGCAGGCATGAGTGAGCAGAGTTCCCTTGTGTTTTGTGAACTCCACATTGTTTTGAGGGGTCCTTTTATTTTTTATGTTGTATTGAAGTCACATTTTGGTTTATCTTGGTTGTCTAGGGCAGACCAGTAGCAAAACACATTTCTACAGTCAGGCTGTTAAATTTTACTCTTTCCGCCGAAACAGGAGTTCCCTGTCTGATTTGGGTGAACCGAGGCTGATAAACTCCCAAGGAAACAGAGAGCTGCCTGTATTTTTCAGACTTTTAACTCCAGTCCTAAGGAACCCTGAGCCTGGAATAATAACAACCACCAGCTCTCAAGCTGTGGGGGCTTAAAATATGTGGGTTTAGGACTTGAGACTTACTGCACCAGAAAGGGAGGTGATGGAGGGATTCCTGACAGGTACAGGATGTGTCACTCTTGTACCACCCCACAAGTGTAAGATTTTTGCACACTGTTAACAGCCTCATGTTTTCAGATTATAGTGAGGGATGCAGTTTTCTAGCAGTTCTGTTTTGTATAATTATACCTGGACTGCTCACTATGAGATCTGAATGGATTTCTGCTTAGCCTGGCTACACTTTTGTCAAAAGGAAATTTTTTGCAAATTGGAGGGGGAGAGAGAATAACTTTAAATCGTAAAGTAACAGAGGATCAGGAAACCTGCCTCTGTACAAGAGACCTCTGACCACTTTTCCACCCTAGCAGGTTACTCCTGTGCACTCTGCTAACATGTCCTCGTTTTCTCACTAGTGAGCAACTGCGCTATGCGTTTAGCTGCTATCCTGCATCCCTAGGACTGGCTCAGTTTTTGCTTTCTGTGGGTAATTTGTGGGATGTGCAAGAAAACAGAGGATGACTTAATGGTAGGAGCGGTGGGAAGGCCATCACTCGGCAGGTGCTGGAGCTGCCTGGCTATGGCTGCAGGGCATTAGGACCCGGAGGTTGCTGAGTGGAGGAGGCTGAATCCCCCTCCTGCTGTCATCCTCGCTGCCTCTGCAGCTTTATTCCTCATCTCCTTCAATGGTGACTGACTACCTCCTGCCCGGGCTGGCAGCCAGAGCGAGAAGGCCTCACTAGGAGCGGTTCCCAGGACCGGTTCCTGGCGGCTCCATGGCATCTCCCAGGACTATCACCATTGTCGCCCTCTCGGTGGCCCTGGGGCTCTTCTTTGTTTTTATGGGGACCATCAAACTGACCCCTCGGCTCAGCAGAGATGCCTACAATGAGATGGTGAGTACGGCAGTGGCAGCACGAAAGGAGACGTATTAGGGCTCTCTCCCCTCAACCTTGCGGCAGACGCAGTGTTTGCAGTGGGATACATGGAGGGTAACTGCGCTGGAGCCCTGAGCAACGGGGCGGGTGAGGGAAGCAGCTTATCTGTTTCTTTATTTGATGGACACGGAGAGAAACAAATAATACGCAGTGCCAAGGATATCCTGGCAGCCCTTGCCTGGGCTCTGTCTGAGCCCATCCTTGTGGATAAGGACGGGGGAGGGGAGGAGGACAACAGGGTAGCACAGCACCGATGCCTGCGAAAGATGGGGATGTCTGAAAAGCAAGGTCCGAAGAACTGCCAGACACGTAGTAGGCAGGTACAGCTGATCCCTGGTGGAATACATACCCCCTGGACTGGGAGTAGGAAAACCAGGTGCCTGCTTTAGCAGCCAGGTGATCATCCTCAAAATTCCATGCTTTAAAGCAAAGATAGTGACACTGACTGTCCCTACCTCACCAGATTTGTGCAGGGATTATTTCATGACCATGAAATGCTTTGAAATTCTTAGCTGGCAGCAGATGATATTATTGCCACTTTATTACTCTCTTTACCCTGGGAAATAAGCCTCTCCTCTTGCCTAATGGGAGAGAGGTGAGGAGAGGAAGGAGAAGCCACTGTGTGCGTTTCTCAGCTGGTGAGCTGGTGTGTGTTCTTCTCTGCCCAGGGCCAACTCTGCTGCAGTTCTGCCAGCTGCAAGCTGCAGGCAGGAGAGGGACTGGCTGCCACGTTTTCCTTCCTTGTCTATGTTTGTTTATTCTCCTGCCGCACTCCCCACCCCCCCCTTATATTTATTGCAGTGGCTGAAAAGCATTGGTATTTTTGTGCCCCTAAAAAATAGTGCTGGAAGTTTCCAGCACATTCTGTTCTCTTCCTTTGCTCCACCTGCCCAGCTGCTCTTCCTTAGCTCTCAAATAACATCTGAATCGCAGCGCCTTTTCTGCAGCCCAGCACAGGGATTTCACAGAGAAGAATCACCAAGGAGTAACTCAAGAGCAAAAGACTGAGATAAAATGCCCAGAAAACAAAGTTCTTAAGGTTCTGCTACATAAGGGACAGAAAAAAAGCACTGAGACCTTAGAGGCATTGCAAAATCCTTGCTCTGTAAAATATTTTGCTTCTCTATCCCTTTTTGTTTTACCAAGAGCCAGGCCTACAGGTAGGAGTGATCTCCGTTTTCACAAAGGGAAAGCAGAGGCACTCGGGTATTACACAGCACCATAATTCTTAATAGTCTACATTGTAACATGTTCATGGCTCGTTAGGCTTTCATGCTTTTGTTGTGCTGCTGGCAGGGTGGTCTGTCATGTAATGGAGACAGTGAAAACCTGATCTTGCCAATCAATAAGCATGGCTTCTTGACCCCAGCAAATAGAGAACCTCTGTCACCTACCTGCAACACCAAACTTGCAGTTTTTCATTCAGCAAAAAACAGAGACACAGTTTGTCTATTACTTAAAATACCAGAGTACTCTAGGACAGGCTGATAGTGTATTTCTTTAAAAAGCTGTGTTTTTCACAACTGTTTAAAAATACTCTGCTCTAAGGAAAGGTTTTATTCACCAATGATTTAAAATGCATCTTTACAATGTGTACTCTTAGAGTAACTGTGTCGTGAGATCTTTAGTTATTTAATAGCAAAAATTACAATGCTGTATATTTTTTAACCACATGTAAAGTGTCAGCTCCTCTTAGAAGGAAGCAGCAAAATTTGCAGAGAACTGGGGTGTTCTGTGTGCCTGTAGTGCAGGTTTCCAAAATCACATGGAAGTAAATCTACAATCTGATCAGCACCTGCGAGAGCTGAACAACACTGTACCTGAGATTTGGCTTCCATTTCCCTTTCCCTGATTAGAAAGCAGTGAACACAATAGCAAGAATATCTGCACGGATATCTCAAGTGTAAGTGGGAATAATTTCGGTGTCTCCAATAACTAGGAGTTTTATTAAAATATAAAGGAAAGGAAATAGTTGTTTGAAAAAGATAAAACAAGCAAAAACAATAAGCCCATGAGCACTTGATATTCAAATGCAAGAACTTGAACGTGTGTAAGGAGAGGTGGTTTCTTCCCTGAAACGAGGCAGCCGTGTAAGGAGGCTCAGTCTTGCAACTTACAATGCTTCTAAATCCAGCGTAAACCAGACAGCAAAGGATGTCAAATGTCAGCTTGCTTTCATGTGAGGAAAGAAAGGATCATAAGGTATTTAAGCACAGGATAGGGCTGGTGAATCTTAGTTTTGACATCTAGTACCATGCTAAGGCTGTACTGCCCGTAATGCTAGGATACTGTAAGTTGCTTTGAGGTAGAAAGAGGCTTCTGTTTTTACTTGCTGTGCCTTGGCTCTGCAGGGACTAGGTGTGTTACTTAATTATAAAGGATGAGCTACTCTTTAAGAGAGGTACCTTTTTTTTAACAACATGGTTCTGCATTGCTAATTCTAGCAATCCTAACTTCAGATTTCAGGAGAAGGTACACCTGGCCTGGTCCTAGCTCCAAAGGTGCGTGCTAGGTTGCAGAACTGTTTTCCAGTGAGTAGCCAACAGCTCATAAAGGGGGAATTGCACGCTGATGGTGTTAATATCCCTCCAGTGGAAGCTTTAGGGATACAGATTGAATATTGTGCCAGAGGGGTCTGTGATGATTGAGTCATCTTTAGGTCATATTGCACATCAATCTATTTCAATGGAATTCACCTTTGCCTTTACTTTCTCACATTATGATCTTCTACACTATTACTGCTTGATTTCAGAAACGAGCGTACAAAAGCTACGTGCGGGCCCTTCCCATGCTAAAGAAGATGGGAGTCAGCTCCATCCTTCTCCGCAAGAGCATTGGTGCCCTAGAAGTGGCGTGTGGCATTGTCATGACACTGGTGCCTGGTCGCCCCAAAGACGTGGCCAACTTTCTCCTCCTCCTCCTTGTGCTGGCTGTGCTCTTTTTCCACCAGCTAGTGGGGGATCCACTCAAGCGTTATGCCCATGCCCTAGTCTTTGGGATCCTGCTTACCTGTCGTCTGCTGATTGCCCGCCAGCCTGAGGAGCAGCCGCCAGAAAAGAGGATCCTGTCAGTGAATGGGGATGAGCAGCCACTCCTCCATGAAGCAGCTCCTGAAAAAGGCAAAATGAAGGTATCCTAGCTGAGTGCGTGAGAAATACGGACCCTCGAGGCAGCTCTCTCCAGAATCACCCAGAAAATTTGTTTTTTATTTACCTATTTATATTTCTTGTCTGTCTAAATAAAGTTGCACTTGGGGTCTGCGAGACACATGGTATGTCTACACTGTAGTCTTGCTTTGCTGCTGCCCTGTAATATAGAAAAATACAAGCTAGCTTTCACCAGGACAGCTTGGAGGCAGTTAGCAGCCTGACTGAAGTAGCTCTGGCTGCAGCAGGAGCTGCAAAACCAGCCTGAGATCATGGGCAAGGATTTGGGCAGGTAGTTACGCAAGCTCGGCACTGCTGCAGTGGGGAGAGCAGTCCCTGAGCATCAGCCCCAAGCCCCGTGGCAGGTGAAACCTAGCCTGGATGCACTTCTGCTACATGGCAGCCTTGGCAACAGCAGCTGGGTAGGACATAACCGGAGCGTCCCTATGCTGGCTTGTGCAGCCCCATTCATGAATCTACATTTCCTTTTCCATAGTCAAGGAGGGAAAGGACCCTACGGAACATAAAGTGCTGCTCGCTGTGTTTGAGAGAGGGATTCCTTAGCCTTTGCTGCCTCTCTGCCCAGTTCTTTCTTTGGACTGGTTATCCAGGGAAAATATGGGATGCACTGTTTGCATCTTCCTCAATTTCCACTCGTTGCAGAGGCTCCAAAACTGGGGCAATGGCCTCATAATGGTCATTTTTTGCTTGCTTCACATGAGGCAATGGCATCTCTTTACCTCTCTTGGCAGAGTAAAGATCACTGATGAGGGGATGGGGAGCAGAACTGCCCAAAGAACTCCAAAATATCTGTCTGCTGTTGGCAATTAGCATCATCCCTTTTTCCTTACAAGAAAAAGATCCCTTTTTCCACAACTACTGCAACTTTATAGACTTGTTGGTTATTGCTGATAGATGAGGGTCTGAATGTGTCCAGGTACCTCATTGTTCATCCCACATACAGCTTCGGTGAGCTGGGGGAAGTCCTTTTACCAGAGCCTGAATCCCTGTGTGTTGTATCTGAAATCTTACAGAGTGTCATAAGAAGCATGTGTTACCTCTGAGTTTGTTTCTCTTGATGTTTGTCTGTTTTCAGTTTTTCCTTATTTTCTTAATTATTCATGAAAATAAACTTTTTGAAATTTGGAGAAAAATACCTTGACAGAAACAAGTTTCTTTTTTGAGAGACACATCTGAAAATATTTTTCCTGTGCTCAAATACCACAACTAAAATGGGCAGAATCATGTCAGGGGAATTTCAGAGAAAGACAGAGTGATGCAGGATGGAAGCCATCTGAACACTACTGGGCTATATATTAATAACCACAGGCATCTAAAAGAGATGTTTGAACATTTACATGAAATAAGTCTCTGATAAATTTCTGCTTCAGTACAATGTGGCAGCAAGAAAAGATATTAAAACTCCAGTAAAACGTCAGTAGCGTATCTCTATAAAAATCCATGATGGATGTTCATATGCAGTATATCCAGGTTTTTTATGTTGTTTGCTGCTGAAACAGATGTAGTCCCAAATATACTGGAAAATCCTCATCCTAGAGCACCAAAGAGTGGCTAATTATTTCTTATCAGATGTACATCCTGAACAAAGGGAACTACCAACAGACTACTTTCATTAGACAACCTCTCATTTTTACAGACTACCTCAAGGTTATCCCAAATGGATGTAGCATTTGCTTTACTTCCCAAAAGACACTTCATCTATCATGCCCTGACTGGAGTTATTAATCACTTTTTAATTCAAACCCAAATAAAAACACAAACTCAAAACGACACCATGGTGTGTATTCCTACATGAAGTACTTACAACTGAATGGCTGCAACCTTCTGGCCAGCTGCCCCTTACGTGTGCACCTAACTCAAAAACGTTCCGAAGCAAGCATTTTTGTTTGTCTTCTGTAATGTTCTTCACCAAAGCCCATCTAGA
The DNA here is from genome assembly GCF_015220075.1 of Falco rusticolus. Taxonomy (NCBI): domain Eukaryota; kingdom Metazoa; phylum Chordata; class Aves; order Falconiformes; family Falconidae; genus Falco; species Falco rusticolus. The sequence goes on along the minus strand of NC_051200.1, from coordinate 12,787,841 downwards.
TACCACAGTAATAAATCTAAAATATTCTGCATAGCAAACCTTACGCCTGCAAAAAGTTCAGACTGTAAGCGAATCCTGAAAAATGTCCCCCCTTTTCATATTTGGAACAGTATGAATTACCGATCTGATCTGCCATAGCGCCTACATGTTCTTTACTACAGAGGAAGAGAGGACTCTTTTTGGAGTCCGGTAACAAGAATTCTGTATTTATCTATACTGGGTTACTTCCATCATTTCCCCCCAGCATCTGCAAACCTTGCTTGCTAGAGGTGACAAGGTGCCAGGAACTCATTTAGTCCTTTCGTTAAGACCACGACTCTAATTTCCTCTTCCTTTTCTCCTCCCTCCCTGCGCTTTTCTTTCCTCATTTTATCTCCAAGCCTGCAACTTCACCCCCCACCAGCGGCGGCCGGGCTGTCAGAGCTGAGGCGCCCGGGCCAGGCCGCGCTGTCGCCCCGAGGCCTCCTGAGGGCTCCCCGGGCCCGGCCGCGCTGTCGCCCCCTGAGGGCTCCCCAGGGCAGCCGAGGCACCCGAGGGCCTGCCTGGCCCCCTGCCTGCCCGAGGGAACTGGGACGGAAGGGGCGGTGGCGAATCACCCACCTCACCCCACCTTTAGACCCTTTGGGCCCGGCGCCCCCGAGGCGCCTCAGGCAGCGCCCCCCGCCGCGGCACTGCGCATGCTCGGAGCCGCCGGGCTCAGGGCCGCGCCCCCGCCTCCCCCCCCGCGGCAGGCGGCAGCGCGCATGCGCGGCGAGCGGCGCGGAGTTTGAACTGCGGGCGGTTGGAGCTGGCGCCCGTGGCAGGTGGGGGCTGCGGCGGGACCCCCGGCTGGGCACCGCACCGGGGCGGTTTCTCCCGACGGGTTTGGGGCCCCTGAGCCGGGAGGGCCGCGGCTCCCTCCGCTCCCTCGGGTCTGCTGCGCGCGGCCGGAGGGCGCCGCTGTGGGGAGCTGGGGGGGGGGGAGAGGGGCGTCCGTGCCCGCAGCGGCGTGGGAGCGCCTGGCACCGCGGAACCCGCGCGGCGGTGGGTTTGCTGGGCCAGCCTGCCCGGTAGTTGTGCGTTAAGGCCTCTCCCACACCAGGCCTTCCTGGCAGAGCCAGAAAAAATCCACAACAAAACGGGTGGGGCCGGCGCCCGGGGAGCCGGTGCGAGAGCTGCGGCTGCAGCCCGCGCTGTGGTGACCCAGGGCTGCTGGCTCTGCCCTTCCTGAGCCGCCTGCCCCGATTCGGGGGGCAAGCGCCAAGATCCCAGAGCGTTCAGCGATTTCTGCAACCCTTACCTGTCAGTTCCAGCTCCTCTAACCGCACCGCAGTCGTTACCGGGAGTTTCTGCTGTTTTGTAGCATCTGTTATTCTTAGGCACCATCATGCAAAGCATTTTTGTGGGAGTTCCTATGTCTTCGGTGTTGCTTTTGAATGCTGAGGGGGTACGTTTCACCTGGAGTCAGTAAGTTTCATTTGTAAATGCAAATACACTGCGTGTGCTTCAGAGGAGGTCTTGACATAGCTATGCATAGATTTCTTCTTGGTATGCTGCACAGAGAAGTCAGTGACAAACAAACCTATAGGAAAATAGGGATGATTCTAACGTCCTAAGGAAGTGAGAGCTGAAGAGGGAGTGTGAATTGTGAATCGTTCTGGTTTACTGTGTCAGGAAAGCTGGGAAGCAAAAGATAGGCTCCAGCAATCCAGGAACATGCATGCATACTCAACCAAATCCTGGAGATTGTAGTAAAATTTCACATCTTGTGGGTGAAAAGTTGATATCTCCAACATATTGAGGAGAAAATTCTGCTTTTCATGGTTGTATTTCACTCGGAGCTAGGCGGTTTTGCAGTGTTGGTAGCTCTCATACTTGGAAGTGTACTAAAGTGTCATTTTTTTAGTCCTAGTTGATAGGTAGAAACGCTGCAGAAGAAACCAATTTTTTTAAAGTAGGAAGATAAGTGCTGTTATGATCCTCTAAAATCCGTATGCTGCCTTGCAGGAAATCACGACCTGTTTCCTGATTACACTGGCATACACAGACAAGTAAATAAACTGATAATCCACAAAATAAGCTCAGAAGAAAACTGTTGACTGTGTTTTGTTAACTTTCTGGTTATGTTAATTTTTGGATAAAAATACTATACAAAATTTTATCAGGTAACTTTTAAATAAAAGGAGTGGAGTTTAATGTTTGTGATTTTTTTTTCTTCCATTTTTTCGCGAAAGAAAGAATGGAGTTTTGATACACTGTTTATGCACCTTCTGAGTATTGTATGGTCTTTTTGGGAGCAGGCAACTCCAAATGTTTTCCTCAAGTTACTTTGTTACCTTATACGGTATCCCTCTACAGTCTGTTTGTCAGGAAAATAATTTTTTCTTTTCTTGCAGGGAACCAGCTCTCTGATGTTCTTCAGCTGTTGGAGGCTGATCTGCTTTCTTGCTGCTTTGTAATGAAGGATTGGAACCCACGTGACAAATGAGTAACATTCTTCAGTCTCAGTTGGCAGTCTGAAAAGATGCAGCGAAGTCAGACTTCTAAGACCCCAAAGCAGCCTCTGCAAGTTCACCATAAACATCAAACTGATCTCTCTGCATGGCAAAAAGGAGGGAGAATTGACCCTGAAAAAAGTGTTCAGAATCATCAGTCTCCTAACGATCAGAAAAATGGCAGCAAGCAAGACTCTCTTGAGCAAGCTTTGAGCTTCTTTGAGAAAGGTAAGAGCAGTTTTAAGGTTAGGTACCTTGGACTGAAAAGGATAATAACTAAATTTTTAGTAACAATAACAATAAAATAATTTTACCTGCTGTTTTCTCTCTTTAATGCCTGAGCTTTGTAATAATTTTTTAATGCCTTAAAAGGTTTTCCCCTTTCTATTAATATATACAGAACCCAACAAAAAGGAATATATGTAAGGACCATGCAGAGAAGTTTAAAATGGTTAATTTTCAGTTCAGCTGTTTCATCCTTGTGTTTGTCATCTCTTTTTTTTTTTTTTTTTTTTTCCCCCCCCCTAGTTCAAGATCGTGTTTCACTGAAAAAGGACCACGCTCTGCAGAAACACTTGACTACTGTGGAAAGCATTGCCTTGCAAAGAGGGTTACCCCCTGAAGGATTTGCTATATTGCTAAATGTGGCACTCAGTGGCAAATTTGGTAAAATGTTTATGTACTACTAGCATGTTTTCTGAGAACATCTTTTTCCCCTCTAGTCAAACCTGCTTGAGATAATGTGTTTACGGTGACTGTATTGTAGGTACTTATATGAAGCATAAAATCTTTCTGGAATGTTTCAGTGTAATTTCTGAGTTCATGCTAAAAATAACCTCAGTTCTTGCTACAGGGGAGTGATATCCAGAAAGACATTTCAGCTTGTTACAGATATTTTTTGAGAAGCTTATTTCCTTTGCTTGTAACTGCAGGTCTCTGATAGGCTTAAAGGGTGTCCTTAGCAGTCATTGTGTCTTTTTCCTTGTTGTAACTGTTTGTATAGGTTTCTTTGATCAAAATAATTGAACAAACACATAGTTGTGTTAGTGAGATTTGCTAAATTTAAAATGTCATCCTAACAATCAATTCAGCAGTGTCAGTGCAGCCATTATGCTGCTTTCTTAGAAGTGGTGGCCAACATTGGTGCTTCTAAATAATGAAATATTCAATAAAAATAAACCCCCCTAAACTTCCCCCTCCCTCCAACCCTAGAGGAGCACACAAGATTTGTTTCCCACTATGCAAGTCATTTAGTGCTGTTCTTGATTTAAAATTACTAGCTTACCTCCAGAACATTTATCTGCTGATGTCTGACTGACAGTCATACAGACTTTTGCTGAAGGAACTGGTTGCTGAATATTACCAGAAATTTGTGTTACTTTTGGTTGTCTTGCCAATACTCGATATTCCGTTTTCTTTCTTTAAGTTGGGAAGAACTGTACCTCAAAAAAATTGAGAGATAGGTAAGTCCCTACTAGATTCTTGTGTGCTGTTAATTTAAGCAATGAAGCTTTGAATAATCTTGTCCAGAGGAAATTTTGACTGAAGTTGCAAAACCCTATTAAAGAACCTGGTACATGAGCACAGTCTTACTTAAAATTGTGTATTTTCCAGCTGATACACTGAATACTCATTTACTGAAGAGCCTGGTTCCAGCCTCAGTAATACCAGAAAATTCTGTGGTTTCATCTGTATCTTGGCTCTGTGTCGGCAAATGCTCAGGCAATGTCCAGGTAACTTAGTAAATGCTCACAGTAGTTATTGCTTCTGCACAGGGATGGTGAGGACAGATTATTTTCAGGAAGCAAAAATCCTGGAAATACTTACCTAACATACTGTCATTTAGAAAGGTTGGCAGACACCCCCATTGCTGGAATGGCAGTGGGAACTGAAGAATGCTTTTTTAAAGTGTGATTGGAAGTTTGCACAGTTCCTGCTTGCCTTACGTATCTGAATTCCTTAGGAATGGTTTCTCCACCAATATTTCTGTGAAATACTTCAGCTATGTGAGGCATTCTTCACCATCTTCAGCAAGGGTATCCCATAGGTTCTGTGTACTTTGGCCATGGCAGCAGGACTTGACTTAACATTAGCAAAACAGTCTTTTGTCTTCACATAGTCTCCCCAAAGTTTACATCACAGAATCATTTAGGTTGGAAAAAGACTTCCAAGATCAAGTCCAGCTGTTAACCTAACACTGCCAAGTCTACCACTAAACCATGTCCCTAAAGCACCGCATCTACGTGTCTTAAATACCTGCAGGTACAGTGCCTCAACCACTCCCTTGGGCAGTCTGTTCCAATGCTTGACCACCCTTTCCATGAAGAAATTTTTCCTAACATCCAGTCTCAACCTCCCCTTGTGGAATTTGAGGCTCTTTCCTCTTAATGAGTAGATAGCAAGTCCTATCACTTGCTACTTGGGAGAAGAGACTGATACCTGCCTTGCTACAACCTACTTTCAGGTAGTTGTAGAGAGCATAAGGTCTTCCATGAGCCTTCTTTTTCCCAGGCTATATTCCCCAAGTTCCCTCAGCTGCTTCTCATAAGATTTGTGCTCTAGGCCCTTCACCAGCTTTGTTGCCCTTCTTTGGATGTGCTCCAGTACCTCAATGTCTGTCTTGTGAGGGGCCCTCAGATCATATTTGATGGTTAGCACATACTCGGATCTCAGCTGCTTTTTCCATTCTGATACGGGTGTTTGTGCTTTTGGCAGACTTTCTTCCATAGCTAAATTATTCCTGTACTGCTCATCTGTAGCTATCTGGTGGTCCTTGAGAGTGGCGTGTAACCTTAATGGTTGTGTCTCTTAAATCAGCTAGTGATCGGTTGGTCTTGCTTTTGCCCATCACGATGTAATATGTCTTTTTTCTTGCCTGCAGCTGCTTTTTTTAAAATGGCTGATCACAATGTTTGACTTCATTGATCACAAGGAACAAATTTATGCCCTCTACGGTTTCTTCTTTTCCTTCCTGCAAGATGAGAAGATGGTAAGGATAGCTGAAGAATATGTGGAATCGACAAAATAAACCTAAATGTTCATTAGTATGCATATTAATACTCAAAGCAGTCTGGAGTAGCTGTTGGTTAGAGGCTATTTTCTGATGGCTGGAATTTTTTTTTCATTTTGCATTCTAAGATTGCTGAGTAAAACTTAAATTCATAAACAGGGAAGTACTGTAGGGTTAATTTACTTTCAGTGCTGTGGTCTGGTTGTTTAAACATGTTTCCAAGCATTGTTAGCCTGCATCACAAACAGTGACAGGATATTCTGTCTAAATACCCAAGAGTAACTATGATGCTGGTGCAGTCTCTGGGATTGCCTTTTATATTGGACATCAGCAGGTGAAGTCTCCCACTCCTGGGGAGAAACTGATGTGCTGCATACCTCACGCTAAAAGAAAAACGTTTTATAGCAATATTTATTTAAAGGTGAAAAACTAAATGGTGTTCTAATGGATTGATTTGAGATATAGTTTAAATGAGAACAAGCAATCAGGAGATTTATGCTTTATGGCAACTATAAAATCCAGGTGCTTGAATATTAGAAGTGTTTGGATTCAGTTCATATTGAGATGGTCTTGGCAGTCATATGAGACAGAAATGAAATAGTTGATATTCTTTCAGTTTAGAATATTTTGTCGTTAAGACTTTTAAAGTTCCTTAAGTTTGAGTTTTATTTCTTGGAAAGATTTTAATAGTTTTATGTTTTTATTAGTTATAACCTTTTCATAAAACTGATTTAAGTTCTTACTCTTTAAAACAGTATTTTCAAGCGTGATGGACCAATTGGAAAGCATGCTGGAGTTGGTGTGAAACTACTTTAAGACCCTTACAGTCTCAAGTGTAGTTAGAAGCTCTAATTATTTTGATTCAAAGGTGCCTTTCTGTTTGAAAATGTAATTGTACTTTTCACTGCTGGCTCCTGAGATATCTAATGTTCCAAAACCCAATCAATATATGCAGTGAGCTCCAGTCTTACTATAGGGACTGTTCATAGTGCAGATAGTTCTAAATAAAACTGACATATGTGACGTGAAAAACATGCTGTTTCCTGAGGGGGGAAGTAAGGTATACTCTGCCCTAACGGGGACACAGCGCAGCCAACTGAATGAAACAGTATTAACTTGTGAAGCCTGTATGTTGCTTTTAGTGTATCCTGGTTAGCAGTCTGCACATGCAGGATAGTTCATTGCTGCCTTTTCTTTGCAGTGCCCTTATGTCTGCCACCTGCTCTACCTGCTGACCAGGAAAGAAAATGGTGAGTCTATCCAGTTATATGAGATGGAATACCATTTTATGTCTTATTCTTTTTGCTGGCGCTGCCTTTTCTTCCAATGGAGCTAATACAATGACTAGCCAATATATTGCTTTTGAGGCAAGGAAGCATGAGATGGTAGGTCAGTCTGATTTGTGTAAAGCTTTCTGATTTGGAAACCTGTCTATTAGCCTAGAAAGATTGATTGGTTCTGATTGCTTTGCTGTGACTTTCTATAATAAAAGTGATATTGCATTTTTGCTTGAATGTCTGATAGTGGTTTTTAAATCCATTATGTTCTTAATTGTATTTCCAGTCAAACCTTTTCGGATTAGGAGACTGCTTGACCTCCAAGCAAAAATGGTGAGTTTATTTTAGATCTTCCAGTGTTTGAACTGTGGTTAATAAGGCATTTTGTAAGACTGATGTCCTTACAGGACAGAGCAGCGTTGGCTAGTGTCTCAGGACAAGGTTAGACTTGGAATCGTAGGTTGTAGTCTTTGTAGCATCAAGCCTTGTCTATTTTGAATGTGCGTCCCTAATTCTCATTTGCGTTTTGCAAGCACATGCAATGGCATGCACAAAGCTATACATTTTATGGCTAGGTGTGGTAAAATCTCTGAAACAAGGGGCAGCTTAATTTATGTATTAGCACTTTTAATTTTCTATTCCTCCTCCTTTTTCTAGTAGTAACAAAAGCGACTGAGAAATAGAAGATTGTAGAGGATCTTGTCCTGTTTTTTTGTAAGAAAACCTGTATGTCCTGGTTTTTGCTGGGATAGAGTTAATTTTCTTCTTAGTAGCTGGTGCAGTGCTGTGTTTTTGGATTCAGTCTGAAAATAATGTTGATAACACACTGTTTTAGTTGTTGCTAAAGTAGCGGTTGCTCTAAGTCAAGGGCTTTTGAAATTTCCCATGCTCTGCCAGAGAGTAGGTGCACAAGAAGCTGGGAGGGAGCAGAGCCAGGACAGCTGACCCAAACTACCGAAAGGGACGTTCCGTACCATAGAATGACATACTCTGTATATAAACTGGGGGAGTTGGCCGGGAAGCACCCATCGCTGCTAGGAGACTGGCTGGGCATGGGTCAGTGGGTGGTGAGCAATTGTATTGTGCATCACTTATTTTTTGGTGGTTCCCGTCCGTCCCCCATCCCGTCCCCCCCCCTTGGGTTTTATTCCTCTCTCGCCCTCTCCTCTTCATTGTAATTATTGTTATTGCTACTGTTCCTATCTTATTTCAATTTTTAAACTGTTCTTATCTCAACCCATGTTTTTTACCTCCCACCCCCCCCAGTTCTCTTCCTCATCCTGTTGGGGGAGAGAAGTGAGTGAGCAGCTGCGTGGTACTTGGTTGCTGGCTGGGCTTAAACCACAACACTATAACAGCGTGGTTTTGGAGCATTTAGACAGCTGAAGACTGTTGATTAAGTTCCTTTTTTATTAGTTTTGACTACAGCAAGTTCCTTCTTCAGTCCCCTTCCTGTGATACTGACACAGTTCCTGTCCTTCATTTCATTTGCAGTTGTTCATGTACGGTTACTTACTGACATGTAGCTTTAGAAAGCTTTTAGTAATCACTGGGGGTTTTTTTGCTTCTAGAATACAGTATTCCATTTGTATATTAAATACATCCCCCACATTTTTCCTCTTGTGCTGCTATTTTACAGGGAATGCAGTCTCATCTGCAGGCTCTACTATCACTTTACAAAATCTTCTGTCCTGAGCTGGTGACGATAACCCTTCCTGGGAAAGTGAAGGTAAGGAACTGGGTTTAATCTATTTGGAACCAGTACTTACACCAGTATTTGTACCAAGATTTCCACTTAAGCTGTACCATGATTTAGTGGTGAAGATTAATTCTATTTACTCTTTTCACTGGAAAAATCAGACTTAATGAGGATTCCTTGTGTTTTCTTTCCTCTTCAGCACAATGAGATGATTTGGAATGGAATGGTATCCACTTTTATCCTTACGAGGATTACTTTAATCCTCCTTTTGGTGTTTTTGCTGGTTTTGACTTGTTTGACACAAAGTTAAGTTCTTCAGGAAACCAGGTGTCTTATTTGGACAAGGCATTGTTCAAGTTGCTCACTTTAAGTACAAATAACAATGGAAGTCAGTAAGTAACTTCCCACTTGGGAAGTCTATGCCATAAGAAAGAGAAAAAAGTGGGGAAAAATATAGTAAGGTGATTTGTCAGAGCCTCAAGGTAACAGCAAAAAATTACTCTGCTTTTAGAGAGGCCTACATGTATGCTTAGCCCTTTGACCAAGTAGAACATATGTAGAAGAAACTGAATATATGTATCAGAAAATAGCAGCAAGACCTAAATTCTGCAACAAATTTTCTTTTGTTACTTCAATGGGATAGACTTAGGGTTTGTTTTGTTTTTTGACTTTTTTTAGAAGACAATTTATATGTAGACAAGTTGTGTTTCTATAAAAGAAAGCTTGTTTGATTTCAATCTGCTTATGTACTTTGCTGTATAAATTTATACTTAGCATTGTGCTGTCTGTTGGAGAATTTACATTTTTTGGCATGCACAGAAGTGAAATAACTAGCAACTAAAACCCAAGTACATCTTCAACTGTTTTTATGAATAAACTGTGTTGACTTGTATAATAATAGCTTGATTACCTAGACCCAAACCAATCTGAATACTTTTATGATGGTTTGGCACTTGATTGGGATTTAAAGGCTCATTGTAATTGAAGTGACAAAAAGTTTTGTGCAGAAAAGGTGTTGGGTTCATTTTTCCAGTTTTCTTTTTAGTGGTAGTATCTACATTAACTTGAGGACTTGATTACTCATGGAATCGTTCTGTTTGGTGGGTATCACTGATGCTGAATTTGGGAAACTTTCCTAGCAACTTGCAAAAGCATACCTTGGTCATGTTTTATTTCAATGTATACTTGAGATTTAATCTATGAACTGATGATTGATCTCAATGAGGATTATAAATCAGAAGTGCTGGAGATTTCTTCTGAAGAAGGGGACACCAGAAGGAAATAAAAGCATAACTTGAATTGTAGTCATAAAAGGTAATGAAACTGAGGAGTGATGAGAGTTCCGTGCTGTGAAAACCTAGCCTCTTGGTCTGTCAAGCAGAGTTGAGTGTATTACACATACTGTGGTCATGTTTATTAGGCTAGAAACTGATCTTTCTGTTGCTTTGCTTTAGTTTGACTTCTTGTATAGATATCTGATTTATGTTTTCAGACTTATTTCAAGAATTCAGAGGGCCCATGGAAAGCAGCAATCAACGCAGTAAGGCAAAGAAACAAACAGAACTCTCCAGTGCCCCGGCTGCTGTTCTTAGGCACAGTTCAACTTCGGTCACGAAAAAGGGTAGGTTATGGGCCTAAGATAGACCCTAGAAGGTGTCAAGTAGCTACTTTAATTATGAATATTGCCAAATACTGGGAGTCAGGCTTTATTTCAGCACTGGGAAGGGTGGAGTAGCTATATAGAAATGCAGCATTCCCATTATAATGAAAGCCTGGATACCTTTTTTGCAAAAACCAGGGTCTTTACAGGAATGCTGGTCACAAGCATACCTGATTGCATTGGAAACTGAGTCATTGCTATTCATTTCTGTTTCTTTTCTACAGAAATGGAATACCCAGTTGATTATACCTGCAAACAGTACAAACAAAAATGATTTAGAAGAGGACAGGGAAAAAAACCATGTTGATTTGTACAGGATGAATGAGTCTTTTCCAGTGGAGCAGCTACAGACCTTTCCTCAGCTCCTACAAAATATCCACCGTCTAGAGGTGAGTTTCAGGAAGGTCTCGGTAAGCTCACTGAATGTTTTCAGAGATCAAACTATATTCCTCTATGCCCTGCTTACATGTGAAGAGTATGTGGACTACCTAGTTCTAACAGAGCATCTAGTCCTACCTGAGGGTCACAACTCATCTGGACTTGGTCTTGTCACTGGTGTATATACTCCAATAACAACTGGAGATGGTCTTGTTACTGGTAAAAGGACTGGACAACTGATAGAATGAGATTCTCTAGCAACTTGCTGATGTAAATATTAAATAACTTTTTCTTGATTTCTCTTGCAGTTTCCTTCCCAGATGGGTTCAGTGCTAACAAACCCTTTATTGCTTCACTATATGAATTGCATCAAAGATGAATCTGTTTTCTTGAGGCTGTACTATTGGATGAGCCAGGTTCTTCAGGAAGGTAGGAGCCTGGTATTACTTTACCTCCCTACCATGCAAAGGATGTGTGAGGCTTGTCACCTTTCAACAATGGTACTGTGCTATTCGGTTTTATAGTGATAATCACATAGGCTTATAACAACTGGAGGAAAACTGGATTTTGTTTCTGATTGTTATTCTTGCTGTGTTCATATTCAAATACAGTATGCTTTCTGATTTAGAATGCACCTGGTGTGTGGCTGATAATTACCAACATGAAGAAGAATTCAAGGACTTCCTGGAGACTGTCTACAAAACAGAGTGCTTTTTGCAGGTAAGTGCCCGTTTTGTGTAAGCCAAGGATTTCACAGTCTTGTCGTAACATACTTTTGGGACTTACCTGTTTCCTGTAGTATCTCTGAGAAGTGACATTGTCTCAATTAATAAAAATACATATTCTTAGAGTAGGTCGATTTTTCTGGAGATGGTCTTGTTTTCTGCAGGAAAAATAATTTGAGAATGATAATTTGAATGTCCTGGTGAACTGTATGGCAGGAAGGAGGTGTAAGCCCCTTTTCCAGGGTGAAGTGAGGCTGGCAAGGTGCAGGCATATAAGATGAATTTTTGAACGTTCATCCTCTGCTTTGTAGGAGGGATTTTCTTCCTGTGAAGAGTTCCTGTATAGGAGCCTTCCTCTCTGGGACGGCTTCTCCTGCCGATCACAATTCCTCAGGCTTGTGAGTTGGATCCCCCTTAACAGTTTCTCTGGTATGTGTTGTACATCCTTTGGGTGAGGCTGGACAGTGTCTGATCTTGGGGGATAAAATTTGTGCACAGATTATCATACTGGTTTCTCATTTGTTTCAGAAATGAAGTCACATCTCTATGATCCTCTAGCACAGCTCTTTTTCACATCATCCCTTTACTTTAAGGTAACTTAAGTGAATACAGTGGCTGTTTATTCTAGTTGATATTGCTGTCTGCACTTATGTCAGGTGTAGCAGTCTGAGGCATTGTATAGGGGACTTCTTTTGGGGAAGTCTGTGCCCAAATAAGGGTAAAATATATACTTACAATGTAACTTCTTCAGGAATTTGAGTGCCTTTGAGATTTTCTTTTTTGACTGGAATTAAACTGGGGCACTGGAAATAAAAAGAGCTGATAGTACGCAAGAAAATAGCTGGTTTGGTTTATTGCGATTTTAACTCAGTATTTGAAACTCACATTCTCCAAGAAAAGCTATGTAATGCATACATTCAGATCAAGGGGACATGCAATTATCTCACTAAGAAACTCTTGGTATCATTCCTTGTATATGTCAATTCTCATGGCATTTTTTATTTAGTGTAATTCACTTATATAAATTGCTGTCAGCCTGTTTTCTTTTTTGTCTCTTGCAGTGCAGTGTTCTTGAGAGCCTCAAAGAGCTGTTGTGTAACTGGTTAAATTGGCATGTGATTCATCTGAATTCAGAGTCTGGCTTTCAAGTCCATTCTTTGTAAGTTTGTCTGAAATAAGTGCGATACAGTGCTCTGTACATTGTTCACTAGTGTATTTATATATATGTTCTACCCCTACTATCTAGCATAAAGACTGACTTAGCATAAACATGACAGCATTATTAACCTTCTATATTGTAAACTACCTTGTCAATCCTGTTTGTTCTTTTTTAAGAAGTATTTCTGTTGACATTGAAAACTGAAATGTCCAGAGGTCAAAATCCTTGTAACACTAGCAGCTGACATGTTTATAATATGGGTAACAATGTGTTAGTGGGTATACTGAAGAGCAAATGCATGTTGCTGAATGCCTGGTGCAGCAAAAGGATAATCTTCAGTTTCTTTTTTACCATTCTTTACCGTTTGCAAAGAGGTGCGTATACTAACACTGCATCATGCTATTGCTGCAGGAATACCACTCTTTCTGGACTAGTGAACACAGTGGCTGAACTTGTCCACTTTGTCGGATGGATCTCTACTGTTGCGTTGCGTTTGGAAAATAATACTACTTTCTTGCTGTACTTCATCTTGGATTTCTATGAGACCGTATGTATCCTATTCATTTTGACTTTCAAAATCCCAGTACTCTAAAGACTGTTAGCACTTTTACAGCTAGAGCATGAAAACACCTTCCTCACTATAATTTACAGAACTTTGTGGTTAAATGCAAGAATGTTCCCAATACTTGGTAGATCTACAGGTGATTGCTGCTGCATCCATAGGCAGAACAGAATACACTGCTGGAAAGTGGCTAGTCTTAAGTTAGAGGTGAACTATGAGAGGGAAGTAACAATATGGCATAACAAGTTTAAAGCTAATTTATAGAAAAGAACAACGTTCAGTTCAATTTCAAACAACATATCCTGATATTTTTTCTTAAATGTTCCCTTAAAAATTGAAGTTTTTTCAGTTTGTCCTGTAGACAAACTAAGAAGCATAAAATAGGCTTATGCCTATTCTCTAGCTTCCTCGCATCCTCTCTGTAGATGTGCTTACTGCCATGTGAACTCCAGCCATGCAGCTGTTGCTTCTACAATTTGAATAAAATTGTGATGAGTAGAAAAAACGATAGTTCTGGGATCTACTTGTGACTAAAATGTCCATTAAAAATGCACAAAACTAATGGGCAACAGCACTTGTTATAAGGCTGTGTTTAAAATAAATGAATATTCATTTTTATGGAAATATACAGGGAATCATGCACCCTTGGATATATGATTATTGGTGCTCTAGCAGACAACTAGGATTTTAATTTTTTCTTGACATTTTGCTTATGTATTCAGAACTCCCAGAGATTTCTAAAATCATGCAGCTGAGATATTAAGTACAAAGTCTAGTTTTCTGAAAATATCAGTAATTCAGTTAAATTACAAGTATCTGCCTATGCCTTACATGGTATAGCTGTACTGAGGGCAGGAGGAAAGGTGAAGGTCTGGCAAACAATCTGGTGAAAAATCTGTTAGGAGGATAAGGGAAGGAGTCTTAAAACAGTTGTGCCTAATCTAACAAAATGTAAAAAGTGTCCATCTTTGGGATGGCGGGCTGTCACAGATTAATTGTTATGGTCTGAATGGTAGTAACTAGATAGGCATGTTCTTAGAACACTATTTGTCTGAGAATGATGCATACCTTTGGGAAAAATTACTGTGGCTAAGCTATAGAGGACGTAATGTGTTAAGTTACAGCAATCGCTTTCAGTGTCGTCATAGCTGAAGATCTTGTAAAGTCTGCAGAAATTATTTTAAAATGTCTTTTTTACTTGAAACTCAACCTTAAATTCTAAACATAAGTCTGATGATAAACCCATGTTTTATGGCCATATCGTCTTTTCTTAGAACAAAGCTTCATTGCGTGTTCATGCAATTCCAGCAAGGTCAAATAGAAAGATTTAATTTCCCAACTGGAAGAGATGTACGGTGTGTTTGGCTTGCTGGTATTAGCAAACCAGGTTAGGAATAAGGTCAGGTTTAAGTGCAATCCCAGCTATATATATTTCAGAATGATCCAAAAGATCAGAAAAAAAAAAAAAAAATGGCTGCTACTTTTTTACTTGGATCCTGGGTAGTTTTGTCTCTGCAAGTAACAGTGTCAAAACATATGGCATACCTAAATGGTTGAAGCAGAGACTGAGACATATTCACCAGTGTGTCTCATACTGAGAAGAAAACAAAGGGAATTGCTTCACCCTGGCCTTCCCTCCTAGGTGAAGTTGATAGCGCTGGCTGGAACGCAGTGTCATGCTGTCTTTTGCTCTTAGATGCTTTGGGATTTGTTAATGGCTGTAGTAATCTGCCTGGATTTGCTTCATTCCTGTAGGTGTGTGACATGTATCTGGGGTACAATCTGCCTTTGTTGATAATGCCTCCTGCTGGAATTTTCTATCCAGCTCTTCTCAGCATGGATTCTGTCAGCTTGAATCAGCTCTGCTACATTATGTACAGGTACTACAAATGGTGTGAGCTGTAGGGACTCCTTGTCTTCTCTTTCAGTCTGTTGGAAATAAAATTACTTTGTTGTAAAATCTGAAATTACTTTTTCTTACCATGCAAGGCAAAGGTGAAAGTTCCAATTGTGTCCAGCTTTCATGATAGAGGATTTTATAGCTGTAGTTCCTACTCTTTTTTTTTTTGTCTGTTATCCAAAATAGCAGGATTGTGACCTCTTTCCTAGTATTATTTCCATATCTTTCATATGTGAAGAAAGGAGTTCCCATATTGCTTTGAGACAACTTAAGTCAGCCAGCTGGAATCACTAGTAGTTACTATACAGCTTCTCGCTCCTGTGCTTTGACCACTAAACCTGATCTTTTCCTTACAAATTCTGTAATGTGTGCTGATTAGGAAGTAATTCTGCCACCTCCAAACCCTGGGAATTTGGGATTGCCTTATGTTGTCTGCAGGTCCAAACACCAGCAGTGTTTAGCGCTCTGTAGGATCCACCAACATGGCTGCTGTGCTTGGCCTTGTTGTTTCCAGTGGTTGCATCTGAGAAGAAGAGTAGCCAATTGCTGACAGCTGGCACAGGGCTCTCCATGTGGCTTTTTCTCAAGGAGTCTGCAGGGTAATTAACATGACAGGATGATCTCTGGGAAATAAGAGGAGCTAGTGCTTATTATATAGAACAACTGTCAAGTTGCATTACTTCCAGTGGCTTCTGTTCCTCTGCTTAGTGAATGAAAATGTCCCTTCTTAAAAATACGCTGCATTTTTCTGCTGATTTTTAAGGCTGTATGTTAATTCTTGCATATATTATCTTTATGAAGGTGACTGTCCCAGGCAAACCAGGGATGTTTCAATCATTTAAGAGATTAGTATTATGGGATGTCTCCCTACTCTGTCTGGAAAGGGTGGGTCCATGCCAAATTGATAAAATCACTTTCAGTTATTTTTTCATATGTGTCTCTTTTTTTACCAGTAAAGATTGGTAATCTCTCTTGTGGAGGAAATAAGCTTTCTTAATACATTCCTCCCAGCTTTTTTCAACACTGGTAGGTAGTAAAAATTTGCTAACTTTCTGGTTTTGTTTGTTTTTTCAGGTATCGAACCAACTTGGTGGCTGCAAAAGAAAATGAGCTGAGTAAACAGGTATTGTGGACAAACCTACCATGTGCTAGAATGAACCTTAGCAAGGAAGCTGGGCTGAATGCTGATGGCATCCTTTTAAGGACTGGGGGAAGTACACAACTGCTTTGAGGATGCTATTTATTAATTTGTGTTCTTGTCCCTCAGAAAATACTGCAATTCAAGTTCAGCAGGCAGACATACCAAGAGTACAACCAGTATGTCATAGCTATGGTGGGTTGTCTGTGGACATCCAGTGTATTCCAGAAGGATGTTCATCCTCGAGGTCTTCGTATGGATGATGAACTGCTGAAGAAAACTGCAGTGCAGGAATTCAAAACCAGCTTTAACATTGTCTACCATCCAGCCCTGATGGGCTATGCTATCCACTTCCTGCAGCAGGTAATGGTGTAGGTCAGCAACTGGGCTTTTGGCAGCACCAGATGTACTGTCTTGACAGTTTCTCTAAAGAAGTGTTTCTCAGTCTACTGGCTGACTTGTAGTCAACTGAGCTTTCAAAAGCTGTTATGGCATTCTGTGTTTTTGTCAGATCAGTGGCACAATTTGAATAGTCTGTTTGCATGGTATGAAAGCATGAATGTGACAGTTTTAGATCTGAATTTGTGCTTATGATAATTTTGAGGATAGAACTAAAATAGCTAAATAAATAAATAAATAATTCAGTATAAGCGTCCCGGTACTGTCCTGCCCCACAAAATATGGAGCGTGACCTAAACATTTAAATTCCAGGAAGTCAAGAAAGAGGTAGTTGAATTGTATTCAAGTGCACGCAGTAGAACTTTTTAGCAGTGCTTTCTGGTTCTTGCAGTAGCTTTTGAGAATGGCTTATTAAACAAGAAATACAAGTAACTACTTCAAGTACAGAAGTGAGACGATATGGTACTGTCTTGTATTGTCTGATACAAGCTCTGCTAGTAGCAGTTGTGAATTCCAGGTGTCATCATGTGTCCAATGCAGTTACTGAATAGTGGAGGGAGCAGCTTGCCAGAGTTGTTTCAAGATGTGCATGCTGCTCTGAGAAATCAGGTCTTGTAGGCTATCCAAAGGGTGCACAAAGATACCATTTTGTTGAGGAACACTGGCATGCTGAAGGTGTGCGTAGGTGTGATTCCTGAAATGAAGCAAGGGAAACTTAAGGTTAAAGTTGAAGCAAAGAATGCTCGTTAGGAACACTTCACAAATTTGCCTTCATTTATATACTCAGTGTCCTGAACATAGGTAGTTTGTCTCTTACTTCTGATTAAACTAAAGTTTTGTCTTCCCCAGAGGAGACTATTTTATTTTTGTTCTATACAACTTCTTTTCCTTGGTGTCTCTGCTGTTGTAGCAGAAGTTTTTCATGTCTCTTGTCTAATCCTTTCTGTTCTGTGGTTTCTTGTAGCTTTTGTAAGTTAAAAAAGAAAACAAAACCAAAGCAAAAACCACAGCAAAACATACCCAAACCAACAAACCAAAAAAACCCAAACCTTTCCAAAACTTTCTGATGGAGAACTTTTGCATTCTTCCTACTTCAGAACCAAGAAAGAGGTATTGCTTAGCAACTATCACAGATCTGTCTCAAGACAGGAAAAACTATTTAGCTGCAGTGCCATCTTTTCTTAGATACTGTGCTGAGCACCAGAGGGCACTGCTCTGCAGCACACTCGGAGAACACAAGCAATAATCTAATGTCAGTAGATTCTCTCCTCTTGCTCTTTCTCATTGTTGGGAATTATCTATCTAATGTTTTGAGGGGGTGGCTTTTACACTGTAGAGAGACAATGGTTAAAGATACCTATAAATAGTCTCTGTTGCTATCCAGTAATGCTGCAGCACAGGGCAAGAGGGTCTCCATATTGTTACCACTTGTGGGCACGCTGATGGTGGAAGCCCATTCTGAAGCATGATTAAAAATTTCCCTGAAGTTCTTTACACACTTGCAATCCTCAGTTTAGGAGGGGGCTAAGCAGAGGCCCGACAACTCTGGACGTACTTTTTATCTGATTTGATACTATTTTTATTCCCTCTCCTTAAGGCTTGGCCAGATGATACCACCTTCAACTTCAGTTTAATTAAGGTAAGATTTTTCTTGGTTTAGTGAAGCAAAACCAGGCAATTTTCAAGGCATCACCATTAGTGTTGGAATGAAGGCTTTAATATCCATGTTCATTTGGTTCCTGACATGTTCACTGTTGATCCAGTAGACTTTGCTCATTTTAGAACTGGGATTTATAAACATCTTAATATTAAATAAAAGTTCATGATTTGTCATGTTCAGGCTAAGAATGTGTAATACATAAGCAAAAAGTTTGGACATTTGGGAACAGACTAGGATGGATGTTGTCAAACCGGAAGACGATATTTGCAGACCTTTTCAGACTGGCTTAAGAGACAGACAACGCTATGTTCTGCACATCTGACTATTCTTTCTGGTTTTGTAGGGAAAGAAGTGGAACTGGTATCTGGAATATCTCTATGCGCAAGGTTTAAAAGGCTTGAAGGTCTTTATTGAAAGCAGCATCAATCGTGTTTCCCAGGCCTCTCACAGTAAAGCAGGGAGTGTGAAAGTGTGACCCTGGGACTTGCTGGAGCCTTTTAACTTCTGGAACAAGAAGAGTATATAGTGAACTGTGTCACTAATTGCTCTGTTTCTTTCCTCTGGGAAAGAATGAATTCCCCTTGTCTGCATTTTTGTACTGACATCTATTTTAGGGAAGCAAAGACACCGAAGGAATGCTTAGGCTGGCTTGGTTCACTGACACTGAACTCCCTCTTTTCCTTGCTGAACTTCTCTGATCTGAAGCTGCTGACCTCATCCACATTTTTTCATCTTCATTTTTCTTTGTTGGAGTATCTGCTCCGATTAAGAAACAGACATCTTCCATCTCAAAACTGCAATGAACCATGTTGCTTCATTTATAAGTAATGTTGATCCCTGACCTGCTTTGCATTCCTTGACAGTAGATTATGAGAAACAATCAGATTTTCTGGGATACCATATATATACCGGATTGGAGCACTAAAAGTTTCCCAGTTGTCTGTGTATATACTGGCTTTTAACAGACTGGCTTTGACCAAACTGACCTTTCTGAACTTCACTTCCATTGTGAAGCTTCCCAAAGATCTTTTTGCTAACGTACTTAAAATGTTCTTCTAACGCAGCTGGAAAATTTGGTGCTCAGTTGATGGCTTAGCAACGATTTGAGCATTTGAACAATGTTGCCTCTAGCTCATCGTTTTCTATTAAGTGCAAATGTAGCTTTCCTTTTCATGTTTTTAGTTCTGTACATGTTGTATATGTGTGCATATATATAATTTATATTCTGTAAAATGTTTCCAACATGCCATTTTATTTGAACACTGAGTAGAAGTTCAGAGAAGCTGAACTTGGGTCTCATATTTCACTGTTGTAAAATGGAATTGTAACCACTTGAAAGATGGGTCAGATTACATTGAATTTTGCATTGTGAATCTGTACTTTGGCCTAGTAAAGGGATCAGTCCTGAGAGTGACTCCAGAGCCACTAAGGATGTGTTTGGTTTCTTCATCCTCTTAAAATCAGACTGGCTCTAGGTTGAGTACCTTACTTGGCTCAAATAGATGATCTGGTTAATATGCATATTATATTCTCTCAAGAGAATAAGGAAATTTTTCAATAAAGACTGAACGAGAAATTTGCGAGATCCACTTAGACGAAATATCGCCCTTTCTTATTTGACTGTATTATTTCAGCTACTGTAAGTGCTGCTTGCTCACTTCTGTCAAGAGAAAGATCTTAAAAAATCGTGATTGTATTTTCAACGGGGGAAGCTCCACAAATTACAAATTCCTCTAAGTGGATATGTTTCAAGATGTGGCCCTAACATATGATCAGTTATCTCCTTTAAAGGCTGGTACTGTTGTTTTGGACCAGCTCAGCTTGTTGGCTGAGGACTATCTCACCATCACTGGCTGGCAGTTCCTATTAATAGTGTTGCCTATTGTTAGACTCCTTAAAGGTTTTGGCTAAGGACCCAAGAAGGAGAGCTCGGTAGCTCCTATTTTTCTATGAAGCTACTTCCAGGAAGGTATTGGAAATGCTGGCACTTAAGCTGGAAAGCCTGCATACTGCGTTCCTTAAGGATCCTTAGCATTTGTCCTTACACCATACAGTTGTCAGGTGTTGACCAGACTTGTACTTCCATATTGCTGCGCTGTGGTTCTGTATAGGAACAGGGTGGAGGGATTGACAGCCTTAGGAAAACATGAGGTGGAGACATGGACCCAGTTATAATCTGTGTATGGTAGGCTCAGTCAGTGGGGAAAGGAGCGCAAATACATCTCAAAAGCATTAAGTTCTAGCCAGGAAGAGGGTTCACATTACCTGGATGCTGTTTGGAGTTCCTACGCAAGGAGTGGAACTGTAGCATTCCTGTCAGACTGGAAGGTGCTGCCAGAGGCTTCATTTCAGTTGTGAAAGGTGCCTAGATTCTTAAGATTGTGTGTGATTTATGTAAATGTTTTTAAAGAGGCTTATAGCAGAATCCTTTAGGGTATACTGAATGTTGCATGGTTATTGGTCCCTTGAGGCTGGTGTTTGGCTGAGAAAACTCAGGGTCATGTTATAAAAGACTGTTGTTGCAGCATCACAGGTCTTTTATTATACCCTGTGTTACAAAAGTCTTTAAACAAATTGTGTATGATGTAGTCATTCAAGTGCACAGGCTGCACACTTAGCGATGCAGAAATAAAGTAGCAGGACAGATAACTTTCCCTTAATGTCAGCTTTGTTGGTCAAGACGGCTGTTTAAAATCCTTGAAGATGGATCATCTGAGATGACTTTTAGCCTCATTGTACATAGTAGTTCTTGTCTTTCACATCCAGACATTTTTTCTTCTTTTTTTTTTTTTTGTCTCCAAATACTGACTTTGCTAACATTCCACTTGAATGGAAGAATGGCCCTTTTAGGGAGGAATGTGCTGCTGTACCTCTTCTTTCCTCCCTATTCACTCTTTACCATCCAATTGCCATAGTAAATTTTGTAGAGTATTTTCTATTACAAGCACTTGCTGAAAGACTTGGCTGACCACAGCACCTTTTCTGAGGTCTAAAATGGAGATAGCCAAGACCCATGCTTTTCCTGGTGAGTGACATATCAGTGATTTACCTCTAGTACCCATTTCTACCTGTTGTAAGGTGCCACCTGTATGTTTATACTATGAAACTGTAGCAGAAACAACTGTTTTGTGGTACTATTTGATGGGAACAATGCAGGATGAAAAGTTCATTTAAGACTCACGTTTGTGTTGTCAACCAGCACCCCAGAATATGTAAGTTTAGGTCAGGCCTGCAACCTCCTTCTGAGGGGGTTATATTCAACATTATTCACTAGAAAGAAAGTGCATGCTTTCTGGGCATTTGGGTCTGCTCTTGGGTGCATTTTTTCTTTCTGGAGGATGCTGTTTCAAGGTCTACGTTTCTAGTATCAGCTGATCTCAGGGAATACTGGTTAGTGCTTTGTCTTCCCATGAGTAAAAGCTGATTTGCTCTTGTTCCTGTCTGTCCTCCCTTCTCAGGAGGCTTCTACATGCTTTCAATTTAGGGGGTTTGTAATATAACAAACAAGCCAGGGCAGTGATAATTTCAATTTAACCATGTTCTGCAGCTTTTCTAGCAGCCTGTTTAGATGCTTCCAGAAAGTGAGGCCTTTCCCTTTAGAGAAATTTCTGAGTGGGTATTAGGATTTCAAAGTACAAGACCAGAATCCTGTCCGGGGTAAGCAGGCATAGCTCCACTAATTTCTAATGGATCTCTGTTGACTTGCACCAGCTGAACATCTGGTCTGCAGTTCGCAGAACCGAAGCCATTAACCCCCTCCCCTGGCAGACACGTTGCCGTGAGCATTCTGCATCTGAAAATGCAAACGCCTCGGGCTACAGTGAAGCTGAATCCTTTTTCTGAAGCCATGTTTGCTTTGTGTTTCTGTTAATCATTATTTTGTGGGGAGAGACTCGTTGCTGCATTTTTATGCATTGGGGGTGTTGCCCTTTTAAAGAGAAGCTGCTCTGAGAGAGTTAATTTCAACCTGGTTTCAGCTGGAATGAAGAACTGGTTCCTCTATCCCTGCTTTCTATTCTCTTGTTGGCCTACTTCCCTCTGCTTGCATTTTGCATTCCTAATGCCATGAATAAATCAGGACCCAAGGATTTAGAAGGTGGTACAGCTGTAGCCACTCAGAAAATTGAACCTCTGAGACTTGTACTGCAGCTCTAACAACTGCCAATATGTGTGCTCCTGAACACTTCTAATAACGTTTAACTGGTACCAAAACAAAATTCACTTTGCCCTTTTTATATAATGTTTCAGTTGGGGTTTTTTGCCTCTACCCAGCATCTCCTCCCTTGGCTCTCTTCGTCTTTTAGTTAAAACTTGGTTATAAGCGCTTTAGGGCAGGGCAATTGCCTCCTGGCTGCTGTGACAAAATGGTTTATCGCAAATCTTTGCACAGAGGAAAAAATAAGGGAAACAGAGGAATCTGACCTGGCTAAAAGTACATCACAGAATCACAGTACAGTGAAACTCCTGCCTAATTGTAGTCCTAGATCCTCTGATAACTTATCATTAATAATACACACTGGACTGCTTTAATTTGTAGTGCTGTGGCTCCTGAGAGTGTGCGAGGGAGTTCTTTATGTGCTCTTTAGTCAGAGCATACATCCAGTCTGGGTGAAGAACAACAGGCGTAGGTAGCAAGCTTGCTCTGGAGGGTGAATATCTTGAAAGAACCGAGTCTCCAAGTATTTTCTTCTAGGAAACATTTATGTTGCACCAATGGCTTTCCCTCGTTATGGCTCTGCTTTTTAGAATAAAAATAATTATTTTGGTCTGAAGCTGGTTTGATTTGATTTCACCAAACTTTGCTTTTGACTAAGAAGGTCTTTTATGACCACCTTCATGTATGGTGTAGTTTTTGGCACAGGATCCCTGAGAACTGTATCTAGCTATTAGACCTGCCCAAGTAACTGCCAAGTAATTATAGTTGGCAAGGGAGGTACTGAAGTACAGAAATAATGTTGGGTAAAGTGCACATCTTGTGATGCTGCTTCATTTCTCTGCTTGGCTTCCTGTCTTGTAGGACTAAAAAGTCTGCACAGCAAAGGGTAAGATTAAAAGGAGCCTTAATTATTTTGGCATCTAATTTCCATTTTCAAGTTCACTTACAGTCTTGCACAAACGTAGAAACTGAAACAGTTGGTCTTCAGAAAAAGCTGCACGTACCTTACACAGGTTCTAAATACTATATTAAGCTTGACAGTTTTTAGAAATATGTATGCTCAGATGTGATCCCATTCTGTAGCTTGATGAGTGAACATGCATCAGACAAGCTTTGGTACCTGCCAGAAATATGACACAAAATGGACTGTTCCAGTACAGGCTTGGTGATGGGATATTAAGTCACTGTGATGTGGCTGAGATTCCAAGCCTCAGGCACTGGGGTTAGGTACAGAATGCAAGATGCATTTGAAAATTGTATTTTCTGCCTAAATCAGTTGGGGTCTTCCTTTAAAGAATTCATTGATAAGCTTCTTGTAAATATGCATATTTTTATATGTAGCTGTGTCCCCATCCAATTTGACTCGCTCTGCTCCAGTGTCGGGGCTGCCTGTAAGCCCTGAGTGTGATTTCTGTGGGAAGTGGCTGCTCTCTCCAGGCTTGCTCCCAACTCTCTCTCCAGTCTCTAGGCCTGTAACAGCCCCATCGTGGTTTGTTGTACACGGATCGCTAAGCAGTTTCTTTTCTCCTAGGGCACCTCTGTTCTATGTGGAAGTGAATCTTCGGCAGCTCCTGTGTGATTGCTTTCCTGCTCCTTTGTGTGCATGGCCCAGCAAATAAGGAGGGGGGTGGAAAGCACATTGTAAATGTGTTGACAGCATTTTAAGAACAAAACAGCTCCTGAAAACTGCCTGTCTGCCTTCTCCTTCTGTCCTGCATTTTTCTTTGCTTTCTTTTCTACCATGTTCTCCTTTTTTTTTCTTTTCCTTTCTTCATCTCTCCCCTAAATTTTCTACACTCTTTTGACACCCACCTCTCATTCTTTTGGTGCTCGTTGCTCTAAAAAGATTTCCCCTCTCCCCTCTAGTCCTTTTCATTTCTCTCTCAGGGGAGACAGTTTCAACCCCTATGCAGGAACAAATGAAAAGGGGGATTTATTCTGTTTCTGAGTGCGTGTCAGCTGCCTGCTTGTATCAGTTCTCTACCCATTCTTCTCTCTCACCCCAGGTACTGAGCTTTTAGAAAGCATCCCACTGTTTTTCTAAATGCTTTTAGCAGGATAGAATCTGTGCTTGGAAGGGGTTTTGTGCTTATTGATGCTGGCGAAGGAGGTATGGTTATTTATTTGACATCAGCTATTTAAACAAAAAAAGAACAGGGTGGTACAATATCTGGGCAACTATTCTTAGATTCTTCTCAAGCTGAATTTAGAGCCCCTAATTCTGGTTTTGTTCCTTTTTGCTGAAAGGAGGCTCTCTGTGCTCTGCTCACAAGCATGCTTGCCTATCTAATGTACTGGAATTGATGGGCAGGTCTGTCCCTTTGTGCAAGATCTGTTCCTTCTGGCTTTGCCTTGGCAGGCAGGCACAGCATAACCACTGAGATCAATGATCCTGCACCAAAACCGGATTACTGCCATTTTGAGATGGACGGCTGTGCGAGAACTATTTTGTCTGCTACTTCAGTTAGGAGGAGACCCAGATGAGGGAGCTCTGTGTCTCAGGAAAACAGGCTTTTGGGGAGAAAAAGGATTTCTTCAAGCCATGAGGGACCTTGTCTTGGCTCACAAGCCTTTCACCAAACCCTTCTTCAGCAGCTGGCTCCACAAGGACACTGTCAGTGTATGGCTCTATGGAAAGTGCTCTTTTTTTTGTCTCTTCCTGTGTTATTCTTTCAGCAAGGATGCACTTTCATATATATTCTCAGTCAATGTTTAGCTCTGATCTTTGCTCTAGATGTTTAAGGTTTGCAGGCTGTTAGGATATCAATGACTTCTTGCCACATGTGGGAACTTCACAGCCTCCAACTGCTGCTCCGGCACTAGTTTGGGAATTAAGCTTGCCAGGCTCCACCAGCTGCTTCTCTGCTTGAAATGCTATGTGCATTCCTCATCAGACGTTGCTTGACAAAATGCTGCAGCACTTTGTGCAAGGCAAAGATCAGTCGAATACAGGTGTATGAACATGCTCTAACCCACTGCCTGCCTTGCTGCTGCTGCTGCGTTGTGCTCCCTGAAGCCTTCCTTCACTTTGCATGCTCTGTGTGTGTTCTTGGTAGTGGTCTCTGTGAGGAGTTTCTGAGAATTTATTCCACGGTGGTAAATTGTGGTCTTCCTTGCACAATCTATGTTCTAGGTTCCTAGGTAAAGCATCACTCTCTAAAATACTTTAATTGGGATAAATTGACAAATTGGAGCTTTACTCAGGAGGGTCTGGCGAAGTTTCTAAAGGATGGTATCAGCACTTCCTCTTCTGCACAGAAGGGAAGATGATCCTCCTCTTTCAGGAGATGTGAGATTTCAAGGGAGGGAAGTTGCAGTGTTTGAAGAAGAGAGAGAGCGCGTGTTCTGGGAAACAGTTCTCTGATAAGGGCTATTTTAGAAGGGGAAGTTAGTGGGTGAGAGTTTATGGGAAGCAAAAAAGTAAAATTAAAAGCCTTTAACTGTACTGACACCTGAAATATTGTGTTGAAAATGCAAATGCTAATGTTTTAGTTCATGGTTTTATTAGTTACTAACGCAAGATTCTTAGTGTTACAGATGTTCCAGCTTACGAGTGATTTAGCCAAATTAATATTGACTTTGAATAAAGAGAAAGTAATAGAGACTTTAGGCCAGACAGGCCCTTACTTCTAGCTTTTTAAAAATTTCAAACTGAAGATATTGTTAGTGTATCTCCATATAGCACAGCTTTCACCAGTCATTTTCAGTAAATATGTTTGTATTCAGGGTATTCTGCATTTTTTGATTCTGTATGTTTACTCAGTGTGGCTGATTCTCATTTCACAAGTGTAAGCTGGCATCAGTTTCACTGATTTAAATTGATTTAAACTCCAGTGTTTTAAAGGGAGTGATTCTGGTGTAAATCAGAATCTGATTTCAATTTCATATTCATGCCTTATAAAACCTGGCTTGATGTTTATCTATTGTATGGTTGTATGCTGTATTTAGCATTGTGAATATTGAGATGTCCCTGCTGGGTAGATGGAGATTGTTAGTTTTGCTAATAAGGTACGTATCTGCCATTTAGTAAAACAAAAATATCTGAAATGTTTTGTTAGGGAAAGGCATACGGTAGGTACCACTGTGTCTTACAGAAGATGGGTTCTTGGGTTCCTTAGGAGTTTTTGTGGGGTTTTTTTGGATTAAGTTCTCTTTGGAACTCAAAACACACCAAATTTAGCATCCTGTCTCATAAACCTTCCCATACACTCTAAAAAATCATAGTACTTACATGAAAGGCTGCATTTATGACAAATCTGAGTTTGTCTCCCTGATTTCCTTTGAGTTCTGAAATTCTCAGCTGTTTGTCCTAATTATATCCTCAAAACAGAAGGAATTGGGGCACTTAGGAATATGCTCCCAGCCATGGAAGCAACTCTTTCACCAGAGATTCTGGTTTGTCTCGAAATGTAAGTTAAACTGACACAAGGGATTTTTTTTTCCCTTCTGCATTTTGCTGTCCCTAAACTATCAATAATTTAGGATGCATGTACTGCAAAACACCTTGTTTTTGTAGTTCATGCTGTCTGTAAACATCTCTGTGCTGATGTCTGTCTCGTGTGTATGTGTAACTTGGCTTGATAAGTACTCACTTTGTTTATCCACGTTGTCACGTCCCTTATAGATACTATTGGTGACAGACGGATGCTGCAGTTGAATTTGGTGTTGTCTTTCTGTAGAATGGTGTGTTTGGAGTTGCCTGGAGTTACTTCTAGCACTCTGCTCTTCCCACTGCGGCCCCCCCCGCCCTTAAAGCCAGGACTTATTATTTGTATGTATGTAGGCACAAAAATAGCCCAGCAGAGACTCTGCTCATTTCTGTCTTCCTATTCATATCTATTTTTTTGGGGTCTAAATATGGCTTTTCAGAATTAGCTTTGTTGCATCAGTCCAACTGTTGTGGAAGCAGAAGCTATTGAAGAAGCTTTTAAAGGCAGAAGGTGTGTGGAGTGATGAACACATATTCTGGGGTTCGTACTCAAAGCATTCAGTGTCACTCCTTTTGGAACCATCTATAAGGAGGTTGCTATTTAAAAATCTCCTCCTTTCACTGTAATTACATGAGGTTTCTGTGCATCTTGCCTCACTGTGTGCTGATGGGCTCTGCTCCTGACTCCTGGTTCACCTATCTAGGATGGAAGGAGAGGTTCCTTGGGGTCAGTCACCCACCTGCTGGAGCTTCTAGCTGGTACCACTGAGGAGCACACTGGCTTCTTGAGGACTCTCTCAAATCTATTTTACTGAAGATCAACTGTATTTTGACTGCCGCCTTCAGTTTTAAATTGAAGACCTAGAAAAGCTTTTGATCTGCTCACATCTACCTTCCAAAAATGGTGTGGGATTAGAAAGGTTTGTTCCTAGGGTCTCAAAACTGGCTGAAAGGTAGACTTGGCCTCCCCACCATGCTGGTCACTGCAGCGGGCAGGTGGGCTGGGGACTGCTGCTCTGTGTGACAGCATTTCCTGACAAACATTCCTCCATGCACAGCCTGCGGGAAGCCCCGTGCCACTACGAGTAGTTTGCCCGTGGCTTTTTCCATTGCTGTGAGATGTGTCTTGGCCCAAAATGATTTTCAGAGGTGCAGTGGAATTGTTACATGTCCATCCAGTGGGTCTGCATGAGCCAAGTGAACCTGTGTTTGGAGGTACATCTGACCTACTGCTTGTGAGGAATAGATGTATGAAAATGGGCAACCTTTATAAACAGCAGTGATATTTCTGTAGAACATGACGGCATGAGTAGAAAATTAACATCTGTCTGTCAGCTCTGGGAAAAGGACTAAGGCTCATTAAAGGCTGTTCTGACAAGGACCAGGAAGATCATGTTTCCCAAGGTTTAATTTTCCCAGGGAGAGGCTGAGATCAGATTTGAACCTTCTTTCTGATTGAGTCATTTACCTCTCTCTATTCCTTTTTGTGTAATATGAGAATAACATCGCTGGCATCTTGAGCAGTTTGAAATCCTTGGGTGGAATGATCCAAAGAACTGCAAGCTATTTGGAATGTATGGACCGAAACCCTAACTCCAGGTCTGCTCGTGTCTTCAGCCAAGTCAGCAGCCTCAAATGCTTCTGTTTCTTGTGAGACCCTGACAAGACACCCTGACATTTAAAAAAATCTTGGATCAGGATTTCTCTCTAGCTTGGAGAACCGGCTCTTCCTTTACTTATTTTTCTTTTCTAAGAAAAAGAGTAAGCATACCCAAAATTGATTATCCTATTTTTGTTCCTCAATTTTAACTTTAAAACAGGCTATTTGTAAGTTATTAAACCTTACGCCAGACACCCAAATTGCAGTTAAGAAAGGAGGTGAATGTGTCTGGCTTTTTCCAGTGCACACATGGCCATATCTAACCTAAAATGAGAGCCGACAGTCCTGAAAGGTGGTGGGGAGATGTCGGCCAGCAGCGGGAAGAGTGTCTGTGTCAGGTCTCTGGAAGACGGACCACAGCGCCTTTTGTGCATTTGTATTTCTCCACCACTCCCTTTTCTTCCTCTCCATGTGTATGTTGTCTCCTCCTCCTCCTCCTCTGTGTGTGTGTGTGTGTGTGTGACTTCTCCCTCCCTTCCTCTGGATCAGCCGCTGGCCAAGGAGACCTCTCCAAAGGGCTGGACACTTTGTGGGATTGTCCTTGTTCCTCCTGTATTTGCCGAGTCAAGGGTATCTCTTTGCAGGCTTGGAGAGATGCTGTTACTGCTGGTGATGTGATTGCATAGCAACACAGCAGCGCTGGGCGGTGGAGGAGGAGAGGCAGGGAGTGTGCAGACAGCAGCGCTCAGCCTCAGCATGCATCCCTGTCACAAGGACTCCTTTGCTGATTCACAGAGGCAGCCCCCGTCCCTGCTCCCAAAGCCTGGCAGCCGCTGCCCCCTGCGTCTCAGACCTGGCGGACTCAGAAGGTAGGCCATGACAAAATTTGTTTCCCACTCAGATCCTGGCTGGGCTGGAAAAGGGGGAAATAATGACAGATGGTTAACCTCGGAAATACGCTCTTTGGGCATGTGTGCATGTGCATATCCCTTCACAGCAACAATGTCTGTGTGTGTGCGGGCGAGAAACATGCAGAGAAGAAAAGGGTGTCAGGGGGGCACAGTAGGGGAGAGAGAGGTGCCCAGGACCATTTCCACAAGGGAGAGGCTGTGAACCAGTGAGTGATGCAGATTCCCAAGGCAAACAATAGTAGCCAGCATCCTGATTTCACCAGCTTTGATTCTTCGCACGCTGAAGGCTTATTTACCCTGGCAGTGTGTTCGCCTGAGCTGAAGGACTGCTCCCAGCGGGGCGCGGGGTGGCCTTCTAGCACCCTCCTGGGAGGATCAGACAGCAGGGCAAGGCAGGGACCCAAATATTTCTTGAGTAGTAAGCTGGGATCAGACTCTAGTCCTAGCTCTGCCCTTTTCATTCACTACCTTGCCCACTCCAGCCTTGCTCCTTTATGTGTCTGCCCTCCCCTCCCCCAGCTTCTCCCCGACCCCTTTCACTCATTCCTTCTCCTTCTCCTCTTTCAAGGCCTTACATTGCCGCTGCTGACCTTCCCTTTGCTGTGGGCAGCCCTGACCAGTTGCAGAACCACCTGCAGGAGGCACAGGACCTTTCCTGCTGCCTAGGGCTCAGCACTCTGCCTCCCCCTCCGTGCCAGACAGGGCAGCCTGGGCAGTGGCTCGCTAAGATTTAGTGCCACTTTGCACAAGAGATTATTACCAGTCCCCAGTCCAGCCCCCTCTTCCCTTCAGCCTTCCCCCCAGCACGGCATCACAGGTGTAGAGCTCAACTGGTGGAGTTGCCAGCATCATATTCACGGGGTCTCAATGATGAGATTGCCCCTGTGCAGTGACGGGGGCGTGGAGCAATTAATTTCACACTTTTAAAGGCTGTGCTGTCTGTGGGAGAAACTGTGGTTTGTTTGAGTTTTGGTTTTTAGCATTGAATAAAAGCCTCCAGTCAAATCTACGTCAGTCTGGTCTACCTGTGCCCTAATCCGAGGTCCTTCACACCTTCTCTCCTTCTGCTGCTTACCAGTCTCTTGAGCTCTCGGAGTTCTTGCTTAATTGTTCTCTTTAATGTCTTTTATTGCTCAACCACTGTATCCTACAGCAACACGCTGTGCGAAGTCCCGGCTACAAGGCTCAGTCACACAGGACGGTTTCTGTGTTTCTGGCAGCCGTGTGTAGCACATGTGCCTGCTGTGGCTCTGGTGCCATCTCACACCCTCTCCTGCCAGCTCCCCACCCTGAAAGCTGCTTTCTCTGCTGTGGCAGGAATGGGCCAGGCAGGGCTCTGGTGACAACCAGTGTGTGGTGGCACCCCAGAAAGGGACCAGACTATAGATGTGCAATTTCAAACAGTCTTGTTTTGCAACACTGTGCCCAGGAACGTGGGTGCCTGGAGTGCTAGGATGGAAAGGCATTGGAGTGGGCACTGTGATGCGTTACTGTGTTCAGGTCCTCTTAATTGAAAAAATTAAGATGAGGACCATTTCTCTCTGAAGTAATACCTGAGACAGATCAATTCTACTTGCTAAAATTGGCCAGGACTGCTACAGTGAATGGGGTTGCTCAGGTTGGAGTGACTGCTTTCTAAACTACGTGAGATAGGGAAGGAATGAAACGAATGGGTTCAAACAAAGCCTTGAGTTCTGGAAACATATGGTGAATCCTATTTTGAGAAATACGCATGGAGATACTGCCTCAGCAGCACACCTTGGTTACTGCAAAAATAAGCATTGGGTGCTTGTAGTGGGTGATTCTCTGTTAAGGGGCACGGAGGCACCCGTCTGCTGGCCTGATGGGGAGCCACGAGAGGTGTGCTGCCTTCCAGGAGCTAAGACCCAAGGTATTGCTGAGAGGGTGCCACAACCTGTCCAAAGTGCCAACTATTATCCTCTGGTACTCTTTAACGTGGGCACGAATAACACCACAAGCCAGAATCAAGGAAGACTATAAAGACCTCGGGTGCAGGTGAAAAGTTTTGGTGCCCAGCTTGCTCTTCTCTTCCATTTTACCAGTAAGAGGAAAGGGTGCAGCCAGAAATAGGCATATAACACACATCAGCTTCTGGCTTCATGGCTTGTGCTGTTGTAAGAGGTTTTGATATCTACAGGGGGACATTCTTTGGCTATAACCTAATAGGGTGGGATGGCATCCACCTGTCTAGAAGAGGTAAGGGACTCTGGAAGCAGGCTGGCCAGCTTGGTGAGGTGGGCTTTAAACTGAAGGGCTCAGGGGGAGGAGTCCAACGTGGCAATGCTTGTGCCATCACATCCAACTGGGCAATACACCAGCCCAACCAAAGCAATGATATGTGTTCCTTAGATGCCTCCCAAGATGAGTACCAGAAGACCAGCCACCTTAGGAGTGTGTGTCACTATGGTGGACCCTCCTGCACCCCTCCTGGGAAACCTGCATGCTCAATTACATCTCTGAAACCAACACATGCAGTATGGGGAATGAACAGGAAGAATTAGAGATCCATATGTGGTTGCAGGGCCATGATCTCATTGCAATTACAGAGGAGTGGTGGGATAGCTTGTGTGACTGGAATGCTGTCATGGATGGCTACACACTTTTTAGCAAAGCAGGCCAGCAAGGAGAGGCAGTAGAGTTGCTCTTTGTGTGAGGGAACAACTGGAATGTATAGATCTCTCCACAGGGGTGGATGCAGAATGAGCTGAGAGCTTATGGGTAAAGATTAAGGGACAGGACAACACAGGGGACACTGTTGTGGGCATTTGCTACAGGCCACCTGGTCAGGAAGAAGTCAGTGAGGCCTTCTGCAGGCAATTGGAGGTAGCCTTATGATCACAGGCTCTGGTTCTCATGGAGGACGTCAGTCTCCCTGATATCTGCTGGAAGGACAACACAGATAGGCTCATGTAGTCCAGGAGGTTGCTGCAGAGCGCTGATGATAACTTTTTGACCCAGGTGGTGGAGGAGCCAATGAGGCCAGGTGTGCTCTTAGACCTTGTCTTCACAAACGAAGAAGGGCTGGTTCGGGATGTGAAGGCTGGTGGCAGCCTTGGCTGCAGTGACCATGAGATGGTGGCATTCGGGATCCTGCATGGATGAAGCAGGGCAACAAGTAGGATTGCAACCCTGGACTTCAGGACAGCTAACTTTGGCCTCTTCAAGGACCTATTTGGAGGAATCCTATGGGTTAGGACTCTAGAAGGTAGGGGGGTCCAAGAGACCTGGCTAATATTCAAGCTTTGCTTCCTCCAAGATCGAGGTAGGTGCATCCCCATGAGTAAGGGATCCAACAAAGGGGGTAGGAGGCCTGCATGGATAGGCAAGGAGCTTCTGGCAAACCTCACATAGGAGAAGGAAGTTTATGGGTTGTGGAAAAAGGGACAGGCCACTTAGGACCTTGTCAGAACATGCAGGGAGGTGGTGAGGAAGGCTAAGGTCTGTTTGGAATTAAATCTGTTGAGGGAGGTCAAAGACAACAAGAAGGACTTCTTCAAGTACATCAGCAGGAAAAGGATGACTAGGAAAAATGTGGTCCTACTTCTGAATGAGGTGGGTGCCCTGGTGACGAAGGACACAGAGGAGGTGGAATTACCAAATGTTGTCTTTACTTCAGTCTTCACTGCCAAGGCCAGCCCTCCAGTTTCCCAGACCATGGAGGTAAGAGAGGAAGTCTAGAGAAAGGAAGATTTTCCCTTGGTTGGGGAGGATCATGTTAGAGACCACTTAAGCAAACCTGACACCCACAAATCCATGGGCCCCGATGGCATGCACGCCCAAGAGGTGAGGGAGCTGGCAGATGTTATTGCCAAGGCATTCTCCATCATCTTTGAAAGGTCATGGAGAACAGGAGAGGTGTATGAGGGCTGAAGGAAAGCCAGTGTCATTCCAGTCTCCCAAACGGGCAAGGAGGAGGACCCAGAAAACTACAGGTTGGTCAGCCTCACCTCCGTCCCTGGAAAGGTGATGGAACGGTTCATCCTGGTGGTCATCTTGAAGCACATGGAGGAAAGGAGGGTCGTCAGGAACAGTCAACATGGATTCGCCAAGGGGAAATTATGCCTGACCAACCTGATAGCCTTCTCTGATGGAATGACTGCCTGGGTAGATGAGGAAAGAGTGGTGAATGTTGTCACCTTGACCTCAGCAAGACTTTTGACACTGTCTCCTATAACATCCTTGTATATAAGCTCAGGAAGTGTGGGTTTGATGAGTGGACAGTGAGGTGGGTTGAGAACTGGCTGAGTGGCAGAGCTCAGCGGGTTGTGATCAATGCTGCAGAGTCTGGCTGGAGGCTGTAGCTTGTTGTGTTCCCCAGGGGTCAGCGCTGGGTCCAGTCCTGTTCCATTTATCCACCAATGACTGGGATGAAGGGACAGAGAGCAGCCTCAGCAGGTTTGGTGATGATTCAGGACTGGAGGGAGCAGCTGATGCCCCAGAGGCTGTGCTGCCATTCAGTGAGACCTGGGCAGGCTGGAGGGTTGGGTGAACAGGAACCCAATAAAGTTCCACAAAGGCCAGTGTAGGGTCCTGCCCCTGGGGAGGGACAGACGTAGGCACCAGTACAGGCTGGGGCTGACCTGCTGGGAGGCAGCTCTGCAGAGAAGGACCTGGGAGTTCTGGTTGGCAGCAAGTTGCCCATGGGCCAGCAGTGTGTCCAGGTGGCCAAGAAGGCCAATGGGACCCTGGGGGGCATTAGAAGCATGGCCACCAGGTTGAGGGAGGTGATCCTCCCCCTCTACTCTGCCCTGGTGAGGTTGGATCTAGAGTGCTGCATCCAGTTCTGGGCTCCCCAGTTCAGGAGAGACAGGGAGATACTGGGGAGGGTCCAGTTCAGAGCTACAGAAAGGATGGGGGGACTGGAGCATCTCCCTGATGAGGGAGGGCTGGGAGAGCTGGGCCTCTTCAGCTGGGAGAAGAGAAAACTGAGATGGGGTCTTATCCATGTCTGCAAATACCTTAAGGGTGAGTGTCGAGAGGACAGGGCCAGGCTCCTTTCAGTGGTGCCCAGTGACAGGGCAATGGGCACAAACTGAAACACAAGAAGTTCCTTCTTAACATGAGGAAGAACTTCTTTACCATGAAGATGACAGAGCCCTGGGACAGGCTGCCCAGAGGGGTTGTGCAGTCTTCTTCTCTGGAGATGTTCAAAACCCAGCTGAACATGACTCTGTGCAGCCTGCCCCAGCTGACCCTGCTTTGGTGAGGGGCTGGACTAGGTGATCTCCAGAGGTCCCTTCCAACCCTGACCATTCCATGTGAGGCAAGACCTTCACTTTAGGCTGGATGCCTATGACAAAAGCACAAAAGAAGAACTGCAAGTCTCATGAAACAAGCCATACTGACCAGAAAGAATTCGGTCTTCAAAAAACCTTATTTTCAAAGGTGTATAAAGATGAAACTGAGCTTTTCAGAATCGAGCCAAAATAGTTCTATCTCATTTTCCTTTGCTGTTTCCCTTAGCATAAGAATAAGGTCACTCTGATAAATCTGAAGAAAGGGAAGGAAACGTGGCTTCATGTGGTGTGCAGCCTGCTTATGAAATGCGTGGCCTCAGGAGGCTGGAGCATCCCAGGCTTTGACTGGGACTTTATAGTAAAGACAAACTTGGTGGGGTCACAGTGGAATATTCAGTACAGAGAAACAGATGTTAGTTTGACAATGAGAATGAGAAAAAAGTGTGGAGGAAGCCAAAAGGTAGGGCAGCGTTACCTTGGCTGTTGCGGTGGGGTAGGGGTGCCCCTTCCCACCACGGCTGGTCAGTTCTACCATCTGGCCAAGGGGCATTTTTCACAAGGTGACAAGGCTCCTTTCCTGCCTCTAACGCTTGGAGGAGAAAGACAAGACTCAGGCTTTTTAGTGGGTTTAGACAGGCTGGTTTCAGGGCTACAGAACACGACTGAGTCTCTGAAGAACTGGGCTCAATTTCTATGGTTGGTGGAACCTTTTGGTCATTAGGCAGGTTATTGCTCGCGTGCTGTCCCTTTTGGGAGGCTGGAGGATGTTTGCTCCTTCCCTTGCTCCTTTTGTCTGTGGGGTCCATCAGACTGCAACTTCTCTGTGTCCAGCACAGCAGGGCTGTGTGTTTACAGCTGGGTCCTCAAGGTGCTCAGGTAATTATTCGTAGTACTTGTCTAATTGAAGGGAAAGGAGATGGGAAGAATTCCTAGGCAAACTGAGTTTTGGAGACAGCAGCTTAAAACCCAGCCAGGAGTCTGAAATGGCATGTGAAAGAAATTTTTGTTTCAGTGTTCCTAAATGAATTCCTGGAAGTTATTTTTAAGCAGAGAGAGGAGCAGTTGGTTCTGCACAGCCATGTTGTAGTCATGCACCCACACTCACCTGGTTAGCTGGGGACATCATCGCCCCAGTTTCCTGGTGCAAAACCAACTGGTGAAATTTTTCAGCTTGAGTTTTTGCGTATTCTTTTGCTTGGGAAAGTGGAGAGCAAGTGAGCCAGCAGAACAGGTGTTGCTTCTTTACTGGGACCTGTGGCACCTATTTATCCATTGAATTAAAATAACGTTTTGGTTATGAGCCCAAAGTCTAAGTGATCATTTAAGAATGCAGATCATTAGATGCGGGAGTGCCCCACTTCACACACCCCCCTCAGTGAGAAAGGCATCTTCTGTGCCACTTGCTCACTGGCAGATATAGCAAAAATATTTTTTTCCTTCTTAAGGACAGCGGCTTAATTGAAGGACTCTTCATTCTAATTATTGAAGGGGACACGGTGCTTAGGTGGAGGTGCAGTATGAAGCCTAGCCGCAGCTTTGGCATCTTGGATTTTAGCCCTTGGATGATGGGATTGTAAATGCCCGCTCGTGTGGAAGGTTGCTGATAGTCCTTTTCCCTTTTCCTTGTACACAGGAGCGAGTGAGAACCAGGAGACTGAGGTGACTCTTTTTAAGGAGTGTGTTTGGGTTTCTATTCCTGGTTTGTAAAGAGATGGAGACTAAAGGCCCGTGCTCTAAGAGGGAGTTGTGTTGTTTGTATGCTTGGTCCCAGCAGGACAAAGACTTCTCTTCCTTCTCTCTCACCAAACCTTGACCTAGTGGGTCTTGAGAAGTAGGTCTGCTGGCCCTCGATCTAAGGCTTAAACTATTTACTTACACATGCAGAAAACAATTTTTGCTGGAACAGGATGTGCAATTGCGCTGTCGAGGGAGCCCTGCTGTCTGCCAGCTTGGGAATGCTCCCTTTGTTAGGATCTACATGGGAGCTGAACTTTGAAATATCCACAAACCTCCCACCTTTCCCCTTAAAGGACACTGAGCATGCTGAGCTAAAATGTTATTACTTCTCTTGCGCAGTAAGTTAAACAACAACAAATTCATTAACATTTCCAGCAGCATGGGACATGTTTATATTTCCATTCCCTTCATGGGATAAAGGCTGAACTGCTTTGCCTCAAAATGTTGCCATATTTTGTTCCTTATAGGCAAAAAAGTTGTAGCCCAGAAAGAACATTTTGGAGGAAAATAGTAATTCAAAGCATAAGCCTTGTGATTGAGAGACCTCTTGACCTATATGCTGTATTTGCTGCTGTTATACGTAGTAGAGAGCTGGAAATTCAACATCTGACATTGGTCTCTAGCTTCCTCGGCACGTCCCAAATCCTGGGAATCATGTTTACTGAAGCAGGTCAGCTGCAGTGTGAATTCCCTTGTTGTTTGAGAGAGTTTGGATGTGGATTTGCATCAGGAGGATTTTAAGCAAATGCGCGAAATGGCAGAAATACACCGCGCAGCACGCACACTTGGTGGCAAGCTGCGATCTTACCCTTGGCCGGGATGGAGGTGAGATGCTGCGGGAGACGGGGCATAGCCTGTGCACCTGAACGCTGCCTCTCCAGCCTGTGCTGCTGCTGCAATCGGTCTGTAAATAGTAAGAGTGCAGAGATCACTGAGCGGAGCAGTACGTTGTGTGGCAGAGCTGCAGCAGAACTGGTTGAGCAAAGGCCATCCCCACTGCTGAAGTGTACTGAACAGGTACAGCTCAGGTAGGAAGAGGAAAAAGGCAACGACTTTGTTTTGAATACACCCTAATGCCCAAGCATTCAACTGTTGAAACGTAACACAGCACTGAGATGTCTCATGCTTCGTTCCTCAAGGTGTACTAAGAGCAGAGGCAAGTGTTGGGTGCTTCTCATGTGGGAGGATAGGATGCAAAACAGCATGGTGTAACGGGATTGTACCTGATCCTTCTGAGGAAGGGTCTGATCACCTTTGGGCCTGGAGTGGGGACCTCCAGCAAAGATGAGACAGACCTGTGGGAAAGGTTTCACTCCTTGCTCTCTCCACTGCATGGGTGCAGTGCCCCAGTGCCTGCACCATGGTAACTGTAAAATTCCTGTGATGTTCTCCTATGGAAATTCTCACCTCCTTCTGCTCCCATGGGCCGTGATATTTTTCCTTCTTGCACAGAAATGTGCCCAGGGGATCAACCTTGCTTTAAATCTGATTGGCCTGCCTGACCACATTGCTCCCCAAGTCCTCCAAAGGAGAGTTTTTCAAGTCCTTTTCAAGTAGAGGATTGTAGTAGGCTGTGGGGATGGTTGTTTTAGTTGCCAAAACTTCAATCTTTTTTGATTGATGTTGTCCTTTGCCTGTAGCGTGCTGGGGCTCCAGCACCAACCTAGAACAGAGTGCAGAGGGTGAGTGCTGGTGTGGAAGAGGCAAGGTGGATCACAGGTTTTGTTTCTGACAGCTGCAGGCAGCCAGCAGCAGACATTTAGCCAGGAAGCATCCACAAAACATCTACTCCATGTGCTGCAGTGCCCAGACACAGTGCCGTACTGAAGCACTACAGTAAAAGTGCAAGAGCTGGAGCTATTTTGCGTCCCATGGCAGAGGAGCAAAGCAGATCAAGAGCATTGCTCCTTGCCTGGTTCCTATAATAGCAGGGAATTTGGCAAGGGATCATATGTAGCTGGTGGTTTGCTTGCAGTCGCGTCTCACCATCTGGTTGTCTCTCTCCCACCGAATGTCCTGCTTTGTGCTGGCTGCCGTGTGGCTGAGTTATTTCCACATTAGCTTGCGTTCTCCACACCTGGGCTTTGTCTTTGCTATTGCAGAGTGGCAAAGAGCAGCGGAGCCATCGCCATCAAACTTGCAGGAAGTTTTCTATGTAAGCAGGGTATTGCACAGGACATGCTTGAGGTAGTGGCCTTTGCTGGCACTTAGCTTTCCAGCTTGATCTTGTTCTTTGACTGCTGACTCAGATGGGCTTTAGTTCCCTTGTGCCATGGCTCTGTGTCCCGATAGACCTTCTCATTGCTGAAGGAGTTCAGGAGCCTGGTAGGGTCGTGGTAATAGGATGTGGTAAGACAGAAATCATCCACTGTACCCTTGGAGTTGCCTGGCATGAGGTGAACTTACCCTGGGAGGCTGGGGGCATTTGGAGACCCTGGAGTCTGTAGCTATTAATGTGTCCTAATAACCCTGCCTGCACTGGGAAAGGAGCAGGGTGAGGGTGCTGTGATGCACAGTCTGTGATGTTCGTTTGTGCAAATGGGCAGGAGGGGTAGAGGACAGGACCTTGGATTATCGGCATGTTGGAGA
The DNA here is from genome assembly GCF_015220075.1 of Falco rusticolus. Lineage (NCBI taxonomy): Eukaryota > Metazoa > Chordata > Aves > Falconiformes > Falconidae > Falco > Falco rusticolus. Next base: position 12,749,120 of record NC_051200.1, on the reverse strand, counting down.
GCTCAGCACAGGCTGTTCTGTGGGACGAGGAGAGAATTACGGCTGTAGAAATTGCCAAGGGATTAAAAACAATCATAACGGGATAAGCTGTTCTTTTAATGTGTATAATGGCAGAGGCAGCGAAAACTCAGGTGGGCAAGTGATGGATGTGAAAGCATGAGAGATGGGCAGTGTGTACTAGGGCCTAGGGGCTTTCTCCTTGCCCGGCTGCCCGATGCAATTGCTGGCTGTGCAGGACACGCTGCCTGCTCCTGCCCTGCCAAGGCCAAGCAGGAAGTTTCTCAGCTGGTCCAAGTGATCTGTGTGTGAAGGACCCCATGACCTTCTTCCAGCAGCATTGCTCTGTCTGTACCTTGGAAGCAGCCCCATCTCCACTTGGATATGAGGCCTGGCTGCTGGAGCCTTCCCTCTAAAAGTAGAAAAGCCATCGCCAAGTTAGGCAGCAGGCTGGACAGGAGACAGCGTAGTACCTCAGCACTGCCTCTTGACCCATCACATGCAGTATTCAAGCATCACTCTTGATTTGCTCATCTGACCTCAGGTGTGCTGCATCTGGTCTGGGCAAAGCCCTGCATAGTGTTCACAGCTTTTGGCTGTTAGGTCTCCATCCTGCTATGAACATGTTGGTGCTCAGCTCCTTTCATGGCCAAATGCAGACTTGTGGGATTGTGCTTCAGTTCTAGAAATTTGCCAGATTCAGGTAAATATTACATTGAACCATTTTCTCTGGGCTTTATTTTCTCATGGTTTTCTGTAAAGCTGAGATGATGCTGGCAGTGGGATAAATCACTATTTTAGCTTAATCAGAGTCCAAACAACAAAAGAAGCAACACTGTGACCAGAGGTTGCATTTCAGACCTATAGAACAGACAAGGGACCGCTGCTAACTGGCTTTACAGGTCATGCAGTTTTAAAAATGGAATTACAAATGGAAATTCTATAACTCATTACTTTATGAGTAAAAACTCATAAAAAAGTAGCTGGTACTATGAGATGCATGTATGGAGGACTAACGGTCTAGGCAATGTTCCTTTCTACTAATGGAGATATGCCTAGTATTTCTAAAAATAAGTGGTCGTGATGGTGAGATCCTCTCTTCCACTCTTCCTTTAAAACCTGGGCATCCCCTGTGGTTCAAGAAACCCAACACCTTTTGAAAATACAACATAATTTGCAGGACTCACTAATACAGTTTATCATTACCGCAAACTGTATAACTAAATAAAAAAAAAAGTGGTACATTTAGATGAAAAAAAATTGCAACGTTAGTACAAATATATTAAAAAAAATTTATCCTTTTAGTATTCAACCTTGGTGAAGACAGCACGCTAGGCAGCTGGGAAGGGGCTCAGCTCCATGAGGAGGTGCAAGCTGACCCAGAGACTCTCACACTGTTTTTCAGGTGCTCATGCCTAGAGCTGTCTCCATCCCCATGAACATCGGTTCTGATGCAGCCCCTGGTGATGCAGGAATGGCCTTATGTCCTCCCACGGTGTCCTGAGTGGCACGTCACAGACCAGGCGCAGCACAGCAGCACTGCCCACCCGCTGTCTCAGGTAAGAGCTGGGTTTGGGAGCCTTTCACATGGCAGCTTTTTGCAGCGGTTGCAAATATCTGTGGAGCAAACCAGGACGGACCTCTGTTCCTGATGGCAGGGAAAGCTGTTAGCTCCAACCCCCCATTGGCTCGCATTTAATGAGAGCGTTAGCTTTCCTCGAGCGTTTTGGCTGCAAAGTGTTTCCCAAAGTAGAGGAATAGAGACAACCTGCAGAGCTGGATTTCAAGCTTCCTTCAAAATAAAGAGCAAGAGGCCACCGTTAACAGCTCTTGTGTATTTGGTTGGGTTTACTTTTTTTCCTGGGAACTTGGAAGAACATCAGCTTTTGTTGAAAATGTATGTTTCTAACCTTCCTGGTTGCAGAGAAGAGCTTGGGATAAGCCCCTGGTGAATGCTGTAAGGCAAAGGAGGAATCTGACTTCTTTCTAGTCTAGTTATCTTGAGGAACGGAGAGTGGGTTCTTACTGTTGGTGTCTCTCCTCCTTCCCCGAGGGTCTCTGAGTTGGCAGGTCAGGCTGCTCACCAAAGCCAGGCAGAGGTAAAGGTCTCTGGGGTCCCGGGGTAAATGGCAGGGAGAGCATAGCAGATCAGACAGCTGTGCTGGCAACTGTCTGCAAAGCTGCCTGTGCTCTGCACTGAGCTGTCACAAGCTGGTTTAGCACCTTGCCCTGGGTCACCCAGGACAGCAAGGCTGGGGAAGCACTGCCTTGCTCTGCTAGAGCGGGGCTCACCCTTTGCTGCCTGTAGCTGTTGGCCCCAGGGCATCTCTCACCTGACAAGAGCCTGATGGACGGTGCCAAAGTTTTCCTCGGGCACTGGCAGTGTTGTTCCCAGGATGAATGGGGTCTCTGGCTCTGCCTTCCCCTTTTCATCATGCTTCAAACATGAAGAGCAAAAGCTCAGCCTGGGGCTCCTCCATGCTGTGCCTTGCCATCCGTCTGGACCCATCCTGCCCCAGAGAACCAGAGTCTGCAGGAAGAAGGCAGAGCTGTCTCTGGAGCCTTGCCAGCATGCAAGGATGAGGCTTACAGCTGGGGCAGGCTCTTGATAGCTGAGTCGGAGCTTATTGGCCCTGGGGTGGCTGTTAGGTAGCCACTACCGGGCCAGTGCATGGGTAGCTAATGAACAGCCCAGCAGATGAAGTAAGGAGGGAGAGGGATAGAACAGGATGAACCGGCAAATGAGCTGCCTGAGCAGTCCAAGCCTCTATGACAGGAGCAGAGTGTTGTGGGGTTTGCTAGGGGGGAGGGGCTGAGAAAGGATGACCTGTTGGACCCACCACCACTAAGCTGCAAGATGACACACAGGGAGGGTGCAAACATCCTCAGGTTGGGTCATACCCACCACAGTTTTCCCCTGGTCCCCACCTGAGCCTGGCTTTCTGCTGTGTGTGCATCAGTGTGTTGGGTGCCATGTACCTGCTGGCTGCTGCAGTGTTAGTGACAGCTCACTTCGTTCAGAGGTTCTGCCATGCCCTCCTCACAGGTGTAGGTGCTACCACCTAGGAAAGAGCCTTCCTCTCTTGTCCTTGCCTGTCCTGAAAGCTCCCAGCAGGCTGCAGAAAGCCCATCCTTAGCTGCGCCCTGACCTTGCTGAAGCCTCCCCCAGTCTGAGAGCTGGTCCTGCATCTGTTGGCCTGGGAGGTGGCGAGGAGAAGCGGCTGGCCGTGCTGGTCCCAGGGGAAGAGACAGCAGCAGTCTGATATACAGGCAGGGAAGGAGGGCAAGAGAGGGAGAGATACAGGGAGCTTTTCATTCCCTCCCTGTAGGTGGAGGAGAGCATGGAAACAATGCTGGGTGGCAGAACTGTGGGGGGCACAAGGAGCCAGCCCAGAGCCTTCTGGCAAAAACAAACTTTTACACCCAGTCCAGGCAGGCAGGAACATCTGTGCTGGCCCCAGCACTGAGCTGGGTCATGTGGGGGGTAAGGAGAGCATCTTTGGCTTCTTGGGGGTTAGGTCTCAAGGACCCATTTACCTTCTCAGTAGCCAAAGCTTGCTGGGACCATTCCCTGGGTAAATCTCTTCCCTAGGAGACACTCCTGTCTGTGCTGCATGTGCATCCTGCCCTGCATCTGAGGCCAAGGTCTCTGCTGGTCACCCCAGCTCAGCTCACCATCACCTTTGCAGAGACGGCTCTTCGCCGGTGCCTGCTGCAATCCCTCTGCACCCAGCCAACTTCCCACAAGGGTCTTTCCCACACCAGGGTGCCTGGCAGGGGACAGATCTCTGCCTGCTTTGCGGGCAGTCACGGTGGCACTACCAGGGTTAAGGCAGGTTGGAGGCTGCTGGAATGCCACTGGACAAAGCTGGGATTGAGGCTGGGTGCGAGGCATTGCCGCCCCCCTCCACATTCCTGGGGGGTCAGTTCTCAGGGTGGCCCTGCTCTGCTAAGCACACAGCACTTGCCTGCTTCCCTGCGAGTGCTGCCTGGTGGCACCCGGAGGGGTGGGAGGCGATGCCTGCTCCTCCGGCAAAGCTGAGCGGCCCTGCGGAGGATCTGTGGCTAAGCACAGGTAGATGCGCTCGTCAGAGCCTGCGTGAGTGTTCTGCACCTGAAAATAAAGCTGTTCAAGGGTGGAGGGGGAATGCAGGGCCAGGCTCCCACTGCTGGGGCTCTGGCGGAGGGATGCCTAGGGGATGCTCAGAGGGAAGGCACTGCTTTTTCCCTCTGCTCATTTGCAGGCTTTTGTTCTAGGGGAAGCAGATGTTCAACACCTGGCCCCTGCTTGGCCACTGTCACTGGCTATTTACTGGGCATGGCCTGTGAGGCACAGGCTTGTGGGCTTTTAGTCTTTTCTTAAACAAGGCTGGGAGGACTGTGTTGTCTGCTGAGTTGTGCTGCAGTTACACTTGCACCCAGGTGGAGCTGATCCCCTCCTTTGGTATCCCCTGGGATAGAGGGGAGGCTGAGTGCTCCCTGGCAGTACTGTGGGGCTAACCTACTTCTGTGTCATGAGGATGTGCACATGCAGAGTATTGATTTTTCTATGTGTAAGCAGAAGTTTTACCTTGAGTGGTTTATTATTCATGGCCCCAAGATTCCTGTGAACTCTGTGGGTGATGGTTTTCTCTCTTTTCTTGATGCTCCTGGAGTGGCAGGCTGGGGAGGCAGAGAACAGCCTGGTGTTAGATGTTTTTAGATGAAGCAAACTTAACACCTGTCTTGTTGATAATTTGATTTCTCTCTGAGAACTGGCATGAAGGGGATATTGCTTTAGCTGTCTGGCCAAATTGCTTGTCTGGTGGCTTCTTCCCACCTGATGTTCTCCTTGGCTTGGCTGGCTCTGTCCCTTGGACAACTCTGTGAGCTCTTGGACAGGATAAGTGACAAATATCTGCATGTTCCCCTTGGAAGAGCTGCTGCTTTCCCCCAGAAGCAGCTGCCCTTCTCTCGCAAAGGAGTACCTGTTGCATGTGCTGTTTAGAAAGTACTAATGTGGTTCATTATGGTTGATTAATCATCTGGGGATAATTATCACAAATTAGCTCTAACATCAAAGTAGCATTAGATTGAAAGGCTGACATTTCCCCAACAAAGCACATCAGCGTCTCACTTGTGGAAATGCAGTGTGTCGCTGTGTTTTGCACAACAAGCTATGTTTTTTTGGAGAGGAAATTCTGTCTCACTCAGAGTCCTATGTGAGATGCTCCTAGTCCTGCTGGTGTGTGTTGCTGTCACCAGAAAGTGCAACGATGTCTTCACTGCCATCATGATGCAGTGCTAAAGGCTTAGGAGAGGATTCCTTCCCCCATCCAATGAGGATTTGTTGTCCAGGGACCAGCATCTCATTTTCCAGGCTGAACGGTGTGGTGCAAATTGTGCTTCCTTCATGCGGCTGGGTTAGGATTTGCTGCCATCTGCTCCCCGGCCGCTCAAGAACATCCTTCCCACCACTGCTCATTCTGGAGAGGTGTGGAGGAGAAGCAGCATCTGTGGATGAGAAGCAGCATCTCAGATTTGCTGTGCAGTCAGGGAATATCCTTGTGCTTCTGTAGGGGAGCAGGTGGCAGGTCTCAGTACTGGGGATGGTGTAAAGGACCCATGGTGCTTGTCTCTTCCTGAATCACAGCAGCCCTGTATGGTGTGGAAAGAAATCACTGTTAGCCCTGCAGGGGCTGTAACACACAGGCCAGCTCTGATTTAACACTTAGCAGTGAGATAAGTTCATTGCTGGATAACTGGGGGGTAAATTCATAACTGGATAACAGGGATCCTGCAGAACAGGAGACGTGCAGTAAGCCCTCCCTTCGACCTTTGCTCTTAGCGCTACTGGAGTCGGCACTGCATCCTTCCTCCAGGCGTGGCCCCGAGCTTCCCTGGAGCTGCTAACAGACCCCTCCGGCAGCAGGGCATTCCCCTTGCAGGTTGAAAAGCCAGGCAGGGTCAGGACAGAGGCACGTAGGTGTCCCCCAGAAAGTGCTTCACCCAACCTGATGGTGCAGCGTCTGTGCCATCTGAGGATCGCAAGCACCGGGCAGTGATCTCTGGATGCAGTGTGGCTCTGTTTCTGCCCAGGTTGAAGCCTTGCAGGATGGTGCAGGACCTTCGTGTGTAACCCCCCGGGCTCTGAGTGGTGCTGCCGGGCCTCAGGCCCCTCTGGAGATGAATCTTTGCTGGAATGAAATCAAAAAGAAATCCCACAGCCTTCGGTAAGAATCCCTGTCTGGAGAAAGCTCCAGGGCTGGCCTGGCCTTCCAGCCTTGCCTGCTGCATGTGCTTGTCAGGAGGTTTTTCCACTTGCTCATTTCATGAGCCACACGAATTCATGGTGACCTTGGCTTGGTTTCCCCTCTTGTACACAGACCTCTGAGTCTTTCTCCTCATGCTGAAAATCACCGCCTCTGTTTCCACCCATCTCATCCTCTTCTCCCTCCCTTCACTCCTTATTGCTTTCTGCTGCTTTCTCCATCCTCTGCCACTGCTGTCTCTGTGGTTTGTCTCTTTTTGCCCCGCAGCCTTGCTGCCACCTCCTCTGTGCTTGTCCCTTTATCAGGAGCCCCCTCCGTGGTGTGGGCGGAACATGACTTCCAAACCATCAGAGGTTGCAGCTCCACAGCCAGCATGATGGAGAACTTAACTGGGGCATGTTAATCGTCTCTTGCCTTAATGCAAGGCTCCTGGAGGGTGCCCAGTCATGTAAATGTGGAGCCAAGCCCCCTGTGCTGGCCAGAGCACAGCCCTGACACACCGGTGAATGCGGAGTGACTGTCCTCTGCTCTGGGGTGATGTCCCCTCCCCGGTGCCTCTGTGCTGCACCCAACCTGATGGTGCAGTGTCTGTGCCATCTGAGGGTCACGCACAGCCTGTGCTGAGTCATGCTGCCAGGCACTGGTGGGGTCCTGGGGGTGCCCAGGGGTTACCACCCCCACCACGGTGCTACGCCTCCCCTCCCAACGGAACCTGCTCCTCTCCTGCCTGTCTGACCACCCTGCTGCTGTCCTCGCTCTCCTGCCAGGGCTCGACTGGAGGCCTTTTCCGACCACAGTGGGAAGCTGCAGGTGCCTCTCCAGGAGATCATAGACTGGCTCGGGCAGAAGGATGAGGAGCTGTCAGCACAGCTGCCCCTACGGGGTGACATCCTCCTGGTGCAGCAGGAAAAGGAGATGCACGCGGTACGTTCCCTCATGCCTCCCCTGCTGCCACTCACTGCTAGGATGAGCTGCAAGTGGGCAGCCCTGCCTAGGACCACAGCCTGTGAGTGCACCGGTCCTTGCCCATCTCCATCTCTGCCTCCTGTGGGAAGGCAGAGCCCCAGCCCCGTAGCAAATACCCACGGCATGAGACAGACAGAGCCCATCTGGTGTTAGACAATAAATCTGCATTACAGCCCCAAGTCATCTGCAGGTGCTGCAGCTGCTGGTGGGCCCCATCGCTTCTCTCCTAGTTTCTTTCTTATGTCCTACTTCTGCAAGAGAGGGAACTGCCTCTCGCTGGCCTCTGCTTTTGGGACCCTGAGGCCTCAGGAGGTTGGTTCGTCTAAGGGTGACCCGGTAATCAGGACAAGAGTGATTCCTGCAGTAGCACACCATCATCATATCTGAAACTGGGGTAAACCCAGGCAGATCAGGCTTTCCTGCTTCCCTGATCAGAGCATTTTGTTCTTGCTGCCAGTAGCTGTTGGGCTTTAGCTGTTTTTACCTTGAAACAAAACTAAACTGTTGCTCACTGTTGCTACTCCTCACTGTCGCTGGAGCTAGCCACTTTCCTGATGCACAAATAGCCGATCCAGCAAACAGCACCAGTGGGGGGCTGCAGCTGGAGGGGAGGAGAGGATGTCCTAAACCAGTCTGCCTCCAAAGTCTGCCCTGGCAGATGTGCTACTCTGGGGCATCTTGCTGTTCCCTCCTTGCTCCTCCAGCAGCTGGACTTGCTGCTGAACAGCTGCTGGAAGGACTGCTTGCAGGACCATGCTCTTGCTGCATGAGTGAGGAGTGTCTCCAAGCAGCGCCTGTGAAAGCATCATCGATAAAGCAGTTCCTCCTGTGCAGCCCTGGCTCAACACACCCTTCTGGGCTCACTGCTCCATCTCCCCCCTCCAGCAAAACTGCAGTCCAAACCTCTGCAGGAACCACCTTCTTGCAGGTGGTCATTCTTTCCCTGAACTGCAAAAATATTTCTGTTATTTTTTCTCCATATCTCCAGTGAGGTTTGGGCCCTGGAGCAAATAAATCATGCAGCCCTGGGGGAGGGAGCAGCAGGGGTATGGTTTTCCAGCTCAGCCTGCCATCTCATCTCTGCGCTCTGCTCTCCAGGCTTTCATGGAAGAAGTGAAGTCTCGGGGACCGTACATTTACTCTGTCCTGGAGTCAGCACAGGCTTTCCTTTCCCAGCATCCATTTGAGGAATTAGAAGAACCAACTTCAGAAAGCAAAGGTCTGTGGAGCTCCCCCTTCCTCGTTCTCCCATAGCACAGCACAGCTTCTCCTGGGCTGGACTGGAGCAGATGGAGTAGAGGTGGCTGGTGTGGCACAGAGGGTCACATCAATGCTCTGCCTCATGCCATCATGCACCAGGCTGTTTTCAGCCCTTTGGCCAAAGGTTGGGCTGGTATAGAGCTGTGCTTCTGTCCTGGTGAAGGCAGAGGCTGCTGGCACAGCCCATGATGGGGCATCTTATGAGACAGCATCAGATGTGCTCTGGGGTGGGATTTTAAAGGGTAGCAGGGCTTCTGCCTGTGAGGACAGACAGAGAGCAGAAAGGTCTGTGAGCAGGCTGGATACCTAGAGGAGCTGGTGCAGAGATAGATACTATTCTCACTTGGTTTCCCTCCCTCTTTCCAGTTTTTCCTAGATCTTTTTCAATGTCTCTTCTTCCCCTACCCTCCCTCCAGTTCTTGCACACTCTCCTCTGGGCTGGGCTCTTATTTTTGCTCTGCATTCCCCTTCTGCTTTGCCTTCACAGATGTCTCTCCCCGGCACCGGATCCAAAACATCAGCCGCTTTGTCTGGAAGCAGGCGAATGTGGCCAGCGAGCTGTGGGAGAAGCTCACAGCTCGGTGCGTGGACCAGCACCGTCACATCGAACGGACCCTGGAGCAGCTGCTAGAGATTAAAGGGGCTATGGAGGAGCTCAGCACAACACTGGATGAGGCTGAAAGTGTGCGTGAAACCTGGGAACCCATTGGGGACCTCTTCATTGACTCCTTGCCAGAGCACATCCAGTCGACCAAGGTACTTCTGGTTCTGAGAATGCTCCAGCCTTGGCCCCAGAGATGATGAGATGTTGTCTCCCAGGAGGGCAGTGCTGCTCCTTCTGACTACTCTGTCCAATGCAGCCTCATTACTTGGGGTCTCAGGGGCTAGGTCCTTCCTCAGACAGTCCCCTAGCTTTGTAAGTGTGGATTTGGCCCACAGTGTCCTGAGCAATGAATTGGCTGTGCTGAGTCCCTTGCAGCTCAGCATAGATGAGCCATTGTCAACATCTCGCTTCTCAGGAGATTTGAGTAATCTCCAGCTTGGCTGGTTTGAGTTTTTTTGTTTCGGGGTTTTTTTTCCCCCCACTAAGGTATCCTGTGGGAGGGTTAGTCAGCAGCATCTTGCCAGCCCCTGGCCCACCCTAGCTTGTAGAGGAGGAATCAGATCCAGGTCCTGACCACTCACCTGCTTCTTTTCCTTCTTCCCCTACACTGTGCCTGTTCCCCTGGGCACGGGACTCCAGCTATTCAAAGAGGAGCTCTCCCCCATGAAGGATGGGGTGAAAGTGGTCAATGATCTTGCACACCAGCTTGCCATCTCAGATGTTCACCTATCCATGGAGAACTCCCGTACCCTGGAGCAGATCAACACGCGCTGGAAGCAGCTGCAGGTGGGAAGGAGTCAGGACCAAGCACTGCAAATAAACCACAGGCTGGGGGATGCTGGGGAAAGGCTGTTACTGCTGAGTTTCAAGGATGATACAGTAAGGCTTGGCATAGCAGGAATGGTACAGCTGGTGTTCCTGGAGAAGAGCATTAGTTCAGTGTGAGGAAAGTGGCTGGTAAATCTGTAGAGGTCTTGAGCAGGAAAAAGCTATGGGAGGAACAAAAGATGCTGTCTGAGGAAAATTGGGATCTGGTGAGGAGGCCAGTACCAGCTGTGGCTTTGTTGATGTCTGTGAAGATATGGATACAGATGAGCTGGTGATGTGGCCTGTGCTGCCTCAGCCTGTGGGAGGAGGTGTAGAGGACTAAGTGGACTGGGAAATGCAAATATTAAGGCAGGGGAGGAAGGAAGAGGACCTGCATGCTGGGGCATATCTGTGTCCATCCACAAGCCTTCCTGCATGGGGCTTCATTCTGAAATGCCTGATGGGCTGCCACGGAATTCTTCTGTCCCGTTCCCCAGGCCTCCATAAATGAACGCCTGAAGCAGCTCCAAGATGCCCACCGGGACTTTGGACCAGGCTCCCAGCACTTCCTCTCCTGTACGTGAGTGGGTCCTCCTGGCTTCCTGCCATGCGGCTGCCTCTGCAGCATGGCATAGCAGGGGCTGTGGCACCGGGGAAGGGGGCGCAGAGTCCTGTTGCTGAGCCCAGAGCCACACACGCAGCTAGAAAAGGGCCCAGGCCAGTGCCTGGTTCACAGGAACCAGAGCAGTGGGCATCTCCCAAAGTTAGTGTGCTACCTCACCCTGTGGGACCAAGGGTGGGACATCAGTGTGGTTTCCCTTCAGAGCACAGAGCTGTGACACTTGCAGCAGCAGCTCCCAGGTGATACTGGGACCGTGCCAGCCTCAGAGACAGGGTGGGCAAGACAACAGAAGGAAGATAGATGGCAGGAAAAGGTAGTCCTCCACATCCCATGTTAGTCACTCAGAGGCCAAAAATGTGTACCTTAAGGAGATTTTCATTCATGTGGCCGGACAGAGCAGTGCCGTTCCTACAGAGATGAGCTGCTGCCGGCTGCTGGCTCTCAGACCTGCGAAGGATAGGCAGCAGGTTGTGCTCCAGAGTCTGGGGTACATCCTCAGAAAAGCTGAGCTCTGCAGGGTCCTCAGATGTCAGTGGGGTTTGTTGGCCTGTGTTTCTCTGCAGACCATGTCCTCTGAAAGGAAGAGCGACTTTTCCAGTTGCTGGAATTGATAAGCTGCCTGTGACAAGGGAAAATAGCTGTGGGTCATAAAAAGGGCTTTCATCCTCTAGATAACAAACATAGGGTGGCAGGCAACTGGTATGGGATGCATCCTCATCTTCCTGAGATACTGCAGCTGACACAGAGCATGAGTAACGGGAACAGTAGATACTGTGGGTGCCCAAGCCTGGTCATAACACGCAGTGTTGTGTGTGTGCCCGAATCCCAGCCCTGCTCACTGGTGACCACAGCATTGCCTTGAGCATCATCAAAAATGTCAGGAAGTGTCTCTTCTCGAGTTCTGAGCTCAGCCAGATTTAGATACCCTGCCTCAAGAGAGGCAAGACGCCTCTGACAAGACCAGAAGTTGTGCCACTTATAGGTGATACTTGCTTGCCCACTCCGGCAGCCCCAGTGGGTGATTTGGAAGGCACAGCCTCGTCAGAGGCACCCGTATGCGAGCACAGTTCCGCTGGGCTCTCATCAGAAACAGCAGCAGCCTAAAGGAGTGTTGGGTGTTGAACTGACATCTGTGTGTCTCTCCTTGCAGCCTCCGTCCAGGTCCCCTGGGAGCGAGCCATTTCCCCCAACAAAGTGCCATATTACATCAAGTGAGTGTGCTCCCAGCTGCAGCCTGTGGTCTTCTCTGGACCGGTGGGAACAAACTGGGGACCAATTAGGAGCAGGGAACACTGGGCAGACTGGTCTGAGCACTGACCTCCAGTGAAGCATGTCATCCCCTACTTGGCAGAGCCAGGCTTTTCCTGCCTGATAAGACGCCCCAGATGAGGGTGGACTCTGGCTTGAAGGAGGGGAGGTTGGCAGCACATGGGGGCATCCTCCTGTGGGCATCCCCCATGCTGCTGTGGCTGGGAGCGTGCTCACTAGCATACAGCAGCCCCAGCATCTGCAGCACTGGGGGACTGGCTTCCAGGGCCAGATGGGTTCATTCTTTACTCTCTCATGGCAGCTGCTTAATTCCAAGCTTGACTTTTGATCTCCTTCTACTTTCCTTCCAGCCACCAGGCCCAGACGACATGCTGGGACCACCCAAAGATGACGGAGTTGTACCAGACACTGGGTAAGGAGGCTGCCACGAAACTATCCCAGTAGCATCTGCCTTTTTGCAGTGGGGTCCTGTATGAGATCCCCCAGCGCACCTGCTCCTCTCTGTGGCACAGGGTCCCCCAAAGCAATGGGGTGCGACCCCCTGCCAGGTTCTGCCCCTCCTCCTCCAGTACGCACTCTGCTTCTGCTGGTGGGGCTGGTGTCTGGGAACTGCAGCTGCTGCTGCCTGCTCGGGAGATAAGGTTGTCAAGCTGTGGTTTAATTCTTCTTTTCCTATGTTATTGCAGCGGATTTGAACAACATCAAGTTCTCAGCTTATCGGACGGCTATGAAACTACGACGGGTGCAAAAAGCCCTGCGATGTGAGTGTGGGAAGTATTTCCCTCCTGCTGGGTCTCCCTCAGTAATGGCATTAAACTAACACAAGCTTTTATCAGCACATCAAAGGCAGGATCCCACCAGGGGCCAGGCGGCTGAGGCGAGAAGGACTAGGAAGATGAGCCTGTGGCTGGAAAGCCGAGCAAATCCATCAGCGAGCTGTCTGTGTCAGCACCTTTTTTTGCAGGCTTAGGCTGGGAACGCCTCAAGAGCAGGTGTTAGGCAAAGGGATTTGAGAAGAAAGAGGTCCAGTTCAGAGTTACGGAGCTGTGCAACCGGTCAGGGTCTCGCCCAGGAGGCCCAACAGAGCCCTGAGAAGCCGTGGATGTACCAGAGCCAAAACCAGCCTCGCTGGCAGGGGCAGAGTGCGCTCCACTGCTTAGAGGAGGAAGGGAACCAATAACCCGACTTTTGCACTGTAGGTAGAACTCCGGTTAAAACGAGGACTAATATCCAGGTGAACATAATGCAATAGGAGTTCAACATGATGTGTGGCGCTCAGAGAGGTGGCTGCTCCTCGGAAACTGCTGAAGAGTTTCTGAGGGAATCAGTGAGCAGGCAGGTGGGAAGCTAATAGACAGGGCATCCTTGGCTGCTGGAGGGTTTTTGGCAAGGCCTCTTGCCTAAGGCTCTGTCAAAATTAAACAGCGGCAGGATGAGGGAAAACTCCCTCCTGAATTAATTGTTCCCAACTGGGAGGAGATACACCAGGCAGCAGTGGGGTCCCAGGTGGACCTGTGCTCCCTGATGTCTTGTGAAAACCTGGAAGAGGCAACGAGAGGCTGAGAGGAGGTTTGGTGTTTGGGGGAGTTGAACCCTGGCTGCGGGGTAGTTTCATGACACTGTGGTGACCAGGCTGTCCCATACCCAGGGACATGGTGCAACTGGGGTAAAGCAGCAGTTAGCTTCTGCCACCCTGCAAAGACGTCTATGCAGCAGCATAGTGAGGAAGAGGGCAGAGAGCAAAGCAGAGCCCTCCCCTGTGCTGCCTGTGCATTCTTGGTTGCTTGTCTCCTGCATCTCATACGCTGTGCTGACACCTTCTTTCCAGCCCAGAAATGATGTGGAAGAACATGAATAAGTGCTTCTTATTCAAGACATACTTGAGAAGGGCAAGAGGCTGCCAAGACAGCTTCCCCACGATGAGAGGTTTGCAGAAGTGAGTGGCCACGTAGGAAAGAAGCAGTGTGGAACGTGTCAGAGCCATACACAGTCATGGGCAGTGTGGGCATGAGGGCGAGCAGGAGTGATGTGGTACCAGTGTGTGAACTGGGGATCCCCAGTGCGCCTGTCAGCAGCTTTGACAGGAGAAGGGAGGACTTTTCCACAGGGTGAAGTTACAGTGTGGAAATGGCACATGATCCCCTGAGCACTGAGAACATAAATGATCTCAGAAGTGGAAAGACTTTAAGGAAAAGAAAGATTGCTGGCTGCTAAACATGGTAGCACGTACAACCTGCAGCCATAGCAATCTGAATGCAGGGTAACCAGGGCAGCCCACCCCGTCCTCACCCCATTTCAGGTTTGTGCCTTGGCACCTGCTGCAGGTCAGAGCTGCAGACAGGACTGCTCCACCTCAGGGTAACTGCTCGTGGGGTCTGTGTGGCTCTGTGCCCCCTCACCTCCCTGTGCCAGCCCCGCAGGGACATGGCATGTGCGGAGGCTGGCTCTGGGCACCGGTGGCTCCACACAGAGCCTTTCACGGGCAGCATTTTCCTGGCCATGGCTGGCCGCAGCAACAGGGAAGGAAGGTCACACAGACCACCACACAGAAGTGGCTCAAATTGACTTTATAGGTGATGTGGGTGTTTTTGGAGGGGTTTGCAGGTGGGAGAGCAATTCTGGGAGCTCTGCCCACCCTGCCAGCATCTTCCCTGCTGCAGTGGGGCTGAGACAGCTCCAAGGCAAGGCAGGGCTGCATCTCCCTCTTCTTAGTTCTTACCTCTCCCATGTTCCTCTTTGCCTCTGATCGCTCCGCCTGTGCTTTCTGTGCAGTGGACATGGTGACCCTGGCCACAGCCTTGGAAATCTTCAATGAGCACGACCTGCAGCCCAGTGACCGCGCAATGGACGTGGTGGAGGTCATCCACTGCCTGACCACCCTCTACGAGAGGCTGGAGGAGCAGCGGGGCATCCTGGTGAACGTGCCACTCTGTGTGGACATGAGTCTCAACTGGCTGCTGAATGTCTTCGACAGGTACCGGTCCCTAGGTGTCCTCCTGAGCTGTAGGGCTGCTGTGCTTGGAAGGAAACCTCTGTGGTGTTCTTCCAGCTGGCAGTGCTGCAAAAAGGTCCTGGCCACTAGCGAGGGGGCTGCCTGGCATGGGCTTGCCTTGCTGATCCCCTGCATAAAAAAGCCTCCAAAACATTTGCAAACCTGTGCAATATCTTGCCTTGCAGTGGCCGCAGTGGGAAGATGAGGGCTCTCTCCTTCAAGACGGGTATTGCATGTCTGTGTGGGACAGAAGTCAAGGAGAAGTTTCAGTGTGAGTCCCCCGTCTCCCTCCCCCAGGGCCTGGTGTAGAGTAACCTGGGGAAAGCAGGAGTGCTTTTCTTTCCTTGCTTAGCCCTTCTCTTCCCAGGAAGAGCAGAGAAACAGCTTTCTTGCAGTGACTAATCTGCTTACGTTGCCACCCCTCCCTTCCTCCCCCCCATTCCCTCCCCAGGCCTACGCTGCCTAAATTAGGGGGCTTTTTGGTAGACTGACTGGTGCTGCGGTGATCTTGCTTGCATGGCACTCACTGTAAGGAACAGCGCAGAGAAGGCAAAGAGGCAACAGTTATCCAGTGCTTCCCAGAAAGAAAAAACCTGGAGGTGCAAGCCTGGGAAGTAGGTTTCAGGCAAATTAAAGGAAGCCCCATTCCTCACTGTGTTTTAACCATGGTAGTCTTTGCTGTGGGATACTGTGGAGGGGATAGCACAGGAAGCACCCCAAGGGTTAAAAAAAGGGTATGGGCAGATTGATAGCGGACAGACCAGCTGTGGCTGCTAAAGAAGTGATAATATGTAACCTCTGCCTCAAGAAGACTCTAAACTCCTGGTTATTGGGAGCTGGAAGGATACTGGTAAAGGTTACTTAACCATAGCTCAGTTTTTCCCTCTTTTTTGAGCTCCCTGCTGGAGACAGGTGGTGGGGCCCCCAGTCTGATCCACACGTGCCTGCGTCCTGCCTGGTGTGCTGGGGCATCAGCTGTGTCTCTAATGGGGCTGTGTGTCTGTCCTGCTGGCAGATCTCTTCAGCCAAGTGGCAAATGCTGGGGGATTCTGTGACCAGCGGCACCTTGGCGTCCTGCTCCACGAGGCCATCCAGGTCCCACGCCAGCTGGGAGAGGTGGCAGCGTTTGGGGGCAGCAATGTGGAGCCCAGCATCCGCAGCTGCTTCCGCTTTGTGAGTAGGGTGCTGTGGCCCGTGCTATCCCCTCTGCAGCAGCCGTGCTGGGGAGAGGCTCCCAGAGGTGGTGAGGAGCTTGCACCCCATCACAGCTGGATCCCAGCCCTGAGCAGCTGCTTCCTCTCCCCTCCCCAGAGCAACGGGAAGCCCACCATCGAGGTGTCCCAGTTCCTTGAGTGGGCCAACCTGGAGCCGCAGTCCATGGTGTGGCTGGCTGTGCTGCACCGGGTGACCATGGCTGAGCAGGTGAAGCACCAGACCAAGTGCTCTGTTTGCCGGCAGTGCCCCATCAAGGGCTTCAGGTAGGCATTGTGATATGAGACCTTGGCCCCCAGGCAAAGTGCATGATGACCTGCAGGAGAGAGCTGAATTTGCTCTGTGCTGTTGGGGGAACCTAGAGCTCTGCAGCAGCAGTGTTTTGGGCAGGTCGGACCCGGTGCCAGCAAAGGGGAAGGAGCAGGATGCTTTTCTGGGGGCTTCAGCTATCAACACTGTGGGTTCACTGGGGTGCAAGAGCAACACAGACCACCTCTGTCCCCTGCTGAGCAATTCTTGGGCTCCAAAATGATGTGGTTTTGCTGACTCTGCCTCCCTATGGCCTCTCGACCTCTCCAGGTATCGGAGTCTGAAGCAGTTCAATGTGGATATCTGCCAGACTTGCTTCCTCACCGGGCGAGCCAGCAAGGGCAACAAGCTGCACTACCCCATTATGGAGTACTACACCCCGGTATGGGGCTGGGCTGGGCTGGGAGGGCCTTGACTCAGAGCAGGTCCCTGTTGAAACCAGCAGCCTGGCAGTGTTTAGGCTGGTGCAGCCCCAGAAGTAGATCCCTTGTATGGTTTTGTTCCCGTCCGCATGCTGGGAGTTGCCTGTGTCCCTGCTGGTTTGGGGCTCAGGGAGAGCGGGATGCATGGCATGCACCAGTGCCCAGCTTGGCTTGTGCCAGGCCCCGTGCCAGGCTGACAGAGCTGCCGTGCCCTCCTTGCTTCCTCACTTGTGTCTGCCTCCTCTGTGGAGCTTGTGCCCAGACTGAAGAGACCTCTTTCCTGCGGATGCTGCCCTGTGATCCCCCCTTTTCATTAAGCAACACCTTGGTAATGTTTGTGTCTCTGCAGACCACATCCAGCGAGAACATGAGAGACTTTGCCACAACACTGAAGAACAAGTTTCGGTCCAAGCAGTACTTCAGCAAGCACCCACAGAGAGGTTACCTGCCCGTCCAGTCCATACTGGAGGCTGACTTCTCAGAGACGTGAGTTGGCTGTGTCTTTCAACCCTGCCTGATACGTGGGCTCCACAGATGGAAGCGGCATCTCAGCTGTGAGACAGGGCTCCTGTGGGAGGGCTGAATGGGGCACTTGCTTTGGGGGTGATATGGCACCTAGTTCTTGGAGAAGCAGATATTTCAGCCTCCCTTTCCAGCCTGTCCCTGGCTCTTCTCAGCCCAGGTGAGACCAGGGCAGCCTTTTCTAGCTCCTAACTCTGAGTGAGGACAGCCAAGCCTTGCTGACCACTGTGCATCTCTTCCAGACCAGCCTCCTCCCCGATGTTACCACATGCCGATACCCACTCCCGGATCGAGCACTTTGCCAGCAGGTATCACCACTGGGCACCACTGTCACACCAGGGCATGGAGCATAACTCCGATGGGTGTGGAGGGGTTTTGGGGCAGATGTACGGTGAGCTCCTGCTGCCTGCACCCCCCTCCACGCTTCCCAGCATACTGCCTGGCTCTGCCGTTGGGAAGAGGCAGCTGCAGCGCCAGGCAAACCTGCCTGGGCCACGGCTGATGCCACACAAGTTGGTAGCAGACACCATTCATTTGACAGCAGACGTCTGTCATGGTTTAACCCCCAGCCAGAAACTAAGTACCACGCAGCCGTTCACTCACTCCCTGCCCCCTCCAAGATGAGAAGAATTGGAAAAGAATGTAAAACTTGAAGGTTGAGATAAGAACAATTTAATAGTTAAAATAGGAGAAATCCCACCAAACCAATAGTATTAATAATAACAATTATCATGAAAAGGAGGGAGAAGGGGAGAAGAACAAAACCCAAAGGGAGGGGAGAAAGAACAAGTGATGCACAATACAGTTGCTCATCTCCCACTGACGGATGCCCAGCCAGTACCCGAGCAGCAACTGACAGGCCACAGCCAGCTCCCCCCAGTTCATATACTGAGCATGACTTTCTGCGGTACGGAATATCCCTGTGGCCAGTTCAGGTCAGCTGTCCTGGCTGTGTCCCCTCCCAGTTTTCTGTGCCGCTCCAGCCCTCTCGCTGGCAGGGCCTGAGAAACTGAAAAGTCCTTGACTTAGTTTAAACCTTATGTAGCAACAACTAAAACCATCAGTGTGCTACCAACATGGTTCTCACACCAAATCCAAACCGCAGCATTGCACCAGCTATAAGAAGAATATTAACTCTATCCCAGCTGAGACCAGGACAGCTTCCTAGTGATGAAGCGGCCTTCATGTACCTTCCTGCTCTTCCCAGTTTGAGCTGCTGGTTGGATTGTCACCAGGCAGATCCCTCAGTGTCTTGCTCTGCTTGTGTGCTCACCAGTGCCGTTTGCACGCTTGCCATTGCTGCTGCACTGTGGTTTGTAATGCCTCTCCCCTCGCCACGGGTCCAGGCAGAGCAGGGACCTGAGGAGCACGGGGAGCCTGTAGCTCAGACCCTAGCCTGGAGCTGGTATCCTTTCACCCCTTTGCTTTGCTTATGCGAGGGGAGGCTGAGCCAGCTGCATGGCAGCAGCTCTTTTATTCCAGAGACTGTCACCCCAGAGCAGCAGTGTCTTTGTTTTATAAAAAGGCAAAACTCTCTAGAGCCTGTAAAGAGGGGCAGACTGGTGCAGGCCAGCTGGGAGCCCTGTCAGAGAGGGGTCTTGTGGGGGCTGCTGTAAGTAGGGTGCACGGAGAGACATTCAGGCTGTCTCTGACCATATCTCAAACCTGTTTCTCTTTCCTCCAGGCTTGCAGAGATGGAAAGCCAGAATTGTTCCTTCTTCAGTGACAGCCTGTCCCCTGACGATAGCCTGTGAGTTCTGCCCCCTTTCCCTTCTCCTTGCTTCCTGCGGAGTCAGGGCTTCTGTGGCTCCATCGCTGCCTAGGCAGGGCACAGAAATGTTTTCCTTCCCAGCTTCTTTGAGTCTGAGCTCTGAGCTCTAGAGCTGGAGCAGCCAAAAAAAGTTCCCATATGAAATCACCTTCCTCCAAACTGTCCTTCCCCAAGGGCATGCAACTCCCGTGAGACTGATGTTCCTTACTAAGGTGTTTCTCCACCTGCTGCCACAGGGATGAGGACCAGTACCTGCTGCGCCATTCCAGCCCCATCACCGACAGAGAGCCTGGGGGCAGCCAGCAGGTTCCAGGAAGCCTCAACATGGATGACAAGGGAGAGCTGGAGCGAATCCTGGCCCACTTAGAGGATGAAAACAGGTAGGAGCATGGGCAGCTCTGAAAGTGGGCTTTATAGCCTAAGGGGAAGGGACTGGAGAAGCCTGGTAGACATCAGAGTGGAGCCAGGGGTAGCTGCTGGGGCTGGAGGTGGGGACTGGAGAAGCTGGGTGGGCTTGTTTAGAGGGTGTCTACACTGGAGCCCTAAAACCTTCATGGGAGCACTCAGTGAGGGTGTGCTGTCTGAGGAAGGGAGAAGACTCTGTTCCCTAAATGTTTCTGCCCCTGTCACCAGAACCTGTTCCCCTCCTGAACCCCAAACTGGCTGAAGTGACCCCAGGGCACTACTGTCTCCCTTGTCGCTGAGCCCCTGCAAACAGTGGTGGTGCTGCCCTGGACCACGTGAGGTGAGGCTCTAGGCAAGGCAGATCAGCTCAGGAGGACATGCTTTCCCTGCCCTTAGGTTCTCAGCCTCTTAGGGAGCAGTTGCATGTCTCTGTAGTCACCTAGGGCTGCAGGCAGGCCACCCTGCCGTGCAGGGACAAAGTCCAGGAGTGTGCTGGTCCTCAAGCTTCACACGTGGCAAAGCCTCCAGGGGTGTTTTGTCTCTGAGTCATGGGCCATCCCCAGTATGCAGCTGTCGGGTGTTTCCAGCAGTCTCTAGAAAGGAGAGTGGTGATGCTGACCTAGGCTATCTTGCAGGATCCTCCAGGGAGAGCTGAGGCGTTTGAAATGGCAGCATGATGAGGCGGTAGAGTCTCCAACCTTGGCTACAGGCTCTCCTGAATCAGTGCAAGACCCACGTAATGATGAGCTCCTGGCAGAGGCACGAATCCTTCGGCAGCACAAGAGCCGCCTGGAGACCCGCATGCAGATCCTGGAGGACCACAACAAGCAGCTGGAGTCCCAGCTGCACCGACTGAGGGAGCTGCTGTTGCAGGTATTCTTCCCATAGCGAGGATCCTTGGGGTGGGCTTTGCCGTAACAGAGCTGGGGCAGTGGCAGAAAGGGATGGTCAGAAGCAGGGGAGGACGAGGACAGAGGATCATGACAATCCTCCTCCTCTCTCCAGCCTCCAGCAGAGACCGATGCCAACGGGTCAGCAGCCTCTTCCTTGGCTTCATCTCCACATCAGTCTGAAGGCAGCCAGGCAAAGGAGAAAGAGCACAGCACCCCTGACACTAGAGCTGCAGGTGAGGGTTGGGGTTGGGCTGAGCTCTCGCCCCAGTCCCTTGGTTCAATGCTGCAGGGAGCTGCCTGTGCCCACCCTGCAGAGATGGTGGCCTTCGAGCTGGATGCCCAGAGAGCCTGATCACCACCCCAACCCCTCTCCTCTTTCCCGCTACAGATGAGGTGGAAGCCAAAACCCAGGAAGTCAGTGTGTGCCTGGAAGACATCATGGAGAAGCTGCGCAGCGCCTTCCCCAACTCTCGAGGTACTAGAGTGAAATCCCCCTCTCTGGCCTCTTCCTGCTTCCTCTGATGAGGTTTTGCCCCACGGAGCCCTGCCCCGATCCCAGCTTCCCTGCGACCACTGATCGCCTGTAGTGCCTACAGCCAAGAGCTATGCTGCGGCGCTGCTAGGACTGGTGTGTGCCCTGGGCACAGAGAATGAGGAGGCGGGTTTGCACCTACAAGGAGAGACCATCAGAGCTGCCAAGAGTACGGACCAACTAGATTCCCCCAGACGAGCTGCAAGGCAGCCTCTTCCCCTCCTTGGGATCCTGCACCCTGCGGGGCTCCCCGCTGCGAAGATGGACAGACCTGCCACCACTGAGTTTGCAGCGATCTCTTTGAGCCACCTCCTTGCTTTGTCCCTGTCCAGACCCCTCTCCAAGAGAGGCTGAGGCCCCAGTTACCTGTTGAAATGGAAGCAATAGTGCCAGCTCTCCTACCTGCTCATGGACAGCCCTTCCCCGCAGGGGTGGGGACTGGGGGATGCACGGTGAACGGCACTCCGCTCACCCAGTGGGTTTTGGTGTTGCTCTTTCTGCTGTCCCTCTGTGCTCCAGCCTGCGAGCAGCACTCAGTCCCGCGCCCAGGCTGCCCGTGTGCGTGCCGGGAGGAGACATTGCTTGGTGCCAGCACTAACACAAGGCAGGGGAGACCTTCCCTCTCTGCCCATGGAGACCCTTACCCACTTTCTGCTATTCCTGAGCAGTATTCTGGCTCTGCAGCAAGTCCATGCTAACCAGGTGGCTCCAGGTCCTATTTTTCTGACCTCTCCATTTCTTTTTCAGGTATGACCTCCCTTATCTAACACCTCCTGTGAGCCAGAGGCTTTTCCTAACCAGCTACTTTCCTCCCCCTCCTCTCCCTGCCATGCTCCCTGTGCTGCAGCAGACCTTGCACAGACTTCCTCCAAGCTGGTCACGCAGGATGCTTGCCAGCTCCAGAAGATCTCAGGGGATCATAGGTCATGCAGGAGCAGGACTGTGGACTCCTCAGGAGGCTGGCTCGGCCACTCGGCCACAGCATCCAAGCCTGGGTGGAAAGGTTCAGAAGGAAGAACTGAAGCTGTGAAAACTGCCTGTCTCCTCAGCACCCATGGGCTGCTGCCGCAGCCCTCGGGGGATGCAGAGCTCAGCATCCTGCTCCTCCTCAGTTGTGTCCAGGGGCCTCCTGTATCAGCACACAAGCACTCCTGGAGCCACACAGTTTTTAAAAGAACTCTTTCTAATAGCATCCAGCTGCCAGCCTTACAGATTGAACTCTGCCACCCAGGGCTCTGCAGCCAGACAGGCACATACCATCTGGTGGGGAGAGGCTGCGAGGTTATGGGGTAGGGATGAGTCCATGTTAGAGCTTCAGCCCAGCTAGTAGCCTTATCTTGAGAGGGTCTTTATAACAGAGCCTTATCATTTAATTTGCATATATTTCTATATATATTATATATATATTCTGTACTTAAATACTCTCATGGACTCACTCCATTAAATTCTAATACTGTAAGTGTAGCTGCCCTTCACTTTCAGTCCAGCCCAGCATCTGCTCCCATGGGGACCAGCACCTTCCCCATTGCTGATGCTGCCTGGGAGCAGGGCTGCTGTGAGGGGAGCTCAGTGGAGGGCTGGGCTGGCAGCAGGTACCATCCTGTCTGATCTCCTGGGGAGCTGTGCCTTTGCCATGGCACAGAGAGCCTGTCTTGCCTGCGCCTGGCTCCATCCCTGGGAAGCCTCAGCTCCTGCAGCTGCCCATCCCCACAGTGCTGCACGAAGGGGTTTCTCCAGCCCTGGAGCCACCAGGATGTTGGGCTGTGATGCAGGAGCATAGTGGTGTGGGCAGGCAGCAGGACACACAGGGCACCTCCTTGCCACCCTCAAGGATCAGCTTCCCTGCTGCTGTCCCCCAATTTGAGCTGGGTTGAGGGGCTGGAGCCACTCGTTGGAAGCAGGTGAGTCCCACTGGGCAGTGGGGGAGGCTGTTCTTCAAAGGTGGCAGGGTAGCTCAGTGGTGGCTCCTGGTCCCAAAGGCTCCCTCGGGCTGTCTGTCTCATGCTGTGTTATGTCGAGAAGGAGGTAGAGTCATGTGCCGTGGGGTGCCCCAGAGCAGAGGCTGAGACTGCCCCGGTGCTCTGGGGCCAAGGGCTGCGGAGGGAAGAGGTTCCTGAGCTCGCAGGGCAGGGCAGGGCACAGGCAGGGCTGCATGCAGGTGTGAAGAAGCAGCATCCTGCCCAAAACAGGGTTTGCTGTGAGGACAGGAACGGGGCTGTTGTCGCTGGCTGTGACGGGATGTGGTGGTGAGCTGTTTGGGGACATCCAAACCAAGGCAGCGTGTGGGGGCACACGGCTGTGCGGTCAGTGTGCTGGCAGAGATGCAAAGCAGTGCCCACACCGGGGATGAGATGGTGTGAGCCTTACAGCCAGGTGTCTGGGGTCTTGTGCTGCAGTGTCCATTAACAGTGGCACGGGCTGCTGTCCTTGCCGCCCCCTCTCACACCAGGGTGAGCAGCAGGAGTGCAGTAACAGTGGCATTGGCGTTAGGCTGGCTGTAAGCATGTTCTGTGTCAGGCTGCTTGTGTGACCATGGTGAGGGACCATGTGCCAGCCTGCAAGACCTGGCTGGACCCCCTGTAATCCCAGTGGCAGGATGGGGGGAGTGTGGGGAGGAGCGGAGTTTTGGCCTGAGCGTGAGGTCAGGAGTACCCAGCCTGGGGGGAGCTGGAGGAAGGAAAAGGCAGGATGAGGGCAGAGCTGCTGGTCCCAGTGCCAGGGCAGGGAGCAGCGGCGGCCAGGCTGGGTGCTCAGGCTGTGTTTGGGAGCCAGGATGTGGCAGGGAGGGGAGCAGGCTGGCTAACGCTCTGGTAACCATGTACTGTGGTGCTGCTGTCCTTGCTGCTTCATGCAATCTCTGCTCTGGAAAGAGAATAAATTTGTATTGATACTGAGACCTGGATTGGTGCTCTGGCCTCTTCTATCCATGCACCTCGGCTGAGTCAGGGCAGCTCCCAGCACTGTGCCATCTTGGCATCGCTCCTGCAGGGCTGCTGGGACATGGATGTCCCTGTCCCTTGTATCACCCTGACTGTCCACGCCATTCAAGGCAGAGCAGAAGCTGTGACCAAAGCTCTGGGCTCCCCAGACACAGGTGTGTCTCCTGAGCACCATCTTCATCTTCTTCCAGTAAGGTCTGCTCAGGGCCACACAGCAGCCTGGGGGCTGGGAAAGGAGCTGTGTGGGGACAGTCCCTCTTCCTTGCCTGGGAACTTCTGCTGTAGGAAATCCTTCAGCCCCAGGAAGGGTGTAGGCAGCAGTGGGATGCTGGGCAGGCAGCCCTCTCCCTCCGTGCTTTCTCCCTGGAGCCCCATCAGGTCTCCAGCGCCCAGAGGCGCGTGCTCCAAGCGCTGCCCGCGTGTCTCTGTGGCACATGAGGGACTCAGCTGAGGACTACCCTGGGGCAAGGCCAGGGGGCCTCGGGCCCTCCCCACCACACAGGGTACAGCCCAGCCTCTGCTGGGGAGAAGCCTGCCCAGGACAGGGACCTGTAGGGCTGGACTTGCTCTCAGCGCTGTCTGGAAGGGCTGGCGGTGCTGGGCAAAGGCCTGACACGGTGCTACTGCAGGGACATAGAGGGACAGGTCTCACGTGGGAGAGGTTCAGGAGCTCAAATGGGGGTGAAATGCAGCCTCTTTAAATCCCCCTCTCATGGGTAGAGCAAAATGCTCCATCCCCATCCCTGCACTGTGGGCTCCAGGGCAAGGCAGGAGCTATGGGCTGTCATCAGGGAAGCCGGTCACGTCCAGGAACAAATCCAGTACATGTTGCCAGGGAAGAGCTTTTATTTCTGAGCCAGCAAAGCTCAGCGGGACCCAGCTGAAAGGCGCTGGAGCTGATGAGGCAGGGCAGGGAGGCAGCAGGCACTGCTGCGCAGTGGGGCCAGGGTGCCGGCGGTGGGGTGAAGGTAGCGTTGTTCCCGTGTCACTGCGGGGACAGTCCCCAGCCCTGGCGCTCCCTCTCAGGGTACAGCAGCCCTCTTGCCTGTGCTGTGCCTGCTTGCTAGCAGCCCGGCAGCCTTTCCCCCATGCTGCGGTAACCAGCCCTGCTCAGGGCTGGCTGTGCCCCAGGGTCGTGGCCTCAAGCTCTGCTCTCGCCGCATTGCCCCGGGGGTGCATCACCGCTTTCCCTGGCTGCAATGGGGCAGGGGGGTGCTCCTGTCCCTCTGCCCCAGCCGTGCTCCCTGTGACAGCTCCCTCTGCCCCACTGGCTCCCCACTCCAGCCCCCACCCAAGTCCTGCTGCCCCTGTCCCCGCTGCTGCCCCACACTGCCCTACAGCCAGCCTCTCCCCCTCTGTGGCTGGGCTCTTTTCCACTTCATCTTCCTCCACTTTCTCCTCCTCTGCATTCTCATCCTCCCTCTCCTCTTCTTCTTCATCCTCCACCTCCTCTTCTTCCTCCTTCTGCACCTCTGCTGCTGGGCTCTTTTCCTCTTTGTCCTCCTCCACTTTCTCCTCTATGCTTTCATCCTTCCTCGCCTCTTTTTCTTCATCCTCTACCGTCTCCTCTTTTTCCTCCTTCTCCACCTCTTCTACCGTCTCCTCTTTTTCCTCCTTCTCCACCTCTTCTACCATCTCCTCATCCTCCCTCTCCTCTTTTTCTTCATCCTCCACCTTCTCCTCTTCTTCCTCTTCCACCGCCTCTAACTTTTCTTTGTCCTGCCTCTCCTCTTTTTCTTCATCCTCCACCTTCTGCCTCTCTTCCCCCTCTTTCTTTTTCTCATCTTCCTCCTCTGCTTCCCAGCTCTCTGGCTTTGTCCCACAGGTGCCCAGGTTTGCTTCTTCCCCTAGCCCATCCCTTGCTCCCAACTCCATCCCCGCAGGTTGTCCCTGGGCTGCTTCTCCTCCTGGCACTGCACCTTCACTCCCAGCCCTAGGGGTTCCTTGGTTTGCCCATGGCTGTTTTGCTTCTTTGGTCTCAGCACCCTGCTCCCCCTGCCCAGGGGTCTCCAGGACCCCAACCTCACCCTGGGGTGCTTCTTCCTGCAGCATCACCTCACCACCCACCTTCCCGCTCTCCTGCCCTTTGCTGGCCTGTGGCCCCTGGAAAAGCCCCTGGTAGCGCTTCCGATCCTCCACATGCTTCTTCCTCATCCTCTCCCCGAGCTGCTTCAGCTCCTTCTTCACGGCGGCTGCCATGGAAGGGTCAAGGTGAGCCACCCGCAGGAAGTCCTCCCGTGCCTCCCGCTCATTCCAGACAGCAGCGTGGGCCTTCGCCCGCTTGAAATAGGCCTTGGCATTGTCTGCCGGGAGAGGAGAGCCCCCAGTAGGGGTCCTGCAGCTCAGGGCGACCAGCCACAGGAGCTGGGGACCCTGGGAACCCAGGGGCCCTGGAGCACAGGTACCATCAGAGGCAGGGGAACATGGGGTGGACTTGGTTGTAGGTGGGAGTACCATCAGGGGCAGGGGGACCTGGGCCGTGCACGTACCCCTGTGGGGCACCAGGTGACATGAGGTGCAGGGATCATCATGGGCAAGGTGGATCTAAATGATATGGGACAACATCATGGGCAGGGGGACCTAGAGGACACAGGGTGCAGGTACCATCATGGGTTGGGGGACCCAGGGATATGGGCAGGGGGACCTGGGACACAGGTGCTGCAGTGGACATGGGGATCCAGGTGACATAGGTACCATCACAGGCAGAGGGATGTGGGATGAGCATTGTCAGGGATGGGGGACCTAGAAGACAGAGGCCCCAGGGGAGCATGGGATGCAGGGCACAGGTACCATTGTGTTTCTGGAGAAGCTCTGTCGTGTGTTCCAGCACCTCGTAGTACTCGCCCAGCTCTAGCTGGCACTGGCAGTAGTTGAGCACCAGTGGCGTGACTAGGTTCTCCAGCTTCAGCCATCCATCCTCCCAAGGCTTCTCCTGCCCCAGGAAGCCACAGAGAGTAGTTCACAGCTGTGGCCATCCCCTCCTGCACACCCAGGGCCCACAGGGGAGTGCTTTGCTGCAAAACATCAGGCTGGGTTGACAGGAGGTGGCCAGGTCCTGCTCACCTTGGCCTGGAGGTTCCTCAGGCAGATGACAGCCTCCTGGTACTTTGCTGCTGCCTGCCCAAACTCCTTGAGGAGGACAAGGCGGTTGCCCTCTTTGTGCAGCACAGGCACTGCCATCAGCTTTTCCTCCTTGCTCATGGCCCAAGTGTCACGCTTGTATGCTGAGGGCTCCTCCACCTGCATGGGCAGCAGGAGCTGAGCTGCCTGCCCTGGCCACCCCTGCGCTGGCAGCCATCCCTGCCTCTCCTCCTTACCCGGAACAACTCCATGATGAAGATGAGGGGCTGCGGTGTCCGCTGAAGCTCATCCAGGTCATCATAGCCTGTGCTGTGGTAGTCAAACATGTTGCCCATGCCGCAGCGGTGCTTCTGCCCTTCCAGGGGGTCCCGGCCCTCCGCAATCCTCCGCATGCCCCTGGACACCAGGGCATACATCCCTGTGTGCTGCAAGGAGGGGGAGCACCCCACTCAGCTGCATGAGGCCAGCCTGCACCCCTCTCCTCTGGGGCAGCCCCTCTGGTGCCATGACTAAGTGACACCTGTTCCCCCTGTGCTTGCACTAGGCAAGGCTGGAGCATCTCTGGGGTGCATGGTACTATGCCCTGGCTCTACAGAAAGGAGGGGAGTGGGCACCCGTGGGCCCCTCACTCACGATGGTGTCACACCAGAACTCGGCCACCTCCCCGGCTCTCATGGAGCTGAGCAGCGTCTCCCAGATCTCCAGCTTGAACATCTTGCCCACGATGATCTCCATGGGGATGCCAGCTTCCCGGCTGTCGTCGATCACTGTTCGCTCAAAGTCATCCTTCAGCGTCTGGAAGTGGAAGGTGATCTGCCCCGGAGAAAGCTCAGTGTTGAGCTGGGGCAGGCAGCGCAGTGAGAGCCCTCCATCCCCAAATCCCTCTGCCACGAGGCCAGGATGCAGGGCCAAGCCTGCTCTCAGCGACAGGCTGGTTTGATTGGCAGCTCTCCATCTGCAGCAGGAGATTGTGCCTCCTACCCACTTGCCTTAGACAGCAAGCAGATGGTGGAGCGTCTTAACGCCCATCAGTGCTGTCTCTTGCTGCTCTCTTTGGATCCCCCTTTATAACCCAGTACAGACAGCTCCCACAGCACGCACCAGGACCTGGCAGAACCCACGCTGATCTGCCCATACCCACAGGCTAGGGAATCTCAGAAACCCTCAAGAGCTCCCCGTTGGCACCTCTCACTCCTGTTTGACATGTCAGGAAAGGCAGATTTCTAGCACCCCATCGTGGCTGCTGAGCTCTGATGGCACCGGGACAGAGGCAGGAGCCGGGTAACAGCACCAATGCAAGGCGAAGGCAGTGGGCAACGCCAGCTGTCACTGTGAGGACAGTGTAGCTGCCTATGCCCAAAACAGCCTGTCCCGCAACCTCCTTGTGAGGGATCTCCTGGAGATGGCACCTCCCCATACCACAGACCTGGAGCTTGGCTTTTGATCAAGGACTAACTCTAATGGGCAGGGATGGCGGTGTCAGACCCGCTCCTCTCTAGGGCTCTGGTTTAACAACCAAGGTGACTTACCTTGCTCCCATCCTGCAGCTTCGGCAGTTCCCCCTGGCCTCCATGCAGAATCTTCTTCTTGACCCCTTCCACATTCAGCAGGTAGGTTTCCTCCATGGCTGCTCCTGCTGGCCCCCAGGAGCAGGTCACAGGCACATGCACACAGGTGCACTCTGGCCCTTCCCGAGCTCCACGTCTTCCTCGGGGTATCCCCCTTTCTTGACTATCTGGACACACATGTCATCTCCCAGGGGTGCCACTGGCCTTTTGCCTTCCGTGCTGGAGGCAGAGCTTGGAAG
Organism: Falco rusticolus; assembly: GCF_015220075.1. Lineage (NCBI taxonomy): Eukaryota > Metazoa > Chordata > Aves > Falconiformes > Falconidae > Falco > Falco rusticolus. The sequence continues at coordinate 12,720,459 of NC_051200.1, read as the reverse complement.
CCTTCTCCCCTTCTCCTGCCCTCCGGGTTGCAAAGAGAGGTGTCCTGCCGTGGCACACCCTCACTGAAGCCCGTGGTACCTTCTGTCACATTCTGGAACTGCCTTTCTAATCCTCTTTCCACCCTGCCAGGTTAATCTGGGATTTGCCTGCCTAGTCTGTGAGGAATTAAAGAAACCCCCTGATCAGGAGCGCCTTGTTCCTTCTACAGAATGACAGGTCACGGGGTCCCCTTCACACACAGTCTCCCTTTGACCCAGCCATGCATGGAGCATTTCAGCAAAGGAGCCCCGCAATGCTGGTGTGAGAACAAGCCAGGGGCTGCGTATGCGGTCAGGCATAACCGGGCAGGAGGCAACGCTAGTCTGTGCTCCAGAGACCATGGAGGAACAGACCAGGGCTGGAAATGGTACTTTATTGAGTCTCGTTTGCAGACACAAGCATTCCTCAAACACAAGAACAAGTTCCTACAAGGCTACCAAATCCAAGAGTCAGTAAGATGCAGAAAGCTGCACTGCACTGTCCCAGGGAAAAGCAAACCCCCGTGGGAGAATGGTGCTGAATATTTACTGTAAACCCAGTATTTTGGCTACTCTCACAGGCACGATGATCCTTTACAATCCTTTAGTTCCACCAGCCAAGCCCAGGACAACATAAGCATGAGCAGCTCTGGACACAGAGCCTCTAGCACTGCCCAGCAGCACATCTGGCAGCAAAGGTGTGTGACTAGAGCAAAGATTTGAGCATGGCAGATGAACACCACTTCCAGCTCTGCTCACGGGTACAAAGGCTCACTTTTCACTTCTCCATGAGGGACTCCAGCTGCTCCTGCAGGGACATCATCTGGAAAAGGGAGCGAGGCATTACAGTAAGGCACGGCTGGGGCTCCTGGCAGCTCCAACCCAAGCACTTCTGTGTTTCTGCACACCTTCCCACCTGCACTAGTGGTTGCTTTGCCTGTACATCGCGGGGAGCTGTGCCTGGGTACCTCTGCGACAGAAGTCAGCTTCACAAGGTGAAGCCACACAACAGGAACCTGGGAGTGGGAACCTCCTGCCTTGGTACCTGGTTGAAACTCAGCAGAGCGCTTAGGCAGGGAACCTGCCAAGATCCTACAGCTACTGCCTTCCTTGTATATGGGTGCTAGTGGGTTTCTGTGTCATGTTTTACCCCAGGCAGCAATCCTAGCAGCCTTGGACTGCTGACTAGAAACGTCTTGGCTTACTGCTCCTCCAGAAGGAAAGCTGCAATCAACCGCAGTTCCTACACCTCATCCCTCAGGAAGCTCCATGCAACTACAGACGAGATACATCCACACGTGACCCGTAATACTGGGGTTCAAGGAATCTGGTGCACAAGATTCAGGAAACTTTCTCAGAGGCCAAGCCTAGAACCGTGTTGTGCCCCAGTACTTCTCACTCCACTGTGGGATTTTCCTCACCTGCTGCTTCTCTCGCTCTTCCTGCTGCTTGAACTCATCCAGCACAGCCTGGAGACGGGTCTGCAGAGACAAATATGCCAGACCACAGTTACCAGTGTATTCTCAGCTGAATGGGTGCTGGCACATGTTAAATGGTGCAGCAAGCCCCAAGTTGCACTGCCAGTCCCTTATCTCCTGCAGTTTTATGGATTGTTTTGCCTCCATGGGGAAACACTGAGTGTGTACGGTCACACCACAATTATTTTTAACCTAGCAGGCAAATGCCTCTGTTTTTTCCAGGGCAGCAGCTGAATCAGTCTGCTGAATCTAATGGCAAACCAGTGCTAAGCAGAAGACTTGAAAAGACCCCTAGAGAGCTCTCACCTTGAGGGCTAGGTTCTCCACTTTCATGATGAGATCTTCCTGACGCTTCCTCCTGTCCTGGGTCTCCTGGAGTTTACTTTTCAGGTTGTCAATCTGTTTCTGGATCCCCGTGACTGGAAGAGAGAGTGAGCTCAGACCCAGAGCGGCAGCAGAGCTGGGCAGCACAGCCTGCTTAGCACCCCAGTGGTTCTGCTGTGCTCTGCCACCCACTCACCTATCTGGTTGGACCCTTCATTCTCCTGTTGCTGCCCATCAGACTCATTCAACTTGTCCTGCAGCTGCCTCTCCAAGTCCTCCTCAGTGTCCATGATGTTCAGGTCTTCGTCATCATGATGATCCCTCTCATCTTCATCTTCGCTGCTGCTGCTGATGTCATTAAATATCTCCCGCAGTTCATCATGTTCTAGGAGGGTGCAAAAGGGAAGAGGAAAAACACAGCTGATGACCTACTAGCACCCTTTGCCTGCCAGGGACCATGTCAGTACGGGGTGCCTGTCTCAACACCCTCTCTCCTTCACTCTGGTTAGGGCTTACCCCAGACAGAATGGACCCAACTGATTACTTAGTGGCTAGAAAGAAAACAACAGCCTTCCCCATTGCACCTGAGGAGCCATGGCCTTGCTTATGTCCCGCCATCCCTGGGGAGGAAATGTCCAGGCTGGTGAGAGAACCATGGTTGTCTACTTCTTTTGTTTCATCTTCAGCAATGACTTCCCAGCCTGAGAGCAGGAACAGACAAGTTAAGGGAAAAAGAAGAACATGAAAGATGCAGTACAACAAAAGAATGCTAAAAACTCCAGGAGATCACTGCCCCTCCAACAAGCCTGGCCCTGCAGCTAGGAATACTCAGGATGAACACCCCAGCCCCCTTTTGTGGTTCAGTAACATAACCCCCTGCTGTTACTGAAGTTCCTGCTCAGTATAGTCTGCAAGGTAAGTCACTATGAAGAAACAATGAGCTTTGAACAAGGCAAAGATGAAGCTCCAAAACTTCAGTTCCTCTTGTGTGCTTATCTCCTTGTCTCTTGTCCCCAGCTGGAACGCTTTTTCTCCTAAAAGGATACGAACACTGACAGCTTCAGCATCTGTACTCAGGAGACGCTTCACCTCTTTTTCCACATCAGGAGACTCAATATACTGGGCCAGAGAGGGGAAAGAGAACAGAGACATTGTTAAATGCCTTGTGCGTGCTGCTGGTCAACTCCAACCCTCCACAGCCCTACTTCAAGCCTCTCTTCTCTTATGCTTTCTGCTCAGCCTTTGCTCATGCTTACTCTGAAAGTGATTTATGCACCTCCAGAAAGCAATCTATCTTTTTTGTACAGAGCTGCTTGGTGGGTTGTATTCTCTCACTTTTCTACTTACACTACTTATGAAATAAGACTTTCCATGTGTATGCAGAAAGTCCTTGAGGTGCTGTTTCCTGATGGATGGTCAACTCAACTCCTTCCCATCCCACTCAAAAGAAGGTTTCATTTTTCACTTTTAAATTGGCCAGAAATCTTAATGCAGTGACATCAAACTTCTCCTACAGTCTGTAAGAATGTCTCAAGTAATCTGTTTCTCAAATGTCATGCAAAATAGCACTTCATCCTGTTCTCAGAAACTGCAAAGCAGAGAAGAACAAGTCTTCCAAGCCTCATGGTGCTGCGTCTCCCCAACGCTTTGCCTGGCTTGTGCATATGCACAGAGACAGTATCTGAGCTCCATCTGTTGTCACTCCCTCAGCTGAAATGACAGTTATTCTATTTGTAGTGTTGCTTGTTGGGGAAGAGAACAGGCCCTGCATAGAGAGAAGATTTCAGCTGGGAAAACAAGAATGAGTGATGCCTCATTTCCATGCAAGTTTTCCTTTCTTCTCTATGAGCAGGATGAGATATGCTATGGCAAGGCAGCAGCAGGAATGGAGTCCAGCAGTTCTCTGCACAGAGGATACTCCCTTCAGAAGCATCTTGGAAAACATGGAGGAAGCACCCAAAGAAGCATTTAAATCCATTACCCTCCCTTCATCCTCATCTCAGGCACAGAAATATGTGAAGCAATGTCAAGAAGTTCCATGTTTTCTGGACTAATAGACAGTTACAGCTCTAATGTCTCTGCCTTCCTATCCCTTAGTTATTGCACCTGCACCTGTGCGAGAAGCAACTCACCTTTTTCTTAGCTGTCTTCCGGAACCGTCTCTTCCGTACGTTTTTCAGGGGAAGAGTGACTGTGACAGAGGAAACAGATTGCACATGTCAGACAGACGGTCTAATAGGAGAGCTGCGTGCCAAAAGGGAGATGCTCCCTTCAGGAACAGAGAGCGCACTGAAAACAGAGCAGCAGCACAGCTGGAATACGGCAGTGGTGAATGCCCCCCCTGCACAGCTGTGAGGACACTGGGATGATGGGATGGAGGGCTCTGGCACAGCTTCTATACTCACTGCCATGGTTCCAGATGAACTTCTTCTCCCTGTCCTTGTCCTTCTTCTTGTTTGCCTTGGGGTCAGTGCTCACAGTTTGCTCTTCCAAAGGCGGATAGAGATCACCATCCACAGTGCAAACAAGCATCTGGAATCCCCACAAAAACACAAAGGGTGCTTTTCATAAGAACAAAAGGATGTGAAAGCTTTTCTGGAAAATGAATAGTGATGCCCACTGCATGTTGTGAGCCAAAGGGATTGATGGGCATGGGATATGAAAACCACAACGTTTCATGCTCAGCTCAGTTTATATCTAACAGCAGCAGTTAAGCTGTTACAAGGACCATCACATTTCATGCTTCAGAAACAGGATTTCTGAACACCAAGCTGAGTGGGGAATTTTAAACTGCTAATACTGTGAGAATACAGAAATTTGCCCCATTACACAGAGTGTCTAGCTGCCAAAGTGTAGAAGGGTTTTCCTGGAGAGGGGAGCAAGGAATCAAGCTGTTGGGGCAGGCAAGGAGAGCCCATACCTGGCAAATATCCGCTGTTTTATAGAAGGTTTTCTTGTCAATGGTTTTTAAGCTCTCAATGATGCAGGGCAGATCCACCAGCTTGGCTGCCAGCGGCACCCGGTCTACACGGACAATCCCATGGCGCCCATCCGCTGCGGAAAGCCACGGGACAGGTTACTGCGGTTACTCAACAATTAAACTGAGCAATACATTCCTGGGCAGAGGGAATTTCACAGGAAAATGCATGCAAATTGCACAGTTTCACTTGTGGACAGTCAAGAGGAGTTTTAAGATGCCCCAATGCCGCTCACTCACCGTGTAGCTCAATGGTAAGCCTGTCCTTCAAGTTGACATTCCCGGACTGTACTGCCCGCCGCACAGTGGAGGCATATTCCTGGGAAGGTTGGACAGACTTACATCAGGACAGCGTGCGCTTTCCCTGAAAACCACTTAAGGCTTCTGTTCAACCTACCCAGCTTTAAACCCCCTGCCATCCCGATGCAGAAAAACAATGTAAGGGTCAGTGAAGATTGTACCCTTCTCCCAACATCATGCGTTAACCCTGTGGCTCCGCTGCTCCCAGTGCCCTTCACCCCCTGCGACAGTGCGGTGGGGTGAGGGGCTGCCACAGGCACCCTGCCAGCGGGCCACAGCTCGAGGGGCTGTCACAGCTCCCCTCGGGCTCTCAGCAGGACAGGCTCACTTTAAGCACCTAACACATAGCATCACCTGTGCTGACGGCCACGGCACCTGAAGACCCAGCACCCGCCAAAGCTCTGGACTTGCACAACTTTCCTCCCTAACCCTCTCAGTTGTCTTCCAAGCTTCCTGCTCTGTGTGCAGCCGCTCCTCCCAAGCGGAGGCCATGGAAAATCTGCCCAAACGGGTGGCCCTAGGCTGCCCAGGCCGCAGATGTCTCCCCCTCCTCGCCTCAGGCCCCCTGCCAGCCCCTCCTCAGCCCGGTACCCGCCGGCGCGGCCTGTGACACGGCCCGCTGCCCCCGGCCCTTACCGGCGGCAGCCGCAGCACGAACTGGCTCTCCAGCTCATGCGGAGCATCGTCCTTGCTCTTACTCATCCCGCCTTCTCCGGCTCGCACAACGCGACGCGGTCACCTCGCTGCCGAGAGGCTCCTGCAAGGTAACCCCAGCCGCAGGGCCGGGCGTCCCCACAGGGCCGGGGCCGCTGGGGCCTCCCGGGGCCGCGCTGCCGCCGCGGTTCCAGCCCGGGCAGGGCCCGCCCGGCCGCTCACGGACACCCCGGCCCCGCCGCTGCCGCGCACGGAAGCCAGGCCCGGTGCGCCCGCCCCGCTCCGCCCGCCCGGCGCCGGGGAAGGCTGTTGGCGGCGCACCGGAAGCGGCGGCGCTGCCATGGCGGCCGCGGCAGGGCGGGCCGGCTTCTACGTGGGGCTGGGGCTGGCCCTGGCCTCCAGCGCCTTCATCGGCGGCAGCTTCATCCTCAAGAAGAAGGGACTGCTCCGCTTGTGCCGCCGCGGCCGCGCCAGGGCAGGTACCGCGGGCCCCGGGCCGGGGGGGCGGAGCGGGGCGGGGGGGCTTGGGCTGAGCGGCGGGGGCGGCCCGTCAGCCCGGCCCGGGCCGCTGGCGGCCAGCCCCGCGCTGCCGCCGTCACTGTCGCTGCAGGCCGCGGCAGCCCCCACCGGGCACGCCGGGCCTTGGCGCCCACCCGCTCGCTTGTGGGGCTTTCCCGCGGGGGTTGCCGGCCGTGGCCAGCAAAGCTCTGCAGAGCCGCCCGCGCCGCCTTCCGAACGCAGGAGAACCGGGGCTGAAACCTTTGCTTTTGGGGTACGGGAACCAGCGCTTGCCCACGGCTGGGCCCGGCCAGCGGCTGACGAGGCGGGCAGACCCATGGCAGCCTCGCACGTAGCGCTCAGGCTGCTCCCACTTGCTTTTCCGAGGCAGTTCTGACAGGGCAAGGTGCCTTTTGCGTGGCTTTATATGAGGTTTCTTGTTATTTCTTCCTTACTTAGGGCAAGGAGGCCACGCGTACCTGCAAGAATGGCTTTGGTGGGCAGGGCTGCTGTGCAGTAAGTACCCGCTCTGACACTGTACGTGCATTTGTTTCCAGTCTCAGTCCTGTTTTATTATTACGATTGTTGTTTGATTGCTTGATTTTGATCTGTGTCTGAGGATGTTGTTGATTGAATTGTAACTCTTAAAATATTCTGAAGTCTCATGCGTTACCAGCCTTCACTGCTAAATAAGAGCTGAGGAGCTGTCTGACTGGGTTGGATTAAGTGCTTCTGAAATGGCCTGCCTAGATAATGGAATTTTAACAGCACATCCAGCACCGTGGGCCTAGTGCTACAGCAATTTTAGAAGTTCTGTTTTACACTTTTCAACATTAAATCAAATACAATTGGTTATTAACCTTTAGAAGTCTGTAAAAGCTGTTCCAGGAGAAGAATATGGCTTAGAAATACGAAACTGGTCAAAACTCCTTTCAGCTTTGAGAACATTATGGAAATACTTTTCTGTAGTTGCTGCTCAGCTGCACAGTCACACGTGGCTAAGGATCACCATGCGTAACTACAAGTCTTCTCTTCCCAAGAGAACTCGTATCAGGCTTCTGCTTGTTCTTGCTGGTGCTGTTCTTTCCTGGTTGCACAACATACCTTAGAGAAACACAGGATGCTTGGGGGAAACTGAGGCTTCTCTTCTGACTGCACTCAAAATTGTATTATGCTGAACTCCTTCTGCTTTGATGCTCACCTGACGGTTTCTCTTGCAGTGGGAGTTGGAGAAGCAGCAAATTTTGCTGCCTATGCCTTTGCCCCTGCAACGCTGGTAACTCCACTGGGTGCTCTAAGTGTCCTTGTTAGGTAAGCAGCCTCAGAAACACTCTTACCTCACCTACCACCCCGCAGGAGTGAAAGCAGTTGCTCTGTTTTCCTCTGTCGCTTCCCTCAGGCACTCCATCTCTTGGCCTAATTGGTTTTGGGGTTTTTTGCTTCTTTCAGTGCAGTTCTGTCTTCTGCCTTCCTGAATGAGCAGCTGAATATTCATGGGAAGATTGGCTGCATCTTGAGTATCCTGGGCTCCACGGTGATGGTGATCCATGCTCCACAGGAAGAAGAGGTTTCCAGCCTGGAGTCAATGGCAGAGAAGCTGAAAGATCCAGGTACTTAAATAAAAGGGTTTTTTACTTTTTTATCACATCAACTTCAGGCTTGGAAATGACAGTAGAAGGTAGGATACAACTTGGCTATATTGGGAAGGACTGAACTAAACAGTACTTGAACTGTTCCTTGTTCTGCCTAGCAGTGGAGGAAACATTCCCTTGTGTCCAGGATAGCTTGTGGGTTGCCTCCTGTGGTGGGAAAAGGCTGGGGTCTCCACACTCTAAATGTGAAAGACTGGTGTCAAAACAGCATTTGACACATGTGCTCAGAGGATTTACACCTTATTAAGTAGCTCAAAACATAGGGGGACACGTCAGCCTCAGAATGGCTTTTTAGGACACGCTCTTGACCCCAGATGAAAAAAGGAGATGAAAGATGTAGATGAAAAGCAGATGAAAGAACTCCACTTTGCAGAGAGGGAGTCTGGGTGACACTCCCCAGTCACTGGGTCTGCGCTGAAGCAAGGATGAGAACTTGGGTCATTAACAGTTACCAAGTGTGCTTTCCTCGTATGTTCTATGAAGTATAGATGCAAAAAGTGAAAAGCATGGGAATCAGCTGTCAGCAGAAGGGGTTGGCCTGTGGCAGTGCTGGGATAGGAGAGGGAATTCCTGTACACCACGGTGGCCAGTGGTGTGGCTGAGGGAAGACAGAGAAAAGTGAAGAAGAACCTCAAGCAAAGATGAAGGAGCAATTCAAGAAGTTGCACCCAAGATCAAGTAGTCCTGATACTTATGTTAAGAGGATGAATCAGGTTGCAAGGATATGATCTGGGCAATGGTATGAGTGGCAGAATAAGCAAAGGGGATGGATGAATGAAGCACGGGGAGAAGACCAAAGCAGGCAGCAGGCAGCAGGCAGATGCTGCTGCTCATGAGAGGAAGCAGTCTGGCAGGGCCTCACAGTCCTGTGATGTGGCACTTTCCTCTTTATCCCACCACAGCTCGCAGAGTTCAGCTAGGGCTTCCCAAGCCTTCTGCCACCCTCCTGGGCCTCTTGCAGAGCTGTGCGCCCTCATCTTCCTGATCAACGAGCCCCCAACCTCTGCTAGTGCCGCAGAGCCTGGCTATGCCCCTACCCCTCCTAGCATGGATGGCTGTATCCCCCGACAGGCTGACTTGTGGGGTGGTGCTGTGATCACCACTGTCAAGAGCTGCTGTGGACTCTGCAGCTTTGCTCAGGCTGGAGCTTCCAACTCTGCTTCTAACCCCAGTCCCTACAGGGGAAGCCTAAAAAGATAAGACTGATGGGGCAGTTAGCCACCATCTTCCATCTCTACTTGCTGTTCAGTTATATCTGTCACTGGTGCTACTGTTCTCTGATAGAGCTCTTTAATTCTTCTTTCCCCAAGGATTCATTGTATTTGCTCTGTGTGTCCTGGTGAGCTCCCTTCTGCTTATCTTTGTGGCTGGACCCCGTTACGGGCAGAGCAACGTTCTGGTTTATGTTTTGGTCTGCTCCGCCATCGGCTCGCTTTCTGTGTCCTGCGTCAAAGGTTTGGGAATTGCCCTGAAAGAACTCTTTTCCGGGAAGCCAGTCCTGAAAGAACCACTAGGCTGGGTGCTCCTGGTGTGCCTGGTGATCTGCATCAGCGTCCAGATCAACTACCTGAACAAAGCCTTGGACATCTTCAACACATCTGTGGTCACACCCATTTACTACGTGCTGTTCACCACAGCAGTCATGATGTGCTCTGCCATCCTCTTCAAGGAGTGGCAACACATGGTGCTAGACAACATCATCAGCACCATCAGCGGCTTCCTCACCATTGTATCTGGCATCTTTCTCCTACACGCCTTCAGGGACGTGCCCTTCACCCCTGACCTCCTGCCCCTCTTCCTGCAGCAAGGTAGGGCAGACCTGCACACCTCGTGGAGGAGCACAGACAGACATCAGTCATACCAGCACCAGCCTCTTCTGCCCTCTGAGGACAAAGGCTGTCAAAGTGCGGAGGAGGAAGAGAAGGAGGAAGGTGAAGGCATGTGAGGAAGCCTCTGAACTGCTGGCTTTCTGCTCCCACTGCTGAGCAGCTTCGCTGAAAGGTTGAACATGCTGCCTCAGCTGCTGCTAGCTCCTGCTGCACTAGCAGGAGTTGGCAGTTACCATCTACCTGCCCCAGGTAGGTGTGAGATGGGTGACCTGCCACTGCCAGGAGGCTGACGGGGACAGCAGCCTCCTGCACTTACAGACAGGAGCCCTGGGAACTACCCAGTTCCCAGGATCTGGTGCCTCTTCACTGTTCTTTTACATGAAGAATTGATCTGCCCTCATCAGGATACTGGCTTTGGCTGCGCAGAGGCCTGCAGCACTAACACAGTGCTAACCCTTACTGAACGGAAAGACCATGCATTTGGGGAGGCCTCACAGCATTTTTAAAAAATATACTCAGAAGATTAACAGTTACAAAATAATCTAACATGGTGCTAAGATTACGGAGAGAACATGGATGTATGGCTTTAAAAATGACATAGCCAGAATATTAATTCAAAAACTCCTCTATCAAGTATTTGTTTTGCTCACTCTGCTAGAATTTATTTACAGATTCACATCCAAGAACAGAATACAGCCAAAATTGGAAAACTTCAATGGTGCTGCCACATGCTGCTGGGACTCTTACAGAGGGATCAACCTCTTCATGCAACATCTGCTGTGCAGGTTCATGAAGCACCTGCTTACTGTATTCTATTAAAAAACAGTTTGTTCGGTTAGCAAGTGGCTAGTGATACATTTGTACCGAGAGCTGGGCCAGTGCCGAAGGATTACGGGGGGTAGGAAGAACCATGTGGATGCTCAAAAGAAACTCAAGATAGGGACAGGAGAGGGAATTGCTTACTCTGGGAACAGGAGTGCCCTAAGAGTCCTTAGCTATTGAGGTAAGTTTCTGAAAGATAACTAGACGGCTGTGTCCTCACTTATGTGGGTTAGTATCTGCACAGCTCTGTTTAACACATCCTGAATTTGTTCCCGGGAAGGCTGCTGGCTACATGCTACTCATGTTAGGAACTCACCCTGTACAGTCACCCTTGGCCAATGGACATGTGCAGAACTGCTTTACCAGGTTCCTGTGTAGAGCTCTAAGCCACTGTCAATGGGTCACTCCAGGGTTCCCAGAGCCACCCTGTACGTAAACATGGCTGAAATGAAAAGCTATGCTGCTGTTCCAGAGGGTGGATCAGTAGTTTCCAGTTAAAAGCTCCTCCCTGTGTCCTGGGGGCAGAGTTCAGAAGACACAGCCGTAGGCCTCCCTCCAGTGATCTCCACAGGTAAAGATGCATTAGGTTTCAAGTAGCTGGTTACTTATTTCCTGCATTTAGTCTCCCTAAAGAAACTACTCCTTTACAGGACAGTAGGACCTGTTAACCCTTGGGGAAGAGGAAGAAAGGCCACAGCCTCTCTCAGAAATAAGTTTATGGGACCAAATTAATTGAGCAACAAATCAGAATTCCCAGCAGACCTTCTAGCCAGAAGACAATTATGCCCATTCCCTACTAATTTTGCAATAAACAGGATCACTGGGAAGGAAGGGGAGTGACAAGAATGCCAGACTTTCAGTTCTCAGTGGTCATCTACCTGAATAAAGCAGAATCTCGTGTTAAAAAATGACCCAGTTAATATTTATTACATTGACCAGGGGAAAGCAGTTAAGGGAGCAAGTCAGTACTGACAGAGTAGTGATGCAATTTGAAAATTTTGGCCACATGAATGATTTACCTATGGAAGCCTGAAAGTATTTTGCAGTGGTGACACTGCCTGGGATGATCACTGTGCCCAACAAGCACTTCTTTCTAAGGGTACCTGTACCGGACTTGTGCAGCAATGGCACCTGCAGGGCTTGCTAGCATCTGCCCAGGAGGGTTCGTTTTGTACAGCACAGTTTAAGGCAGCGGTTGCAGGCTAGCCTCGCCCAGAGCCGAGATTCACATCAGCGCTAGGAGCATCCCGCGATGCAAGTGTCGCCGCTCCTCCGTTCAGCTGAGTGGGTGCGTTCCAAACTCTCCCTGCATAGCACTGGTAGCCCCAGAGTCCTAGCACAAAGACGGCTGCGAGCAGCACGTCACCCCGCAGCGGAGTGGCCGTGCCTCTGTCGTGGGCTCTCATCTGGCTGCAACTTCCCCGAGACTGGCATTGAATTAAATCCTAAACCCCAGAACTGATCCTGGCTCACTGAGGCTGCAGAGCGGCCAGGAGCCGGCGCGGCGGAGGGCCTGGCCTCGCAGGGGGCTGGCTGGTGTCCCCCGGGGCGCGGGTCCTGCTCAGTCGGACAAGCTCTCCGAGAAGGCCGACTTGGACTTCTGCGTCTGCTCCAGCCGGTTCAGGATGAACTGGCTGGTGTCGATGAAGCGCTCCACGCAGTTGACGAAGCAGGTCTCGGCCCGGCTGTCCAGCTTTGGACCCGGCTTGTCCATGCACTTCTCCTGCACACAGCGGGGGGGGGCCGTCGGTCCCGGGGCAGGCGGCACACACCCCCCACACCCAGGGCCATGCCTCCCGGGCTTTTCCAGCACACCGGCATCACCCTCCCTCGGGAAGCCCACCCTCCCTCGGGAAGCCCACCCTCCCTCGGGAAGCCCACCCTCCCTCGGGAAGCCCACCCTCCCTCGGGAAGCCCACCCTCCCGGGCGCACCTAGCCCCCAGCCCCAGCCGGGGCTCCTCCCGGCCTCCCCCGAGAACCCGCCCTACCCGGGGATCACCGGGGCAGGGAACGGCTCCCACGGCGGCCCCGTTTTGTCCTCATCTCCCTCCTCCCCCCGGGCGTAAGGGGCAGCGCGACGTCCCAGCCCACCCGCCCCACATCACCCCGCCTTCCCCCCCCGCCCTCGGTCATCGGAGCCGGCGGCCCAGCCCGCCGCTCGCCCGTACCCAGCAGAGCTCGGTCATCTGGTGCACCAGCTGCTGGAAGCGCTGCTTCTGCGTCTCCACCTCGATGAAACGCTGGAGCTGGGGGTCGGCACCGCCCAGCCCGGCGGCGGACGGCGCGTCCATCCCGCGACCGGTATTACCGGTACCGCCGCGCCGCGACCTTCACGTGCCGCGCCGCGCCGCCGCCGCGCCTGCGCCGGGCCCGCCCCTTCCGCCGCACTGCGCGTGCTCCCCGCGCCGCCGGGGCGGGGCCAGGGTGGGGCGGGGCCGAGCCAGGGCGGGGCGGAGCCAAGCCAGGGCGGGGCGGTGCCAGGGCGGTGCCAGGGCGGGGCGGCACGCAGGGAGGGGTGCGCCTTAGAACCGTTTATTGTGCGCGGGCCTGGGTGGGACAGCGGCCCCGCCTCTGTCCCTGGCCGTGAGGGGCCCTGCCGGTGACACGGGCCGCGGTGGCAGCCGTGAGGGCCCCGCAGGCCCCTGCTCGCGGGGTGGGGGTGTGTGAGCTGTGTCCATGACAGTGGTTCTGAGGTGCCGTCCGGTGCGCAGGTCCGTCCCGGCAGGTGGTGCGGCAGCGCCGGCCCGGTAGTACCAGCCACCGGCACCAGGCGGGGGTCAGCAGGCCGGGCTGAGCCGGCCCGGGGTCAGGGCTCCTCGTCTGTGATGTCCAGGATGCTGCCCAGCAGCGCGGTGAAGGTCGGGCGCTCCTCAGGCTTCTGCCGTGCGGGAAGGGAGAGCCCAGCTGGAGCCTGCCGGCCACCCCACCGCTCCCCAGGGGAGCCGCAGGGCCATGTTGGCACCCCCCTGGGCAGCCGCGGTGGCCACCAAGGGTGAGAACAACTTACCTCGTGCCAGCAGCTGTACATGACGGCATAGACCCGCTCCGAGGCCTGCTGCGGCCGGTAGAGGCGCAGGCCTTGGATGACGTGCTCTGTTGTCTCACTGTTATTAAACCTCTCGTAAGGCATCTTTCCCAGAGAGTAAACTTCCCACATCAGAACGCCTGTTACAGGAATGGCAGGGACAGTTAATGGCACGGGAGCGCCTGTGCCTGAAGCTGGTTTGCAGAGGAGCTGGCTGTTGCTGCCCCTGCCCCCCCCCACCCCCCCCCCGCCCCCTGTTCTCTGACCTCCAAGCCATTAATGCTGTGCTCTTACCAAAGGCCCAGACATCAGACTTGCTGCTGAACTTGCTGTACAGAAGCACTTCAGGGGGAGACCACCGCACAGGAAACTTTGACCCCATGGAGCTGGTGTATTCGTCATCTAGAACATACCTGCAGCACAATAAATGGATCAGGGTGCCTGTTCCTGGATTTTGCATTTCACTCCTCCATGCAACCAACCCAGCCCAAAAGGAATATCGACAGCTCTCGGAGCGATCAGAGGTTGCACTCTGCATGGGTTTCAACAGGCAGAAATGTCCCTCTGCAAACAAGTGTATGTCAGTCGGGACTAGGGAAAGGGTAGGGTGACACAGAAGCATAGCAAAAAGGGGATGTGGAGAGAAAGCTGCAGCCAGGAGACTAGAGGTGGGGGGAAAGAAAAAGCAGAGAGGGGAGAAAAGGGATGGGGGGAGTAAGAAAGGGATGGTAGAAAGTGGAGAAGCAGAAGGTTGAGTCAGACAGATAAAGTGGAAAGACAGTAGAATATGAAGCAGAGCTGGAGGATGGTGAGGAGAAAGACTGAGGTATAGAAGAGACTGAAGGAGGAGATGGGGGCTTGAGACCAGAAGGTGACACAGATGGATCTACCAGACCTGGAAAGGCCAAAATCTGATACTTTCACAATTCCTTCGTTGTTCACCAAACAGTTGCGAGCAGCCTGTGGATGGAGATATGGAGGCAGTCACTCCTACCTGTTCCTGCCTCTCCCATCCCCCTGTACCATCTGGAACTTCATCTTGCCCCCACCTGCTTAACACTTTGCCTCACTTTGTCCCAAAAGTTCACCTGGACTGGGGCAACCTGCAAAGTGCTCAGCAAAGATAGCGAGAGGCCTCCAGGCATCCTGCTTATCTACAGAAGGGCCACTTCCCTGGTGGGATTTTGCCTGAACAAGTACAGCACTTGGCAGGACTGCAAGCTGGCAATACCAGCCCAAGGCCTGACAAACCACAGGCTCAGCTTTTCATGGGAGTCAAGAGGTCCCTTTTCACATCTGAGACAGCGATGCTGCCTGTGCTGCCTAACACAAACACTCCCCTAGCTGCAAATGTATTTCCCATCCCCTGGAAAACTACCTAGTCCTGCCCCTTTTGCAGCCTCTGCTAACTTGCTGCAGAGGAGTGATTTCAGAACACACCACTGTGCTCAGGCGGGCAGGGAAGCTTAAAGGGACGTTCTGCAGAAAAGGCTGCAGAGCTGCCTCTCCTCATGTTGATGAACTAGCTGGACCCTGTCTAGGACATGCTGTGGCTGTTGCAGAGCTGGAGATGTGTCCTTCAGCCACAGCCCTACCAGGTCTCGGTGCAGGAACTGCTTGGATTCCAGGTACTCCATAGCTTCACAGACATCCTTGCACATCTCCAGCAGTTCGGCAGGCTGGAACCGCCGCCGAGTTTCCCTCAAAAAGTTCAGGAGGCAGCCGTTGGCCATGTACTCGGTGATGATGAAGATGGGACGCTGCTTGGTGCAGACCCCATAGAGCTGCACCAGCTTCTCATGAGAGAGATTCCTATGTGGGGGACAAGAAAGGCAATTCTGAGCATCTAGAAGGTCAAGCAGCAAAAGAAGCATCTGTGAATAAAGAGAACGTGGGAAAGGAAGGTACTCCTAGCTCAGCTGATGGTGGAAAAGCTCACTGGCAATCAGCACAAAGGCAGTAGGTTCTTGGATGAATTTTGCAGTATGAGACTGCCTGGGAGTCCCTCCACACCACCCAGGAGTGCAGCCATTCTGGCAAGGCATATCCAGCACTGACTTGCAGGCTGCACGCAACTTACATCATGACTTTGGCTTCGTCGATAAACTCATCCTCTGACATGGAGCCCTCCCTGATCATCTTGATAGCAACATCATACTGGCCTCTCCATTTCCCGTACTTCACCACGCCAAACTGTCCTGTACCCAGTTCCTTCAGGAACGTCAGATCCTTCGGGTCAATCTCCCACGACCCTAGGAAAAAGAGTGTGAGTGTAACGTGGGTGCAGGTGACCACCCTACAGGGTGCTCCCAGTCATCAGATCTAGCAAGCTGCCATGGTTTAACCCCAGTCAGCACCTAAGTACCACAGCCGCTCGCTCACTCCCTGTCCCCCACACCCCAGTGGGATGGGGAGGAGAATCAGAAAAAAGTAACACCTGTGGGTTGAGCTAAGAACTGTTTAATAATTGGAATAAAGTGAAATATACTATTACTACTCATAGTAAGTGTAATGAAAAGGGAGATAAGAAAAAAGAGAAGAAAACTCAAGAAAAATGGGTGGTTCACAATACAGTTGCTCACCACCTGCTGACCCACACCCAGCCAGCCCCCAAGCAGCGATCGGCACCTCCCAGCCAGCTCCCCCCAGTTTATATACTGAGCATGACATCCTATGGTATGGAATATCCCACAGCTGTCCTGGCTGTGTTCCCTCCTGGCTTCTGGTGCACCTCCTCACTGGCAGAACACGGAAAACTGAAAAGTCCTTGATTTAGAGTAAGCACTACTTGGCCACAACTAAACCATCAGTGTGCTATCAACGTTATTCTCATACTAAATCCAAAATGCAGCGCTGTACCAGCTACTAGGAAGAAAATTAACTCTATCCCAGCTGAAACCATGACAGACACCCAAGAGCTCAGGAGTGTGTGCTCCCTGAAAAACCATCCTAAAAAATCCACACAATCTGAGACCTGTTCCTCCAGGGGATGGAAAGCAAAGTTAGCTTGTGGCATTTCTTGGTCAGTACTGTCAGCAGAGGACCAGCGAGTGTCAGGCAGTGACTCCTAGGAAGGCTGTGAGCCCTGCTGCCACGGGACAGGCAGGATTCCAGCCCTGGAAAGTCACTGCGGGTAGAGGTGGGCCCTGCAACAAGGGAACCATGAGGTAGCCCAGCTTACCATAGCCAAGGCCAGCTGTGGAAGGAGCGCTTTTCTGATGTTGAGACACAGGGTACTTCAATCTGGATATAAGCCCTGAAGCACAAAAAGGTATATTGTCACACCACACTTAACTGCCATGTTCCAGCAGAGAGCACAAGCCTCCGGCCTTCAGTGCAAGAAGGTGAGGATACTGTTGTGTCAGTGAAAGCACTTCTGGCCTCACCCTGTCCCCCAAATACTGACCGGCAGAGTTGTGCTGATGGTACGTGATGAGCTCCGGGATGGTGTTGAACAGGTGCTTTTCTGCCAGGTAATACTGATTCTGGGGGGTGCAGCATACAACGTAATGGCGGATTGTGCCTTGGGGGTCTCTGGAGAGACAGTACATGGGTGTCAGTGGCATGGAAGGCCAGGCAGTGTGAGGGGTGCCTGGAGGGACCCTCTCAAGTAGGAACAAGCTGTTCTTAGACCCACTTACGCAGAGGACTTGGCATAGACAGAGACCGTGTACTTTCCTGTCTTGCTGGTAGAGTCTCGGACAATGAAGCCCCCTTCCTTACCCTACAACAGAAAGGGGAGAGGGGACGGGGTGGTTGTGGGGAGGCGTGACTGTAACAGGCAAGACTTAAAGTGATTGAAGATCACAGCGTGGCTGGGGAGGGTGCAAGAAGTCAGAGGAGTCCTACTTCCAGCCCCTGCCTTGGGGGGCCACCTGCTGAAGTGCTTGCCAGGAGGAGGCCATGTTGGAGTAGAGATGGTTCCTAGGGCTGTTGGGGTGACATTCCCCTCCCGGCGCAAGCCAGGGTTGGTCCCATGCTAGACACACGACAGCAGCCCACGGAGGGTTGGTTTGTAGAAAGGACGCAGCCTCGGTACCCAACACTTACCTCCTGTTTCAGCAGTTGCTCCGCCTGACTCCGAGTGATATTCTTTGAGTACCACCTGGAACAGGGACACAGCCGTCAGGGAGATCACTACAGCCACCACTGTTCCCAGCCTGGTCTGACCCTGGCCCAGCCAGCCCAGGCAGTGCAGGGAGAAGGGCAGGGATGGCTTGTCAAGAGCCAAGGCTGGAGGCTCTTGAAGGGTGTGCAAGAGGGAGAGTGACTCAGCCAGGCTGGGCCTGCAGGCTGCATAGGTTCACAGGGCTGAATTTAAAAAGTCTCTGACCAAATACAACTTGCCACATCCCTGCATCTTCTCTTACTCACTCAAAGATCTCCAGGGAGTTGCTGGTTTCAGTGACATAGTTGCTGGGGATGTATCCTTCCCTCCTGCAGGAGACAAGGGGAACACACTGATGGAGGAGGTCAAGGGGAAAGCAGGTACCTGTCCCAGAAGGCTGAGTAGAAATAGGCTCAAAAACCTTGGTGCAGTCCTATTTGGGTTCATGCTTGGGGAGGGCTGATACCACAACCTGCTTCAGTCTCCCTCACCCTTCTCATGTGCCATCCCACACGTGAGCCCGCAGGCAGGTGGGCAGCTGGTGCTAACCCTGCGGTGCTGGGGGGGGTGTTTGCCCACCAGTGCCTTGGCACCAGGAGAGGACACCATCGCACGGCGAGTGCTGCGGGCAGTGGGAGCTCTTACCCGTTCTTGTCACGGGCTTTCCACCAGGGCAGGTGGCTTTCCTCCAGGATAAAGTACTCCTCGCCCTTCTGCAGCTGCAGGTCCTGCGCATTCATCGGCAGGTAGTCATAGAGAGCCACCACCTTCTTCATCTCGCCTGCTGTGCTGGGGGCTGGCTCAGGAGGCAGGGGCTTCATCACCATCTTCCCCAGAGCGAGGGAAAGCATGGGACACGGTGAGGCTGGCAGACACACTGTTTCCCAGGTGAGACCCTCCCCAGGCCTGGCAGGGCAGTGAGCTCAGGCCAGGTCAGTGCAGCATTCATCTCAGCTCCCACCGTGTGTCTCCACCAGGAGACCAACCTCCCCCTCCAGTGCTTGTTATTGCAACATTTCCTCCATGGAGACCCATCCTAACAAAATATAACAGTTTTCTCTCTACCTTTTGGCTTAACCTGTGACTCCTCCACCCTATACCAGGGCTTCTCTATCCTCCCAGCTATCACCCCAGCTTCCTGGGAAACCTCAGGGGTGAGATCATTTGACTCTCCTCTAGGCCTTTGGGCTCCATCCCCTGGTTCTTCCTTCTCCCTTAGGCACTATCTTGACATCCCTCTCCAGAGCAGAGCGCTGGCCTGTACAACTCCGAGCAATGCCCTGTCAGTCACTGAATGCGTTGGCTTTTCGTGGGTAGACCTTTCCTTAAACACCTTGGAGCAAACCCACATGCTGATGCAGACCCCCACCTGGTCCTCCTCAGGAGTGGGGGGAAGAGGCTTCTTTGTCTTGCGATAAGACCGCCCAACTTTTAAACCTTCAGAACAGAAAAGGGACTAAGGTGAGAAAAGATCCCTGGCATTGTGCTGTGGTGGTCCCCAGGGGCTGGGGCTGGGGCAAGGGGAGGGTGCCCAGTTCTTACTGCCGTTCCTGCTCTCCAGGATCTGGCAGCCCATGGCATTCTTGGCTGTCTGGGAGCAGCACAGGTACTGGCCATCAATCCAGAAGCAGGGGTGATACTTCTGTACCAGGTCACTGTTGTACCGGATCACTGGCAGAGAAAGGGAGATGCGTGTGACCCAGGGCTGGGCCCCCTGCCTGGTGCAGAGGGCTCTCTGCTCCCTGAATGCCAATGACCAGCCCCATTAAATCATTTCACCCTCTGCCATGCTACTGATACACAGTCACATGCCGCCCTGCTGCTCAGGTTTCCCTCAGCTCATCACTCATGTTTCGGTGCTGTGGCTATGCAAACCCCATGCCACAAACCCCCTAGCTTGGGGCAGGGGCCAGGGCTTTCCTCTCAGATTTGATCAAAGCTCTTCAGCAGCTCTGCAAAGGGACACAGGCATGCTTGGAGGGCCAGGTCCTGCTGTGACCAGCCTTCATGCCAGATGAAACATCCAGCATCCCCCAGGCTGCTGAGGCCCACGGTTTGCAGTCCTTTTGAACCCTTTTTTTTTTCAGAAGCAGGGAGGGAGGCCAGTGCTGTGCCTGGCTTGTCCACAGGGAGAGCAGGGCACTACTACCATCCCCTGCCTGCTCAGAGACTTCCCTTGCTGGGACACCGCTCCCTTGCTAGGCACGCTCCAACCAACTTCCTTGTACTTCTCCTCAGGCTAGAGGGACAACTGGATGTGCCTACACACCCCTGCAGCACGGTGGTGTCCCACAGCAGCTCTGCAGATTGCAAGAGAGCAACCTGCTAGTAGAGCAGGATGAGGGCATCCCCGCTGCAAAAGGCCAGAATTTTCTCTCCCCTTTTCCCTGTGGATTTTCCGCTGGCTTCAGCTGCCACAGCAGAGGAACAGGCAGAGGACTGGCTGCCTGCCGGGGCACAGCAGCAGGGCTCTCGTGAAATAACTGACTTCCCCGTTATCAGCCTGCTTTGCTTCCGCCTTGCTCAGGCAAACTTCCCTGTGTCAATTTGAGCAGCTAATCTCACCCCACCAGCACAAAGCCACAGAAAAATACACACGCACCAAGAGACACAGACGGGCAGCTCCAGCAGATTTCAGCCAGCTGCAAGCACCCCAGCCCCTCTGCGCAGCGCTGCTGCAACACACTCTCAGCTCGAGGAGGTAGCACCCACGCAGCTCAGCGTTAGCTCAGCAGCGCTGAGCGAGGCTTGGGCTGGGCTAGGAAAGACACTCCCTGGCTTTCAGCAGGCTTTTTGTCCATGCTCCCTAAAGTACTGGGGGTTCTACTCTCGCCTTGCATGCCAGTACAGCTGCGTGGCCACATCTGCTATTTCCTCTTGCCCTCAATAACTTCTGAGCCTGCTTGGGCTGATTTGGAGCAGGCTTGTGAGAGGGCGAGAAGCCTCAACCAAGGTGGCTGTGGTGCTGCAGAAGTCAGAGGGTGACAGAGGTGAATGTCCATCTCCCCCAGGCAGGAACGGCTGATGTCAGCTCAGGGATGTTAAGAAGCGTGTGTGTGGAGACATGGCCTTACAAGTCTGCTCATCACGGGAGAAGTTTCTGATCAGCACTTGCTCTTCCGCAGACATGGGATAAGGTAACCACAAGATAGCTAGCCCTCGGAAACCCGGCGCTCTGGGTTGTGCCACACACACAGCTTGTTGCTTGTGCTTGCTTTCCAAAGCAGCCACAGAGCCCCCAAACTCACCGCTCTTCAGCTGATGGATCCAGCGCTTGCGCAACTCCTCCGTTGGAGAGAAGACGTAGAGGGGCCCTTCATCATATACCACCTGCAGAACCACACGCCTCAGTGCCTCAGCTGGGGGTCTCCCAGGGAGGACAGGGGCAGCTGAGGCACGTGGCCACCGCAAGCAGCCGGTGCAGAGCACAAGCCATGACAACGTGTGCTGGTCCCACACGGTGCTCGTGGGACTGTGACGGAGAGGTTATAAATAAGCCCCCTCCCCCGAGACTTTCCACTTCCTTCTCTGACTTTCAGTGTGTCGGGGGCCACAGTGGGTGCCAGCAGGGGCAGGCAGCTGGGCTGGGGGCTGAGTGGGCAGGCAGCATCCCTCCAGCACTGGCTAGGGGACCAAAAGGGGTAGGGCAGTGCCCAGAAACAGGTTTCTATCTAAACAGCCCCCTTAAATAAAGCTGCCAAAATCCTCAGGGCTCACAGAGGCTCACCTGCCTGCAGTACGCAGTGTGGACAGCAGCAGGATGTCCCCAGACAGCTGAGTGACACCTGGCACTGGGGCAGCGATGCTGTTTGGCCCCAGGTCCCTCTTGGGGTCCTCCCCTCAGTACCCTGCAAGGGGGCAGAGTGGACTGGCAAAGGGGTTGCAGTGAGAACTCACCTGGAAGGGGTAGGGGAACCGTTCGATGATTGAGATTTGCTCCATGTTGTTGTAATCCTCTCCTTTCCTCTGGAAGACAGAGGCAGAGATAGAGGCTGGCATCCTGCTGCTTGGCTGCTAGCATCCCCCTGCCCTGCATCAAGCTAGACCTTGGGTATAGCAAGGGCTGTGGGTGCAGAGCCCCCTGTGCCAAGCAGGGCTGTCCCAATTCCCACCACCCCAGGACAGGGTAACTCTCCCTACTTCCCCAACGAGGGGACAGGGGGACACAAGCAGGGACCCCAGGACCTTCCTCACCAGGACCTGCCGCTCAGGAGGAGGATTATTTTCAGGTACCACCGTTTCCACGCAGGTGATCTTCTCAATGTCCACTGAGCCCTTCTTACTGCCCCGGCGCTGCAAGAGATGGATTTGGTTTGAATGATTGCCAAGGGGGAGCCCTGGGGAGACTCAAACCAACCGCTCCATGGGCTGGGTGCTGGTGAGGGACAACTGGCGACCCATGGGCACTGCTGTGGCCCTGTGGCCGTCAACTCACCCCTCGCTCAAAGTCATACTCGTAGTAGGACAGCTTGCTTTCTGTCAACAGGAACAGACGCTTCTTGAAGTTGAGGGGAGACGTTTTCTTCTTCTGCTGTGAGCGCTTCAAGAAGATGCTCTCCAGGATGACGCTGGCCATGTCGGCCTCCCAGTCTCCTCCGAACTGTGCTCACTGGGTTGCTGTGGGGACAACACCGACACGGCACCTGCTCAGCCAAAGACCTGCCCACTGCTGGACCTCACCCAGGGGCAATCTCCCCGCTGCCTGAGGGGCAGCTGGGGGATGCTGGGACCTCCACGGGGGGAATCAGCTGCAGAGGTGTGCTGGCAGGCCCGTGTGGGGTATTTGCGATGGGACCTCTCCCTTTCCCATCACCTCTCCAGCACCAGGCTGTGGACCAAGCCACCACCCAGCCGGATGCTGGAGGGGCCCCGGCTGGACAGATAGACACAGAGGGCTGGAGAGGGAGGGAGCCGGGGAGGCTGCAAGAAGCGCAGCCCTGGGGAGGAGCGCAGAGCCTGAGCAGCTACACTCAGCAGGCTCCCTCCTCCCCTCCAACATCATGCGTGCGTGCGTGTTGCGGGGGGGGGGGGGGGCATTTCCTCCTGCCACACCGCAGGCGCTTCATGCTGGGGACCTGCTGACTTGGCAACGTGCAAGGGATGGCCACCAGAGACCAGTGGGAAAAATGCTGTGGGTAGGTCCTGGCCCCGAACAGTCGCAGTGCCACACTGCCAAGAGCAGAGCAGCTCTAAAGTCATGCTTCGCCTCTGCATCCACAGAGCCTGCAGCAGCGCAGGGTGATGCTCAACCCCTTTCCTCCCCTGTGAGCAGTGCTGGCTGGAGGCCGGGCTCGAAGGGCTGCCTCCAGCCAGCAACCAGAGGGTTTAAATCCTCCCCCAGCCCTCCTCAGCAAAGCTCTCCTCCTGAGCCTCTCCAGGGGCAGTGAGGGCAAGAAAGGGCTCAGATGAGAGCCCTGCATCCCACCACTGCGCTGCCCTCAACAAGCTGGAAATCCACCCTGCCCCTCCATGCTGCAGCCAGGCACTGCGACACTCAGATGGCTCCAGCACCCCAAAGAGACACGTGGCTGGAGCAGTGGGCATCTCCTCCTCTGAGGGCTGTAATCAATACTTGACTCCAGCCTGGACCTAACGGGAGCTGATGAGCTGTTTAGAGCCGCTGCTTAACTGTGATCCCCTTCACATCTCCTGCCCCGACTGCCTACATGCCCTGCTCCCCCTTCACCTCCACCTCGTTCCCTTTTTGCTCCTACAAACACAGCTTTGGTGGCCAACCTGAGAGAAGTTCTTTCCCTCCCCTGCAGCCCACAGCCCATCTCCTCTGGGGGAGGCTCAGAGGTGGGCCAGAGCCAGGGGCTGAGCCCTCTGCTACCCAGCCCAGCCGCTCCCCCCATGCCGGAGGCAGGCATTGGCTCACTAGCCACAAGGACCAGGTGGGAACCAAAGATGCCAGGAGCTCGTCTCACCTGCTGTGCCTCTCTCCGGGGCATGACCCAGCCTGAGGGCAGGAGCAGGGGTCTCCCCCCATCTACCGGTGATGCCCAGACCCTGCTGCTGCAATCCTGCCCCTGCCCCACTGCAGTGGCTATAGCCAAAGAGGTTGGGGACAAGCAGGGTTCCCCCCTCCCAGGGTCCTTCTTTCCCTCCCCTTGTGGCTCTCATGGCTCAGGCCTTTCTAGCTTGTTTGGATGGCTTAAAAAAAATAATCAAAAACCCCACAACAAACCAAACCCACTTAAAGTATTGGTTCTCAGAGTCTTTTAGAAAAAATAGCAGCCTGCTCTGGGTGATCCAGGCCTGTGGAGAAAGGAACTGGGGTCCCTGCTGGGGACAGGACAGACTGCTGGCAGGGTGGTGGGTGAGCCCACAGCAACCTCAGCATTCCCCTGTAGCTCCATGCCTCAGGTTCCCTAGCTATAAAATACGGCTGCCGATCCTGTGTCCCAAGAACAGGAGGGCTTCCATCACACATCCTCCCTGCACAGCCACAGGGGCTGAGCAGAGAGGCCCCGGGCTCCAGCCCACGCCAGCTGCAGTGCCAGGTCCCCAGAAGCTTTACACTGAGTTACAGCAGCTGGGTCACTGCCAGCAGTACCAGGCAGATGGGACACATCCTTGCTGTGTTCTCAGGGACAGTGCCGCCAGAGTGGAAAGGACAATATCTCAGAAAATTGTTCTGCCCTAGTACGGCACAGCCGCCCAGTCACCAGCACGGCCTCCCCATACCCAGCATGGTGCAGCCACCCTCTCCCTGGCACTGCCACGGGCTCTGCTGGGTCCTTGTCTGTCCTTTGGGGTGGCGGGTGCCCCGCGGGACTCACCCCCGCAGGCAGCCATCGCTGCCGCATTGTGACAGCAGAGGTGATGAGTGGGTGGGTGGGTGGAAGCTAACGTGACTTCCTGCCACCATCACACCTCAGACAAGTGTGCTCTGACACCACCACTGGCCCCATGCCACTGGACACTGTGTCCTACCATGGCCCCAGGGCCACCCCTTTGCAAGCGGGCTCCCTGTTCCCTGCCAGTCCCCAGCAAAGGAGCTAAGCCTGCCTGCCACCGCTGCTTGATGGGGCTGGAGTGGGGCTGCCATGCTTAGGGCGAGTGGGCAACGGGGTGTCTGGGAACTACGAACTCCACAGCCCAAGGTGCAGCCTGGGAGGTGTAAAAAATGAAGGGTGGGAGGGACAAAGAAGGGAATCTCTCGCATGGGAGAGACTTGCGAACAAACCCAGAGCTACACCCCAGCAGCGTCCCCTGCAAAAAGCACGAGCAAGGAGCAAAGGCACCCTGGCACCCATGCATCACCCTGACTCCATTGCACCCCTGCAGCCCCTGCCACCCACCCTCCACCCAGCTGCTCTGCAGTGCCGCACCCCCATGGCCCCCGGCGCCGCAACAGCTGCGTCACCCCCGCTCCGGCGCTGCCTGCACAGCACTGGCCAGGCTGCAGGACAGAAGCGGAGCCTGCCCAGCTCGGTTCACGCGCAGCTCGGCAGCACGTGGCCTGCGCCCGCGATGGCTCCCGCCACGGCAGGCGCCACGGCCCCCGGCCCCGCCGAGGAGACGAGCCGAGGTGCGAGGCCACCAGCCTCCCCCCACCCCGCAGCAGCGCTCATGGGGCTGCACCAGCAGCCAGGGCACGGCCGCCCTCGTGCTCCCCGCCACGCCTCGCCCTGCGCCACACGGTGCCAGGCCACGGCCCCCCGCGCCCCCCGCACTCACCCAGCCCCGCCGGGGTCCCGCCGCGCCCGCTGCCCCACGCCCCGAGCGCCCCGCCGCCGGCGGGTCAGGGTGGCTGTGGCGGCCAGGCCGGGAGGCACAGCGGGGCGGCCACGGCCACGCAGGGAGGAAGGACGGGGCCGGCCAACCCCACCCTTTCGGTTCCCCTTTTCTGGGTTCTGAGTCAAAAGCAGCAGCTGCGTTTCCTCCTGGAGCCATGCGGGGCCGGGGCCTGTCCCGCACGGAGCGCGCGGGGGGCCTGGACACCACGCCGGGGCCGCGGGGCCGGGACACGGGGAGCGGAGCGCGGAACCGGGGCCTGAGCTACGGGCGAGCGGGGGGCAGCGCCATGGCCCCGCGGGCTGCCCGCCACCGCGCCCCGCTCCCGCACCTGCGCCCCCCACGGACCCCCGCCCCATCACCCCTCGGCACCCCCACAGCCACTGGCCCGCTGCCCCTACGCCCGGCATTTCCCTCCTCCGCAGCCCCCCGCCCCGCAAACCCCGCACCCCCGAGCCCCCTGCGCCCCCCGCCCGCCGCCCCCGTCTCCTCCCACCGGGAGGCGGCGCTGCAGGCCCCGTGCCTGGCGGGCCGCTCGCCCTCCCTGCGCCCGCCTCTCTATGGTTCCCCGCTCCCCTCTGCTTCCTTTTCCGGCGCGCCCCTTCTCTTCGGGCTGCGGGCGGCAAGATGGTGAGTGCCTGCGGCAGCTGGCTGTGGGCTGGCTCTATCTGCCGCCATCCGCCCCGGCAGCGGCTCGCTCCGACCGCCCGAGCTGCTGGCCGCTGCAGTGGGTGCTCGCCGGCGGCGAGGCGGGGTTAGGGCGGCGGCGGGGGCCGTAGGCCCGGGACGGAGGCGCCGGGCCTCTCCGAGGGGAGGGGGAGAGCGGTCGGGTTGTGCTCGGCAGCGCCGGGGCGAGGGGCCCCCAGGAGCGCGGCCTGGGCGGCCTCTCTGCGGGCTGCAACGTGGGTCCTGGCCGTGCTGACTCGTTTCTCCCTGCCCTTCCAGGTCAACGTCCCGAAAACACGTCGGACCTACTGCAAGAAATGCGGCAAGCACCAGCCGCACAAAGTCACCCAGTACAAGAAGGGGAAGGACTCTCTCTACGCCCAGGGTAGGAACGGCTGGGCTCTGGGGCACGGCCTGGGTAGGCCTGCCAG
Source organism: Falco rusticolus (assembly GCF_015220075.1). Lineage (NCBI taxonomy): Eukaryota > Metazoa > Chordata > Aves > Falconiformes > Falconidae > Falco > Falco rusticolus. The sequence continues at coordinate 12,693,936 of NC_051200.1, read as the reverse complement.
GGTGGTGGCTGTGGGAGAAGAGGGGTTTGCTCTTCATCGGTTGTGCAGCTGCAGCCTGAGGCCTGCTGGGGTTTAGTAGGAGTGCCAGTTGTGCTTGTAGCATGTCCTGAGTTGTTGCCTAAACAGCCGTTTCTTCTTGTAGGAAAGAGGCGCTACGATAGGAAGCAAAGCGGCTATGGGGGCCAGACAAAGCCTATCTTCCGTAAGAAGGTGAGTGCTGTTCCTGGCAGGAGGACCTGAAACTTTCTTGGCAATCTACATGCCCAGCTGAAGAGGGATATTTCGGCCTCCTGCAGCCTTGTGGTGGTCCTGTGCTCAAGCTGTGTTATGGCAGCTCTTTGCTGGTAGTGCTGTCTGGGGAGCATAATGTTCCTTATCTACATCTGCTCATCTTCCCTCCTGCTCCTGTCTCATGTAGGTGCTCCTTTTTTTTGTAGGAATAGTGTAGCATGTGTTTACAGAGCAGGTTCTGCAGGGAGTGTTGGTGCTGCTGGGGAGTGGGGTATTATTGGAAGCAGTACTTTTGATGAAAGGAGTGTTTTTTTCACGGCTTGCCCAAGGGGGAGAGTACAGCAAAGGGAAAAGGAGCCTGCTGCTTGCTTTCCTAATGTTCTTAAAGTGTTAGTAGTTTTCACTGAAACATTTTGCTGGGTTTGTGAGGCACTCTGCATAGCGAGGCTGCCTTCACCGACAAGGGTATGGTAAAAACAAAGTGTGTGCAGCTCTTGGGGGTACCACAGAACATGACACTGTTTTTTTGCAGTCAGCTGTCTCCAGGGAAATCCATATTACTGAGCCAGTAAATGAGAGCAGCTGCGTAAGGAGAGCTGCTGCATAAGGCCTTTCCTCAGAGTCTCAAAGCGGCAGTGCAAGGGCATCAGTGCATTCTGTTACAGATGAGTTGCAGAAACCTGCTGCTGTCGTCCTTCCTCTTCAGTGTGGGTGCCTGGGATTGTAATCTTGCAGCAGGTTTTCCCTGTGCCTCTGTGCATCTCCTGCCAAGGAGGTGGAGTGGGGGTGAGGACAAAATCTATGGTGTTTACAGCAGAAAAGCAAAACTCGATGGGTGTGAGCTGTTTAGTTATGCTTAGAGCTGTTTGGCTTGTTGCTGGAGAGCCTTGGTGTTCTGCTGGAGACATTCAGGAAGTCTTCCAGCAGGAATAAAAAAACAGTACAGCAGTTTTTCAAGCTGAGTTTCTGCCAGGAAGTGGGGAGATGTTGCAGAAAATGCTTCTGCAAGCAGGGTACACAAAGCAGCTGTAGTGCTCTTGCAGCTTGGTACTCTCCACCATGCCATTGCCATCCCCATTTCTGTTTTCTTCCCAGTCAGCACTATATGGATGATTGGCCAAGACTTGCAACTAGTGGTTACAGCCCTGTCCAGCTGCTACAGTAGCCTCACAGCTTTGGTTTCTTCCCTCCGTAGTCTTTTGGGCTTCATAGAACTTGTCCATAGCTGTGGGTCTGCATTCAGTACATTGTTTTGCCGTTCCTTCTGGGGAAAGTTTATCAGTTGTGCTGCTTTCAGATGGTTGTTCGGTCTGGCTTTCTGCTGAGCACTGTCAGCGTCCTCCCATGCTGCAGAAGTGCCTGTTCCTTGGTGCATTAACTGGCACAGACTTTCTTCCAGGATGGCTGATCTCTGCAGGGGACCAGCCCTGCCGCACTGAAAAGCTTTTGCCAGCGTCCCTTATTGTGATGGTACAGACCCACTATACTCCCGCATGGGTCCTTAAGGTGTCTTCTGGCTTTTAATGGAGGGGGTCTAACTCTGTTGGTAATATTTTTTTTTTTTACACTTTTGAGTGCAAGCAGCTGATCTTCAGGAGTGCAGATAACAGGCTTTTCTTAAGAGCAGCAATTTGTTTGCTTGTGGACATTTTGTTCATTGATACACTCTGCTTCTCTCCTCCCAGGCTAAGACCACAAAGAAGATTGTGCTGAGACTGGAGTGTGTGGAGCCCAACTGCAGGTCCAAGAGGATGCTGGCGATTAAGAGGTGCAAGCACTTTGAACTGGGAGGAGACAAGAAGAGGAAGGTAGGTTTGTATACTGTGTGGCTGAGAAAGGGTGGTGACATTTTAGCAGTTAATAAACTTGCTCTGTCTTTTCCTTCTTCCAGGGCCAGGTGATCCAGTTCTAAGCTCCATCCTACTTGTTGTTACGGACCTTATTAAAGTATTTGGAAGTGATCTGTTGCTTAGTTTTGCATACCTTCTCTTGCTGGTGGGGTGGGACTTGCACATGCATCAACCCAACAGGAAGCTGTTGCTTGCAAAGCTGCTTAGGAAGTGATCAGTTGTAATCTGATGACTTTTGAAGAAACCCTGCCAATGGCTGTGATCACCTTGCTGTGTTAGGGAGGGGTGTTTTAGAATATATGTAAAGCCTGAGGCTCTACTGGATTTTTGCACTGTGGCTCCTCTGCCTGAGCGTTGTACTGCTGCTTTGCTCCAGGCTTGTTTATGAGCTTCCATGAAAGGGCCATCTCTGAACTTTTATGAGCTTCCATGAAAGGGCCATCTCTGAACTTTTATGAGCTTCCATGAAAGGGCCATCTCTGAACTTCTGCAGCTTGTTTCATTTAAAACAGGTAATGTCTTTATTATAGCAGTTCCATTTTAGGAACATGAGGGTGAATTTGAATAGTTGCTAGATGAAGTAATGATTGGGAAGGGGGGGGGGGAAGCAGAGCTGCCAGAGTAGGCCTTTTTCTTCTCCCTGCCCTTTCCCAAAAGGAGAAGGAGGTAAGATTCTCTGCACCCAGCAAGGGTTTCAACACAGTAGGGACCAGAGTAATCCCAACAGCCCCTGCACTTGGCTGTAGGCCCCTCTTCACAAACAGTTGTGCTGCCCTAAGGGGCAATGCATCAGCAAAGCCCCTGGAGCAACTAGTGGGTTTAGTATGGGGCTTAATGGGAAGGAGCATCACCTGCACCATTGGGCAGTGGTTACATACTGTGGCTGTGAGTGTAATGGTAGCTCAAAGAGGGAGAGGGACAGCTTCACACCAGCTGCATGCTGTTGCATGTCCACTGTCCTGTGGCTGGCTGCTGTTGGCACCTCTTAGAATTTTCCCTAAAAGCTCCTACACAGCACGGAAGTTTCAAATGAGCCCTGACTGATAGGCAGCTACCAAGAGCACGGTGGGTTACAGGACAGCCTACACTGGGCTCTGACTGGATCAGCCACAGGTGGCAGCGTGCTGCTGGTGAATCCCCTGGCAGCAGATGCTGGGAATGCAATGCAGAGTTCTTTCTTTTAGTGAACGTAGAGCTGGAGGATGGAGAAATGCCTCTTCACATCTTCATAGGAACAGAGTGCTCAGTTACCAAACTGCAACACAGTTTGTATTTTTGCTTATTCAGTACTGGCTGATGTGACTGGTGTTTTCAAACTCCTGCTGCTTAAGCTGTTGGCAGCAGTGGCCTTGACCTCTGCCTGTGAGATGGACAGCATAGCTGCATCCTGGCAACTTTACTGGGCACTGCTTGTAATTATGACAAATTTCACAGGAACTTAGTGACTGGAACAGACTGGCCTGTTTTCTAAAACCTGATTTCAGATACCATGCTGTACTCCTGTAGAGTGGAACTAAGAAAAAGCTCATCCTTGTTAAGGGACACTTTAATCAAAGTGCTTAATCACAGAGATAAGAACAAATCAAGATGCCCTGATTGTATAGGAGGCAAAAGGGGACATACTTGTATGTGATGGTTACATAAGTGATTAGTATCCATCTCCTGTGTCAGAAGGACCTGTTAATGCAAAGGCCGCTGTCAGCAGCAGAAAGCAAAAGCACACTGGTATTTCTGGAAGGCGGCTCACTGAGGAATAGGATCCCAGCGGTCTCATGAAGGGTAGGCAGGGAATTGTCATCTAAAGGGAAGTGACAGCCACTGATGAGAGGAAGACTCTTGGGGTAAGGAGACACCTTCAAAAGCCAAGTCCTAAGGCATGATACTTAATCACATTTATACTGTGCAGGCAGTTGTCAAGGAAGCAGTTGCTAAGAAGTGCAGTGATTTAGGCCAGTCCCTGAGTTGTCAGAAGGTAGATGTAGATGTCCATGCTGTGAGAACATCATTTCTTCAGCAGGGTACAAGCAGCTTTTCTTGCTCATGCACTGTGTGCCCCAGTTTGCGTTCTGAGGAGTGTTGGGTTTCTTCAGCAGGGTAGGAGCAGCTTTTCTTGTTCTTGGGACTGTGTGCCCCAGCCTGGAAAAGCAAGAGCAAGGCAGCCAGGATGTATTTCCCTATTGTCCCTGAAATGCTCCAGGAGAGCTGTAAGATGCTGCATGTATCCTTTGCATTTCCTTGACTGGCAGTGGCAGTGCATGTTAACAGGTGGTGCTGCCCAGCTGGGGCCCTTATAGCCCCTTGAAGGAGGAGTTAGGAGAGATGCCAGAGAAAGGGTAAACAGAAGAGAAGCAGCACCCCTTTCCCTGTTATCTCTTGGTGACAGTGATGCCTATTTGTCACATCAGGCTAAAGGTTCAAAATCCACCTAGAAGTACTTGATTAGTGAATGCCTGAGGAAAGAACAAAGACCCTGCATGGAGGAAGGAGACAGGCTTCTTGTCACAAGAAGTTTAGACAGAGTCCGAGGCTTATGAAAAGACTGAATTTGTGCTTCCTATAGTGCCACTACTTTCAGCAGCACGGTGCCTGTTGGGTTCACCTCCACGCTCAAGGAGGAGACCCAGCTGTAAACCCCCCAGTCCCTGCTGGCTGGCAGGATCTGCTGGACAGAGCACGCTGGGTTGCACGCCAGCCCATTGCCGAGGAAGGTGAGGGAGAAGGTGAAGTTCTGGGGTCCCCCAATCTCCTGGTGGTTCAGCACTGCCACAGCGTAGGCTTGGCCAGACAGTGGCCGCTCCCACAGCTCAAAGTTCTTGTCCTGCCAAGAGAAAATAAACCCAGGGCTTATGTTAGGGGAGGCAGAACTGATGCTCTTCATGCCTGTTAAAGACAGCTTCAGGAACAAGTAGGCTCGCTGGGCTGTTCCCAAACCCTGAGCACTCCCCTCTACACCCCATGTAGTGCCCCCTTTCTGAGGGGGCTGGCTGCCTGCACCCCACACTGCACCCCCAGCTTGGTCCTGCCATACCTTGGTGATTTGGTATCCCTGCTTGCCCAGTGGATCCTGGTTGATGGCGATAACCTCTTTGTTCTGGAGCAGCCACTTGGCCTCAGGACTAATGTGTCGCAGGTCGTTAGACATGAAGAGGGGAGCTGCCATAATAGCCCACATTGCCATCTGAGTCACCGCCTGGTCCCAGCTCAGCCCAAAGTTTCCAATCACCAGCTGTGACAAGAAAACAAAAATGCCCAGTAACACTGCCAGCCAAAGAGAAACTGGGCCACACTAATAAATGACAGGATGCTGAGGGTGGGACCCTTATCTGGGGACTAGTTAGATAGACTGAGCACCAGGAGCAGGACCAGCTGGTTGGGAAAGGCAAGGCATGACTAGTGTGGCAATTTAGGATGAACCACTGGTGGAGGTAAAGAAGGATCCCTAACTAGGATGCTAGGCAGCATTTAAGAATCTGCTTTTCGATGCAGCTAGTCACTCCTTACAATGTCGGCACCCAGGGGTTTTCCCTCTAGTGGGAGACCAGCACTTTGCGGACCGCCTCCCACCTTCACGGCTGTATTCTGCACTGGCACTGCTTGTAGAGGCTGCAGTACACAGAGACAGCGCTTCCTTGGTACTGTCTGTAGCTGCAGTTCTTCCCCTTTCCAGCCAGGGACCTTCTCACCAAGTTCCTCATCCTCAGGCCCTGTCAGAGCCCTTGCTCTCAATGTTTTGCCCATGATTCTCTCCCTTCCCATACTTCTCAGCCTACAGCTGACAAAAGGATTTTTTGCTGGTGCCACAAGGGAAGTGAGCATTGCTCTACTTGCCATGTCAGGATCATTCCAGCCCCCTGGCCCAGCTATCTTCACAATGCTGCCCTGGTGAAGTGCTGTCCAGTCCAAAATACTCTTGATACTGCTCCAGGAATCATAGACATCAAAAAAGTTCCTCCAGTGATTGCAGTACTGTTTGATCTCCGTGTAATTGGGCTGCCAAAACAATGAGTGTGATTAGCCAGAGAGCCTTGCTGTACAAGAACAGGACCGTACACATGGCTAGATTGGATTGGGAATAATCTAGGGGAGAACTATAATAACAATTGTCCATCACCAGCTACCTGGATGATCCTAGAATGCCTTGTGCCAAATAACTTTGGTCTGCCAAGCTTCAGACAACACTATTGCTTCCCTTGGAAGAACAGCTGTGGCCACCTAGCTTTGTTAGAAAATTCCTTTGAGTGCTATTTTACTGAAGGTGTGACTGGGCCAGAGGGATTAAACTGTGACATCCCAGTAATTACTGCCATTTCTTGGGTTTACACCCTTTGGTGACTAATGCATTTAACTCCCAGTGGGAGAGAATGGCACCATCCTGTCGTGATGGCACAGGGGAAGCCAGCTCTGGGTGGAGAGCAACATGTCTGCCACAGACCCTGGCAGGCAGAAATCTGTTGGTAAACAATGTGGGCGATTCCTATTAAATAGGCTGTCCTAAAGTCTCTCTCCTAGTCCCTAGAGGTGACTGTAAAGCTGAGTCTGCAGCACTGTGTCCAGGAGGAATAACACCGAACTATCCGCTAGCTATGTGTCTGTATTGCCCATGTTTTGTTGCTTGGGTTCCTTGGAGACAAAGCAGAAGGATGCTGCTGTGTTCTTTGGCATGCTCCAGCTGGGCTGTGCCTTCATGCTGCAGGATCCTACTGAATTCTTTTCAGCAGAGTCACCTCAGGTATACTTCAGGGCCCTAAAGGAAAAGGTGGTTTTCCTCCAGCTTATAGTCTTGTTCTCTGTCAGACCAGAAAGCACCAAGTTTCTCAGGAGGCTGTTTTGCAGTCTTAATGCTTTTCTGTTCTTCCCACTTTCAGCCCCAGGATAAGCCTCGAGAAACACTCCTTACCTGCTGCATGGGTCTCAAGTAGAAAGGCCACTCACAGGAGTACACAATGCTCCTTCCAGTCTTGTTCAGGGCCACAGACATGTGCCTGTAACCTAAAAGAAGAGGACAGAGGTTACACAATCTCCTTGATCAAACAGAGGAACCAGTCCCATGTCACAAGTTCAGGTTTCAGTTCAACTCTTGCAAAGACAAGGCTGAACATATTACAGTGGCTGAACCACCACAGGGAGGACAGGGGAGCTTATAGTCTGCAGCCAGTTTCCTGCTTCCCAAGGACAGGTGAGCTTCTTCACAGCTTTGCTACAGGTCATGTGCAGGCTTATTGCTCTGAGACTGCTGATTTCTTTGTACATACAGCTGTAGGAAGAGGCTATGGTTTTGCTGTATGGCATTTTTTCCTCTGGATACCTGGAAATACAAGTTTATCAAGCTTACAAGTTATCTATCAAGCTGCTGGGACAACAGCTGCCCGACAGCTCTGTTAAGTCCCTTTTAATCAGCAGGGAGGGAACAAAAAGTTTACTCTCTCCCCTGGAACTGCTTCACTACAACTGGATTGTATCTGGGTTACACATATGATCCAACAAGAGCTTCCAGCTCCGCTGTCACTTACAGTGCTGAGCTGTGCTCCTGGCTGCAGCAGCTGGCATGTGCCCCACTAACTGGCTTCGATGGGATTGTCACTTGGGCAGGTTCTTCCTGCCAGACAGGGCCAGGACTGCATGCCGGATCCCTGCTGCCAAACACCATGGTGCTGACTGCGCCAGCAGCAAGAGCTCAGTCAAGAGAAAAGTGCCTTCTGACTTGCATCGTTCTTTCTGCAGATTTGCTCCTGTGCTGCTGGGATTTGGTTGTGCTTGCAGAGTCTGTAGCCAAGCTCCCTCAGCACAGTAAACTACTGAGCTTTCAGCTGCTGACTTGCCAACCTGTGTGCAAATAACTTCTGAACCGGGATTTACACTGGCATGCTTTAAAATGAAAACCCCAGTAGGCTTTTCATGCCAGCATTCCCTTCATATTTTTTTTTTCCCGTTAAAAGCCCTGATAACTGCTATTTTTATGACTGACACAGGCTGTTCTAGCTTCAAGCTAATCCACACTGACATGGCCTCAGCAAAGGGATTAAGTGTTAAGTGTGTGAAATGCATTGAGGTCTCCAATAAAGGCACCACAGAAGGGCAAAGCTTCTGCTGCGTTAAGAGCTGAGGCAGCAGTCTGCATAGAGAGCTCCCAGAGTACACTGCTGATGTTTCCATGCTCACTGTGATGTGGTCTCTGGTGTGAGAAAGCTGCTTTTTCAAGCTGTGCAAAGCAGTGAAAGTTCCAGGAAGCTGAACAGGTAAAAAACACTCGCCACTCTGGGCTTGCAAACTGAGTCTCATACTTGCTTTTCCAAGCAAATCCCTTAAACGAGTATGCTCAGGGAGAAACAACTCCCTGGAGCCCACCCTGGGCCTAGAATTGCTGCTGCCTGCAGAATGTTCCCTCCCGGTGGCACAGTATTGCCTCAAGCCCATGCCTACCTTCTGCCAGCAGCTCCAGCGAGCCAGAGTTGCAGCCGTCAAACTTCAGCAAGTCCACACCCCAGGAGGCAAATGTCTGGGCATCCAGGTCATAGTGGTTATAACTGCCAGGGAAGCCAGCACACGTCTTGTTCCCCACATCGCTGTAGATTCCCAGCTTCAGTCCCTTGGAGTGGACCTGTATGTGCAGACAGAAAAGAGAACTGGGGACGGGGCGGCTGTGGGGCAGGAAGAGGTAGCACTGGGATGACAAGGGAAGCAAAACCCTACTCCGGCAGGCAGGGCCTTAGCTCAGCAGCTACGCAGCTGTTCCCCACTCAGCCTTCCCTCTCCATCCCTGCTCCCAACACGGCTGCAGGTCGGGTCCCCAGCTGCCATCACTGCCCTACACCACTGTGGGTGGCACTCACGTAGTCAGCCAGCTTGCGGATGCCACTGGGGAACCGTTTTGGGTCAGCCTGGAGCCTGTCGTGCTCATCCCGCGTCGGGGCCATCCAGCAGTCGTCAATACAGACGAACTCGTAGCCTGCGTCCCTCCAGCCCTCGGCAGCCATCACATCGGCCATCTCCACGAAGAGCCGTTCGCTGGGCACGGGGAGGCAGCACCACCAGAAAGAAAGCGGAGAACGTGGCTGCCCGATTGCCAGCACCGACACGGCAGCCCTGCGGCTCCTGCCGAGGGCCCGGCCCGGCCGTGGGCACGCCAGCGACGGCGGAGCGCAGGGAAGGCCCGCCCGGGGCCCAGCCTGGCTCTCCGCCCTGCCGCGGGGAGGGCGCGCCAGCTGCCAGCGCACAGGGCCGCAGAGCACCGCGCCGGGCCGGCCGTCCCCGGCCCTCACCCCCCCAGTGCCGACCGCTGGGCTCCCCTGGGGCCGGAGCTCCCCATCCCGCTCCCGGGGCCGGGCCGCGGGGCACCGGGGCCGGCCGCCGGCGGTACCTGACGCAGCGGTGCGGGTCGGTGGCGCAGTCGGTGGCGCAGAGGAAGCGCTCCCAGTGCAGCCAGCCCATCGGCGGCGTCCGCGCCAGCCCGTTGTCCAGCGCCAGCGCCGCCGCCAGCACCGCCGCCGCCAGAGCACAGCGGAGCGCCCCCCGCACCGCCGCCATGGCCGCCGCGACGACGGACTGTCCAAGCGGCCAATCGCCGCGCGGCGTGAGCCACGGCTGCGCCAATCCTGGGGAGCGAGGCGCACTGCTGCCCGCCCCCTGCCGGTCATGTGCGGGATGGTCATGTGATCGGGGCGGGGCGGGGCGGGGCGGGGCGGGGCGGGGCGGGGCGGGGCGGGGCGGGGCGGGGTTGGGTTGCCTGTCAGTGGCCCGGCCCGGCTGCAGCGCCGCGGCCCCGAGGGGTGCTGGGCGGCTGCGCTGACCGAGGCTGGCGGCGCGTCGGCCGTGTGCGGTGTCACCGCCGCCCGTGCGAGCGCAGGGCCCTGTGGAAGGAATTTGCCCCCCCGGGCCTGGGGCTTGGCCTGGGACCTGCCTCAGAACCTGCCGCGAGCAGCTCCGTAACGAACCCTCTGGAGGCACCTCCCGCCCCGGGGCAGCTTCGTCCCCCTGTTCGCCTTCCTCCTCTGTCGCCGCTACCCTCTCACCCTGCGGGGGTCCCTGCACCCCTCTGAGGTGTTCGGAGCACAGGGCCCTCGGGTGCCGGCCGCCGTGCTGGGGAGCTGGCAGGGCCACTGCCGTGAGCTCGGGGTGTTTTCCAGGGCTGTGGGTTGGGAGGTGGGGTAGGGGAATGGGGTCTCTGCAGAGCCTGGCTCTCCTCTGGCAGCGATCCGAGGATCCGTGAAGCCTGGGGTTGGATCCAGCACTGGCAATAGGTGATACAGAGCATCGGGTATGGCCGGGCTGTTGGCTGCTGCTCTGCCCGCTTGTGGGGATCCCTGAGGGGCTTGATCCAGCGCATCGCTGCCTGGGGTGCCTGTGCTCATCCAGATTTTTGCGCTGAAAGACTGTGGTCTCTTTTCAAACAAGTTCAGCCACAAGAATAAGTCATAGTCACCAGGCATTGCCCTGTTTGCACCAGTAAAATCAGCTTGACTGGGGGTTGAAACAAGAGCCTCTGGGAATGGGCAATGGGGGTGTCAGCAGCACCCAGAGAGCTGTAAAGGGCACCTGCATCCCAGTCAGCATCTCTGAGGTGAGCCCCAGATTTCATCTCTGCCTTTGCAGGACTCACAGCTGTGAGCATGGCTGGGCCTCACCCTGCTGGAGGTACCGGCACTGGCAGCGTGTGCGGCCTGTCAGGGAGGCTGGAGGCTTTCCCTGCCAAGGCAGCCATGAGAACAGTAGGAAACAGGGAATGAGGAGCCAATTCTTCTCCACTGTGCATCTCCCCCAGGGCTGGGCCAGCCCCTGCAGCTCCACTGGAGCTCTCATCGTGGGCCCCACTGCAGCAGGGGGGGAGCAGGATGGGACCACTGCCGGGCCAGGGCTGCCATGGTGTTGGGCTCTCTGGGCGCTGCTCGCGTGCATGTCCATCAAAGGCATCTCGCTAGGTGTCCTCCGATCCCTGCTCTGGTGCATCCAGGGAACAAAAGCTCTTCAGAGCCTGTGGTTTGATAATTGTTCCTTGTTTCAGTGCCGGGGTCCTCCCCCTGGCCCTTGAGGGGCTGAAGCGCAGAGGCTTCTCAAAGTCGGACAAAACAAGCCGCTTTGGGAGCTGGAAAACCTCATCGCTTTGTTTTTTTCTTGTTCAAAACCACAGCCCAGAGCTGGGCAGTTATCCCGTATTCCCAGGGCTTGGGAGCACTGCAGGGCTGATCCCTGCTTGTGTCTGGGCTCCAGCCCTCTGTTACTGCCCCTTGCCAGGTGTCCTGCCTGCCCTTGCGATACCTGGCACCCACATCCCTTGGGCTGGGGAGCTTGTGAGGTGCCCTGTGGCCTGCACGTGCTGGTTGGCTTCCCCTGGGTGGTGCAGGCTGGTCCCATAGTGTTGCCAGGGGGGGTGGATGTGGCCGTGGGGGTATGGGGTTTGGCAGAGTACAGTGAAGCCCCTCTGAGCGGGCAGAGGTGGGCTGTGGGGTGATGCTGCAGCTTAGATCACAGGGACACACTGGGGGCCAAAGTGCCTTTGGGCTCCTGGGGCTCCTCTGTCCGCAGGCAGTGCTGGCAGAGCTGTGCTGAGGGTTGGGGTGCTGGCACTGCCACACTGCCTGAGTGCCCTGCACATGCACCTTCCCTGGGGTGGAAGGATCCTGCCCCATGGGGCCGGCTGTAGCAGGACTGCAGTCCTGCGAGGGCCCTGTGCACCACGGCTTGACTGGATCGCAGCAGGGCATGCTGCCAGTCCAGCTCCTGTCACTTTCCCTGTGCCTTGGTTTCCCCATCTTTAAGGACCAGCCCTGGCCCACTCAGGACTGGCTTTCTGACTTTGGAGCTTGATATTTAACAAAAAATCTGTGCCCGGGCAACATGTGAAGGGCACTGGGTATTCAGAGCCCCACAAAAGCTGTCACCTGTTCTTGCTGCATAGAGCTCACCTGGCCCCGAAGCTGATGTCCCGAGCAGCATGGGACATGCTCTCCTGCAGGCATTGGTCCATCCAGACAGGGTGGTTTGCTCAACCTCCGGCAGCTGGTGTTGCCCCAAGGCAGCTCCAGGCTGTGGGTGCATGCAGGAGGCTCTGGTGAGGGAGAGGGGGAGGAAGGGAAGGTTTGGTGCCCCAGTGCCACCATGCGCAGCAGCACAGCTCAGCTCCAGCAGGATCAGGCCCTCTGTGCTTGGCAGAGTAGGGGCCTATCTGGCATGCTGCCACAGTGCCTGGCCAAGAGCATGTTTGCTCGGCCCCATGCAGGAGCCCCGGGGAGCCCTTGGGGCTGGCAGGGGGCTGTGCTGCCCCAAACCTGTGTGTGCCCATGGCTGCCCACCCCTGGGCTGTTGGGAAGCAGCTGGTGCTGCTGATGATCATTTTGCTGTCTGAAAGTCCCATTAACCCAGAGTAACTCCATTAACTTCCATTTAAACTAGCAATTAACTTGGCCATGGCTGTTGGTCCCATGCCTGCAGCTGCTTTCCGTGGTGGCTGGGATGCATCCTGCAGTGCACGGCCTTGGATGGGAAGGGGAAAACTCTGTCAGAAGGCCATGGGCTTTGCTGGGGGATGGAGCCACCTGCGCTGGCCTCTGGCCATGCTGCAACCCACAGGAGGGCATGGGGCTCAGCACCCCCAGCCTGGGCTCTGCCACTGTCCCCAGGATGTGAGCAACCTGCTGGAGCTGTGTGCTGGAGGGCAATGACAGCCCTGCAGCTCTGTGGGTGTCCCAGCAGGTCCCAATCCAAACTGGGCTGCTGGGAGGACAAGGGGTGGGGGCTAAGTGCTGCTCCTGACCCTGAAACTGCTCCCAGGGACACCGGAGCTGCAAGAGTCTGCAGATCTGTGGGGCAGCGTTCCCCTCATGCCTTTGCAAGTGCGGTGCCAGCAGCAAGGCCCCCCGCACTTTGCTGTGACCAGCACACGGGACCTGGGAGCTTTAACTTAGGAAGGTTGTATTGGCTTTTTACCCTATTCGTTCTTCTGGGACGTGTTGTTTCTCAGAGCCAGGGGGCTTAGGGCTGACGGCAGCGTTTATCTCCAGACACTAGGTGCCCAGACCTGATGTTCAGCAAGGGAGAGAAAGAAAAGCAGGGAGTGAAGAAGCTGGGCACACCGCACTGGCGTGAAACAGCTCCCAGCTCTTCCCTTGGCTGCATCCTTTCTAGGTTTGGGGTGGGGGCAGGAGAAAGGTTTTGGGGGGTTTGATTTGTCCCATCTGAAGAAAAAAAACCAGCACCAAACCAGCATGGGTGCATTTGCTTTCTCTCTTCCCTGCCACAGAAGACCCCAATGGGGCTGGGCAGGCGATGGGGCTGCGAGGTACCAACAGAGCCGGTCTGTGAAACTTGGCCAGGAGGACAGAGGGAGATTGATGTTTGCTCGGGTGCTCAGCCCTCAGCTGCAGGCTCTGCCTGCCCCTGTGCCAGCTGGGGACAAAAGTGCTGGCCCCGGATGGCACTGCAGGGCTGGCGTAAGCCCCCTGGGACAGCTGGCAGCTCTGTAAGGCTGGCATCTGCCCAGCGAGCCGGCACGAAGGGACCGCACAGGGAGGCTCACCCATCAGGATGCTTGCCTGCATTCGGGTGTCTGAGCTCCACCACAGAGCCGAAGCACCCCCTACCCGACTTCTGCCCCATCTTGGGTCCTTCCCCCTGGCCAAGCCCGGGTGGGGTGGAAAGGAGCTGGGGTGACCACAGGGAGTACCCACAGAGCTGGAGGGGGGCAAGGAGAGTGATGAGGTTTGGGGCTGGGAGCTTGTGGGGGGCTCCTGCCCAGCCCTGCTGGTGTCTCCCACATGGGAGATAAAACCTGACAGTCACCGCCAATTGTGTCAGAAAAATCACCCCTGGAAGTAATGATCTTGGGGTGCAATTGCAGTTCAGGGCTTCTGTCCCCAGAGGACTGTTGTACCCTTGTCCCCACGTCCCTCCCACACACCTGGAGCTGGCTGTAGGGTCTTTGGAAGAGGCAAACCCCCAGCACACCACTGAAAATCCCAGAAAGGCTTTATTTGCGTAGGAAGATTGATGCTGTTTAAAAACCCACCGCTGCTAGAGGGTGGCTTGGCTGCCTAGTGCCTGCGAGCGCTGCCTGGCACTGGCACCTCCCCGTTGCTGCCTCTGGGCACTGGGTGCCAGGTGAGCTGAGCAGTCGAGGTGCAACCCCTTCCTCTGCCTCCAAACGGAGCCTTCCCAAAAACACGTCCCAAAAGCCTGACCTGGAAGCACGGTGGGGCCCTGTGGGGACCCCCACAGCTGGGAGGGCATGTACAGCAGTGGCGGTGGGATGGAGCTGGCTCAGCTGTCCTGGTGGGTCCTGGGAGTGGCCTGGGGCCAGTTCTCTTCCACTTGCCCCATCTGTGAAATGGGTGCATGTGGCTGAGTGCTCTGCAGGGCTGGAGGGGCTGGGCAGGGGGTGGGAATGGCAGGGCTTCGCCCCCAGTGACTCATGCGATGGAGAGGGTGATGCCTGCCTGAGGAGTGGGGCTGGGGGCCATGGCAGGGGGCTCTGCCCAGGTCTGGCTTCATCAGGCAGTGCTGGCCTCCTGCCCACCCTGCAGGGTCCCTTTTGCCATGATAGGCGGGTCACTGGGGCCCTCGCTGTTAAATGGTGGCACCACAGCCTCCAAGGAAAGGGGCAAATCCAGTTTCCATCCCACCCTGCTTGGAAGACCCTGGGCACCCTCCTGCACTGGGGATTGTGGGGAGATGGGCTCTGCTGGGCTGCAGCCCTCCCTGGGCTGGCTGTGAGCAGGGGGAAAGGAGAGCATCAACACATTTCTTTCTGTAGGATCTACAAAAACATCACCTACTGCTTTTATTTCCTGCTAAGCACAGAGGATATCCAGGTCTGGAGGGCTGGAAGCCTTGCTGAGCTTGTCTTGTTGAGGTTTTGGATGCTCTCCTCTCCAGTGGAGGAGCAGCAGGGGTGAACCTGCCTGGGGGACACCGCGCCTGGGTGCCAGGGTGGGGAAAAAGCTGGGGAACAGGGCGGTTCTCACCTCCAGCTCTCTGCTGGCACTGTGGTGCTGTGGGAACGTAGCAGTCTGGGGATGCCACCACTCATTCTACTCCTTCAAAAGGATAGGCCAAGCTGCCCCCACTACTTTCATCCTAAAAATCTCTATCAGAAGATGGGCTGTGGGCCCTGCCCTGCAAGGGAGTGCACTGCTGGCTCCCCAGTGCCAAGCAGCTCTTCCCTGCAGCTGCAATGGCCATTTGTGTCCCTTCACCACCAGCAGGACTGGGCTCACCTGCTGCCTGCCCCAGGGCTGGCATTTCCTCAAAGAAAATGGAGCCTTCTGCCCGGTGTCCCTGCCACAGTCCCGCCTGCAGCTGCGGGCATCGTGGGCACCTCTGGGCTCTGCAGGGAGAGAAGCATCCCCGACCCACTGCTTTGCTGTGCGTTGGAGCTGGCTAGGGGCCAGAGGCACCCTGTCCACTGCTGGACTGGGGGCTATGGGGCCATAGCCAGCATCCCACACAGTCCGAGCTCAGGCAGGGGTGCTGTGTGCTCTTTCCTGCAACCAAGCTCCAGGCCAGGGGAGGAGAGAGGACTGCACCCTCTCGCCTGCCTGCTTGTGGCCCATGACTCAGTGATGCAGCCTGAAGAAGCAGCAACTTGACATGGAAGGAGCGGAGAGGTGGAGAGTGTTTGGCTGGGAAGTGGTGTTCCCTGGCCACCAGCATCCCTCAGTACCAGAACCTCCCCTGTGCCCTGGCACACAGCATCCCCAGGTACCTGGGGCTCCCCCTGCAGCACAGCATCCCTGGGTACCTGGGGGTGACACCATGCAGAAGGCAGGAGAGGACCTGGGGTTGCTGATCCCTGCCCTTGGTGCCCCAGCTTCCAAAGGGACATGGGAGCTGCCACTTGTCCAGGCTCTGAGGCCCAGCCTGGCAGTGCTGCTGCTCCAGGACAGAGGGGAACGTGGTTCTGGCTGAGGTCATGGTGCCTGGGCGCACTGGGACATCAGACCGAGAGGCAGTCATGCTTTTCCAGGCCTCAGGGCACCGAGTGGATGTCCTCTGAGCGCAGCACTTTGTAGACAACCCAGTAGAAGATATTGAAGACCAGGAAGGTGAAGGGAAAGACAGCTCGGGAGATGGTGTCAATGCGTTTTGCCCGGTCAATGTAGCGCCTGCGGAGGCTTTCCCCTTCCCGCAGCAGCATGCTGGCTGGTGGGGGGCTGTAGATGCCAGGGCCCTCCCCAGCTCCATTCTTTGGCTGCAGGCAGTGGCTCAGCCCATAGCCTCGCAAGTAGAAGCGACTCTCACGGACAAGCTCTTCCTCCTGGTGAAAGGAAAGGCTGTCAGCTGGGGCATCCCATGGACATCGATACTGCAGGGTGAGCAGGCATTTGCGGCTGCATGTCCTAGACACCCCCCACCAGGCGATACAGTCATGTGAGTGCCCAGCACAAGGTTAGGTGCTTTTTCAGAAAGCTCAAAGTGTGCAGGAAAAAGCAGGCTGTGGGCAGAGGCAGGCAGTGGTGTGTGCAGGTGGAGGTGAGCACTGACCGACTGCTTTGTCATCAGGACCGTGTTTTAAGGGAGCATCCAAGGGCAACCCTGACCCTGGCAGCCCGACACTGATCCCTCTGGTCTCCACCCAGCTCCAGCCTGGGGACTTGGGAAGCCTGGTTCTCTGGCAGCCGAGGGGCTGGGGGTGAAATGGTGGAGGGAGAGATGGGAACATATGGGTGCAGGGGATGCAGGTTGCATTGAGAGGCAGGTTACCCTGGGGTGCAGAGAGCCTGGGGGTGCAGGCACTGTTGTGACAGCTGTGTTTGCTGCAGGGTGGAAGTGTGCTTGTGTCAGTGAATAGGAGGAGGCAAGCAGCTTGCAAGGGAAGAGCTGGCCAGGGATGCAGGAGCCTGGCTACCATCAGGACTTGCAGGCCCCCCGGGTCCCTCCAAGGGCCCAGACCCCCATTTCTCTCTATGGCTGCTTGGTGGGGGCTGTCCAGCACAACAGAGGAGCGGGGCTGAGCGAGCTGGACTCCTTCCTTGCTGGTCTCTCTGCCCTTGCTCACCCCAACTCCCCCCATGCTGGTGGGAGGCTACAGAGAGGGCAGTTTCCCTGTGAAGCTGCATGCCTGTAAAATCTTCAAAAGTGCCGTGTAAGCCAGGCACCTCCCCTCACCCTCTGGTCGCAGTCTACTGCCACTGTTTGCGGCATGGCTCTGGTCACTTCGTGGCCACTTGGGTGCATGCCAGTGGTGCCCATGCCTCTCCCCACCAACAGCTGCCCACTGTTAGTGACTCGCCTCGTCCTGCTCTTCTATCCTCTGGGGTGTTGTGTGTGCAAAGGTTTGGCAAGGGGCTGGCACATGCAAGCCCAGGCTGCGTGTCTGGCTTCTTGATGAGCCCACAGGCCACTTTGGTCTCTGTGGCTCGTGTTGCCTCTGCTCTGCTTGTGCCCTATCCATCTGCGGTGGGTCTCTTCTCCCAGGGCATGCTGGAGGCCAGCCCCTCACCTCACGCCATGCCTGCACACAGCCCGGGTGCCAGATCCCAGACATCATCTCCAGCTGGCACTGCCCTCCAAACCATGGAGAGCAGCTTTCTCGCTGAGGTCAGCCTGCACAGGCGCTCAGCCGGCAAGGGGGATCTCATGCAGAGAGCTTGCACCCTGGTATCTTTATTTAACTCAGCAATCCACCAGCTAAGCAAGATTTCTCAGTGGGAAGAGCAGCAGCGGCTCAAATTGCTGAGA
Source organism: Falco rusticolus (assembly GCF_015220075.1). Lineage (NCBI taxonomy): Eukaryota > Metazoa > Chordata > Aves > Falconiformes > Falconidae > Falco > Falco rusticolus. Next base: position 12,676,186 of record NC_051200.1, on the reverse strand, counting down.
TCAGTTCTCATTTGCAGCAGAGTTTTATTCCCCTGCTCCAGGCTGAGTGCTTGTGGCTGCCCCAGGGGACACTGTGCCAGAGAACGGGGGACTGGGATGGGGGGATGGGGGGTGGACGGACTGTGTGCCCTGGGAGGCAGCAGCTATTCCCCTGGCCCAGGGAGGCAGCAGCCCCAGCCAGGGCATTTGGGGGAGGAGATGGCAAACTGGGGATGCTAGTCCTCCCAGCTGGGTCCCTCTGGGTTGGGGCAGCCCAGGGTGCTTGCTGGGTGCCAAGGCTGAGTGCAGGGGGCTCCCAGGGCCCAGCTTTGCGGGATCTGTGGGAGGGATTTGCTACTGGGCTGTGGCACCCAGGCTGTGCTGTGTCAGGCAGTGCTGGCACAGGACCTGTGGGCACCGGGGCTCTGCTCCGGTCTCTGACCCAGCAGCAAGCCAGGGTGCTCCTGGCTGCAACCAGAGCCTTGCTGGTGGCACCCCAGGGTGGCTTTGCAGCCTCCACCTCAGAGCAGTGGCACTTTGGTCTCTTTTAAGCCGGCAGATGGTTCCTAGGCTCAGCAGAGCCTCCCGCTCCCTGTCCAGGTGGATGTTTGTCTCCCGGAGCGGGTGCTCAGGGCCTGTGACAGGCAGGGAGCAGGGGAGCGCTCTGGGGGGAGCCAGGAAGCCTCTCCTGGCATCCAAGGCCTGATGATGGCAGAGGAGAGGCTTGGGGCAGCCCAGGCAGGTGGGGAGGCAAGGATGTACCAGACCTGATCTCCTCTCCTGGTCGTACCCAGGCATCCCCACACCAGCCTGGAAGCCTGCCCTGCCCCACCGCTCCTCCCTACACCTCAAGCTGCAAAGGGCCTGTGTGCCCTGAGCAACTGCCCACACCGGGGCTACTGCAGGCAGCCGCAAGTGCCACAGACCTGCCTGTGCCGGGAAGGACGGACAGGCAGAGCCCTCACCTTTGCCAGAGATGTGGGCATGGCCTGGGCAGCTGGGCAGCAGCCCAGGGGTGGCCATTGGTCTGCCCCAGCATCACTCACCCCTTGGCAGAGGGGGCTGCACTGGTCCTGCTTTATGGAAAAGGAAACTGAGGCACGGAGCGGGGGTGTCTCCAGGGAACTCTGTTCTATTCCCATCCCTTTCAAAACTCTTTTCAGCCCAGGGAGTAGCAGCTCCATCCTACAGGCAAATGCTCTGTGCAAATCTCTGCCCTGCTTCTTCCACAGGCCCTTGCTGGCCCCTGAGGCCAGCTCCTTGGGGGCTTATTTTGGGGAGGCAGGGTGAGGCTGACTGGGGGTGCACTGTGCTGCACTGTGGGGGGAGCTGCTGGAGGGTTGTGCTTTACCCGGGAGTTGGAGAGCTGCGAGAGCGTCATGTAGGTGTGCTCGCCGCCGTGCTGGCTGCTCAGCTGCCGCAGGGACTCCAGGCTGGCTGTCCCGCTGCTCAGGCCCTTTTGGCATCCAACAGAGTGCACCAAACAGAAACAGGACAGCGGGTGATGGATGGCTCTGCCCTGACCCCAGGGACAGCAGCTCTGGGTGCCGGGATGGGGATGACAGGGGACTGGGGGCTCTGCGTGGGGGGGAAAAGCCCCCCCCAGCAGTGCCTGGGCACTGGGATCTGTCTTCAGCATGTGCCAAAGGGATTTGGCCACACAGGGCACTGCGAGCCTGTGCGGTGTGTACGTGTGCTTGTGTTTTCCATGGAGGTCTGGTGCCTCATGTTGTGCTTATGGCAAGAAAATGAGAGTGGGGCAGCCGTGTGCCTTCCCCAAGCATCTCACAGGCCTTATGCCTGTGCCAGTGGGCTGCCGGAGGGGAGGGCTGTCCTGCCAGTGAGGGACCATGCCTCTCCAGGCCATGCTGTGCTCCCATCTGCAGCCCAGACCCTGTCCCTTGGTGCCACCAGGTCCCCTTGGTGCTTCACCGCCCTGATGGAGCAGTGAGCCCCAGTCATTGTTGCAGCACAGTGAGGAACCCCAGTTTGGGGCTGCAGGTAAGGGGGAATGACGTTTCCCCCACCATTGCTGTTTATTTTTCTGCTTTTTCTGAGGAAGCAGAGCTTAGGGATGTTCCAGCAGGAGGAGGATGGCACCCTGGGCACGTTTGTGCTGGCAGGGCCTGGGGCACCCATGGGTGCTGTGCACTGTGCTAGTCAGGCAGACAGGACTGTGATGCCCATGGGTCCCTGCTGTGCTGGAGGGGCTGGCCGCAAGCCCTGGGCAGTGGGACACAGCCCAGCACTGAGCCCTGCCCCGGTAGCTGCTGAGAAGCTGGCCCTGCAGGCCCGGGTGTCCCCTTGGTGGCTGAGGATGGGCAGACATTGTGACAGCAGTGGCAGGAAGGACTCACCATCCTCTGTCGCCGCTGGCGCCGGCGCAGGCGCATGAACTCCTTGTGCTGGCGGGAGACAAAGTTGACAGCTGCGTACTCCAACAAGGCGGCAAAGACGAATAGCAGGCACACAGCCATCCAGATATCGATGGCCTTCACGTAAGAGACCTGCAAGGGTGAGAAGGGGCTCAGGGACCCACTGCCCCCCACCTCACTTGTCCCCCTCACTGCCAGGTCCTCTGCCAAGGAGCACAGGAGCCCTCTCAGCCGGGACACACAGGCCAGAGCTCGCCCAGGCAAGCAGCAGCACGTTCCTTCCCCCTCAGCAAGTGTGGTGCCCTAGCTGGCACAGAGCCAGCCATTCCCAAGGGAATGATGTCCCTAGGGCACGGGGCGGGGGCAGGGGGGCAGTGGGCACCCCAGGTATGTTGGGCAGGCTGCAGTGTGGGAGCCCAGCATGGAGCCAGCACTGACCTTGGGCAGGGAGGCACGGGAGCCAGCGCTCTGCGTGGTCATGGTGAGCACAGTGGTGATGCCCAAGCCCACCCGTGCTGGCGCCGCATCCATGTTGATCCAGAAGGAGACCCAGGAGAGGATGACGATGAGCAGGCTGGGGATGTACATCTGGATCAAGTAGTAACCCATCTGCCTCTCCAGGTGGAACTTCACCTCAATGCAGGTGAACTTGCCTGCAGGGAAAGACAGCCCTGATGGGTGAGAGGGACCCCTGGGCCATGGTGAGGGATGGCAGCAGGTCCCTGGGGTACTCACCTGTATTGTAGTACTTGGTGCAATAGCCCAGGTCCTTCTCATCCCTGAGGATGAACTGTGGGAGCGTCAAGCCCTCTGCCACTTGCACAGCCTCCTGCTTCTCCAGCCACTCAAAGATGAGGTCGTTCATGGTGTAGCCAACTGGAGGGGACAGAGGGAACCATGGGCTGGGGTGGGGGATATGCACCCCATTCATCCCCACCATGAATGACCACTCCTTCCTGCTCACCTCCCTCAGAAGCAGGGAGAAGCCAACCTTTGGGATGGGGTGGGATGGGATGGGATGGGATGGGATGGGATGGGATGGGATGGGATGGGATGGGATGGGATGGGATGGGATGGGGGGATGAAGCACAGCTTGAAGCCCCCTAGATACTTACAGCTTTCCAGCTGCATGGTGCATGTCTGGATGTCCATGGGGAAGTTCTTGAGGTCCATGGGGCAGGACAGGATTAATGTTAGCCTGGAGGAGGCAGAGGAAAGGAGAGGGTTGCTGAAGGCTGGGGCAGTTGAAGTGGAAAAGCTGCCCCGTGGAAGGAAAAGAGCAAATCTTTGCCTTGCCAGTTCGGCACTGCACCAGAGGGTGAGAGGGTTCTACCTAATGCTGTAGAGCACATTGCCATTCTTGAAGATACGCAGCAGCTTGTTATCGGTGGTGACCTCGTGGAAATTGGCCCCTTTCTCGTTGGCAAAGAACAAGTCTGGCTTCCAGATGGAGTCAAGCATGGAGGGGTCAAGGTCGAGGGAGTCGTCAGGGTACTCGCGGTAAGCCAGGCGGGGGTCATTCCACTGCTGCCGCAGGAACACGTTCACCCGGTAGTCCTGGGGCAGAAGGCACTGCATCAGCAGGGAGCACCCCATGGTGCCCAGGGAGGAGGAGGAGGAAGTGGAGGGGGGTCTCTTGGTGGAGGCTCAGCCCTGCACGTGCTGCCTGCCTGACACTAACCACACGTGGGACAGGGGCAGCTCAGGAGCCTTCTCACGCTGTCCAGCAGCCAGGGGAAATTAAAAAACCAAAGCCACAGCAGCTAAGCGGAGAGGGAGGAGTAGGAGGACCAGCAGCTGCTGCCTGCAGTGTTTCTCACAGGGCTCTATGGCCCTGTAGGGAGGGGTTGATGTGACGGTTGACAGTATCAAGGCTTTGCAGTGGCACAAACAAGGAATTTTTAGCGCTTGGGCATCCTCAAAGGAGTTCCTTATGCACCTGAGGAGGCTGGAGATGGTGGGGACACATTGCTCATTTGTGTTATAATGTACCTGGAAGCCTGCAAGCAGCAGGGAGTGGAGCTACCAGCAGCTACCTCGCCCTGACCCCTTGGGGTGTTTCTCCCAGCTCAGGCATGGGGAATGTGGTCCACACAGCCAAACTCTGATTAACTGACCCCAGAAAAGCCACGACCATTTGCTATGGCTCTGCATGTCCCCACCACAGTGCCAGAGCTGGCTCTGGGCAAGGGCTCACAGGACTCCCCCGATCACGGCCACGGGCTCGGGCACTGGGATATGCACAATCCCTGGCAGAGCCACCACCAGCCCTGACGCACTGGGAAAGGAGCCCGTCACGCTGGCGAAACCCTCACCATGGTGGTCTCAGTGACAGAGCCGAAGCTGTTGATGAAGATGTTGCACGTCACGTTGACAGGCGGACCTGGAAAACAGCATGAAGCCTCCTCTTGCCGCTGGCTGGGGAGACGTGCACCACACAGACACACGTGGGGGTGATGCCTCCTCCACGTGCTGTGTGGATGAATGCACACGAGCATCCCCCTGCCTGCTGGGCTCACCCCTGTAGTGTGTCGGGGTGAACCCCAGCACACCCTGCAAGCACTGCAGCTGCCCACACCGGCAGGCCCAGCAGGCACGTGCAAGGCGGCTGTGATTGCAGGAGCAGCCAGGACTCTGGGGAGGGTGCCGGGATGAAAGAATGTGTGTCAGGGTCCTGCCCCCAAACCCACGCCTGCCCATTCCCTGGTTTTGGGCAGCCATAAGCATGGATCACTGCCAGGGTTGGGAACCTCACATCTTCCTCTTACCTTTGAAGTTGGGTCGGATCCGGGCGTCATACCCTGACGTTCGTCCCATAAGCTTGTCCAGGAAATCAGAGGGTGACATGGGCTGGGGTGAGCTTCGGGAAGCAGCTTTAATCTCCTCCCGCCCTGAGACCAGCCTGCAGGGCAGAGGAGGCAGGTTAGCTGCCTGCTGGCAGCAAGGGTCTGCAGGCACATTTTGGCACCCTGCCGGGATTGCCAGCTGGCAGGGGAAGCGGCTGTGCCCCTGCCGCATCTGCTCCAGTGCTGAGTCAGCGTGCTGACCCTGGGACCCCTTCCTCCATCCGCTGTGATCCTGGTGGCTTGCCCCCTTGCCTGCCACAGTCTGAGTGCCACACGCCCACATTTTGCCTGTCCCCCTACCAACAAAGTCCCTGCCTGCCATGTCCCCTGGCATGGTGTTTGGGGCTGGGAGGGGTGGGGACGGGATGGGATGCAGCGGACAATGGCCTTGTGCATAGCAGATGGGTTCTGTTCCAGTGCTGGAGGGGGGAAGTGGGGAGGGACCCTCCCTGGGTTCAATTGCAAGCCCTGGCTTGAGTTGCTGAGCGAACATCGGTACTCTGCCTGCATAGACTCATGGCCTGGGGGGCTTGGCTTGCGGGACACGACACACGCCCTGAGCCATGGGCTGCTCTGGCTTGAATGATGAGGTTCCCAGGAGCACAGCTGGGGTTGTGACACCTTGCCAGGGACCAAGATGATGTGGCAGGAGAGGAGCAGCAAAACCTACCTCCCCACCGGCTGTGGCGTGGAGCTGACATGAGCTTTCCCATGCAGCACTCCCAATAATGATGGAGACTTATTTAAACTGACCTTGGAGGGGCTATTTTTGTGAATGCATCTTAGCCTGCCAGTTTCTCTCCTTCCATCAGTCTATAATGATCATTTCAAGAAACAATGCGAGAGATGTTCGCTCACCATATTGACAGGCATTTGGCTGTGATGGAGAGGAATTAGCTGGAGACCTCTAGACCCCAAAAGAACTTTGAGCATATTGCTGGTGCTGCTGCTTGCTGCCTCATAACTCTGCCAGGTCCATGCCCAGGTGGGTCCCACTCCTGCTTGGAGCTACAACCGTGTTATCACAAGCAAAGGATGATGCTGGGAGCTGAGACCCCTTGAGGCCCTTGTTCCTACCAACACACCTTGTCCCTTACCTCCTCTCAGGAGAGGAGGATTCATCCCGGAGGGGCTTATATGCATTCTTGCCAGTTAGAAATGGCCACAATGGCCACCCAAAAATGATCCAGCCAGGGAGGTTTTCCCTTTAAATGGAGGTGGGCAGCAGAGTACCAGAGACTGGTCCTGGCCAAGAGCAAAAGGCTGAGAGCAAGTCCCCTTCTGGGAGCTGTGTTAGAAAGGTGCACCTTTGGGAGGAGAGCTGCAAGAGGGTAACAAGGAGTTAAATCAGGCCTCTGCCTGCCTCACAGCTGTGAATCTTGTCCTCCCCTACTGGAGAGGAAGATGAGGGTTCTCCCCGGAGCATGTGGGAGGAAGGCTCCCTTGGCACTGCGACAGCTAGCTCCGTGAAGCAGCAGCAGATCTGCAGCCCCAGCAATGCTCAGACCCCGGGGATTGCAGGGGGTGCAGAAGTGCCCTGGGTGCAGCCACCTCCATCACTGGCAAAGCCATGCTGGCACACAGCCCCTGGGTCTGGGCTCTTCCCAAGGTTTGGCTGTAGCTCCCCATTTTGGGCACTGCCTGCCCCAGGGGACTCTGCCACTAACCTGACCCAGGCACTGCGGGGCCCTGGAGCTCAGCACCTCCATGAAGCGAGAGGATAATGGGGCTGCAAAATGATCATGCCTGCCTAAAAATGCCACCTGAGATAAGCAGTTTCCGCATGTGAAGTGATGACATTTTGATACGGTTTCCCCCCTCCCCACCACAAATGCTGCGGTTCCCTCACACAGTTGTACTGGATGAGCTGGTGAGAGGGAGAGTGAGGGCAGGGAGTGGGCTCAGCCCAGGGGCACTGCAGCCCCCCAAACACTCCCTGCCTGGACCATTCTACCCTGCATCCCACCTTGTCCCAGATAGCAACAAGGTGGCCAGAGATGGAAAAAGGGACCGGTGGGCTTCGGACTTTCCACCCAAGTGGGCCAAGAGTTGTTCTTGCACCCACGGGACCTGGGGCACCCACTGGCCTGGGTGAGCCAGGGGCCAGGTTAGGGACTGTCCTGAGCCCCCCCAAACACCCTGAGCCAGGAGAGGGTCTGGGCATCACAGGGGCTTTGCAGCCCTGCAGAAGGAGCTGCCTGGGCCATCACCTGGCTCAGCTCGCCCCTTCTCCCACTGTGGCAGGGTCCCAGCTGCCCTGGGGTCTGGGGGACCAGCGGGGACCCAGCACCGGGCCAGGGGCTGCTGGGTACAGGCAGAGCCCACCTGCGTGCCGCTGGAGCTGCACACGAACCGTCCGGTGGGTCCCCGGGGTGCTGGGTTAAGGTCCCGCGGAAAGGAGGGTGAGGCCGCGTTTGGGGGAGCTCCAGCGGCCTGCGTGGAGCTCCGGATTGGGGCTGGGAGGGTTGGGGCTGGGGGGAGCAGCCCCTGCAGAGAGGTCCGGATCGGGAGTGGGGGGTCCCGGGGCACCTCCGGGTCTGGGAGATGCTGCCCGGGTCCCGCAGGAGAGATCCGTCCCCGGGAGGGAGTGGTGCGCGGGTCCCGGAGGGGAAGTGCGGCTCCCGGGGGATGGGGGGCAGGTGCGGGGGGGTGCGGTGCGGAGAGCCGCTGCCCCCGCAGCCCCCGGCCCGCGAGCGGGGCCGCCCCGCCGGCCGCGCAGCGCCGAGACCCGCGCCGTGCGCTCACCTGAGCGGGCCGCGCCGGGGCAGGAGGCAGCCGAGGAGGAGGAGGAGGAGGAAGGCGAGGGCACCGGCCCGGAGCGCGCCCATCCCGCCGCAGCCCGCAGCCCCGCCGCCCCGGGCGCACGGGCATGACCCGGCCGGCGGCGGCGGCGCTCCCGCTCCCGCTCCCGCCGCACCGGGGCCGCTGCCGCCGCCGCTGCCGCCGCCCCCCGCCCGGTCCCGCTCCTCATAGTCCGGGCGAGCGGGAGCCCGCCGCGGGGTGGGCGCCAGCCGGCTGCGGGCCCCGGGAGCCGGGCGGAGCCTCGCCCGCCGCGGCGGGGAGGAGGCGGGCACGGCGGCGGGGAGCCCCCCGCCACCGCGCCCGCCTCCTCCTCACCGCCTCGGGGACCTCTGCCGCCCCGTCGGGGCTGTGCTGGAGCCCGCGTCCTCCGCGGGAGCGGGACGGCAGGTCCTGCCCCGGCGCCGGGCGGGGAGGCGGCTTCTCGCGGGGGTTGCGAGGGGCCGGGGGCGCAGGGGGTCGGGGGGGCGCAGGGGCTGGGGGGGTGCGCTAGTGCGCTGGGATCGAGGGATGCGCCGGGGTTCAGGGATGGGGCAGGGCTGATGGCTGTGCTGGGATCAGAGGACGTGCAGGGCTGAGGGATGCTCCGGGGACGAGGGACGTGCTGGGATCGAAGGCTGCGCAGGGGCTGAGGGATGCCCTGGAGATTCTGCCCGGCTGAGTGGGAGGGAGCGGCTGGGAACAGCTGGGGCCCTTCCTCCCTCTGCCCGGCCTGGCGGTGCCCGCCCCGGGGCCGCAGCACAGGGCCGGCTTGCTGACAGGCTGGGGCACAGACCCCGCGGGGCTCAGCCCTCCTGCTGGGACCCCTGTGCTTGCCTTTCCCAGAGGCTCAGCGGATGGGCAATCCTGTCCCTCGGTAGGGCCAGGTAAGCTCCTTGGAGAAGGCAAGATGGACAATCACGTCGGCGTCATGCAGGGAGCTGCACTGGCTGCCGTGGAGAGGGAAACTGAGGCAGAGGGAAGGGGGCTGCTTGTTAACCAGGGCAGCATAGGCAGGGCTGGGACTCAGGCTGCCTCTGCCCCAGCTCCTGGGGCCACCCGGCCAAGCCTCAGAGTTGCCTCTGGTCCTAGGCCATCTGTGATTAATTTGTGAGGAAGCGAATAGTATTAAAAAAAGAGCAAAGCACAGAATAAATGATTCCCGGCGGATATGTCATTCAGGTTTCTGTTCACCCTACTGTCGCTGGCTCATCTCATTTATGTGTATTAATTACAGTTTGGTAATGGCTAGGAGCTGCCGTACAAAGCCATTGCTGCAGGGGTCTGCAAAGGAGGATCTCAGCAGAGGAGGAGAAGAGTGTGGTACCCCCAACATCCACTCCCCCCAGGGCAAGTGAGGGGCTCAGGTCTGTGCTGGCTTCTCCTCAGCCGAAAGCCAGCACAGGATTTCAAGAGCTCCCCACTGTTTGCTGTAGGGAGGCAGCGTGAATGAGGGCTGGCTGTATGAAGCCAAGCCTGGGGTGCCTTGTCCAGCGCAGGAGAGAGGGCAGGGGGCTGTAGGCAGCAGGCATTCAGCTGCAAGGCAGCATGCAGGAGTCCTCATCCCCACTCATCGGCTCTCCCAGCACCAGGAGCTAGGAGAAGTCTCCTCCAATTACTGTTGCCATTAATGTTTACGAGGCTGCAGTGCTGGTAGGCGCAAGGCAGGATCTGGAGCCCCAGGGTGCTCACTGTGTGACAGCTCCTTTTCCAGAGACTGTCCGAGCTAAGTGGACCTGACACCGTTGGAAGGAAGGGAGACAGCCACACTTTCTCTGCCTTCTGGGGAAACTGAGGCACCTGGATAGCATGCCTGCATCCATGCCTGCATCCACCGAGGGGCCTGGGGATGGCTGGAGGGGCCATGGAGCCTGTTCTGCAGGCAGCTATGAGCACGGGCTCTCACGATAACCAGCTACAAGCCTCAGCTACACATGCAGTGGTCAGCAGGGCACTGGGGCTGATCTAATGAGGCCCTTGGAGAGGCTGGCGAACCCAATGCGGCAAGGTGGCTCCCTGCGGGGCAGGGCTGCAGGGGATGGTGCAGCCATAGCACTCCTGTCCGCCTTGCAGCTCTGCAGGCAGCCAGCACTGCAAGGAGCAAAGCTGTGCTGAAAATGAGCTCTGAGAAAATGAAGGCAGCAAGCATCCCATCGGGAAGGCAAAGGCAGTGCTGATTTGTTGCCAGCTAGGTTGGGAGGATGGAGCAGGAGCTGCAAAAGCAGAGCTCGGCCGTTCCTGGTGGACCCCAGGCACTGCACCACATCCCAGTCAGGGGATTTTTGGGAGTGATAAGAACAGGCTTCTCCCTCATGTTCCTCAAATCAGACCATGAGGTGGTTTTTCTGTAAACAGCAAAGATGCCAGCCAGCAGACAGCTGCCACTGATGGGGTCCCGGAGCAGGCACCCACCACCAGGCTGGCCTATGGGCTGCTCTCCCCGGCGGTGGTGAGGCTGGGGTGGGGGAAGTAGCACAGCCTGGGCTGTGGGCAACGGCTGCCAGCCTGGTGCAGCCCCCAGGGCCAGCACTGGCACGGCCCTCTCTGGGGATCCCCCTGTCCTTGCCCTGAAGCCATCCTCATCATGATTCTAGGCTCTAGGCTCTGCTAATAGGAGAGACACAGGCAGCAGAGGCTGGGGTTGCTAAGACAGGGAGGGAAGTGTGGTATCTTTTTTTCCCTTTCCCTCAGCTATCTTTGAGCTCACGTCAAACTGCTTCCCTGGGGCTGGACTCCTACCTGCTGTAAATCTGCCTGGATCCAGAGCCTGGAGGAAGGATGTGCCAATCCACGCTGCCTGGACCCCAACCCCTCTCTACTGCTTCGGCACCGCATTGCCACATTATGTATTTAATCCTGCCGGATAAACCCTTAGTGCATTTGCAGACAACACAACTCCAAAGGGCTGAGTGATTCAGCCCCTTGAAAACAGGTCTGGTATTTTTTTCCAGGGGAAAGGTTGAGAGGTGCTTCAGCTCAATTTCAGGATGAACAGTTGCCTGTAAGATCAATTTTGTGCTGTTCATGCTGGGGGTGGGGGAGTGGGAAGGAGGGCAACAGGCAAAGGAGTGTGTTTCGCTGTTTTTGTAGGGCCACGAAGGCCCCCCGGGCTCCCCTGCCAACCTCAGGAGGCCAGGGACCGGGGTGCTGCTGCCCACGCTGCTCTTCGGGCTGTCCTTCGGAGTAAGCTTGGAGCTTCCCCTTTGCCCCAGAGCCAGGAGAACCTGCAGCACCAGGAGGAGCAGAAGTTTCAGGTGGGCACAGGTTTGTGGAGTGCTTTAAGCAACCTGCTCCAACTCCCCTCCAGCAGGCTTGGAGGGGGGGGGTGGGGGTGCTGGGGGGGGGCGGGGCAGGGGGAGTTGATAGCAGCTTAGAGGCAGCTCCCATTTTGAGGGGCATCGCATGCTCTGCATCTCACAGCCCCAGCCCCAGCGAGGGGGCAGCGCGTGGGCCAGCCTCCAGCTAAAGACAGGATAACGACTCTGCAATTAATCAGGGGCAGAGGTAGGCTCTAGGAGACTGCTTATTTTAATTAGAGAGCCGTGCACAGCAGGCACCTCCATCCCCTGTCTCCTAATTTCCTCCTGCCTTTCTTCCCCTCTCCCAAGGCTCCCAGCCAACCCAGCCAGATTTGGGCATCCTCCTCTCTCTTTTGCCCTAGAACCAGGACTTTTTTTCAGAAACCAAGGTGTGAAACAGACGCTGCGTGCGGAGGGCTCTGCCAGCCAGCCAGCGTGCAAGCGCTGCTGTGCACTTCTGTACCAATTGGTTAAACGCGTAACGAGCGCAGGAAAGCAAAGGGCTCCTTGTGGAAGAGTCAAGCCCTCTGTGACTTTGGTTTAGGGCTATGCCATCTCCCCTTTCCATTTTTTAAGCCTCCAACCAATGAAAGCAAGGGAAAATAGACACGGTCTCCTTAGAGTTTCTAAGGAAATCAGCAAAACAAATAGGAAACCCCATGTGCCTGCATCTGGGGGAAGACCACCCCCTCCGCTCAGAGGTGGACACAGCAGCAGGCTCCTCGAAAGCAAACATTTTGAGGTGTCTAATCAGGTGTGAAATTAACGCCAGGAAAAACACATTCTTGAGGGTGGCTGCATATTGCTGCCAGCCTGTGGCTCTCCCTGGCCACCTGGCATGTGCCCCAGCTTGGGAGCTCTGTTCTCATTTAACAGCACATTCATCTGGTTCCCCAGTGTCATGCTGGTCCCTGTCTTTTCCCGGAGAAGCTGTGTAATGGGCTGCAGGTGCTTTGCTTCCCCAGCAGGAGCTAAAATCATCTTAGGGCAATAAATGTGTGGCTAAGCGTAAGCCTCAGATTAATAACTGAGGTGGCGCTTTGGTGAGGAGACTGGGGCTCTGCTGGTGCCTCATCAAGCTGGGCAGGGTGACCCAGAGGAGACTGCAAGGTGAACTGAGATGGGTCCCAACTCCAGCTAATGTCACTCTATGATTTTGTGGCACTTTTCCAGGCTAAAAATACCCCTGCTGTTGGTGCGGCGTGGGGCGGGCGCTGCATGCAGCAGCTGTGAAGGGATGCTCCGTGCTGCAGGACTGGCAAAAGGCATCCAGCCAGTGGGGCTCAGGTGGCCCTGCCAGCAGCCATGGGGCTGGTCCTCCCACCCCCTGAGCAGCCAGGCTCAGAGGTCACGTCTTGTCTCCTCCTGCTCCGAGGTGACCTGGCATCTCTCTCCAGGGCTGTGCCAGATGCAACCACTCAGTCCTTTGCTGATCCTGGAGGTTCACACTAGCTCATCTGGGTGCTCCTTGGGAGCTGTGGTTAGGATACAGCAGCTCCTCTGGGTGCATCTGGCCCATTGGGGACCAGCCTGGGGGTGGGGTGCTACAGCAGGGCTCATTTTGCTAACAAGGTGCAACAAGGCATGAGGAGCTCAGCCCATCACCATGGCTGTGGGGCTGCTGCATACACTAAGGAACTGTGCTCCCAGTCCCTCTATATAGCTGGTGGGGGTCGTCAGGTTGATGGACTTCACCTGTCCCTGTGTGTCTGAGCTGCTGGGGAGATGAGTTTAGGACACCTGAGCATGTGGCTGGAGGGTAGAGGGTTGCCAAGTGTCTCCCAAGCTTGGAGGCAGGCCCAACATGGCAAGATCCAACTGGACCAACCCCATCCACCTTTACCACCTTCCTCACCACAGCAGGCAGCTCAGCCCTGCACCACTGCCACTGCAAGCAGATAGCTCAGAGCTGGGCAATGAGAAATGCAGGATCTGGTCCTAGGCCCATGTCTGCATCCATGATGGGACTTTTCAGGGTGATCCTTAATGATTCGGTCCCCTGTGCCATTGTGCAGCCTTGGCTTATGTCACGCCATCCTGGGGACCACTGTGATGGAGGCCACGTGGCAGAGCACAGCCACTGTTGTGGCTCGATGCTGTGCCAGATGGGAGCCGGCTGGGCGGCCAAGGGAAGGTCGGGGCATGTTGCATAAGCTGTGCTGCTGGTGGCCGTGCAGCTCAGCGCTGCCCTGGGGAGCTCTCCTGTGCTCTGTCAAGTTGGTCGTTGCCGGCACAAAGGCTGCCTGAGCCCTGCCCAGCACCCTGGAGCCCTTGGGCATCCTCCATGCACACCGCAGGGTGTTTTGGATGTTGCTCTCCCAAAAGCTATCAAAGAAGAGTCCAATGTTTTTCAAAACCAACCTTTCATCTAACAGACACTTACCCTCACGTGTATAACATTTCTGATATTTTATAGCAGGTTCTCAAGGAAGTATTTCGTGTACATCCCCCCACATCATATACGAGCAGAAGACTCCCACCCTGGCCTGAAGACACGACCTAGATGGTCCTAACTTGCCTTTGTGCCTCCTGGCACTGGTGGTGCTCTGTTTTGGGTAAATACGTGGATCGTATTTTCGGATAGAGCAAGCATGGAGGGAGCTGCAGATAGAGGGAAGGCTGGAGCAATGGTACAGGCTGATCCTGTGACCTTGGCAAGCCAGGCACGATGAACAGGGAGATTTAATTTAGATAAGTGTCAAGCGAGACTCTTGGGGCCAGCAGCAAAGCCTGGCAGAGATTCCAAAGCTGTCAGTGGGTGCCTCATTCCCCCAGGGTGACCTGGTCTTTTCCCGTCTTTGTGTCCATTCTCTTTTCCCACAGGTCACCCCTTTGCTGCCTACCTTGTCCCCAAATTGCCACGCAGTGTGGGCTGGTTCCCTCCTGAGGTTGGTGGTGCACTTGGAGGATTACAGGGAAGAAGTGTGGAATGGAGCAAAACTGTCTCTTGGCTGAGGATGCTCCCACCTCTGCTCCCAGAAATGGACCGGCTTGGTGAGGAAGGGGACCTGGTGGGGTTGGGATGTGCCAATGGGCTGTGAGGAGCGGTTCTGGGGTGACCGCGCTGGCCTGACTCCTGCCCCAGCTGCCTCCAGCATTTCCAATTACTCTGGGGAAAATCTACAGGATTTTGACACTGCAGGACCCCCCAACCCCTAACCTCTGCCTCCCCTTGCCCCACCCAACCCTGCAGCTCTTCACCCTGCCTGAGCCTGGGAAGGAGAGGAGCTGCTGTGTAAAACTGATGCCCAGCCAATGCCAGGCTAAGGAGTGTTGTACCAGCAAAGGCAGGTGAGGGATGTGGGACAGGATTATTGTGGTCCTCCAGTCTCCTCCCCACTTTGGGGTACTCAGTTCTGTGCATCCTTGGCCACGGTTGCCATGGCAATGCACATCCCTCACTGCAGCAGGAATGCTTGCGGGGTTTGATGAGCTCTGTTTGCTGTTCTCGCCTCCGTGGCTTTCCTGCCCTCAGCCCCAGCAAGAAAGCAGAAGAACATCACCGGGAGCAAAACATGCGGTTGTGTTGCATGGCGCTGTCTGCAGGCTGTCCACCTCAGCCTAATTGGATGGGGTTTTTTCTTTCCACTCAAGAACCCCAGGAGGGACAAGTTTGGAAAAAAAAGCATTACACATCTGTGGCATCAGGCAGCAAGCAGGAGGGAGAAGGAATGAGAAACCAGACCCCTGTCCTGCGACCCCCCACTGCTTCCTCCCCGCCCCCTCCCCAGCAGGGCTGCCACGGTGGAGATGAAGGATTTGTTTAATTAGACGGCAAATCCTCCCGCTGCTGCACAGATGCAAACAGCAGTGGCTCAGGCAGCAGCTGCTTCCCAGAGGAATCTTGGCTGTGGGAGTTGGGGTGCAGCGTTGCCCTGATGGCACCTGCATCCCGTGGAGCTGGTGTCGTGGTGCCAATAAAGCTGTGGCTGGAGGGGACAACATGCTGGGTGCCACCCCAGTGGTAGTGGTCATGTGGCTGCAGAGGATGGTGCTGTGAGGAGCCTTAGTGTGACCCCACTCCATTCTCTGCCTGCCATGCTATTGTGGGCTCTGGGGTGGCTGTCCTGGGGTCCCTGCTACAAGTGGATCCTGGCAAAGGCACCTCATCCGTCCCCATGTTACCACCTTGCCACCCCGGGGGAGTGAGGTTGATTCTCCCTGTGCAGCTGCCAGCACAGAGGGGCTTCACAGCAGCATCACCTAAGTAAATGTAACAACTGGAGCAGCAAATGAGTCCCTTGTCCCCAGAGCCACCCTGGGAGAGGAGACTGCGTGGCATTCATGGGTTGTTTCTGCCTGGCTTAGCTGCAGGGGGGGCGCAGGAGGGTTGTGCAGCTGCTGCTCTCCAGCTGACTCTGCGAGAGCTGCCTGTGTCTGCAACTCTGGGGAGAGGCAATGGATGCCAGGTAGGAAATGTCTGCATCTCACACGCTTGGTCCTTCCATTGGGTTTGCTCTCCAGGAAAAGCCACAGTGTGCTCTCTGTGGCTCAGGCACAAGGTGCTGTGACAGCAGTGCCACCCCGGAGGCTCTCACTCCTGCCCTTTTGCTGCCCAGCCCAGCCATCACCTCCCCAGCAACCACTTGCTCATTCCTCAGGAGACCACCGCCACAGCTGGCACCAGCTGGCTGTGGGAAGGGTCCCACCAGCCTGGTGACAGGGCTTGGAGTGGATGGGTCAGACCCTGTCCCCTGCTCCCTGGGATAGCGTCACCCCTGGCATGTGTGAGTGAGCTGGGGCTGGGGTTGGCATGGGGGTGGGCAGGAGGAGAAGCATCTTCCTGGGCTCCGGAGGGAAATACAGGCAAAAGCTCCCTCTCCGGGTAGAAATCCAAGACAAAACATTGCAGGCACAACCTCTGCTGCTCCTGGACTGCCCTGGCTAACTCAGGACCTTCCTCAGCATCACTGTCTCTCCTCTGGGCTCAGGGAAAGTGTGGGACAAGTTAGCACCTCCTTGTCTGTTTGGAGGCACATGAATTCACCTGACCCTTTCAAATGGGTCCCATGGGCAGCAAGAAATAAAGGGGGGTACCCCAGAGCTGAGCTTGGCCCCAGCGCTGCCTGCACCCTCCCTTTACAGAGCCCATTCTGGCTTCACAGGGGTAAATAGAAACAGAGTGATCCTGATCTGTATCTGCTCTTCTCAGACACCACTGGCTCCATGGAGGCAGAAGAACATCTGCCTTTCCCTTCTAGGATTTTCTGAAAGATAAATGAGAACAGTTCAAGAATATGACCTACGAATGGCAGAGTGAGAGGGTAATGAACAGCCCGGAGAACATCAGGGTGAGGCATCTGTTTACCCTCCTTTAGGAAGAAAATCAAGGAGTAAGGCAGTGGATATGAAAGGCAAATCTGCTGGAAAAACAGCCAGGGGAAAAAAAAAAATCTCCTTCTCTCCAAACTTGAAATTAACCCAGGGGACTCGCTGCACCAGGCAAAGAGTTTGGTGAGAACTTTGGGGGGAAATGAGAAACTAGAATAAGCAAGCAGTTTGGACCAATATATTATCCCCAATTTCTGCAGTAAATAACAGGGCTATTTGGTGGGTAAAAGGTGCAGCAAGCAGCCAGCAAGCCCTCCGGTGCCTGGGCTGCCTCTCGCATCAGCTGAGCCCTGAGTTGTGTTGCCAGCAGCTGCCTGCACCCCTGATTGCTCCCTCCCCGGGCAGGAGCAGCCATGCCCTCACACCTGTGCTGCGTGGCCCTGCCACCCTGGGCTTCACAGCCTGTGAAAGGTGTGGGGACAGCAGGGCAGCAGCGGGGCTCCTGGCTGCACCACCTCCAGGATGCCAGACACGCTGCCCTGAGCATGCCTTGGGGGCTGGTGGCCTCCTCGTCCCCCCAGGCTTGCAGGTCCTCCTACACCAGCGAGCCTAGGCACGGTGCACAGGCTGGATGAGAAGACCCTCCAAATTTTAAAATTTGGTATTTTACAAAACCCAGGCTCCTGCAGGGGAAAATATCAGCCAGGCACTTCAAAAAGAAGGCATGGGCATCTGCTCATCTTCTCTAAAGGGCAGCTAGGTGAGGAGGTGAACTCAGCTGCAGTGTCATCTCAGCTGCCCGGCACCTCCATGGCTGCTGCTGTGGCCCCTGATAAAGCCCAGCAGATGATGCAGGCAGGTGATGGGTGCTGGTGCCAGGAAGAAAGGCTCTGGCCCTGGGTTGTCTGGCAGAGCTTTGTACCACTGCCTACAGCTTTGCTTGCTAGGGGGTCCTGAGAGCCTTGGAGCATCCCTGGAGTGTGAGGTCCCACTGCTGCTGGCTCCCATGCCCAAGGCTGGTACCCACTGCCCAGCCCTTGGCTGAGCCGGGCAAGGGCTTTAGCCCGCTCATCTCCCAAACAACCCCTGCCCTTCCTCTGTCATCCTGCCTGTCAGTCTCTCCTTCAGCATGCCTCCCCAGTCCTCTGACAGCCCCTGCCAGCTTCTTTTTTATTTTTTTATAATTTAATTTTTATTAGCACATTTTGCAGCCTTGCAGCATCCCAGGAATACAAATAGGACAGTGAGTGCAGCCAGGCCCGGGCAGCAGAGTGGGGCTGGCTCTGGCAGGCGTCCTTGGCGCTGCCGGGAGGAAGCAGCTGGACAGATGCTGCCGGTGTTGCCGTGTCCTTCCCACAGTTGCCATCACCTTTCCGCTTGGATAGGGCTGACTGGGAGATCAGGAGATTTTGCACGGCAGGAAAATCCCTGGGCATCCCTGGCTGCTGTGTGCAGCTGCCTGGCTTGCCCTGGTCGCAGAGCTGCCCCTGGGCACTCGGAAGCAGGACAGTCTTGGGTTTTACCCTGCTGATGGGTGAACCAAGGCAGCAAGGTGGGTGAAGAAGGACAGTTAAAATCAGCAGCAGATAATGAGAAATTCAGCCTGGCCGGGGAAGCAGCTGTCTAAAAATAGCAGCGAGGTTCTCAGCTGTGACAAGATACACTGGGATTTCTCCCACTGCCCCATGTATAATGAATAAGGGCGCTGCACGCACCATCGCTGGTTTCTCTTGGGTGTATTGTGGCTGTGCCTGCATTTTGGGGGTGCAGGATGGAGGGTCTTTCTGTGTTTTGCAGGGTCGGCACCCACTGAAGTGTGTGATTTTGGCCACCATGTGTCTTTGAAAACCCAGCCCCGTGCCCAGCCCAGGGCAGTGCAGAAAATGAGCCTATAGGGGTGTAAGCAAGGAAATCGATTAGAGTGGAGAAAAGTCCTCCCCGAAACTGTGAGGCTGCAGCAGCTGGGAGTGAGCAAGGAAACTTCTTCTCTCAACTGGCCTCCCTGCTGCATCCCAACTTGCCCCACAGAGGGCTGCCCCTGTGCCCGGCGTGCCCAGTGTGTGCAGAGGGCCAGGGCAGGCAGGATGCTGTCCTGTGCCATCAGTGTGGTGGGAGCAGGTGTGACAGACTGTCTGCAGTGGTTACGGGTGGAGTGGCTGCATATGGGGATGGGGACAGGGAGGATGCTTTGGGCCCCTGCCCCATACACTGCTGCTTGATTTCTCATCTTGCTTCTTTGCCCTAAAGTGGTGGAGCGGTGCAGATCAGTGGTGCCTGTGTGGCTCTCCCTTTGCCATTACTGCCACCTGCTTGTCCCCCCAGCCCCAGATTTGCCTTCCCCATGGCCCAGGGAAGTCTGAGCCACAGCTGTGAAGAACCAAGGAGAGAAGAGAAAAACCCACAAACATCCCAGAGAGATCTTACCATGCAGGGAGTGTATTTAGAGATGTACGTGTGTGTTTTCTTCCCAATACTTATTTGGTGCAGCCCGTTCCAGTGTCAGTGCAGACTGCAGGCGGCTGGGGAAGCAAAGCCTTCTCCGTGTCTGGTTCCCGGCACGCCTTGCAAGGGGCAGCATGGCAATCCCAGGCTCTGTTAATGAGTGCAGGTAGCTAAGCCCTTAATTGCCTGGTGGGGGGTGGTGTTGGACATAACTGGCCACTGCCCAAGGGTCAGAACAAATTGCAAGGTGATCCAGATTGATTTATAAGCATGTTTATTTTTACCAGCCTGGCATGGCCCTCTCCTGGCTGGCAAATAGGGATGCATCTCCCCTCCCCTGCCTGAGAAATAGCAACATTTTCTCTGGCAGGGACAAGCCGACAAGGAAACTTTTATGTAGACTGGCAGGCTCCCTGCAGCCACACACTGCCCTCAGGGCCTCATCCAGGAAGGGGCTGAGCTGCAGAATGGCTCCAAGCATGCAGAAGCCTGTGGTTACACACTGAGGATTTGCAGGAGATGCTCTCACAGCCTGTCCAAGCGAAATGCAAGTAGGCCTTTTCAGCATCCCTGTGGCCATGTACCCTTGGGGCATCCATCCCCCCTCCACCCACCTCAAGCGTGGGCAGATGGTGCAGTGTTTGGGGTGTGCTGTTGGCCGCACACTCAGCTGCTTTGTGCAGGGTACCCACCGTCCTGGCAGAAGAAAAGCAACCCAAACCACTTTCCTGCATGCTTTCTTCTCCCTCAAGCCTTAGAAATCCAGGGAGGGGTTTTCGGCTTCTCCCCCCATCTCCCTGGCTTGCAGCTCCACTCTGGAGCACCCGCAGAGAGATGGGCTCATCCCTACTGACAGCTGGTACCAGCTGCTAGTGGCAGCACCACGGGTTTCCATCCCAGGGGGGAAATGCTGACGAACAGTGCTTGATCACCAGGAATTTTAAGCCACTTTGTGCAGAAATCACAGTCCCTCTTAGCTGCGCTCCTTCTCCCTGATGGGGTAAAGCTGCTGCTTCCCCCAGGGTGTTCAGAAATTACAGAGCTGGCAAGACTGGAATTTCTATGGTAAGAAAAAGAAGGGCTTGCATTTTTTCCCCAATGTCTTTTTTATTTTTAATATTATGTTATATTTTGTATGTTATACTTACGAGGTTTTTTGACAGCGTATTTTTTCCTCCTGGCGTCCAGGGGTCCCCCCTTGTGCTTCCCTGGGGTGCAGACTGGGCCCTGCTGGTTTCCAGTGGCTGTAGGGGTCACAGGTTGTTTCCAAAGGGATGTTGCAAAGCTGTCCCATGGCCATTACTAGGTGACCGTGGCCAGGTGACACCGCTGCCAGGTTACCTGGGTGCCACCTGGAAGGCTAAGGGAGGTGCTCAAGGATGCCACCCACAGTGGTGGCAGAAGCTCTCCCTGCTTTGCTGTCCCTCCCCAGCTGTTCCCACCCTAGGGCTGGCTCGGGACCCCAGCCAGCCCTCTTACACCCTACCTTACAGTGAGAAACCGAGGCAGGGAGTGGTGCTGGAGGGCCAGGAGCTGGGTGCCACCGAGGCAGGGTGCAGCTGGCCACCATGAAGCCCTGGAATCATTTATTTACTCAGCTGCCCAAGCAGTGTTTTCCCCCAACCCATCTGCAGGCAAGCCAATGGGCGGCTGTTTGGGTGGGTGGGGAAGGGGCAGGGGTCTCCACAAGGTGGCCCACCCTGTTCCTGGCTTGCTGCAGTCCAGGACCCCCCAGCCCACCAGCATCCCAGCCCCAGGGACAACCAGACCCTGCCACCTCACTGCCTGGCACAAAGCAGTGCACTGAGGGACACAGTGGGGCTTTGTCCACGCCATACCCGCCACGAAGGGGCCGGTTGCCCTCTGCAGGCTTCCCCGGCCCCATGCTGGCTCCACAGCCACAGCACCCAGGGGAGCAAGGGGCATCCCTGAGAGCTGTGGCACCCAAGGGACGTGGGGCACCCAAGGGAGCTTGCTCCGTGTGCTGCAGCCCCTGGAGCCATGATACCCATCACTTGGGAACCCCACGGCTGTGCCCACCCGAGCACCGTTCCCTCACAGGGGCCAAGGGGCAGGGAAAGCATCCACAGGATTTCCATCAAAAGAGGGAAAACTCCCAGTTTGGAGCCCCTAAGGCTGAAAGCAGGTCCCTGGGACAGGGGACCCCCATTCCCTGCTGGCAGGAACTGGGGTGCCACGGAGGTGACAGAGGGGCATCACTGCTGTCCTGTGGGGCTGGTCTCCCACACTGCCGCAGCGGGCAGCCCAGGGCAAACAGCCCGGCTGGGCCCGGGGGGTCCCAGGGCTACCAATGAGGGGACACCCCGTGAACCCTCCCCGACCCCCAAGCTGCTCTCTTTCTTTTGTAAAACCCTTTTCCCCCAAAAGCCCTGAGCAGGGCCGTGGGGTGGCTCTGCCCACTCAGCCGCCAGGCACCCAGGAGCTGGCAGCCAAGGGGTGCTGGGGGGGCCGGGGGGAGGGGCGGGGTCCTGTCCCTTTAAGGGGGGTGGCTGTCACTCAGAGAGCCCTTTTCTTTGCTGGAGAGCGGGACAGGCACCCAGAGGGGGAAATACAGGGCGAGGGACCGCCAGGCAGGCGAGGGCTCCCGCAGACAGCACCAAAGCAGCCGAGTGGGCAGTCGGGGGAGGTGACCAAGTCCAGCGCCATGGGTGAGTATGGGGTGAGGGTGGCAGACACCCGGGGAGCTGTTGCTGGTGGCTCTGGGGACCCTGTCCCAGAGCAGAGCCCCCTGAAACTATTCTCTGGCATTGGGCAGGTCCTGGTGGCCCCGGTGTGACCATGGGAGCTGCTGGGGGAGGGCATGGCAGGGGTGGTTTTCTTTCCCAAAGCGCTTTTCTCTCCCCTGTGCTCTTGTGCTGTCTGTGGGGACAGATGCCATCCCCACAGGTGGTCCCACCCGAGCCCTCACCACACAGGCTGGGAAGATGAGAGCTTCTGCCTGGGGCTGGTGGGAGCTGGGAGGTCCAAACAAGGCGCTGCTGAGACCTGTCACAGCTCGTGCCACCTGTATACCGTCAGCCTTGGGAAAACAGGCACGCCTTGTGCCTCAGTTTCCCTATTGATACACCAGAGCTAATAATTACTGGCATAACCCCCCACCCCCCCCGGGTATCAGGGGTGCTCTGTTCCCAGGGGTGCCATGGGCTGCCGGCACCCTGCCTCCTCCTCCTCCTCCTGTCTGCAGTGTATTGTTTGGCTCCAGCAGCAGCTAAGCCCGGGTACAAGGCCTGGGATTGTGTGGCACAAGGGCTCTTTCTCTCCTCCCTTTCCCTCCCCAGGCTTCCCCAGTGTGACTTCCCAAAGCCCAAGGGGCCAGGGCTGTGGCAGGAAGCCTGCCAGGCCCTGCCACCTCCTGGGACCCACAGACCCCCAGGACCTGAGCCATTCACCATATCCCAGCCCCAGGCACCTGACACACCACTTTCCAGGTGGCCAAAAATAAAAATAAAACAGGCAGGTCTGGCCCAGCACCCCGGTGCCCGTGGGTACCAGCGATGCTCAGGGAGCAGCACTGGCCAGGAGGAGTAGGACCCCCCCTGGACCTGCCACGTCCAAGGCAAACAAGAGGGAGGGGTCCCAGCACTCCCCCATAGCGCTGCCTTTGTTCCCTGTTTGCTCTCCGCAGGGGCAGCCGCTGGAGTGGCAGTGCCAGGACAATCCGCTATTGTCCTCAGTGCCACTGTGGGACCTTGCTCCCAGTGGGGAGGGGAGGGCACTGCTGGCCAGGACCCCACGGCTTTCTTGTCTGTTGAGGGAGGAGATAAGCACTGTGGGGTCCGTGGAGGGAGCGTGGGTTTGGGAACACTTCCCACGGGCGCCTTTCTGGCACTCAAGGCAGAAATGCTATGCCCAGATGGCATGTGTTCAGGCAGCCGCCATGCTCAGGAGAGTGGGGTGTCAGAGCCCACATCGTGGGGACGGGGAGCAGCTGCCCTGTGAAGAAGTGTTGCACAGCCAGGGCAGCAGGTTATTGCAGCTTAGCTGGAGCTAAACCGGCACTCCAGAGCTGGATACCAGTGTGTGCAAACCCAGCTGGCTGCCAGCCCCCAAACTGGGCAGGAGAGAGGCTGGCTGAGCACCTCCAAACCATCCCATTGGGAACCTGAGCTAACGATCCTGCATATTGGAGCCCTGATGTACAGGAGGAGCAGGTGCCCATGGCCCCACTACTGAAAAAATGCAGCATTTAGGCAATCCAAGCAGCACGCTGGGATGTGCCCTTGCTTTCCCTACCCATGCACAGGTACACGTGCCCTCTCGCAAAATAGTTGTCCTGAAGGACTAAATCTATTACACAATCACGATGCTTGGGGCACTAACATGGCTTCTCTCCATAAGCACATCTCCCATGTAACGGGGCTGCTGCAGCCTGAGCTGCCCGCAGGGTGCCAGGATAGGGGATGAGTGCACCCCAGCGCGGGGTGTGTGCTGGCTCCTCCTGTGCTGTCCCAGGGCCGCGCCACATTGCTGGGTCTCTGCTGGGGCTTGTCTCTGTGGCAATGCTGTGTTCCTTCCCATCTTTGATGGCAAAAGAAAAATGCAGGCAGCTGGCGTCCCCATTGCCTGCAGCTGGGCTACGCCAGCAGTGGGGAGCCCATTAGCAGCTTGCTTGCCTGGTCCCGCTGGTATTACGCTACATCACCTTGTATTTCCATCTTATTTCACACGGGTCGGCATGGCTGGCTTGCCTTGGCTCCCTGTCCACCTCACACCCAGAGGCTACCTTGTGGCCCCAGTGCCCTGTGCCGCCATCACCCCCTGTCCCTAGAGAACTTAGAGAACTCTCTCAGGGAAGCTACTGAGGTTTGGCTCTCCAGTACCACAATGAAAAATTTCTGGGTTTTCTTTCAACCTGCTTCCTTCCTCCCGCTGGGCATCTTCCTCCCCCTGTGCTTGCCTGCTCTTGAGCTGCAGGCTCTGAGTGCTCCCTGTCCTGGTGGTCCCGTCCTGCCTCACCTCTCTTCTCTCTAGGTTTGCTTGAGTGCTGTGCCAGATGTCTCATTGGGGCACCCTTTGCTTCACTGGTTGCCACTGGCTTGTGCTTCTTTGGGGTAGCACTGTTTTGTGGCTGTGGGCACGAAGCCCTCACAGGCACCGAGCAGCTCATTGAGACCTACTTCTCCAAAAACTACCAGGACTACGAGTATCTCATTGATGTGTAAGTACCCTGCTGCGGTGCATTGCCCTCACGCCGGGGCCCCTTGCGTCTCTGTCTTGCTCTGTGCCTAGAGGAGGTGTCCGGCCAGCGTGGCCAGGGAGATGCTGCCACCCAGGCACCACGGAGACCCCAGACTGTTTGCCATGTGCTGGTGTCACAGCTGCATGGCAGAGTTCAGTGGCCACTTGTTTCCGTTTCACACCTGTTTTTATCTGACCCTCGCTAGATGCCCTGGCTAGAGCTGGACCTCTGCACTGGGTAGGTACGGAGGGCACAGGGGAACCAGTAGCAGCCCACAGCCTTACTTACTACAGCTTTGCCCTGGCTCCCTCCTCTTGTGGCTTCACCCTCCGTTTCGGTCCCCTTGGGATGGTGTGGGGAGGGTAAGTCGTGGCAGCCAGGCTGCCCTGGCCATGCCACATGCAGGGTTGAGCTCCCCAGCACTGCTCTGGTGCCTGAGCATCCCTGCCTGCTCCTCTCCCCGGCAGCATCCATGCTTTTCAGTATGTCATCTATGGCACGGCATCCTTCTTCTTCCTCTATGGAGCCCTGCTGCTGGCCGAAGGTTTCTACACCACAGGCGCCGTCCGGCAAATCTTCGGGGACTACAGGACCACCATCTGCGGCAAGGGCCTCAGCGCAACGGTAACTGGGGGCCCGAAAGGGAGGGGAGCGCGAGGCCCCCAGCGAGCTCACTCATTGCAGCGGGTGTGTCAGTGTTTGGGAAAGTGGCTAGGACATCCTGACAAGGTGATCTTAACCGGGGTTTGGCACCCCTTCGCGCGCCCGCAGCGGGTTTGCCACGCTCGGCGTGGCTGAAGGGCAGGCAGGAGACTGCGGCTGTCCGGGTTTCGGGGTATCCCAAAGGGAAGTGCAGCCTGGCCACCCGCCCCCAGGCCTGCCATGGCCCCTGGGGACCAAAGCAGCCCAAATGGCCACATTTAATGAAACCACTTCATATTTAAGCATTGGTGGGAAAGCCATGAGCATCTCCGTGATGCTGGCAGCCCAAGGATCTCCGGCACCCAGTGCCCCCGAGGGCTGTCTTCTCCGCTGTGCTTGGGGACCATGACAAAGTGCTGGCAAGGGGAGCCTGTGGCCTGGGGGAGCAGGGGGGGATGGCTGCGGTTCCCTCGGGGCCAGTCGGGGTGGCACCACGGAGGGAGGGCAGGAAAGCCACACTTGCACACCAAAGCGGGTTTTGCAGCTGCCCTCTCGCAGAGGCCGAACCCTGCTTGGCCTCAGCCCCAGTTATCCCCCACCCGGCACGGGACGTGGCAGCCATCCTGCTGCCACTGCCGGTCAGCGTATGCACGCGTAGCCGGCCACAAACCTGGGCCTGGTGCTGGCCCTGTGAGCCACAGGAGTGCTGGGCTCGGGCTGCTGCTCGGCGACGTGCCGGGTTTGGTGGGTGGTGCAGAGCTGGATGCAGGCAGCACCTCAGCCCCCTGCCTGCCCCATGCCCTCTCCTGCCTGGGGACCCTCGCGCTCCCCTGTCTGTATCCCTGGCCGCTCGGTAACCATGGCTCTGCCCTGGCTTGTCCTGCCCCTTGCAGTTTGTGGGCATTACCTACGTTCTGACCATCATCTGGCTCCTGGTCTTCGCCTGCTCTGCAGTGCCCGTCTACATTTACTTTAACACTTGGACCACCTGCCAGTCCATTGCCAACCCCAGCAAGACCTCAGCCAGCATTGGCACCCTGTGTGCGGATGCCAGGATGTACGGTGAGTGCCAGGTTTGCCACCCAGGAGCCAGGGCTCAGGATGGAGGAGGGGGGATGGAGGAGAGGACCCAGGCAGATAAGGCTGGGATAAAGCAGGAGCAAGTGCTGGAGAGCCCCAAAACACTGGGGTGTGCGCGGCTGCGGGAGGCTGAGCAAGGCAGCTGGCTGGCAGCTGTGCCCAGCTTACCCAGCTCCCTGCATCTCACCAGGTGTCCTGCCCTGGAACGCTTTCCCTGGCAAGGTGTGCGGCTCCAACCTGCTCTCCATCTGCAAGACCAGTGAGGTGAGCACTTCTTGCCACCCTACACATGCTTCCCTCAGCAGGTGGCCTCATCACTGGCCTCTCAGCCAGCATGAGGGACCCTGGGAGCTTACACCCTTCTTCCCTTGCAGTTCCAGATGACTTTCCACCTCTTCATTGCAGCCTTTGTGGGGGCAGCCGCCACGCTGGTCTCACTGGTGAGTCAGTGCTCCCCCTGCCCGGCTGTTCTCCTCCACCTGGCAAGGATGTGGGGGCAGAGGACAATAGAGGTGTTGGGCATGGACCAGACAGAGCCTGTGCTCGTGTCATTTTCTGGCACGTAAGTGCAGATGGGGAATTCAGGCCATAAGAAGGCAGAGGTGGTTCCTGGAGGGGATCTGGAGAGGCTTTAGGAGCCCACTGAGGAGAGGTCCTGCTGCCTCTGTACTGAGTCCCCTGCCTTTCCCCAGCCCTCCCCTTGGTTTACACTAGCAACAAAACATTGCAGTGTCCCACTGGTGCAGCAGGGCCATGGAGCTCTGCAAGGCAACTGCCCTGTTGGGGTGCTGGGCGGGGGGATGCTACCTCAGGCATCTGCCAGCGAGGAGTCCCACCCTGCTTGCCCTCCTCACCCACAGGAACTTAACTTCTATTCCTCCCCCCTTGCTCATTCTCTTGCCACCCACAGCTCACCTTCATGATCGCCGCCACCTACAACTTCGCTGTCCTCAAGCTGATGGGCCGAGGCACCAAGTTCTAGCCCTTGAGGTGGATCCCAGCCAGACCAAACACCCTTCTTTTCTCTAACCCTGAGGCTTTAACACTGCAGCCACCCGACACCAGGTCTCCTGCGTTAACTCTGCCTTCGCTGCTGACTCCCCTCTTCTTCCTCCCTCACATCCATCCTGCTGAGCGTGACCAGGAAGGAGAGCTTCCCACCAATGGACACCTCTTCATGCACTTTTCTCTCTCTGCTCATCGGTAACCAGTTCGCTCTAGGGCCAAGCCCATCAAAGCCAGCCAGAGAAGAGGAGGGACTTACTCCAGTGTCCCGATGTTACCTAGGGATGAGCAAAGGCCTTCACGCTCCTGGGAGGAGGAAATCTGTGTAGGTTGCTCCATGAGTAGCAAAAGGCTACGTAGAGAGAAAAGGAAGTTGGCCCAGTTCTGGTACCATTGCTAGAGACTCTCCTGGAGCTGTCTGCTGTCACCACCCGTGGATGGAGAATAAAAGAATGATTTTTTTTTTTCCCTTAGCAAAGAAAGATCAATTTACCCCAAATTGCCTGCTGCAACCAAGGCAAAGGGAGTTCAGGGCAAGGATCTTCCCATTGCAGAGAAGAGAGTGCTGACCCCAATGCTGATAAAGCCCTAACCCAGCTGCCCCTATTAAAGGCTAAAGGAGTTTGGTGTCTGTGGACAGGGGGGACTCTTGGCTTTACCCTCCAGGCAGCAAGAGGCGGCAGATAGGTTTGACCGAGAGGGGACATCTCTGCGTCATGCCCTGGGAGTGTAAAGCCAGAGCTGTCCCTCTGTAGGCAAAGGATGACCCTCTGGACTGTGCACCTTCGCCCGCCCTGCCCTGCAAGCGCCGCGCTAGCCGCACGCTCTCGTCCCTTCACAATGGTGCTCTTTGGGGTGACATCTGCTTCTCTAACCTCCGCTGTGTCGGAGACCTTGATTTATTTCTCACCTGTGTCAAACATAACTTTCCCTCATTCTGTCCCCCTCTTCCCCTCTCTTTTTTCCCCCATGTTTCCTGCAAGTCAGGACAACTGTCTTGTGTCTGCCAGGGCGGGAGGGACTGGTAGCATCTCGCTTCCAGCCAAGATCCATGAAGGATTTGAGGAAGGAAGGAAAGGTGGCGGTTTGGGGGTCATGGGGTGGGAACATGGCCCTTCTCTGCAAACCAGATTCTTTCTGGTGCCAGTTCAGTCCTTTCCCGTGGAGGGGGGCAGTGAGGCAAGGGGTTTGGTGGTGGTGGCCTCTCCCCCATGACTGCTGTCCACAGCAGCTGGAGGAAAGTCCTCTGGCTGGGTAGCATGGGTCCAGCCAGACCCACCAAAACGCTATTTCCAGTCCTACCAACCAATTAGTATTTTGTTTTGCTCTTCCCTGCCTCTCCTTAATGCTAATCTTTGTGTTTGTTTATTGGAGAAACTACTTTCAGTGGCAGACTGTAGCTCCATCTTGCATGGATTTATTTTTTTTGGTCTGTATTGTTATTATATTTTTTTTAAGTGCTGGTTTCAGCAGGGGCAAGGATAAAGGAGCAGATCTGCTGAGCAGAGCATTTGGAAGATCCTTGCTGCCGAGAATGCTGAAATAGGTTGGCCAGGCTACCAACGCACATGGGCTGGGGAGGGGGGACATGCCAGGAGGGACAGCAGGGTGGGGAGAAACCAGTCAAGATCTGGAAATTCACATCGATGCTATCTCTCTTGGGGGTTTGCTGGGGTTTTTTGGTATGCATCTAACAAAAAATAACCAGGTCTTCCTTCCCACCCTTGTCCCCAGATCCCAAATACACACACACACACACGTGCACACACACACACAGACACACACACATGCAAAAAGAGAGTTAATCAGCTGAAAGCATTTCCTTCATTTCTGATCTAGAATTTCAACTTGTTAACAAGCAATAAAAAGGAGCAAGTTTTTAGAGACTTATCTTACAAGATGTATTTTATAAAAATTAAAGAAAATAAATTAAAATTAAGAACATTCTGAATGAGATACACGTCTGTCTGTCCATTTGTTGTGATGGCTTTCCCACCCCCGCCACCCTGGCCAAAAAAAAAAGCAGGGAAGGGGATGCTGCAGCGGAGAAGGCCCCAGAGGAACAGCCCTTGCCAGCCCCACAAGTGGGCCAGCAGCCCCTGCCCACCCCTTCTCCCCAGCCCAACCAGGAGTCCATAACCCTGACTTCAAAATCTTTGTTCCCATCTGGGGAGCCCTTAAAACATCTACTTTTCCTCCAGCCCCCTAAGAGTTTCCTCTTGTAGGAGCCATTTGCTTGTTTTTGGTGATATGCCGCTGCCCTTTAACACTCAGCCTGCATGGTGACAGCCTCTGCCACATCTCCTAATGCAGCACCTACAGCATGACCACAGCAAAACTAATTGGCACAGCTTGAGCAAAGCTCGCTGGCTCACATCAGGCAATGCACATAATATGAGCACATCTAGAGTCATGCAACGTGCGTTACTCACTCACCTGCAGAGAGGCCTGTGTGAAATAGGATGGTCTTGTTTAGGCATGAGGGCAGACTTAACTGTCACAGGGCCCCACATGTCCTGTCCGCGCACTCTGTGGGTGGCCGTGTGCCATTTGCTGCAGGGTCGTTAACAGTTTGCACAATGCTGGTGCATGGAGAGGTTACCTCTGGTGTCTTTCTGCCCCTGATCAGATGAACACTGACCTTAGACACACATTTCCGCAGCAGCTACTCAAAAACTATCAATTCAAATGTTGCTTCTCTTGGAAATTCCTCTCAGGAGCTGTGCTCAGGAGCCTCCAGGGAGCAAGGCCACTGAGGGATGCTCCCAGCCGCATGCTCAAACTCCAGCATCACTCCTGTTTGCAGCAGATCTGCCCGAGAGGCAGATTTCAGGCACAGCTAGGTGCCCGTGAACGGCAGGGTGGGCTAAGAGCTGGCAGACTCTTACCTACCCACAGCCAGGACCATCACTGCTCTTCCTAAATGGGACTTTAGCCCAAATCCCACTCTCCCCTCTCTGCCCCCGCTTCAGCCACCTCTGGGCAGGCAGCAGGGCTTGCAAGGCTTCCCATGCAGCCCAGCCAGGCGAGGTTTAGCTCATGCATCGCTGCTGCCCCTGCTCAACGCACAGCTGTGCCTGCTCCCCACCCTTGCCCCGGCTCACAGAAACCCATGGGGCTGTAGCCAGCATCAATGGGGCCCTTTGTTCCCTGCATTCCCAGATGCCATCACCCTCCTCTCCCCATGCTGAAAGGGCCCTGTGTGTGTGCGATCAGCCGCTGGGCAGGAGCAAGACTGGGAACAAAACACCATCTCTTTCCCCTGGCAGAGACTGGTGCCCCCCGGCCAGGGTGAGGGTTGGGGACAGCAGTGTGAGGTAGCGTGTGAAAGCAGCCAGCATGGCCAGGACACTGGGCAAGTCCAAGGGCCGAAGGCCACATGTAGCCTCTTATCAGCTGTGCCCTTGGCTCTGTCTTGCTGCCGTCCCACCTGGGGACATCAGACATCATAGCTCCTTCCCCGGGCCAGGAACTGGCTGAGAAAAGACAGGGAATAAACCCTGCCTCGTACCAAACCACATCTCTGGAAACTGGCACATCACGAGAGCTCCAGGGAGGAGAACCAGCACAGTCACTTTTCCCCTGTCTAGCGGCTGAAATGTGGCTGTAGTTTGCTCCCACAAAGGCTGGACCAGGGAAGGGGACCCTGGAGCAGGTCCCCCCGCCTGCCGTGCTGGCGAGCGGGCAGGGAGACTCCCACTGCTTCACCCCACGCCCTGCCGCTCCGGGAGACAGCCCTGTGCTGCCGCCGGCCAGGGACACTGCACGAGCCCTTGGGACAGCGAGGCAGCAGCCTCCGTCCCCCGCGCAGGGAAAGGGGAGGGGAGGGATGGCGGCACCCCAGGCCGGTCGTGCAGGGGCGGCCGCGGCTCCCCACCCCCGCGGAGGCGGCCTGCGCAGGCGAAGCCCCGCCGTGCAGATGCTCCTCCCGGCCGCCTCCCGCATCCCCGGTCCTCCGTCTCCTCCCCGCGGCCGCCGGCCGCAGCGGCGGCTGCCCGGGCTGGCGCGACCGGGGCGCGGCGGGGCGAGGCGGGCGTCGTGCCCCGGCTCCCCCTCCACTGCCCCTGCTTCCCCGGGAAAGCCCTCCCCGCGAAGGCACGTCCCTTGCTAAGGGTGCCTTGGGACCCTCCAAAACAAAGCCAGCCCACCAGGCACGCCTCAGAAAAACCCTTACCATCTCCCTCTAGTGCCTTCATTTACACTGGGGTCAGACCCGCACAGTCCCGCTAGCAGCAAATAAAAGCTACCCTGGACATGCAGATGCTGCCCTTCAAGCCCGTGTGCAAGGCCCTAAGCACAGAGCAAATTCCTCTGAAGCCACACAGGCAGGCACAGCCCCCTGCCTTGCTCTCGTAGCACAGGCTCGGGGCTCGGCCCTGGGAAACGCTGTGCGGGATGAGCAGGAAGGCTCAGGGGAAGGAGGCAGCGCTAGAGGCAAACCCAGCGGCTGCCCGCTGCCCTGGCTCAGCCCTCCACCCCTCTGCCTGCACCAACGCTCCGCAGAGAGGACAGCGGGCACACCAGCTGTGGCAGGGAACACTCGTGCTCACCCGCCGCCAGCTCCCCCCGTGCTGGCCTGGCCTCGGTTAAGGCACGGAAAGGGTGGCGAGTGACAAGTGACGCTCTGGCAGGGGTGGTAGCTGGCGAGCAGCCCTGCCTGCCAGGGCCACATGGTGCTGCCGTCCATCTGCCCGAGAGGAAGGTATCACCTGCTGCCTCTCCGGCACCCAGCTGGTTTCTCTCTGTTCCTGTGCACGGTTTGGCTCTGCTAGGGAGATGCCCAGGGGTAAGGAGGGAATAGCAAGTGGAAAGTCCTCATGGGAAGGACTGACAATAGCGCGGGCAGATGCTGCGCTTGGCTGCTCATGAAGACAGCAGTATTGCGTCTCCCCGTGGCCACACGCACCAGCCCCCGAAGGGCCCCCCTGCAGCCACCAGGAAAAGGCTGCCCCAGCAGCCATGCAAGCGCTGGGGTCAAGGGGCATCCCTGTCCCTCTCAAATTGCTTTTGCTTGAGCAATCGCCTCAGCAGGTAACCCACCATTTCATTGACTTCATGGAACGTCCCAAGCCCCGGTCTCCCAGCCGAAGGACTCCAACTCACCTCAGGCCTTTGGGCAACTGCTGTCAGAGCTGCCACTGCCTCCCACCCTGGCAGAGCGGCGAGGGCTCCTTACTCCAGAGCACAGCAAGCCAGCACCCCCGGCACCACAGCTGCAACAAACTCCCTGTTAAGTGGAGGCCGAAGTGGGGTTCAGAGGCTCCTGAAAGGGCATTTTTACATTCTTTGTATCTTTTTGTTCATCCTCAAACACATGAAAGCACATGCAATTCCCAGAGATCATGTTCCCATAAACACCCTTACAGCTGTACACCTGTGAGGAACCAGCCTCCGGAGCTAGGGAAGAGCTGCACTTGGGAAATATACGCTGTGTGCGCAGCCTCCGCCTCCATCACCAAGAGGGTGACCCCAGGGCATCTGCAGCCATGTGGGGCTCCTCAACTAGCAGTTCCAGAGATTGCAGGTACCTCAGCCCACCAAGCAGCTGCGCAGCCTTGCAGCTGCACTACCTGGCCCAGAGCAGCAAAATCCCCCAGAGGGCTGTGGCAGACAGATGGATGGTACCAGGAGACTCCCCACCACTCCTCCCCTTCTACGAGCACACAAGGATATGCTACAGCATCTGTTCCACACAGAAGCAGCTCATTGCTTTCCTTTGCCCTCCACAGACCCATCCGCTCCTCAACCCATGACAAAACCCACTGAGTCCTCTGCTATTGTTTGCAATGGCAAAGTAGGGAATGAGGAAACAGCCTCATAATCGCTCCTGCCTCTGCCCCACATTTTCTTATAAACATCTCACATCACAGGAGTTTTAGACTGTGTGGTTTTAGACAGACCCTCACTGACACTGAGACAGCCTCACCCAATCCCCCCAACTCCTCCAAGGCTGGGACAATCTCCCACCAGGTCGTATTGGCTGCCTGTTCTCAGCTTTGTTTCAAAACAGATGAAGTAAGATGCTAGAGGCCCCCAGATACTCTATTCCACACTTAAAAAGCAGGACTTCCAAGAACTTGAAACCTTATGCTGCTTCTGGAAGTGTGGGTAGGCAAGCAGACATGGGAGAAAAATAAACTAAAAGATTCTGCCAACAGAAACAGCAGGCAAAGACTCTGCAAACACAGAGAATGCCTCCTAAAATAAGCAACCGTCCCGGCAGGACAGCGGAAGAGAACAGTCCCCATATGTTCATTTCTGTCTCAGCAGCCTACGGAAATCATGCCTGGTTACAACCCCCTGCAGCCCAAGGGACCAGTTCCAAGATCGTAGGAAAAAATCAAAGGAAAGTACCCCGGCTTGCTGCTGAGAGCCTAGGCTGAAAATTAAAATGTGGTGACAGAAGGAAGCAATGTGGAGTGTTTCTGTTAGGAAAGTATTTTCTGATACACTTGAAAAGACAAAACTGGTCACTGGATTCAGCTGGTAAATAAGTTATATTCCTTCAACTACTGGTCTAGCTAGGTAGATTCAGGAATAGCCAACTCTTTCAATCCCTTAGTGACTTCTCTCTGTCAGATGCTATAACCAACCCAGTTCCACATCCCTCAGGAGAACAGGAACCGACCTGAACTTTGATAAACCAAGGCGGCAGCCACTTCCTCAATTCACTTGAATACATCCATGTTTTATTTGCTTAAATAAAGGTAGAATCTCAGTTTTACAATTCCAGTTCTGTAGCAATAGCAACAACTGCAGCAGCATGACCGGACACAGGGAGGGGATGGCTGTTAGCACTGAATTTTGCAACAGAGTTCAAAACCCTGGCTCCTTTGGAAATTGTGCGTATCATTTAAAATAAATCAATGCAAATATATTATACTATACCTTTTAAATGTATTTTTAAAACACATAAGCCTAATAATTTATTTTTTTCAAGTCAACAAACCAACGTCTGTTAGGAATAAAAGATGCTGTGTAACACCTTTCGCTGATACATACCATTTGCACAGCCTGTGCACAATGAGGTTCTTGAGCTTCAGCTACCAGCATCAACATGTACCCAGGGTACTGCAAACAGCGTGCTGCACCCATGCCTCCTATGCCACACCATGGCTCATTCAGTCTCTGTCCTCTCCCACGGGAGGTGCCTGCCAGCCCTCACACATATCCCGTGAGATCTGCACCGGGGAAGCGGCAGTTTCACCTCCAGGGAGGTCCCTCAGCAGCCCCTCCGGCAGGGCTGGGCAGTGCCCAAGGGTCTGAGCCTGTTCTGACCCTGGGCCCCTGCACAAACCAGCTGCGGGGGACTATGTCTGTTCAGAGATGTAAATGAGAACCACAAGCACAGAGTCTGGGATCCTGAAGGAACTATCAAGCAGCATTAAACTGAAGAAAAATCTAGAGCCTGGGGAGGTCAGACACTGGTAAATAAACAGTAACAACAACTTCAATAAGCTGTAAAAATCTGTTGCACCTACAGAGGCAGAGCCTTCTCTTACACCGCAAGACCTGGTTTTCCAAAGACTGCAGGCACTCCCTATCTATGCCTGTGAATATGAGTGTCCAGCCCTGTTTAGAAATCAGATCCCTCTAAAGCACTTTGCATTAAAGCTTCAGTCCCTTCCACACGTGACTGCCCTGCGGAGAAGGGCAGGATCGCCCTGAGCTCCCCCAGGAGACTCCCTGCGTGTTCAGTGATGGGGATTAGCTGCCAGCAGCCAGTGAGGGCACACTGCCTGCTCTTAAAACATGACATAAGCGAGGGTGCTCGATTTGAGCTACAAAATTTACCATCCAGTAGCTTATCACAGTGGGAGTTGCATTTGACAGCTAGCGGGTATGTACTCAGGGAAGCTCTCCCTGTGGCAGGGTCCTATGGGCTTATGGGCAAAGCCATAGTTTTGGACAAATGTTTGCATGGGGAGTTGCAGGACATGAGGTTATAATGGTAAAGACAGCAGTCAGCAAGCACTCATCTCTGCTACACAGACAGGTTGGGACTAATACCTATCAGGGGCAGGAGCTGGGATCAGCAAAGCCTGGCATCCTTCTCTAAAGGGTTCCACACCCCACCCCACCCCCCATTTTCCAGCTACTTTGAACAGAGGTGGAACCAGTGCAGCTCTCTCCCCAGTGGACTGACCACAGCAGGCATTAACAAAGGCCAGTTAATTGAGTGGACATCCTCTACCAGTCAAAGCTGTCATGAATTACAGATAAAATGTACTGGATTCCCAGCTAGGGAGGAAGAGCCAGGACAACAGTGTGAGTTAACTGTGCTCAGCAGCACTGCACCTCACACAACAGGTAATAAAATGAATGGTTCTATGTTGCAGCACCCAGACAGGAATGTTCGTGCCAAAGCAACTGAAGACGCTGATCCGCCAGCTAATAAAGCACAGTGGTCACTGGTCCCGCACACCAAGTAAGTGGATTTAACAGCTGACCATGCATGACTCCCCCAGCCACCTGCACACCTAGAAGACATTCCACTCAGCTAACATCTGGTCTGCTAGAGCATATCATCTGGACACGGTGATTACTTGTGACAGAAACCAGCTGAAGTTTCATGCTCCAGATCTCCTGAACTCCTGAGTGACTCTAAACTCTTTGACATGACCTGGCAAGTGTCCACATCAGTATTTTTCATCCAGGGATTCAATGTATGAGAAGCTAGATCGGTGTTTAACCTCCACAAAAGACAAGGAAACATATATTAAACAAGAAGCAGTCTCTCCACAAAGTAACACTCACACAAGACAAAGTTAGAGGTGAGGAAAAACAGACCAGTCATAGGCAGCTACAAAGAAGTGATGCTGCCACAAACACAGGTCCATCTCTCTCTCCTTTGTATGTTGCTTCAGATCAGAGCTCTAACAATTTTCAGCACAATTCACTCTCAGGACACAATCCACTTATCCCAAACAAAAACATCTCAGATACACACATCTCAGCCACTCTAGTATTTGCCATTCTCACAGTCAAATGGGCTAGAGTCTCTGCAACAGGTTTCATTCAGTATGCTGAGCAGACTTTCCTTTGGCAGTAAGGTCATGAGTTTAGTGAGTCTAGTATTTTTTTTTTTTTTTTTTAGTTCAGGACTAAAATACTTCAAAGAGTGTTTAGGGCACTCTCAGCTTTGTTCTGCAGGCAGTTCTTGGTACAGATCAGATCACTACTGTCTTCAGTGAATTTAAAGGACTTCAACTCAGTCCTTTAAACCTGCTAAAAAGCAGGCAGAGATGGAAGCAGGACTACGCTTACATGCTCTTTTAATATCTCCCTCCTGCAGATACATGCTCTGTGCCTGAAAACTCCAGCCAGAATTCAGATGGCGGGGCTGCAACTTCTCAGTGAGCAAACCATCTATTGTCCTTGTGGCCACTCTCCTCAGAGTGCCCCAGAGCTGCCCGTGCTTATTCCAATCCAGCCGCCGGCTCCAGCAACATTCCCAAAGCAGTAGCCACTCTTAACAACAGGAAGACCCTGATTTGGAGCTGGAGTGCAGGTCAACGGTGTGGCCCAACATGCAATGCTCTAGCTGTTCCTCCACTGCCAGCACCTGTCGCACAGCCTCCTCAAAGGCCACTGCCACATTGGTGTCATCCTTGGCACTAGTCTCCAGGTATGGATAGTTACCGTTTTCCATGCACCAGGCCTGGGCCTCTTCTGTGCTCACCTGTCTCTCAAATTTGTCTATCTTGTTGCCCAGGACTACAAATGGGAAGTGTTCAGGGTCCTTCACATCAGCATAATAGACAAACTCCTTCTGCCAGTTACTGAGGTTCTCAAAGCTCTGCCGGTCATCCACACTGAAGGTCAGCAGGCAGCAGTCTGCTCCCCTGTAAAAGGGGGTTCGCAGGCTCTTGAATCTCTCCTGTCCCGCAGTGTCCCAAATCTGGAGGGTCACAAAACGTCCATCGACCTCCAAGTCCCGGTTTAAGAACTCCACACCAATTGTGTGGAAAGCCTGTGAGTCAAACTTGTTGGTGACATACCGGTTCATGAGGGAACTCTTCCCAACTCCACCATCCCCAAGAAGAATGACCTTTAAGAGCAAGGACTTCCCACTCATTGCAGCAGGATGGAAGGGTGCAGTACCAAGGCAATCTGTAGGGTTCAGAAAGAGTACAAAACAGCTATTTGACTTGCGGATTCTGCAGGAAGTTGTACACTGAAGAATAGAATACAGTATTTCCATACCCATTTCTGAACAAGTTTTGTACATAGGAGACATTCTGTCTCTTATTAGAGAAATGAGAGCTGATAACTGGACAAGCTTTCAGGCACACAAGTCCTCCAGCAGGTCCAAAATGGAAGCAGCTGGTCACCACTGTAAGCACAAGGTGAGAACAACTGTTGAGAGTTTAGTGTCAATTATACCACTTTTGATGAAAACTCTGTATCTGAAAGCTTGTCTAGTTTTTCCAAACATACCATCACTAGTTAAACATCTCTTCTGGCCTGTATCCTCAGGCTATCACAGAAACAGCATTATCAACAGGGATCACCGTCATCAGGCCTTCCATTGCACCGTACAATCAATAGCTAAGTAATTTCTCCTGACTTGTTCTACTGGAAGGATGTAAAAGATGTACAGGCCAACATCAATACAACTCATCTGGCAAACGAGTTCTTAATCACCCCAGGAACACTGACTCACCTTACAACTGGAGCTGTGCTTGTTTTCTGCATGCGATCTCCATAGCTCAGAAGGGGTTTCCCAGGCACAGAGCCCCAGCTTCTTTGCCATTCATTTCTGGCAAGGCTTTTTGCAAGACAGTATGCTAGGGCACAGGTGCAAGTTCACATTGCAACAACCCTGACACCACAGGTTCCTTAGTCAGCAGTCACAAGAGAAAGGCCAACTGCCAACCAGTCCTCCCGCTCCCAGGGACATTCTGCAAGCAAATGTAAAGGCCTGACACAGAATAAGAAGTTTGTTTGGCTGCCATCTGTACTATACCTGCTCTAGATATACAGTGCTTCTGTCTCCAGGACTGCCCAGGGAACACCTTCCTCCAGCATAACAGTCACTAAAAAACAAACATCAGTAAGTGAGGCTGTCAGCACTAGGTGCACTGCCTTTAAATTTGTAACATTGACCCAGGCTGGAAGAACAACAGCAGAGCTCTAGGAAGCTGAAAATGCAGTAATGATTTATGGACGCTAAGCCCAAAATACGAAAAGAATAAATTGAAGGAGCTCTAGCATGAGCACACAGGCTGCGTAGCCCGTCTCTCCTCAATCCAGGGGACATAGACAGC
This sequence comes from Falco rusticolus, assembly GCF_015220075.1. Taxonomy (NCBI): domain Eukaryota; kingdom Metazoa; phylum Chordata; class Aves; order Falconiformes; family Falconidae; genus Falco; species Falco rusticolus. Next base: position 12,637,999 of record NC_051200.1, on the reverse strand, counting down.
TTTGATCTGCTTGGCCTGCCTACCCACACACTCTAGAATCTGATCCGAGGACTGAACACATGCCTGAATCTGCTAACCAGAAGGGTGAGACAGCTGGCAAGAGCCTGGTACAAAAAGAGATGGGATTTGGCTTGCGTACAGGTGCTACCAACATTCCTGGAAGGGTGTGGATGCAGAGTGCTGCTTAGTGATGACACCACCAGACCAACAGGCCATCAACCAAAACAGGCGCATTCAACACTGCTCAGACCAGCACTCCTACTCCTTCCAGGCCAAAACACACTCTCTGTATTAATCACAGGGGGGCCTGTTCAGTTTTGTTTCTGCTCTTTTTGCAGCTTTTTCAACCAGTGCTTACTACAAAGCCAAAATCGGAAACTTCCTCTTCAAGTTACTGTGGAAAATGCAGAACTGAAGGCTCACCAATTTCACTTCCCCTGCACAGAAACACCCCAGATCAAGCATGGCTGAACTGACTCGATGGTCCATGGGACATCCGAGCAGCCTCTGCAGTTCTAAAGCAGTGGTTTCAAACCAAAGAAAATTCAAACGTCATAAGCAGCAAACAGGAATTGCAGCATAGGTCCCTGGGGCTAATGGCTTTGGGGAACTCTCCTCTGAGCAAATGAGCTGTTCAAAACCCTTGCTCTTCCTTTTCCAAACCCTTGCTGAGGGGGGTTTAAGAAGGTCCCTGGCCCTTGTCACCAAAGCCCTTCCTGACACACACCATCAGCCCTGACAAGACTTTCCGTTCAGAAATGGTTTGTTAGCAAGCATCTAGCAGACGTTTTAAAAATGACTAATGGGTTATGCTAGGCTACTCCAGAGCCTGACAGGCTACTGACAGACATAACACTGCCATGACACCGACGGGCACACTGCCACCCGTGACACCGCTGTTAGCAACGCCGTTTGCAGCCAGCGTTCGATTAGCCCTTCACAAGCCATTTCGGAGGGTAACCTCGACCTACAACAGGGCCCACACCCTCACGCAGGCCGCCAGCACCTGTTCGCCGGTAAAAACAGCAGGGTGGGTGTGTGGGAGCCGCACGGTAGGCCCCGTGTCCTCCCCTCCCAGCTCCCCAGGACCCGGCTCCCAGCTCCGCAGCGGGCGAGACCCTCCGGCGGGCCCTCGCCGGGCCGCCCGGCCCTCGCCTGACCCACCGCCGGACCTCCGGGCCGCAGGAAGGGGCGAGCGGCCGAGGCGCTGCGCTCCCCCAAGCCAACCCCGGAGCGGCTGCCGGGGCCGCTTGGAAGGGGCCGGGGGAAAGGGGGCTCTGCCAGCCCCAAGGGGTGTCTGGGGGCCAGGGGAAATGGCGCCGGGGCCCCCCGCCCTTACCGCCCCCCGCCCTTACCTCCCTCCGCGCCGCTGCCGCCCACCTGACCCGCCGGGCGCAGGTGCCGGCTCACCCCGCGCCTGCGCAGCGCACGCGCCCTGCCCGCGGCAGCCGCGCGAGGCTGAGGGGCGGGGCCGGGCCCCTCCTCGCCCCGCTCCCGCCCGAGAGCTCCTGGGCGGCCGTGGCGCCGCCGGTCACCCGTGTGCCCCGCCGGTCACCCGCCCGCCCCCCGCTGCCCCTCACTGCCCGCCTGTCACCCGCCGGTCACCCGCCCGCCCCCCGCTGCCCCTCACTGCCCGCCTGTCACCCGCCGGTCACCCGCCCGCCCCTCGCTGCCCCTCACAGCCCTCCTGTCGCCCGCCTGCCCCTCACTGGCCCGCCGCCCGCCCGCCTGCCGCCCCCCTCGTCCAGTCCCCTCCCGTCCTCTCCCGTCCCCTCACCGCGCTCCTCACGCTCCCCTCCCGTCTCTCTTTTGTCACTTCGTTCCCTGCTCCTGCCACCCCGCTGTCCCCACGCCACCTGCCCGCGGCTGCCCCGGGGCAGGTGCAGTGCGACCCCCGGCCCGGGCCAGGCCAGCAGTACCGGCGGGTGCCCCGTCGCAGCAGCAGGGTCTCCACGGAGCCTGTGTGAGCCCGGGGACACCCTTGCCACAAAAAGCCCCTCGCCTGCCTGCCTGGCAGTTCCCCACACAATGTCGCCACGCAGGGGTGCCCGTGTCCCCATCTCCACGCCCGTTCTGGCTTGCTCAGAAGCCTGTCCCTCGCCCTGCCGGCGGGACCTCAGCTGCTGCGCAAGGGGGACGTACAGAAATAAATTTGCGAATACCCCAAATGGCTTCTCTCTGCTTCCCCATTTAGCTCCGAGGGAGGCAAATGCCTGGCAGCTGCTCGAAGGCGTGCGACTCCCCCCACCCTCACCATCACCCCAGGGACCAGAAGGGAGAATGTCTTAAAGAAGGAGCTTTCTGAGAAAGAGCAGCAAACACAAACATTTCAGATGGTAGAAAGGAAAAACAGTGTCAAGGTCAGCCCAGCTCGGGCAGACAGCGAGGGAAGGGGGAGGGAGAGACCAGACCCCGGTAGCTGCAGGGGGGGGTGGCGAGGAGCAGCTCCCTGCGCCCCCGCCTCCCCCGGGGAACCATCAGCTCTTCTTCCTGCTCGTGCCTGGTGCCGGCCCAGAGACAGCTCCAAAACCCGGGGACACCCCTCAGCGGGGGCTGCGGGGCGCTCCAGCCACCTTCCTCAAGGAGGCAAAAGCAGAGATCCCTGCCATGGACGCCCGGTGCTTTTTGGCCATCTGAACCCGGCACCAGCCCCAGGGCCGAGCGGGTGCCACAGAAGCGCATCGATTCCTTCCTCCCCGCCCCCCCTTCCCCCCCCCCTCCCCCGGGAAAACATGAGATGGGAGGAGGATTTAAATTAAGCCAGGGATTATAGTAATACCAGCCTCGGTGATCTGCTGGAGGCGACAGCGAACAGGAGAATCGTAGCGGGGTGAGGAGGACGTGGCAGGTGCAGGGTGTTGGTAGTCTGGGACCAGGGGAACCTGGGGAATACGAGGGTGCTCCTCGAGCATGTATTTGGTGCCCCAACGTACATGCCAGCACCAGGGTCAGAAGCACAGGATGCTGCTGGTACAGGTGGCAGGTCCAGCCCGCACCACCAGCTGGGGCTCACTCCAAACCAGTCCCATTCCCTGCACCGGTCCTGCCAGGGCCATGCACTGGTGAAGTGAGTCTCTGAGCATGGCTCACCTCCCCCTGCCAGCTCCCTTTGCCTGGCAGCCATTTAATCCCATTATTCATCATTACATATTTATTAGAGCTCTAATTTAGTGTGTAAAAATACTGAGGCCAGGAGGGGTGAGACACCTCCTGAGCAAGACAGAGCTGCCAGGACAGATCCTGCTAAGGCAAGAAGGGCCCTAAGGCTGCTGCAGAGCACCATGCCATACCCTGACGCCCTGGACCACACCGGGCAGGGATGGCAAATACCAAGCCTCAGGGGATGCTGCTTGCTCTTCTGCTGCTGCTGTAGCCACCCCCATAGGGCATTAGCCACCATCCAGGAGTCAGTACAGTACTGGCCACTTTTCTTGTTCAGCAGTCTCTAGGGCTACTCAGATGTCTTTCACTTCTGCAAACTGATTTGACTCATCTTCTTCAGAGGCATCAACGATTTGTCATGTGGGACTCCACACAGCACCTTTCCACTTCCGATGGTTTCCTACAACATGACAGGATCCATCAGTAAACAAAGCATAATGCCTTTCGTCTGATAACTCATTATATGGTGGTTATTGAGCATAAGCCACCTCCTCAGGCAATGGCCACTCCATGATCTCTTCCAGCATTTCTGGGTGGTTGGGTTTTGCCAGTCAAGCTTGTTGTGTGATCAACACTACCAATTTACTCTATGTAGCACTGGTTGCATGACATGTAGATGAGATGTTTAACATCCAGTTTAGCATGGACAACGGAGTGCCAAGAGGAGATATGCTTCTGTACCAGCTTCTGAAGTTGTACGGCTCAACCCCCCTCATATGCTTCTAGTATGTCTTATTCAGTCAAGGTGTGGTTGGCTTCTGATCCTCAATATCCCTGGTTCCAAAATCCTAATGGTCGACCTTGGGTTCCTCCTGATGTTTTCTGCCAGAGGCTCCAGGTGAGACCATGCTCCCCAGCTGCAGTGCAGAGTACATTTTGCACAGCTGGCCCTGTCTGGACAGGCCCAAGAGCTACCGCACAAGCTGTCTCCTGTTTGACATGCTCAAGGGCTTGCTGTTGCTCAAGGCCCCAGTCAAAAGAGTTCTTTTGGGTTAGTCAATACAGAGGGTTCACAAGCTGACTATAACCTGGAATATGCATTCTCCAGAATCCCACAAGGCCTAGGAGAGCCTGTGTTTACTTCTTGCTAGCTGCTGCAGACATAGTTGCCATCTTCTTGATCACGTCCACAGGGACATGATGGTGTCCATCCTGCCATTTCAATCCGAGAACTGCCTCTGCAGGTCCCTTGACCTTATTTCTTTTTATGGTGAAACCAGCCTTCAGAAGAATCTGAATTACTCTTTTTCTTCTGCCTTGTTGCCCCACACGATGATGTCATTAATGTATTGTAGATGTTCAGAGGCATCACCCTTTTCCAGTGCACTTTGGATTAGTCTGTGACAAATGGTAGGGCTGTGCTTCCACCCCTGGGACAGTTTGTTCCAGGTGTCTTGGACACCCCTCCGTGTGAAAGCAAACTGTGGCCTGCATTCTGCTGCCAAAGGAATTAAAAAAAATGCATTGGCATTGTCAACTGTAGCATACTGCTTGGCTGCCTTTGACTCCAGTTCCTGTTGGAGCTCTAACATGTCCAGTTCAGCAGCACTCGGTGGTGGTGTGAGTTCGTTCAGGCCACGATAGCCTACTGCTAACCTCCACCCTTCGTCAGACTTTTGCACTGGCCATGTGGGACTGTTAAAGGGTGAGTGAGTCTTGCTGATCATTCCTTGGCTCTCCAGTTGATGAATCAGCTCATGGATGGGAGCCAGGAAGTCACAGCTCGTGTGATACTGCGACCAGTGCACCGTCCCGGTGGCATCTGGCACCCGCTGTTCTTCAACTCGCAGCAATCCCACCATGAAGGGATCTTCCAAGAGGCCAGGCAGGGTAGATCGCTGTTTGATCTTCTCGGTGTTCACAGTGGCTACACCAAAAGCCCACTGGTACCTCTTGGGTCCCTGAAGTACCCTCTCCTGAGGCAGTCATGCCAAGAATACAAGGGACCTCTGGGCTGGTCACAATGGGGTGCTTTTCCCACCTGACCCCTGTTAAGCTCACTTCAGCCTCCGATACAGACAATTCTTGGCACCCCGCCACTCCAGAGATCCGCATGGGTTCTGTGCCTCTGCACCCTGATGGCACCAGCGTACACCGTGCACCAGCGTCTACCACAGCCTTATACTTCTGTGGGTCTGATGTGCCAGGCCATCGAATCCACACAGCCCAGCATACCCAGTCACCCCTTTCCTCCTCCTGGCCAAAGGCAGGGACCCTCTGTTCCTGTTCCTGGTCAGAGTATTCACTGTCTGACCCTTGCAATGCCAGGCCAGAAGTCCCCTCACCAGGGGCAATGGAGGTGACCTCAGTCTTTCTATGTCTGGGAGATCGCTGATTGCCTTCTTGTGTCTCTACAGCAGCAAAGCTGACAGGCTCCTTGCGTGGCCCCTTTGTAACAGCTGCCTTCCCTCCCAGTTTGCATACACGGGCTTCCAGCTTGAAGGTGGGTTCACCATCCCACTCCCCATTGTCCTCCCCCTTGTCACACAGGAAGAACCAGAGTGCAGCTCATGGCATGTGCCTGGGGCTCCCTTTCCCCTGACCCGGGCAGGAGGGGACTGACCTCTTGGGGTGCCCCTGACAGCCAAGGTGCTGGCCTGTAGGGGTCAAGAGGGACAGAAACTTTCTTCAAAGTTTTGGAGCCCAGAAGACACTCTCTCCACAGCTGGTGTATCCATATCTGGACAATACATCGCTGCCAAGCTGTTAAGAGTATCACTTTGATTCATGGCCTGTGTGCACAGGCCATCCTCTGGATCTTTGGAGACCTCATCACTGTCTAGGTCACTGTAGATGACTTCCAGCACTGCTAATTCTCTCAGCTACTGGATGTCTTTGGCTGTGGTAGTCCACTTTCCTGAGGAGTTCACAAGACTTTGCTTGAATGGGTATCTTGCACTCAAACTCAAGAGGAGTTGCCTCCAGAAACTGCAAATTGCTGCTTCTTTTCCAATTCCTCTCTCAATTCCCTGGTTCCTAGCAAGGGATCCCAGCTGCTGGGCTTCCCTGCATTCCATTTGCTGACCGTCAGCCCCATTGCCCCAGCATCGGAGCCGCCAGGCAGCAATCCACTCACCCAGCTGGCGGCTGTACTCCTTCCACATGTCTCAAAGTTCTGATGAGGTCAGAGACAGAGACCAGGTAGGTTCCTATTTCTTACCTGAATTCCCTCACTCCTTCGTTCAATTTCCTTGCCAAAGGACCAGCTTCTTGATTAAACCCTTCCTCTTCCTCCTCCTCTCTTACTCATTGGTGATATGGACCCACTGACCTCCTTGTCCGTTTCTTTTTCACTACGGGGACAATTACTGTAGTTGTTGTTGTTTGGGTCCCCACCTCAACCATGGTGTCCTCAGATGTGGTCTGGATCCCTATCTCTACCATCATGCCCTCAGGTGTAGTTTGCATCCCAGCCTTAGTCAAGGTGTTCTCAGAGGTGGTGTGGGTCCCTGCCTTAATCACAGTCCTCTGACAGTACCGAACTGCAGCTCGGCAGGCACAGGCCAAGCCCCAGCAGTGCTAGAAGCTGCTGGTTTTTACTGGTAGGCAAGGCACCCTTCTATCCAGTGGCACATCAGTTTGCCTGCTCGGGTGTAAAGTCCCAGGCTACGGGAGGTGATAACCACGCCAGGCACCTACCCAAATCTTTCCATGCACCCTGCCACCCAGGGACCCCTGCCACCCAGGGACCCCTGCCACCCAGGGACCAGCCGCCTCAGGGCATGCTTCAGCATCACCTCACCCAAAAGTTGTCTTCTCCTACAGCAGGATGACACCACATTCCACAACCCCCATAATATGTTAAGTGTTAGTAATGTTAAACAGCTCACATAAGGGTGAGCAAGGACCTCAGGAGCCTGCACCATAAAACCACCCACATCAATCCCAGGCAGGAAGAGGGAGATGCATTCCCTCACCCTTTCCACAAGACAGCTCCCCCAGCACAGCAAGGCCACCAATGCCAGGGCAAAGCACACAGCCATTGTTTGTACTAACACGTTCCCAAGCTCAGCAAAACAAGCAGCGCAGCCAAAAAAACTCCATGACCCATGCAGAAGCTTACTACTTAACGACTACTATAGCTATAGCACACTTACTACAAAACTGCTGTTGTCTCCTGCCTTACACTGGGCACCAAAAAGGACTGTAAGTGGGTTGACCTTGGCTGGATGCCAGGTGCCCACCAAGCCACTCTATCACTCCCCTCCTCAGCAGGACAGGGGAGGAGAAAATAAGATGGAAAAAGTCGTGGGTCAAGATAAAGTCAGTTCAAGAAAGCAAAAGGCTGTGTGCAGAATCAAAGACAAACAAAAGATGTCCAGCCACTTCCCGGGAAGCAGGGCTTCAGTATGCATAGTGGTTGTTCCAGAAGACAAACATTTTGATAAGGAATGCCTTCCACCTCCTCCTCCTTTCTCTTACCTTTTATATCTGAGCAGAGGTCATATAGTATGGAATATCCCTTTGATCAGTTTGTGTCCCCTCCCAAGACCTTGCCCACCCCCAGCCTAGCGGTGATGGGGGCAGTGCTGGAGAGACAGCCGTGATGCTGTGGGAGCGCTGCTCAGCACCAGCCAAAGCACCCTGTGTTATCAGCACCGCTCCAGCCACCAGCACAAGCTCAGCACTGTGAGGGATGGTAGGGGGGAAATTAACTCCATCTCAGCCAGACCCAGCACAGCATCTTGGGAATAAATATATTTTACAAGTGAAAGGAGACCTCCAAGGAGGCTAACCATGGCTTGATGGGTTGCCAACGGTGTCACAGCCACTGTCTCATGGCTCCGCCATCCTAGTGTGGTGGCACAGTCTGGTGGCGCAACGCAGTGTGGCTTGCTTGGCCACGCAGTGGGGAGGGGAGCCTGGACCCTCTCCTGTGGAAGTCTGGCAGGACAAGGAGAGAATTGAATAGGAGGTGAATTGCAGAAGTGGGGCTCCCTGCTGAGCTCCCTGGCAGAGAGTAGCGGGGTGGAGGTAGTGGGAAGCTGCTGGGAGGGCTGATGCTTCCCATGGTGCCTGGGAGCCTGAGCCCTGGTCTCAAGGATGAAGCAGGAATAGGTTTGTCTGGGCATGACCTTGCACTCATGGGAAGCCTGCCGAGAGCCGGCATCACCCCAGCACTGCAGGGCCAGAATCCTGCCTGCGGGCCCTGGACACCACCACCAGGGGATTTGTCTGGAGATGGGGACGTTGCCCAGGAGCCGTGTGCCTGGCACAGACTGCCAGAGCAGTGCGGGCAGCACCAGGGCAGTGTAGCAAGGACTCTGCAAGGCGCCGGGCTCCTGGAGCAAGAGAGGCTTTGCTCCCCTGAGCTTGGCTGCGTCCCTGTCCAGATAGGCTGCGACACATGTGCCTGCCACCTGGCTCTCACTCCCAGCTCTGAGTGTTACGACAAACACGGGGAAGCTGGTGCCAAGGTGAGGAGCCCTGATACAGCCTTGTCCCTGCTGCCAGCCCATGGCCACACAAAGCACTGCCAGCTCATGCCCTGATGAACTCATCCCCCATCCTGTGCTGCAGCTGGGGCTTGGGCCTCTTCCTTTGTTCCAGAGCCCGGCTCTGCAGCTGCTTCTCCAAGGCCAGTACCTGGTAGCAGCTCCAGCCCATGGCACCCACTCTGAAACACCCCCAGCACTTCCCCCCCAAACAGCCCTGCCACCCCTAGCCTTGGCCACCCCCATCTCCCCGGAGCCCATGGCTCTGAGCACAGGCTTCCAGGCACCCCAACACCAGTTTCCACCCCAGGACCAACATAGCCAGAGCAAAGCCGGGGAAGCCTCTCCCCCCCCCCCCGCCAAGGCATCCCCCTGTACCCCACACAGCTCAAGCTGCCCTAAAGAAGTGCCCTGTGCTGTTTTCGGGAGCTGGGCTGAGGGAGCAGGGAGAGGAATGTGCCTGGGCTGCTGAGCCACCTCCCTGAGACACAACACTGCAAGCAGGGTCTTGCCCCAGCTCGACCGCAGCCCTGCGGCTAGCAGTGTCACCATGAGCTGCGTGCCACTGCCACAGCCTTTGTCATGACCTCTTCAGCCCTTCCCAGCTCACCCCCAGAGCCCCTTGGCTGGTTGTGAGGGATGTGTGGGGTGACAGGGTAGCAGAGCAGGCAGCACCACAGAAGGAAGCACCAGCCATAATTTTACCCTGATGTAGGTGAACAGGCAGGCTGGGGCTTTGGGAAGCAGCACAAGGCATCTGTTGCAACAGGCTTATCTGCTGCCCATCGCTCCTGCACTGGCTCCTGGAAAGCTGCAGAGGCGGCTGGCAGGCACCAGCTTGTGGCCTTGCAGGGGGGAGCCTGGCCCCTGCTGCACGGGCTCTGCTCCAGGGTTTGCAGCAAAGGCACTCAACGGCAGAGTGGGCTTTGTGGCAGCAGGGACAGAGGAGGCGGACAGAGAAGCACATGGCATCCCGGCTGCTGCCTCTTGGCAAGGAAAGCGCTTGGGCAGAGGGCCAGAGGGAAGCCACTCCTGCTGCTGCTTCGGAGGTGCCTCTGCCCTGTCCGCAGGTGATTTTGGGGGAAGCAACAAACGGCCCTGTTCCCACGCTGACCCCCTGCTTCTGTCCTGCACTGCACCCTCTGTGCCCAGCTTGTACCCTGCACCATGCTCTCCACACCCAGGCTGTCCCCGGGTCCCCATGGGCAGCGGGACATTCCCCCACAGGCTCATCCAGGCAGGCTTGGAGCTGTGACACCACATGGTGCCACGAGCACCAGCAGTGGCACACCCAGCTTGGGGACAGCAATGTCACTGGAGAGAGGACACCAACCACTGCCTTTGTCCAGACAAAGCAAGGCGATGCCACCTCACAGTTGACACCCACCATGGAAAGGCTTTGATTTTGTTTTTCTACCCCTTGAGGTTTCCTCACATCATGCAGGCACTTGCGCAGTCGATAGCAGTCTCAGGCACTCCTGGCAAACCCCAGCCAGCCGTGCCACAGCCTGGGTGCTGGATGCATCCCTGCTGCCATCACTGCCATGGGTTTGAGCCCCCATCTTGTCTCCTCCCAGCGCCCTGGGGTGCCGTACTGCAGCTGCTGCCTGTAGAGAGGAATAAATCACAAAGTGGGGGCTATGCATTGGGAGCAGGGAAACAAAATGGCTTTTCATGCCATAATCCTTTGTAATAAAGCACCAGGGGGAAGAAAGACGATAAACAATGTCTCCTGTGTGAGCCAGCTGCTTCCTAAAATAAAGCACTCCTCCATCAGCTGCCCCGGCTCGGGCACAAATGCGGGCACTGCTGCATGACACCACAGCTGTATCCCCCCGCAGGAGCATGTGCTCCTGCAGCTCCCAGCACAGCCCCATGGGCCCACGGGAATCTGCAGAATGCAACTGGGGGGGGACAGAAATGAGCAATTAATTCTGGCTGCTGCTTGGGAGCAGGCTGTGAGCCACCGAAGGGCTCAGCAGCCCCAGGCGCCAACAACACACACGCCACTTGGCAAAGGCACGCAGCAAAGCTGCTCCCACCTGCACCCTGCACCGGCAACAACCTGAGCAAATGCGGGGAGCCTGGGAGGGTGTGGGGTGGCTCAGTGCATAACTCCCAGCTTTATTTAGACCTGAATGCTGGCAGGAGCCTGGTCCTTGCTGGGGCTCCGGAGGAGAGGGCAGGAAGCTCTGAGCACTCCTGGTTCATCATTAGTCAGGCTGAGTCCTCTCTGGCAGGAGATAAGTAAGCTCCTGCCGGTAAACCTGACCTCCTGGGCATTATTTCGAGAGCAGCAATAACTTCTCTGCTTCTAGGGGTGGTGTTGGCGTGTGCTGAGTGTGGCGGCTCAGCTCTGCCAGCCACCACACAGCCTACAGGTGAGTTTACCAGTGTGGCTGTCTGAAGGTTCCTGGCTCGCTGTGCTGGTGCCTTTGCAGCCACTGGTCAGGGATGGTGGCTTTCCTGCCTCAGGGCCATGGGGGCTCCCCAGCATGGCATCGCTCCCTGCCACAGGATGGGGACAACTTGTCTGTTAATCCTCTCCCTGTGTCACTGAGTGTCCCGAGGGGACTGTCTGACCTACAGTGCCATGTCATACGTGCTCTCCCACCCTGTGGTGGCCTCCCATCAGCTCCATTCCCAAAGGACCACAGTCACCAGCTCGCACAACACTTTCATTTCCCTGTTACTGCTCAGTCTCTTCTGCTTTCCCCTTTGAAAGCCAAACATATACCTACCCCCATGCATGCACACATTCAGGCATATATTCTCCCTAACAACTCCCAGCAGAGGTTTTCCCTGGCAGCTTGTGCTTGCTGCCCCCTCGCCCCCTCTCTCCACCACTGCCACCACAGTGTTTGAGCTCTGCCCTTGGCAGTGCATCCACCCGGGCAGGGGACACCTGATGGGGAAGGGCTGACCCGAGTGACTCAGAGGCAGTGACACATTTTCCCTGGGGATGCAGGGAGTCGTGAAGGGGGGGTGTGTGTGACCAGGACATGGGAGAGCTGCAGCATCTGTCCAGCCGCATGGGCTGGCTTTGCCTTATCCTGTTTGCTCTGGTGATAAACCCACACCTTCCAAGGGGACGTTTGCTTGGACCGACTGTCCAAGTGTGGGCAGTGTGGGCTGGAGCTGGCAATTCCCTGCTGTCCAAACCCAGGAGCTGCCCCAGACCCTGGTCACCACCACCTCTTGGCTCTCACCACTTTCTGCTGCAGCTCTGGGGGCTGCCAGATGGAGAGTGGCCAAGGGAAAACCCCGGCTGCCAGCACGCAACAGCCTCCCTCGCACTGGGCCACCTGCACAACAAACCAGCACCAGTGGTGCTGCAGGATGCGCAGAGGGTGCCACAGCCTGGCAGGGTGGGTGCACGGCTGGGAGGAGGGGGACACCGGGTTGCCTGGTGTGGGGCCATGCACAAGCTGACTAAGGCACCTCCTGAGAGATGGGGTTGTGATCCTTCACACAAGCATCTATGGGGCCACATCCTCTCCTGGCTGAGTCAGAGGGGATGGAGCAGCAGCAGGGCAGGAGCCCATCGCAGCCACAAGCTCTGAACTGAATTCACCCTGTGCTGCTGATCACCAGGTATTTGCCCAAATTCCTCCTGCTGGTGACTCAGCTTCCTCCTCCTCCCTCCTCTGCAGTGCTGGCCACAGCTCACCACCTGATCGAGGTGGAAGGAACCTGCCCTGGGAGCAGCGGGATAGGCCTCAGCTGGGGAGAGGCATAGATATTGCCAGGAGGAGCTTACACATAAAACTTACCTGGTGCCCAGCAAGGGAGGGCGGCATCAAGCCCTGCCAGGAAGACCTCCTGGGATGGCATCCTTTGTGCATGGGTGGCTGCTGAGGCAGCCCATGCTGCCCGAGCTGCCCATCCTGCTGGAGCCACCACATTTCTAGGGGACATCAGCCTGGCAAGTGTCCTGGCCTCCCACACCACTGGCAGCTGTGTGCCCATACGTGCCAGGGTGAAAAAGGGGGGTCTGGGGCAGGGAAGGAGGGAAAGTGTTGATATAAAGGGCTTTTCTGTAATGTTTCTCACCTTACTAGCTGATCCTCTGCTTACAACAAGGACATTTTGGGTACGGAGTTGCAAAACAACTTTCTCTTCATCCTCAGACCTGAGGATACAGGGTTTGGGCAATGTATCTGCTACTTCTCCATGTACCATTCTGGTAGGGGTGGAGATGGGAGAAGTGCTTGGGGCTGCCCTCATTTTAGGTGGGCACAGCCACATCAGCCATATGACCCACCGAGATGGGTTTGCTGGGGCTGGGGAGCTGCCCCCAACTCCAACCGTTGTTCCTGGGCCTGTGCTGAGGCTGCCAGGCCCTGGAGTGGTTTCCTTAGGGCATTAATCCCATGTCTATCTAAACTTGCATCGCTGCATCCCTGGGGTGGCCACAGTAAAAAAGCAACCTAAACCTAGGTGCATCAGCACCCCTGTTCTCACCCCATGGGTCCCCAGGATGCAGCAAGGTGGTCCCACGGACCAGTGCCGCAGGCTCAGGGCCAGTGCTGGAGCATTGCTGGCTCCTGGAGCCATCAACCCTATCACCTGAGGCAACTACAATCAGCAGGTGCCTGGGGCACCTGGCACCCCCCTGGGCCAAGTCTCTGCTGTCCATGTGTGCAGCACGGGGTGAGGAGGTTTTTGTGAGCATGACAGTGCCAGGGATGGGACACTCATGCTGTGACCTTGCAGGGGTCCAAATGACTCAGGGGGAGTTAACTTGACCAATGGTTTTCTGTGTGTGCAGCGTGGCCCATTGCAGTGTGGCTAAGAGTGTGCAGGAGGGAGAGGCACTGGGGCAGTGTTGGGAGCAGCCACGGTACCGTGAGCAGCCGCCAAGACCTCACTATCCCCAGAAGTCCCACCGAGGAGAGGGGGTCAGCTCTGCCACTTTGAGTTTCCATGCCAAAAGCTTCAACTGGTTCAGCTCATGCTCTGGCTTTCGGGGATGGGGAAAGGGCTCAGGATGGCTTTACCTCCGGGTTTGACCCAATTCCCAGCCTGGGTGCATCAAGTGGCCAAGGGATTGCAAAGCATCTCTGCAGGAGGTGGAAATGCTGAAGCAGTTCCTTAACCTTTAATGGTCTGTGAGCCCTGTCTGCCGCTCCAAAGCCCAACTCTTGCTGACATGACTTTTCTACCTTCTGCTTTCACAGAAGGGTCCAAAGAGGCCTGCTGCCTGCTCCCCAGCACAGAGCTGAGCCTGCCCTGCCTGGCAAGAACGACCACTACCAGGAAGGGGCAAGCTCCGTCGGGGCAATGAGCGGCTGCTGCCACCCTGACAGCCTGCACCAGCAGTTGGCACCGGGAAAAGGTTTCCCACATCCAGGATAGGGTGCTGTCCTGGGAACATTAGGATGCTGAAGGGGCATGGACACCCTGGCATGTGCTGGGCTACCTAGTGCTCAGCCCAGTGTAGCAGCAGCCCCAGCTGGCCTCAGCATCGCTCCCCACCGCCCTCTTCCCACAGAAAACCCCACATGCTGTCCTGACAGCGCAGCAACACCAGCCTCTTACCTTCAGCTCTTTCAATTCCGCTTTTTAAGGGTGAAGGCAGTTGCAGCCACACAAGCAGTGTTATTTGCAGCCCTTTGCAGGCGATGTGGGTGGAGGTAGTAGGCAGATAGGCACCATGTCCAGACAGGCACAACAGCCCTGTTTGTTTCCAGTTAACAAGGCTCACTGGGGACACTGGCCAAAACTGCTAGTTGGCCAGTCTGCCTCCACCTCCTCCATAAGCAGCCTGTTCAGTCACCCTGCAGGCTGGGTGGAGGTGAGGAAATCCAGGCAGCACCCAGGAAACCTCACCATAGACCTGGAGGCAGTGTCAGACTCCATCCAGCTCCCCCTTGCCCACACTGTGCTGGAGGTTGACTGCAGGACACAGGGATCTCCACTTCTGCAGGGCAGGGTTGGGATCAGCCTAGAGGGTACCCAAGGGATCTACTGCATTAATCTGTCCTTACAAGGCTGCAAAAACCTCCTTCAACCAAGGGCAGGAGCCGAAGTTGGCTCAAGGTGAAGCAAAGGGCTGTGCCAGGCAGCGAGGGGAGATTTGCTCTGAGAACCCTGTGGACTGAGCCAGCCTGGCTGCAGCACCAGCAGGACTCAGGCCAGCATCCACACTGCCAGCACAGGTATTTCTCCAGCTGCACAGGTGAGGAGCCAGCCCAGCTCCACAAATTATATTCTAGGCAGGGGACACCAACCTCTTTGAAGCAGGAGGCTCAGCCTTCAGGTAGGAAGGCTCAGGTTAGCCTCTACTTGAGGGTGCAGCAACAAACTGCTATGATGGTGGGATTGCTAGTAGAACACAGTGGCCTTAACCAGCTGAGACCCCAGCCCCCTCACCACACCAGCAATGCTCATGGCTCTGGTCTCCCCCAGGCCACAGGGACCGAGCTGTACACAAACACCAAGCCAGACTCGCTCTGCAAGGAACCATCCTGTAAGAACAACAGCAAGCAAAGACCTTCCCACCACCAAGGGCAAGCCAGGCTGCAGCCTGAACTTTTAACAGAGAAGAAGCCACAAGCCACAGGTAGGTCATTACATTTTTTATTTTATAATAAACTTATCATTTTTCCCCCCCCAAGGAAGACAAAAAACTGTGAGTGAGGCTACAAAATGCTGTTGGTGAAGACTATGTGAGACAGACCCAGGCCATGGGTCAGGCCAGAAAGGATCCCCACTCCCCAAGGCAGAAGGGGACCGTCCCCAGGAGCCTCTATAGCCCTTGCTCACCTCCCCACTGCATTACAGCAAGATCAGTGCTGTCAACAGGAGTTGGCTGAGCAGCAGAGATGGAGTTGGGCCAGGCTACTGATGGACTGAGAGGGCCATGCTTTGTTCCACCCACCCGCCAAAGCTGCCAGCAAGGTGGGACAGTGGATTAGGCGATGGAGCCGTTTTCTACACATGATGTAAATTAAAAACAAAAAAAAGACCAAACAAAAACCCCACACATGATTAATTCAAAGCAAAAAAATCAAGTAGTAGCTCTTCCTGCCAGGCCATCTCACTCTAGGAAGACTTCACACATTCCTTCTCCTGCTCAATAGCTGCAAGAGAAGAGAGGTCCATTAATCTCCGGTGCTTTTTTGTGGAAACACCTACTGGAGAAGGTTGCAGAGCCATCACTAAGGCCCTCGCACCCAGTTTTGTAATTTGACCACAAGCAGGGTAGACAAACACCTCAAGTCTGAAGGTGATGACACACACGGGTGTGACAGCAAATTGGGCACCTGCCTTCAGCTCTCCTCAGGAAGCCATGGCCCGAGGCAGCAGCTCAGGCAGCAGCCCTCCGCCACTCCGCCACCCCAGAGGGCTGTACCCTGACCGCTCACCTCGGGGCCAGCGGCCTCCCCTGGGACAGAGCCTGACCACCCCAGCCCACCTCCCTCTGCCGGCCGCCCGGGCGGTGAGACCCGCACCCGGGGGCGCCGCGGGCCACACGTGCCCCCCGCACAGCCAAGCGCTGCCCGGCCCCGGCCGCACTTACTCTCCTTGGAGGGCAGCGTGTTCTTCTCCTCCGTGTTGGTTTTCTTCAGCTTCTTCTTGTCGAATTTCTCCACCTCCGAGAGGTCTGGCTTGTCGCACATTTTGCCTGCGAGACACCCCACGCCCCGTCCCCCGAGGTCAGCGGAGGTGCCCGGGGGTGTCTCCGGGGACGGGGCTCAGCAGACAATGGGCGGCCCGCCCGGCCCCCCCGCCCGGCCTCCGCCGCGGACAATAGCGCAGGGCGGGGCGCGCCGCCGCCCCGGGCACCGCGCCGCTCCCCGGCTCCGGGCAGCCCCGCACCGGCGGGGGCACCTCCCGCATCCCCCGCGGGAGCCCGCCCCAGCCGCGCTCCCCGCCGCACGCTGACCGTCCCCACCCCGCGACCCCCCCGCCCGCAGCCCCCGTACACGGGGCGCCCCTCGCCTGGCAGCAGCCCTACGTGCGGCACCCCCCATCCCCGGCACAGCCCGCACGCACCGGCTGCCCCGCGGCGAGAGCGCCGCCGCCGTACCTGCCGCCGCTGCCCGCTACGTCCCGCTCCGCTGCGCTCCCAGGTGAGGCTGGACCGCGCGGTGCGGGGCGGCGCTTTATATACCCCGGCCGCCGCCCAGCCCGTGCGCCCATTGGCTGCGCGCCGCCCGCTAGGCCTGCTGGGAAGTGCAGTCCGC
The DNA here is from genome assembly GCF_015220075.1 of Falco rusticolus. Lineage (NCBI taxonomy): Eukaryota > Metazoa > Chordata > Aves > Falconiformes > Falconidae > Falco > Falco rusticolus. Next base: position 12,621,210 of record NC_051200.1, on the reverse strand, counting down.
CCGCTGGCTGCCGCGGCCGCGCGACCCCGGGGGGGAACTGCCGCTCCCGAGGTGCCCCGCGCGGGGCGGGGGGGGGGGGGGAGGGGCGGGCACGGCTCCCGCGGGCCCTGCACACGCAGAGCCCGCGCACACCCAGCGCTGCACACACGCACAGCCCTGCACACACCCTGTGTGCACACACAGCCCTGCAAAGGCACAGCCCACATGCATCCACTCCTGCACACATCCACCCTTGCTCACACCCTGCCCACACACAGCCCTGCACCCCCCCTTCCACACACCCCCCCAGCCACTCGGGACTCATACACACCCTGTGCCTGCACACACGCTGCAGTAGCGCACACACCCCCAGCACACCCAGCCCAGCTGCCACCGCTGCTCCCCACACCTCGCTGCCAGCAATGAAGGGCAGCAGGGCAGTCCTCATGGCACCACCAGGTGACCCCAGGGCCACTGTCCCAGCCCCAAATCCTCCCCAGCAGCAGGTGCCCAGCAGCCATGGGGACAGCTGTGCCCTGTGCATGTGCCCAGGGATGCATCCCACCAGCTGATGAAGCAGAACTCGTTTCAGCAAGCCAGCCCTTGGGATAAAAATAACACTGTATTTTCACAGCTGTGGGCAATGCTTTGCCACCACGCGCAACCCACAGCTGCACTGGCTCCAGCCACGGTGCCTCCTGGGGAGAGCTGGTCACTGCAGCAGCAACCCGGGCAGGCAAGGGGCAGCCCTTGCTTCTGAGCTGGGGCTCTTGCATTCTGTAGGAGAAAGCCTGGGGGGCAGTCAGCACAGACCAGATGAGCTGGGATGCATATGGGGAAAAACCCCACCACCTTCACGGGGAGAAAAAAGCTGAGAGAAGCAGAGGCAGCCCATCTGCTCCTAGCTGGGCAGCTGGAAGGGTAGTGCCAGTCCAGGGGGCACTCACGCACTAGCCACCAGGATGGGGAATTGTTGGAGGGCCAGGATGCCTAGGAGGCCTTGCAGTAGGGTCCTGAGTGGGGGAAAATAAAAAAAAAGAAAATAAAAGCATCCTGACCCCCATGACAGGCTTGCAAAAATCATTCTGCAGAGATCCCAGTGTCACAGCAAGTGGGAACCTGCTGTAGAACACCAGGTGTAGCAGCTGCACTGCAGCAACTCTCACACCTGCCTCCATCTCCTCCCAGCCTGCCAGCCCCTGGGTTTCCAGAGATTTTGCAGCCAACATTGCCAGCAAGCCTGAGGAAACACATGCTTTGTTTTTTAGCTAAAAGACTGCCATCTTGAGAGGAGGGCTTAGTGCTCTCCAGCAACAGCAGGTCTTGGCCAGATGCGACCCTTTGCAGCAAGTCCCGAGGACACAGGCAGTTTCCCACTCCAGCCAGCAAGTGGGCTCTGAATTAAAGAAAAGCCTGTGGTTGGTGTACACAGAAAAGGCAAAGGCTGAGATCTAAGGCCAGGTCCTAAGATATGGTTACTACTCAGAAAAGTCTGGATGGCAAACAGGCTGCAGTCCCTGTCCCCCAGCAGAGGCTGCAGGCAAAGCCCCAGACCAGGCTGCTCCCAGAGCACCTTTGTTTTGGTGTTGTAGCCTCCTGGCAGGGCCAGGTTTAAAGGGTGTCACATAGCCAAGAGCAGCAAGCCCAGGCAGGGCTGCCTTCACGAGCATCCTTCAAACCCACCCTGCAGACCCCGCATCACACAAGCACACGCCAAACTGAGAAAGGGCTCGTTTTACCTGCATAGCAAAAAAGGAAAGGAGAAACCCACCCAGCTTCAAATTAAATCAGGAAATCCTTTTTGCTTTTATGCAAATAGCCAGACAAGTGGTTTACCATGTGTTTACTCTCCAGCTGTGCCCACCTTTGCCCCAACTTCTTCCTTTCCCTGCCCATTCTCCACATGCTTCTGCTTTGCAGATACTGCAAAGTCTGCTGTAGCTTTTGTCCCTGGCTAGCAGCAAGTGTGAAAGAACCTGGTCCCCATCCTCCCCATGCACTGCCCCTGACTGGCATCAGCTGCACCCACCCCAGCCAAGGCACAGCCCGTGTGACACACTGCATCTTCACAATTCTGCATCTTCACAATTCTGCAGCGATCTGCAAACCCTGGGGTCTTTGTCTGGGCACAAAGCCGCCGGGAAGAGGAGCTCCCCCTTCCCCGAGCCAACCACAGCTACTACACAGGCACCGCCACGCTCCAACAAACCACATTGGGAGCAGCTTTAAAGCTAACACTCTGCATTTCCAGCAGGCAAGGTGTGGGGCTGCTGCTGGGGAGCTTTTAAAAATCCATCTTTCACAAAGAACAAGGAGCTTATATCCCAGCAAAAGCTTTTTCCCCTGACGAATTTGCAAAGCCTCCCATAACTGCACAACCTGCCTCTTTCTCAGGCATTTTGGTATTTCTGCTTTCAATAATTGATAACAAAAGAACTGAGACATCAACAGATAGGGGAAAAGCAAAACCAGCCCTGACCCGAAATAGAAAAGAACTACCATCAGCCATTTTAGATCAGTTTTAAATCTCCCACAGAACAAGGCTGTCAGGGCTCAGACACAGCCTTGCTGATGGCCATTTCCAGGAACACTTTATTCTCTTCTCCACGAAGGAGGTTTTCTCTGTCTGACCAGAGACTTTTTTTTTTTTTCCCAGCCTCCTGCCTGCAGGGACAGGCCAGGGCACCACCACAGCCAGCCAGGATCTGAGCCCCCTTCAGCCACCACTACCCAGCTGTGAGCCAATTCTCCCTACTCCACAGGGCAGAGTTTACTCTTTCCTGCTCATTTTTAACCCCAGCCTCCTGCCACAACCCTTCCCTTCCACTGGGGCAGGAGCACAGAGCCCCAGGAAGGCAGCCAGCACATTCTTAAACCAAGGCTCATTCCTCCCATGGATTTTGCTGCTCCTTGTAGTTAACAGATGGGTTTTCTGTTAACCCTTACTACTGCCCCACCACCCAACAGCAGCAGGGCAACCTGTTGCTTTCTCTAGATCACAGAAACACCAACTCTAGGGGGTGAGAAATCATCTGCACACTAGTAAGGCACAGGGAGAAGCAGCAGGAGAGAACTGCTGGTGAGAGCTATTTGAGGTGTCTTGCCTTGCTCTGAACAGCAGACAAGGCCCATTACTTGCAGGGCACAAATGGCCAGACCCACTTCCAGTGGCTTAAAGGCATCCCCACCCTGCACATCAGCTTCAGCTACCCAGGCAAGTCAGCTAGGTTAAGATGCAGGGCTTTTGACTGACTAGTGCCCTTCTACTGCTTTTACAGCAGGCAGCAAACAAAACAGCTACTGGCACCAATATCAGCATCTGCACACATGCCACCACACTCCAGCCGTGGATTAACTTGTTTTCTCTGGAATTTCTCCAGCAGCTGTAAGGAAAGCCTGAGAAGACACCACACAACTCACCTCCAGAGCACCCTGCATGCTCCATACTCACTCCACCAGCTGCCCAGGACAGGCTGGAGAATCACCTCCGCTACAGCAGGTGGCTCCAGATAGCCCAAGCACTTCACAGCACAGCTGATGCTGCTGGAGCTAAACTTGCCTGGGCTAAGGAATGAGCATCTCTGCCTCACTCCCAAACTTTAGAGGAACTTGTCACTGCCATTCACACCTCAGGGGCTACCTTCCTCCCAGCCCACACTGCAGTGAAGGAACACCCTTCCCACAGCTGCCTGGTACTACATCCATGACTGCCTGGACACAGAAGAGTGCTTTAATTCTACTACAAGCTGTTAAAGGCAGCCATGCTTGCTCTAATAGCACAGCTTTCACTTCTGGTCAGTCACAACCTGCCTGTGAACAGGCTCAGTAATTACTTTTGAATTAGGGAAGAAAGAATTAGGGAAGAAACTTTGGTAAAGTACCCAGCCCTTCTGATCTGAAGGAGGCTTCCAGAGCAGACGATATTTACATCTTTGGGACAGCTCTCATACCCTATGTATCACCCATCACTTCATAATCTACAGTGCTGTCATACAGCATTTTGAGTCTGTACCCTTCCTCACTCCAACCCCCAAGTTTTTATTAAAGTAACTAAGAAAACAGTATATATGCACCAACAGCAATGGTCACCATTGTACAAATTTTTGGCTGTAAAGCTCATGTTCTGTTTCTCCTCCAAGGAAGGTGAAGTCTGCCACATCACCCTGACAAGACCCATATCACCTCCCCTGCTGTTTGAGGGGGAAAAAATACACAGTTCACTTATTCATTGACTAGTGCTGAAGTTCATTTTAACAGAGGAATGACAATAGCGATCCTCAGCAAGAGTCTACCTGAGGCCACGCTTGTGTTTCCTGAAACTATGTTCAATCTGGATGCCTACTGTAAGGCCAAAGACCTTTCTCTAGGCCTGCTACCTCATCCTTCTTACTCAGTGTCTGCTTTCCCGATGTACAACACGCAATGAGAAAGGATCATTGTTTAGTTAGAACAAGAGCTTCTCAGGACAATCCTGTTGCCTCTGATCATTAGATTTGTGCAAGATACTTGCTAAACTATTGAAGTTCTCCTACCCAAACATTATGTGAACAGATCTACTCAGATGAAGAGTACAAGAAAAGCTGTACTACCACCTCTAACAATTAAGTCTAGGAAATCAGATACAGACAAAAGCCACTACCCACCAGAAGTAGCTTTGTCCCAAGCTTTCTCTTCCAAGCAATGTGAGCACAGCCAAGCTGAGCCTCAGTTACCCCACTGCAAGAGGGTTAAACCACATGACCTTCCAAATCCTTACTCCATGACCTACCTCGCAAGTGACTGAACTCAGAAGATGCACATCACCTTTGTGAAGCGATGCATTTATAGGCAGAGGCCATGTTTTTTTAAATAAAAGTTTAATTCCTTCATCAGGTCTTAAGTTTAAACACAAATGCTGCTGAAAATCCTCACACCGCTGCTCCGATGTCCTGGCTCTTGGCTCTCAGGGCATTGGCAGTGCAGCAGCAGGGGCTCCGATACAGGCGGCAGGAATCAGACACTCTGTAGAGCTCAGTGCAGGATGCAAAGCAAAGAAGCAAGACACATACACTTTCCAGACAAACACCAATTCTTATACAAAAAGAAAAACCCTACAATGTAATAGAAGTGTTAACATTGCCACCGGACAGGAGTTCTAGGAAGGGAGAGAAGTCTTCAGTGAAAGGCACAACTAAAAGTAGTACTTCCCTAGATCTTAACCAAGTCTTTCAGTTCCATTTATACCCCAGCCCCTAGCCTCTTGAAGCCATGCTGGTTACTCTAGCAAGTAATTTCAAGTTCTTTTCCCCCATCCTCCAGCTCAAAAAAAAAAATATGAGTGCTTATAAAAACCAGAACATAAAACAGCTTTGTCTATAACCCCATCAAGAGTCCAGGAGAGACTTAACAGTTTACCTTACGATTGTCTGGTAGTTACCAAGTATTCAAGTTTCAGATGATAATTATTAGATTGAAGAGCCTCAGCCAGCTCTAGTTTTGGTATTTTTCCTTCAGGCACTTTGCCTGTCAGGTTGGTGTTAGATCTACAGTTTTCCCAGTACTATGTATCACCAGCCTCTTCAACCCATTGCTGTAAGCACTCATTAGCAGCATCAGACCCACTCCAAGGGCTTCTTCAGGTTCTGTAGTCCTGCAACCTCCTGTGCTCCTTGGCTTACGATCTTTTGCAAGGAGCAACACTTTTAAGGCAAGGCAGACAGTGACCAGGACACGCAACCAGAATGCATCAGGAACTTACAGGACAACAGAACTGCAGGCAATGAGAGGCTAGGACAGCTGGACACAAAGCTCTTGTGTATTAGATCACCCCAGCATTTGAGCAGGCACTTGCTAGATGCAACAACCAAGCTACTATGGGATAAAGAGGCTCAGTCTACTAGTGTACTGGTAAAAAAAACAGATCAAGGATTTGCACAGCAAGTCAAGGTGCAGCTATAGTATGACAGCAGTCCTCTAGTCACCAGCAAGGCTAACAGTAAGCTGTGAAACTGAGGAACTGGTTTTAGCCTACACTAGAAACCGAAGCACACTACCACCACAAGTCCTCTACATAAGAGGGAGAAGAATGCTTGTCCAGGATGCACCTTCACCACCAAGCTACACAGCAAGGCAGTACTGCACAGACTATGCTCTCACCTTCACTTTGCTGTGTAGTACACTAAAGGGTATTTAATTTCATCAATAATTAAGATGAAGTCAAGTTTGCAAGCTACACTGATCTCCTTTCATGGGAGGAAGCTGCAGAAGACCCACCTCCCAGGTGTCTCCCAGGGCTTCACCTAGGGTCAAAGCTTGGCCAAGATACAAGCCTTCCCCATGGCTTTTCAAGGGCTTCTGTCAGGTATAGAGTGGTAAGACAGCCAGCAGTCTCTCAGGCTCTTGCTGTAGATCCATATCAGCATGTCCTAGGGACCTCTACTTCCCAAACAATTTGGAGTGCACATGCTAGATCATCTAACCCTGCCCACAGACAAACCCTCCCCCTTCCCCCATCTCAAAATAATTGTGGCAATTAGCCATGTGTCAGTCCTGCTCTCCACAGATCTAAAGAATAGAGTCAGTGCTACTGATGAGCCTCAATGCACAGGGTTGCTGGTGGAGTTGGAGTGTTACAGGGATGAGCTTCCCCCCTCCAGCCTCCCAGTGCTGGGATCAGAGCCAGTAAGCCTGACTTAAGCAGGAGGAGCTGTGGAGAACTGCACTGGAACAAGCAGGGTCTTCTACTGAACTTTACAACAAGCTGAACAACTTTTGGTTTTAAAAAAAGCCACACAAGCAGCAGCTGACATCTGTTGTTATAAAGGGACATGGCTGAATAGGTAGGAGACAGATTCCCCATTATGAGTCCTCCTGATGGCCTCCGCAAGGATCATTGAGATGTCAATCACCTGGAGAGGAAGAGAAATGGATCAGCTCACTGAGAACATCACGCCTGGAAGAAAAGCTGGTAAGTCAGGAAGAACTTAAAGAGTAAACTCATCACCCAGATTTATAATATGCCACATGCAGACAAATTAAATCCCAGTCCTGTGTAGAATTCATTACATGAAGTTCTGAAGATATTCTACATACAGTTCTACAAGAATTATTTCACTGTTGACCTTTGTCAGGATGACAGCCTGTCACCTTTCTTCGCTGAACTCCCTAAGCTCAGTCTGTTTACCCTAGGACTATTTTAATCACTTTGTGTAGGTTGCAGAGAAGTTAGGGGAGTCTAAATCAAGATCAGATCACTTCCCTTGAGTCAAAAGGCTTTACTATCACCACCAGCAGTCTACAGATGAAGCTACATGCTGCAGCTCAGCTCTCAGTTATTGCACTGGCTCTGCCTGGCAGGGTAATCCAGTCAACAGGAGGGGGGTGGGTGGGAAAATCAGGTCTCTAAAACTCTAAACCCCAGCAGCTAAAGCATTATGATATATGCAGTCTCAGTAAGAAGCATGGAGTTCATGGTGCATTAAGGAAACCAAGTGAAATCATATTTAACATTCTTTTTTCCAGATAGTTTGCCTCCTAAGAAAGAAAACACACTTAAGAGCTGCAGAGCAGACAGAGCATGAGACTTACAACAAATTCTTCAGCTCTGTATTTCTCAACACTGAACATCAGATGTTAGTGTAAAGGAGTGAAGTGTTAAGTGAGAGCCTGAACAACAACTCCACTGCTGTCTTTGGCTACAACTTTTTACAAACTGATCACCTGTTTAGCATTTTGCCTACATGAACAGTAACATGGAGCTCTGAAAGAAGTTGAAGCATCAGACATCTTATAGATGTGCTCAGTTGTAGGAACATCATCCAGAAAATAAGTGTTAAAAAACTTGCAACATGATAGCAGGCTGCAATGGGCCTATAACTTACTTCCAAAAGCAGCTTAAAATTTACCGGAGTTCGATCAGTTGAGCTTTTTCAACAATACCCTAGTACTGGGGAACCTGTTACACTTAGAACAATACTAGCTGAGTCTTAGCAGTGCCATTCACTTTCCAGAGCTTCTCCAAATACCTGTTTCCTACACATCTGTGCTGTGACACTAGTATTTAGGATGTCCTTAGCTGTGTGTATACTACAGCAGTAACTGAAACTTTTGATGGACCTATTATGCCTGAATGCTCAGGTCAAGCTGCAACTTCCAGCTGTCCATTAACACAGGAAATCCTCAAGTTCTGCCTAGCTCAAGCTGTATAGCCATTTTTTTTTTTCCTTCCAGGAAAAGTCAGTCTCAGCTTGGGAAACAGAATGTCACAGTGTTCTTCCTAAATGGAAAGCCAAAGACACAGAGTGACCATCGAAAGACCAGCTTTCATACAGATTGTGAACTTTGTTGTTTATCTTTGGCAAGTATCTGAACATTGTACCATTGAACTGTGTCAACTGTTCTGAAGTCAAACCAGCAAGATGTGTCCATGGGACAAGACTGCACCCTCTCTCCAGCTCACCTGCACTATTATGACCACACATGAAACATTCACCTTCCCAGGACCAGGCCTACTTTGCCTCACAAAAGGATGGGACACTCTGCTTAAAGTGCTGGGCACTAGGTTACACAACTGAATCTGACATTATCAACTTCAAAAGTTCTTATCTACTTCTGCTTCAGTATGTCATCAGCATATCACTCCCCCCAAATGTACAGATACAACTGCTTGTTTTCATCATAGCCCCATTAGATCAGTCATCCGATATAGGTAAAACAAGCCCTGAAAAAGATTACTTAAGTTAACATTAAGAGCTAGATTAGAAGCTGCATTTTATCAGTGTAACAGGTCTGTTATCCCACAGCAAGAGGGACAAGAGAACTAGTCAACACTGCCACTGATTCTAGTACAAATGAAACTGCTGCAAGCACTAGACAGTATTATGGGGTTTTCCCCTCAGAGGGACAGGCAAGTGCTGCCACCCTTCAGCAGAGACAGAAGAAAAAGTAGATGCTCACCTGGATTTTAGGGCACTGCTTCATCTTGTCCTCCTGGGGTATTGTGTTTGTGACTACAACTGCCTCAAAACAGGCATTGTTGATCCGAGAAATTGCTGGCCCAGAAAAGATCCCATGAGTTAAGATGGCATAAACTTTGGTGGCTCCAGCTGACACAAGCCTACAAGGGTGGAAAAAGGAGAAGGGTAAGAAATTCCTAGCAAGTATTAAACTGACATTAGTACAGGGCACATGGTAAGCATCAAAGGAGACAATACCATATGCTTAGGGCACTGGCTACCTTTGATTTCCCCCCTCCAGCCCACTATTGATTTGGGGGAACAAAACAGTTTAACAAGTACCATAAAATCCCCAACAGTCAAAGTAAGCATTAAAAAATTTGTTCTTAGCCATGGGACATTTGTACTAGATCATACCAATCACCTTTTGTGATTTTTGGCAACACAAGGTAACAGTGTTGCATATGCTGGCATTTGTACTGTAGAAGTCTTCTAAGCTTTTCAAGCTTGGATACCTTTCTTTTAAAAGAAATTCAGATGTATGACCTTCAGTTGATGGACCAGACAGCACTTAGTTCTACCCAGCGTAGTAAGTGATGGTCTAGTGGAAGTCACTTCCAGCACAAGTATTTTTCAAATAAAAGACACTATGGTCTTCTAGCTATTCCTTCTGTGAGAACTTTAGGGTTTTTACTTATTTTGTACGACATTAGAGTTAATACCAGAAACTGTACGTTACTTTGAAATTTGATGTGCAAATAATCTGATTAACTCATTGCACAGTTTTCACTAACAATAGGTTTCTGATTTAGGAAATGGTCAGTCCTACTCACTTGTCTGCAGCATGACAGATGGTACCACATGTGTCTGCCATATCATCTACCAGAATGGCTACTCTGTCTTTCACATCACCCACCAACACCATGCGATCCACTTCATTGGCCTTCTTGCGCTCCTTGTGAATGAGGGCAAAGTCTACATTCAATCGATCTGCGATGGAGGTCACCCTGAAGGGAGAACAGTTTCCAAACACCACTTATTTCCACACAACAGCTTCAATTGAATCTCTTAAAACCATTAAGCACAAACTGCCACCACACCTGTTACTGTTCCCAAGCAATTAATAGAAGTCACTCTGCCACCTCAGTTTCCCTTCAAGCAGTTAAACTGCAATCTCTGATCTCGCCTCTCCTGATGACAGCAACTAGATTAAGTCTTTTATCCTAACCACTGTAAATTATTTTGCATTTAAAGCTTAAAACAAACCATAACCAGCAAGTCTGGCAAACCTAAAGTGATCAGAATATGCTTGGGAGGTTGTCACCTTTATAACACTACACTGGAAGGACATAAGTTGCACTATGACAGGCATCTGCTTCCACTCATATAAGCATTCAACTGTCACACATGCAAGTGCTGACACAGAGATAGTGGCAGGACCACACATCCAAGAAACCCAAGTCTACCACCTTACATTTACTTTGGTTAATGTGACTGCAGAGCAACCTTACCAGAGGGTCCTAAACTTTATATATACTGATGAGTAGCAAAGAGTTTTGATGTATTAAGAGCTAGAATAAAATGCACATGCCCCTAACATTCTACACTTGACATGAGCAGACTCCTAGCCTCAGTAAATCAGATTCATCACCTTGGGAATCCTACACAATTTATGAACTGTTTACTGAAGTATTTAGTTCTGCAGTATCTCCATAAAATACTGCACCAGCCAAGATCAACACATTTCGGTTTAAGTGGCTTTTGAAGAGTATTTTCAGGAGTAAGATTATAGCTGGCTGACTTGGCACTTCATTTACTGCATTATGCAACAAGCTACAGAAGCAGCTGAATATAGAAATGGTCTTGTCCAATACATGGGCCACAACAGAGCTAGAAGAGCTACAGCAGCCTACAGCAAGTATCACTTGGCTTTTTATAACAGATAGCTTAAAACACTATAAAGTATGTGAATCAGGTCAGCACACCCCAACATTTTGGTGTTGCAGTCCTGGATTAAAGAATACAGCTGCATCCCTTTGCTGTTCACTTGTAGCAGCTATAGAGAAGCATCAAGGAACAGCTTCATTTCCCCTAATAAGCACCTGAGAACATTCTGAACTGCCCAGAAACCAGCATGTTTGTCTGCACAAAGATGGGAGATTGTCAGACTATTCAAGTAGGAATGTGCTATAACATATGCTGCTGCTTTTTGGAAAGGAACCATCTCTTATCTCCCTTGCTCTCAGGGAAGAGTAGCAGCAGGCTTAAGTATCCAGCTAGATATTAAAATCAAGAGCATAACAAGAAAATGTCTCAATAGACTAAGCTTAATACTGCAAAGAAAACAGCCTGGATAAAAGTATATCATTAGCCAGCAGCAATAACCTTGTCTTGGCATAGGGGTATGAGCTACATGATTCACTCCTTCAGCCTGCATAACTACCCTTCCACAAAAAACAGCTTTATCCAAGGGATGTACTAATCGCACAATTCCTACCTATGCAGCTGTGGTTCTAGAAGCTATTGAACTCTCCACATAGCTCAAGAAACCTTCTAGACATTCCCTAGGAAGGGTATCCACCCGCTCTTCACTAGATGCCAAAGACCCTTACAGAAGGCAGACTGACAGAGGAATCATGTTTTAAGAATAGCATCATGAGCACTCTCAGGACTTCAAGTAGACACAGAAGCAGCACCTCAAGCTAGCTGTCTGACAGCTTACCTCTTGGCTCCACCAGCATCTGGTGAAACAATGGTACAGTTCTTCCACTCTGCAATATTCTCTTTGATCCATTTAAGTACAGCAGGCTCAGCATACAAGTTATCAACAGGGATATCAAAAAAACCCTGCAAGGAAGATGACAGGAACAGATGTAGTTGAAGGTCACATTCCAAAAACAGTTGGAAGAAGCCTTCTATATGATCAGGCATGCAGCCACTGCCTCTCCACAGCTTTCAGCTTTTTTCTACTTCCCTTAATGCAAGGGCAGTAGTCTTTAGGATACACAGAATAGTAATGTAAGAAGTCTTCAGAGCCAAAAATAGTTTAGCAGCATAAATAGCTCTTTACATCAGACACCTTTACAACATGGAACTACTTCTATCCTAAGAGGGTGCAGAAAACCAGCATCAACCACACTCATTTTGTAAACAGGCAGCTAGCTGCTCTGAAAAGCAAGCTTTAAAGCTCATTACCCAAACTGTTTGCATCTACAGGTAACCTATGAAAAAGCCTTGAGTAACATTTGCTTTTAAACTAATGCAGTGAGTTCCATAACTTTACACTGACCCAGCAGACTCCTCCAGGTAAACCTCAAAGGTCACTAAAAGCCAGAAGTTAATCCTGGACAGGGAGTAACAGGCAAGAGAGTGGGGGCAGCGACTTTAGAGGAATGCTTCAGGGTATATATAGGGGACAGTCCTTCCTACAATCATTCCTCCTGCACTCAGCAGCCCAGCAACCACAAGAACCAGGCTAAAACCAGCCAGATGCTGGAAGCTTACAGACACAAACCCAATTATTCAATCAAGTGTCACCATTGGTGCTGGTGAAAGGTCAACCCTGTGGCACACGTCACAACTTCAGACTTCCTAAGGAAGAGACACAGCCCTTTGGGCTCTGTTCTTTTACTTCATGCTCTTCCTGAAAGTCTTCTCAGCTGTGCTCCCATAGATTCCTCCCCCACCCCCCCTGCCCCCCATCTGAGACAAAGTATTTCTGGGCAAAATTATACTGAAGTGTAAATGGCTGCATTTTCAACTGTTAATTTTAACAGCCAACCCACCTACTGCACCAGGCTGTAGATATCTTACCCTTCTGAATCAGTGTTTGCAGCAATACAAGATATCTTTCCCACTGCCACACCTCTCGGCTGCACTGAGTTGGTTTCTTGGTCTCAGAGCACTTGCTCAAGGTGAAAATAACACTGATAATTTAACAGCTTGCTGTCCCTCCTCTCCCTGGTACACGCTCTTGTCAGTTCTTATACAGCTCAGGTCAAGATTTCAATTGCTCTGTGAGACTATTCTATTCAGTAAGCCAGCAAAACCCATGAATAACTTTCAGTTCACTAGCAGCTTGGGAGAGAACCAAAGTGCCCTATGTGGAAGGGTGGCACTGAATGGATACAAGTGGGATGGCCCATCTTGTCAGCTGAACCCTCACAAGCAGCTGGTGCCAGTACACCTGGAGGCAGAGCTAGCACTGCTTGCTTCTCCCTGAGAATTCAGTAAATATCAGAAACCTCTACTCAATATTCAAGGACACTTGATAAAGCCATTCTTAATCTCAAATTCCTCAAAGGACCAATAAAGAATACACAGTGTCACTGTGTGGCAATAGAGTTGCACGGATCATTTACTAGCCCAATATTCATTTACACATGATTCAATATGCTCAGTCTGATCAAGAAGATCTATAATTTCATTTACAGATGAACCTGTTACCCATCTCCCCATCCTCTTCTGATTCTGCAAGTCCCTTCTAGTCCCATGTTCCCAAGTCCTGATTTCTGCCGTGTCTATAAGAAAGCAGACCACTGGAAAGCCTGCAAGGCAGTGAAGAGGCTCAGCCTGGAGCAGGTAAGTACTTCCCCATTTCAGCTCCTACCTGAATCTGAGATGCATGCAGGTCCATGGTGATTATATGATCTGCACCTGCCACAGACAGCATGTTTGCAACCAGCTTGGCAGATATTGGAGCTCGACTCTAGTAGAGGAAAATAACAACCCAGTATTTAAGACAAGTTTAACTCCATCAAGATGTCAGTCTTCCACTTCTAGGGAATGATTCACAAGCAGTTACTAAAAGGAGTACTCATTAACATTGCATCTTTTCATCAGCTGGAGATTACAGCTTGGTGTATTTTCAAGAACTACTACTTTATGAAAAGACATTTGCAGTCCAATTCCCTGAGGTTTAAAGAAATTAAAATAAGTTTTATCTCCTCCTCTACATATTCAACTTCACCTAATTTCCATTCAGCAGTCAGGACTTAGATGATTTGCATTCATTTTTCCCAGCAGAAACCTTTACCACATCCCTTACCTTGTCCTTTTTGTCCTGCCGAGCATACGGGAAGCAGGGTATGACAGCTGTGACTCTGCTGGCTGAGGCAATCTTACAGGCATTTATCATGATAAGGAGCTCCATCAGATTGTCATTGATTTCACCACAGCCACTCTGCACAATGTAGACATCCTCCCCGCGTACACTCTCACCTATTTCCACACTGAGAACAGATGAGGAGAGTTGTATCCAAATACAAATCAAAACACAGCCATTACATATGCCTCTAAGGTAACCAAGGGATTGCATTCCCAAGGGTCTGTGGGTGACTGTGTGATATAAACAGGGATGCTGAGCAGGAACGCTGTTGCTTATTTGCTTAGTACCCATTTTACATCACTCACTGCTCAAATTTAAAGGTTCAGTCAGTAAGGCTAGGAGCACTCAGCCTGTACTCCCAATTTCAACACAAGCTGAGCATGCAGACACCCTAGAACAGGCCTTGCTCCCCCTGAATCAGAAGTAAACTACCTCAGCTAAAAGCAGCAGCATACAAAGGAAGCAAGGATAATAGCAGATAAAGCCAAGCCAAACCTCTACCAGAAGCTATGCTGTAACCGATTATTAGATTTAGAGTCATAACAGCTATTCACAGGCTTGAACAGAGAAGCCCTCCAGCATTTCACTTTGGAAAGGCTCTTGGGGTTCATTTCCTCCTGCATGTAATGCACGCTAATCCTTGCTGATGAAGGGACTGAATACAAGCCAAAGGCAGTTTGCTGATGGCAAACAGGACCAGCTTCAGCACGTGTATCAAGACACCTGCACCAGAGGCAGAGTTGGAAAGAAAGCAGTAGTCTTTGGCTTGAGGTTTCAGACAGGGCAATGCTGCTTAAGGCCTTTTGTAGGAACAGATTAACTACCGAGTACTTCCAACATTTCAGTTTAGAAAAGCCTGCCACAGATTTGGAAGTCACCAGGAGTCAGTCTGCTGAGGACAAGTGTCTTCCACTGTTTCTTTCTTCCTGCACTCAGAGATGCTCACCCCATCTGCAGATGGCTACCACACCAAACTCTAGGAACAAGCAGACAATTGCCTAATCAGCTCTTAACGACTTCATTTATAGGTAGGGTACCTATAAATAGGCAATTTAGGGTAGATTTCCAATTTTAATATATCATCCTCTGATCTTCACCCTCTCTTCTTCAGTGCTGTTGATTATTGCCAGGCATTTGTAGTCTTACTGCTCAATATCCATCAGCAAACTGCTGTCACCTTCACTGCACACTGGCTTAGAACATACACAAACCTCTCATGAAGAATTTCAAGCAGCATGAGAACTTTTGGCTAAGTTAGCATCTAGATTAACAGTAGTGGGTACACAAGTGCCATCTCTACCTGTACTTACTAACAGTCTAATACTGAGCTGATTCAAGACATTTATTGTCCAGAAGTACCAATTAACTATTCTGCTAAAACAATCTTTTTCTGGGAAGCATCTCCTCTTGCGTTTATTTTGTAACTAGACACTTATTAGGTCTTAAAGTCACATCACCTGCTGACATAAGAATCTGCTGGCTAGCCAACTGGACAGGTAAGTGCAGTTAATAAAGGGCAATGAGAACAGTGCGATGGCTGTGAATCGGACAGACTCCTTTTACACCTCTCCTCTACAACTCTTTGTATTACCCCTGGAGTTCACAGCTAAAAATCAACAGCCATGCAATAGAAATATTTTACATCACATGTATATCCTGGATTCTCCAGGAGAAGCCTCCTGTATCCAGAAGGAAGGAGTGGGTCGGAGCACTCATTCAAGGTTCTTTGTATTACACTGTGTGGTGTGTATATGCTTAATATGCTTCTCTAAACCAAGCTTAAGAGCTCTGAATAATTTTTAGCCTCTCTTTACATTTAGCTGCTTCTTCACATAGGAAGACAGCCAGAGTCATGAAGCAGAGAGATGGAAACGAGATGCATCTGAGGCTTCAGCACCTGGGCAGGACACAGACTGGATGGATGACTGCAACATGGGCTGCAAGGCACTGCCACCCTCCTACCTTTCCTGAGCAGTTTTATCGATGCCTTTCAGGCTCTGCTGCTCTCCGGGGCTGTTTGAAGGCCCCAGCTAACACCCTGAGCCGGCCACTGCCGAGCTGCCAGCCACGGCTGGCTAGGCTATAAGGATGGAAGGGGCTCCACAACGCGGGGGAAAGCCGGGGGGTGGGATTCCAGCAGCTCCCTGCCAGCTTCTGAGGCGGTGGGCCCTGAGCTCTGCCAGCCGGGGAGGGGGCACTGCCCCTGCCCGGCGGGAGCACTGCGGCCCCAGGCTGGAAACCGCCCGTGGGAGCGGGGCCCGCTGCGGCGTAGCGCGCCCCGCACACCGGCCCTTCTCGGCACAGGCCGCTAGAGGCTCCGCCGGGGCCGCGCCACCGGCCCGCACATGGCTCGCCCAGCCGGGAGCTCTCCAAGGAGCACCGCAGCCCCGGCCGCCCCGGCTCGTCCCGTTCCCCCTCGCCCAGCAAGCCCCGACCCAGCGGCAGGATCGCGGCACTGCCCCACGGTAAGGGGCGCCGGGCGGCAGCTGCTCTGCGGCGGCGCTGCACGGCGGCCCCTTCCCCGCGGGAGGCCCCAGGAGACCCGGCTCCGCGCAGCGCAAGGGCGGGACGCACCGGGGGTCTCCGGCCCCGCCGGCAGCGCCCAGGGCTGCCCCGTCCCGCCCGGCCGCCGCTGCCCCGCGGCTGGGCCCGGCCGCAAGGCCCGCCCGGCCCCGCACTACAAACCCCAGCGGCCCCCGCGCGGCGGCTGTGCGGGGCTCAGCGCGGCGGCGCCCCGCGGCCCGCCGGGAGCTGCAGTGCGGCCCCGCCCCGCCTCACCACGTCTCCTGGTTGCTGAACTTCTTCGTGACCACCTTGCCCAGCTCCAGGCCCAGGCGGTCGGCGATCTTCTGGGACAGGTCCTGGTGCGAGCTCCCGCTGAAGATCTTAATGTTGGGCATGGCGGCGGCGGCGCCCTTCTCCTGCGCGCTGCGGCCCGCACCGCACCCGGCTGCCGCGCGGGGACCCGCCCGCCTCCTGCGCGGGGACGCGGCACAGTGAGCGCGGGCCACACCGGGCGGCGCCTACTCCGCCATCTTACCCCTTCCCGCCGCCCGCGCGCGCCCTTTATAGGCTCCCGCCCCCGCGGCCACGCCCCGGCGCGCTCCCCATTGGTCCTCGGGCGGGGACGGGCAGGGCCCGCCCGCCCCCGCAGTGGCGCGAAAGGGCGGCGGGCGCGGCTCGGCGGCCCGAACGGCCGCCCCGGGAGGGAGGCGGGGTGTACGGCGGGAGGAGGCCTGCGATTGGTCGTCGCCTGGCCGTTTGGCCTGCGATTGGCCGGGTCGGCCGCGGCCGCAGCTGGCCGAAGGCCCTGCCCCACGTGGCCTGGCGGGGGGGACTGGACGGGGTTCGTTGGTGGCATGATTGGCAGCCCCCTCCCCCCCGCGGCCATGATGGCCGCCCGCGCTGAGGGGAGGCCCGGCGGGGCAGGGGAGGGGAAGCGGCCCGGCTCCTGGCGCAGGGCGCTGTGCCCGCGGCCCCCGGCGGCCCCTCAGCCCGCGGCGCGGCGCGGCGGGGCGGGGGTTACCTCAGCATGCCGCCGGGCCCGCGTCCGCCGCCTCCTCCGGCCGGCCCTGCCCGGCGCTCAGCAGCTGTCAGCGCGGCGCGATGCGGAGCCCCGTGGCATGCTGCTCCGCCGTGTCACACCGCACCCGCGTCAGCTCGCCGGGCTGCTGCACCCTGCGCTGCGCAGCCTCACCCCGCCGTGTCCCGGGCCGGGCCGTCACCGGGCGGCAGCACCCGCAGCCCCGCTCTGACCAGCGGCTCGGGGTGCGCGGCAGCACCCGCAGCCCCGCTCCGCGCCGCTCCCCCAGGCAAACCCCCGGCGCGGCGGCGGCCGGCAGCGCGGGCCCGTCGCCCGCCATTTCACGTTCCTCAGCGGTTGTCACAGGGGGTGCGCCCTCAGAGAAACTGCAGCTTCTCCCGCAGGAGCCCGGGCGCCTCAGGCGGAGGCTGCGCGGCCAGGGGCGGCGGGGCACCGGCAGCGGGGCAGCGGGAGCGGGCCAGGCCCCGGCGATTAGCTTCAAAGGCTGGGTGGGACCGTGTGTGTCGACACTATCAAATTCCAGCAAGTTTTTAATTTTTGAAGGATAGTGCTTATCTTCTTCGCTTTTGCTTTTTTGTCTCACATGCTTCTACCTGCCAAAATACAAAGAATTAACTTTTCTTTGCCCTCGCAGTATGCCGTGCTCCGTCTCTTTTCCTTTGGCCGAATCGTGACTTGATCTCGTTGCAAAAGCAAAACGATGGTATTGATGGTATCGGGCTGCATGTGCAGGGGCACTGACCTCCCGCATGTCCAACTAGTCCCGCTGCACTCCCCGCAAACTCCATGAGAAAAAAACACCATGATCACCATCATCAACATTTTCTGCACTTGTCCTCAGAATGTGCAGCAATACTTCCTGCTATTTATTTTTCTGTTAGAAATAGCCTTTGGCCACGTTTTGAGATCAAAACAATCATAATTGCAGTGGATACACTGGATCGCAGGCACCCCTTTCCCCCCTGTCTTCTGCATCATTGTTGAAGCCCATGTGAGTGCTACTTTTAACAGGCTAATTTAATTTCTGAGGGTTTTTTCACATTTATAATCAGGGGTTTGTACCTAATTCTGTAGTCCCCTGTCAACTTTCAGCTTGTGTGTCATTACATTACAATTAAATTAAAAAGCTAAATCAATTGATTAATTTAGCTTTTTCAAAAATAAACATTGTTTAAAGGTTTTTAAAATACACAAAACAAAGCCACAAACAGCTTCTTCAAAATTTGTATGCAGTTGTGTAATTCCTACTTGTTTTACTTGACTGTCTTGCAGAGAACAAACTTCTGCAATGAAATTGGCATTGGGAAGTTATTGCTTTGAATTCTTGAGAATTGACCCAGAAGAAACAGTCAGCAATTTACAGAGGCTGGCCACATTTTCTTTTATTTCCTCTTGCAACTATAGTGGCCCAAAACGCTGCTGTCACTGACCCCAAAGGCCAGTAAACTAATGATTACAAAATCCTACTTTTGAGGAAGTTTTCTGTAACCTTTTGTAGGGTGTCATTAAACTTGGAATTCATCTGGATTAAAATATATATTAATTGTCATACTTAGCACTGATGGAAACTGGAATATCAACATATGATAATTTTGATTTTTTGGGTGTAACTTTTGGTGTAGCAGCTTGTGAAATGCCATAATACACAGCAAATCCAAGGAATGGAGAAGGAAGAATACAGTGCTTTGCTTCTGATTTGTTGCTAACAAATCTTAGTAACACAGAAGAAAACTTCACTGTCAGATGGCAGCCCGGTGGTTCAAGTGATGGTGTATGTGGACACCTACCAAATTTCTAGCTTGCAGTAAATCCACATCAGTGTAGCCATTCTCTACTAATGACTCTGGTACTTTTGGCTGGAGGACACCTACAAAAATCCAGCAATTTTGTTGGCATTCTTATATGGGCCTTTCACAGTTCACAGCATTTTTTTCAAATGATAGTTTGGGATAATTGCAAGTTTTCAATGGCTGTTCTGTACATATTTTTCAGTGATAAAGCTACACAGTCTAAAAATAGCTTTCAAGGACTCTCTTCCTTGCAAAACAGACTACAAAAGGTTTGTTGCTGCTATTGCAGAATTTAGAAGATGGATAACTTCTTTCCAGTTCCTGAAGTATTTGTTTTGTTTCTGGATTTGAACCATTTGCTTGTCTTGGTTTAAATTCCATTCTGCCCCCCGCCCCCGCCCCAGCTCTTGAACACAGAATGAGTGTCTGCTGTGCCCCAGCATCCCTGTCCCCTCCCAGTTTATTGGTGAACCACCACTGGGAACCTGAGGCTGAAGGCAAGCAGGAGGTAGACTAAAACATGCAAATTATGCCCCTCTGACGAACTCTGAGTTTCCTCTATACACGGCTTTGTAGCATGTCTATCAGTTTCCTCCTGGGATCACTGAGATGGGATTTGCAGGAGTGAAAAATCTGACAAAAAATGCCATTAGATCCTTAATCCTGTAAACCAGGGACTGGCAAGCTTTCAGATGTAAAATCAAAGCCTTTTTTTGGTTTTCCTCTCCATTCTGATCTAGAGGCCAAGCATGCTTTTGGGAGCCCCAGTGAGCTGGGGGAAGCTGCCTCTCGGGAGGGAGGATTTTGCAAAGCTTCAAATGGATGGCACCACCTTCTCCTCCAAGACCAAAAGCCAGGGGCTGGGTGCTGTGGTTGCTCATTGTCTCTTCTCCAGCTCTGCATCATCTTGCTGCCTTGCAAAGCTCACAGCAGCGTTAAATGGCCGCGAGTGCCATCTAGGAAAAGTCCCTGCTGCCCTTCAGTGTTTCAGCTACCACAGTATCTTTGTAGGTTAGACAGCACTTTGGTTGAGAGGACAAAAGTCCACCTACCTTAGCGATTTATCAGTATCACTAGCAAAGCTCTTGGAACAGGATAATCTCAGAGATTTGACTGAGGAAAAGCTGTTCATGCACCAAAGTCCTAGTTAAACAAAGCCAAAAAGCTTCCTCGTAGGGATCCTCAGCCATAGCTCATCTACTAGCCGCTTGCATTGCCATCACTTCAAGAAGGGACAAGGAGAACCAGCTTTGAAGATGGAGTTATTTATCTGGTTCTTGGCCTAAATGGTACGAAGGGAGAGACTGTGTGGTTGAAAACCACTGGTCTGAGGGTCAGGTTGTCTGTCAAAGGACAGTTAGGGAAACGATCACAGCCTAAGTGGAGGCTGGATGTGAAAGGGCATTGGAGTATTTCAACTCTTGTGTTGACACCCTTATTCAGAATTAAAGTGCTAATTCTAATTGGCTTGCTTCATTCAGAAAGCAAAGTATAATAAATAGAATTATCCACTTCCAATCTAAATAGGTTTATTTAATTTTCCCTGTGGTTTATAATGGAGACAAGCACAAGCCAGTTTTGGTAGTGGAAAGAAAAAGCTTATAGCCTGAGCTGCTGCGTTCCCACATGTTTTGGGACTTGTGAAGTAAATTACTGTCCCCACTAAGGAGAACCTGGAAGCACACAAATGGCGAAATGCCCCTTTTTATTTACCCAATTCTATGGAGGTGCATTTTATCAGAAATACCTTTTGTGTTTCATGCCCTGAAAATATATTTTCCAGGAAGTTTTAAGCAGCCCATTAATACCAGCAAACTTCATGGTGATGTTGATCAAAACAAGTAGCCCTTGTCCGTCTCTTGGCACATTCCTGCATACAATTGCCACTCAATTACCACCAGCCACTTAATCAAGGACATATTTTCATGCAGAAAGCCTATGGCTGAGGATTGTTTTTTTTCTTTCTGTTGCCTCGTGATAGCACAGCCTCACAGCTGGTTCTGTTAATGAATAGCACTTGAGTAACACAAGGCTCTGCCCTTCCCCTTGGTGGCTGAAAGAAGGGTAGAAGCTAGAAAAAAGCAGAGGCCAAAAAGAGGGAGGCAGAAATAAAAACAGGCAAAGAAGGGGTGGGTGGATGAATAGGAAAGCGAAGGCTCAAAGAAATATGGATGCCAAAAAGGTATAGGAAGCCTCCAAGGGGTGCGACAGCAAAAGGGAGTGGGAAGTCAGAGAGGTGTGAGGCCAAAAAGTGGTGGAAGACTGAAAAGGGATGTAGAGGTTGAGAAGTTTGGGGTGAAAAAGCGGGAGGAGGCCAAAGAGGAGGTGGCAGCTCTTGGCATTGGGACTCTATGAGCGCACGATGTACGCCGGCCTCACAAATGTCTCAATGAGGCTGCTTAGCACCTGGAAACTGCTCGTGATGGCGGAGAGCATGTGGGTAGGGCTCTTGTCGACGGCTGCCACGCGGCGGCAGGATGCCCGAAACTCCTTGAACTGGAGGGCGAGCTCTTGCTTGTACTCAGCCAGCTGGGAGATGTAGGACTTGCAGTCCCGCACGTCGGGGCTCACCACACACTGCCTCAGGATAGTCAGCAGCTCGTTTGTGTCCAGCTGCACTTGCAGAAACCCATTGGGAAAGCTGTAGGCATGGCCTCGAAGGGTGCTGATTTTTGCCAAGCTGCCCTCAAAACTGGAGGTCCTTAAATCTATTTCCTGGGTCTGGCTGTCATTGGGACTGCTGTAAGCTGCCGTGCAGGGAGCTGCAGCACAGCTTCGCTTCACTACGTCTTCTGGTTGCTGAACTTCTTCCTGACAACCTTGCCCAGCTCCAGGCCCAGACCCTGAGGCGAGCTCCCGCTGAAGATCTCACTGTTGGGCATGGCGGTGGTGGTGGTGGCAGCGGCGGTGCCCTCCTCCTGCGCGCTGCCGCGTGGGGATGCAGCACAGTGAGCACGGGCCAGGCCACGCCACGCCTACTCCGTCATCTTACCCCTTCCCGCCGCCTGCGTGCGACCCGGCAGTGGTGTGAAAGGGCAGCGGGTGTGGCTTGGCGGCCCGAACTCCGGGGCATGAGGCATAGGGCAGGCGGAGGCCTGCGATTGGTCGTCGTCTGGACGTTTGACCAGTGATTGGTCAGGGCGGCCGCGGCCAGAAGAAAAGGCGGGAGGAGGGGGAGGCTGCGGCACGGTGGGTGAGGCGGGAACTGAGGCTGAGGAGAAGAGGCGTCAGAGGAGGGCAGGGCACGGCATCCACCAGGGAAAAGCACACCGTTTGTCAGGAAAAGGAGAAAACTTTGGGAAATAAACGGTATTTTAAAAAGTTTCCAGTAGAAACAATAGAGACTTAGGGATAAAAATCTCTGAAGGATCCTGACCAGTCTCTTTGTGTTTCTGATCTTTCTACTCAGCATTTTTTGCTATGCCTCTGTAAGGAGCCCAGTTAAAAGTATGAGGATGGAGTCCTGTTGCTGTAGCAAGAGGTGCATATTCATTAGATTCAGGAGTATTTCCAAGGTACTTTTCAAAAGTGGGATTTAGTGGAGCGTTATGAAGTGCCCTGGACCGTGTGCGAAGAGCCGGTGCATGTCCCCAGCCCTTTTGTCTCTCTCCCCAGCCCTTGGCATGTGCCACAAACCTCAGAGGAACAGCACTGGGATTTCTGCCACTTTGGACACAGTGTGTTTGCTTTTTAATCACTTTATAATCCAGCTGCAGAAAACGCCCTCCCTGTTCACTCTGTGTCTGGGTGATACTGCAAGGGGCACGGTCTCAGCTTGGCTGGAAGGCTGTGCAGTCACTGCTGTGGAATAAGGCATGGATAGGGTCCTCATCTGCCCATACCTTGACATGGAATCACATAGCCTGACACAAAAAACTTCTGGGAAAGCTTCCTATCATGTGTATGGACTGTTTTCACAGACACTAAATAAGGTTAGGTGATGTAAATAAATTGAAATACCTGTCTTCCCTGGCAGATTTCTCCTGTGTCCATTTAAAGCCATGGGTGTCCCGGCCAGCTCCACTGTGTCTGCCTATGTGTGGAATTTGTTAGGATGTTTTACACAGGAAACCAGACGTTGTGCTTTAAATGAGGATAAAATTTAGACATTACTCATTTCTATTTGACTGTCAGCTCCCTTGGGCATGATGAAAGCAGCAGTGGGTCCCAGCTATT
Organism: Falco rusticolus; assembly: GCF_015220075.1. Classification (NCBI taxonomy): domain Eukaryota; kingdom Metazoa; phylum Chordata; class Aves; order Falconiformes; family Falconidae; genus Falco; species Falco rusticolus. The sequence goes on along the minus strand of NC_051200.1, from coordinate 12,597,681 downwards.
CAGCTTGCCCTGCTGTTGTATCTGGGGCTGCTGTGATTCCTGTGTAGTGTTGCCAGGACCTTGGAGAGGATGGAAATCCCGACAGGAGAATGCGGCCACTACGCCGTGGGGATTAGAGTTCAAAGTGCTTTAAATCGCGGTGCCCGGTTGTCTCCAGCTGACAATGACCAGCAAAGTCCACAGAGACACAAGCAATTTTATCCAAACCTATCTTGGGACTACTGCTTGAGGTCTGCTCATTTTCCAGCTCCTGTTTTTGATGCTTTAACTCCTGAAAGCCAAGTCTTCTGTTTTTCTCATGTATAGCAGAGGGACCAGCACTAACCCAGTTTGTCTTCCTTTTCTATCCGTTGTCACTGATAGAGCCCTGGTGAGGACTCCTTGAGAGTGGACATAATTTAGAGAAGATTAAGGAAGGGAGCAGACTAGGGGAGTGCAATGACATCAGACCGTCATGAATGCATGTTGTGGCTGAGCAATGCTCATGGGGGCTTTGAAGGCCCTGGAGGATATCTGCACCAGCTGTAACGCTACAGCCAAAAACTCAGGGCAAAGGCCGTGTGAGAAGGGCAGTTACTGCCGATGCTGCTCTGAGGGGGTGCTAAATGGCAGGCGAACACAACCTGCCACACTCAGGCAGATTGCTCTGATGGGAGGGGATGGAGAAAAATTGATTTATCTTTATGCACACACACCTGCAAAACAATGTTGTCCTTTTCTGAGAACCATATGCTTTGCTTTAACTTGCTGGGGGACGGTGGCTTCAAACTGAAGAAATGCTGATGCTGAGAACAAAGCAGTCTGCAGGAAGATAAATTAGATGGACAATGAAATGGGAGCTAGATTGGGGGAAAAAATTACTTTTAATTCCCTGTGCTGTGTAACTGAGATGGAGTTTTTTGAAAAATCTAGGATTCAAAACCATTAACATTTTACCTGAATTATTTCCTTTAGGAGTACTTAAAAGTGCCCAACAGAGTGAGGCGGCAGGGACAGCACCTAAAAGAAGAGTACAACAGTAGAGGCAGGGTTTCTCCATCCTTCTCAGGCTTGTACCAGTATAGCTCCTCGCTTCACAAAGGGACATTTGACTGATCCTGGAGCACATACACGTAACAGTGTATGTGTACAGGTAACAGTGTGCTGTGAAGAAACAATTTCTTTCTGATGGGGTGCCGATTGTCCACTAGATGGTACTAACCATCGACTCTGAAATGCTGATTGAACTGGCTACTGTCAATAGTATTTTCAGGCTCTGGGGGTTTTTAGAAAACCTCTCGGTTTTTCCATTTTTTTTGATCCATACCCAGCTTTATAAATAGGTGTGCTTTGTCCCATTCAGTGTCATCATTAGTTAGTTCAGCATGCAAAATGGTGTGATGCAGATTAAAATAACGACCTGGAGGCACAGAGAATGCGTGTGAGTCTTGACTGCTGCCGCCTTTGCTTTAGACAACACCTTCAATCCCCATACAGAGAATGACCCAGTTGCTAAGGTTTTTTTGTGTTGGATCTTTATCAGACTTGGCTTTTATAGTTCCTGTAGGCTTTGGGGCACATAGAGGGCACACATCAATGCCTTCCTGATAAATAGAGAGTTCATTGTGCCAAGAAAAACGTGTCCCCAGAGAGAACAGCCATCTGTAGCTAGGAAACTGTTTGCTTTGCTCAGATTTCTCCCCCGTCTGGCATTACGCTTTTGCTGGGCTTTCCTCTGCAGACACACCTGAGCAGTTCCACAGGGCAGCAGAACCATCAGGCCACTGATGGCAGGTCGCACACTGTCACCTCTTCCCAGGCAGAAGAGCAGATACCAGGCAGGGGCAGCAACTTGGCTGAAAGCATGCACTGGAGCTGGTCAGCAGTGCTCAGCTTGGTTTATGGAAAAGGGATTAGGCAGGAGTTTCCTAACAGAGGGGAGTTAAAGCATGTCCTGGCTCTCCCCTGCTTTTTTAGGGGCAGGAGGGTGTCCTGTGGGCACCAGGAGAACCACACTTTCCCTAGGGTGACTGCAGCGCCAGCATCAGCAGTGAAGGGGTGAGTGCTGCTGGAGGTGTTCCCCTCCCGGAGGGGAATAAGCCAAAATAGCCATTAACATAAAGTAAACCCGTGCCAAGTCAAACAGTTCATTTCAACAGTGCTGTTTTGCTGCTTCATGGCTTTCTTCATAGCCTGGTACTTAATTGCTGTGGAGTCCAGTGATGTTGTGGAGTCCTTATGCCCTTCCAGGATAGAGATACATGCATTTCTATAGCAGAAAAAATAAGGGGTTTTGCTTACGGACAGCATTTTGTACAGCTAAGAATAGCCACTTTTTGACAGTTCTTAAAAAGAGACACAAATGCTAGTTTTGATATTAAGATTAATATATTTAATCTTTCTTGTTTGTAAAACAAGACATAAATTTGTGTATATATATAATTTATATATTTTTTATTTATACATACTATATACAGACAATAAAAAAATTTTCCTCTGTATTAGACTGATAGGTTTATGGAGGAATGATATAGGTGTAACAGGGAGCTTGAAGAAACTCAGAGTTTCATAATAGATAATTCATGGGGAAGAGAAAAACACGGCTCCCTGTCGGCCTTCAGCATTGTAACAGGCTTCGCCCACCACAGACTGAAATCTGAATTGGCTCTTCCACTGTATATTTGCTACATGGTTCTTGAAAGCAGGAGGCTGTCCCCACAGCAGGATCCTCTCTGCCTTGCTGACAACAACGGCCAAAGTCCGGGACAGCCATGGGCCAGGGAAGTTATTGCACTCGGTAGAGGATGCGTGTGTTAAAAGCACATTGTGCATTTCTGTAACTCCTATGGAAGAACGAGAGATTTCGAATGTGCATATTTATAAAAAATAATAGAGATGGGAAGCGATTGATCATACGTGATCGTCCCCAAGCACTGAGGCAAGCTGGCTGGGTTTGACAACCTGTCTCGCTCCTGGCACTGTGAGGCCAATGCCACAATTTCCCTTTCCAGCTGGAGGTGGGTACGATGGGGAGAGGCACAGGGACCCTATCAGGACCCACTCTCCCCATGCATTCATGAAGTGCAGTGGGTAGCAGGGTAAGGGCAATGCAATGTGTAACCTTGCATTTTTCTCCTTGCTTTGTTTTGGAGACTGGGTGACTGCAGTGAAGCACCAGTTAAGGCGATCTGATTCATTAGGTCTAGAAGCTAGACTGGGAGGAGGAGGGAAACCTCAGAGTGTGAAGGAAAGCAATGAGGAATCATTTTACCATTCATCTGGAAGTAAAAAAACCAAACAATCCGAAACCCCCAACTCCAAATAAATAACCATCACACAGTACTAAATAATGCTTCTTACAGCAGTCAGTTCGGTAGAGACAGGAAAATGATCCCAGCGCCCTGGCAAGGATGGCAGCTCCTTTGGCCGATGGCAGTAGGATTGCCGGGCTCAGGGGCACGCTGTGGCTCACAGACAACGCTGATCAGGGGTTTCTCTCTAATGGGCACAGTGAAAGGAAATAGGAGAGAGTTTGGACTGACTCTTGGAGGCACAGACCTGACCACTGCAGAAAGGTCTGAAAGAGGTCTCCTCTCAGCTGCTAGCCCAGCTTCTGGCTTGCAATGGTCAAATATCAATCTGCGTTCCTTGCAGGCTCTCCAGCATGGACACAGGCATCAAGCAGAGGAAGGGAAACACAGAATCATAGAATTAAAGAATCATTGAGGTTGGAAAAGACCTTTGAGATCGTTGAGTCCAACTGTTAATCCAGCACTGCCAAGTCAACCACTAAACCATGTCCCTAAGTGCCACATCTACATGTCTTTTAAACACCTCCAAGGGATGGTGACTCAACCACTTCCCTGGGAAGCCTGTTCCAATGCTTGACACCCTTTTGGTGAAGAAATTTTTCCTAATATCCAATCTAAACCTCCCCTGGTGCAACTTGTGGCTGTTTCCTCTTGTCCTATCACTTGTTATCTGGGAGAAGTACTTCTTTTCAGGTAGCTGTAGAGAACAATAAGATCCTCCCTGAGCCTCCTCCTCTCCAGACCAGCCCCCCCAGTCCCCTCAGCCGCCCCCCATCAGCCTCGTGCCCCAGCCCCTGCCCCAGCCCCTGCCCGGCTCTGGACACGCTCCAGCCCCTCCACGTCCCCCTGGCAGTGAGGGGCCCAAAGCTGAACACAGGATTCGAGGGGCGGCCTCACCAGGGCCCAGCACAGGGGGACGGGCACTGCCCTGGCCCTGCTGGCCACACTGCTCCTGACACCAGCCAGGCTGCTGCTGGCCCCCGTGGCCACCTGGGCACAGGGCTGGCTCCTGCCCAGCCGGCCCAGCCAGCCCCCCCAGCCCCTTTCCCGCCGGGCACCTTCCCAGCCCCCTGCCCCAGCCTGCAGCGCTGCCTGGGGCTGCTGTGCCCCACGGGCAGGGCCCGGCACGGAGCCGGGTTGAACCTCACACAGCCGGCCTGGGCCCCTCGCCCGGCCTGCCCAGACCCCCGGCAGGGCCTCCTGCCCCCCCGCAGGGCAGCACTGCCCCAGCCTGGTGTCCTCCGCAGACCAGCTGGGGGTGCGCTCCATCCCCCCATACAGATCGCTGATAAAGAACTAAACAGGACCGGCCCCAGTACTGAGCCCCAGGGACACCCCGTGTGCCTGGCCGCCAGTGGGATGTCACTCCATCCCCCACCACACTCTCTGCTCGGCTGCCCAGCCAGCTTTTTACTCAGCAAAGAGTACTCTTGTCCAAGCCATGAGCAATTTCTCCAGGAGATGCTGTGGGAGACAGTGTCAAAGGCTTGACTGAAGTCTAGGTAGACAACATCCACAGCCTTTTCCTCATCCACCAGGCAGGCTACCTTGTAGAAAGACATCAGGTTTGTCAAGCAGGATCTACCTTTCATAACCCCATGCTGGCTGGGCCTCATCACCTAGTTGTCCTGCATGTGCTGCATGATGGCACTCAAAATGATCTGCTCAGTAACTTTCTCCGGCTCTGAGGCCAGAATGATAGGCCTGTGGGTCCCTGGATCCTCCCTGCTTTCATGCATTAAGCCCTCGCCTTTTGCACAGTGTCTGTGCTCAGGACTAGGGCAGTGGTGCCTAAGCTGTGAGTAGAGCCTGCTAGGGCGACCTAGCTCTGCCCCAGGATTATGGCGTCCTGTCCATTCTAGGACTACTTTCCAAGCCCTTGCATAGCAGCAGCGACTTGTACCCCGGAAATCCCTTCTGCTGCTAATTATGTTGCATTTGTGGGCCAGGAAGACCCTGGAGGCAGAACAGCTGTTTACGTGGCAAGACACTGGTTTGGCTCCAAAATGCCCCAAGTGAAGCCAGGAGATCTCAGCTCAGTCCTGCTGACTCACTGGCACACCACTCACCGTGACAAAGGTCTCTGCACAAATGAGGCCCAGAACCACATAAAATCAAACCGGCATGGAGACTGGCATGCTGTCACCAACAAGCCAGCATGGGACAGCAAGCAGAGCATCTGCTTGAGATCCCTGATGAGCTGGTTGCACAGCTTGCAACAAGGCATGAATCTACCCTTCAAAACCACCAGCACAACCAACCATTCTGTAGAGATAAAAGAGCGTCTGGGCTACCGCAAACCCCAGCAGATGTGGGCCTGTAGACACGCATCCTCAGCAGACCTATGCTATTTGAGAACCACTAGCACATGGCCCGGCACACACTGCACACTGGCTTGTTGGTTTTCGTAGCTGGCTTACTTATTGATCAGTGTCTTCAGGGAGCGTGTGAGCGTGCTCATGACAGTGGCAACCGTGGCTGACTGGCGGGCAAGCTGCTCCACCGTCTGCTGGTGGGTCAGCGTTCTGGCCGTGGACTCCTCTGCAGCCTTCAACAGGAAGGTGTAGTTCCTCACCACTTCCTCCACCTTTGTCAGCAGCTCTTGGCGCTGGGACTCTGAGCGCACGATGTACGCCAGCCTCACAAATGTCTCAATGAGGCTGCTTAGCACCTGGAAACTGCTCGTGATGGCGGAGAGCATGTGGGTAGGGCTCTTGTCGACGGCTGCCACGCGGCGGCAGGATGCCCGAAACTCCTTGAACTTGAGGGCGAGCTCTTGCTTGTACTCAGCCAGCTGGGAGATGTAGGACTTGCAGTCCCGCACGTCGGGGCTCACCACACACTGCCTCAGGATAGTCAGCAGCTCGTTTGTGTCCAGCTGCACTTGCAGAAACCCATTGGGAAAGCTGTAGGCATGGCCTCGAAGGGTGCTGATTTTTGCCAAGCTGCCCTCAAAACTGGAGGTCCTTAAATCTATTTCCTGGGTCTGGCTGTCATTGGGACTGCTGCAGGCTGTTGCATCTAGGACCTGAAGAGTCCTGCTCATGACTGGGACCATCTGATTGTCCAGCTTCATTCCTGGGAGTATCTGCATGGGGATGGAATAGGACAGCTCATCCTTCTCACTCCCATCATCTGCAACATCACATTTCCTGTAGTAGAAGCAGTACCGGATGGAGCAGCACTTCTCATCCTCCATGTCTTCATCCCGCAGCTCAGCAGGACTTGGATACATCTCCTCCTGGACAGAGAACACTGCCGAACCCTTCTGGTTCTTTTTCTCTTGTGCTATCTGGACATAGGAGGGGTCAGCTGCTCCAGAGGCTTCCTGGATTTTGCTCTTCAGAACAGGACAAAGGATGCTAGGCTCAAGCTCTTTCTGGGGGCCTTTCTGCTTGGTTGTATAGATGTTCTGGTAGATGTCAGAGGACAGGGATGTCCTGTCAGTCTTATCTATTTCACTGACACTGTAACGACGCAAGAGTTTCCTGTAGTGTGGAGCACCCATGCACTCCCCCCGGGAAGTGCACGTTGCCAAACAGGACATGCTGTTCTCTGGATCTGACCGGTAGTCTCTGGACTCTAAACTTGTGGATCGTATCCGCTTTCCTTTGGAAGGGCTGCTCACGCTTGTCAACCTAATGGCTTCAGCCTGCTTCTGGTCATTGGTAAGTATATCCCTCCCTCGCTTCTCCAGTTCTGGCATCACCAGCTGGTTAGGGGGTGGCCTCACCCCCCTGCAAATCCGCTTGCAGTCACAGCTGCGCCTTTGTTCTCTGGACATTCCTGGGACTTTTTGCACAGGACTGCTCCTTAGCTGGCAGCTGCAGCGCCCAGGGGCAGGAGGGTGCAGATACTCCTGTGGTGGGAGGTCGCCTTTGCTCTTTGGTTTGAGCAGCTCTTCAAGGAATTCCAGCTCATACTGCTTCACCTTCTGCAGCTGGGCCTGCCGCTCATCTGTCTCCTTCTTCATCCGGGTCGGAAATGTTGCAGAGAACAGGTTCCTTAACCTGAAGGGAGCTTTTGGAGCTTTGGGTTTAGCTGGAACATCAGCATCTTGCTGGGTCACCTCCAGGAGTTTTTCTACTTTTTTGGAAGGCACAGTGCTGATCTGCAGGCTCTCAGATCTGGGCACCAGCTGGATTGGCCCTTTGGGTTCCTCACTGGTGCTCCTGAAAGTGCTACCAGGTGATGGAGAGTGCAGATTGCTACTTTCAGCTTTTAAGCTTTTGGCTGAACTTTCCTGTTGCATTTTCTGTCCTTGGTTTGAAGGAGCTGTGTGTTTCTGAAAGACAAGGCTCGTGGCTTCCCCACCTGCCTTCTGACCTGGCTCTCCACTTGCAGCTTTTCCTGGAGCATCTCTAGTCACTTTTTGCTGGTAGCTTTTAGAGGCAAAAGTCTTACCAGGCATCATTTCCTCACCTGCTGAGGTGAGGTGGAAAGCTTCAGCCTTATTGCCATGAGCTTCTTTAGGACTTGGAGAAACTTCACAGTGCTGCTGTGGAGAGAGTTGCTGCTGCTGCTGCTGACAGCTGCACAATGTCTCTGCAGTTTGTGGACCTCCTTTATGTTTCAAAGGCTTGCTGCTGGCTGAGGCACAGCTGCTGGTACTGTTCATGTTCTTGTCTTCTTTCAAGGCTGCTACCACTTGGGGAGCTGAGCCTTTTGCATTTGCCACTTGCTGCAGAGCAGCTGAAATGACCGCTGGAGGTGCACCGCTCTTCTGATCCAGGATGAGCCTGGAGCTTGGCTGGACTTCTTTGGGCACCTTCTCTTGCAGATCCTGTGCCTGCTCCCTGCTTGGGGCTGCTGTGGCATGCAGAGAAGCCTCAAAGCCAGCTTTTGTATGGCCTGCACCTTTGCATTCAGACCCTGGCACTGGAGCCCCCCTGTCCTGCTCATTAACCTGGGGGGTCAGCACCGGCTGGACAGCCAAGCTGTAACTCCGCTCAGCATGCTCCTGCTCCTGTTGGCTCTTGCAGTTGCTAAGGTTGGGGCTTTGGTGAGAGAAAGCTGGCTTCAATGAAGGGCTCGGCTCTTGGTGGCTGAGGGGGTAGGGTGAAGTGAGAACAGCCTGGGCAGCACAGCTCTGGATTCGGAAAGGCAAGTCCTTTCTGGCCAGGAGGTTTTCTTTGTTGATGTGTTGAGCGAGGAAGTAGGCTGCGTTCTGATGCTGCTTCATAGCAGAGACCATCTCCGAGACGTCGGTTAGCTCTGAAGAGTTGGTTTCATGGCCTGAATCCAAGGATGACTCAGGAGTGATGGCAGCCAGGACAATAAGACCTGAGGAGGGACACAAAGAAAACCCCACGACAACACTCACACCACACTGCTACACACAGGAGGGGGGAACTCCATGTGGCAGGAGGGTCCCTGGAAGGCAGGATGCAGCATCCCATCAGAGAAATTTTAGTGATTTCTCACAACTAAAGAGTTAATGCTTTTAAGAGATATCACTTGTCAGCACCAAGCTGGCTTGCTAGCTCAATTTGGCAAGAGCTCTTGGCCCAGGAAAAGGTCCTGGGAAGCTTTCCAGTGTTAGTGATAGCTGAGCTACAGGGACTTGTCTGGCACAAGAAGGAAAATAGGGCAACAGCTACTCTGCCATACTGAGTAGGGCACCCAAGGTGGGCAGAGGGACAAAGGACTATGCTGCCAGAAGGCTGGTCCCAGATAACACCCATCTGACAGCAGGTTTGCTCTGTGAAGGGCTCACATACTGCAAAACCTGGGTGGGAACCTGTGAAGACTGAGGGCCAAAGGTACCAGCTGAGTGGGGTCACAGCAGGGAGGAACTCATGCTCACAGTACTGGTTTGTTAGTGCCTCACCCCAACATTGTGGCATGTGGACCATGGCAGATACGGGATAACCATGAGACTCCTTCAGTCACTGTCAAGGAGAAGATTCCCACCTCAGCTTCTTGGAAATCTGAGCAGCAGCTTGGCTGCTCCTGTTAGAGCCTGTTGCCACAACTTAGTTTTTACTAGAAGCTGCTCCACAACCACATACAGGATGGGAGGAGGAGACCAAAGGGAAGGATGTACCATAGGAAAGAAAGGCTACAGGGAAAAAAGAAAGTCACAGCCACTGAAATACCTGCTGTCTGCTGTGGTGGGGGATGCGGGCAATCCTCTGAAGCAGCCAGGGCTTCCAGTGCCTGCAGGGTGGACACCAGGGCATCGTCCAGCTCTTGTGCATGGTCTCGGACCGTCCGCGGTTGCACGTTGTCTATCAGCGTGACAGGGATCTTGTCGTAGAGGATGCCACACAGATGCCGGCCCTGCTCCTGGCTCTGGGCAGCTGCCCGGCGCTTGGGATCATCCTCGTCTGAGCTGTTGTCTCGGAAGCCAGGAGGAGGTGCAGCGATGGCGGGGAGCAGAGATGTTGTCTCATCTTCTTCCTCATCACTCCCAGGAGGGGGAAGTGACATCAAGTCCACCATATTGTCCCGGGCACTGCTGGGCTTGCCCCCCTTGGATGAGGCCAGACGGCTCTTGATTTTGGCTTGGCAGGACTCGCAAAAGTGCGAGGTGTCACCCCGCAGGTGGGTGTCTATGGTGTGCGCCCTGGCCCTGCTTGTGTGCCTGTCTTGGTCAAGGCCATTTGGGTCATACTCGTTACCTGCCCCGTTGTAGCCTTGGCCAGAGCTTTTGGAAGTGGGGTCAGATTTGGTCCTGGGACGAGTTTCTTCAAAAAAAATCAGGTTTTCATTGATATCCGTCCTGCTCTCTCTTTCCTTCCTCTGCTCTCGCATGTGCAGATAGCAAAAGCTGATGAGCTCCGAGTCCGAAGCCCTGGCAGCTGGAGTTCCAGCTGCTCCGGTGCTGGTGGCAGAGCCACCCACCAACCCGCTCTCTTTCTTTCCCGTGTGTCCCGCTGTGGCAGGCCGGTGGAGATTGTGTGCGTTGATGTAATCTAAACCAAAACCACAGCAGGCACGTTAGCAGCAGCACCCAGGAGAAGGAAAAACAGCATGGGGAAGCTCCTGCTCACCCTGGCAACGCATCCATGTGCTCTCTGTCCTCCAGCGCTCGGTGTGCTGGACTGCAGTGGGACATGCATGTTCCCTGCAGCACAGCCAGGCCACCTGGCTGGTCTCTTGAAAAAACATCTGCAACCAGCTGGGCCTATCTGCCAGTAATGAGAGCAGAAGAATTGTCCTGCAAATGCAGATCACAGAATCATAGAATGGTTTGGGTTGGAAGGGACCTTTAAAGGTCATCTAGTCCAACTCTCCTGTAATGAGCAGGGACATCTTCAACTTGCTCTGAGCTCTATCCAGCTTGATTTTGAATGTTTCCAGGGACGGGGCACCTACCACCTCTCTGGGCAACCTGTTCCAGTGCTTCATCCCCCTCATCGTAAAAAATTTCTTCCTTTTGTCTAGTCTGAATCTACCCTCTTCTACTTTTAAAGCCTTACCCCTTGTTCTTTCACTATTGTCTCTATTAAAAAGTCTGTGCCCATCTTTCTTATAAGCCCCCTTCAAGTACTGAAAGGCCACAATAAGGTCTCCCTGGAGCCTTCTCTTCTCCAGGCTAAAAACCCCAACTCACTCAGCCTGTCCTCCTGGGAAAGGTGTTCCAGCCCTCTTATAATTTCTATGGCCCTCCTCTGGACCCACTCCAACAGGTCTATGTCTTTCTTGTACTGAAGACCTCAGAGCTGGACACAGTACTCCAGGTGGGGTCTCAGCAGTGCAGAGTATAGAGGGGCAGAATCACCTCCCTCGACATGCTGGCCATGCTTCTCTTCATGCAGCCCAGGATACAGTTGGCTTTCTGGGCTGCAAGTGCACATCAGCAGCTCATGTCTAGCCACCACTGCCCCCAAGTCCCTCTCCACAGGGCTGCTCTCAATCCCTTCATCCTCCAGCCTGTATCAGTATCAGGGGTTGTCCTGACCCAGGTGCAGAACCTTGCACTTGGCCCTGTTGAACCCCATAAGGTTCTTGCTTCTTGAGCTTGTCCACATCTGTGTGCCACAAGAATGGCATCTCATCCCTCAGGCCTGTCAACTGCACCACTCATCTTGGTGTTATCTGGAAATTTGCTGAGGGTGCCCTTGATCCCACTGTCTGTGTTGTTGAAGAAGGTAGTAAACAGTACTAGTCCCAATATGGACTCTTGAGGGACAACACTTACCACCAGTCTCCATCTGGACATTGAGCCTTTGACCGCTACCCTCTGGATGTGACCATCCAGCCACTTCCTCATCCACCAAACAGTCCATCCATCAAATCCCTCTCTCTCCAATTTAGAGAGAAGGATGCTGTGGGGGGCTGTGTCAAAGGCCTTACAGAAATCCAGGTAGATGACATCCATAGCTCTTCCCTCATCCACAGATGTAGTCACACCATCACAGAAAGCCACTAGGTTGGCCAGGCAAGATTCTCCCTTGGTGAAGCCATGCTGGCTGTCTTGAATCATCTCCCTGTCCTTCATATGCCTTAGCACAGCTTCTAGGAAGACCATGTTCCATGATCTTCCCAGGCACAGAGGTGAAGCTGACAGGTCGGTAGTTCCCAGGGTCCTCCTTTCCACACTTTTAAAAAACGGGTGCAATATTCCCTTTTCCCAGTCACCAGGACTTCACCTGACTGCCATGACCTTTCAAATATCATGGAGAGTGTCTTGGCAACTACATCAGCCAATTCCCTCAGGACTCTGGGATGCATCTCATCAGGTCCCATAGACTTACGTCTGTTCAGGTTCCTAGGTGGTCATGAACCTGATCTTCTCTTACAGTGGGAGGGACTTTGCTCCCCCAGTCCCTGTCCTAAGGTCCATCCACTTGAGAGGTGTGGGAAGACAGGTTGCCAGTGAAGACTGAGGCAAAAATGTTGTCGAGTACCTCAGCCTTCTCCTTGTCCATTGTTACCAGTTTGCCAGCTGTGCTCATCAGGGCAGGTGTGCTTGCTCTGACCTTCCTTTTCTGGCTGATGTACCTATAGAAGCCTTTCTTAGTATTCTTTGTGTTCCTTACCAAGTTCAGCTCCATCTGTGCCTTGGCCTTCCTTTAACATCTCCACACAACTGGGCAGTGTCCCTACACTCCTCCCAGGATACCTGTCCCCACTTCCACTGCCTGTGCATTTCCTTCTTGCACTTTAGTTTGACCGGCAGGTCTTGACTCATCCATGCTGGTCTCTTGTCTTCCTTTCCTGATTTCTTACACTTGGGGATCGAGAGCTCTTGCACTCATGGAAAGCACCCTTAGAGATCTGCCAGCTCTGTTCTGCTCCCTTGTCCCTGAGGGCAGTTTCCCAGGGGGTCCTGTTGACTAACTCCTCGAACAGATCATGGGCTGGAAGGGATTTTGGGTGATCAGCGTGTCTGTACCCTATCTCTGAGGCAGGAAAACTGTAACTAACTTTCATAAAAACATGTGTGATGGAGGTGAACACATTCCTATGGGTGGCTTTGTATGTGCCACACTTGCCTTGGCCTCCCCACCTGAGTGTGTGGGCCTCTCTAGAAGAAAGGGTTAAGCTCTGAGGGATACCACATGTGTTGCCACCAAGAGCAGAAGGGGACTGCTGACACTGAAGACAAGGGATCTTCTGGCTATGAGACATCAACCCCTCCCAGCTATAAGGAGGCAGAAGGGAGAGGGATGTACAGAGATTTACATGGTGGATGTGGAAGACAGCCAGCAGCCTGCATGGTATCAAAAGAAGCAGCAGCAGGCCACCTCCTTGTGTGGTTTGCTCCACTGTCTCCAAAATGATTACGTGCTATAGAGTTTAATCCTATAAATTTTATAAAGTTAAATATTATGACATATATGATGAGAAAGTATTGACCCTAAGGCTGTTTTTTGTGAGGAATTAGATCAATGACACCATGGACCGGCAACACACTGAGCAGTGCCCTTTTACAAACAACCTTTAGACATCAGAAATATTGTCCTGTTCTTCCCTTTCCAGCTCCCCACCAATCTCTTCTCTAGACTAACCACAGCAAATTCCTTTAACCTTTCCCAATGGGTCTGTTTCCTAAATGTCTCAGCTTTCTTACTGCTCTGGGCTGGACTCCATCCACGTCAGCTACCTGGGAAAATGTGTTGTTTCTATGCTGCGTGACAGCAGCAGGCAGAGGAAGCAAGATCCCAGTAGCTTGCTGGGAGGCAGAGCTGGGCAGAACCAGAGGAGGGCTGGCCAACACAGCAGGCACAGAGACACAGGGATGCGGGTACTACATCACTGAGCCACCAGCCATATTCAGAGGGCAGTGGGAGCAGCGTGGCTGCACTCATGAACAGGGACCTTCAGCCTCAGTCTGCCAGTTGGCCAGACCAAGCAGTTTTCCTCAGGGAATTGCTAAACATGGTGCGATATTGCCTTTCAGGGAGGCATCCAATGTTGCCTGGCTGATTCTGACAGACACCCCTCCCAGTCCCTTGCTCCTTGCTGCCCACGATCCACTCTCTGTCTGTCTGGCTGACAGCTATCGGATCAGGCTTGCTCTGAAATAGCCCTCTGCTCCTGCTGTTAAGCGTTTTGCTGCGACAGCCTCTCCTTGCTCCCTTGTGTGAAGCAAGTGGCTGAAATACTGCTTGAACTTCTGGCCAGTGGTCCAGCCCCCAGGAGGGGCATCTGTCTGCATTACAGACTGAATTGTGCAGCTGTGCTGAGAATGGCTGCCAGGGGGATGCAGGCTCCATCTTACCAACTATAAATTAAATCAAATACATTGTAATTAAATTCATTAGCTCAACAAATTGGACAATTTGTCTCCCCAAACACACGTTTGCATTATACTGTTCATCACCTGCCATGCTAAGATCCCAGCCAAAACAGTCTCTCTCCCATTTATGGACATACCAGGGCTCAGAAATGACAGCTGTGTGAGTGAGCACAGGGCTGCCACAGCTGGGGACGTGCATTCTGTGCTGGGCTGTGGTGGGACAGTGTGAGCTGAAGCAGAGGCTTTCCCAAAGTCAGACACCTCTGATGGGTCATGCTAGCAGCCTGCCCCGCTTGGACAGCCTTGCTGGCTGCCCATGCCAAGCCAGGGCCTGCTGCTGAATGGGGCCAAAACCCCCAAATCCACAATCCAACTGCTGGATGCTCTGGGGGAGAAGGTCCTGACAATGTGCTGAGAGAGCAACCAAGGCCACAGAGCTGCTTGGCTGACCATGGTTGCTGGTGGGAGCAGGCAGAGGAAGGGGCAGGGAGGCAAACCGATGGTGCAGCTCCAGTCCAGCACAACCCTTGCTGTGGAGGGCAAGGATCTGGCATACAGCTTCACAGGGAAATGCAGAGAGATAGATCTAACTGATAGCATCCAGACAAAGCATGCATTTCTAAAAATGTCTGCAGTTCAGCAGGAGGTTTTAATGGTCCTCAGGGAAGGTGGATGTGCTCCTCTTCTAGGCAAAAAGCACAGGCCAGGGCTCAATTTTACGTTTAAGATTCTGACACAGCCTGCCTGCAGCCTGGAAAGTCAAAGCCTGGGCTAACTTGATTCATCCCAGTGGGGCTTTCTTATCATTCCTGCAGAAATGTGCTAATGATCAGCAGTCCCTGCTCCCTGTGATCCGCCTAGCTCCTGACAGCTCAGCCTGCAGCTGTGGTGAGACCAGAACTGTGAGCAGACTTAGTTTTCTTGATACACACTGAATTCACTCCTTCTGAAGGATGCCTGGGTGGCCGGGCCGAGTATACTGGGTCTGAAGGGACACTGTGCCACTCCACTGGCCAGAGGGGTTTTCATTGCACCCCTGAGGACATACTAGGCCAGCTAGAGAGGTGCTAGCTTTTTGGTTTGAAGACCATGGATCCATTGCTCCATTGCTGTCTGACCCACACCGTGACTTCCCCTTGCACTCACTCCGGCTCCCTGCAGTGACATTGGTTTCTTGAGACTGCCAAGAAAAGAGCAAGATCTGCTTCCCCTTTTGGCACAGGTTTCGACCATGCCCACGAAGCAAAATCCCCGAGAAACAATCCTGACTGCTACCACAGTTGCTAGTGTGGAAAAGCACCAGTATCTTGAACATGTTGAGATATCCCGAGTGTCCAGTAACTGGGTGCTGCCAGCCTCCCTCCAAGCCCTTGGGGATGTTCTGGGATGCTCTCTGCTTCCCACTGCATTCCTCTGACTCCCCACAGCCGTATGTCCCATGTGTCCCTGTAGCCCATCTCAGGGTGACATGACCCAGGGAAGGACCACTCTGATGACAGCCAGTTAAGTTGGAAACGCTCTCCACTCATAGCAAAATGTGACAAAATGTGTTTCTGTGGGGCACCAAGAGCAGAGAGCACGGTGACAGCCATCAGTAAGAGGTGCAGGTGAAGAAATGAAAGGAAATCATGTACATATACTTACACCAACATCACCTGCCAGGTCTTTCCCTGGATTTGCTGAGGTTGCTGCAGATGCTTTCCTGATGCCTCTTGTGAGTGTGTCCTCCCACATGTGCTAAGTCGGTGTCCAGGTGCCTTCCTCAGACCTCAGAGGCACTGAGTCCTTTCTCAAGGACAAGGACTCTGCTAGCTCTCAGCATTCCTCCTACCTCCCCAGCTAGTCCCATCCTGAGAAGGCAGCTTTGAAACTCTGTCAGCTAAACTGAAGAATTGTCACAGCTCTCTACATCTGCAGCGTCACTTGGGAGGTCTGGGGGACAATGTTCCAGAGTCAGCTGGGTCAGTATTTTTGCCCATCATCCAGCCACTGATCTTGTATTTTATATTTCTCTATACAGAACATATTTGATGTGAACACCTGCATGGAACAATGGCATGGCTATGGGTGCTCATGGGTGGCTCTTGTTTGAAATCACTCTTGAGAATCATTTTGAGGGTGACTCACACCTGCAAGTCATCCTCAAAGAACAGAGCATCAGCGCCTGGTGGGACAGAATGTGTCTTTACTTCTTCTTGTCTCTTGCTGTGCCCAGACCAGCCCTCTGCTCCTTGCATCAGTCTGAGCACCTGAAGAACTGAGACGCCAAAGTTTCCTTCCTGGTATAGGAAATCAGCAGAGCAGCCATGCTGGCAGAGTTGCCCGTGCAGCCCAGAGCCCCACTGATGAAGGCAGCAGTGTCCAAAGGCAGCAGGAGCGCAGTCCCTGGCTGACTGCATACACTCCCATTGGTCTCCGGAGCCAGGATGCTGGCCAAGGAGCATGTGCTGCATCCCTGTAGCAATGCACAGGCTGTTCTGTGAGGACCCAGCATTTAGCTGGCAGCATTATAGGTCTTTTCAAAACAGCACCTCCTGGATCTGCTCTAGGAGTAGCCAGGGACAACACTTGCAGGGAGTATTTAGGGCCCAAGCTGACACTGCAGGTCAGAGCTTATCCAAAATGAGGACTTGTCTCCCTGCTCCTTGTTTTTTGGTTCTGCAAGGGGAATGGGAGCAGAGGGGAGGTGCCAGAGAAACCCTTCTCCTTTCTAATGCTGCAGAGCCCTGGGTGGAGGGAAGATGAGGAGGGGGAGGCTGGTGAAGGGGCTCGCACAGAAAGCAGAGGCTGAAACGTACCTGCCTTGATAATCTGAGGTGGGGGTGGCTGGCTGGGGGCCCTGGAGAATATCATCTTCTTGGAGTCCACCAGGAGACGGCAGTAGCCTGCGATCAGGCAGGCAAAGTTGGTGGCATCGGGCCACTCCATCAGCAACACCAGCGGCTGGAAGGCAAGAGAGGCAAAGTGCATGAAGACCGTGTGGCTCAGCTGACACAGGACCCATGCTCCAAAGAGGTTGTGCCAGGGCCCTGCATTGGTATAACTGGTGAGC
This sequence comes from Falco rusticolus, assembly GCF_015220075.1. Taxonomy (NCBI): domain Eukaryota; kingdom Metazoa; phylum Chordata; class Aves; order Falconiformes; family Falconidae; genus Falco; species Falco rusticolus. The sequence goes on along the minus strand of NC_051200.1, from coordinate 12,580,649 downwards.
TGGCTGGCACTTTTAGCACCCACACAGGAAAAAACAACCAGGTGCATGTCCTTGCTCCTGTGCTGTGCACAAGAAAGCGCCTCACTGTAGCTGTAATGCCAGCTTGCTGACTCCCCTAAGGATGACGGAAGAGGTGGAGTCCCACAGGGCGCAGGCTGTGCATGGCAGGGTCCCCATGCTGGCTCCTGATCGTTTGCCTGCATGTCTACGTTCTAAGCCTACCTGCAAGCACCAATTTTACCATCAGGCCCTGGGGAGCTCAGGGAGTTTGTGGAGTCTCCAGCTGTCAGAACCCGTTTCGCTGCAGGCACCACATCGCCCTCCCATAAACTGAGACATCTGCTTCCAGCAAGATGCAGAGGGGGCAAAACCCCATTACAGGCTCCCCCAGCCACCACTCTGAGCCTGTAGATCTTATTTAAGTCTAACCCTTCAGAAAATTAAATTTATGCTTAGGAGCAGATGGTGTCTTCTCTTTTAGGAGAACATTTATTTACATGCTAAAAAGGGTCTTTGCTTTAAAGAGAAGGAAAAAATCTGACACGATCTGTGTGCTACATATAACCTTACTGCACAGTCTAGCAGCAGACGCCGTGACTCCCTGACTGCCAGCTTGTCCCAAGAAGGTTAACTAGCCTAGGGAAGTTGTTGGAGTGGGATCCACTCTTACCCACCCAGTGAGGTCCCATGTACTGCTGGGACCTGGCTGGGCAAAGCATCCTGCATCAGCTCTGCTCGGTCAAGCAGTCCATGCTTGGTCTGAGCCCCCAGCACCACTCAAGGTGGACCCATGAGATGGAAAAAAAATTGACAGTGCCTTCAATGAAGTCATTGCGTGGCACCTCTACCCCTTGCACAAAGCAGCCCCACCTGAAGGGCCTTTGTACAGGGCTTACATGAGGCAACTGGGGGATGTTTAGCTACTGCTGTGGCTTGGGCTGCCTGTCCTGCTGTGCTTGGTCTCTTGCACACTGACATCCCTCCAAGACTCAGAAGAACTTGTTTACAACATCCATGGCAAACCAAGCCCATTTTAAAAATGACTTAAGCCTATGCAGTGGGAAAGGCATTGAAGCTATTTTGGTCTTCTTGTTTTATAAACACAGGAGGTTTCTGATACCCACTGGCCAGTTCTCTGCCCTGCTCACCACTCGCTTTTTTAAGCCACCAAGACAACTCTGGCAAAGGAAGACCTGGCCTTACAGCACATCACACTCTGGACACAATAAACCCAGGTGTGAAGCCATCAGTCCTGGACAGAACCACGTCTGATCCCCAAGACACATGAGCCTCTGGCAGGGGCTGATTCCTCCTAGGGCCAGGGTAAAGAAGTTCCCTCCTTGGCTGCTGCGCAGGAAGAGAAAGGAAAAGAAATAACCTGACGCGTAAGAGAAATAACCTGACAAGTGAACACGCTCTACTGAGAGGCTCTGCCTCTGCCTGCTTGATGAGGCTCCTTCTGCATCATGAAAAATAAATCTGAGATGACACAGATCAAAGGGAAATTATCAAGATAGAGAAGGGAGAGAAGAGATTCTACACATAGCTCAAAGGAGGCAGGCGTGCAGTGGTGAGGGGGGGTGTGACATCTCTTAGCCCAGCTCCAGTCTTGACATAAGTGATGAAAGGAAACCATGTGTTCCAGTTCTGCCATATGAAGCATTCTTAAAACAACTGCATTCCACACAGGGCTAAGCCTTGTTGGTTTTTTTAAGCCATCTGTTGAATAAAGAGACATTTGTGCATTTTCCCCCGTGTTATGCAGCAGGAAGGGTTTGAGTGCTAGCAACAAGAAAGGAAGCAAACAGCAAGGGTAGAGAGGCAACGGCTGATGGGTACCCACTACTGCCAGATTAAATCAGGAGGCCAAGGCAGGCTGAGAATTCCCTTTCAAAAGCAAAACTAGAGGGGTAGTTTCTACCATGTATGAGTCACATGCCAGAGATTCACAGCTAGCTCCTGGGGACACAAAGGCTGAGTGGCACAGAGCCGTGACCATTCATTGCCTTCCTGTCGGCACCTGCAGTTCAGCCCGTGGTGCTGTCTGGGGACCCCGGCTGGGTACCAGTACCTCTGAGACCCAGCCCTATTTCCATCTTCGCTCAGACACCTCTGCTTCAGGATGAACCCACCCATCCAGAGATGGGACTGTAGGTTTGTGCTGGCAAGAAGCAGCCCCTGCATCTCCCCTCCTCCTGAAGGGAGAAAGGACTGAGACACAACTGTTCCAACTGGTGTTCCTTGCCTACAAATAACACACACACAACACACCATGCCACCGCGAGCTCCCCGCCAGGTCTCCAAGCAAGCCCAGTTTCCAGACTGGCTTCCAGCAATCGGTGCATGGCATGCTGGGGTTAATTGTAGCACTCCGCTCTGAAAAAGAGGAATCTTAATACTGATTAGCATTACAGCTTAGCGAGGGGTCTTAGAAATGATTACTCTCACATCCTGGCAAACAAGCAGTGCGACAGTTCTCTAATTGTCAAGCATTCAAATATTGTTATTAGGGATTAAATCACTTCAGGAGCAGCTTGAAGCTGTCCACCTGCACTCATGGCAGTGCTCCAGCAAGCTCCCCGTGGCCTGGGAGCCTGTCCTGCAGGGGCTCTGTGTCCTGCCGATGGATTACTGGCTGTTTAAAAAGCTACTGAATGGGAGCAAAGCTGCTGCAGTCAGGCTGCTTGTCTCTCCTGGCCTTGGTGGCTCCTCTGCTGCTCAGTAACAGAGGTCTGGCTGGTTACAAGGCTGTACCTCTCTCTTCCACCCACCTAGGTGATTTTACCGACATTGCAGCAGCTCGGCTGCCTTCAAGACTTGCACCTTGCTGACCCATCTCCCTGAAAGTGGCCAACAGATCTGGAAGTGATTTGTGGGGTCAAAAGGCAAAGCGGCAACATGACTGCAGCAGCCTTGTTTCCTTGGAAAATCAGGCCACAGAGAGGAGGTGTCAGGGATGGCGGCTAACAGAGATGTTATTTTTAGACATTGGCAATCTTGGTCACCCTGTTCCATGCAGGCAAGGCAAATGAGATCTTGTGGAGAGAGCCAGGCACAGGCGAGCTGAGCAAACATTGACTTTCTGAACAGTTGCATGAAAAATTTCCAACTAGTGTTGCTAAGGGTTTTAGATGGTAAATTCAGGACAGCTTTGCAAGGAGCTCTCTGATTACCAACAATGGAGGGGTGTAGTCTGTGCTTTGGGCTTCCTTGTAATACCCATGTCTTGTGGCAAATGGGATTGAACACCTTTCCTTTGGAAACATCCTGCAAGCAGCAGTGAGGGCTTGTGCCCGTGGTCAATACTGGCCTGGTCTCCAGGGGGCTGGGGCTCACGCAGCATGCCTGCCTCCTCCTGCAAGTTTTTTAACTCACTGCTCAAGCTCAACCAGACTTGACAAAAAGGCAGCAACCTGAAAAAGCATGAATCTTCGTAAGTTTTCTAAACCCAGTGGTGCAGTAGAGCTCACACCTATGAGCAGCCAGAAGGCAGGGAAGGATGCAGCAGGAGCAAACCCGGTGTTGTTCCTCTAAGACCTGCTCTTTGCCCTGTCAGCACTGATATTTTTTGGAAGTGGACACATAGTGCAGTACCTCTTTCCTGGCTGTTAATCAGGAAATGGTGTTCATCACCAATGGGGAACAAGTTATTAACTAGGATGACCCTTTGGTTATCCTCCAGCCATGCACTGATGATGTGTCTCATGCCAACCAGCCCATTCTCTTCCTCCTCTTCACTGGCACATTCTCTCTGCAACAGTGGTGGTGGCCCATACCTTGGTGGCCCTGAGGGATCTGCTTCCCTGGGATGCCAGAGCAGAAATGCCTGTCTGATTTTTGACAGGGCAGCAGCACCTTTAGCATGAAAGCTGGTTTTACACAGAAGCAAACTTACTGGGATAATCCTACTGCTCTAAAAATGCCAAACATCAGATTCTCAGCGGGATGCACAGGTAAAGGTTTATCTCTGACCTGTAATATGCCAACATGAAAAGAAGCAAATTTTAAAGAGAACACTCTTTCAATATCTAAATGTATAATAACAGCCTGAAATGACTGATGTTTTGATCTTTCACTCAACTGGTTTCCTAGATTTTTCTAGTCTTAATCAGAAAAGGACATTTTTTTCACTTAAAGTTTCTTTCTTGGCAACCAGTTTCTCTGGAAAGTAAAATAAAATATATTTACACTGGATACAAGAGATGAGTTTTCCATTAGCCTATTAAGGATATACTGCTTTTTCTATTATGCTCTGGCTTTAACTCAAACCTTGATGTCCTTCTGGAGAACATTCCCTTGTTCAGACAAAGGTGAAGGTTTCATAAAAGAACGTCTGTAGGAAATTTTATGGCCAGGGTTATGCTAGAGGATCTTAACAGTCCACATATTTAAATTAATTTATGACCTGATCTATGTACTCTATAACCCTTAAGCTTATGTGCACTTCCTTTTAATCTCCCCCCTTTATCATGTACTTCGGATCTCACCCTGCTTCCTTTAATGTAGTGCAGTAGAAAGACGGGAGATGAATTTACATAACTCATGTCCCCTGGTTTATTTGAGGTGCAGTGCCAAGTTTATATTCGATAATATTAGGCAGCCGGGCCTAATGAGACAGCTGTCAATTTTTCACTTGTACATTTACCTTTCCTTCCCTCCTCTTAAGCATTGTTAAATCAGCCCTATTAATGTGCTGCTTGTCATTAGGACCATTATTTCCCATTTGTTGACCAGAACCCCCCTGCCTTTGTTTGCAGCAGACCTTCAGGTTTCTGCAGCAGTGCCTCCTTCCTTAGGGTTTGAGCAGCTGCCACCTCCACTGGGTGAATGCCCTCCTTGTTCCCTGCACGATCCCACACAACATCACAGTAGATCGAGAGGTACCTCTGTAGACTGCAAACTTGTAGGTGTCTCCTTCTCTCCACTCTGATGGTGCTGCCCTGTCCCCAGGGAAGGCACAGGTCCAGCTTGTCTCCCCATCATGCTGCAGCTGCCACCCTGGCTGGCTTTCATCTCCCCTCTCCAGCCGCTCAAAGGGTTCATGCTCTTCCCTGTGGGATTTCTAATAACGAGAGCCTGCCAGCACTTTTGGCATCCTCCACGTTTCCTATTTGTTGAAGCAAGTTCTCAGGACTCCCAAGGTTGCAATACCATTGGGCTGCGCTCACGCCCACAGCACAGGACACCTGAAGTCTGCGTGGTTGGTTTTCCTTTTTTTTTTTTTTTTCTATTTTTTTTTGGGGGGGGGTTGTTCTTTGTTTGTTGGTTCTTTTTTTAAATAAATACATCAAATACTTGTAGGCTTGGAAACTGATCCTGTCCACATGTTGTCTGACTCTTGTGTTTCTGGCTGGCTCCTGTCCTGGGCAGTACCATAGGTGGCACTGGGGCTGGCACCACACGCTGGTATGTGCTGTGTTTTGCTTTATGCCTTGCTAGAAAGGTGCTGCGAAGAGGGAAACTGCATCCACCCCTCCCACCCCAGGTACTGAGCCAAAGGAAATCTCAATCTCTCCCTCTCTCCCACGAGATGACAGTGTTTCAGAACGCCTTAATGGAAAGAAAGATGAATTCAGGTTAGGGAACCAGAGCGTTTAGGTCTATCATTGCTCCAAGCCTCACTCTTCATGTAGGAGAAATTCAGTCGGCTTCACTCATTGCTTGCATGAGCAGGAGTAATGCTGGCCTTACCTGCCCTCATCAGCTTGATGTGGCTTCCCACCATTTTCAGACTACAATTTGGCAAATATATGGCACCAGCCTTGGCACCCATAGCACGTCCCTGCCACACTCAGCTGGGGGAAGCACCACTGGGCTCGGGGCCGGCTGCAGCCCCGCTGAGAACCGCTGCTGCTGGTGCTGGCAGGGAAGGCTGGAGGCAGGGGGTCACCATCCCATGGGCATCATGAGGGAGGGGCGCCCGGCGGGCAGGGCTGGCCTCCCAGGGGGAGCAAAGGCGGCTGCACCCTGGCCACGCACGGTGGCTTTTTATTTCCATGGCAGGCTGGAAGCATGCCGTGGCCCCTGGGACAATGACATCAATAGCCACATTCCAGGCACAGCAGCAGCCAGGGATCTTTTTGAATTAATTTTTCTTTTTTTTTTTTTTTTTTTTTTTTTTTTTTTTCTTCCCCTCTGTTGAGTCTTGATCTCAGCTAAAGTGCTGGCTGGCTGCAGGCCCTGCTGGGAGACATAAAGTCAATTACCCTGATGCCTTTGATTGAATTGCACTTGGCAAATGGCCAGCCACCCGGGGCTCCTGTCCTGGAGCCCAGCATGGGGACAAGGCACAGCATGGGACAGCTCCTCTGTTAAATTGCAGACGCTTGTCCGGGCTCAGGCAATCCAGCTGCCCCCAGAGCATTCCTCTTTCATTCCCGTTCAGAGGGCTTCGGCAGCTTTTTTTCCCAGTGTCAAGACCATTAATAATAAAAAGCCCAGTGGCGTGTAGCTGTGTAAATCAGAAGGGAGAATAAATGCTCCATTTGAAAAGGCATTTCAGTAAGCACAAAAGCTTTGCTTCTGCAGGAGCTGTGGAGCTGCAAAGCAAGGGGTGCGACCTGGTGGAGCCACCCAGCTGGACATCAGGAGCTGGCTCCAATCTGCCCACGGAGCTGAGCAACTCTCCCCACACCTTCTGCACTGGGGACCTTGGATGAGCACAGTGAGCAGCAGCCCCTCTGCCTCCTCTGCACCCCATCAGTACTGCTGGGCTTGGCCACATGCCAGGCAGGAGCTGCTGACACTGCCCTTCCCAGGATGCTGGGAGGTAGAAGAGGACTTTGCAGTCCTGTACTGGGGAGGAGGGCAGATGCACGCCTAGAAGCCCAAATCTGAGCTGGCTCAGAAGCATTGGCTGCTCTCAAATGTTGGTCCCAGCACTGCCAGTGAGCTGGAGGGGAAAGCCCCTGGGAGATGCAGGCCTGAGGGCTCCCAGACCACTGAGACAAGCTACATTTAATGCATAAAGATCACAGGAGAGACCATGTGCCACCACCCTGTCGCCAGCAAATCTATGAGCTCCAGAATCAATGTTTGAACACTGGCAAGTCCAGGGCGCAAGAGGAAGAGCGAAGAAGCGACAGCCCCAGCAGAGAGGGGACTTTGCCAGGTGGGAATGGCTACACAATCCTGCAAAATGCCCACAAAGCTGCAGCACAGCTGGCGAAGCACCATCCTGCCACCAGCCGCATACTGTGAACTTTCTCAGCATTTCCAAGCAAACATGCCCCACTCCTTCCAGGGATGTTGAGGTGAAACCTGCTCCTCTCCTCCCAGCAGCTCCCTTAGACATTGCAGGAAATAAAAATCCTTCTTGGACCCAGTAGCAGTGGCCTGGAGGCTTTGGTTCCTCCGTTCTGTGGCTGTGCAGCTCCTCTACGAGGGGTCCGGCCAGCATCTGCTCCCCCCTTGCCACTGTAGCCATGGCAAAAAGCTAAAGAAAGCAAAGCAGAGGCACCAGACCTGCGTTTGTATCACAAATGGGCTGTTTTAAACAGAAACTGAAGCCCAGGATGGAAAAGCTCCAAAACAAACCAATTAACTACCCAGTGAATAATTTATAAGACAAACATCGTTTTTTTCCTTCTGAACTAAATGCAAATGGCTTACAATCTCCTCAAGCCTGCTTGTTACCTGAAAATCTTCCCCAGCTCTTTCCCGGCAGGTGCGTCTGGGCTGTGGTTGCAGCCAAGTAGTGGATGAGAACATTTGGGTGGTGCTGGCTGCTGTGGTCAGGGTGTGCAGACCTCCTGGCTGACAGCCACTCTGTGACCCGACTCCCTTTTTTTAACCCTTAGGATCAACTACACAACAACAACAACAACCCTGGTGCTTAGAAATTCAAAATGGCCTTTCAGTACAAATCCCTTAACCAACACTGACCATCTGCTGTTTCCACAGTAACCCAGTGAGCAGCTGTGATGGGCCACCACCACCCTACTGACTCAGGCTGGCTCACTCACATCCCTGCCCTTCCTGGAGCTGCCCCAGCACCAGCATCCCTCAACGCAGCATCAGGCGTCACAGTACAATGGCCCCAGGGACATTCCCACCTGCTCTGCAATCCCTAGGGCTCTGACAGGCTTCCAGGGGTGATGCGGATTTGAGCACAGGTCCCCAGAGCAGTCAGGACACTACTTCAAACACAACCCTCTAATGGTTTACAACTCATGGCAGAAACAGATTTATTTGCAACCCAGGGCTTTAGCCAGTGACACATTCGGTGCAACAGAATAATTGCAGAAAGCAGATTAGCACTGCAAGGTAACAACCTTTTTGCCTGCTTTTCTTAGCCTTCCTCATTCATCGCTGTCCTGCGCAGGATTAGCATATGCCTCATTTCAGAGCAGACATTCTGACTTTAAAACCCAGCCCTTGGATAACGGCTAAATGAAGACAGGTAACAGCAGCCTCTGTGCTGGCAGGATGCTGTTGAGCCTGTTGAGATTCACAAATGGGATGCTCACCCTGCTCCAGGCAGGCAGAGGGGCTTTCAGTGGCTGTAGGCAGCTGCCTGGAACTTCTCAGGGAGATAAAGCTGCCACACGTGCGTATGTGCTTGTGGGAAGTTGTATGTAAGCTGCCTTTTCTGCAGCAATTGGGAGACTGCATAGAAGGGACACAGAAGAAAGTCTGCTTCTACAGTAGGAAAGGGCTGGTGGTGTTGCAGAGTTAATTACTGCTGCAGAGCATGGCTGAGGGGAGCAGCACCGCTGGATCTGTGCAGAATCGCCACCTAATTTACAGAAGATGGATGTCAGCATCACGTCTGCCGCTCCTGCAGCCAGTCTCAGCTGGACTGCACTGGGGGGACAACTGCACTCTGCCACGGCAGCGAGATGATGGCAGCACCAGAGGGGCCAGCGCACCCCACCGTGAGCTCGGTGCACTCCCGGGGCTGAGCAGCACCACGTGGAGCAAAGCTAACGCCACACACCTCCCCGCGCAGTACTCGCAGTAGGTGAGACTGCCATGGAGCTATGTGGCAGTGGGAACACACTGTGCTATGAGCGCTCACAGCGAGCCATGAGCAGTCAGTCACAGGGTTGTGACCAGCCTGTTATTAATACAGTAATATTTCAATTTATGCATACATATCCAAGGGGTGTGGGCACCAGGAGGAACCAGAAGGGTTACTCATGGTGCAGACAGTATCCCTTGGTTATACCTGCTCCATAAGCAGTAAGGAGGAGATCTGGTGGGCTCCTGCACAGCCCAGGCAGCTGGAGGGGACAGGCAAGGAGGGCTTCTGCCTGCCCAGGTGGCAGTGAGGGAGGTTTGAGGGTTTTCAAGGGTAGGGACAGGCACAGCAGGACACCAGGACTTCATCTGGGCAATGACTGACCTCAGTAGGTTGCAGATGGAATATTGCAGGTGTTACAGTTGACCAAATATCCACTGAATTACAAACGCAAAAAATGGGCTTCACGGATGAGGCTGCTGGGGGTGGTCAGACAAAGCAGAGGGGATGAGGATAAGCATGGTGCTGGCGGAGGCTGCCAAGGCATTACTGCAGTTCAGCAGAGCTGCTGGAGCAGACACAGCAGCCGGAGGAAAACAGACTTGGAGGAATTAATGCGCCTGGTGGGAGGAAGTGCTAAAATCCACCAGGAGAGGAGGCAGCAGGAGAATCCTAAACAAATCCACCATGATTACATCTGTGAGGCTACAGCTGAAATACAGAGTGCAAGGAAAGGGCTGCAGAGAGGGCTGAGGTTTAGAGACCTTGTAGCAGATGAGGAAATGCAGAGGCAGCCAGCAAAGCAGCTCAGCTTCATCGGCCTCTGGGGGAAAAGGGGTGAATGCAGGGGCAGTAAAACTGACCTACAGCCTACGGCTTAGCAGGCTTGTGCAGATACACCCTGTCAGCTGTGCAGCAGCATCTCCATGCCCCACAGTGGTCACAGCTCCGCTGTGCCAGATGTCACTGTACGAGACAGCCTCTGCCAAACACTGCCTCCGTCCAATTTAGCCCAAACTTAATCTAACTCTGTCCTGTTGAATTCAAGGTGGGAGCAGAGGATGAGGTCTGGCATTTATCTGTCAGATTGCTGCACCTCAGCTCCATCCTTCCCCATGGGGCAGGGAAGAGCTGGGCACGAGGAGGCAGTAAAACCTAGGATACCCTGGAGCAGGCACATGGCTACCTGCCTGCAAGTCTGCCAGAGATGCGTCCTAGCTTATTAAAAACCCAAGCAAAGGCCACTGGATGATGTCCTTAGGATCTTGTGGCTGCCGGACCAGACACCAAAGAAGTCAGTAAAGCTTTTACTGTATTGCTGACAGTCCTTTGGAAGGGTTTGGGACTCGGGAGAGGCAGGTGACTCTGAGGGGTGATGGGGGTGGCAGGGCCTGACCATGGGGACTGACTACCAGAACCAGCACTGCACCACACAACAACTAGCAGGGGACGGCAGGATGATAACACACAGGGCCCAGGAGGGCATGTACGCCCAGGGGTAGAAAGTCTGCTCTGTGGGCTGAAGGCCAGGATAATGGAGGCAGCTATCAAGATACCCAGGGTTTATTTGAGCCAGGGATGCCCAGCAATCTCTTCCCACACTCTGAGTCTGACATGCCCCATCCCATCATTTCCAGTTCATTCAATGATCCTGTATGGCTTGACAAGTTTCACAAGCGCTGCTAATGCATGAAACCCCACCAGTCCCCTCCAGTACCTGCATCCAGCTCAGGTATGGCCATGGACTGCTCCTCTCCAGCCCTGAGCAGAAGCGAGGTGCTGTCCTGCCTCCAAAGGGCCCTGCTACCTGCCTGGCCTGTGTCACCCGTCTGCCCCACGGGCACTGCTTGAACCATTTGGTAGGTGTTTGGGTCATGGCCAGAATGCCACCATGCCTGCACCGTGTACCCTCTGTGTCAGTCAGTCCCTGCCTCTATGGCTCAAGGAGACAGACAGGCAGAGGAGATGTCACAGACCATGTGCCCTGTGACCACAATGTGAAAGGGGCTTTTGAGTCCCTAGAAATCTCAAGGCAGATGCTCCAACGTGCGCTTGTGTCCTGAACCCCCTCAAAGACGAGCACCAAACACCCAACCACAGCCTCCGTACTAGCCCCTCTCCCCAGTGCCTGCCTCCGTGGCACCTGTGCCTACCTTGGCATCCAGGATGCTCGTCTCCACCCGGGCCACCCCGTGGTTCTCCCTGAACAGCTGGATCTTGCTGACCTTGCTGAACTCTGACAGCACTGTGGTGAGGTTGGTCTTCAGGTCAATGACGTGACTGATGCCATGCCGGGGTCCCACAAGAAGCGTGGTGGCTGGCTGCTTCTCGTCCTGGTAGCAGGAGCACATGGAGAAAGAGTGACAGACAGATGGGTGAATAAATGCAGCCTGGGGCTTCACAGACTGCACCTGGCTTTCTCTGTGGAGCCAGCCCTCGATGTCAGCAGCTTGGCCAGGTCCCAGAGGGCTTTTGCAGAGCAGCAGGTGAAGCTGGTGCCATGAACCCCCCTCCCTAAGCCTCTCTGCAGAGCTGGGAACAGTGTGAAGGATGCCAAGGCTATTTAAAAATAAAGCACTGAACTGACTGTCCACATGAAATATTCAGGTTTGCTGGTGTTGCTACAGAAAAGTAAGAGCGTGTTACAAATCTGCCTGATCTGACAATGCCTCTGAGAGAAGGAAGCAGAGGAGGGAGTGAATGCATTTTAGAAAAGAACTAAAGCCTTGACTGAAAAAAGAGATCACTTGCTCTGGACTGCCCAGGAAGCATGCTTCAAGCCAGACCTGGAGGTGAAGAGGAGCTGGGCAGACCAGTGCAGAGGAGAATAAAGGAATACTATTTACCACTTACAAGTGGTTCAGCTCCTAGGTCAGCTCAGAGTCATTGCTTTGGTGTCAGAGATTAAAAAAAAAGCAGGGCACCCACACCAGAGGTGAGCTGCCCAATGCTGCACACCCAGTCAGTATCAGAGGCAGGCTCCCCCTGCTCGGCCATGGCACTGACCAGACACCACGAGGTTCTGCCTTTACTGATTTCCTACAGGCAGCCCTCTGAGTTGCGAGGTGAGCAGCTCCATGGCATGGTGGAAGCAGAGCAGGTCAAAGGCTGCAAGAGGTGGAACCCAGGAGTCAAAGCAAGGGAAGCCAGGGAAGTGCTGAAACCTCGGGTGTGGGTAAAGGGAAGGATGGCAGAGAGGTGACACTTACATGGAGACCCCTGGATGGGAGGTGGAATGAGGGATGGAGAGGTGAGCCAGGCAGCAGGGAGCCGTAGTGGGTCCACTGTTCTCCTATTTGGCTTGGTGGCTTTCATTCTGCCATGGAGAAACTGAGGTGGCTTGGGTGAGGGGTGGAGGTGCCTCTGATGGAGATGAGGGAGGAGTGGGCAGTGGCAGCTTCCTGAGAGCGGTCAGGCTGGACCACTGCTGTCAGAGATGGTAAGGCCAGCTGGGCTATTCCCTGTGGGGACAAGCAGGGAACACAGTGGCCTTTGCCATGGGTGGCCCTCCTCTGAGATGGAGAGCAGGATGCTGCCAGGGCAGGACTGAGCTACTGTGTCCGAAACTACGGCAACTTAATTGAGCGGGTTATGTCATTGCCCAAAAGGCTGGCAAGAACAGAGCCGACCCAGACCCTGTGGAGCTGAAGATCTGACCTACTGTCAGCAGAGGCTCTGAAGGCTTCTCTGGATGGGCTTGCACCCTAGTGGGGCAGAGCAAGAGCCCGAGGAAGTGATTTCTATAGAAGTCACATCTCCCCTGACTCTCCCCTCCAGCACAGACTCAGGACCAATGCCAAGCACCTCCCAGCCCACTCTGAATTACCGTACCAGTCCCACTGTGTTGAAGAGGACCCCAGCAAAGGTGGGCAGCTCGTTCAGGATCCTCAGGTACTGCAGCTTTGCCTGGGCTGTGGAAACCTGACAAAACACATCACACAGGTGATCACCATCAGCATAAGGGGCAATAAATGCAAGAGGCTGGTGCAAACTTGGGAGCTCCCAAGCAGAGGTGCGCAGCATGTTGGCAGGCAGCCTGGGGCATGGGCTGTGCTGGCAACGAGCCTGGGGTTTGACATGGGGTGGAGGGGGTCTCCACTCCCCTGCTGTCTGGGCAGATGCTGGGACGTTACCCAAAGCAGAGGCACAGCCAGGGAGGAGCCCAGACATATGATATGTAACCCCCTGGGAGATGTATATTTCCCCCCCAAGATGTATAACCCTCCTGGGAGATACATAGCCCCCCCAGGGAGCTCTGATGGTTGCAGGGACTGAGGCAGTTGCTCAGCAGCCTCCTCTAGAGCCTTCCAAGCCCAGAGATAATGATAAACACAGGGTTAACGGATGTGTGCCACTTTGGCCAAGCTGAAAGCACAGCTGCCACACTGGGATTTATCTCCCATCCAATGGGACTTAGGTAGCAATAACAGGAGTCCCCAGGCAGCCGGGGACAACAGGACGGCTGGGGCAGAAGGCACACTGCCACCCTACCAGTCCTGAGCCAGGGCCACGCAGGTTGGGCTCACCTTGGTGCCGCCAGGCTGGTTCTGGTGGGCTTTAAGCTGCTGCGAGAGAGATTTCCGGAGGCTCTTCTCTTTGATGAGCTGCAGGAGCGAGGGGGGCAGGAAGGGCTCCAGGCCCCACTCCTTCCTGCGGGGAAGGAAGCCTGCCTGAGCCACCAGAGCAGAGATCCTGCCGACGGGCAGAAACCAGGGATGCTGCCCAAGAGCATCCTCTTGCCATTAGTGGGAACGGGAGCCACACCAGCACTTCCTTGGTGTCACAGCCGGTGCAGCAGCAGCCCCCAGCCCGGGTTCACAAGGGGACTGGACCCCCAGTTGGTGGCACAGCCACTAGCACTGGGCTGGCAAACAGCAGTGCCAGGCTCTGCAGCTGAGCCCAGCTCCTGCTCACCTTCATGTAAGGTTAAGGGATGCAGGGCAAATTCCCAAGCCTCTTTTGGCATCCTCCCTGGGGTGCCATCTCCCCCCGTTCCTCCCCATGCACACTGGGCAAAGCCAGCCTGCACAGATGGACTCCATATGGATTTAAGACCACCGGGAGCCACAGGAGGGCTGAGCCAGTTCTGCACAGCTTGGTGATGGGCTGAGATTACACAGCCACAGTGCCTTCTCTTCACCTTGGATGCAAGGTGGAAAATCAGCCTGGGTTCCCATGGAAATAATCCCAGGCTGGCACCAAATATCACCGCCAGCCCTGGCCAGGCTGCCATGTGTGGCTGGATGTCAGTGTGGGGGTCTCACACGGCCCTGTGGTGGGACCAGAGACTGCAGGTCACTGCTGTCAAGCCTGCGAGCCGGCCAGCTCCAGGGGGACTCTCAGGGCATCTCATGCTCAGCACTCCAAAACTTTGCTGGTAGCACCCCAGTTATGGCAGGGCTGTGAGCAGGAGCATGGGGAAGGCACTCAGAGGAGGGCTGCGCGGTGGTGTGGGAAGAGGGAGGGGGACTCACTCCACATTCTTGAGGGAGACCTTCTGGCTGGGGCGGGTGGCTGAGACGGTGATGTAGATGTGGAGGGCGGCCAGGCCCAGCAGCATCTCTGGCTTGGGGTCTGCGCCGAAGCGCTCTCTGATCACATCGTTGCGGCTCTGCAGGAGGGAGGAGAGGTGTCCTCAGCCAGCCACGGGGACAGGGCACCCGCCACCTGAGGGATGCCTCCACAAAGCCCGGCCTGGGCAGACGCGTGGCCCACAGGCACCATCAGCTCCCAGTTCTTAGGGACGAGTCCCCTACCTGGATGTACAGGTACTCAAACGCTGCAGGATCCCGGCGCAGCAGCTCCACTGGGTCCTTGGGGAAGAAGCTCACACGGAAAAGGCATTTCATGCCATGGTAGTGTGTCCTCTGCACGACCTGTGGCAGGAGCAGAGGGGAGCAGTGAGCCCAGAGGCTGCATATATTTGCCTGCAGAGCATAAGACCCCCTCTCCTCTCCCCTGGGAAGGGATTTGGTTACACCGTGCACCACCTGATCCTTTCATCCCTGGAACAGCCCAGCCTCCCTTGGTGTGACATCTTTGCCTGGTGTGGCAGGGGTTTATGCCACGAGGGCTAACGCTTCCTCCACAATCCTCGTTTTATCCCTGATCCTGTACAGTGACAGCTTCCTGGCTCTCCTGGGCAGGCCAAGGATGTTCATGAATACTGCCTGCAGCTTCCCAGGCTGGAGCACCTCCATGGTGCTGTCAGGGTGGGATGGGTAGGGATCATCTCCCTCTTTGGACACCCTTTGCACCCCTCAGCCCACAGGACCATGCCAGAGGCAAGGAGAGGCTACACCACCCCATGGCACAACCCTGCCATGCCCCACATTAGTGGCAGAGGAGCCTCCCTGTGCCCCAGCCACCAGCCCTGGCCATCCCATGCCTGCTCACACCCAGCGACTTACGTGGGCCAGCGGCTGCTTGTCCTGGAGCAGCAGGAACCGGTGGCTGTACTCTGGGCTGGAATATTCCAAGACCAGAGCAAAGTGCTCGATGTGCCTCAGGGACAGGCGGTCCTGCAACGTCACCATCACATCCTGCAAATGCCACAGACAGGCTTGGGTGCAAGGCAGTGGCTCCCTCCCAGGGTGGGAGATGGCACCCTACTGAAAGCCCTTTCCTCCTCGGCACCTGGGGCCACGCCAGCGCAGGATGAGGCCCTGCAGCACTGGGAGGGGTCACAGGATTGTACCCAGCCACCTTGCAGCAGGATGTGACCAGCAGCCAGACCCCCAGCACTGCGGTGTTTTGGAGGGGGGCTGCGGCAAGCTGACCCCTGGGAGGGAGGCTTGCAGGAGCATCCATCCCGGCTTGAGGGCAGGCTTACAGCAAGGAAAAAGGAGTGGGAGAAAGAGCAAAACCCCATCCCTGCCAGCTGCAAAGCGTGTTGCCCGGGGAGGCTATCAATCATGCGGTGGCAGCTCGCAGCCAGCCAAGCGACGCTGCAGTGTTTGTGCAAAGAAGCAGGAGACAAGGAAAAATGGATCGGGCAGGCGGGAGGAGAGAAGCGTCACCATGCCGTGGGGGGAGCGGAGGGGCCCACCTTCACGGTGGTTCGGCCATCGAACGTAAAGGATTTGATCTGCCCGTTCTCCAGGAAAACCTTCAGCACGTTGGGAATGAGGAGGAGAGCTTCTTTCTTCAACATGTCCTGGCACGCGGGGCCAGCAACGGGGGAGTGGAGGAGGATGGGGGCACAGAGAGACGGACAGAAGGAGGGGAGAGAGAATGAGTGTCATTGATGGAGTGGTTACAGCATCCCCCACTTCTCTGGGCTTATGTGCTAAGAGGCACATTTCCCTTGAAAATCCAGCATCTCTGCTGAGCCATCGAGACGTGCAGAGCTGGAGCAATTCAGAGCTGCCTGACAGATCAACCTCCCCAGCTCCCAGCAGCTGCAGCAGCAATGGAGCATCCCACTCTGTCCAGCACATCCCAGAGCTGTGCCCATGCCTGGCAGCCTGTCCTGCTTCCCAGCTGGTGACAGAGAGGGAAGGCGATGGCTGGGGTGGCTCAGAGCTGATCCCCCTTTCCTGACCCTTAACCCAAGCCTAGCCCACCTGAGCCTTGCGCACGCCCTGTGCAGAAAGTGGGACGAAGGCTGATTTTATGTAGGGAGAAGTGTTTCGATCAGATAATTACTTAATTGACTTTGCTTAAAAATAGGATTTGCTAAAAGCGCTTCACACTGGGTTTTTTTGGTTTGTTTTGTTGTGGGTTTGGGTGGTGTTTTTTGGTTTGTTTGGTTTTTTTTTTTTTTGTAGGCTGCTTAATAAAACCTTTCTGCATTTAAGAGATAATGGCACTGGGCTGGAACGCTACTGCAGCGTAACAGCTTCCATTGCCAAGCAGCAGTGCCCTGGTCACCATGCCCCATGCATGGGCACTCCTGCAAAGCTTTTGGCACCAGGTTGGAAGGCACAGACCTTCCTTAGGGCAGGCGCTGGCACTGCCCGGATGTCATCCTCAGGTGCCCAGGGGGACCAGGTTTCCAAGGACAGTTTCTGGGGCTCCATCCAGATGGAGGGACAGGGGAGGACCACTGCATGTCCCCCAGCACCAACCCAATGCCTCGAGTGTGCTGCAGGGCGCTCTGGGCCAGAGGGCTGCCCTCACCTGCAGAGCCCAAATCAGGGCAGAGGAGCCCTGCAGCTCCCAGCCACCTCACACCCCACGGCCCCAGGGACACCTCAAGTGGGTGAATCACAGAGGAAGGCAGGGTAGGACTTACTGGGTCCGTCTCGCCGACCGTCACCTGCTCTGAAAATCGGACCTTCGCTGGGTTGGACCTTAGCTTCGCCTTCTTGGCTGCACTGATGAAAGCAGATTTGGGAGACTGGAAAGAGAGCACCGGATAAATCACCTGCCTGCCCTTGGAGCTGTGGCATGGGGAAAGCCAGATATGGGGCTCAGAGAAAGTCTGTCAGAAGCCAGCATGACGATGGGGAGCGGGCAGCAAACCATGAAATGGCGGGGTGGAAAGCAAGTCCCCTTCGCTGTGGTTATACAGTGCTGCAGGCAGTGCCAGAAGAATGAGCAGCAGCCCCTGAAGACAGGCCACCAGCCTCAGCGTGATGGGGGAGGCTGCACTCCCAGTAGGCATGTGTGCCCACCCCCTGTGCAGTCTGAGCTCCAGCAGACATAAGCCAGGGCTTGCTCGGAGGCACCAGTATGGGTTTGGGTGTGTGAGATGAGCCCCTCAGATGCGGGTCTGCGGCTGTGGGAAAGAGCTGGGTAGCTGGGAGATGGCAGGACCCTGGGCAGCCCTGTGGGATGTTCTGGTGGCAGTGTCAGGCACTGGGGAGCCTCTGCCTGCACGCACTCCACGGTTGTGCCACGGAGCTGTGTGTATCCGAGGGTGCTGGCATCAGCCGAGCAGCCTGTCCTGGCTGGAAGCCACCCAGAACCAGGAAGAAAAAAGTGGTTTTGGAGCCTGGCACATGCCCTGCTCCTGACAGAGCGGCGCTGGGCAGTGGCATCTCCTTCCTGCAGAGGAGAACACAGGGGAGTTCTCGCACTTCTCTCCTTCACCAACATCAAGGGGCTCAGTAAAGCAGAAATGATGCCCAGCCACCACTGCTGCTGGCATGACGATTCAACCTGCTCCAGCACCGCCCAATGCCAGCACCACCGCTAGCTGCACTGCTTGGGGGTCACAGCCTGGCACTCCCAGCTCTCCAGGGACTCTCCAGGGACACTACCAGGAGGTAGCGATGAGGACAGGGAGATGGCCACTTGCCCACGCTGATCCTGCAGGGCTGTGGCAGCTCTCAGACCTGACAGCTTGGAAGAGCTTTGGGGTGGTGGGACACCAGTCCAACACCTCAGCTGAGCTGCTGAATGGTCCCTTGGGGCCTCCAGGGACCCCACCTCAGTCTTCCAAAGGGCCTGGCTCCCGCTGGTCTCACCTGGTGGGTATGCAGGACTGTGAGGACGATGAAGTCCTTCGCCTTCCTGTGACAGAAAGGAGAAATTAAGGTGGATAGGACTTCACAGCAGTGGACCTCAACATGTGAATTTGGCTGTCAAGAGAACACATCCCACCCTTCCCAGCCTGGTGGCAGCTGGGACCTTTGTGGGCTCCTTGGGGCACTCGGTAATACAGCTGTGGGTGCTTTCCCAGTGCTGCCCGCCTCTTGGCCAGCTCGGAACGGGTATGGCACTTGCTCCAGGGCACTTCCCCTGCTCAGGCTGAGGCTTCCCCATGCCAGCAGTGACCACTGACAACAGAGCTTGGGGACGTGCACTGACACCCCAAGGCTCCAGCTGGGGCACAGCAGCCCAGCACAAGCTCCCTCCCCAGAGATGACAAGAGGTGTGTGTTGTCCTCACCTGACAAGCTCGATGAATCTCTCTCTGGGGGCTTCACTCACATCCTCATCATTGATGGCTAAGATCTGGTCTCCTGGCAGGAGCTTATCCTCAGAGGGGCCGCCTGCCGGGAGAGAGGGTCAGGGCCAGCCCAGGCATCCTGGGGATGCGAGGTGGGGGGAAGCAGGAGGGTCCCAAGCACCCCCAAAACATTTGCCCATGTATGTAACTGTGGAGGGCACCCCACAGGCTCACTGGAGGGGACAGGAGAGGACAGGAGCCCAGGGAGGGGGTCACTAGGGGAAGTGCCCCGTGCTTCTTGGCACCCTGTAGCTGTGTCCAGGGACAGGGGGGTCGCACACCCTACCTGCTGCCACTGAGCGCACCACCACCGGCCTCTCGCTGCCGGCCACGAAGCCAAATCCGCAGTGGGGATGGCGCTGGATTGTCACCTGTCGGAGCGTGTCCGAAGGCAGCTGCCCACATTCCATATCATCGCCACCGCACTCCTCCGGCATCACATGGCTGCACTGCAGAGCAGAGGGGCGGGCTGTAATGCACCCCCCCCCCCCCATCACAGCAACCCTCCCTGCTCACGCCAAGCCCTCTGCCACCTGGATGGTGGCCCTACTCCACCTGCCTCCTTCATCGCTGCTGGCACTGCGGGTCCCAGCAGCTTGGCAGGACATCCACGGCCCTCGTCCTCCCTTGCAGAGCAGTGCTGCTCAGGGCCCATCCTTGCCGCAGCACCAGCAGCTCAGGCAGAGGGACATTCACAGAGATATCCCCCAAGGGTAAATCATACCATCCTCTCCTGGCATCTCACTGTCCCATCCCGGTCCAGCCATCTCCTTTCGTTAGATGGGAGACCTGTGTGGGATAAACTCCTGGCGGTGTGACTCTGGCCATTACCTGAGGGATGCCACCGCTGCAAGGTTCAGAGGAGATGGAGCTCTGGCATGGCTGGAGTGCCATCTCTCTGCCTGTTCTGCAGAGATTTAAGAGCAAACTCAAGGGCTGGCTTTTTCACACCAGTAACATAGCTGCACAATATCAGAGATAAGTGGAAGTAAGTTCAGCCGGTCTAAAAACTGGGATTAAGGCAGACTCAGCCATGGCTGCTGGCACTACAGCTGAGTCTTCACTGCCAGCTCCAGGACTCCTCAAAGCACTGCCAGCCAGAAGATGGAAAGACCCAGCCCAGGGCAAGGTCATGCCAAACCTGCCCTTGGCATCCCAGAGCAATGCCAGCCATGGCTCCAGGCTGCTCAGCAGGGCTGTGAGCTTGCTATCAGGGAGCAATCCCAGCACCATCAGGATGGCATCGGAACACAGCACAGACAGATGGCAATGTGCATGGCCACAGCCAGAAAAACAAAGTGATGAACGTGCTGTTTTTTTCTGTGCTGCTCATTGCTTGTTCCTGTCCAGACTATTTAGCCTGCTTAAAAAAGATCCTTCTCAGCCTTTTGGCAACGTATCAATTGTTCTGTCTCTTATCGGTTTAGGATTTGATGCATCATCCCTCTAATGCAATCTATCTGCATTTCTGACACCCCCTGCCTGCTCCCAGCACCGCATGTTGGCACCCGCTGCAGAGTGAAGAGGGACAGCACGTGAGGCTGAAAGAGGATGGGAGCTTCTTGCAGCTCCAAGCCAGCACCTGCACAGTTTCAGGCTTGAGCTCATTGCTGCCAGGAAAGACAGCCCTGTGGCAGCCCTGATCCCCAGGTGACCTGTCCCAACATCCTTTTATGTACCTGTCTCTGCTGCTTTCTCTCCCATGGCAGCCAGGAGGGCTCCAAGCACCAGGTGCCTCCACCCAATGCCGGGGATACAGTGCTAGCTGTGGATGAGCGGTGCTCTGTGGTGGTGGGATGCCAACCCTGCCAGGTCCACACTGACCCACCCCCGGTGCCCAGCTGAATGGGTACTCGTGGCTTTCCCCTCCTTCATGCAGCAGCACATGGCTGGAGAAAAAAACCTGAGATCCAAGGAAGGAAAGTACTGAGGAGCAGAAGGGTGCCGGCACCTCTCAGGGCAAGTGCCAGTCCTGCACCCATCAGCAGTCCCCGTGGGGGTGCAGCACCCACAGGTGCGGGGTGCAGGGCCAGCTCCATCACCAGAGAGCACAGCTGCGGGGAAGCGCAGGCGAGACCATCTCCCCTGCAACTGGCTATGTGCCGCCTCATTAGCTGCTCTGCTACTCCCATGAGCATTTAAAAGAACAACAGCGACAACAACAACCAAAAAAAATCACATGATTCAACCTATTTTCTCAAATGAACGTTATCCAAAGCTATTGTTTGTGGCTGAAAAGGGGACTGAATGTAGCTCTGTGTCTCTGCACGCCTGGCATGGCCACGGAGAATGTCTGCTGTTTGCAGAGCTGGAGCTGGCTGCCAAGAGACAGCAGAGCCACAGAGCTGCCGGCTTCCCAGGGGAGACCACTCTTTCAGCCCCCCCCAGCCCCAAATGCCCACAGCAACTCCAGTCCCACCATCCAACAAGCCCCTGCAGTGCATGAACACGAGAATGAACTGCAGGGTTCAAAGCACTGGGATGCCTCAGAGACGTGGCTGAGCTCAGTGTGACTGCTCTTGGGAAACAGAGGCAGGGCTTTACTTGCCAAGTCACAGCCAAGTAGATGACAAGTCCTGGACTACAACTGCCCCGTTAAAGCTGCTGTGTCCTCACATCTGTCCTTTTGCGTGTAATTTGGGAATGGTCTCACCCCTGCTCCTCCCCGCGGAGCCCGCAGCTGAGCCACAACCCTCCCATGACTGCCCAGGAACAGCAGCCTCTCATGCAGCTGAATTACCATCAGGAAAGGTTAGCAGGGAAATCTTCGCAGCTTAAATGGACAAAAGGCAAAGAAATCACACCTCGTTTCAGACACAACCAGTCTGCCATCCAGTTACAGGGAAGAGGGGAATAAAGAACTGGATACTGACAATAAAACTCCTTTACCAGGCTCTTAAGCTGCTCCCTTCCTGATAAGGCTTTGACACTGCAGAAGCATTACCAGGAAATTAAATAAAAGACGACCAGTGTCCTCATAAGCAGGACTTATCCACTCCTGGAGGAGCAGTAATGTGCTCAGCAGCAGGTAGGACATGACTTCTCTGGGCTGCGGCTCTGAACGTCCTTCCTGCAGCAGCCCTCCCCTGCTGGGCTTGGGGCATAACATGCTCATCCTGGACCAGAGCAAGAGACGAGAAAACCAGCACCCGCAGTGGTAACTCTCTCCCTAACACTGGTAATTACAGCCTGGCTGCACCCCAGAACTGCAGGAGCCATCACTTCCCTGAAGCCTGTTTTTTGTGTTTCTTCTTCCAATTGCTGGGCAGAGAAACACGCTGAGCTGCAAATCTCTCTGCCTCGCTCCTGCAGCGGGGAACTGAGGCTATAAAACAACCCCTGGAGCTCAGCAGCTCTGTCCCATCAGCAGCACCCAATCCCTGCCCCATCCTGGGCTCAGCAGCCAGTGATCCAGGCCATGCTGCTTGGAAAACACCCGCCACCCCGCCCAGTGGGCACCGACCAGTGCTGACCCTGCCCCACTGCATGGAGCAGATGGCTGTTCATGTCCACGTCCCCACCTTGCCTAGGTCCCCCCTGCCTGGCTGCCGCCCACCCCCAGCCTGTGAGGCTGCACTGCATCACTTCGTGTCCCTGGGGACCACCATGGCACAATGCCACCAAGACACAAGGTCACTGGAAAACACAATATAAACTAAAAGCACTCGCCAGGAGAAGCCCCACTGTAGCCAGCAGCAGCCCACCATAAACATGCCCCTGTGGCAGGATGTTTGCTCCTCACCTGGTTCTTCATGGTGTCTCAACCGACACAGCATAAAGATATCCCCTCTCCTGTGACTTGGATGTTTATCTTCTGTGCTCAGAGCTCAGACACTGATCCAGTCATGCTCTGCTGCCCAAGGTAAGAGAGACATCAGCTCCGTCTGGTCACTCCCCACCACAATATGCCACCAAGGGATGTGCCTTCAGACCTCCACGTTACACAGCAGGGCTGAATCCAGAGCCCTCATTCCACCCCCAGACAGATAAAGGCACAGCAAAGAGTTCCTCCAAAAGCTGACATGAACTTTTTTAATTTCCTACTGCAATATATCTCTGCTTTCTCTGAGGACTGCTTTTCTCCCTTTGCTTTTAGTGCTGACTGGCCATCTCTTCTAGTAGGAAAAGCCATCAGAACAAACCAGTACCACCTGCCTAGGAGAAGTGATAGTCTCCATCTACCTAGGACACTCACACCATTTCCAGCTGCCTTTAAACTGGATAGCACCGGGTGGAAACACTGCAGCAGCTGAAGAAGGGCTTACAGCTGAGCCCCAGGATGGGGAGCGGGTACAGAAAGGTCTTGAGCCTTCTGCAGAGGGGCACTTTGCACAGATGGTGCTGCAGGGGTGGGTGCCAGCTCTCCTCCCCCTTCCTCTGCTGGCGTGAACATCCTGAGAACAAACAGAGCCTGTGGATTCTTCTTTCCTGCTGCACAACTGTGCCTGGCTTCTCCATCTGCTGGGCTGCAGTTAGTGAACGGCTTGCAAGGCATGTGGGATCCTGAGCACGTGTGGCAGTGGCAGGAAATGCCGGGGAACGGGCCAAGAATTGTTTTTACGGGGAGCATATGGCAGCTCCAGCTTTGCACGCTGGTCTCCATCTCAGATGGAGCCTGCAGGGCTACCAGGGAGCATAGGGACCAACGGCAGGGACAAGAGCAGAGCAGGCAGAGCTGGCTGGCAAGGGATCCACTGCAATGTGCATCTCTACTCCATCAGTCCTGCACATCTGTGCCCAGCATCTGGTCACCTTGGAAGATGCCATTTGGACCACATTAACATGTCAGACAACTCCAGCAAGGGCAAACAGATGCTGTACTTCCAGACCACCATGACACTGCTCAGACACACGACACACATGGAGGTGGCGTCAGATGGCCTGGTAATGGCTGCCTTTGCTTTGCCAGCAGTTAACGGCTGGCTGAAGTGAGGAGGGCTGGACCGAGGGGTGCCAGCCTGGCTGAGGCTGACATTAAAGGCAGCAGAATGACCTAGGCACAACTGAAGTCCTTCACGGATCCAGCCTGGAGAACTGCAGCCTATGTACAGCTTTGCCGTACGGCCCAGGACTTTACCCCCTGTGCTCCAGCTTGGATATGCTGTCAATACCAGAAGCAATTTAAAATCATTAGAGCCCTCAGAAGGGTTAGCTTTACTGTTGGCGCTGGGCCTGTCCTGAGCCGGCAGCTATGCCAGGTACACTGCTGGTACAGAGGTCAGGTGCCAGACGGCAACTGCTCGAGCACAAAAATACTCTGGGCTTTCAGTGCAGGAACAAGCAAACAGCAAGCAGTGTCCCTCGGCACTGCTGGTGCTGAGCTGCTGGGCAAGCCAGCGAGTGGCCAACGGCAGCTGTAAATAATGAAGCAGCAGCCGCAGCTCTCTGCTGCTCAGCCTGCAGCTTTTTAAATGGTTCTGGCATCTCAGCTAGAGATAAACACAGGCAGAAGGGCAGGGAGGGATGGGGCCCAGGTGGAAATCTCAGGACCTCTGATACTGTGGGGATGGCAGAAAGGGATGGCAGAAAGGGATGGCAGAAAGGGATGGGGAGGGACTCAGACCCCCTGGCAGGGAGTGGGACCAGCCTGACCTGGCACTCAGAGCCACAGGAGAGCAAGAGGGACTATTCCCAAAGTAATGCTGCTTATTACCAGAAAATACAGTGTGAGCATAGTCAACAAAGACCTGCCACCCCAACCTCCAGACATGCTCAGGTTAAGAGAAGCTGTGAAAGACTGCCCTGAAACCAGCCCTGTGAGGCACGGCCGAAAGCACCACAGAGTATCTGAAGCCCAGCCTGGATCACACCTTCCACAGGCAAACACTCACAAACGTTGTCTTCCCCATCTAAGATGGGCTCTTCAGCCTGGAAGGAACAAGAGGAAGAGGGACTGTGATGGGGCCCCTAAAACCAGCCTGACATGGGGCAGGGAGCTGGCACCGCATGAGAACCGGAGGGCACCTGTGGAAGGAGGTTTAGCACATGGAAAAGGCAGGACTTTGCCATCCAAAAGCACCCCTGGTGCTTGCCGCCATAGGATGCTGGGGAGGCTGAAAATTCAACTGGGTGCGAAAAGCAACTTCCAGCTACTAAAGCCAGAAGCCTCCAAAACTCCCATGCTATAGTATGCCATATTTGGGGAGAATTTACACCAAGAAGAGTCTGATCGGGATGAGCCCTCTCCCTCAATATGCGGTGGGGCTAAGGACCTAGGCCCACCTTTCCAGCATGACGATGGGGTGAGTACCCACCTGCGTGTGTCAGGCCACTGGCACAGGCTCCCTGAGGTGCACGTGAGCGTGGCAGAGGTAGGACCCTGCTTGCAGGTGCCCAAACGTGCTGCTGGGTGCCTTCAGGAGGCAGAAGAGCTCCAGGGCAGGCGCGATGCTGCGGGGTGTTGGGTACCTATGGGAGTGAAGGGTGCTGAGGGTGAGGTTATGAAGACCTTCAGGGTGTTCACGCACGCAGCCCAGCTGTGCCCCACACACTGGGGAAGGGCTGGGTGCTGTGCAGCCTGTCTGAATGCCCCCAAAAGACAGCAGTTGCCTCAATTGTGGGGGTTTCCATGCTGTTACAGACACCACTCTCCTATAAATGTGAATTGGTTTTTGCCGGGGGCTCCCACTGTTTTCTCCTCCAATTTTCCCTGATGATTTTTGGCAGTTTAAGGCATTTTTGTACTCCCCAGCTGGAAAAGCTACCTTGTCAAGAAGAATCATAGATCATAGCATCATTTAGGTTGGAAAAGACCTTTAAGATCAAGTCCAGCCATTAACACCAGATTGCCATGTCCATCACTAAGCACCCTAAGCACCGCATCTGCACATTTTGTAAACACCTCCAGGGATGGTGACTCCACCACCTCCCTGGGCAGCCTGTCCCAATGCTTGACAACCCTTTCAGTGAAGACATTTTTCCTTCTACCCAATCTAACCCCCCCCCGGTGCAACTCGAGGTCGTTTCCTCTTGTCCTGTCGCTCGTTACCTGGGGGAACAGACCGACCCCCCTGCCTACAGCCCCTGCCAGGGAGCTGCAGAGAGCGGTCAGGGCCCCCCTGAGCCGCCTCCTCTCCAGACCAGCCCCCCCAGTCCCCTCAGCCGCCCCCCATCAGCCTCGTGCCCCAGCCCCTGCCCCAGCCCCTGCCCGGCTCTGGACACGCTCCAGCCCCTCCACGTCCCCCTGGCAGTGAGGGGCCCAAAGCTGAACACAGGATTCGAGGGGCGGCCGCACCAGGGCCCAGCACAGGGGGACGGGCACTGCCCTGGCCCTGCTGGCCACACTGCTCCTGACACCAGCCAGGCTGCTGCTGGCCCCCGTGGCCACCTGGGCACAGGGCTGGCTCCTGCCCAGCCGGCCCAGCCAGCCCCCCCAGCCCCTTTCCCGCCGGGCACCTTCCCAGCCCCCTGCCCCAGCCTGCAGCGCTGCCTGGGGCTGCTGTGCCCCACGGGCAGGGCCCGGCACGGAGCCGGGTTGAACCTCACACAGCCGGCCTGGGCCCCTCGCCCGGCCTGCCCAGACCCCCTGCAGGGCCTCCTGCCCCCCCGCAGGTCAAAGCAAAATCCTTCAGCAACAGGATGAGGCCCAGAAGGCTCACGCTTCTGCCTTACCCAGCAGCAGGCAGGGGAGCCGCTATCCTGGGGCTGCAGGCAAAACTGAGCTGGGCTGCAGACCCTGGGCTGGAGGGGGACATGGGATAGGCAGGGCTTCCCTTGCAAGGCTCTAAAAAATCTGCCTGCAGTGAGAGAGGGATGGCGAGAGGAAACGCTGTCTCCTCTCTAGTGTGTTAAGCACATGCCCTGAGCATGGGCTGCAAAGTCACACCACAGGACAATATTTTTAGGGTATCTTTATTTCCCTTCGGTGATGCCCAAGTGGCTGGACATTAATCTAGGGCTTGGGAGAAACTGTTTTCCAGCCCCTGCTCTTCTACTGTCCGCTGCAGTAACCGCAGGCACGTTACCTTGGTCCTCTCCTCTGTGGCGCTCCACTGGTGTCAGCGGGCAGGAGCCCCCTCACCCCACCAGGGCAGGGCTGGGGAAGACGTTACAGACTCGGAGGAATTTTTATCTCTGCCAGGTCCATAGGAATACAGTAAACAGACAGTCAACAGCCGGCTAAAATGAGATGAACACATAAGAGGATTAATCAGAGATAAGGAGTGATGGAATAAAATTTGCAGCACTTTTCTCCCTTATTTGTGTGACACTTCAGCTGCGTGGCAGGGGCTTGGAGTGACAGCAATTCCCCACCACAGCCTGGCCACTCTGCCGCTCCGTTACTGCTGCTGATCGAACCACCCAGCTCCTGTGTTCCCCGATTTTAATCCAGGGACCTTGTATTAACTTTGTTTTCTGGTGGTGCTGGAAAAAAACATTCTTTGCTCCACAGGGAGGCGGGGGCTTACACCAGGTGATGGGTGCCAGCCCCAGGTGCTCCTGCTGCTCTCATGCTGGTACAGGCAGCTTGAACCCAACCCAAGCCTTTCCTGCAAGAGACCTGAAATGCACAGTGTGTCCCCAGAGCCTCATGCTCTTTGGGGACAGGCTCTGGCTGCTGCATGGCGTGGCAGCTCCTCTCCAGAGGCGAGGCAGCAGGAGCATGGCTCCCTCCATGCCTGCCTGAACAGCAGGTGAGGGACACTGTAGCTGCCCACCTTGCTCCGAAGGACTTTCAGGAGGAGAAATATATTGCTGCACACAAAGTCCAGAGGAGAGTGAAATAAAGGAGGGAGAGTAACAGATCCTTTACATCCCATTAGTGAGAGGGCACAGTCTGCATCCCCTCCCAGTCAGTGGTGAGGAAGATTCAGAGAGGCTGTCAGCCCCTCTCCCCCAGAGCCACAAGAGGCTTGAAAATCCAATCAAGCACTTTCCTTTGGGCCCTCATGAATCCCAGGACTTTCACTCTGGATTTACAGAGAGCAATTTGCTCAGCTGATGACTTGCTGGAGGTTTTCAGGACTGCTATCTCCACCCAGCGCACAGCAAAGCAGAGTGGGGAAGGGGCCTGGGGGAAGGGATGCCAATGAAGGAGGCAGGACCACAGAAGTGACAGCAACATCCTCAGCCCAGACAGCTGTGGGACAGCCCCCGTGTGCAGAAGGAGCGTGAGCTGGACTCAGTGAACTCATCTAGCACCTCCCAATGTGGTCCAGTGACCCACAGCTCAGCTCTACCAGCCTGTCCAGGGCCAGAGCTCTACTTGGCATAGAGGTGGCAAATCCTGGAGCATTTCTGGCAGCACAACGTTGGCCAGAAGGTCCCCCAGGACACAATAGAGCTGGCCCACAAGCCTGCCTGCGTGGCAGCAGGGACTCTCACCAAGCCCCTGATACTGTCACCAGCCTCGACTAGACTACACAGGAACCTGCTCATGGGAGATGACAAACACAGCATCACTGCGCCCCCCTCCACCCCTGTCTTTTCTGGGACCCCCTTCCAAGCTCTAAGGCTCAGTAAAGCTCTTGAGCTGATGCCAGATAACAACAAAAACCATTAAAAAAACCAAACAAACAAACAGCAAAGCAGCAGAGAGAGCCTTTGAATGCAATGCTTTCAGCCTGGGGCTGCCGCCTTTCTAGCACAGAGGCTTAATTTATACATCTTTATAATCTCTTTATAACCTGCTCTGAGCTCTGCTGCCTGTGCCAGCATGCTCCCGGGGGTGCAGGGTGAGGAGGGGACTCTGCAAGCTGCAGCGAGCGGGCTTCCGAGTGCTGCACACTTCTAGGTAGGCAGGCCTATATTTAGAGGCACACCCACCCACACATAACTCTCTTTTCTACACGTGTGTGTACAAACGTTGCACCAAACCAGCAGCCTCGGGAGACGGCGTCTCTGTTTGTTGACAAGAGGCACGTGCGTCTCACCAGCCGCACGCCTTCTCGCTCACAAGTCATCTGAAGGCCCTTGCCTGGGGAAATGGCACGAGCATGGGGATGTGAAGCTGCTCCTGCAGCAGCATGACCTGACACGCGTGCCCCAGGGTCCCTGTGGGATGCATGCAAGCACGCTTCCCCATGAGATGCAGGCAGCTGGAGTCCCAGTGGGATGAACGCACCTGGGGTTCTCATAGGATGCATGCATGCATGTATGGTCCCCAGTGGGATGCCAGCACCTGGGGTCCCTGTGGGATGCAGGCATGCACAGTTTCCCATAGGACACAGACAGGCGTGCTGGGAACACCAAAGGGACCTTCTTTCTACCAGGCCAAATGCCACCCAAGAGCTACCACCTGCTGATGGCACAAATCCCTGCTGGTCACCCACCATGCTGCTTGCCCACTGGCACACAGGCCCCATGCTCTGCCAGGGCTCCCAGGCAGCACCCAAGGTCACACTCACCTGGCTGTTGCGGAAGAAGGAGCACAGATGCCAGTGCAGCCTTTTGGTTCCCAGTGTACCAGATGGGACCAAATTACCACCAAGGCCGAGATGCTCATTACCCACATGCTGAGCGGGTGCCCCCCACTGCCAGCGGCTTGGCTCTGCCCGTGCCAGTCGGTGATGCTCTGCAGGGCCACTGCGCTCCACATGCACAATAGCATTTGGAAAGCATTGGTAATGGCAAAAAACCACCCCAACAGGTTTCTAAACCACACTAAACTATTTATAAATCAGCGATGTAGTGAGTTTGCCTCCCCTGCCAGTTGAGGGGAAGAACAGCTCAGGCTGCTGCTGGCAGGTGAGCAGCGATGACCTCAAACAGAGCCAGCATGCCAGCCATGTCCCACGTGTGGCTCCCGATAAGAGATGCCAGTGTGGCTGCTGCTGAAGGTATGGTAATGCTCGCAGGCATCTATGCACCAAGCTACATAGCAGCAGACCTCAGCAGTCCTGCTGCATAAGAATCTGATGATTTTCTGAGTTCCTGCTGTAGTAATTAGTTTGATCAGCCCATGCAAATCAGTTTCTATTTGAAACCAGCCTTATTTAATAGGATCTGCTCAGTATTTGCCTCCTGAAGTTTTCACACAGATCAATCTTCCTCATTTCAGGTGTGAAAAGCAGCTGGGGCAGGGAATGGTTTCACCTGCCCTGGCACAACACCCAGCTCAGCACTCGCCAGCAATTTCTTGTCTTCATTTCTCACACGTGACTTGACGTTGTTTCCAGAAACAAAGGAGCTTAGGCTCTGAAAACCCATCTCCTCTGGCAATGGATTGTGTTGTTAGATCATTCCAGTCATTTAGAGGAGCATTCAGATAACCAAATTTACACAATTTAGCCCTTGGTGTCAGTGGGTTCAGAAGAAGAGCCCCTCCACTGTGGCCTATTTTGAGTATGCAAATCAACCGCACACAAGGAGATTCATTTTGTAAAGTGCAAGCTGGAAAAGCAATGCCAGTTCTCATCCGTTTCTGTCTGACATTTTATCTAATAGGCTATTCATTTGCCCCAGCATCCCTAGCAGCAGTCACAAGCACCTCTTAAACCTCTGAAGTCCCAACACCTCGGTGGGATTTAACCCCTCTGATCCCCCTGGAAGCACTTGTTCTCTGCCTGGCAGTTAATGAGCCCTCCAGGCAGGGGTTCCCCTGGCAGCTGTGTCCTGGAGGAGGCTGATCCCATTAGCAGTGGTGAAGCTGTTACAGCAACCTGCCCGCGCTGCTCAATGCCACATCCCTGGCGCTGGCTCCAGGAGCCCTTGGACACAGCGCCAGTATCTTCCAGCACTGACTGATAACTCCAAATGGACAGAGAACCCCCAAACCTCATCCCATAGGCCTGATCCTTCCAGGGATGCAGAAGCCTGAACCCTCTTTGAGCTGCTGGGGCAGGGGTCCCCTGAACTCTTTAGGGAGCCTGGGCTGGAGCCCAAGCCAACGCGTGCTGACTGGGTTTGTGCTGCACAGACCTCCCCCAGCCCCATGGGCCCTGGACCCTGGTTTTGGCGCACTGTACCCTGAGATACGCACAAGTGAGTGAAACCCCTTGGGGACACACACAGGTCTGCTCCAAGCCCCTGCCCAGGGTCCAGGACCCCTCTTGCTGTTTGTGCTGCTTGGGCTTGTCCTGCTTCCTCCTACCTCTCTTCTGCTCATCTCCAGAGCCCTGATCCAGTGCTCCCAGCTGATCTGCAGAGGCTTTAGCTCACTGTCCACCAGGCGCGACTCCACATCTCAGCCCCAGCCAAGGCAGATACAGAGAGCGGGTATCGGAGGCTGTGCTCCCAGTGCTCCCAAACCAGGCTCATGCAGGGCAGATGCTAAGCTTAAATGAGCTTTGCTGAGGGGAAAAACCTCAGCAGGTTTTATATAACCGTAAGAGTGCCTCAGCCTTGCAGAGAAGGGGACAGCAGGGAGGGAGGCGGGCAGCAGGGCAAGACCCTTCCTCTGGGAAGGGAGAGTGGTTTGAAGCAGCCAGCCGCCCTCCGAGACCACAACCGGCACGGCTCTCCCCACCAGCTGCACTACTCTCCTCTTTTTTTGTTTCCCCCTCTCCTTTTCTCCAATTTATCTTTCTGACATGTTCAATGATGCTCCTGCAGACTGAAAACAATAGAGATAAGAGTTTCAGCCACGGCAATTTTGGAGTTGAATCAAAGCTAAAATAACCTAGGCACAGAGCAGCTGAGAAAAGAAAACTCGGCGAGGGGGGACAGAGCAGTGCAGGTGCTCTGTGCCCCTCCGCAGCTCTGACAGCCTGGCTGGCTGGCATGGGGGACAGCAAGTCCCACCACCTTGGAGCTCAGTGTGTCTCAATCTCCTCTCCTTGTCTACCATCCCCTTCTGGCCCTGGCGGCATCATTTCTCCCCTCCCATGGATGCAAGCCCTCACCCCAGTGCAAAGCCAACCCTTGCAGCTGCAGCGGAGTATGTACCTGCTTGCCCGGCGTGCCGGCTCCATGCCTTGCATAGCAAGCACCAGCTTTTGTTTTCCTGACCTTATAGCCCTGCAGAGCAACCCAAATCTTCCAGGCAGGGATTTTTTCCCCCCTACAGATGCTACTTTGCTGTTATGTGAAGGAGCTGTGAGGGAGGGATGAACACACAGACAGGTGGGGAGAGGTGGATGAGCTGATTTCTGCTGAGTGAGTATTGTAACTAGGACCAAGACACAATCCTCAGCATGACTCAGCCTGGAAACACATGCTGCTTCCCAGCTCCACCACAGGGACTGGTGCATCCTCATCACTCAGCCACCAGGCCACAAGAGAATGGCCCACAGCTGTCACCCCAGCACCCATCCCAAATGCATTTCATGGTCAGGACAGGTAGAGCCAGGCAGCTCCTGAGATGTGGACAGGCTGTGCATGCTGAAAGGCAGTTGGGCAAAACAAGGGTTGATGGTCTGCAGGACGAGCTGTGCGTTGCTGACACATTGCTCAGTCTCTCACAGACCTCCTGAAAGCAGCTGTCAGAGCCTGTCTTGTTCCAGCTCCCTGCCTCTCCAGACATGCCAGTAATTCTGCTTTACCGGGCATGTTCCCAGTTTGATTCTGAGAGTGAAAGGGTTTGAACCCACCGGCAGCCTCACTGCTCTTGGAGAGCACCCTGTGGAGCCGAGAAATGGAAGGCAATGGGACCACAAGCATCCCTCCAGGCTGGTCCATGATGGCACCTCATGCCCCTGAGCTCTTGCCAGGGGGACAGTGTACAGGACACTACTCACATCCTGGGTCAAGTTCAGGAGACTGGGGAACACAGCAATATGTCCTTTTGCTCCTGCATTTTACGGGTGAAACTCTACATCCAGTTCCAGGGTTAACTGTGGGGGAGGGCAGGAGTTGCCTCAAGTGTTTTCTCTGAGTGAGCCTCAAGTGAGCATCTCTAGCCCCTTCCTTCTTAAAGCAGCGCCCTGAGCCTGGCAGGGGTGAGTGGCTACCCCAGCCCTAAGGAGCCAATACCATCCCCACCTGCTCCCCAGGCAGGGCATCGGGAGCACTGTATGCTGTGGCAGCCATGGCTCGCTCCAGGGGATGCAGAACCCCTTGCTGGGGCTGGGCAGGGGTGAGCCCCGGAGCAGGGCACGGCAATGCTTGGCTCCTGCCAGAGCCCTGAATCTTCTAAGGGAGGTGCTTGGCATCTCCTTGGACCAGCGGGATGTTAAACCTCACCTCCTCTCCATCCTCCCCCCAGCCAGCTCCATCTCTCTGGAGGATAAAGCCCAGTGCCAATTAATGTGGGGCTGAACATCTTCCTGAAGACATGAAAATAAAACCACAGCCCTTCTCATTCCTTAAACACTGGGTTCAGAGTTACCCATGATGCCTGTTCACGATAAATGCTGTAGTGCGGAAGCCAAAGAGTGACAGCTCTGAAGATGGCACGTCAGCTCCGGCTGTCCCGGGAGGACCTGTCAAACTGCTACACAGCATTAGCTGCAACACATTACCGCACAGCGCCCTGCAACCTGCGCTGGCACGGGGCTGTGCACCCCTGCTGTGCCACAGCACCCAGAGCCACCAACATGGGGGAGTGCTGCCTCCCCTCCATTACCTCTCCGGGCAGCCCCCTAGCCAAGGGGTGCTGGCCACCACTTTTGCCACCTGGCCCCTTGCATCACTTCTCCTGCAGCGGTATGCCCACAGTCTGCTGCCCACAGGCTTTGTAGACCATGATGGGCTGAGGGGATCAGGCTGAAACAAGCAACTGGCTGCCACCTGGAGCTGGGGCTGGCATGGGGGGCAGGGGGCTAGGCATATGTGTACGGCAAGGAGAGTGACGGACGTCCCATGTGATGGCCCTGGGCCACCTCACACCCACACTGCAACAGCCCTCCAGGAACACATCCCCAGTGAAGAAAGTGGTGGTGGCACAGACAGCTCAGGATGGGGCAAGATACCTCCCCAGGCTAAGTCCCCTGGGATGCAGCCCGGCTCCCCATCCCCATCCCCTCCCTCGCCACACGCTACCTGCCCCTGTCAGCGCCCTCAAGCAGCTACAGCGTGAAGTAAACAGATCTGCCTACAGCACCGCTGCTTTACTTTCACCAAGGGGAACTGAAACAAACCCATTTTGGTGGAACCGGCTGCCGGGCAGTGGCCAAGCCTCGGGGGAGGTGGCACAGCCCAGGACAGCAACAGTGGCTCCCTAAACCACCAGGCCCGTTCACACCAGCCGAGTTAGCATCCGAAGGGCTTTGCAGAGCCAGTATCTAAGCTGCTCCTCATCTGCAAGCAAAACCACTGCCCGTGGTCTCCACAGCTGTCACCTTGGCACTTTTGGTGAATGACAATTTGTAGCTGCTGGCGGGAATACATCAGATGACTTCGTCTGTCCTGAGTCAGAAGAAGCAGGAGAGCTGAAGCTTGGCCTTGGGAGCTCACCGCCCCTTTCTCTGCCTGCCCAGATTGATGCTTTGAGGCAGTGACCAGCTCCGGGCAGCTAAGGCCAGGGTTAAGCATCCCTGGCTGTTTGTGCACCAGCTGGGCTGTGAACAGCACAAAGGGCAGCTGCAGTCCCACAAGGCCAGGCCAGGAACGTCTCTCCCTGACACTCCTAGTTTGGCCGAGAGCACCAAAATCACTTCCCAGAGGCGTGGACAAGGAGCCATCAGCCCCTGCTGCCTCCTCAGCGAGCTCCAGGCACAGCTTCTCCCATTTCCTACTTCACTGTCCAGATTAAATTCCTCCTGCTAGCCTATAAAAAAGGTAATCAAAATAAAAACAACAACAACAAACGCTCTCAGCTGATGAGCCGGTTGGTTCTTAATACCTCCTGGCTGCCAGCAGCTTATTGTCATGGGGAGACAGGAGCTACAAGCTCTGTACTGGGGCTAGGATGGACATCCATCTGGGAAAGCTGGGGGGCTCCCGGGGCAAGGAATGGGAAGAGACAGGTTGGGAGTTCAGCTCCAGCCCCAGGGTTCAGGAATGACTGCAGCAGTAGCCAAGCTCTCACCAGAGGGCAATGTTTTTCATAATAGCCCTACTCAGTGAAGCATGAAGGATGGAAGGCCACCAGGATGGGTGGAAGGAAGGCCACCAACCCAAAGGGCACCCTGGGAGAAGGTCAGTCACAGCTCCCCATACTCTTCCAACTCAGAAAGCCACCTGCCAGGCAGAGGTGGCCTGGGAGCGAGGCGCATGCAAGACCTCAGGAAAGAGGAGCTGGGCTCCAGGCCCACCACCTTGGTGCTAAATCCACACAAAGCAGCCTCCCACCGGCCTGTTAACAGGCTCTCTGCAAGCATGGGAAGGGGTTGCAATGAGGTTAGAGGGGAGCAGGCAGTTTGCCTGGCTCCAGGGGAAGGTGGCTAGCACAAACCTCACCTTGCTGAACATGCTGGGATGCTCTGGGACTCTCGGCATTCAGCCAGCCAGCTCCTCCGAGCCACAGGAGCAGGGAGCCTCCGGTCACGCCTGACCACAGGAGGTGCAGGGAGCCGCACAGGTGCCGGGGAGCAAGGAGAGCTCATGGGCTTCCCCTGCTTGTGCTCAACCACAAAACCCATTATTCCTTGTTGCAGTTAACAAGGAGAGAAAAAGCCCTCTGATCGAAAGCATCTGCAAATCCTGGAGCCAGCGCCCACGACAGAGGAAGGAGAAGCAGATCTCCTGGAGGCATGGCTCCCTGCCAGCCTGTTGCACACTGGGGATGGACTACGCAGCAGTGCTTTTGGTAATGACAGGTGGCATCACAAATTTGCAGGACAGAGATGCTCCCAAGTCCTTGGCCACCTTCTTACAGGCCCACCAGTGCTGCTGCTGCAGATGTAGTGGTCAAGGTATACCAGAGGCTACAGGCAGTAAGAGGCTCAGGGTCTAGGGGCAGTTTCCAAATAACGCCCGAGGCACAGACTCAGCATTACTGACTGAGAGATGCTCCCCAGTCTCCTCGGAGCTGTGGCTGGGGGCATCACTTACACCCTGTGCAGGACTAGGAGATCAGAGACCTATCTAGACCAGCTCCTTCAAGGACAAACAGGAGCAGGGCTCTGCAGCCAAATCACACAGGGGCTGGGGGAGACTCACAGGTGATATACTTGGCCTTTGCTCTTCACATCAAGCAGAGCAATCCCTGGGGAAGCAGCCTGTGCTGAAGCTTGGGTAACAAACTGCCATCTTGTCAGCAGAGGAGCCTGCAGGAGCTCTGATTAGCACACGTGAAGTTCAAGCCATTTCCACAAGGACCTTCTGTTGAACAGAAGTGCCAGGTGAAGGAGCATTTGTTGAGGTGCTGTCATCTCAAACAGGCCTGGGAGACAGACCTTCCCCACGTGCCACGGGCTCTCCAGCTGGATGCCAGCATGATTCCTCCTGACCACACAACCCAGCCTCGCTTTATTTATTGGTCCTTTATACCCACACACAGTGGCTCACACATGCCAGCATCCCTGCTGATGCCTCATTTGCAAGAATATTGCTGGGGGCAGGTAAACACAGGCGAGTTATTAGCGTCAGTGTTAGCAGAGACTATCTAACTTGGATCTCATCCTGAGTGAACATGTAGCAAGGGAAGGCATTGCCATAAAGAGATCTCCTCTGAAGAGCTGAGACAAAGCAAACCCCGGCATCCTCCTGTTACAGAGCCAAGGGATGGGAGCTGACACCAGAGCATCCAGCTTCCCTCACACAGCCACAAGTTCTTTCTCCCTCCCTGGAGGAACCCACAGCTCTGGGATGGCCAACTCTGGGGAACACTCCCTTTCCCTTCCCCAGCTCAGGCCTGGGTTCCTTCTGGGATTAGAGGATCTTGACTGAGGAAAGCACTTAAAAAAAAATAAATCAGGATTTTATTGCTGTTAAGCATTAGTGAGGCACATGC
This sequence comes from Falco rusticolus, assembly GCF_015220075.1. Classification (NCBI taxonomy): domain Eukaryota; kingdom Metazoa; phylum Chordata; class Aves; order Falconiformes; family Falconidae; genus Falco; species Falco rusticolus. The sequence goes on along the minus strand of NC_051200.1, from coordinate 12,544,077 downwards.
TGTACTGTGTTGGCTGCGATTGTACAGACCCCCAGGTTGATGACAACAGCTAGCAAGGTGGGGATGCTGCTTGCAAGATCTCTTCTCTGTGTCCCCACCCCAGGTAGGACCAGGTATCTAATGCCTTCTCAGAAGTGTCTCTCTAATCAGCAGGGTTACAGCAGGAGCAGACCCAGGGCTCTTCTGCTTGAGTTCTCTGTACAACCAGTGAAAAGAGGAGTCTCACGAGAGCTGCACGGAGGTGACACGGCAGCAGCCAGGAGGAGAATTAGCAGCTGCTCCACGCACGGAATACAATTCCCATTAAAGGGAGGAAAGAAAAAACAGCAAAGCACAAAAAACCAACTGAGCATCTAACCACTTCAAAGCATCCTCTGTCTAACCTGAAGAAAGGATGCTCTGCCAGCGAGAGCCCACAGCCTGGGAGATGCTTCCACTGCAGCCTCCCTCCACTCCGCATCCCATCACCCACCCTGCTCCTGAGATGGTAACAATCTGCTTCCCAGGGGGGCTTGCAGAAACCTCCATGGAATCTCTGAGGCAAGGTGTTGGGTGCAAATACAATAAAAAAAACTCACGTGGGAGGTATCACCTGCCTCTCCCTGGAAGGAATCAAAGCGGGGGGTTTACAGGGTGTGGGGGGAACACTGCCGCAGTGTCCCAGCACCCCAGGCTCACCTGGCCCCGTGTTTGGCTGCCTGGGGATGGGGGGACCTCTGCCAAAGCCGGATGCTGAGGCCAGGTGGGAGCTGCCAGGAGGAGGCCATGGATTGCACCGCAGCCAAGCCCCTGTGTCCCACGCAGCCAGCCCCTGCCACCAGAGCACTTCTGCAGGGAGAAGGACCAGGAGAGGGGCCATGAGGGGCTGTTAACCAGGCATCCTGCTAATGGGAAAGGGAATTAAAGGCTTCCCAGAGAGACCAGCACTGGCATCCGGATTTAGGAGCACTGCTCCTTGGAGACTGCAAAGACAATGTAAACTCCTGGGGGATTAAACCTGAAGAGGATATCAAACTAGCAGGGAGGGAGGAGAGGCCAGCACCGCAGGAGGGACAGCAATTACAGAATTACCTGCCAGCCTTCAGGAGGATAAATGACATGAGATTTTATACAGATAAACCGAGAGTTATTACAGCCAGGGAGAGGTGCTGGGGCAGCAGCAGCCTCTGCTATCTGTCTGATAGCAGCACAGAAGCAAGGCCTGGAGGGTAAAGCAGGAGATAAAGAGGAGCTGAGGTTGCACGGCAGAGCCACACTGGGAGCGCTGCTGGTGCAGGGGAGCAGGGACAGACGCAGCACCCTGCTCCTGCCCGGGGGGGTGGGGGGGTGGCACAGCTCAGCAGGCACTGAGATGGGTGCTGTGAGAAACCTCAGCCCCTGCTTAGCAGTCAGGTCAGGCAGCACCAACACTGCCTGGGTGCCTGGAAGAGGAGGTGCTGTTTTTCCTCTTGCGGTCAGAGAGCGCAGGGATGGTTTAACCTCTGCACTGCAGGCCAGGCTGGTTTCTGTGTGGCCGCTCGTGCCAGACCCACAGGCATCCCAGGACCTGCAGACAGCACACATGGGCTTTGCAACAGCAAGACACAGAAATAATTCAAGACCAGAACAGGCTCTGTTTCCCCACGCTTAATGGGTAGCAAACCTAAGAGCCAGCTTGCAAGCCTGCAGAGAGCTGGCTGCCAGCCTCTCTTCTCTGGGGCTGTGGATGGCTGAGCCCTTGGAGCTGGGCATTTCCCTTGCTCACCGCCACATCCCAGCCAGCAAGCAGTCACCTCCTCACGGCCTTTCCAACCTTTGCTAATGCTGGGCAAGACCAGGCTTTACTGCTTTCTGCTCCAACACAGGCTGCTGGGTTTGCCACCCCAGGCACAGGGGTCTTGCCCCCCAGCCAGCCACTTCCCGGCTCTCCTTGACAGGAGGGCGAGCGTGCATGCCCTGCCCTGGCCCTGGGACCAGGACCCCCGGGTTCCCTGTTCCACTGTTGCCGTTCAGAGACATCTCCTCAGTCTCTTGGAAACGCTGCCGCGTGGGAGCCGCCACTCGGGGAGTGAGTCACGCTGCCAGGCGGGCGAGGGCGGCACGCAGGCATGCCAGGCACCGGCCACCGCTTGCCCCCCAAGACCCCAGCTCCCCTGAGTGCTGCGCCATGATGGCACGGGGCAGAAAGCCAGGGTGTCCCCATGGAGCAGCATCTCCCGCTGGGTGACAGCTCCACACCTCCCGTCCTGCTCCGCTGCTCCTGTAGCTGCTAAAGCACTGAAAAGCATTTTCCAGCAGCTGCTTTTCCATGCCATGGCATCAGGGAGAGAGGGAGCAGCCACGGGAAGGCAGCTCCTGCAGAGACAGACACTGTGTCCCACTGCGTGGAGGCATGTGGTGTGAGAAAATCCACACACACACACACCCCCAGCTCAGAGGCTCCGGGGCTAAGGGGAAACTGAGGCACGGGGTGAGGAGGGGACTGGCAGCAGGAGGTCACTGATGGTGCAGAAGCCCATGGGCAAAAGGCTCCCCTGAGCCTCCCTGCCCCAGATGAGATGTCCCCTGAGCAGCAGGGCAGCTGGCCAGACACCCCTCCTTGGGGACAACCTCCTCACAAGCTCCCCAAAAACCGATGGGATGACAAGCACCTGTGCTGAAAGGGAGCAATTACCACAAACTACAGATTATGCAAATACCTTGGTTACCAAAACGATGCTCCCTGAATGCTGAGTAGGAAAGAAAAGAGCAGCAGAGAACGAAAATTTGTTTAGCCAAGAGCTGCATCACATCTCTTCAAAGTGCCAAGAGGCGGAGAGGGACCTCTGTGGGCAGAGGGGCTTTAAGAGACCACCGCAGCCACGGTCAGTGGTCATACCAGGGGCACAGATGCCCCTTAGCGTTTCCCCTTCCTCCCAAAGCACTTCAGAGCCGTTACTATCGCTCCCTTGGAAGAACAAGAAAACTGAGGCACAGAAGGAGACGGCACCTGGCCAGTGAGACCCAGCATATGGAGACAGGGAAGAGGTTGAGGTGCAGCTGCCAGGATGCCCCAAGCAGTACAAGGAGCGGGACACCCTGCTGCTTCCCATTCCCCACCAGTGCTCCTGGGCAGCTGGTGTTCGCTGCTGTGGTGTGATGGGTTGGACTTGCTAGAGTCAGCTTTGTGTGGAGTGAAGGTGTTGAGAGAGACAAAGAGCACATGGCTGGAGAAAAAAACCATGAGGGCGGCTATCTGGGATGGGTTGGGATGGAACCAGCCACCATAGCAAGGAGGAGCCTGGTTAGGGGAGGGCTAAGGGGGTGTCCTGTGAGTCTTGATTCAACAGGCAGGGGCTGCGCTGCCTCAGCACACGCTCCCTGGCACGCAGGCAATGGTGTTCTCCAGGCGTGACGTTACCGATTCAAGAGGAGCGGGGCTCAGCATGCCACCCGCTGCTGCACAGCCCTGGCCAGGCCGTGCTCCTCTGCTCTGGGTTTTTTCCAGCCTCATTTGCTGCCACAGCGGGTCAGTTTTGCAACCCCAAGCCCTCGAGTGGGCTGTGTAGCCGGTGTCAGAGCCACAAGGGTGAGCATGGCTATGCCACTGCTGAGAAGCAGACTGGGCCACAGGCGTGATGCCATCCTTGGTGACAGAGGACCCTGACAGTCGTTTCAGCCTTGCAAGCAAAGCAGCTTTGGAAGGATCAGGTGCTGATTTGGAAGGATGGAGGGGGACGCACACATGACAAAGGCCATAAGGCAGTACAGCAGTGGTGGCACTGTTTCATGCCTGGCCACCATGTTTCCCCAGGTGCAAGGTAGGTCTAACAGGGACAGCTGCCATGCCATTACCACGAAGCATCCCTCAGTGGGAACAACCGCTTCTCACAATGTCACTAGAGCCACCAGAACCTCACATGGGACTGAGCTCCCGGCACACTGCTCCCTGCCCTGCATACACTCGCCTGCCTGGCAGTAGTCACTTGCCAAGTCCCACTGACTTTGCACGGGGAGGAAGGACAACTCATGACACAGTAAATGCCAGCAGAGCCATCCTGGCGATGCAATGCTATTTCCTATCCCCGTGAAGCAGAGAAGCCATAAGTCAGCGGAAATGCTCTCTGCATCGTCCTCACACGCACTGACGCCAGGCAGATTTACAGTAGCAGCACAGACACTGCCATGGTCCAGCAGCCCAGCATCCCCTCCTGCAGCCAGAGGCAGGAAGAAGTCCCCAGTGCGAATGTCTCTGTGGACAGCACCAGTGACCCCCTCCCACTGCCACACTGTCTGGCCAGAGATAATGAAGCATCTCCTTCAGTGCTCCAGGGCGGGTGGGGACCCAGATTTTGCACAGTCCACTTTGTGGACTTCATGGACTTTGCAAAATCTGGGTCCCCACCCACTCTGGAGTACTGGAGGAGATGCTGGACCCCAGCAGACGGCCAGACCCTGTTCAGCCGCTCCTGATGGCCTGGCAGTCTCAGCACATGTGACCCTGCACTGCAAGGCAGCCCTTCACATTCCCAGTCCTGTGGGAAGATCCTGCCTTCCCTCCCCTTGTCACAGCCCTATTTTGGGTGCCTTTCCAGCACAGCCTGTTTGCAAACAGCCTGGTGCAGCTACTGGATGTGTAGGTAGTACCACCTGTAGACCAGTGGCACTGCTTGCCCAGGAGATATGTGGCTCCTGCTGCTGCTGCCATGGTGGGGGTGGCTGCCCCGGGGGCCAGCAGGACAGAGCCCAACCCAACCGGCATCAGGAAGAGCTGCAAAGTCAGCTAAGCCTTTTCCATCTCCAGGGTGAAACACCTGCCTGAGGATCAGGACCACGACAGCAGCTTCCTTTTCAAATCCGTCTCCAGATTTTTGAGTGCCCCAACAATATTTCCAGAATACAGGAGTCTCTTCCCATGCCCAGGGAGAGATGGATCTCACTCCCAGCTGCTCTGCAAGCCCCCCACCTTACTGCCCAGAACCTTCTCAACCACACCTTGCCCTTGGGCAGGTCTCCTCCCATCACAGAAAGCCCTGTTTGGCCTCTTAGCACTCCTGCAATGCCAGCATTTCCTCACAATAACATATGCATTGGATTTGGTTTTGATCAGCAAAAAAACCCCTCCTTATCTCCACACCATCCTGAGCTCACACCACCTTGGTACAGAGAGAAAATTACATTTGTGGACAAGGTGAAAAAAGCCAAATGCCTCCTGCTACATATAACCACAGCAAACGTCACAGGTGCTTTGCAGATCCCCGGTGACACCTGCTACTGTTACAGCTCCTGACTTCTCTCAGCTCTGTCTTACTCTTTCCCAAAATCAAGCTCTGCTGGGGGAGCAAGGGGCTTGCTGGAGGTGCCTGTCTACCCAGCAGGACTAACCTGTTTCTACCCACTTCAGGTGGAACAAGTCTGGCCTCGACTGCTACACAATGCTGGGGACCAAGTGACCAGGTGGCAGCACCTGGTCTCTCATCCCTCCCAGCCAGCACCCCACTCCTGCCTGCTTCAGCATCCTGCAGGCTGTTCCACCACCTTCCTTTCCCCCAGCATCCCAGACCTGTTGCTGTGGCATCCCTGCATCCAAACCACCGGATGGGTTTGAGGAGTTGCTGCCGAGCCTTTATCTTAACATAGAGCCTCAACACACCAGCTATGGGCAACCGAAGGCAGCAAGGGTGGCAGATCCGTCTGTAGTACTGCTGGTGCTGTGAGAGCAGGACACTGCTCCAGCACGCTGGCACTGCAGGGCTTCACACCAGAGATGGCTTATGGAGGAGTGTGCGGGTCTGTCTGGTGGGATCAGAGCTCCAGCCTCTGGCGCAGACAAGGCGGACTTGTTCCTGACTGCCTGTCACCTCCCAGCCATGCTCAAAGGGTTTAGTTTTGGGGATCAGAGCTCACATCCTGATGAGCCCTGCTATGGGGTCCCTCCTCCCTCGGGCTCAGGTTCCTGGGAGCTCAGAAGACCTGGAAGGAGCCCTGCTGATGCTGCTGGCCTCTCCCACTGATGCCAGCCAGCCACATGGAAGTATCCCAGCGCTCCTCCCCATGCTTTTGCTGATGAGGATGAAGGCAGAGATCTTTCTCCTATGCCTCCTCCCATGAACACACAGCAATGCTACAGGGGCTTTCTGCAGACACCCAAATCCCTCAGCTGCCCACACACCACCCATCTCCCCAGGCCAACAAGCTACAGCCTGTATTTTCGCTGCCCTCAGGAAAAACAGCTCAGGCATTCAGGCAGTAAGATTCCCCTGGGTTGTATCTGAACTTTCCCAGGCAGCATCAGGGTCCTCTGGAGATGTTTGGGGATTCTTACTGCCAGCCCACTTAAAAGACACCCATCGCTTATATGACAAAGAGCTGCTAGATCACACCTGGTCCCTGGCCAGAGCGCAGTGCCGGGTCTCTGTTTGCCCCTGGGATGGGAGAGGCTTGCATGGGGCTGGAGAGCAGCCAGCCCTGGTAGATACCATCCAGACACCATCTCAGGTTTTCCCCAGAGAGACCTGGGTCCAATGCCAGTAGCGGGGAGGAGGGATGCGACAGCCAAGGCAGGCTGGTTGTACACGCTGATGGCAGCATGCTCCTGCTGACCTCCTGGCCCACCTCCCACCAGCACCACAATAGCCACCTGGGGCCACGGGCAGCAGCAGAAGGGACATTTCCAGCTCGTGCTTGTAAAGCAATGGAGAGAGCAACCTCCAAACTGCTCCCCATGGGTGGACAGATTGCTTCAAATGCCTGCAGAACAGTGCCTTCCCGCTGCTTGCTCCACCCCAACGCAACACTGCGTGGTAATTCTCAGTACTGACCAGTCCATGGTCCTCACATGGGCAAGCCACTCCATTGCAGCCCAAAATCAACAGCAGCAAGCAACCAAAAAGATGAAGAGAGGGGGATGGATGCTCAAAGGTGGGTGCAGACAGCGACAGAAGCAGGCACAGGGTGCAAGGGAGCATTGAAACAGTGGAAATAAATTGCAGCAGAGCAAGGAAATAGGACCTGAAAGCAGCAGCTAAGCCTCCAGAGAGGAGAAAGAGCAGGGCACGGACTGAGGCTGGGTATCTGCACAGGGAGACAGACCTACCTGATCCACTCAGTGCCCTTTTCTCAGACAAGCAGAGCACTCGCTGTAGGCTACGCCACAGCCAGGCAATGCCAGGGAACAGATCTGTTCAAGAAAGGTCTCTAAGCTGGATGGACGCCTGAGACACACCTTTCTGGGGGCAGGAACCACATCTTCTGCATCCTCTGCACCTGTTCCAGCCCCCAGCTGAAGAGCTGGCAGGACAGTGGTTGCCCCGTACCCAGCCCACCCGCAGCACCCGTGGTAGCAGGGCTGCCTGCTGTCCTGCTGGCCCTCCATAGGCATCTCAGCTGAGGTGAGCCTCCAGATTTGTTACAGCACTTACAATATGAGTGATGGCAGAAGGATACTGGCTACACCACATTGGCTGCCCTTCCCACATCCTTTTTAGCATCGCTCCTTTTAATAACTCCAGTTAATATTACATGCCTCTGTCAAGAGTCCTTTTAGACCAGCAGCCTCCGAGTTGCTTGGAAACTGTTTGCTGCAGCGACCGAAAGCCGCTGTTGAGAGGGCTCGACGCCAGCCTGCTTCCCGGCCCCCCAGCACCAGAAACCCAGCAGAACAACCGTGCTCCCTTTCCTGGCATCTGCTGGGAGCCGCAGGAAGCGGAGGTGAGATGGGAACACCTCTGACATGCACCAGGGAAGAGAGAGCCAGGAAAGGCTCGGGGACCATGGGGCTTGTTGGAGGACTCCGAGATCTCACTGCTGCGTTTCAGAACACTCCCAGCCAGAGGGTGAGGGCGAGCTCCCAGATCAGTGTTCATGGAAAACATGCTTGGCCCCGCAAGATATACTTGGCCAAATCTGGACACTGAATTCAACCACTAAGAAGTGAGAGAGAGGGTTTTGCTATATGGGCAAGTCTCAGTGCCACCTTAATGGTGAAGTCGTTTACCAACAGCTCCGTAATACTCTATGAATAATTAGGTATCTCTTCCAATTTATGCCTTACCATAAAACGCTGCTACAGTTTTGGAGACAGTACTTTTTTTTTTTTATACTGTAGCAATGACAAAAAGGATATTTTATTGCAGGAATGGCAGTGTAAGTATATTTATCCATTGGCCAGGATTCTGTGGTATACTTCCCTCTCTAATGGCTGTATAAACACACATACATCCCAGATTTATACCCAGATTTTTCCATACTTTGCTTTTTAATTTACATAATATGCGAAAATTTCTATATAAAATGGAGAAGAGCACAGAGCCGTTCCTGCCAACCCGCCCGCTGAATTCAGCGCTCCCCGTCTCACACCACTCCCGTTTCCCCGTGGTGACAGTGCTCCAGGGATCCCACAACCACTTCTGGGATCCTACGTTTTAGCTTGGCACTGCCAGGGAGAAGGGAGGTCAAGGGCGAGGTGGGCAAGGACCCCAGGGCCAGCTCAGCACGGGAATCCCCAGCTGCAGAAACGTGAGGGGAGCAGGTTCTGCCAACACTGGTGAAATGTATCTCCAACATGATCCCACTGGCACCTTCCTCCATTGCCCCAGTGAAGCTCTGCCTTTTTTTTTTTCCTTCTCCCGAAAATATTGTGGAATTAGAAGTCTGATTGATATGAATATGTAACAACGCTGCTTTATTAATAGCAGCTACATTATCAGTTCACTCCCTGCTATTGGCAGGAGATCTGGGACAATATGTGGTTTGAAAACTAAAGAGAAACGCTGCCTGCAAAGGCAGCGGCAGTGAGATAATTTCATTCCTTTTCCCGGTGAGCAGGCCAGGCTGACATAAACATGATGGTCACTGATGCATTGCCATTGCTCTTTCTGCCCAGTTGCGGGAGCAGGCATTAGGATGGCTCCATGGCATGGATGGTCCTGAGCACACCATGCAGCCATCTGCAAAAGGATTTGCAGCCAGTGACCCCAGCACAGGCAGTGAGGTGCTCCCTCTTCAAGCCAGGGAGCACCACAGTCAGCTTTAACCTCTGCAAATTGAGGTCATTCAGTACAGAGCATCACGTAAATCTCCCTGGCATGGGTAATAAACTCCCTTTGCAGTTTGCTTTCCATACTCCCCCCATCACCACCCTGGAGGCTTAAATGAAAACAAGATTACAAAGGAGATTGGATTGGACATATTTCTGGTGTGCTATTTTAGCTGTAAATTATGCCAGCTTCATAAAACCCCAACTGTTCTTTCCCGAGATCCCTGCATAGATTGGCTTGCTAAAATCAGACGACCCGGCGTTCGCTGCGAGCAGGCATTGTCTAGAAAAACATTTATGGGGTCCAAACAGTAGCAAGATGGTATAGTGCTACATACATGTATACACACACACACATATATGCACATACACATAGGCTTGACAGCATCCAAGAACTTTCCATGCCTGTTGATTAGCTAAACAGTGATACACACGCTCAGGTCTTCCAAGCCCCTATCCACTGTGCTTCGACAATCTGACCCTGTGGATCAGCTGTGCTGTTTCAGCTGCCTGTGCCACGCAGCTGACGCTTTCCTCAGCCTTAGCTAATCCCAGGAGAGAGCAAAGCATCAGGCAGCGTGGTCTCAAGCAAGGCTGGATGCAAGGTACGGGACACGGGGCCACACTCTATCGTGCTGCATGGAGTGAGTGTGAATTGGCACACATGGCAAGGTGAGCGACGCTTGCTGCTGTGGCGGCTGCAGGGCTCCCAGCCCCGGGCAAGGCTGGGGAGTAGGGCTCTGCAGCACCGATGCAAAATGGCCACAGTCTGAACTTTGCTACAGCAAACCTGGCAAGAGGTTTTACAATTCCTCTCACGAGCATCACTGCACCTTGGCTGTGCTCCACGACCCTGGAGGACAGAGCAGCCAGGCTCCCAGCACACAGTGCTGCTTCAGAAAGAGTCTAGCGGCACTGCCCAAAACTGAAAGGACGCCAGTTTGATTTACACTCAGCTCCAGTCCCCGGCCCCTCTCCTACAGTGCTGCCAAAACCCGCTCCCCCCCGCATTAGGGGCTGCCACCACACCGTGCTGCCTGCGCTACGAAGGTGCGCGCAGTGCAGGCAGCTAGGCAACAGGGACCTTGAGCAGAGTGCCACCACTCCGGCTGCTGCAAGCACCCTGCCACCTCCGAGGGGCAAGAACCACTCTGAGCCCCGAGGAGATGATGCTGGCGAAGCCCCCACAGCCCACGGGAGCCCTCCTCCACCCGCTCCCCGTTACCTGGAGGGAGACGGCTCGAGAGCAGCGGCACACTTTGCCTTTCCCCGAGCAGACACGGCAGCGAGCCGTCTCCCCTGCACACTCCCACGGCTCCACCTGCTCGGAGCCGAGCCAGGTCCCACCGCGCTTCCCGCATGCGTCGGCTCACAGCCCGCACCACCAGCCCGGGGAGCGGCAAAAAATGAAACCCTCTCTGGCAGGATGGGTCCAGCCTGTCTCACCCATCCTCCTCTCCAACCAGCCCCTCCAGGCAATGCTACAGCTGATGTGGTTCTGCACGTCTATCCCAAGTCTCCCACATGAGGAATCCCTGCAAGGTCAGCGACCTTTGAGACCACCACACAATTTATGGGCAGGCATCTGCATGTCTTCTCCTACAGAAGGGTAAAGCATCCTACCTGTGAACGAAGAGGCAATGCAAGCTGGCAGATGGGTTCGCATCGCAGCGTCACACATTAGGAAGAAAGGGGAAGAAGCTCAAGAGTGGCCAAGGCAGCACAGTAATGCTGGACAGATGTGAAAGGGTTTTTACCCAAAGACCCTGGGGTGCCTCACTTTGCTCTCCTATGGGGAGCTGCATCTCCCTCATGTGGACATACACGCACATCCCCGCACGCTACACTGTGCCTTTCACCACTGGGACCTGGCACGAGGCTTGTCTGCATGTGTATGTATCTATCAATACAAAACCAGGCTTCCTAGGCAATCAATAATGCTATTTAAGAGATAAATCTCACTATTGACTGGCTGCTGAGGCCAGCTCCTGATTAATTTAAAAGAGAGAGAGAGAATGGCGAGGGAGCTCAGAAGTGTTCCCAACGTCACTGGGCATCAGTCCTGTGTGCTCAGGCTGTGCAGGCAGGGATGGGTTGGGCTGGGGATGGATTGGGCTGTCTGTCTCCAGGTTACAACAGGACAGGGCTGCACAGGGACTCATCTACTGAGAATGCAACTCCACCCCCAAACCCCTCTATGACCTGAGACCAGAGCCCTGGATCTCTTCCAGCCCAGCAGGGACCACAAGGTATGGCTAGGCAGAGGCGCTGATTTTTACACAGCTGAGGATCCGTGCATGCTTGGGGAAGAAAAGGCCCATCTGTGAATGTGTGCAAGCACCTGCTGTGCCATGCATAAATTAAAACCGGACATCGCGTTCCCCGAGTCCAGCTGTGGCTGTGCCAGATTTGAGGCTCCTCTACCATCCCACGCCCAGCCTTGGTGTTTTGATCATCACGTTGAGCGGGCCGAAGGGGCTTGCTGGCTGCCAAGCCTTCACAGGCAGCTCCTGGCCACCATGTCTCTGTCCTGGCTGCAGGAGAAGTCTCTGCTGTGGTGCACGTAGTGTCTCCCCCAGCCCACACGCAGCTCTCCATTTTCAGGAAAGGACAAGTCCCACCAGAACAGGCAGGGCAGGGGATGAGCAGAGCTCACCCAGCCTCGCAGGGTAAGACTGCGACGGAGCCACCCCTCTCCACCCGTGGGGGAGGCTCACCTCCCTCCTCCTGTTGCAGGCTCCGAGACATCACCCAGTGATGCCACGGCTGAGCCCTGGGAGGGGAAGGTGGCATCAAAAACCATCTCAGCCCCGGGAGATTTGGGCTGCTTTCTGCCCCATGGCACGAGACGGGGGCAGCCCTGCTGCCACGGGCCCCCATGACGGCGGTGGGCGCATTCAGTAGCAGACCCCCAGACAATCCGAGCGTTGTTCCAGCCAGGCTGGTGGCTCCTCAAGGCAGCAGCCAACTTGATCATTATATAAACACTTTTTTCACTACAGAAACATGGTACATGTGGGCTGGAGCTGCCCTGGCAAATGACACCAAACTCACAGGTACAAATCATGAGAGCAGCTTGATTTCAGTGGGAGGGGGGAAGGACTGGTGCTAAGGCAGAGCTGAGGACTTGCTCCTTCAGTGCCAGGGAGCAGCCACCAAGAAACCATAAAAGCATCTCCCTGGTATCTCAGGACTGCAACTGGAGGCAAAAATCCCAGCTCTGCAGAGCCATGGCCAACTCCCAGAGCCCTGCGTGCCGCTCACCCTCAGCATGGTCAGCTCCCACCAGCTCAGGTGGTGAAGCAAAGCACGAAGGCGGCTGGTGCAAACAAGCGCTTTATCTCCCGGCTGCTTCCTACTCAGGGACTTCTCCTGTGCTTTATGCTTTTAGGCTTCAGTTCAGAACTCAAACTGGCTTACTTCAAGACAGAAATGAGCTCCAGAGCTTGCTACAAGCACACCATTGTTGACTGCAAGCATCAGGCCACATTCCTGCCTCAGGAAGCTTGAGGCCAATGGGTCCCTTTCCACGCTAAGTCATTGGGTAGCACCTCTTCCCTTCCCCAGCCATATCTCCAGCACCCGGCTCCTTGGCTTACAGAGAGTGGAACTAAGCTTGAGCCCATTTCAGCTGCATCCCCAGTGTGCTCCCCCCACCTGCCATTGTAGAAAGAGGATGTGGTTCTGCATCTGCTCCACAGGCCCTTCCTTAACAAGTGATCCCAGTTCCCCTGTGCTGGGAAAGCCTCCCAGGAAGCTGAGTCAGCTGCTGGCAATCAGCAGCATTGGCACCCAGAAAGGGATCAAGGACTGCACACTGGGACAAGCTGCAACAGCCGGGGCTGCTGCAGGGGCAGCCCTTGGTGCCAGTGGTGCTGAGGCCCTGGGAAGAGGCAGAAGACATGCTCTGACCGTGGGGCACCAGTGGCTTAGTGCTACCCATGCTGGAGCACCCAGCCAGCAGCACCCTGTACCCCCTTCACAGGTGGGTCCTGCAGTAACTGCCCACCACAGTGCTGAAGTTGGGGCTTCCAGGCAGTGCTGCAGCACAACAGTGGCTGTTGCTATGCCAATCAAGCAGGCAGCCGGCACACTGAACTGCCAAACCAGGACAGCAGTCATGCTACTGGAGACTTACCCATGCCAGGGTGCCCTGGCGGGGGCTGCTTTCCCTCTGGGTTCCTGCAGCAGCATCACACAGCCCAAGGAGAGCCTGCTGCTCTCGCCGATGCCCTCACGCAGCCCCCGAGCCCGCTCCCCGCCCCACTGCAGCCCTGCACCATCACATCGCAGCTCCAGCCAGCAGCTGTTTACAGACACGGGCAGCCGCTCCAGCGGCTGCATGGCCGTACCGTGCTGGAAGGAGGCAGACGGCATGCAAGGGAAAGTTCATCATCACCGCGGGGGGGTGAGCACGGCAGCAGGTCCTCAGCAAGCAGCCGGAGAGCTGGAGGCTGCAGGCTTAGCCACACGCCAGTGCTGAAAGGCAGAGGGACAGGGCATGGTCTGGGCCGGCAATGACCAACTGGGGACGTTGGAGCAGCCCTTTCAAAAAAGGGTTTTTTTTTTTTGCTGCTCAGGTGCGGCAGGAACTCCTCACTGCAGGACGACATGGATGCCAGCAGCTCACACAGGAGCATGGGTGAGTACAGAGGGCTGCTGAACAAAGGGAAGCACCCTGCTGGGGTCTCTGCCCAGAACGGTGGCAGCACCAGCCCTTCCCTGCCTGCCCTTAGCACCTGCCTCCACCCAGAGACAGGCCACAGGCTCAGCCTCCCTTGGGCCTGATCCGGAGCTGCCCTTGCCCTAAGTCTCATGCCTCGAGGTGAGGTTCTCCTGCAAGACAACATACATCCTAGCCCACCCCGGTGCAAACCAGCTTTTCTCTCCTTCACTCTTCCCTTGTAGTCATGGGGAAATTAAGGCATGGGAATGCAGAAGGTGGCACACAGCTCACTGGTTGTCACGAGAGAAGAGAAAGATGCAAATGCTTTCAAATTGCTTTTCCCCAAAAGCAAGTCACGTCTCTACCAGTCCTGCTGCCGACAAGGAGGAAAACTCATCCCATCCAAACTGCTCTAGAGCAGGGAGAGGAGGAAAGAAAACCCCAAACAAGCCTGAAGACAGGTGCCAAGTGCATTCATCTCTGTTCTTTCAGCTCAATCTGCCACGATATGTGACAGCAACTGCCACAACAGTGGACTAACGCTGTGAACGTTGCCACCCAGGAGGATGCCAAGGTGACCTGGGGGGCAGCGGCGGAGCTCACTGCCCTGCACCCCACTTTCTCTGCGCAGCCCTGCCCTGCCCAGGGCCCCCAGCATGGGGAAAGCCAGCTCAGAGAGCGGTGCTCAGCAGCACCGATCCGACTCAGACCACGCCAGCCCCTCCGACCAGCCTCCTGCTCCCCGGCAGCACGGCACGCACCCCCTGCGGATGCACGTCCCGGGGGCGCCGGGGCTGCGACAGGGGGAGCGGGATGGCCGGGCAGGGGACACCCCATCACCGCCCTGGCGCCTGCAGAGGCCACGCACACGCCTCCAGCTGGCCCCGCGGCCCGGGCTCCCGCAGGAGGACGAGGCAGAGCCCTGCTCCGGCACCTCCGCGCTGCCGGCGGCTCCGGGGCGCCCCTCCCGCCGCGCTGTGGGACACCGGGAGCCAGCCGGCAGCGGGTGCTGGCAGGTGCCGCGGAGCAGGCGGCTGGCCTCCCACCTCCCGCAACCCCCTGCCCCGCCGGCGCTCCCCCGGGGGGAGGCCGGCTAACTCCCGCCGGCTGGCGGCACCCCCGCCGGAGCCGGAGCGCCGGGTCTCCGCGCCGCCGCGGGCACCCCCCGCCCCCGGGACAAGGGCTCACCTGGGCTCCGCCGCCGCCGCTCCCTCCGGCCCCCCCCGAGGCTCAGGCGGGCGGCGCGGCGGGCGGCGCGGCGAGGCGGGCGGGCAGGGCAGGGCACCCGCAGCCCCCCGCCGCCGCCGCCCCCATGGCCTGCCGCCGCCGGCCTCAGCGCTCAGCCGGGGCCCGCCGCCGCTGCTGCCTCCGCCCCGCAGCGCCCGCCCCCGCCATGCCGGCCCGGCCCGGCGCTCCCCGTGCCCCCCCGGCCGGCCGGCGGCGGCGGGCGCTGAGCGCGGCTCTGCGGGGCGAGGGCGGGCGGCGGCGGCGCGGGGCGGGGCGCGGGGCGGGCGGGGGCGGGCGGGGGCGGGCGGGCCCCGTGGCTCCCGGAGGGGTCTGCCCGCCCCGCCCGGGGACCCGGCGGGCCTCGCCTCCCTTTGGCCCCCCGGGCGCCCGCCTTCGGTGGGTAGCGGCGCGCCGCGCCGCCGTCAGCGGGCACCGGGGAAGCCCTTCGCCGCCTGCTCCCGTCCTCCGCGCAGTGCGCTGCTGCCCGCCGCCGGCCCCGGCCCCGGCCGAGGCGCCTCGCCGGTCCCCGCTGCTGGGGGTCCCCGCTGCTGGGGGTCCCCGCTGCTGGGGGTCCCCGCTCCAGCGCCGCGCCGCTGGGGACGGCCGGGACAGGCACCGCAGGCCGCCGCCGGGTCCCCTTGGCCGGCCGAGCCGCCCGCACCCCCTGCCCGGCGCTGCCCGGTGCGGGGCCAGCCCGTCCGCGCGCCCGCGCCCCGCGGCTGCTGTCCCCCGCACCAGCCCGTTCCGGGGGCGTCGCCGCAAGCCCCTCTGCCACTTACCCTCGAAGGCCACTTGCCGTTTTGTCACCCGCTCACTCAGCGTCCTGAGACCCGTCCGCAGTACTCCATTGCGTGCTTTTTTCAATTACCTTTAGACATGATGTATGATGTGCAAACATTCACACCTTACTCTCCGTCCTCTTTTCCAAATGCATCGTGTTGTCGGCTCGCACATCCATAGGTAACTCCATGGTAACCTCCCTCCCAATCTGGGGGAAGAGGGGGGGAATCAACAAAAGCTCTTAAGGAAACTATGTTATCCATGCATAAAAGGAGGTTTGTGTGCATTTCTTACGAAAATCTTGGGAAACGAGGGCTGGGAGGGAGGTTACCATTAATTCAGGGAATTCAAGGACACTATTAGCTGGGTAACATCTTCTAGAAAGAACATTGCTAGATCTGCAAGCCACAAATTCCACCTTTGAAAATTTGACTGACTTGCATTATATAATTTCCCAAATCTCCCTGCTCCATTCTTTATCACTGCTTCAAGCAACTCATTTGCTCTGTACAGAAGTTAGACTTGTCTATAGTTTCCTGGCTCTAAGCTTTTTAAAAAATTCCAGTCACACTTGCTGCTTCCCATTTGTATGGTATCAGTGCTCATCCCAGCGGCAGGGTACCCGGCCCCTTGGTAGCTCAGTAGCTCCATGCTGCTCTTCATCCAGAGCCCTTAGGGAAATCCTGCCGGATCCTGGCAGTCCCTTGCTCTCTGTTTCATTGGTATTTTCCAAAAACCTCATTTGACATTTCAGTTTGAGAGAGTCCTTCAGATTTATCTGCACAGGAAAGGGCGAAGTATGTGAATTTTCCAACATCCTCCATGGCAGATACTGATGTAAATGAATTAATTTGGGGTTTATGTGATGCTCTGAGAGCTTTTTGCAGCCACAGAAACCCAACAAGCCAGCAGCACACTGCCTTCCTTCTAAAGACATTGGGACAGTCTTCATTACACGCTTTTATGCTTTCAGCGTGTCCTACCTAAAACTTGTCTCATCCTAGATGTTTGCATTTACCTCGTCCAGTTTATGTCCTCTCCTTTTTTATGTGTTTGAACACAACATGCACCTTCTGAAGGCTGTCTGTTGACATTTAATTGTCTCCTTTACATGGCTATTTTATAGCTGTTTGCAATTTTTTGGCCCTTTACAGATGCATCTATGAAAGGAACTTTAAAACAATATTTCCAGAATGGTGATTGAGAAGAAGATATAGCAAAGCTCAAATGTTTTCCTAGATTTTGTTCCATAAAAAAGTGCCCCTCTCTGCCTGTCTGTACCTGAAGACATCCCTCACAAAAATTAAGCTGTTCATTGCAGAGTATTAGGATTTGGGGTTTTGCACCCACCTGCTTATACACACCTGTAACAACTTCTTTCAGTTTGGATACTGGTAGAGAGCCTGCTTAAAAAGCAGTAGCGAAGTGCCTCAGAGCAGCAGTATCATCTGTGAGAATTTTATTCTGTCAGCTGCTTCTTTGGCCAAGTTTCTTTGTTTTTTCCACAGCTTATTTTCCAGAAGGCTGTTCTGCAGTTGGTGTTAGGTGGGAGTTGGGAAGCAGTGGGAAACTGTAACATGTGCAACTTGCTCCCTGTCCTGTGCACTGCCTGGGAGTGACACACAGGGTGATTTCTCTTCTTTGGGTGCCTGGGTAGTTGCTCTGGGGGTATTCTCTGCCCTTTTCAAATGTTTTAAGGCTCATTGCCAGGTACATTTAATTCGGAGACCTTCCTCTGGCATCTCCTAATCTCACAATGTGACCACCACACACATTATCCATTTCTTAGCCTGTGCTTTCCATGGATGCTGTGGGCTTGCCAGCAGTGCCGGTACAGCACCCTGTGCCACATGTCCCCAGCTCCTTGCTGCAGGATGAGACAAAGACTGCTGGGTTTGCACTGCAACGCTTACTACTCTTCCACACTTCTGCTTGGTGCTGGGTTAGCTTCTCGTTAATTAGCTGCTTTATTGCCCTCCCCACAGGAACTCTCACTGTCCGTGGTGACAAGATGGGGGTTTCACCGCCAAGTGCAATACCGGAAGAACCTCAGTTGAGACTCTGCTGGGGCTTTTGATGGTCAAAAAGAACAGCAGAATGGAGGTGAGACCAAGATGACAAGCATGCACCACAGAGCTCGTGGAAAGCAAGAAGCAAATTTCAGGGGAGCTCTTGTTCTCCAGAGAAACTGCATACCGGCAGGCACAGCTACCCCAGTGGTGGAGGCTTGGGTAAAGGAGGATGACACCGGGATGTGGCAGAGGTATTACAGAGACAATGTGAACGGCCACTGATCAAACTGGTGATGCTGGTGGTACCAATTGCTGTTGTAAGAACACCTGTCTTGTTACAACCCTTGCTGCTCCAGGAGCAGCACACAGTGGGGATCAGATGAGGATGGAAGGTGGGGAGCACAGCGTCACACTCGTATCAGGGGGACAGATGAAAAATGGATCTGTGCATACCTGGGTTTTCTGTCTTCTACAAGAAAAGCAGAGCAGACCCCTCCTACTCTGTCCCTCATTCCAAGCCAGAGCGAGTAGGAGAAATCACGACTACCTGACGGCTGTTTGACAGTTGTTGTGAAACAAGCCTGACAGTTGTCAAGCCAGATCCTTGTCGCCTGGTTATAGCTGCACTATCATGACATGGCAGGACTCTGGTGCACGTCCCAGCCTCAGCCCTACCTGCTCAAGGCTGAAGAGTCCTCAGACTCTAAACCAAACAAGGAGCTTCTTCCCCAGGCAGAAATGAGCTCAGCTGGGAACAAGCCCCCTCAGTGGGATCTGGGGATCAGCATTCAACCCCAGCAGCACCAGGAGCTGCAGCAGGGAGGGAGCTTGTGTCTGCTCTGGGAAAGTCAGTGTTGCTGGAGTGATGGTTTGGAGTCCCTCCTGCTGGGTGTTGAGGGAAGGCTGTTGTGGAGTAAACATCCCATTAAGCCAAGAAAAAATAAAATGAGCTTGCAGAGCCCAGTGGGGTGGGAAGCAAACAGCTCTATCAGCACTTGAGAGCGAGCAGTTTATATAAGCAACAGGCTCACCAACTGAGAGGAGAGCAGCAGCACAAGGGAACAGAGCTAGGAGCAGGGGGAGACCCTTGCCTGTTTCAAAGGGTTTGGCACCAGCGGGCAGGACACACTAGCACCTGCAATTATTTCAGGGGACTATGGACATGCTCCTTTGCATGGGATGCTGAGGAAAGCAACAAGTTCCAGGCAGTCTAGAACTGGCAATTTCAAAGCTACAGGTATGATAAGGTTTCTTCCTTCTCCTTCCCTCTTCCCAGGGTCACTGACAGGCAGTGAGGGCATGAAGCTTTCCAGCCTCTCACTCCATAGCTTTCACCACCAGGGAATCTGGGGCATGCACAGAGTCTGGCTGGAGGGACCCACAAGGCAGACACAGGCACTCTGCACAGGCTGGGAACTGGGAGTCCCTGGGGTGACATGGTGACTACTGAAGAGTCACGAGGATATTTGGTAGCAGCATCTGCCCTTCTTACAGGAGTGAGGTGCCCAGTCCAGGCCTGGGGGGGGGTGGGGGTGGCGGGAAAGCACAACACGGCCCATGGCACAGGGACCAGCAGCCTCCACGTCATCGCTTTCCTTCCTCTCCCAGATTTGTTTTTCCCTCTGCCCAAAGCTCATCTTCCATAACACAGTCCTCAGCCCAGCCTCTTCCTCTTCAGTCCCCAAAGGCCTCAATTAAACATGCAATTAGAAATGCATTCCAATTACAGTAAAACAACCCTTCAAACTGGAAAAAAAGAGTGTTCTTCACACAGTAATTTAGCTAAATGAATGCAAGTTTGCGTGCTCACAGGACCTTACTGGAGGCAAAGCCCAATGTTTTCAGTAGAAGATGGGTGATTTTGGCTGTAAAGAGTTGTTTTCCTGTTTGGCAGGACTGCAGTCCAGCTGGGGGCTGACTCCTGCCCCAGGAGCTGTACCTGGTTCACTTCTTTCCTTGTGAGGAAGCATCTACAGCAGCCCAGGCACTGCCACAGCGGCGCCACAAGGCTGCCTTTGCATGTGACCATGGCACAGCTTTGGGTGCAAGGCAATGGACACTCACTTTTGGCTATCACAGCAAGGTGGAGGTTTTTGGCTGGGTCTTTACAGTAGCTGTCAGCTCAGTGCTATTGCTATGGGTGTGCTAGGGAGCCTTTCTGGTCCAGATGGACTGGGACAGCCCCGGGTTCACATCTCACACTCCTTCCAGGACACAGATGCTCTGTACTAGGGATGATACAGTTGCTCGTGTCTGGGCCAAATGAACAGAGTAGAAAGACAGAGGTTTGACAGGTACCAGGGAAGGTCATTCCCCCGTGGATTTGTCTCTCAGACCTGAAATCAGCCTCCATTGGAGATGTCAGCCTGAAGTGAAACTTATTTGGAAGGGGACACTCAATGTCTCCCATCTGGTGTTATTAAGGAATCATTAATCCTACACAGCAGGTTTTTTCCCCACCATGGAGGGCAGGAAAAGGGTTTCTGTCTTCCATTCAGCTGCTGATTTTCAAGAAACCTGTCAGATACCATCTTTGGGATCTCAGATTTAACCTGACAACTGGTTTCACCCCAAAGCTGAGGGTAGGCCAGGGGGCCAAGCACGCACAGGCAGCACAGCCCCCCAAGGAATCCAGACTGAGAGACCATGAACCACTAAAGCCAGAAGCACCCAGATCCCAAAGCCCTGGGGCAGAGCAAGCTGCTCAGCTGGGGCTCCCAGCCCAGCCTCTGCAGGGATGCAGCACCCAGGGAACTGCACGTCTGTGGTGCTGCCATGGGTGCTGACCCACCGGGAGGCCCCAGCAGGATCAGGCTGTGTGCAGGAGAGGTGATGGATACTAGCCATCTGCTCCCACCTGCAGCAGCAGTTAAAGAGAAGAGAAACACCAGAGCCGGCCGGGGAGATGGCAGCTCTCCAGCTCCTCACCTGACTAGATTGGTCCATCTGCACAAAGCTGTTGGGGCTGGCAGTCACCTCACCCAGGCCCTTCCAAAAGCCAGCAGCTATGGGGAGCGGTGCTGGGAAGCTAAATGCCTTTGCTAATTGGACCTGTTACCATGCCTTTTTTCGGTTGTTTTTGTTCCAGGCTGTGGTAGGAGCCTGCTGGGGTTATCGGGGACCCACCAGGTGCTCTCACCCATGCTGGGATGCAGGACCTGGAAGGCAAGGTGTTAAATTATCTTGAAGAGCAAATTCTTTTGACCATCCCTTTCCCCACGCCACTGACAGGGAATTAAGATCACTCCCCCGGCAATGCTTGCTGCAGGCCAGGTGCTCCCTCGGCAGGGAAGGTCAGCAGTCTCTGTCCCCTCTGTGCCACATGGAGCTTGGACCTCATGGTGCTACTGATCCCACAACAAGGAGCTACAGGGGCTTCTCCTCTCCTTGCTCCTCCTGCTCTTTCTCCCTGCCATTCAACTAGTGGTAAGACAGAAGCGGTTGGATCTTCAGGAGACAATAAATAGCTTTGATTTGACCATGGAAAGGAGATGGAGACATTTGCTAGCCTGGGGAGAGCAGGCAGAGCTGGCTTTGGAGGAGCTGTGGTAATTAGAGTCTGTGTTTGCACTCTTTCATTTAGCACCAGAGGTTGCCATACTTGAAAGCAGCCCTGTCACTACTAGATTACAGGGCCCTACAGCTCACAGCCTGTCTCACTGCGATGCTGCTGCCCCAGCATCTCAACGCTGCTGTCTGCTGGGAGGCATCCTGGCAGCACGCAGCCTCCAGCAGCCAGGCAGCTCTGCCCCTTCCCCCTGCACCCCGGCACAGCCCCAGGGCACCCCTGGGGCACGGCTGCGCTCCCCCCCAGCACCCTGTACCCCCCGCGGATCAGAGAAGGAGCAATGCAGCACAGAGCTGAATTACTGCGGCATGCGTGCTGCTCATTCAGCAGCGATTTACCTCTGCGATGGCAGGCTTGATTCATTACCCTTCTCCCCATGCCCTGTTACTGGAGTAGCCGGCAGTGGAATTACACCCTCTGCTCCACACCCCCGCATTCCCTTACCATCTCCTGGCCAAACACTGCTGCCTGTTGTTATTTTTAGCTCCCGGGAACTCTGATCTTTTTCTTAATGGGACACGTGTACAATGAAATGTGCGCAGGCAGATCACTCCAGCCACAGCATCACACAAAGATCTGCCAGGCAGTCACCCATCTCCCCAGGCACAGGGAGGGAGCAGCAGGTCCCTCCACAGCGAGCATCCCTGGGCAGGGACCAGCATGGCATCACTTCACCTCTGTTTCTCCCTTTACACCGGGCTATAGCCCCAGCTAGGTCTCCATGCTGCTGGCTGTGTCCATGTTCCTGCTGCACCAGTTACCTCTCATCGAACTGAGAGGGGTCAAAACACTTCAGTCCTTCCTGGGGGCTGGGGAGGCCACGTGCAGCAGGGAGGTGCTACAGGGGCTCCACGTTGGTGTATCAGAACCCCACTGGGACATAACCAGGCAGAGGCGCATCCTCAAGCCCACCCTGGTGATGCTGAGGCTGGGTACCAGGCTGCTTATTTATAATGCTAATTAATAGCTGCTGAAACAGACACTTGCCAGCCACCAGGCTCCTTCAAGCACCAAGAAGGCTCTCCCCTGCAGGGGTTGGGGAACTGCTGCAGCTCCTCCTTTTCCAGACCCTGACTTCTACTCAGGGTAAATCAGGAATACAGGAGGATCTGAGCTGCTTACACCTGGTGCTGCTGGATCACGCCAACATGCCCAAGAACAGAGCACCTCCCTAGAAGCTTCTGGGTGCTGAGCAGTACCAGGGAGGAGAAAGGAAGAGGCAAATTAGTGTATTTATTGAAATACCTAAATAAGGAGGTGGGAGTCTAATATTAGACACCTGGCATTGCCCTTCAGAGTGATGAATTAACCACTGCAAGGGCTTGGGTGTGCATTGCTCCTTTCCTGATGGTGTGGGAGAAAGCCCGTGTCTCTGGGGCAGCAACCCTCTAAGATCAGTACTTGCTGCCAGCCTGGCCCGTTGCAGGGGTACTGGAGCTCTCAGACATGCTGTAAGAGACTGGGGACCCCAAAAACCCTAACCAGAGACCTTACAGCCTGATTTGTGAGTGAGCCTGGCTGTGGCTCAACAAAAGGGGAAACAGAGGGCTATAACCGTCTGGTGCAGACAGCACGACTCCTCTGTCAAACAGCTCCCTGGGGCTGCAGGCACCTTCAGCTGAGCCGTGCCTCTGCAGCAGAGCCAGGCACGCTTCATTAATGGTAATGACTTAAGTCTCCCAACACCCAGCCAGGAGAGGAAAGCTGCGCTGCTCTTGTGCACAGGATGAAGCTGGCACATGGAGGTACTGAGGTCAGGAAGGGAGGCAGTGGGAGAGAAGACCTCTACCATCCTCTGCATCCCGGCTGGGGACAGCTGCTGCTCTGGCTCCACACCACCTGTGGCAGGATAGACCCTTCTTGTGTTTTACATTGCCTCATGATCCCTGAGAAGAGATTTTCTGCTCATAACCCAGCCAAATGCCAGACCTCTGCTGCTGGGGGAGACCTCCACCCTGCTCTGTCCCACAGGAGGACCCCAGAGGCACCCGTGGCCACCTCAGACACCCTGGGCAGCACAAGGAGCTTGAAACCATCTCTGGCTCAGCAGAAAGATAAATGCAGAGCAAAGCGCCGTGCTGGCAGATTGCTGCTCAGCAATTGCCCCTTGGAGGCTACCTTCTCTGCAGCCCTGCCAGCCTGCTGCTCTCGTTCAAGACTTTCCAATCATTGTAATAGAGTGAAACCTTATTTACTGCCCTTATCCTGGCTTCCTAAAGTGGCCATGGGCGCACAGCAGACCTCTTTCCTTCTGTACTAACAAGAGCACCTTAATGGCTTTTCTGCCACAGCACATATCAACCCCAAATAAATGTGGGCACTGGGGAAGGCTGTGAGTGGTGGCCGGGGCAGAGCCGGCGAGGGGAGGTATGGCCAGGTGTCTGGCTGGCATCTGCAGTCAAAGGTCCCTGAGCAAGGGCAAGTGAGCACAGCGGGCTGTCCACAGGCTCCAGCTGCTGCTAGGGAGTGATGGCACATTCGCCCATGTTTTAAATGGTCCCGTGGTTCAGCTGGGACTGAAGGGCAACCACTGGCAGACACCAGCAGGTGTGGGGAGCACTGCCTCATGCTGAGTATGCACAGACTCATCACATGTGGGCTCACCACTGGTCTTTGCTTTGGGGAAGCCTCAGGCACAGCACTGTGTCCATGCCAGCTATCTGGGAAGCCCTGGGATGTGCACTGTATCCCAGGGACATGTCAGGGCAGAGTGGCTCCCTGGGGCCAGGCATGGCTGACCAGGCAGGGCCTCAGCTCCAGGCAGATGCCAGGAGTGTGGTGGGAAACCCAACAGGCAGCACTGCCTGTACCCAGCCCCCATGGCTTTCTCCCAAAATGGGGCTCATTGAAGCCTCCTTTTCCAGCAGGTGCAAATGGACCTGTGGCTTCAGAAAAGGCAGGGGTAAAGCTGGGCAGCCCCACTGTCCCACCCATCCTCTGGTCCCGTTAGAGCCATGATGATGGGATGGGAGAGTGGAGGTGCAAAGGGGCCATGAATCACTGGCAGGCACCGTGATAGGGGCACACATGTGTCACACCACAGCGTGAGGATGGGAGCTGGGGATCCCATTGGAGCTGCCTGGCAGGGAAGAAACGCTGCATTTTGCAGGAGCATCTCAAAGCTGCTGATTTCCTCTGAGGAGCTCTTGGCCCAAACCTCTGCTGCGTTAGAAATGCAAGAACATTTTTCTAATCAGCCAGCTCCATCAGCGTGGGGCACGCCAGCTTCCCATCAGTTCAGTATGACGCAGTCTCTCAATTAGTGTGCTAAACGAGGCTCCACCGAGAGCCTCATCAGGAGAGAAACTTCCCAGGAGTCGGGGAAGAAATATGGGTGCAGAGAAACACCAGTGCCCCCATCAGGGCTGGGCTGCTGCAGCCACAGAAACAGCACCTCTGGCTTAGCCGTTTTGGTACGGGGCAAAATTGCTCCCGAGTTGATTAGCAAATAGGCGCTCAGAGGGCAGAGACACTCCTGTCCCCAGCCCCACAGCAGGGGACCTCCAGCCCAACCCTGTCTCAGCCCGTCACTGTCCCTGCCGGCATTATTGATTTGCTAAGGCTCATCCTTGAGATGCAGGATATGCATGGTGGACCCATCCTCTGCGGGTTGCCATGGTGATGCAAAGCACTGCCACCTCCTCATCCCTGTCCCTGCCGTGGGACAGCACGGTGCCCAGGCAGCAGGTTTCCCTTGGGGCAGGTCTGGGGCTCAGTGTGCCTCCTGTCACACACCTCTGGGGTGCATCCTGTGGCCTCTGTCCCGCCAGCACATCTGCAAGCAAGGGCGCAGTGCTGGCTGGCCTCTCTCCCAGTTCAGGGAGCCACTGGAGCCAGAGAGGTGCAGGAAGGAGGTGCTGGTGTGAGCCAAGCTGTTTCTCTCCGTTTCTCTTTACTTTCTGCGCTTTTCTCTTCCCCTTTCTTAGCCTTCCCAGCCCTGTGGCTGGACCAGCTCCACTCCCATCAGATGTGCATCAGCATCACCAGGAGAAGAGCGGGCTTTGCAGAGCTGTGGACAGGCCTGGGCAGACAAAATGCTCTCATGCACCAGAGAGCAATTTCTGTTTGAGCTGAGACGGGAGGAAGCAAGAGGTGAGCCATCAACTGGAAGAGTAAGCAGCTGGGCTGCTGCCAGCCTGCCCATGCTTTCTTCTTCCGGCTGGTTAACAAGGAGGGTTTCCTCCAGGAGTCCCCCCTCCCCATGCACCCCAAAATGCAGACATGTGCTGGCCGGATGCAATCAGAGGAATGGATCCCATACTCTGTATTTCATGGGTGGTTTAGAGGCTGTCCAACCTGTGGAGCTGTACACAGCTACGCCGGGAGGGGTGGCCCAATGCCACAGAGCTGGACATGCTCTGGCAAAGCGGGGAGTGCAGGCCCTCCTTCCTCCCCCAGCCAGAGGCAGCACCCAGCTGGAGGTGACATCCCCCTCCTCCACCCTGGGCTGTAGTGACAAGGTGCACTACCTGCTCATGGGAGGGGACGTGGTCTCCGGGGGTGATGAATTATTCAGTGTAGCTGCTGCTTCCCCGTTGCTTTGCTTTGTATGAGCTGCACTTTACATACGCCTGAGCTGCAGCCAGATATGTACTCGGCAGCTTTACATCAGGGGAAATGGGAAAAGCACCTTGTTGGATGAATGGAGCCGATGTGGATCGTTCCTGTAACACCAGAGGAGCAGATGCTGCCAGCATATGCCTGGTTCACTCCTGGTGCTGATCTCAGTGTGGTCATGGAAGGTGTGTGTGCGAGAAGCTGGGCTGCCCGGCCCAGGGCAGTGCTGCATGGGGCAGCACCGGTGCAGCCAGGGAGCCTTCCTGCCCAGGGCTTCCTGGCCTTGGTTTTGCCTCCCCCTGTCCTCGGCTTTTTCCCCATCTGGCCTGTGCTACCCTGGCTACGGGGACCCAGAGGACACATGCCTACTCCATGTCTTCTCACCCCTGGGCCATGTCTGTTCCCTCCCTTGCCTCACACAACCCTTCAGGACCTGGTGGCTGAGAGCTGAGTGGTCCCAGGAGATGCTCTGCCAGAATGCACATGCATTGCCAGTCCAGGTGTTTGGGTGTGTGTACGTGCTCCCCTCTTTGGGTATGACTTTGCCCTGATGGTGGATACTGATGCTCCTGTGTGCCTCTGACAGCTGTGGGCAGCAGGGGCCGTTAGCTTGGCTCCTGTGGCTGCTGAGCATCC
The DNA here is from genome assembly GCF_015220075.1 of Falco rusticolus. Classification (NCBI taxonomy): domain Eukaryota; kingdom Metazoa; phylum Chordata; class Aves; order Falconiformes; family Falconidae; genus Falco; species Falco rusticolus. Next base: position 12,517,636 of record NC_051200.1, on the reverse strand, counting down.
TGCTTGCCCAAGAGCAGCTGCCAAGGCCCTGTGTACATGGCTGGGATGCTGTTGCCCTGCAGAAGCTGTACCGTGCTGCTGTCTTTAAGAGCGAAACAAGCAAAAAAGGTTTCAGCTCTGCAGCATGCCCTCAGGCTGTGTAAGAAATGCTTTCAAGATAGTTGAAGATTCAATGCAAACTGGGCACTGAAGGCCAAAGGCTCTTGTAGCATAAAAAAGACATTTTCTGAAAGTGAGAGCTGCTTCATACTGGCAGAGGTGGACATTTCTTTATGAAAACTTAAAATCTCAGAAACCTCTCACTCCTGTTGCATCTAACGGGGTTATAGGCTCTGCTATAACCTGCCTGTCCAGGGAAAATAACACATTTACAACACTGTCTCTCTAGTGTTGGTGTCTGAACGACCACAGATCTACAGTCAGAGAAAGCGTGGTGGTGAAATCAAACATGATCCAGCCAGACCCGGACTTGCAGTCAGCATGGAAGGGCGCAGGAGCCAGCACGGTCCAGCTCGCAACACAGGCAGTGCTGCTGGAGCCCCGGCCACCAAATTCTCCCAAAGAGAAAGCAGAGGCTGCCTGTGGCCTGCCTTATTTTAATCTGTGTTGCAATGAATTAAACATGTTTTAATATCAAAAATGAAAGATCAAGGATCAGCAGTAATAAATCCTCCACACTCATTTTCCATAATAAGCCGGTGTGTACCCAGGGCAAGCACGATAATTAGAGTCATGCAGTGATTTATTTGTAGGAAGGAACTGAAGGCGCTCAGATATTGGCATTCTCAGTCTTGCCACGTGTTTGTGCCCCAGTTCCCTGCCTCCACGGTGGGGACCCTTCAGGGGCAGCAGGATGTGTGGGTCTGCTGTGTGCAACGAGCCCCTGGTCCCAGGTTCTCTCTGCCAACATGAACCAAAGGGCACCAGGTAGGCAGTGGGCTGAAAGGAAAGATGCATCTGGGGTCAGAAGTAACCTTTGCCTGTCCCAGGAGGACTACAGCTGTATTCCCAGGGGACTGGTGGGAACAATATCAACCAGGAAGGCCCCTTCACTGAGGACCGGGAAGGGGGCTGGCTCTGGCACACCCCAGGAGAGGCTTGGGCTCACGCAAGCAGCATTAGGACAGGGGTTCACAAGCGTTCCTGGGCTTTCATGCCTCTGTGCCTTGCTCAAGCGCTCCCCACTTTTGGCACAGGGACTCCCACCCTGGGATGAGGGTGCCACCACCCCCAGCATCATATCCAGTCCCAGGCACTGAGCATCTTCCTGGGCTACTTCCCAGGCACCTGCACAGCAGGGGCAGCAGTAGGCATCTGTATTTCAGGCATGCACTCCAGAGAGGAAGCCATGGTTACACACATATTTCTATTCTCAGTAGTCATTTTCAGAGTTGCTTATAACTTTTTATTGTCTTTTTACCTTTTTGGATAGGAGGTGACATTTTTTTCATCAGATGGATGTGAATTCTTGCAGGTGGTTTATGCTTTTTGAAGGCTGGAGAGAACTTCTCTCGCTGGCGAAATGTGACCGCAGGCTTTCCTCCCCAACCATTCCAGTCCAGCAGCAACAGGACCGTGAAGTCCTTGGGTAGTGGGTGGGCTTTTGGGTGGTCTGCTGAAAAGCACACAGATTGCCCAGCAGCTGGATGAGACCATGGGCTTGAAAACACATGAAGGCAGAAGGGCTGGGCTTGCAAATATCTGGAAGCTTCATGCCAATGGTTCCATGACTCAGGGACTGCCCCATTCCTTGGCAGCCAGAAAGCATGTGAGAAGCTTGTAGATGCCTTTGAATTTTCCCCAGGAGGCACAATCCCCTCTGGAAATTCACTCCACGCATGTACAGACTTCAGACACTACCTTTTCCCTTACCCCAAGCAGAAATCCATGGATGCCCTGGGTCTGTGGATCAGAAACAGAAGTCCTTGCCCCTGAAGAAAGTGGAGGATTTTGCCTCCCCTTAAGATGTTTAAAAGGGGAACATCAGTCCATGCAGTGGAAAGTGTGGAGTCCGCAGGAAGCACGTGGCTGGCACTACTGCAGGTCCCAAGCAGAGGCGTACATATGCACTAATGTCACCGATAATGGGTTCCAAAAGTCAAGGAGACCTCACACCTTGTGTTTCAGGGCTTGTGGCAGTCTCTAATGCATAGAGGTCAAGACTAGAGCACAGGCTGCTGGAGCACAGAGGCTGCTGAGGCTGGCTTTGCCCAGCCAGGTCAGACAGCCGGGTGTCAACACTGCCAGCCCAGCCCAGTCCTTCACAGCAGTGACTCTGTGCATACCCCAGTGCTGCAGCCCTGGCTCCTCCTGCAGCAAAATCACTCAGCATCATGCTCTTTCAATCAACATTATAAATGCTCCAGGCTGGCACTGCCATACTGGGATCATCATGGAGCTTCTGATGTCCCAATCTCACTGCCTCAAAATGCTGCTGCTTCTCATTGTCTTACCACACGTCTCATGATGGTTTTGGTTTTGTTTTGTTTTGTTTTTTTTTCCTTTAGACCTCAGCTTCCAAAATCACAGGCCTGCACTAGGAACTGAATTTTTAATGTATTATTTAAGGATTAAATTTCAGGATCTCATAAACACCCAGGGAGGCTTAGGAATACACACCTAGAAGCAGAGGATAAGAATCCAAGAGCTGATATTTAAAAATGAATGAATTGGGGTTTTCAAGTCAATCCTGCTACATTTAAAAGCTACATTCTTGAAGGACCACCGCTCACTGCAAAAGCACTCTGTGCTCAGCGTTGGTGCTAAGACATGGTGTGAAACCGCGGCAGGGGCACAGCGCAGACGACCCACTGCCAGCAGCAAAGGCATGAGCTGCTCCAAGTGCTGGAGGGGTCCAAATCTTTCCGGGGACAGGGACACGCTGTGGGTTACAGCTTTCCCTGACATGACACTGAAGGATAATAACTTGGCATAATTCCTGCCAAGGACAGATCTCTGTAAAGGTTCACAAGGAAAAGCAAAATTTAGATCAAATTTTCTCAGGTCTCCTTGAGTCCCCACACAGGAAAGCCAGAGCAACCCATCCTTTGGCAAAGGGGAAAGTCCACTCCTGAACCATGCTGCTGGAGCACCTGGAGGTCCTAAATTAACTCAAGACAAGGAGATTGTTCCCTTCCTTAAAGCAGCAGCAGCCATAAAGGAAGTCCAGAGAATCCTTGCTTTTTGGACAGTGCCTGCACAGCTCCCTGTGGCAATGTCCTGGCTGCTGCTCAGAGGAGGGAAATGTTTTCCCTGTCCTCAGAGGATGGAGCTGGGAGAAACCTCCTGTGGCCATCCAGTGGAAAAGGCTACATTTCTTTCAGATTTAAAAATCATTAATAATTCCCATGACTCCAGGAGCTGGGGCTTACTTCAGCCACTTGATATCACAAGACTGATGCTTCCAGGGCTGGCAAAGATGTGCACAGCTCTTAAATGTCCTGCCATTAAATCACAGTCTCCTTCAGCTTGTCTTGGTAGATCCAGGGCAGTTGGCACTGCTAGGAGCCCAAGGTAGAGCACTGCAGCAGCATGGAGAAAGAAGAGGAATACATTATTTTTAGCTGCAAAGCATTTGGTTTTTTCCTCTTTTGCAGAGATGGGCTGAAAACCATGAGAGCAGCCTATTGCATTGAAATCCACATCTAACACTTCATATCTTTGCCATCAAAATAGAAACTTATCTGAGATCTCACAAAAATGCACAGGGTTAGGTCTGTCTGTCCAGCATGGAGGAGGTGATGCCCTGGGCTGAGCAGAGCCAACCCAGGGACAGCAGGGAGGGTACCAGGCTGCTGCACTCTCTTCAGCTGCTGTATTTGGCTGGGAGCATCTCTCTGTGCCTGTTATTTGACACGCTAAAATAGATAGAGGTGCCTTTTGATGTTCCCTTTGAATCACTCCTTTCTCTTCCTTCTTGTCCCCAGGGTATTTTATTGGACTTCGTAATAAAGCTGGAGGCGGGGGGGGAGGGGTAAAAAGTTCTTTGAGCTTATTGTAAATGAGCAGAATCTTATAATGTCTGCTTCTTTTTTACATTTACCCTGTAATCTTATTTACAAGCTGAATACCAAGTGCTGGAGTAATCAGTAGGCGATCAATAACTGAGAGAAGCTCCTTCTTGATCTGCAACCATTTAAAGTCGATCTGTTCACGTGTATGCAGATGTGGAAGCTGCTTTTTGGGTGGAACAGTGCTGTTGTGAGAGCTCAGCAAGGTCCCCTCCATGCAGATCAAACCAGGGGTCTGACAAGCCCCAGTCCTCCTCCCAGGAGTCCTTTTCCCTGAGCCACCAGCCTTGCCACGAACTGTAATCCTGAGCACAAGCCATGGTTTGGGGGTGGGATGCAGTCAAACCTTCCCTGTGGGCATCCTCTTCCCCCTGCCTTGCATCAGGGAAGGGGCACCACAGTCAGCACCTCTCCTCCCACTCAGCCCGGTGCAAATCAGGACCAACACTCCCAAAACACAGTGACGTGCTTCTGCTTGGGGAAGTGGGACAAGTCACCAGATCCATGGGAAACTTGAGCTGTTGTGCTGGGAAGCACTCCAGGCTCTGTCTGCTGCTAATTAGCATGACTTCTATCCCCTGGGATCACTAATCTTATTGTTTCTTGCTGCCCTCTCTTTTGCATTCAGCTTTGCCTTTTGTTTACCTGAGGATGGTGGCAACCCCGGGGTTTTAATTAGAAAGAAATAAACAAATCTAATTTTTAAGAAGAGCTGCAGGAAGGATGGAGAGAAGACTTGACATCTCTTTGTTAATCTCTAGTCCAGACCTGGCAAATATCAGGCAGTTAAATTCTGATGTTACCCGTCTCACAACCGCCCTGAGCAGAGGGGACTGGGATGCTCGCCCAACCTGCCTGCCCACTGCCTCTGCCTCAAGCTCCCATACTGGCTGGGACACAGCTGGGACACTGCCTGCTGGGTCCCATCCTGTTGCTGCCTCCCTCTCACTGCCTTCTCCTTACTCAGCAGTAGCATCCCCCCCCAGCTCATCCATCATCCCGGATTAGCCATTAGTAAAGCCACCGATCTGCGGGGCTGCAGCTCAAATGAATTGTGTTAGTATTCCAGCTACCGCAATGAATGGCCTGACATCGAAACCATTTTGGATCACAGGAAGAAAGCAATCAATTATTTCATTCCCCTGCCTGCTGCCAGCACCCAGGTACGCAGGGCTGGAGCACACTCTAATCCCTTATTGGCATTTTGAAACACTGGTCAAGAGAATGGTGCATTTCATTTAACTCCATGCATGGCAAGCACCAAAAGGGTGTTATTATAAACCCTGACGGTAAGACAGGCTGTCCCCCTCTGCTGTCTGGCCCTGCCTGCTGGTCCCTGCATCCCTCCTGTATCGCACCAGGTCCTTCCTGGCCCCTGCCCAGGGACACACGCCCCGGTTCCCTGATAGCTTCCTACCAGCACTGCAGGTACTCCAGCCCCGAAGGCAGACAAGGGAAAGGATAGTAGCTACGTGCAGAAGGAAAAATAAAACCAACCTCAAACTGAGTGCCCTGTCTCTCAGTTAGCCCACCTAAGGCCACTGAATTCCCAGCACCAGCGCGTGTCTCTTGCTTGCCTCCTCTATCTCATGTATAAATATAGCAGTGATAATTAGATGAGAGGGCTCTTTGCCTTCTCACTGGCATCTCATTCTGCATGCAGCATGCTTAGGCAGACAGCATGGTATGTGGTCCTCTGCAGAGCCAGCCAGCCAGCTGTAGAGCATCTTCTGGACACATGCTCTCCTGCTGCAGCCCGAAACACTCCTCCCACGTGGGAAATGGTGTGAAATGGCTTCAGTCACTCACCAGCTCCAACATGATGCAGCATGGCTGGGCTTGCCAAGGGGGAAGGCATCCTCTCTGCTAGATGCGTGTCACTCAGGGTCAAAAGAGCAACTGGGGGAGATGGTGCCGTGTCTCATTTTAAGGCACAGTGTCCTCCAGACACTGTCGCTCTAGACAGCTGTCCCACAGCCATAATCATTGGGAGGGGATGAGTGGGAAAGACAATTTCCCCGCCTGCTGTCTCCATTTCTGCAGTGCTGGGGAGAGCACAGCTCTTGGTGATGGAGCTGCTGTTCACTGAAAATAACTTGCTGCAGCAGTTTCTGTTCCTGAGGCTGTGTGTACAGAGGAACAACAGGCTGGGACAGGCCAGGGCTGCTCCCAGTTCCCTTCAGCTGGTGTTACATCCAAGCAATAATGATTTCAGGGTAAACAACTCCATTTTCTGGTTTACAGCACTCATTTCCAGAAGAAGTCTCCAGCTCTTTGGGACCCTGACCACACGCTTTCTCCCCTCGCTGTACTCTGCCTTTCACCCCCCATGAAAGAGAGGTCAAGAGCTCTTCTCACATTCACGTATTAAGGGGGACTCTCTGCTGCTCCCTCCTCTGCTTGGTGGTTATGTGCACCTTAATGACTTTGTATGAGCTTGAAGGCTTTTTTCGCTCTATAACTACACACAGAGCAAAGGAACTGTCACAACCAAGCTCAACAGCAAGGCAAATGCTATGGGACATTATGTTCTTGACACCGTGTCCCAGCTCAGCTGCAGCAGCAGGGCTAGAGGATAGCTTTCAAGTCCTTCTGTGAACAGCATGATTGTGTGGCTTTTCTCCATGCAGGTGTTGAGAAGCAGGCTGAACAGAAGGTACCAGCTAAATAAAAGCTCTGATTTCAAAGATAAGTGATGGTAAGTGGTTTCATTATTTGGGAGCAAGGACCCAAGTTCACTGGAAGAAGCACAACCAGCCCAGCAGAACCAGTAATTAAAGGTAATTGTAGCCCAAAGCAGTTACAGCACTAATAAAGCAATGAATGGAGATTACACTCCTGTGGTGGGTTGACCTTGGCTGGATGCCAGGTGCCCACCAAGCCACTCTATCACTCCCCTCCTCAGCAGGACAGGGGAGGAGAAAATAAGATGGAAAAAGTCGTGGGTCAAGATAAAGTCAGTTCAAGAAAGCAAAAGGCTGTGTGCAGAATCAAAGACAAACAAAAGATTTATTCTCTACCTCCCATCAGCAGGTGATGTCCAGCCACCTCCTGGGAAGCAGGGCTTCAGTACCTGTAGTAGCTGCTCTGGAAGACAAACGTCATAATAATTAATGCACACACACACACACACTTTCTCTTAGCTTTTGTTGCTGAGCAGAAGTCATACGGTATGGACTATCCCTTTGGTCAGTTTGGGTCAGCTGTCCTGGCTGTGTCCCCTCCCAAGACCTTGCCCACCCCCAGCCTAGCGGTGATGGGGGCAATGCTGGAGAGACAGCCGTGATGCTGTGGGAGCGCTGCTCAGCACCAGCCAAAGCACCCTGTGTTATCAGCACCACTCCAGCCACCAGCACAAGCTCAGCACTGTGAGGGATGGTAGGGGGGAAATTAACTCCATCTCAGCCAGACCCAACACAGCTGCCCCTGCTGCGATTGTGAAACCAGCACTCTCCAGCGGCTAGGCACCCGGCTGCAACTGCACCAAAAGTGCTAACTGCAGAGGAAGATTTCTCTCCATCATCGCTTACAGGACAGTGAGCCAGCCTGAGGAGCAGCTGTGCAGGAGGAAGGGAGAAATGCAGATGCTGCAGCTGGCAGGAGACCAGAAATCCAAGTGCTGGCAGCTTCGCCCACAGGCTTTTCACCCCCTCCAGTGGCACACAAAGAAAGCCATTTTTGCCCGAAAGGGTGAAAAAGGCTCACATCAGCACCAGCTGAACAACACAAGGCCCCCCTAAGGATCTGTGTGCCCTGGGAGGTCATTCCCCAGGCATCCCAAATGTCCATGGCAGGGCTCTGGCCAAAGGGGAGCAGCACTGTCCCATTGCCATCTGCCTGCCCTTCACCAGTCCTGGCACCCCCACAAGGAGAGCAATCCGCAGCCTCCTGGCCCAGAGGGAAAGTGTTTCTTGAAGACATAATCTTTACTGCACTCACTCAACCTTATCAAGTTTTGGAGTGGACTGCTGTATTTAAATGAGGTGAAGGGAAAAGATTTAAGAGGCAGCAGGAGGCCTCTTGAAGAGAATGAAAGGAATCATCTACAGCAATGGAGAGAAGAGACAGAGCCTGAACGGGTGAGGAAAGCAAAGCTCTGACAAGCAGCGAGCTGCAGCGCTAGTTAGACACCCACAGCACTGCGCACGTGCTTGACGTGTCAGCGGTGCTGGCAGCAGCGGAGTCTCACAGCTTCGTTCTGCGTCATGCGTCCAGCAGCCGCTGCAACCTGCTGATGAGCAGAACCTGGGGAGAAGGAGCCAGTGGAAACAGCGCTGGGGCTGCTGTGGCATGCCTAGCTCCAACCCCACCTGCCACAGGGAAGAAGCAACCAGCATCCTCTCGCCCCAGCCCTGCTCCCCTCCCTGGGCTCTCCAGGGCAGGGGGCATTGCCTTGGTGCGCTGCTCACACAGGGCGCTGGGTTACTACCGCTGGCCCACAGGGATTTTCAAGCACAAGTGTCACTTCTGTCCCTCCTATCCCAAGGTACATAAAGAGGCTGAAACAATTCAAAAGCCAGGGCAGATACCATGAAGCCTGGAAAGGAGGTAGATACCTCCGTAGGCATCTAGATTCCCTTGAAAATTTGAAACTGGCTTGTGAGTGGGATTGGGGTCTTAGGGCGTACAACAGAGCAGCTTGGCCCAGATGAAGCTTGCAGCCAAGGCAGGAGCTGGAGGCAGATATAGCAAATCCCAGATGCATGTAATAGCCTCAAGCTTCCCTCTCAGCCTGTGGACTTTGCAACCCCCATCTTCTCAGACATGGTTTGCCACCTCTCCCCTCCTTGCATGAAATCTGTACCCTGACATCAGCAAAACTAAGTACTTGTCCAGGAGAATAAAGTAAGATTGATTTTGACTCCAAATGCTGCCAAAAGCATAAAGCCAACACATGGGAAAATAAAGGCAGGCAATTTTGTCCTACTCGCTTTCAGCAACAGTGACATTAGATGTTATTTGATAAAAGAGAAGAGCCAATACTTCCGAACCGAAGGGCAATTATTTAAATCAGTGTCTTTAGAGGATCTGGAAGTGGTTCAGAACAATAGCACTGGGGAACAGCTTCTGACTCAGAATCCTGTTTATAGGGGGCCCAACACGTTTCTTGATGGTTTCACCCTACTCCAGACTTTCCATTTAAAGAAAACCTCAGGCAAGGGTTCCAAAAGCAGTGTCGTCCTGAAATCTCTCTGTGCCATCCATAACCATCAGCTGGATCAGCACTAAAAGTCAGCGCTGAAAGCTTTTGCAAACCCTCTGTTTCCAGCTAGGAATGAAGGAAGAGCCCTATTCACCTCACCAAGCACAAGCTCTGGAGCCCCAGCCTAATAACGCAAATGTCAGTTGCTGAACCTCCAGCTGGCCTTTGTGGGCGTCTCTGGCACAGTAATGCATTGCCAAGATTGTGAAGGATTAAATGAGGCGTTAGAGTCAAAAGAACACAATTACACATCTGAAGGCTGCTTTCCAATACCCTCAGGATTTGGCTCTGACTGCCTGTGACGTAAACGGGTATTGATTTATAGCAAACCTGCCCCAACACGGGCGCCAGCGCTGGCAGGGAACAGGAGGTGGCTCCTACTCGGTCCCTGAGAGCCCGCATCTCACACCTGCCGTCCACAAACTCCAGCCCCATGCTAAGCATGCTGCTGTGCTGCCCCTTGTTAATGCCAGGTCCCTGGTGATGCTCACAGCCCTCCCAGCTCCCTCCTGTTTCAAACAGGAGGTGGGGCTTTCAAGGCTTAGCGTATTCCACTGAGCCTGAAGCAGAGAAGGGTGATGGATGAAGGATCCCCAGCGCCAGGCTATTGCTTTCCCTATAAGTCCATTCCATTTTGCCACAAGAACAGCCAGCAAGCTTTGGCAGGAGGCTGCTGTAGGTGCTTGTGAAAAGCCCCAGTCAGTGCCATGGTACCAAAGCATGTCACTGGCACCAAAGCAGCTTTGCAAGATTGAACTTCACAGACCTGATCTGCCAGAAATGAAATAAGGAGGCTCTGCCAGAATGGTAGAGACATCCTGGAGAGCAGGCAGGAAAACAGAGCAGGTACAGAGGGGAGAGATGCCGAGATACGAGGCATGGAAATCCAATTCCTTGTTAAATTGGAAAAAGGCAGGGCTTTGAAGATAATGCTGATAGGGTAACATCTCTCAAACAGATATGACGCTGCAGGTTAGAGATACAGAAAGGCACTCATGCGTACACATGGGCACGTAGAGGAAGATGATTGAGAGAACCCATAAGTGAAATACTGGAGAATATGGAAATTAACACAGAAAACAGCCTGGGAAATTCAAATAACCAGTGTGATGGGCTGAATGCAACTTGAGTAGCAAGCTGCCGAGTGCTCTGCGGCTACATGAGGGAGATGTGACGCCCAGGACACTGGGAGCAGCCATTAGGATCACCCAGCTTCTGAGGCTTTTAGGAGCTATTTTTGCAATTCTGTGCAGTTATTCTGCAGGATCTTCAGCCCTCACCCTTCCGCGGAGAGGCTCATCCTTTTCTCTTAGCATAACCTCGCCATTTGTTTGATGTGGACAACTGATGCCTGGATCACGCAGCCATCAGGAAGGCAGGTTTCCTGGCCTCAGATCTCCAGCCAGCCCACCTTGCAACAGCAGAACCCAAGGACATCAAGAGCCAGGTCTCCAATCTCATCCTAGGAGAAGAGAGCAGGAGGGAGCTGTGTTCCTCTGTGCACCAACTATGCAGCTGCTGCTCCAGCACTGCCCTACCAGTCCCATCGTACAATGCTGCTATTCACAATAACCCCTCTGTTATGTTGTTACAGCAGGAGCATGGAGCTGTTATTCATCAGCATCCTGGCAGATAGCTGGGAGCTGTAGTTACAGTCTGCTCCGTGAAGTCTCTCAGATGCTTTGGCTGGGCACAGCGTTCATCATGCCCTTGGGTGCCATGTGAAGCTACCTGCCCTGGCACTGCAGCCTCCCGGGCCAGCACAGCTGCTTGGCCCCAGTTTTGTGTCAACACCAGCTCCATCACCAGTCTCAGAGGGCCAGGGAAGCCCTGCGCCGAGATGCACAAAGGTCCATCCATGCCTGCAGCCAGGCACCCCAGCCTTGAAGGGCCTGGACCTCACTGGGAGGGTCTGGTGGAGTCAGTGCCCACCAAAGCTGGGTAGGGTCTGGTACGTTGTGAAGGAAACCGCCTCTCCTTCAAAAGGGCAGGTAGGGATGTTTGCAAAGTGGGACTGAGACGCAATGGCCACAGGATACCCTGTCACTTTCAAACTCCAGCTGCTTCCAACACACCAGCCAGCATGAAAGTGCCAGCATCTCTATTTAACGAGGAACACGGCAGATGAAGACCACGTTTGCAGAAAATATTTAAAGCACAACTATTGTACTGCTTGATCCCCCTACATCTGTCTTGAACCAAGATCCCTTGATACTCCTGGTCTCTAGATCAGAGTATTTTACCTGAAATGACCACGACATTGCCACTTCACACCCAAACCCTGACCTCTGTTTCCTCTTCTATGCCCTGGTGGGTACATAAAACTTACCATGCAGGACTCACACTGTAGCAGACAAGGGGGGAAGGCAGGCAGGCACAGGGAGGGGTGCAGAGGGCCAAACAGACAAAAGGAGTCCCTGGGATCACCAGCCACCAAAGATGGAGCAAGTGCTGTCTCAGCAACTAGACCCCAGAGGTTCCATAGTGCTGGGGACGCTAGCCCAGCAGGAAAGGTCCATCTGATACACGATGCCAAGAAACCCACCTTGGAAATCTCTGCCTTGCATACCACTGTCTCTTGGAAGGGTGATACCTCAACCTGCAAACCTCAGGAGCTACTGCTCTCAGAGCTGCAAGGACAGGGGCTTTAACACAGCATAGATATTAAGTGAAGACATTTACCAAGCGTAGCATAGACTTTTAAGCACAAAGCCTAGGGCTGTCTATGGCTGTCAGCCCTGGCCTGCTGCAGAACAGATGCATTCCAGCCTGAGCTCTGCTAACAGGAGAAGAGGCTGCGGGTGAAGAGCTCCTGCCGGGATAGGCAGGACTATTTCCAATCTGCCTGTCACAGCTCCAAACTGGTGCTGCAGGCATCACATCAACCAAGGGAGCTCATACAGTTGAAAGGAGGGAAAGATTTAAGTAACCTCCTTAATCATAGTATGTCCCATGAGACAAGGGCTCCTGATGACGTTGAGAGCAAGGAAAAACTGGCGATGGCAGCAGGATACTGGGAAAGGAGATCCAGGCTTCCCGGGACAGAGGCAGCAGCTGTCCTTGTCTCAGGGTGGCAGGAAAACAGCTGCCAGAATCGCACACAGAGCACTTGGGAATTTAGAGGGGGTTAAGGGCATACAGATCCATGTCTTCCTAATCTTAACTCTTTTCATCCTACCTCTCCTAGGAACGAATCAGGAACAAACCCCAAACAGCTCATGTGTTTGCCCAGGCGAATTTATCGCAAAAGCTGGTGCGCTGTGCAGTGCAGTCCTGCCTCAGCCCCTGCACGGCCCATCAACAGCCCTTAGCAACTGTCTCGCTGGCTATATGTAGCCTTAACTACAGACTCACGTTGCGTAACCCATCCTTTCGGTTTCTGCCAAGTATCTCTTAGGATGGATTCCTTCACTCACAAACCCCTCGCAATCCCTAGCTCTCCTGCAAAATTATTTCTGCATAAATAGTCACTGTTCTCTGCTTGCAAGTATTTTTGTGCACGGAAACTCACTGACTGAAAGAAAGAAGGTCCTTGCCACCCCGACACTTGTCCCTGAACTTGAGAGCACCATTTCTGAACAGTGCCAGACTTTCCCCAGCTTAATTAGTGCTGTCTGACTCCGAGTAAAACCAGCCCTTCCCTGCGTGGCCAGATGCTGCATTGTGCCGCTAGCCCAGAGAGAAATCAAGCAACTTAGGCTGTACTGACAGAATTCCTAATGGAATAATTAAACACAAATAATTCAATTAACATTGCAATTGAGTAATTGCATTTAGAGTATTGCTGTAATTGAGCAATATTTGTATTGTCCCAGCAATGAGGATAGGCACAGTTGCCTTTGAACAGGCAAAGGGAAACAGATGGTGCTAATGAAGGGCAGAAGATAAATGTGAGGTCACTAGATTAAGTGCTCTTCCTTTTTTGGCTAGAGAAGAAAGTCAAGCCACTGTGATCCCGTTGCCTTTAAAAGCCTAAGTAACAGAAATAGAAGAGACTCTGCAGGATTGCAGGAGCCTGCTTTACCATTAATTACTTTTTATTGAAAGCTCACAGCCCACTTGGCATTGCATCAACGAGAGGGCAGCCGTGGTCCCTGCCCAGCTAGTCAGTTATCTTAATCGAATGCTGCTTCAGGGTTCAGACATCAGCAGCAAATGGGGAGCTAAGACTTCAAGAGGAATTTCTGCCTCCCTTAGCAACCCGAATGAGCCTGCAGCAAGTGTCAGGCCAGAAGTCAGGAGACCAGATCTCAGTAAGATAAAACAGAGGCAGAAAAATAAAACATTCAGTTTTAGGATGCCTCACTGGTTGTGCTAGGTGTAGCTGTATCTTGGGAGTCTACAGGGCTGAGACCAGTGAGGATGCTCTGGGTCAGTGTAAATGGCAGCTAAATTACCACCCATGCCATCTCCACTTGCATTCCAGCCCAGTTCTGGGAAGGAGTGTCCAAACTGACTGCCCCAGCACCACTGTCTGTCCAGTTCAACCTGAACTCTTCTAACACTAACTCTTCTTCCCTGTACTCCCATTCCCCCCCACCCCAAGAAAATAAAAAAAATAAAAAAGATATTGCAGCAAATGTAAAAGCTGGTATCTCCTGTTTACCTGTTAGTACTGGGGCCTCAAGTGCTGGGTGTTTGTCTTTCCCTTGAGGCTCAAGCTGATGATCACCCTTGGGAGCACAGGCACTTGGGTTTTCAAGGATTACCCTCCAAATAAGAGCTGCAGCTTACAGCTTCCTTGTCTGTATCTGAAGATATGGGTGTTTCCTGGGAACCCAACTTTATCACGTAGCCTAAAGTGCTGGGAATGGAAAGGTTAACAGCATGGTTAACCCCTTCAAGCCTGTGAAGTCACTGCAAACATGATGTACATCACCTCTAGTACTCTGATCTGGGTTCTTTGCAGCTCTGTTACAGTATCACAAATCTGTCACTCTTCCTCTCCCCAAGGAATATCAGTTCTGTTTCCCCACTCCCAGAGCCCTCAAAGGAATTTAAATTTGTTTGGCAGATAATTATTTTTTTTTTTTAAAGAGGCAGCTGATGCTATTCTGCTGTTTGCAGCTCCTCTCCCCTCTGAGCTTGGTGGTTAATTACCTTAAGACTTCTACACCTCTATCAGCATTAGCTGGAATGATAGGGTGGGGTACTTTCTTGTTTTTGTGGTGGTGTTGGGATTTTTTGTATTTCCCCCACACACACACCTTGCATATCAACGAGCAACTAGATGGAAAATAAACCAACTGATGTACTGATTTACTGACAGAGAAAACAGTGTGCAGATTCAGGTTCTACCAGGCATCTAAATCCAGGTGAATGACAGGCACAACTTGCTTTGCAAGAGCACTCTGATCACCAAGGTCCATATCAGGTTCTCCTATGCCCAATGCAAGACAAATCCATTGAAACTAGGCTTTGTCAACTTAGCAGATTGCTCTCATTTGAGGCAAGTTTTCCACACATGCAAAGCTGACTCAGTTTAACTGTACTTGAAATATGTTTTGAAGATCTTTTCCCAGGCATCCATTTCCAAGAAGGAGCATGGGACCCTCTCTGGGTGGGAGAAGCACTGCTAAAACTCCAGGGTCTCTTCTAGCCTGTGACCTGGGAGGGCAGCTGGCCACAGGCTGCCTGCATCTCAGTCCCCACACCTGCCACTTGGGTTTGCAGAAAGAGAGAGCAGAAGTAGGTCTGTTCCTTTGAGCGCTGAATGTCTTGCTGCAGACCTGTGGCAGAGTAAGCCGGAGAGCGGAGTTCTGGTTCCTTTTCCTTCAAGGCAAACAGCAACGCAAGTATAAGAGGGGACAAACACATCCTTGTGACTGGAAAGCCACATGATGGTGACGAGTCTGGATCTGACTCACAGCCCAAGCAATGCTATAGCATACCACCACTGACCGGCTCTGTCCACCCAAGCACTGAGACAGAGCTTTAGCATTCATGTCTCTATTTACTGTAGGACCCCATTTTCCCACCACGATAGCAATCCCGAAACTAGGGGGAAGAGGTATCCTTGCTTACAGTAGCAACTTGTCTTCCAATTAAGATCTTGAACACAAACTCATTCCCAGCTCTCTCAGGGAAACGTTAGCAGTGTTTCTTCAGTTGTGCTCGGGCTTTCTGTGTGCTTTGGTTTGATCAGGTGTTTGAGTAAGAACAACTAGCATTAGTGTGCTCCAGAAAATCCCAGTGTGTAACTCCAACAAGCCCAGACACACACACAGCGGCATCATCACAGGAGTAACGACAGTAGCAGTCTCTCTTACACTCCCTCTGAAAGCAGGGACTGCATTAACAACAAAAGCAGCAAAATCCCTGCAGTGGCACTGTTTTACACTGAGGCAGGTCACCTGAGCCGACTGATACTTCCAACAAACATTGGAAAAATCTCAGCAGGTTTGATGAACCATGCCCTAGACTTGAAGGGTAGCAAGGTCTAATTGCCTCAGGAAGGTCCCAAGCAGGCTGTCATCAAGAGCAGCGTACTGCAACAGCTGATTCCTGAACTCACTAAATGCAAATAAGACTCAGGCTGCTCCAACTTACTGCATATATGCTGGATAAGTATATACTTTGGGGGTTCACAGCTGCATTCTTGCATCTGTAGGGAATGCAGTTGCCATTAGCCCTGTTTCTGCCAGTACTCTGTAGTTAACACACTTGCGCAGAAAGTGGGTAGATAGATACTGGCAATTTTTTTTTAGTAAAAGAATAAATGAAAAGTGTTGTTGTCCACGTGTATATGTACATATGAAGCATACAGCTCAACATCAGCAGGCAATAGCACACATACATCTCCCATCTCCGACTACCCTGTTGCGCGCTAGCTGATGGAAAAGCAGCTGCTACCAGACTCAAGAGTCCAGTCTCCAAATTCCCTTGCTTTCCTTGAAGAAACCTCAAGCCAGCTGTTTT
Organism: Falco rusticolus; assembly: GCF_015220075.1. Lineage (NCBI taxonomy): Eukaryota > Metazoa > Chordata > Aves > Falconiformes > Falconidae > Falco > Falco rusticolus. The sequence continues at coordinate 12,501,505 of NC_051200.1, read as the reverse complement.
TTCTTCAGACCAAATGAAGGATTTCAAGTTGCGGGAAACAACAGGAAATTTATTTTTGCATGGAAAGAGGAACTCTGTCTCCCCCCGCACTTTGATCCAAGTTGAACTTTTCAGTTGTGCCACTGGTTTTGAACAGTGGTGGGTATGAAATAGTTATTTGCAACACCCAATTTGCCGATTACTTGTTTCATATCAGCCAGTGAATAGCCCATCTATACTTGGAAAAGTATCCAGGTCCCAAAAGCCACAACCATGGTCACCTGCCAGAGTCAACAGCAACTGCCAGAAGCCAGCTGCTCTCCACTCCATTGAGAATCCCTCCGGATCAGTGGGCTGCTGCTTTTGGCTCTACTGCGGACGAGTTCTGCAGCCTTGGGGAAGCTGTCCTCCCCAGCCCAAAGACAGGACTCAGCTGTCCCCAGCCTCCAGCAAGTCTCCACTGCACCGAGGCTGTGCCTGCGTGCCTAGCAGGAATGCTTTGGGAGCAGCGTGGCTCTCTCTGGTGGCACGACACAGTATGCCAGCTTCACTGGGCATCGCCTGCTCTGCCTGGAGAAGGAGCAGCTGTCACCCAGCAGCACCTGAATGCTCTGCCACCTCTAAGTCAAGGAACATACTTCCTGAAGATGGGTTGAATATGGCACACCCTTTCCCCTCCTGTCCTTTGCAGTGGTATCTGCTGCCTCTGTGTCTGGAAATCTGGAATTAAGTTTTTCCACCTTCTAGCACAATGTAAGCTCATAATACAGGCTGCCTCAAGGCTCACAGGCAGGGGACAGCTGTCTCCCCCACCATATGTTCCAGTGTTGTATCGTGTTAAAGGTTGACAGTACGCCCTTTCTTCCCCTCCAGTTTTACTGAGAGCATTTATTTTGTAAAGATTGAAACGCCACTTCAGGGCTGCTGATCTATGGGGGCTGAATGTCATGGTGCATGGTAGGCCTACAAGTTAACTTGTTCTCAACAAATATTGTCTGTACAGAGGCCTCAAATCCCACCAGCTCAAGTGTCCACAGTATGCAACATTTATCACAGAAGCAGCCTTCTCCATTAATCTCTTGGCAGCATCTCTCTGAGGGAAGACATGGCCCTCACCATTTGTGTGCCTGTAGGTGCAACGTACAAGTAATTGGCCAGTAAAGAGTCCTTCAAGTTAGAGAGCCTCCAACAGAAAAATGCAGAAAAACTATGCATAGCACAGTTAAAGAGCATGGCAGAGGCTGAAGCAAGCAGTGGGGGAGCGAACACAGGGTTGATCTTTAAACTATCACCCTCCACCTGCATTCCCTTTAGTTGAGGAACAGGGTCAGAGGCCACCAGGACTCCTCCAAATCAAGTGCGCAGGGGAAATCGCTGCTCAGCAGATTGCTCCCTGCAGCCCAGCACCCCACCTTGCTCAGCAATTCACCCTGCAGGTGCTCCAGTTTCAGGCCCATGCAGAGCACTGACACTTTCCTCCAGGTGGTTCTGGGCTTCACGCAGCTGATGCCTGAGACACAGTGCACAGGTCAGCCCCATCTCTGCTTCAGTCTTATCGCTTCCAGTGAGTACCAAAGCATTAGTCTGCTTCCAGGTGACAGATTATTATGTAAAAAAATCCCACTATCCAGATGGTCTTTTTTTTTTTTCCCTCCTTTTGGTAGAGCAGATAAGCAAGTAGATTCTCTCTTTTGATCCATATCATACTTTATTCTTTTTTTGTTATATACACTGCCTTATCATACAGCATATATCTTTGTACAAAAAAAATACTATAATAAACTCATATGAAGTAGTATTTAAGCTGGTCCACGATGCTTTCAGAGACAACAGTTCTAACAGAAAGAAATCTACCTTGGTTAATGCTGCCCAGGAACTGCCCCGATCATCCTTACACTACACTGCACAGCCTTCATTAACTTACAAATGAATTCCTGCTGTGTCTCACTGCTTTCTTCAGATGTTATTATTCCAGCCTCCAAGGACATAAACAATTCTCTTGATTTAAGGAACTAGTCTGAGATGCTGCTTGACTGTGGCTTGGGGAGGGGCAACAGCTTTGGAAGAGATGTTTTATTCAACTAAACAAAAAAAAACCCCTTCCAAATAGAAGCAGAGGTCAAATTTAAATAAACTCACAGAGCTCAAACAGGGGAATTCATGGTTAAAGAGAACAACAGAAATGGGGTTTTGTATTACTTCAGCTATTATCTTCATTCAGGACCCATATCACAACAAACAGTTGATCGCCTTCATCTCTCTTATCTGAGCACTGGTTCAGGACAACCTTGTGGGATTTTTCTAGATTATGAAACCCTTCTCTTTATCCAAGGGATGCTCTGCCCCTGGTCTGAAGGTAGCACCTTGCTGCAGAATAACAACAACTCTAATCCCCTCATCTACCTATTTACCTACTGTTCTAAGAGCAAAGGCTTCTTTATTTTTTTTTTTTTAATAAAAAAGGCCTGCTCTAATTAGAGAAAAGGATAGAAGCAGGAAGGTGTATGCATGTGGGCCTAAAACTACATGTGACATGGACTGTTGCAGGCCAGGGCACAACAATCTGTCACCCAGGCACTTCACACACTAACTGCTTACCCAGAAACAGGTGCAGCAAGGACAATGCAGAGCATCAGCCTGTTGCAAGCATTTGAGAGGGTACATGAACTGCTGCCACATTTCCCACTCCTCCCACACAGATTCCTCTTTCTTCCACTGCTGAGAGAAGTAATTGCCATGTGCCACTTTGGGCTGACCCCTGGAGCGAGACAAGGTTCCCAGCTCAATAGATCTATGTGACCTCACCACACAGGTCCTCTCAGAGACCTCATAGCTAATTCCAGGCACAGTCCCCTTCCCACAGCTTCTTGTGGCACAGGATTTCCAGCTCTGGTGACATTCTAGCAAAGGTATCTCACCTGTTCTGAGCTCAGGGTGATCAACCATCTGCTCTGATCTTTCCCTTCAGCACAGTGGTTTTAAAGAAACTTTGGTAACTTCTTTCTCCTCCCAGTTGTGCTTTTGCCCAATGCACATCACTCCCCCACTTCCACTGTCTCACTCCATCACCACACGCACCATTTAGCCTGTCCCTCGCTGCCTTACAACACAGCTTCAGCCCTACGTGGCCCCCTGCACCCCTAGCCCTGCATTCCCATTCAGCTCTGCCTGCACCCTCCAGCTCCACTGGCGCGCTCTTCACCATGGCTCAGAGCCTTGCCCAGCTTTCCACCACACACACCAGCACTGGTCTGCCAGCAAGTCACTAAAGGCAAATGATGACACAAGTTGTACTTGGGGCCGAGATGGCATTTTCAGTGTTTCGTTACATTACGGTGACCTCCTGTAGCTCCTCTCAGCACCCCAGCCACCCCCCAAAGCTTGTTACAGTTCTGACAGTTGCTCTGACCAAGAGCTGTACATCCACCCAAGTCACGCTGACGGTCCAGCCTTCATACAGTGCCTGTGACCCAGAGCAAAACCAGAAATTTCTTACCTTGTCAAAGCCTCCCACATGCAGCTGTTGGCCAGGTGCCTCTTGAACCTCCCAGGCACAGCGTAGGTAGTCCCAAAGCCAAGACAAATCACACATCTTCCTGCTACCTTACTGTTTCTTGCACAGTAGTCACACAACTTCCCCTCCTCTCCTCCCCACCCTAGGAATACCACAAATGTAATACCTGCTGTCTCTGCCAGCTCCCCTTCCCCCAGTGCTCCTCTGCAACCATTTAAGTCCTCCTGGGTGGAGCCCTCCGGCTCCCAGGTGGATGGGATCAGCTCGGGTGAGACAGGGGAAGTCAACACGTTCATCCCCCTCCTATATACTTGCCACAGAGCCACACCTAAGGCTCTGCTCCAGGAATATGAGTCCTCCAGGAAAAAAAAGTCAGGAGATCCCATCACCTAGGTCCCCAGACAGAGAAAAACACAGGGATAGCTGACTCTTGGGTGCATGTAGGGGGTGGAACCCGCCTAAAGCTCACAGCATCTTTAAGCTCAAGCACTGATTGTTACATCTGCTACAGTTCCTAGTCTGCTGCCGTCTGACAAGCGTCTGCCTTGCCCACATCCTCTCCTTATGAGTTAACAAAATCAGTTATGTCCTTCTCCATTCCTATCCTCATCATTTTATGCAGCTTTCCAACAGGAAAAGAATTTTCTAAAGAGGTCTATGGCTTTTCTCTGCTGAGGAGCTACGGGAGATAGCTGGCCAGATAGAATCATAGAGTTGCTTAGGTAAATACAACCTAGCTGCCTTGGCAGTCTTTGCTGGGTTGTGATACCACCAAGTTAAAATGGTGTAGATTAAAAAAAATGCTGACCAGCATCAGAAGTGAGCAGCCTGCCAGGCTGCTGGGATCCCTAATGGAGACTCACAATTAAAAAGAGATGGTCTCCAAGGCTTGTAAGTGGACAGTATCCGCTACCATGCTGGCAACTTCCTAGGATCTCATAACCAGCCCTATCTGTACCAGGAAGCCATGGGGTTGATGATGTTTTAAGCACAGACTCAAGCAGATTGTGCCTGCGCCTCTCCACAATTCTGGCAACACTCCTCACGCAGCTCTGACCTGACCTGCAGCATCTGCTGCTTTTTGTGCCATGGTCCTTCAATGTGATTGCCCTAACACCATCCAGGTTTTGCCTGTGGTGGTCCTGCTCGTGTCCCCTTCCCATGCACACAAACTGGGTGCAAAGCAAGGAAGAATGAAGTGCTTCAGCCAGCATTCAGCTGAGCGAGGGGAGATGAATCACACACTTCACCAACGTTTGTCACATCCAGCAAGGGTCAGGTATACCAACTGCAACCTGTGAGGAGACTCTGGTGAGAAATGTCCTAATGTGAGAATGACCAAGGGAAGTCTGATGAAGCACTTAGGAAAGGACAGAAGAGATCAAAGTTCCCTGAAACGAGCACAGAACAATCAGGAGGGAAAAGGAAAAACAGGCACCAGCTGTTCTGCATCGCAATCTGAAAGTAAAATCTACCTGAAAGAGAAGACAGAGCAAAGAGAAAATCGTCTCCTGTTTGTGAAGAGTACAGGAAAGAAATAACCCCGCCCCTAGCAGATTCCAGGCACCTTCCCTGGAGCCAAGACAATCTGCGGCAGCAGCTCTTGAAGGGGATCGCAGAGAATAAGGATGCATCCAAGCTGCAGGAGCTGCAGAGAAGAGGGTAAAAGTCTGCCAACCCAGAGCTTCAGAGCCACCCGCTCCAGCATGAGGAGGCGCACAAGCCACGGATGAATCAGTGTGCAGTGAGCGTGCTGGACACATTCAAGGCGCTGCCTGCATAGTTTGGCATTGGTGCATGCCCTTGCCCACCGGTCTGTTTTGCCGTATATCCAGTAGCCCGTGCTGCCAAACATCCAGAATAGATACTGCTAAAAGCAGTCGCCTGCTACTTGAATGAGAAAATCTGGGAGGGCTTGGGGGACAGAGGTTACTTCACTAAGGGTTTATTTTGTGTATTTGCACTCCTCTGAGCGTCAGCCTGCACCACAGCCTGCAAGGGATGCTGCAGAGCTTCATTTCACCCACAGGAGCTCAGTCTCATGCACTGAGTATTGGGACCCACCATGTTAGATGAGAAACACAGAAGCAATACCAGTCTTGTCTCCTTATTTTGTAGGCTGTAGAGGAGATACCGCTCTGTACACAGATACAGCTCAGTTTTTTTAGATAAACTTTATCCAGAGGGAAGCACATACCAACAAAGCAGCATTTTACAGAATGAAAGTAGTACATAGAAATTTTGGATACAAACTTTAAAGTGAACAGCAGAAAAATGTAGTCTTCTTCCCTTTAAAACAAATACAAGAGGTAGATGATAATACCAACAACAGACCCGGAGGAAGATGGGAATGACCGCAGCCCAGAAGCTAGACTGCAGGTTTAAGGGGAAAAATAATATCTAAATGTAAGTTCTTGCTCTGTCTCAGATGTTTATATGGAACAACTCTTCTGGGTTTTCTCTTTCTCAAGCTGTAGAATGAGGAAACTATCTTTGCCTCAGATGGTCAGTATGTGGACAAAGGGAAATATGAAGAAAGATGAAACACACAGATCAAGCTGGGCTGTATACTTCAGCACACCACCGTAGCTCTGACAGAAGGCAGGAACAAGTTAAGATGGGAACACTGGCTCTGCCACCACAACTGGAGGACAGAATGCTTGAGCAAGGTGAGATGACAACATGCAGTTATTGGGATACCACTGTAAACAGCCTCGACCTCGTTTCCACAGCTACAGTACTCTCTACTTAACTGCAATACATTTAATCAAGATGTTTCTTAGGGAACCAAATAAAGCTTGATGATGCTTAATGGCCGGGTTGTTTAACTGGGCTCATAATTTTGATTAATTAAGATGCCTGCAGGTGTTGGAGTGGTACTTAGGCAACCGCTTTGATGTTCAGAAGCAAAGGGGGTTTTGTATCCCCTCCAAAAGTATTTCTGCCAGTGCTAGTTCAGCAAAGCAAAATTGCCTTCAAAAGCCCTTGCAAAAAAGTCAGCCCTTGTAGCTGGCAGTAGCCCCCAGATTTTTGGGAAGCTTGGCAGCCTGCGTGTCCTTTTAACCAGTTTCCTCTTGCAATGATCTATGCAGAAAAAAACCCAACCAACCAACAAAACACAATGCCCAACCTTTTGCCTAGGGCAGCCTCTGTTTCCTCGATAGGAAGAAAGTAACAATGAGAGAGGATCCCCCCAGGTGGTGGTGATGCATTCAGGCGACAGATCTGATCAGAGCAGCAAATTGCCCACCACCAAACCAATGTTTCTACTCTATTAAAAACAGCAGTAGAGCTTGTCCTTTTGAGCAGTGGAAAATATGAGGCCTGGCTTCCTATGAGTTTGTGCCCTGTGTTCATATACCTTAATACTGAGAATTCAGCTTTCTGCTGCCAGTGTATCTCCCCTTCCCATTTGCAATGCCTTCCCTATCCTGCATCACCAGCTTACCAGCTTCCCCTCGTGGAGTGGTGTGGATGACCTCCTGTAGCCTGGAGTATGGGTGTACGGAGTGACTGGCCAGCAGGTACAGGAGATCCCATTAGAACTTCACCCTTAGCCAGTACTAATTTGTATTTCCCTTTTCTATTCGGCAACCAACTTTCTCATAAAACATACTCAGATTTTTGTTCTTGAATGCAGATAAAATGTCCCCAGTTAAAAAAAAAAAAAATATTTGGAGAGAAAATAGGGGACATACCAGTATGGCATATGCTCATTTTCATAGGAAACTAAACCACTGGAGAGAGGCACAATGAACCAAGCGCATTATTGTTCTCAGAATCGAGCATTGACATTAAGCAAAACTTGATAATTTAGGACTTAGTAAATTACTACTGCCAACTATAAAGGTAACATTACCTTGTGGATAGAGCACTGGAATAGGGCTCAGAAAAGCAAAGTATAACTGATTTGCCATAGATATACTGAATGAATTTGGGCTAATGTTATCTTCACATGTGTATAAATACAGGGCAATCTTCCACTTTTCTTGTAATCTGTATAAGAAATGCAAAAATGAAGCGGCATATTGTCTAGGGACCACAAAGACAAATTTTTCTAAGGAACCACCTTACTGTAACTTCTTGGCAACCACAAGCAGTACTGAGTCAGGAGTAACGACCTCAGCTTTTTCATACACCTGCACTGTATCCCTCCACCACAGCTTTGTAGAGTAGGAATAAAAGGCATTCAAAAGAAATTTATGGAAAGTTACGCAAATACAAATTGGAGTAGCCCCTTCGTGTTATCAGCATATTTGATAGCTTGTGTGATGAATCATAACTGAGGTACCTGCTTTCCAGTGCATTAACACCAAAGCAGAGGCTGGATAATATTATTCTGACCCAAGAAATGGGTCTGCTTTTAAGGGAAGCGGTTGAAATGTCCAGACATCAGCTTAATTTGTCCTAGAGTTATAACAGAGTATCACAAACATACTGTGAATTCTGAAAATTCCTGACAAAACAAAAAAATATATCTGGAAACTCACTGTCAGTGTCTTCAATCCACCATGGAGAAATAATTTTGTTTTTAAACTGCTTACAAGCTTTTGGTTAAGTGTACCTGAAATCCATCAACACGCAAGGCCCTGCTCATCCTCTCCACTTTGATTATTAAGCAAATATCTTTGTTTTCCCATATGATTAACAACATTAAATGAACATATTTTGCAGCAGCTAGTAAGAGAAACATCTTTGTTACCCATCTCCGTAGCTCTAGATAGGACCTGAAGGCCAAAGAAAAGTTTTTGCCGTGTATCCCATCCCTTTAAGTGAAGCTTTGTTATGCAAAATTCCTCTTATCTCACTTTTATGAAGTCTCTCAGGGCATGATATAGAGAATGTAGAGTGAAAGGCAACTGGAACTGTTCATTAGAACACATTCTTTTATTAATCAAGAAAGGTCAGAAAAATAGCTGGATGGACAGCAGGTATATAGATGACGCTGAACCATACATCGTCAAAAATTGTTCAAAAGAGCTAAGCTATTCAGCGATCTGACTATAGCTGGTTACCTTGTTCTGCCAGTGTAAAGCAGTCTCAGATGTGGATATGGAACCCCGAAGAGCTCTGATCTTCTCATCAAGAAGTAGCTAAGAGGAGATTCTGAACTGGCCCCAGTCCCAGCATTGGAGGCCAAGCAAGAATATTACCACTTGCAAGTCTTGCAACAGTAACTAAGCACCAGACTCATTGCCCAGAGCTGCATTTCTAGAATCATAGTGCTATTTATCAGCCATAACCACAAAAAGACTTTCTTTGGCTTACAGAATTGTAATATATTTTCTGATTCACAGAGCCTGTATCAGACTGAAGGAAGCAGAACATTAATGAGAGAAGTGCAAGAGCTGGACAGCCTCAGTCTATAGAACTTATGGATGCTATGTTCTTCCTGACTCATTCACTTTCTCCAGAGAGATTCTCCCTGAACTGTTCAAGAGAAACAATCTACTACTTCATGACCAGTTAGGCTTCAAGACTTCAAACTAAGAGATTACTTTTTGCAAACTTTCTATTCCTCTATCCATCAGAAAAAATTTATGAAATCAAACTCCCTTGATAGTCTTAAGGTGACTTCCAAGGTCTCCTCTTCAGAGAGAAAACAAGCTTTACCATTCTTGCTGTCTACAGGGTAGGGCAGGTGCAGCAGCAGCTTTCTGTAAAAGAGGACACGGTGAATTTCAATGTCTCAGACTGGGTAAGCAATTGAGAAGGCATTGCAAGTTACTCTTACAATTCACCAATCAATATACCAAGGAATATTCTTTCAGTATATCTCATTCTCATGACAGGTTATGGGGTTCCTGCAATACCTGGTGCACAGCTATACAGGCTCTGAAATATTTCCAACACTATTCCTTTCTTTTGGCTGTGGCTATGACAACAGTTTCCAATGACAGATTGTAGGCTCTCTCCACTGTTCTTGTTTTCGCACAGTGCTGCATTTTAAATGCAGTGGAAGGAAGACCTGCATCAATAATGCTCTCCTGGTGGTAAAAAACTGTATAATGCCTAAAGCCTGAACATGTCTTCCGGATTTTGTCTTCTCTCATAAACAGTAAGTGGTACAGCCTGATTAGAGATTCTGGCCAGTCTAGTTTCTCAAAGGATGTGTCTATACTACAAAGCACAGTTCAAGTGCGAGAATGGACTTACAGTAATGAAGTTGCTGTAATTTTAACATACATTGAAGATTAATTCAGTGATCCCCTACCTGTAGCTCAGGCACATAATGCACAAAGAAAATCTGGATCTTGGACTCGGGAACTATTCCACAGTCCCTTGCTGTGTTAGACATACAGCTTTTCCTGGAATGGCTGAAAAGCCTCCTGGTTTATCTCCTCAGGAGGATGTCTCAGTCTGGATTCATTTCACTTTTCTCATTGACAACTGTTCAAACTTACTTGCTCATGCAGAGTCCAGACTCTTTCCCCTTTCTACTCAGGCTTATATATTAACAGTATGAATGATGGGTCAGTCTCGGACCTCTATCGACAGTGCAAACAGAATCAAGGACACTTTAGAATCAAGAGGTCTGCCCAGCCAAACTCCACAGAGCCCTACAAGACAACATGGTAGCTTAGACAAGTGTTACTTTAAATTGGGTTTTAAGTCATACTGATACTTTTTCAAACCTTTACAGCTGTCTTGTAGCAGCCATGGCTGAAAGAGATACAGTCAAAGCACCTTTGCACCCCACCTACTGAAGGCAGCCGTTTGCTGTAATTTGGAGAAGTCCTTAAAACCAGCCTGGCTTAGAACAGGACTACAAAGTTGGAGTTCCTTTGGGCCCTCCTACACATCTGTGAGAGTACAGTGGCTTTTGGTACCTAGAACTTGAAGTTTTGTTTGCTTCTGTTTCTTTCACACTGAGAAGACTTGTACTTAAATTTACAAAAGCAGCACTGGCTCAGGCTGTACCCAAGCAAACATTAGATTTACGGCAAACTTTTTATTTGCTAGGCTTGTGACTAGAGACAGCTGGATACTAAGAAGATAACAGCAGATCTGAGTCACCAAAAAGATAGAATTGCAAAAGAAAAAGGATGCTGAGGTTTTCCTACATCTGCAGTATTGCATTAAGCTACTTCTAGATTCTGCAAATCATCAACTGAACAATTATTCCTCCTAATTTTCCAGTTTCAGAGCTAGCACTTCCAAACATTCTTGTATTCTTATTGTATCTTTGGGTTAAATCCAAGCAGGAAGTAATTGACTCAGCCTGGTTTTGTCTGAGAAAGGTGGTTTTTCTATAGTTAGTCCACCAGGGACAGGATTTATTTGGGCCTTAATCCATGGCCTACACCTTAAATTTATTTGCAGGAAGATATTCACACAGGGATCTTCCTACACCCCATTCAATGCAGCAAGTAGTCAAAAACAAATCAAAACAGACATGGGAATTATCTGGAAGTCTCAGGCAGGGCAATTGCACACATTAAGGGAAATATGGAAGAAGACTGACGAGTGTGAGAGAGTATCAGTCAGTTGATTATCTTTTTAGGTTTAAAATAGCCCTATAAAAAAAGAACTCCAAGGAAATCTCTTTAGGGAAACCTTGTAACATTTCCATCTCTGTATCCATGCCACACAAATTGTGATATGTCCACAATTTGGCTTTCAGCTCCTGAAAATGTATCTGCACATTTTTTACTATCTTCAGTTATCTATTTGTACAAATTAGTATTTAGAAAGCAAACTTCCAAGAAGCCCCCAAAGACTGTGGGCAGCTTTTTGCAAGACATTTTAGGCCCTTGAAACCTTGCTGTTTAAGTAGCAGAAATCTGTCTTAAAGATATTTTTGCTAGAACAGTATCATAGATTCTAAGCTAGCACACTGTACACCTATGGATGTCCTATGGTTGTTTTTCTCTATACCTATTTCTCATGTGCCATTAATAATCCAATCTTCATCTTTAGCTTTGCTTTCCACACAGCATTCAAACCTCCTTTTAAACAAAATATTAATTGTACTTCTATCAATTGTCTTTCACTTACTTTTGGGGAGTTCGAAGGTCAAGAACCTTGTCCTGGATATCTAATGTAATGTCTGAGTACTTTGTCTCTGGCAGCTTGATTTTAATCTGAAATGATGGGCAAAGGTAAAGCTGTGGTTGGATATATAGCCCTACAAGCCATAAAAGATCTAATCTGCATGAATATTTTCATGCCAATGTCAAAGAACAACATTCTGAGTAGGTAATTTGCATTAGAGAAAATATGACAGTGATCATCATTGCTTTCAATAGCTTAGTGATGTGTATTTATAACCTATTTTCTTCAAAATCCTGAGCTGGTAACGTACTTGACAGTTATTCTACATCCAGCAAAACTCCCTGGCTTTGTGTGTTCCAAGGACAGCTTGCTTCTACTAGAAAAACTGCACAGCAGTTCTACCTGTCCTGAAGTTCAGAAAGCAGGGAGGTCTTTGATCATAAAATAATGGGACACGATCTGATACCTGTAACTTTAAAGACTGTCAGTGTTGTAGCACTCTGCTAACTCGCATACCTTGTAATAAATGCAGGCAGATAAAAACCATCTCCTTCCCAGCCCCTCTCCTCTCCAAAATTGCATCCAAGATGAAACTTCATCTTAGAGCTACTTTTTATTTCCCTCTAGTCTGTATGTGGCATATGCATTTGCACAGATTCTCCTGAGTACACTAGGTCCTTGAGGAGATACACAAGTTCCTCAGGTTAGCAAGTGTAAATATCATTACACATGCTTGAAGAATTACAAGAAAATCCTACAGGAGCCCAAAGGCAGCAATACCACTTGGTGTTTACATTCTATCCCTCAAGAAGGTAGCATGACTGAAAAGGGCAGAGAAAGAGCACAAAGAAGGAATGGGAGATACAGATTCAGCTTACCACCATATCTTCACAGCAGGCTGTGGAGTGGTCTTTCCTGCTCATCCCAAAGAAGACATCCTCTGTGCCCACACACTGTTTGAATAAAATCTGATACCTGAGAAAGAAAAATTGTTGCCTAATAATACTGGAGAAGGGGCAGGAAACTAAAGGAGATTGTAATTCTCAGAGGATCATAAATATCCTCGTCATACTGTCTCTCCTTCTTTTCAAGTCTCACTTCATCTATCTGCACTGGGTTTCTGTTCAGAGCCATGACTGAGTTAGCTAGATGACAGGTGAAGATCATTCACTCCACCTTCCAAGGCACTCACTTTGCTGCCTCTACTTCACTAACCAGCCTTTGCAAGATCAGGAAATGCATCCTAAGTTAATATGGTACTTAGCAACTAGTCAAACACCACAAAATCTTGGGAAACAGATTTGAAAAGGATGCTATCACAGTTACATGTGTTCTGTTCTGTCATTCAACATACTCTTGCAGCCTAAGCATAACACACTTTCATCAAGTTGTAATTGTTTTGCATTCAGCCAACATTTATTTTCTCCCCCCCCCCCCATCTACAAAATGTAGAATCACATACTCCCTTACTCTTGGTAATTAATGAATGAGGAAATACAAACTAAATTTGTACTTAGAACATACGTTACTCCTACTAAATTGAGCAAAATAAGTGGAGTGAGTCACTTCTCTAAGCTGCTGGAAAAAGGGTATGGAAAGTCTTTTTCACATCTCCAGTGTTCATATGCGTATGTAATAATTCCTAAGTCAATGAGAAATCTGTCTAATAGCTCTGGATGCACCTCTTTAGCCATCTGTTTTCCTTTTGGGCCGTTTTCCTTGATTCAATTTGATGAACTATTACAAAGACTTATACTCTCTTTTCATCCGTGCAGCATAGGTCATAATTACTTGAGGCTAGAGAAGCACTGCATTTTACCCAGCAGAGAGGGGGAGGGTCAAAAAACAGCACAAGAAAAGACTCTGTTATGCCCACAATACAAAGACAGCATGTTCTACATCTCACATATGACAGTTTCAAGAACAGCTGTATGTGAGGCTACAGGTGAATGGCAAAACATTTTCAGAAATGCTGTCAGGTGGGCCTCACTCCTGTGCTCAGATCAGGAAATTGCACACCTCATGGCATGACTTATGGGCACAGAAAAATGAGGATCCTGGACTGCTTCATGGGTTTCAGTCCATCTGCTCCAACATTTACCACTCCAAGATATGGCATTAGAACACGGTGATTGTAAATGCAAAGGCTGCTTTGTGGATTGACCCTGAAGGCCTTCTGACCTCTACAAACTACAACATGCCTGACTGTATCCATTTCAAGAACACTTTTTAAAATTGTTTTTTTATGAGCAAGTGAAAAGACTCTGGTTCTAGGCTGTCCCTTAACAAACTAAGATTGAATGACAATATTTAAAAGTTCAAAACTGCCTGCATATAGCCTTCTTTCCTGTAGCACTATTTGTCTCTAAAGAGCTTAATTCTTTGAAATGCAAATACAAGTTGGAATACTTTAGGAATTTATGAGTATGAAAAATGAATGCATCCCTGTTACAGGGGGGAAAAACAGGTATTTCACACAAATGGCATATTTGAAAGCTAGCAAATCATTTTGCTAGCCTACTTCCCCTCCTAATCCCGCCTATACAAGTATCTGTCACTCCAAGTAATCTTATGATGGGGACAAACCAACCCTGTGTTTCTGTTATGAGATCAGAAGATTTTCAAGGCAAAGGTTAAAATCATTCCTCACGTGTTGCTTTAGGTGTAAGCGCTGATATCCTTCCTTTCCCCTTCTGTGACACAAACTTTTCAGATGGCTGTTTCACTCAAACGCAGTAGACGCTGTTTAACTCCTGTTTCCATTAATGCTATGTAAAGCAGGCAGCGTCAGCTCACTTACTCTGGCTGTTCTCTAGGGTCCCAGGTATCATCATATTCAGATCCTTCTGGGACCTCCTCTGTATTCCAAATAGTTTTCCTGGTTTCAGATTTCACTTGAGAAGTACCTGTAAGTGATGAGAAAAGTCATGCTGTCGTATTTTGGAATGTCTCTGTTCCCCTAGGTTTGCTGAAAACTTAGATTTTTCTAGGCTTTAGAACAATCTTGGCATTAAAAGCATTCCAATTAATGATTACAGTCTCCTTCAACTCAGTATCTTATGAATGAGAACTTGCAGAGGAAGGATATTTTCCTTTCCCTTAAATCTCCTTTACCCAACCTCCATGTCAAGAAAATCCTCCTTTCAGGCATAAAATACCTAGCACTTCAAAATGGGTAAAGTGTAGAAGCATGAAATATTAATCTTCCCCAAGCCCCTGACATGAGATTTTTAAGCAAGCAGAATCATTTACAAAAGAACCTCCTCCTCACATAGAAATTCAGCTCTTCCCATTAATTATTGAGCACAGCCCAGATAAGGTACTGAAGACACATGGAAGTTCACGGGCAGAATACTATAGTTTATGCCTGTCCTACATGAAAATATATTTTTCCTAGTAAGCTGGTGAATCTGCAGCTTGAAGGTTTTTATAGTAAAATCTCTGGTTATTTTTGGAATCCCAAGTAGGTTCTACTTGGGATAGAAATACCCTATTTGTTATATTTGCCACAGTTCCTTTTCTGCTACACTCATCCTGCTCCTTGTTGACCTTTCTCACAGCTCATAACTAAGCTGACCAATAATGCAACAGCATTAGCTCCAGGAATAACTTTACATTAACTTTGCCAAGACTCGGTTTGTCTTCCTTTCTTTCCTGAGGACAGCCCAAGGTGTTGACACAAATTTCGGAACCCTTGAGATATTTATTCTCATTGTCTGAGTCAGCCTTTCTATATGATGCCGGAACACTCGGAGGCAGGTAAAGCATGTAATTGTCTGGGGTTTCCAGGCAGAGAACTAAATGCAAGGAGAATAACTGAAAAACATCCCTCTGTCTGTTGAGCTTCCATTTCTTCTCAAGTGTGGTCTAAATAGGGTTGTGAAACTCTTGGGGGGGGAATACGGTATGATTGTGTTTCATGGTACACTTCATAGTCCTTCCTCCTCATAGGCATAGGCTCAGTTCCACACAGTTTACTCCAAAAAGATCCTTTCAGGTGAGTACACAGAAGTCCACCTTCCTTGTATGCTTTAAGTAAGCATTAACAATTCTAAAGGACTACTTAAATGGAGCTTTTTGCGGCTCAGTCATGATTCCCCTCAGCCCATGGTCAGGCTGTGCTCTGTACTTTCACCACTTGAGACTGCTGTGCTCTGGAGTCACCCTTTTTGCTTCTCTTTGTATATTTTGCAGTTAAAACTTTCAGGAAAAGAATAATTTTACAGTGTAATTGTAAACATGCAATGCTATTTCCATCTCAAAGGACTCTCTTATTGAGGCAAACCCCATCAACGGTAACTACTACAGCTGTTACAGTCTGCTAACATGGGACTGAATGCTAAAACATACAAACACTCCTCCTCACCAGCGGTCTCTCTCTTTACCGGTCCAATACTACCAGGAGTCATGGAGCTGACAGAACAGTGTGGCTGCAAAGAAGGCAAATGGAATTTCAATCAAATTTCATAGAGCCCAGCTCAGTAACAATAATGTCAATAAATAGAAAATGTTATCTGAGGTTGAACAAATCCCTGCTAGAATCCAAATAAAAATATTATCCTACAATTTCATGATGGAACCGCTGAACATTCTCTCCTCTTCGCTCTCACCCAGCAGAAAGTGGCCTTAACACACTGGGTTTAAGCAGGACTCCCAAAAGAACAGTATTACAGATAAACATGCTTTTTGAGTTATTAGTTTCTATGGCATTTTGGCAAAATTTCCATGCTTTGCCTGCTATAAAAATATTACAGGAAACCAAGGGTACTACATGAAAACCCCATCACAGCATTTGGATTCCTTTTGACAGTAAAGATCATATGAGGCAACATTTTCCTCTAATTATGAATCAATTTAGTGCTAATAGGCCAATGTGAGGCATTTCTCTACATATGAGGATTCCTTGGTTCGATAAAAGTGCCTCATATGCACAGAACATTAAATTAAATCAAAATAAAGATTTCAATTTACCCAGATTGACTCAGACTTAATTGACATCCCCTGTGGCAATTTTCTATTTCTGTCTCTGAAGTGTCATTCATTTTATTAATAAGATGTAAACAAATTATTTTAAAATCAGGATGTTTACTGCCAAGATGTACAGCAATAATGCTAGTTTTAAAAGGCAGGCGTTAAAAAGCTGAAGGGTAGCTGGGAGCGTGAAGGACCACAACTACCACCTACTGAAAAGAAATTTCAAGGGATATGCAGCCCTTTTACCCCAAATATTACTACCATTGCCACTACCAGTGCCCAACTGCTGGGTTAGCCAGCTGGCTCTTTGTTGAGAAGTGATTTGGAAGAACAGTGAAGCATTTGCCATTTTCATTATCCACGTCATGACATGTTCAAAATCCTAAGAAACTTCTCAAAGTTTTGAGCCTTCACAGAGGTCTCCTACACTGTGATTGTTGGCACCTGTGGCCATCCTGGGCTATTTCCCCCCAGCACACATGCATGCCTGGATAAAAGCAGAAGTTTGCATATTACAGGAACAATGTACATTTTCCAAAAGCTGCGATTTTCATCTAGTCCCAAGATGAATTGATACAGAAGAATGGAAAGATATCTCTCATTGATCATTCAGATCATTCACCTGTGAATAGTTACTCACCCTTCCTTATTCTACAATCACTAATACATCTATTGTACTTCAATGATCAATTATCTTTGCAGTTCCTCAATGCCGGATACACAGAATTAGTACACACAGTTGCCTCTGGATATTTTAGTCTTTACTCAGAAGTTGAGCACCAACTCTTTTTCCCTTCATATAAAGTATTTAGTCATTAATTGCCTTCATCTCTGGCAGATATCAGGGTAAAGGAAGGGGAAGTCTAAAGTAAAGCACCTTCAACAGTATGTTCTCAGTTCCTTCAGGCTGAAAAACTAAATCTCTGTCCCTTTTTGTGGTCCCAGTCTCTCCTTTTTATGCTGGGGCATCTTGTTTAATCTCTCCCTCAAGAGCCTGTTACCCTAAAAGTATCTTCTAGCTGTTTCAGTGAGTCCAAAAACTTCTAATGTTTTCATTCACTGTTTACTCACTGTTGGAAAAGAAATATTTACGTCACCTCAGTTAACAAGGCTAGGCCATAGTACAACATATAGAAGAAGCAGCATTTTTGATAAAAGACTCACCACGTGTTCATCATCATCATCATCACCTTCTTGAGCATTACTAAGCAGTTTGGCAAGGTACTGCAAAGAGGAGGCACTGTCCATATCAACACCCACTGCTCACCTCTGCAGAAAAAACAAGGGAAAGATAAAGAACAAAACGCGTTCAGTACTGCCTGGGAAGCACAACATTCATACACCATGTTCTGGAAGGATAAAGTTTAGCCAAACTCTTAATAAGCGTGATACCAAAACATATATTACAGAATGTATATTTCTCCCTTCAGG
The DNA here is from genome assembly GCF_015220075.1 of Falco rusticolus. Taxonomy (NCBI): domain Eukaryota; kingdom Metazoa; phylum Chordata; class Aves; order Falconiformes; family Falconidae; genus Falco; species Falco rusticolus. The sequence goes on along the minus strand of NC_051200.1, from coordinate 12,483,612 downwards.
TTATAAATTCTTTTGCTCCACAGACATTAGCTTCAACTACAGCTCAGCCTAACAGGACTATAGGCTGTAGCAGACCCCACCTCAGGGGGGATTTGCAGCCGCTGAGGCCGGGTGGGGGCAGCACGAGCCGAGGCCCGGGACTCACACTGAGGAGCCAGGAACGCTCAACAGGTGCCGCGCTGCACCGCTTCGCTCCGGGAGGGCCCAGGGACGCCCCAGCTCCAGCCCCGAGCCCAGGGCGAGCGGGAAGAGCCGGGGAAAGCCGGCCTCGGCGCGGCCCCGCTTTCCGGCCCCGGTGCCGCCGCACGGCCCACAGCCGCCCCGGCCGCGTCCCCGTCCCCGCGGCAACGGGCCGGCACCGCCCCGCCGCGCCTCTCGTGGTCCCGCCAGCCAATCCGGCCGGCCGCCCGCGACCGGCAGCAGGACTGGCCAATGGCCGCCGGCGGCAGGGAGGCGCGGCCGGCGGTTGGGCGGTGGCGGAGAGGGGCGGGCGCGGCGCGGGCGTGCGTCATCCCCGCGCGCGCGGCGGTGTGGCGGTGTGTGCGGGCGCGGGCGGTGTGTGCGGGGGTGGCCGCTGGCCCCGCCGGGCCCGGCTGTGCTGAGGGCGGCGGCCCCGCTGCCCGCTCCGCGCGGCCGCCATGAACCAGTTCAACTTCGGGTCGGGCGCGGCGGGAGGCGGCTTCGCTCTGGGCACGCCGAAGACGGCCGCCACCACGGCCACGACCGGCTTCTCCTTCTCGACGCCCGCCGCCTCGGCGGGCTTCAGCTTCGGCAGCGCGGCCCAGGCGCCCGCCAGCAGCCAGCCCGCCGGGCTCTTCTCCTTCAGCAGGCCGGGCGGTGCCGCGCAGCCCGCCAGCTTCAGCTTCGGGACGCCGGCCACGGCCGCCGCGGCGCCGGCGGCAAACGTGTTCCCGCTGGGGTGAGGGGCCCGGGGTCCGGGCGGGGGTGGGGTGGGCCGGGCCGAGCGGCCCCGGCCGCGGGGGCACGGGCGGGCTCGGGGCAGCGGGGCTGCGGCCCTTGTGCCTGGGCCCCCCGCGGGAGCGCGCTGGGCAGGCGCTGGGCGAGGCCTGTGACCTGCCAGCGCCGGCTCCCTCGGGTGGGCCGGAGCCGTGAGCGGCTGCTGCCTCGGCCCCTGAGCGGGCCCGTGGCGCTGCCTGCCGGGGAGACGGCAGAGCTCTGCCTCCGCGCGTAAAGCCGCTCGTGAAGGCGCGACCCTGGAGCGCTCGGGGTGTTTCTGTGGGAGCCAGTGTGCCCGGCTTGTCCTTAGGCAAGGCTGTGAGCTGTGGGGCGATGCTTGAGAGCTGCTGCTGTCGAAGCTTGCCAGATGGGAGCAGCGGGAAGGGAGCTCGGATGGGGGCTGGCGGTAGAAGGGAGTGAAAAACGAGTCTTCTGTAGAGGAAGCGACAAGGGTGCTGAGGAGCTGAGAGAAGAAGCAACTTCACTGACGTCGCCCCAGATATGTTGCGGTGCCTGGGTGGGTGGGGTATTTAGGCAGCACTGAGTCAGGCTTAAGAGACCTCACAAGAGGATGGCCAGTGACAGGAGCTGAGATGCAGACTTTGTCAAAATTGCAACATAAGCCTGGTTAAAGCGCGCGCCTCCTTGAAAGGCGGTTTCTGCTGCCAGTGAATGTGTGAGAAAGCCGACTGGGTGCTTGGGTGAACGTAAGCCTCCACCAAAACGGCTTCTTTCCTTTTTTTCTCTAGGACAGCTGCCCCAAAACTCAACTTTGGAGGCAGTAGTGCCACTCAGGCTACAGGAATCACAGCAGGCTTTGGGTTTGGTAGCTCTGTACCAGCCAGTGCGCCCTCAAGTCAAGCAGCAGCCCCTTCTGGCTTTGTGTTTGGATCCACTGGCACCGCCACCACTGCTGCCGCCACCACCACGACCACCGCTCCGTCTGGGACGACCGGAGGGTTCAGTTTTTCCAGTGGTACTGCAGCTCAGGCCGGAACGGCCGGCTTCAACATCGGCACTGCGGCTCCGCAAGCAGCGCCCACAGGGTTGACCTTTGGAGCAGCACCTGCAGCTGCTGCCACCACTGCTGCCACCTTAGGAGCTGCCACCCAGTCAGCGACCCCCTTCAGCCTTGGGGGTCAGTCCACAGGTGAGCTGCAGCTTGAAATGGCAGCTGTAGCGAGGCAGGCTGTCAGCGAGGAGGGCAACCGGGGATGGTGTGGAGGTTGTGCAGCCTCCTGCTTCTGCTGGTGGGAGATGTGGGGAGTGGCTGGGATCAGTGGTTCTTCTGATTCGCTTCTCCAGGGTCATCGGTGACGAGTAGCAATTGCTGTTTAGCCTTTAGTGCAGTGTTTTCTTGGGAAGTAGATGCCTCCAAGCTCGTGTGTTCTTGAACTTGTATTGATCATTTGTTCTCTGAGGCCAGCAGAGAGAAAACCACATCCGTTTGTATCCAGCAGATGTGCCTGAATCCATTTTTTTCTTAGGAACTGACTGAGTCTGACAATGTGTTTAAACGAGCCAGTGAGTTTGTGTCTTCCCTAGGCCAGTCTGGCTGAGCATAGCATGTATTTAGGGAAAGTTTCTCGGGACGGCGCTTTGGTCCAGCACTTGATTTCTGCGATAAAGCACTGTTTACCTTCCCAGCAGCAGGAGCTTGCCCACTCGCGCAGGATCCGGCAAAAGTTCAGTTTTGCTTTTTTTTTATTTACTTGTTGGGGATGGTTATAACGTGGTGATGGTGACAGGCCTCAGGGGGAAGGTGGTTGCCTCTGGGATGAGGGTGATGTTCATCTGTGTACGAATCATTGTTGAAAGTCTTTGGAGGTAAGGAGCGTGTTAGCCCTAGTTTGTTTTCTGGAGAACGTGGAGTATTTGTTACACTGCGTATTGTTGTGGGGCTTTTTTGTGCTCTTACTGCTTCAAACTTGACTAGTGCTGTTATCAGTGGAAACTACGGAGTCTCTGTAGTGAAAGGTTCGTCTTTTCCTTTTCCTTGTGCTACTTGTTCCAGGTGTAAACTTTGGGACATTGCCTTCAACAGCAGCAACAGCAGCCACTAGTGCGCCTGCAGCAACGCTGACCGCTAGTACCAGCCAGGGACCCACTCTGTCCTTTGGAACCAAACTTGGAGGTAGGAGGTGATTACAGGAGATAATTACGGAAGACTTAACGAATCTGGTGTCCTTCTGGGAGCAGTTTTCTGAACTGGGGTCTGGAAACAGGCTAGAACTGTTTGTCACCGTGAATTTGCAATGCCACCAGTAATCTGTGGCAGTTCATATAGCCGCTGGAGTCAGTACCGTGGTTTTTTTATTGTGTCGCACGTGCCAAATTCTGTCCTGTACTTGTTGGTGGAGCGTAGTGGAAGGGAGCGGCAGGTTTAAAGGGCCCATTGGAAGAGAGAGGGTTGAGGTAGAATAAGAGGGACACTGGTTTGATGTTGGGAGAGGGGTCCGCCGGAGTCGAGAAATTACTCAATATGAGTTATGCATCTTGCTCATCTTTTATTAGCTTCTAACGCTTCTTATATAGCCTCGATACACAAGCATGTTCCCAAAGCAAACATATAATTGGTTATTAGCCCCTAAGCACGCGCTGCTCTCACACCACTAATTATCATGATTAGAACAAGCATTCTATCCATGCAGCTGTTTGCGTTAGCTATGTTTTAGCCTTGCGGTTTGCTACTCCCTTTATTCCCATTCCGCTCCCTATCTCCCTTGGCCTTGCACCTGTCTTCCCTAACAGCTGCAGCTTGTTACAGCCACGGCCTGGTAGTACAACAAAGTTACTTGGTCTCAGGATTCAAGAATAGATCAAGGCCACTTTCTTGTTAACTTCAGCACAACTTCACCACAATTCTAATGGATTGTGCAGGTCTTTAGGGATTCTGTGGCCACGCTTCTGCAGCCATTCTTCTACAGTTTTACATCTTTCATCCATCAAAAAACTGGTGTTGCTGGGCAGATCTGCATGGCGCGTTCAGCACAATCTTTTGAAATGGGTGAGAGCTTGCTGCGGTCTGGCTGTAGAAGAGGTATGCTTTTTTCTGTTTGCAGTAACATCCACAGCTGCTACCAGTGCCTCTACCACCACAACCTCGATTCTTGGTTCGACGGGGCCTACGTTGCTCGCGCCTATAGCGAGTTCTTCAGCACCGACATCGTCTACCACCACAGGCCTCACACGTAAGTCACAACGTACGGGTTTTAGCTGCTGGGGGAATACACAAGCAGCGTGGTTGGTGCTGCCTGTGAGTGGTGGAGCTGCAGATACTGATGCTGGGGTGACATGGGAGAACTCAAAGGGCCAGCTCTTGTCGCTGTTTGCCACCTTCCCTCTTTGTGATTTCTGGCAAACTGCCTTCAATGGTGAGGCGCGGAGGCTTTTGTTCAAACCAAAGCACGCTTCAAATTCAGGGTGAGGAAGCAGCATGGGGCAGTTTTAGCTGTATGTGAATTGTTTGTTTCTCTCTCTGGGAGCATTGCCACCACTGAGCTTTCAAGTGATGTTTTAGCAGCCGACTTCCACACCCTGGTGCCTTGAGTGTGGTTATGTCTGCCTTTGACTTCTGCGTGAGGTGTTAGTGCTGCTTAAAGAGCAGTGGAGGTGCTGTGTGTGAAAAACAAGTCTTGATGCAGCTGTACATTTGTGAGTTCCCCTCGTAATAGCTGGCAAGTTTCCTCTTGCTGAAAGACATTTATGGCAGGAAATGGGTAAATGACAGTAGCTTGGCACCTGGGTTGATAAAGTTTCTGGAAGAACTGCAGAGCATTCTGGCTGTATTATAGCTTCAGCCTGCCTGTTTTCACGTTGTGTCGGGATGATCCTCCACCTCGACAGCTGTCCTGTTTAATAGAAGTAAAGACCATACGTGGAGATGGGTGAGCAGGCAGAGCTGTCCAAAGGGGCACTGCATTTAGTGGTTTTGCAAACTCTCAGTGTTGTCTTCCGTTTCCAGTTGGTGCCCCTTCCACTGGGACAGGCAGTCTTGGAACGCTTGGGTTTGGATTAAAAATTCCTGGAACAACAGCTGCCGCAACAAGCACTGCTACTGGTAAGAGCTAGGTGCTGAAAGTAGCTGAAGAGAAGGAAGCCTGCCTTCAGTGCTCTGTCGTAAAGGGCCACGCTAGTGTAGCAGCATAGCAGCTGTAATTTCTAATGCCCTCCGGTAGCTGAAAATAACACAGTCTTTCTTCCTCTGATCCTCCTTTTCCATCTCCTCAAATGCACAGTAACTCTACAACTTCTGAGAGCCTGTCCCCGCAGCAAAGGGAGTTTGGGTGAAGGAAGGCCCGTGCGCTTTGATGGTGTAGTTTGCAGCAAGTAAAGTAAATGGATTAGCTGCTCTTTCTTGGCCTGCCTGTGTAGGTGCAGACTTGCCTGGGGAGTCGAGGGAGAGGTGTCTTGATGGGGAAAGGGAGAGGCCAACGACTGGTGGGGAGCGTTAGGGAGAGATGGTTTATGTTGCAGTGCTGCTCCATTCATCGGTTTCTTCCATAGGACAAATTGCAAAGCGTTGGATATCATTAACTTGAGAAACCAACCCCCAGAAAAGCAGTGCAGCTATGGATGCTGTCTTCAGGTGGCAGCCCTCATGTGAAAACCTGCCGTGGAATTTGCTGCTGCACGGTGTTGGGGTTCAGGTCTGAGCGTCTTTTTCTGGATGCAGTTACCAGCCAGTTTTCAGTGGGATGCCATGGTTGCTGCTCAGCTCTCAAGGTGTTTGAGCTCAGTGCCTCGAAGTGCCATGTGGCTGCTGCCACTGCCATGTGACAGGTGCTCTTAGCTTTGTGAAGACATAAATTGCCTCTTCTGCAGCGATGCTGGAAGGAGACTGGCTGTGCTGGTGGTTCCTAGGTCTAATATTAAAACGTGAGGAGATTGAGAGGAGTGGGCTAACGCTGTGTTTCTTTGAATAATGCCCAGTTTAAATGCAGGTTGCAGGTTCCTGGTTTTACTAGAACTACTAGCCAGGCGTTTACAGTCTACTGCTTTTGTGTCGAGGTGCATTTTTTCCCCTTCCTGAGAGATGTGGGATTTGTTTTTTGTCCCTTCAAAGGGAAAGGGACCTAGTTGATCTCATACAGCTCTGCGCTGAGAGGTGTGTGTGGGACCTGTTCTCGATTTCCTGGGTAGTGGCTGCTGGCCACTTCTGTTGCTTGACTTGAACCTCTTCTTTCAGGCACCACTTCTGCTTCTGGCTTTGCTTTGAATCTTAAGCCATTAACTACGACTGGTGCTATTGGAGCTGTGACTTCTACAGCTGCCATAACCACCACCACAACCACCAGGTGAGTGTTTGGGTACAGCTGACTTATTTCCTGACTGGGACAAGAGGCGGTGTTAATGGTGGTATCTGGTGGTGGAGGGGAAGTGAGCGCTGTTGTGTTTCTATTTTGTCTTTTGATCTTGTGTTCTGTGCTGCCTTGCGCTTTGTGTCAGTGCGCCCCCAGTGATGACTTATGCCCAGCTGGAGAGTCTGATAAACAAGTGGAGTCTGGAACTGGAAGACCAAGAGAAACACTTTCTCCATCAAGCTACGCAAGTTAATGCCTGGGACCAGACGCTGATAGAGAATGGGGAGAAGGTAAGGTGACATGCAGTGTAACCTGATGTTGCTTGCTTAGATCCTTAAAGGCTTTAAGTTTTATGGAGTCGGCAAGCCATCTAGTGGGACTTTCTCTTCTTTTTTCTGTTTTTCAAATAGAATTATCTCTGAATCCTTTGAAAAACTCACTCTGTGTCTGTTCTGGTCTTTAGGCATTGAAGCTTGGAAATCTGTTTATGTGAGTTTACTCTGTGGTAACGAGTTACCTTAGGGTGGAGCTTTCAAAGCCCAACCTCCATTATTCAGTTCTGGTCTGTGAATCTTCATGTAACTGTTCCTAGTCAATGTTTTTTATGGTGCTGACTTTCTCAGTTCCACCACTCCTCTTTTATGGGTTGTCCCTTGAATTTTTGTAGTGTAATTGGGTGTCTTCTGTTTCCAGATTACTTCATTACACAGAGAAGTAGAGAAAGTGAAGCTTGATCAGAAGAGGTAGGAGACTATGAACACCTGAGATGTTTTTCTTTCTTTTTTGCATCTTCTTGTGTTGTGGTACGGCAGATCTAGGACGTGTATAACGCCTAAGTGGGGGTAGAGTAACGTTTTCTCTTTTCCAGACTGGATCAGGAACTGGACTTCATTCTGTCACAGCAGAAAGAGCTTGAAGACTTGTTGACCCCTCTGGAGGAGTCTGTGAAGGAGCAGAGTGGGACTATCTACTTGCAGCATGCGGATGAAGAACGGGAGAGGACGTAAGACAAAAATGAGCTTTGACCATGAGATGAGCAGGCTAATGTGGCGATGATCAATCAGCAAGAAGTGGAGCTGGGACACATGACAATATTGAACTCTCAGTGGCCTTATTCAAAATGTAATCCTGTTTTATGCATGGCAACTTTAGGTTTTAAGCATTAGAAATGGGGATTGTGACTGGAAGCCCTTGAATCTGCATGAAAATGTCTTTGGGTGTTGGTGTAATCAGCTGTGTGGGAAAAGGTTACCGATTTTGGTGTAAGCTCTGAAAAGTAATGATTATTTAGTGATAGAAGTGAAAAGAGCAGAATGCACTATGTGTGTCCTTATAAGCCCAAAGTCTTTAATTGCAGTAGTGTAATAAGAAGTTGGTGTGACTGGGAGCAGGTCTTCCAAAGTTCACTTTTAATATTCTGACCTTGGTTCCCATGCATTTTGCAGCTATAAACTGGCTGAAAATATTGATGCTCAGTTGAAGCGTATGGCACAAGATCTGAAAGACATCACTGAGCACTTGAATACATCAAGAGGCCCGGCAGACACGAGCGACCCGGTAAATGCAAGCTTTCTTTTTTTGTGTGTTGTATAGAAGGGAGAGATTATTTAAACTACTGCTAACTCTTTGTCCACTTGTGGATAGTCTGCTGCTTGTGGTTTCAGCCTTGGAGCAGGGTGTTTTGTTTTGTCCGTGGGTTGGTTCTCTTCTGGTAAAACTTGCATTATAACGCAGCACAAGCCAGGCTGACTCACATAACTATGTGAGTTTTCAGAGTATCCCATTGTGGTATGAACTCTGGTAATTTGCTTGTTGTCTAGTTTTTGCCTAGACTACAGCTTGTTTCAGAGGCATTTCTTAAGGCTGCTCCCGCTACCTGCTCCGCCACTTGCGTCTTTCTTTTGGCAACCTAAATTTTGTTCAGAAGGCCCTCTGTAGCTGCTGATGCGTTTCTGTAATACTACTTTTGTATCCTCATGGAAACAAGATCTGAATTACCAGCTCTTTCTGATAGGTGTTAAATTGATCATGATTGTCCTTGTAGCTTTACTGAGAAACTTTTTTTTTCCCGTAAGAATTCCCCATTGTTACTGCAGACTGAGTTTTATCCCATTCCTTTTTACTTTGGCCAGCTCCATCCTAAGGAGCTTAATGTGGTGGTGGTTCCTAGGTCTGAATTGGAAGCAGCCTAAGCCACAAGCACATACTCTAAAGCAGTCTGTTTTCTTGCTGGTAAGGAGAAGCAAAGCAATGCAGTCGTTGCACGGGAAGGCGGCTGCTCAGTTAGTGGAGCTGTACATATGAGGAATTGGACTGCGTCACGTTCCAACGGCAGGGGTGGGCAAGCTGCCTTACTGCTCTTAGTTTCCATGTAGTGTAACAAATGACTGTCACCTTCTGTTTCTGCTCAGCTTCAGCAGATCTGTAAAATTTTGAATGCACACATGGATTCCTTGCAGTGGATTGACCAGAATTCAGGTGAGAGTTGTCTTGCTGCTTTTTGGGACTGTAAAGAGAAAGCATGTAGTGAGTGTTTCTTGAACAGAAATGAATTGCTGTAGTTCCCCGAGGATTCTCCTCCTCCTCACCTTCAATGACACTGCCCCTTTTGTGCTTGAATTCTCCCGATGCACGTTCAGGGCCTTTGCTGAGAAGTAATTCCTGGCAACTGCTAATGTCGTACAAAAAAGCCCAGCTTGAAATGCATCATTGCAAAGCAGAGGACTTGGAAATGTTATGCTTTGTTCTACCAAACTAAGGTTAAATGTTGCAGCTTCTAAAATGTTGGTGGGTTTCCCTTTGGAATATGAAAGTTGGTGAGGTGGAGGGGGTGTGTGTGTGTGTGTGTGTGTGTATGCATAACGTTACCATCATCCCCTCGGCCACTGAAAGCCAGATGCAGGTAAGACTGAGCGGCACATGTGTATCTGCAGGCGCAGTAACTCCGCAGTGTGGAAATTTGACAGTAGCAGTAACTTGTGATGTAGTGCAGAGCGGAAGATGCACTTGATAGTGAAAACTTGGTAGTGTAGTTATTGTTGCTTGGTATATCAGTTAAAGGTGAATCTAAGACATGGTGCCATGCTAATACCTAAGATAAAGTGGGAGCTTTTCTCACAGGGAATGCCTCTTTGTGAGGGATCTGAGAAGTATAAACGTGTTTGGTTTTTAACTGATGTTAGCAGCCACACGGGGGCATGGCAGAATATAAAGCAGTGCTGCTCTCTCACCAGCATCAAATTGCACTGTCTGATGAGAATGTACTTCTTGGGTGAAAGCAGGCATTCTACCACGCATGTTTAAATAGTATTATTGGCTTCAGCTCGGGATTTAATTTGGTTTTCTTCCAGAATATATATGCGAACTTCTGCATGCTGAACATGCCTCTATTGGGAAGTCTGGTGCAGCTCCTGTGACATCAGAATTCTAGCTTTACAGAATGTGTGTGGAAATAGCAACCCCTTTCCTTTACATTTTCCGAGAAGGGAGATGCGGTATTTCCTCTGTAATCTGTACTGTCGAAATTGTCTTATCAGTTAATAATGATTCATTTTCTTTGCTGGGAGACATACATGTAAAGATACAGTTAAGCTCCAGTTCACCTTCAAGCCAGAAAGAAGCAATAAGCTAAGAAATTGAAGTTTTAAAAAAATATTAATGTATCTCTGTTTCTGTGGGGTTCTTGGGAAGGAGAATGCCTGTTACCGTGTGTACTTAAGTGGTCAGGTGGAAAAACAGTGCAGTTCTGAAGTAACCCTTCATGTAGCCCTTGCTATTAGTACATTGACTAGGCCTGCGAGCGACACATTCCTTGGTATTCTTTTTTGTCTATGTAAAAAAACCGACACTCTCCACCTAAACCAGACCCAGGGCATCTGTCCTGTAGGTGAAGTTATCAAGTTTGCTTTCTGTGGAACGCCTCCGGGACGGATTAGAGTAAGCTGGTGATCTTATCTAGGCATACCCACACAGTGGCTATTAACAAGTCTGACTTGTTACACAATTATGTGCCACTGTGTGGCATTTTATTCACGTTAGCACTGACTGGCATTGCCACAGTTAAATGGACTTGCTGAATGAGGATGCAGGATGGTGCTGTTCCACAGGTGAAAAGAGTGTTTGGACCAAAGCCTTGTAATGACCTTTTCTCCCTTCCTGTGAGAACCAGAAGGACTTCTCCTATGTAGGTATAAATGAACTCAGATTTGAGTGAGAGAGATCTGTGAGACTGTGCAGGTTGTGTTCTAGGGTGATTGTGAATTTAATCGCTTGTGTCTCCCACAGCTGTGTTGCAGAGAAAGGTTGAAGAGGTGACAAAGGTTTGTGAGAGCCGCCGCAAAGAGCAAGAGCGCAGTTTTCGGATCACTTTTGATTGAAGGACTTCAAAGGATTAACCTGAAATCTCCATAGAAAACAGATCCCGGTCTCAAATTACAATCTGGTTTTGTTTCTTTTCTTGCAATAAAAAAAGCCAGTCCTTGCAGTGTCTGACTGGAATTCACCCGCTCCAGTCTGGGAGACTGGATGCAATTTGTGGAGGAAGTACGTGCTCTTTGTTCTTTGTAAGTGCATGCAGACTGGTGAGTGACCCAAACGGATGTCCTCGAGGGATGTAAGCACTGTGTGACTCCACCGCTGAGCTCTCCAGTACTTAGGTGTAACTTGACCGTGTTCAGCTGAGACTTCATAAGCCTTTATTCAGGTCCTTACAGAGATGGTTTAATGAAGAGCTGTCCTCAGAAGGAGCTGCAGCATTCTGAGAGACTGCAGTTCCTCCTGTTGCTCGCTGGAGTTTGTGTTTAAATTAGGTATGTTTCCACTTCTGAAGGTGGGCCTAGTTTTCTGTACTTTTGGCAATAAATGCTTTTGTGCTGGTTGGTACCTGTCAGTGGAATTTCTACACAATTAAAAATTACTGGATGTGCCGGCAGGAAAGTGGTGCTTGTGTGGCGATTGGGTGTAGTGCAGGTTGTTGGGCAGGAAGGACCATGGTCAGCAAGCCTGCTGCGAAGGTCACCGCTTTCTGATAAAAGCGCGTTGATAAGGCCCGTGGCGCTGTGCCTTTACTGGCAGAGGGAAGTGAATGGCGGCGCATTTAGCAGGGGTGCCCCTGTACCGAGATCCCCTGTGGGCTTTGTGCTTCGGCCCTGCCCAGTGCTGAAGGGGTGCCGATGCTGGGTGAGGGGCTCTGCTTTGTATTTTCCTTCCTGGGCCCGCACCCGTCAGCTTTGTCTGTGTGTTGTCCCCCGGAGAAAAGGGAAGGGCCTGCGCGGGAGAGTCATCTCCTGACTAACGAGGGGTAAAACCTGCGAGCCGCTCGTCGATTGACGTATGGCAGCGCTGAGCAGGCGGGTTCCGCGCTTCGCTCCGGGCAGGCCCAGGGCAGCCCCAGCTCCAGCCCCGAGCCCAGGGCGAGCGGGAAGAGCCGGGGAAAGCCGGCCTCGGCGCGGCCCCGCTTTCCGGCCCCGGTGCCGCCGCACGGCCCACAGCCGCCCCGGCCGCGTCCCCGTCCCCGCGGCAACGGGCCGGCACCGCCCCGCCGCGCCTCTCGTGGTCCCGCCAGCCAATCCGGCCGGCCGCCCGCGACCGGCAGCAGGACTGGCCAATGGCCGCCGGCGGCAGGGAGGCGCGGCCGGCGGTTGGGCGGTGGCGGAGAGGGGCGGGCGCGGCGCGGGCGTGCGTCATCCCCGCGCGCGCGGCGGTGTGGCGGTGTGTGTGGGCGCGGGCGGTGTGTGCGGGGGTGGCCGCTGGCCCCGCCGGGCCCGGCTGTGCTGAGGGCGGCGGCCCCGCTGCCCGCTCCGCGCGGCCGCCATGAACCAGTTCAACTTCGGGTCGGGCGCGGCGGGAGGCGGCTTCGCTCTGGGCACGCCGAAGACGGCCGCCACCACGGCCACGACCGGCTTCTCCTTCTCGACGCCCGCCGCCTCGGCGGGCTTCAGCTTCGGCAGCGCGGCCCAGGCGCCCGCCAGCAGCCAGCCCGCCGGGCTCTTCTCCTTCAGCAGGCCGGGCGGTGCCGCGCAGCCCGCCAGCTTCAGCTTCGGGACGCCGGCCACGGCCGCCGCGGCGCCGGCGGCAAACGTGTTCCCGCTGGGGTGAGGGGCCCGGGGTCCGGGCGGGGGTGGGGTGGGCCGGGCCGAGCGGCCCCGGCCGCGGGGGCACGGGCGGGCTCGGGGCAGCGGGGCTGCGGCCCTTGTGCCTGGGCCCCCCGCGGGAGCGCGCTGGGCAGGCGCTGGGCGAGGCCTGTGACCTGCCAGCGCCGGCTCCCTCGGGTGGGCCGGAGCCGTGAGCGGCTGCTGCCTCGGCCCCTGAGCGGGCCCGTGGCGCTGCCTGCCGGGGAGACGGCAGAGCTCTGCCTCCGCGCGTAAAGCCGCTCGTGAAGGCGCGACCCTGGAGCGCTCGGGGTGTTTCTGTGGGAGCCAGTGTGCCCGGCTTGTCCTTAGGCAAGGCTGTGAGCTGTGGGGCGATGCTTGAGAGCTGCTGCTGTCGAAGCTTGCCAGATGGGAGCAGCGGGAAGGGAGCTCGGATGGGGGCTGGCGGTAGAAGGGAGTGAAAAACCAGTCTTCTGTAGAGGAAGCGACAAGGGTGCTGAGGAGCTGAGAGAAGAAGCAACTTCACTGACGTCGCCCCAGATATGTTGCGGTGCCTGGGTGGGTGGGGGTATTTAGGCAGCACTGAGTCAGGCTTAAGAGACCTCACAAGAGGATGGCCAGTGACAGGAGCTGAGATGCAGACTTTGTCAAAATTGCAACATAAGCCTGGTTAAAGCGCGCGCCTCCTTGAAAGGCGGTTTCTGCTGCCAGTGAATGTGTGAGAAAGCCGACTGGGTGCTTGGGTGAACGTAAGCCTCCACCAAAACGGCTTCTTTCCTTTTTTTCTCTAGGACAGCTGCCCCAAAACTCAACTTTGGAGGCAGTAGTGCCACTCAGGCTACAGGAATCACAGCAGGCTTTGGGTTTGGTAGCTCTGTACCAGCCAGTGCGCCCTCAAGTCAAGCAGCAGCCCCTTCTGGCTTTGTGTTTGGATCCACTGGCACCGCCACCACTGCTGCCGCCACCACCACGACCACCGCTCCGTCTGGGACGACCGGAGGGTTCAGTTTTTCCAGTGGTACTGCAGCTCAGGCCGGAACGGCCGGCTTCAACATCGGCACTGCGGCTCCGCAAGCAGCGCCCACAGGGTTGACCTTTGGAGCAGCACCTGCAGCTGCTGCCACCACTGCTGCCACCTTAGGAGCTGCCACCCAGTCAGCGACCCCCTTCAGCCTTGGGGGTCAGTCCACAGGTGAGCTGCAGCTTGAAATGGCAGCTGTAGCGAGGCAGGCTGTCAGCGAGGAGGGCAACCGGGGATGGTGTGGAGGTTGTGCAGCCTCCTGCTTCTGCTGGTGGGAGATGTGGGGAGTGGCTGGGATCAGTGGTTCTTCTGATTCGCTTCTCCAGGGTCATCGGTGACGAGTAGCAATTGCTGTTTAGCCTTTAGTGCAGTGTTTTCTTGGGAAGTAGATGCCTCCAAGCTCGTGTGTTCTTGAACTTGTATTGATCATTTGTTCTCTGAGGCCAGCAGAGAGAAAACCACATCCGTTTGTATCCAGCAGATGTGCCTGAATCCATTTTTTTCTTAGGAACTGACTGAGTCTGACAATGTGTTTAAACGAGCCAGTGAGTTTGTGTCTTCCCTAGGCCAGTCTGGCTGAGCATAGCATGTATTTAGGGAAAGTTTCTCGGGACGGCGCTTTGGTCCAGCACTTGATTTCTGCGATAAAGCACTGTTTACCTTCCCAGCAGCAGGAGCTTGCCCACTTGCGCAGGATCCGGCAAAAGTTCAGTTTGCTTTTTTTTTTTATTTACTTGTTGGGGATGGTTATAACGTGGTGATGGTGACAGGCCTCAGGGGGAAGGTGGTTGCCTCTGGGATGATGTTCATCTGTGTACGAATCATTGTTGAAAGTCTTTGGAGGTAAGGAGCGTGTTAGCCCTAGTTTGTTTTCTGGAGAACGTGGAGTATTTGTTACACTGCGTATTGTTGTGGGGCTTTTTTGTGCTCTTACTGCTTCAAACTTGACTAGTGCTGTTACCAGTGGAAACTACGGAGTCTCTGTAGTGAAAGGTTCGTCTTTTCCTTGTGCTACTTGTTCCAGGTGTAAACTTTGGGACATTGCCTTCAACAGCAGCAACAGCAGCCACTAGTGCGCCTGCAGCAACGCTGACCGCTAGTACCAGCCAGGGACCCACTCTGTCCTTTGGAACCAAACTTGGAGGTAGGAGGTGATTACAGGAGATAATTACGGAAGACTTAACGAATCTGGTGTCCTTCTGGGAGCAGTTTTCTGAACTGGGGTCTGGAAACGGGCTAGAACTGTTTGTCACCGTGAATTTGCAATGCCACCAGTAATCTGTGGCAGTTCATATAGCCGCTGGAGTCAGTACCGTGGTTTTTTTATTGTGTCGCACGTGCCAAATTCTGTCCTGTACTTGTTGGTGGAGCGTAGTGGAAGGGAGCGGCAGGTTTAAAGGGCCCATTGGAAGAGAGAGGGTTGAGGTAGAATAAGAGGGACACTGGTTTGACGTTGGGAGAGGGGTCCGCCGGAGTCGAGAAATTACTCAATATGAGTTATGCATCTTGCTCATCTTTATTAGCTTCTAACGCTTCTTATATAGCCTCGATACACAAGCATGTTCCCAAAGCAAACATATAATTGGTTATTAGCCCCTAAGCACGCGCTGCTCTCACACCACTAATTATCATGATTAGAACAAGCATTCTATCCATGCAGCTGTTTGCGTTAGCTATGTTTTAGCCTTGCGGTTTGCTACTCCCTTTATTCCCATTCCGCTCCCTATCTCCCTTGGCCTTGCACCTGTCTTCCCTAACAGCTGCAGCTTGTTACAGCCACGGCCTGGTAGTACAACAAAGTTACTTGGTCTCAGGATTCAAGAATAGATCAAGGCCACTTTCTTGTTAACTTCAGCACAACTTCACCACAATTCTAATGGATTGTGCAGGTCTTTAGGGATTCTGTGGCCACGCTTCTGCAGCCATTCTTCTACAGTTTTACATCTTTCATCCATCAAAAAACTGGTGTTGCTGGGCAGATCTGCATGGCGCGTTCAGCACAATCTTTTGAAATGGGTGAGAGCTTGCTGCGGTCTGGCTGTAGAAGAGGTATGCTTTTTTCTGTTTGCAGTAACATCCACAGCTGCTACCAGTGCCTCTACCACCACAACCTCGATTCTTGGTTCGACGGGGCCTACGTTGCTCGCGCCTATAGCGAGTTCTTCAGCACCGACATCGTCTACCACCACAGGCCTCACACGTAAGTCACAACGTACGGGTTTTAGCTGCTGGGGGAATACACAAGCAGCGTGGTTGGTGCTGCCTGTGAGTGGTGGAGCTGCAGATACTGATGCTGGGGTGACATGGGAGAACTCAAAGGGCCAGCTCTTGTCGCTGTTTGCCACCTTCCCTCTTTGTGATTTCTGGCAAACTGCCTTCAATGGTGAGGCGCGGAGGCTTTTGTTCAAACCAAAGCACGCTTCAAATTCAGGGTGAGGAAGCAGCATGGGGCAGTTTTAGCTGTATGTGAATTGTTTGTTTCTCTCTCTGGGAGCATTGCCACCACTGAGCTTTCAAGTGATGTTTTAGCAGCCGACTTCCACACCCCGGTGCCTTGAGTGTGGTTATGTCTGCCTTTTGACTTCTGCGTGAGGTGTTAGTGCTGCTTAAAGAGCAGTGGAGGTGCTGTGTGTGAAAAACAAGTCTTGATGCAGCTGTACATTTGTGAGTTCCCCTCGTAATAGCTGGCAAGTTTCCTCTTGCTGAAAGACATTTATGGCAGGAAATGGGTAAATGACAGTAGCTTGGCACCTGGGTTGATAAAGTTTCTGGAAGAACTGCAGAGCATTCTGGCTGTATTATAGCTTCAGCCTGCCTGTTTTCACGTTGTGTCGGGATGATCCTCCACCTCGACAGCTGTCCTGTTTAATAGAAGTAAAGACCATACGTGGAGATGGGTGAGCAGGCAGAGCTGTCCAAAGGGGCACTGCATTTAGTGGTTTTGCAAACTCTCAGTGTTGTCTTCCGTTTCCAGTTGGTGCCCCTTCCACTGGGACAGGCAGTCTTGGAACGCTTGGGTTTGGATTAAAAATTCCTGGAACAACAGCTGCCGCAACAAGCACTGCTACTGGTAAGAGCTAGGTGCTGAAAGTAGCTGAAGAGAAGGAAGCCTGCCTTCAGTGCTCTGTCGTAAAGGGCCACGCTAGTGTAGCAGCATAGCAGCTGTAATTTCTAATGCCCTCCGGTAGCTGAAAATAACACAGTCTTTCTTCCTCTGATCCTCCTTTTCCATCTCCTCAAATGCACAGTAACTCTACAACTTCTGAGAGCCTGTCCCCGCAGCAAAGGGAGTTTGGGTGAAGGAAGGCCCGTGCGCTTTGATGGTGTAGTTTGCAGCAAGTAAAGTAAATGGATTAGCTGCTCTTTCTTGGCCTGCCTGTGTAGGTGCAGACTTGCCTGGGGAGTCGAGGGAGAGGTGTCTTGATGGGGAAAGGGAGAGGCCAACGACTGGTGGGGAGCGTTAGGGAGAGATGGTTTATGTTGCAGTGCTGCTCCATTCATCGGTTTCTTCCATAGGACAAATTGCAAAGCGTTGGATATCATTAACTTGAGAAACCAACCCCCAGAAAAGCAGTGCAGCTATGGATGCTGTCTTCAGGTGGCAGCCCTCATGTGAAAACCTGCCGTGGAATTTGCTGCTGCACGGTGTTGGGGTTCAGGTCTGAGCGTCTTTTTCTGGATGCAGTTACCAGCCAGTTTTCAGTGGGATGCCATGGTTGCTGCTCAGCTCTCAAGGTGTTTGAGCTCAGTGCCTCGAAGTGCCATGTGGCTGCTGCCACTGCCATGTGACAGGTGCTCTTAGCTTTGTGAAGACATAAATTGCCTCTTCTGCAGCGATGCTGGAAGGAGACTGGCTGTGCTGGTGGTTCCTAGGTCTAATATTAAAACGTGAGGAGATTGAGAGGAGTGGGCTAACGCTGTGTTTCTTTGAATAATGCCCAGTTTAAATGCAGGTTGCAGGTTCCTGGTTTTACTAGAACTACTAGCCAGGCGTTTACAGTCTACTGCTTTTGTGTCGAGGTGCATTTTTTCCCCTTCCTGAGAGATGTGGGATTTGTTTTTTGTCCCTTCAAAGGGAAAGGGACCTAGTTGATCTCATACAGCTCTGCGCTGAGAGGTGTGTGTGGGACCTGTTCTCGATTTCCTGGGTAGTGGCTGCTGGCCACTTCTGTTGCTTGACTTGAACCTCTTCTTTCAGGCACCACTTCTGCTTCTGGCTTTGCTTTGAATCTTAAGCCATTAACTACGACTGGTGCTATTGGAGCTGTGACTTCTACAGCTGCCATAACCACCACCACAACCACCAGGTGAGTGTTTGGGTACAGCTGACTTATTTCCTGACTGGGACAAGAGGCGGTGTTAATGGTGGTATCTGGTGGTGGAGGGGAAGTGAGCGCTGTTGTGTTTCTATTTTGTCTTTTGATCTTGTGTTCTGTGCTGCCTTGCGCTTTGTGTCAGTGCGCCCCCAGTGATGACTTATGCCCAGCTGGAGAGTCTGATAAACAAGTGGAGTCTGGAACTGGAAGACCAAGAGAAACACTTTCTCCATCAAGCTACGCAAGTTAATGCCTGGGACCAGACGCTGATAGAGAATGGGGAGAAGGTAAGGTGACATGCAGTGTAACCTGATGTTGCTTGCTTAGATCCTTAAAGGCTTTAAGTTTTATGGAGTCGGCAAGCCATCTAGTGGGACTTTCTCTTCTTTTTTCTGTTTTTCAAATAGAATTATCTCTGAATCCTTTGAAAAACTCACTCTGTGTCTGTTCTGGTCTTTAGGCATTGAAGCTTGGAAATCTGTTTATGTGAGTTTACTCTGTGGTAACGAGTTACCTTAGGGTGGAGCTTTCAAAGCCCAACCTCCATTATTCAGTTCTGGTCTGTGAATCTTCATGTAACTGTTCCTAGTCAATGTTTTTTATGGTGCTGACTTTCTCAGTTCCACCACTCCTCTTTTATGGGTTGTCCCTTGAATTTTTGTAGTGTAATTGGGTGTCTTCTGTTTCCAGATTACTTCATTACACAGAGAAGTAGAGAAAGTGAAGCTTGATCAGAAGAGGTAGGAGACTATGAACACCTGAGATGTTTTTCTTTCTTTTTTGCATCTTCTTGTGTTGTGGTACGGCAGATCTAGGACGTGTATAACGCCTAAGTGGGGGTAGAGTAACGTTTTCTCTTTTCCAGACTGGATCAGGAACTGGACTTCATTCTGTCACAGCAGAAAGAGCTTGAAGACTTGTTGACCCCTCTGGAGGAGTCTGTGAAGGAGCAGAGTGGGACTATCTACTTGCAGCACGCGGATGAAGAACGGGAGAGGACGTAAGACAAAAATGAGCTTTGACCATGAGATGAGCAGGCTAATGTGGCGATGATCAATCAGCAAGAAGTGGAGCTGGGACACATGACAATATTGAACTCTCAGTGGCCTTATTCAAACACGTAATCCTGTTTTATGCATGGCAACTTTAGGTTTTAAACATTAGAAATGGGGATTGTGACTGGAAGCCCTTGAATCTGCATGAAAATGTCTTTGGGTGTTGGTGTAATCAGCTGTGTGGGAAAAGGTTACCAGTTTTGGCGTAAGCTCTGAAAAGTAATGATTATTTAGTGATAGAAGTGGAAAGAGCAGAATGCACCATGTGGCTCAGGTGTCCGTGTAAACCCCAAGGCTTGAATCGTAGCATGGTAATTAAAAGTAGCCTTTGTGTGGTCCAAGAAATACAAGTCTTGAAAAATCCAGACCAGCTGGTTCTTTGAATCTGACAAAACCTTCCAGAAAGCACTCCACAGTACTGCTTGTCTCTCTCCATGTATCTGTCAAGAGAGAAACATGTTAGGAGTTAGTTCATCTGTGTTGTAGAATGCCTCTCAGGGTGCTGTTCCCATGTATAAGCCAGCCCAGGTTGGAAGATGCGGAAGCTAATTCTGATTGCCCAGAACTGGTGTGACTGGGAGTAGATCTTCCAAAGTTCACTTTTAATATTCTGACCTTGGTTCCCATGCATTTTGCAGCTATAAACTGGCTGAAAATATTGATGCTCAGTTGAAGCGTATGGCACAAGATCTGAAGGATGTCATTGAACACCTGAATACATCAGGAGGCCCGGCAGACACGAATGACCCGGTAAATGCAAGCTTTCTTTTTTTGTGTGTTGTATAGAAGGGAGAGATTATTTAAACTACTGCTAACTCTTTGTCCACTTGTGGATAGTCTGCTGCTTGTGGTTTCAGCCTTGGAGCAGGGTGTTTTGTTTTGTCCGTGGGTTGGTTCTCTTCTGGTAAAACTTGCATTATAACGCAGCACAAGCCAGGCTGACTCACATAACTATGTGAGTTTTCAGAGTATCCCATTGTGGTATGAACTCTGGTAATTTGCTTGTTGTCTAGTTTTTGCCTAGACTACAGCTTGTTTCAGAGGCATTTCTTAAGGCTGCTCCCGCTACCTGCTCCACCACTTGCGTCTTTCTTTTGGCAACCTAAATTTTGTTCAGAAGGCCCTCTGTAGCTGCTGATGCGTTTCTGTAATACTACTTTTGTATCCTCATGGAAACAAGATCTGAATTACCAGCTCTTTCTGATAGGTGTTAAATTGATCATGATTGTCCTTGTAGCTTTACTGAGAAACTTTTTTTTCCCGTAAGAATTCCCCATTGTTACTGCAGACTGAGTTTTATGCCATTCCTTTTTACTTTTGCCAGCTCCATCCTAAGGATCTTAATGTGGTGGTGGTTCCTAGGTCTGAATTGGAAGCAGCCTAAGCCACAAGCACATACTCTAAAGCAGTCTGTTTTCTTGCTGGTAAGGAGAAGCAAAGCAATGCAGTCGTTGCACGGGAAGGCGGCTGCTCAGTTAGTGGAGCTGTACATATGAGGAATTGGACTGCGTCACGTTCCAACGGCAGGGGTGGGCAAGCTGCCTTACTGCTCTTAGTTTCCATGTAGTGTAACAAATGACTGTCACCTTCTGTTTCTGCTCAGCTTCAGCAGATCTGTAAAATTTTGAATGCGCACATGGATTCCTTGCAGTGGATTGACCAGAATTCAGGTGAGAGTTGTCTTGCTGCTTTTTGGGACTGTAAAGAGAAAGCATGTAGTGAGTGTTTCTTGAACAGAAATGAATTGCTGTAGTTCCCCGAGGATTCTCCTCCTCCTCACCTTCAATGACACTGCCCCTTCTGTGCTTGAATTCTCCCGATGCACGTTCAGGGCCTTTGCTGAGAAGTAATTCCTGGCAGCTGCTAATGTCTTACAAAAAAGCCCAGCTTGAAATGCATCATTGCAAGGCAGAGGACTTGGAAATGTTATGCTTTGTTCTACCAAACTAAGGTTAAATGTTGCAGCTTCTAAAATGTTGGTGGGTTTCCCTTTGGAATATGAAAGTTGGTGAGGTGGAGGGTGTGTGTGTGTGTGTGTGTGTATGCATAACATTACCATCATCCCCTCGGCCACTGAAAGCCAGATGCAGGTAAGACTGAGCGGCACATGTGTATCTGCAGGCGCAGTAACTCCGCAGTGTGGAAATTTGACAGTAGCAGTAACTTGTGATGTAGTGCAGAGCGGAAGATGCGCTTGATAGTGAAAACTTGGTAGTGTAGTTACTCTTGTTTCTGCACGTGGACGCAGGGTGGTGCTGTTTCCACAAGTGAAAGGAGTGTGTGGACCAAAGGCTTGTCCTGACCCTGTCCCTCTTCCTGAAAGAACCAGAAAGACTTTTCCTTCGTAGTTACAACTGAACTCCGATTTGAGCGACAGAGATCAGTGAGTTAGTGAAGCAGACGGCCATTTTATGCCACAATCATTTCTGCATGGTGAATTTTTTGAGAAGTGACAAACTGAAATGTGTTGCTTAATACATTACTGGAAGATACTGGGTTTGACATGCTGCGCAAAACAAAAGCTAACCTGGTGTGTCTGTCTCCAAGCTGCAGGCTGACATAATGCCATAGCCCTGTTGAATAGTTTCTGATAAGCTTTCATGCAATGAAAATAGAAATGGCTTCAGCTTGTGCCAAGGTAATTTGTATATTCTGGTGCCTGCTGTGTTTAAAGTTGATGACGAATTGGCAGCTTACATATTTCCAAATCGGTGATCTGCAAATAATAGATTATGTGTGTTGTGGCTCCTCTGTGGCTGTGCTCAGCAGCTCTTCTGGTCAACTGTACTGTCTTTTCTGTATTTACCGTGACAAGCTTGTTATGGCTGTGTGATACCCTGCAAGAAAATAGGTATAAACTTCTAACATATTGTGTGGTTCACGGGTAATTTGCATAATTCAAAGCAAGTGCAGGTGGTGGATAGGGGAAACTGGTATATAGAACAATTTCTTTTTCTCAAGCTGCAGATCAGCTTGCAGGTCCTGTTCAGGGAGGTTTTGCTCTGCTCTCCGATACAGCGCCCTGAAACTACAAAAAACCTGCATTAATAAAAAATTCAAGTACATGTCCCAGGACTCTTGCAGTTCTGCCTGCCAGTCCCTGAATGCTTCAGAATACTTTTTAGACACTCTCCTTTGCATATGGAGAGTGCTTTGTACTGGGTTTTGTCCTCCTTTGTGCACTGTCAAATCTGAGTGACTGGCAAAATTAAAATGCTTTTCTCCCTATGCAGGCTAAACTGTGCAGGTTGTGTTCTAGGGTGATTGTGAATTTAATCGCTTGTGTCTCCCACAGCTGTGTTGCAGAGAAAGGTTGAAGAGGTGACAAAGGTTTGTGAGAGCCGCCGCAAAGAGCAAGAGCGCAGTTTTCGGATCACTTTTGATTGAAGGACTTCAAAGGATTAACCTGAAATCTCCATAGAAAACAGAGATTGTCGGGGATCCTGGTCTCAAATTACAATCTGGTTTTGTTTCTTTTCTTGCAATAAAAAAAGCCAGTCCTTGCAGTGTCTGACTGGAATTCACCCGCTCCAGTCTGGGAGACTGGATGCAATTTGTGGAGGAAGTACGTGCTCTTTGTTCTTTGTAAGTGCATGCAGACTGGTGAGTGACCCAAACGGATGTCCTCGAGGGATGTAAGCACTGTGTGACTCCACCGCTGAGCTCTCCAGTACTTAGATGTAACTTGACCGTGTTCAGCTGAGACTTCATAAGCCTTTATTCAGGTCCTTACAGAGATGGTTTAATGAAGAGCTGTCCTCAGAAGGAGCTGCAGCATTCTGAGAGACTGCAGTTCCTCCTGTTGCTCGCTGGAGTTTGTGTTTAAATTAGGTATGTTTCCACTTCTGAAGGTGGGCCTAGTTTTCTGTACTTTCTGGCAATAAATGCTTTTGTGCTGGTTGGTACCTGTCAGTGGAATTTCTACACAATTAAAAATTACTGGATGTGCCGGCAGGAAAGTGGTGCTTGTGTGGCGATTGGGTGTAGTGCAGGTTGTTGGGCAGGAAGGACCATGGTCAGCAAGCCTGCTGCGAAGGTCACCGCTTTCTGATAAAAGCGCGTTGATAAGGCCCGTGGCGCTGTGCCTTTACTGGCAGAGGGAAGTGAATGGCGGCGCATTTAGCAGGGGTGCCCCTGTACCGAGATCCCCCGTGGGCTTTGTGCTTCGGCCCTGCCCAGTGCTGAAGGGGTGCCGATGCTGGGTGAGGGGCTCTGCTTTGTATTTTCCTTCCTGGGCCCGCACCCGTCAGCTTTGTCTGTGTGTTGTCCCCCGGAGAAAAGGGAAGGGCCTGCGCGGGAGAGTCATCTCCTGACTAACGAGGGGTAAAACCTGCGAGCCGCTCGTTGACTTTTGCCCTGGGTGCAGGTTTCACCTCCCTTGAAGGCGCGGGAGCGGCGTTTCTGTGCCGATCTGTTCGGGGCCGTTGGGGGACACCGCGGAGTCCTCGCGGAGGGCTCCGGCCCCTTCACAGCGGGCTTTCATCCGGGAGCGGAGCCGTGTACCCGCCTCAGCGATCGCGAGGAGTATCTGTGGGTTTACTTGGCGGCCCGCCGTGCGCTGCCAGGCCGCGCTGCCCGGTGCTCGCCCGCGGCGTGCCCGGCCCCGGCGCGCAGTGACGCCCCTTCCGGCCCGGTTCCCGGCGGCCCCCGCGCCGCGGCGGGCGGTGCTGGCGGGCGCTGCCGGGGCTGGCGGCGCGGCCGGCCATGCGGCGGTGAGCGGCCGGGGGTCCCTCCCGTTCCAGAGCGGCTGGCGCGGGGTCCTGCCAGCCTTCCCTGCGGGCAGCGGCGCGGCCCAGCCGCCTTTCCGGCACCGCGCCGGGCGCGCTGTTCTGCGGGGCGGCGCTGGGGTGGGGGCTGTGGGGGTGTGCGTGTCACCCGGCGGCCTCAGTCCCTCTGGGGGCTGCCGTGGCCCCGAGCGTGGCGGTGCTGAGCCCAGCCGGTGCCCGGTTTGGTGGCAGGGGGCCGGGGCACGGGGGACGCTGCGGGGCCGGGCGGCCGAGCCCCGGCCGGGGGGGTGGCGGGTGCCCGTAGAGCGCTGCTCAGATCCACTGCTGCTCTGCGCCTTCGGCTTTCTTCCTTTTTGACTCGTTTGAAGCTAGCAGTGCCTGTTTACTGATACCTTTTCACCGATAAAAATAAGATAATTCAAAACAAAACAAATACAAATAACTCTGTAGGGTATTTTTAACCCTCTGGAAGTAGAGCCAAATCTGTTGGCTTTTCTAGTTAACATTAGCGGGAGCTTTGTGCAGGTAGTTTTGGTTCCTTGTTGTGCTTTAGATCCTGTAAAACCATACAGGGAGGCTGTAGCAGTGGTTTGGAGCAGCATTTTCCCTGTTGCCTGACTGACCACCTCCGTAGTCACACAGCATCTGCTGTGCTTTTGTGCCCTAGGGTCAACAGCAGCCTCTCCAGTGATGAGCTCCTACTGGAAGACTTGGAGACAGAAGGAGAGAGGCAGCTAAAGAGCCTCCTTCACCACCAGCTCGATACCACCATCTCCATTGAACAGTAAGTCCTGATCTGGCCCATGGGGGTGCTGCTGGAGGGGCTGGTGGGCAGTCTGGCCACGTTAGGGGCAGCAGCAGTGTTGCCTCACTGGGGTCTCCTATCCCTACGGGGAGATGTTTGGTGCAGGCTGTTGTCTGCCAAAACAGCTGAGTAAACCCTTCCACTGCTGCTTCTCCTGCCCAGACACCCCAGCAGGAGATAAGCCCTCGTCTACTGGAACAAATGCTGGTGGTAAATAATGTTCACCCAGTAGGTGAAAATAACTGATTTATCCTGGGCCAGACACAGGAGTGGGTTTCTGGCTGGAGAGCTTGTCCCCACCAGGCTGGTCTGCGTTTGTACCTGCTGGTTGGTTGGTGTTAAAGTGTTACAAGGTGCCTTCTGCCACTGCTGGGCCAGCTTCCTGCCCTGCGAGGTCTTGTGGGCTTGGAAAAGAGTTGGGAGAGCATGGCTCAGCTGTGTTTTCAAACATGGCATCTCTGCCTAGATGCAGCAGGATCAAGCATGGTTGGGGGGAGAGGCCAGTCCCTTCCTATTTCCCCAGTTTCTTGGTGCTAAGTTGTTTCTGCTGTTCTGTTGCTTTGGGTTACAGATGCAAGTCAAAGAGAAGATGTTTTGCCCCTGCCGCTTTTTACAAGCCTTTTGGGGAAGAGGCAGCGGGGGCTTTGACCTTGTCGCAGTTCCAGGCCCTGCAGGAGAGCAACAAAGAAACTGCCTCTCTCCGCGAACTGGGACTCTCTGACTCAGAGATCCTGCTCTGGAAGAACCGGGCGTCTACAGGGAAGGTAGGCATGCTTTGCTCTGATGTGAATGTGTTCAAGTCCCTCTAACCCCATGGCCTGCGGCACCCTGGTAGAAAAGTCAAGTTCTTTGTAAGCCCTCTGGTAAAGAATGACCGCTCCATCTATCTCTTGCCTTTAGGCCAGCATGATCCCACATTTTTTCTGGCCTGTTTTCTTTGGTGGAATAGTCTTGTGCTAAAAGCTATGGTGGAGAGAAGAGTTAGTTCTTTGGAAAACAGCAGGACCCGACTATATTCCTGCTTCTGCCTTGGTGGTGTCCAGCAAATAATTTCACCTGTTCATACCTGTGCAAGAAGGGTTTAAAGGCTGGAGGAGAAAAAGGAAGGAACATTTCAAAGCACCTGAACCACCTCCTTTCTGTATTCGGACACATCCCTGGATCCTACAGCTGGCTTGGGACAGCTGTCTGTGGGGAGGGGTTTGTACATTCTCCTCAGGGGCTTGCAGATGCTTCAAGGGACTTGAAACAGCCATGTAAAAATAGCAGTGTGGAACTGTTAGACCAAGCATGTGATTGCAACGATGTGCTCCTCTTTGGGTGCAGTTTGTAGCAGAGCAGTGCCAAGGCAGGTTTCTCCCCTTCCCTGACATTCACCCTTTTCTCTCATACTCCAGAGACAAGGATCTCCTATATCAGGTGCACTGGGGACCAGAAGGTGCAAAACAGGACTTGGGCTGACCCTTGACTTCCCTCTGTCTCCTCTTCCTGAGCAGTAGCTGTGTGCAGGGGGAAGCTGTCTGCAGCAATCATGGGTTTGCCTCTCTTCAGCTGAAGTCATTACTTGCTTTGGTGTTTAAATGCTAACCCAACCCTGGTGTGGCCTGTATTAAAACTTGGTTTAGAGAGGGGTGGTGTTAAGAATTAAAACTAATGTCAACAGTACAAGCTGTTGTTTTTGGTATGAAATCAGTTCTGGGATGTTTAGAAATAAAGATTAGCATGGGGAAACACTACTTGGACAGAAAGAACCAGTGACATTAGGGTACAGCTTGTGAGAGAAGAATATTCAGAGAGAAAGCCAAAGTCAGATAGTGATGTGTGGCTTTGTATGGGAGGTCGAGTAGAAGATTCACCAAGGAGGAATCGGCTGAGACAGAGAGAACTTCAGATTGCCTGTGGAGCTCTCAGCAAAGTACTGAGTGCAGGCTTCTGTTATTTTCAGCTGCTAACCTGCAGCTATTTTTGAGAACAAAGTACTACAAATTTTCTGGAATTGCTTTTCTGTATAAACAGGCTTTTTTGCCCCAGGGAAACTGTGAAATGATGAATGGAAGCATACAGATGTGGGCCCATGCAATCAGGTGGGAAGGGAGAGGTACTCATGAGAAAGTCCTTGTTAAATCATGCTCAATGCAGGGAGAAAGCCTGGTTTCTTGTCTGAGGCAGAAGGATCTGCCACAGTAATTCTCAAACTAAATTTCAGAAAAGAAAATCCACCTACAACTCCATAAAAGCATATTCTCTGGATTCTGATAGAGGTGGATAGGCGAACAGAGATGGTTCTCCAGAAGCTGGGGTATGTCTCTGCTTTGGCAACACGAGTCCAGTGAGTCTTAGCAATGCTCTGGCCCTGTGCAGCGAGGTTTGTTTATACAGGAATGCTCACTTGTAGCCAGGTTAGCTGTGAGGTCTGCTGCAGTAGCTGAGTGGTTTCTGGAAGCTGATCAGGGGTTTAGTCCTGAGTATAAACCTACCCTCTGATGCCAGATGGCAGCTTGGGGTCCAGTTTTCAGTAAATTGGGTTCTCTCAGTGTTGACGGAGTGATAGACCAAAAGCTTGGTGGAAACTTGAGCTCAGGAATGCTATAGACATGACAAAAGAGATGCCAAAGGGAGTTTGTGCAGTTACTGTAGGTGGCCTTAGAAAATGGCTGTGCCTGGCAGAGGCAGGAGCTGCTGGGACAAAGGGACACAGGCATCATCAGGCAGTGAGGCCAGGGAAAGGAAAGCAGCACAGAAAGGTCAGGAGAAAGGGGCTGTTTCTCTACTTCTCTCAAGGTCTGAGGCTTGCTGAGTGGTTATGTTTCTGTCCTACCCTTGCAGTAACAGGACCTCTCCGTGACCTGCTCTTGTGGGGGATGGTTCCTAGTTGCACCCACTCCAGGACTGGAGGATGTGAAGTTGTCCAAGACTTAAAAGGAGGCATGTGCCATATCTGAGCAAAGCTGTGTCTGTCTTCCAGGGCTCTGGGCTCGGAGCAGCCCCAGAGGCCACACAGGACCGACTCCATGCCATCCAGGAGAAGATGGAAGAGCGTCAGCGCATACTCGCTCTGCCCCAGAGGTTTGCTGGCAGCAAGCAGCTGAGCAGACGGGAGATGGAGATTGAAAATGCCCTCTTTCAGGGAACAGACCGCCACTCCTTCCTCCGGGCACTCTACCATGAAGGTTTGTGAGCTCAGAGCTGTTCCTGCCTTTGCTCCAGCACAGAGCCATGGTGTGTGGGAGTGTAATACATTTCTGTCTGGCCTTCTGTCCCTGAAGGCATGGTTCTGTTTTGGCACTGTGTGGGAGGAGATATTTTCCTCTCTTACATGAGCAGACAGAGAGTGGGCTCTCTGAAGGGTTTAATTTAGTCTTGTAAAGTCCATCTCTGGAGCATGGATCTCGTCAATCTGTTGCATGTACCGCAGAGCCCAGCTCGGTATGTGGAAGAGCAGCTGGGGTTATGCTTCGGCAGAGGTTAGAATCATCCCTTTAACTGCAGTCTGACAAGGGTGGGACCGAAGCAAAGACACAGTGCAGAGAAGAGCAGGAGTGACTTCTAAAAGCCTTCTCCCAGTAGCCAAAGTTGAACTGGAGCCTAGTTGCTGATTCCCAGTACCTTGTCCATGGGATGACAGCACTTCTTGTGCCAGCAGTGTTGTTCCCAAGCCTGTGGTTTAATGTGACTTTTCTGGATGCAGAGTCAAGAGTTGGCATGAAGCTCCAGCCCAGACTGATTTTTGTATGTTAAACAGTATTAAATCGAAGATTAAGAGGAACTTCTAAACTCTGAACTCCTAAAACACTGCTTTTATCAGTGTTGATGCTGTTCAAGCTCTAATGTCTCACTGACCCAGTGTCCTCTGGCTCCTGCTCCCTCCTTTGGTGTCAGTGTTGTGGCATTTAGTGAAACCAAGAGGCAGCAAGGTTGAGGCTGGTAGGCTGAGAGATGCCCCTCTCAGTTCTGTTCTCATTTCCATTAAATAGAGTAAAGGAGGTGTCACTGGTCAGTCCATGCCATGAACCTTCTTTGAACCCAGGAGCTTAATCTGATGGTGTTCCTGGAAGCAAAAACTTTGTTCCACATAGTGGTGTAGAAAGGCAGTGTGGCACATCCTGGCCGTGCGTGCAGGAGTAGGAAGGTGTGTTGAAGGAATCACTAGAATGTGGTGAAATGTGGCTGCAGACAAGCTAGTGAGGACATCTCTGGAAGAAATGAGTTCTGTACAAAGCACTGGTGGAGCTGCTGCTCTCTGCAGGTTCATCCTGAGCTCGGACACCAGCACTTGCTGGTTGCTGGGGCCTTTGTTCTTGTTTTAAATAACCTGCAGGGCCTGGCTGGCAGATGCCTGGAGGTTGCATTGGAACAGGGTTTCTCTTGTCTGTGTCTCTTCCTGCAGTCTGTGCGTTTTCCAGGTTCTTGGTGGTAGTCACGTTACCATGTTTCTCTGTTGTGGATTAGATGACAGTCAGAAGAGGGTTACAGATGAAAAGGACCCCATGGTTCATCTGGAGAGTGTTTACCAAGAGCTGCTGAGCAAGAAGTCATCTGAAGAAGTCCAGCCTACCAAGAGTGACCCATGCTTGTGCTCTTCCCTGGCCCCGCAGGAGCCGCTGGCTGAGGAGTCATCACTTCCAGACCAGGAAGAGCAGGCAGAACAGGCAGGAAGTCCTAGCCTTCCTGCAACAAGGCCCCACCAGTCACCTCCAGGGTTTGTGGTTATCAAAGAACCTGTAGAGTTTGTCCCGGAAGAGGAGATCTGCAAAAACCGTCTCTCAGAGGAAGAACTTCGGAATATACCCAGGTTCTCATCCTACCATCCTGGGGAACCCAACAAGGTATGTTGAGATGAACCAGGATTTATTCTTCCTCACTAGCTTGCCCTGAAGCTGCTTCAGCAGGAGAAGGCTCCTCTTTGCTGTTGTCTGGAGGGTGCTTGGTTGATCTTCCTGGCCAAAGGAGAGCAGCCTCTGCTCTGGGAGGGAGGAGGACCTTTGGCTCCAGTGGGAAGTTGCCCGGCCTGGCAAAGAGCTGTACTTCAGACCCTGGCCCTTCCTGGCTCTGGCAAGTCACTAGTCCAGACGCACTCTCCCTGTTTGGGCCTGACTGAGAGCAACTGTGATTTTACTCAAACTGTGCTTAACTGGTAGCCGGAGCTTGTTACGTTTTATAAATAACTGGAGCTATTGGCATTTGGTGCAGGCAAACATGATGATGCCTTCAGTCCAGCGCTGCCTTTCTCCATACATCCACCTGTGTTCCAAACTCCCCTGTTGGCATGCACATGGAAGAATGACTTTGGGATGGCAGAGGGGCTGAACTAATTCTTATCTTTGAGGTGTATGGATTTGGGAC
This sequence comes from Falco rusticolus, assembly GCF_015220075.1. Lineage (NCBI taxonomy): Eukaryota > Metazoa > Chordata > Aves > Falconiformes > Falconidae > Falco > Falco rusticolus. Next base: position 12,453,996 of record NC_051200.1, on the reverse strand, counting down.
GAGGTTTGAAGGTGTCTCTTTGTGTGGCGCAGGCCAGTTGATGCTCTGTGTCTCTGGAACAGGTGCTGTATTTGAAGAACCTGGGCCCTCAAGTGACGATGAAGGATCTAGTGTCCTTGTTTGCGCGGTTCCAGAAGGAGGACAGCCCACCAATTCAGTTCCGTCTCCTGAACGGCCGGATGAGGGGTCAGGCTTTCATCACGTTCCCTGGTGAGTTGCTGCATTATGCCTTTCAGTTCTTCCCTGACCCACGAAGGTGCCATGTGTTCTGCGGGGCACTGGGCTAGCACCAAGCTGTCGCGACGGAGGGAAGACACAGTCACTCAATATGAGTGATCAGCAGACTTCGTTTATTGTCTCTTACAGTCACCTTTTATGCCTTCTTATAATTAGCTCATACATATTACAAAAGTTAAGCTCATTATTGGTTAGTTACCTAAATATCAAGCCTGCCCCTGGTTTCTCTTCTGTAGTTATCTGTTCCCACCTGTAACATTCTTTTCCCACCGCAGTCTTCCTGTTACTGTGTAACGAGAACAGCCAGGGATAGTGTATTTTTGCTTTACTTCAGATAAGCTGAGAGCGATGTGCATTTTTGTCCAGCCACCTTGACTATGTCTATGTGAACTTTTTCAGCTAGCCAGTTATCCACACCAAGCCTGCTCTCCAAGGAGAATGAGGGAAGTCCACTCCCTCTTCCTGTCAGGTCATAGTCTTTTCCCTGGATTCGAAGAAGATTCATCAAAACAGAAGGGATACAGTCTGTCCTGTGCTGTATTTATATTCAGCATGTCACTCTGGCTGGAGGATTCCAGCACTGCACTGTATCGTGGTGCAGGCTGAGGGTCTGTGAACCAGGAACATCTGTGTGAACACCATGTGCTTCTGTGCCAGGACTGGCTGTATAACCTGCGCCCATTTTGCTCTTTTGTTGCAGATACTCAGTCAGCCCAGGCTGCCATGCTGTTGGTGAATGGTTACCATCTGCAGGGGAAGCCAGTGGTGATTGAATTTGGGAAAAGCAAGGGACGTTTGCCAGAGGCTGACTCTGCCATTCCCTGCTCATCTGCTGGAGAGACCCCCCCGGCCAAGTAAGGGATGGATAACTGGGAACCTTGTGGATTTGCATGGCCATGGGAACTCCTCAGTTGTAACTGGGACAGTGAAGGACTGTTAGGAGTTAATATAAGGTCCATGAATCTCAGAGTGGGGAAGGGAGAGAGCTGGGGACTAGGCTTTTCTTTGAGATAGGCACTGTCTTTACACTGTTGAGGTGTAATGGCTTTTTCTCCTGTTCTACATGTGTGGCTTTCGTGGCAAGGAGGGAGGGAGGAAGCCCTGTAAATAAACGTATTTATTATGGTATTTCCTTAGTGTGTGTTTATGCACCTTTGTCCTGCGCAAGTCTTGCTAGAGCCAAGTATGCCACACTTTGCTGATGCAGGACTGCATCAACAGCATTAGTCTGAGCCTCTGCGCTGGGAGCTGGGGTGCCTGCCTGACTGATGCAGGGACTGGTGGGGCAGCTGCCCCATCTCTGATTGCAGAGATATGTTGCTTTAGGATGAGAAAAAACACTGTCCTTTTTCTTCCAGACACTGGCTGCCCAGATATCTTACCACACAGCTGGTTTATGATTGCAAATAAGTCTTGGCTCCTCCCTATTGATCCCCATAAAGCCCTGTGGCATGGAGGACGGTTGGTTGCTCTGGTGGTGTGCTATTGTGACAGATGTCATGGTTTGTGTGTGCTAACTTGTTTTAGTGCTTTTTGTTAGCAAAGCAAGCTGATAATCATATGCTTCCCATGGTACCCCAGTGCTCCTGGGAGGGCAGTATCCAAGATCTTGGTGATGGTGGTTGAGGGAACCCAGGCTTTCCCAGCACAGCCAAATTGCAGGCTTCCTCTGCATGCCTAAATACAGCCTAAGAAGAGGAGGAATGCTCCGAAGAGCTGTTGTTTTTTCTCCTCCAGGCAGTGTGACTCTCCTCACAACTGTCCTTCTGGTAAAGGCGCTTGCAACAACACAGATACATTGATCTGGTCAAGGCTGCACCAGGTCTACAAGGAGGTGATTCTCATTCAGAGCAAACTGAAAAATGGAAAGAGAAAAGGGGCTGTGGTGTTGCTGAGCACCAGCTTTGCCCTGGTGCCAGCAGGCTTTGCTCTGTCCAGGCCCCAGAGCAATAGCATCGCTGCGGGGTGGTGCTGGGCCCCAGCGCCCAGAGCTGTACAGCCCAGCACACTCTGCCTGCCCTGTCCTGCCGGACGGCAGGGCCGTGGCAGAAACCCCCGGGGCTGCCTTCAGCCCCATCGCCAGGAGAGTTGCCCAGGCCCAGGCCTGGCTGGACCCCAGTGCCCCGGGAGGCCCATGCCCTGGGCTGAGGCTGCTGCCAGCCACTTGCCCCGACTGGGGCAACTGCTGCCAGCCCGGCCTGAGCGCCGGGACCGCCGGCGGCCTCTTGTTTCGGGCACCTTCACCCCTGAGGGGAGAGGCAGGGGCCTCACTAGGCGGTTCCGCCGGTGCTCCCAGGTGGCCCTAGCTGCGGCGCAGCGCTGGGCGCCGCCATCTTCTTGTACGGCACCGGGCGCCGCCATGTCGCCACGCCCGGCGGGGCGGAGGAGCGTTAACGCTGCCGCGCCGCGAGGCGCCGCCATCCTGTGGCCGGCGGGCTGAGGCAGCCGGGCTGTGGCCAGCCAGTTCGGCATCGAGGTGGCCCTCTGCCGCCGGGCCGGGCCCGTCCCGCTCCGCCGTCGCTGTCTCTGCCCCACGGACGCGCCCCCGGCAACGCTACTCGGTGAGCGCCGGGCGCCCTGACGGAGCCCGCGGCCTGTCCCCCGGGCTGTGGCCGCCACCCCCGGCCGGCCGCGGTGCCGGAGGCGGCTGTGCAAGCTGTGGTGTGTTTTAAAAAAAATCCGCACGGATTTGCTAAGCGGCCTGTCCGTAACGTGTGTGATGCGCTGGGGGTGTGCAGAGGTCACGGAGCCGTTGTCAGTAGCTGTGCGGTGATGGCGGGTGGATTCCCACAGCTCGCCCGCAGCTCCCCGGGCCCGGTGGCAGCAGCATCCAGCCGACCTCACGGCGTGTCCCCCCCTGCTTTGTGCTGCTTGGCACCGGCACACCCGCCCCACCTCACCGCTGGGAGGTTTAGCCTCAAAAACCTCGAGGTTTAGGCAGTGTGCCACCTCCCTTCCCAGGCACAACCCCCCCATTGGGAAGAGAGGTGGTTTGGGAAGCTGCTTTTCCTCCTTGAAACTGACCTGAGGGCAAAGACGGCTTGGGAGCGAATGGGGATGTAATACTGTTATTTCTTACTGACTACGTTTTTTCTTTCCATAGATGATGCTTTGCATCACAGTGTGACAGCCAAGCTCTTCTGAGTTGATGTTGTGGAGTTCAAGGGTCATCTTTTGTCTAACTTCCATAGAAAACAGGGCAGGAATGACTCCTCACACACTCTTATGCACGCTCAGGTAACCAGCCATGAGCCCTCCCCTATCCAGCTGCTGGGCTGGATTCTCCTCTCTCCCGTGAGCACTGCCACTGGCCTTCGGCTTCCAGCCAAAGCAAGCATCCAGCATTAATGTATACATCTCTCCCTGCTTCTTCCTCACCTTTCCAGTATGCAGAGGAGCAAAATAACTGCTCTTACATGTGTACGCAGTCTGCCTCAATGTGTGATGAGTGGTTTAGGGAATCATAGCAAACTTTTTGCTTGTCATTAACCACCCTAACATAAGCCATTTGGCTCCTTGGTGTGCAAACTGTGTAATAAGCAGAGGAGGTACTTTTGTGCTGTGACATAGAGAAGGCCTATATAAAACTGAACATATGTGCCTGAAGTCAAACCAAGAGTCGTTTTCTGTAGATTCACGTTATGGGGGAGTTTCCCCTCTTGTCTGTGTTACTTGTGGATGCTCTAAAGTCATGGCTTTAGAGGACGTGTTTGTATCATGTTAATCTTTCTATGTGAAGTATTTTTAGCGATGAGAGAGAATGAGGCAGACTAATGGCAAGAGGTTTGAAATGTGATAAGAAATTTCAGTTCAGTAGGGCTTGTCTTTTAATTACATAACTAACTACAATGAAAACAGGTTTTAAGCTTTTACTTGAACAATCAGTGATGTGAGCTTTACAGAGGTTATAATTCTACCATGGCATTTTGAACCCAAACACAGAAAGGGTGAGGGTTTTTGGACAAACTGGCTCTGCCTTTGTGGTGCTCCTTTGGTTGCCTCTCAGACTAGAGGTCTGTAAGGCTGGAGGAAGGAATCTTTCAATGCAGAACTCCTGCTCTTCCTCTGTTACAGCTAATCCACAGGGATGAAGGGGCTGGGGCTTGGTTTTGCTTCTGTCTGACCATTCTGTTTGAGATAAGGAAAATGCAGGGGAGGAAAGCAGAGGAAGTTTATTTCTTTAAATACAGAAGACACATAACCATAGCACTTTGGAAAAGTGAGTGGGGTTCAGGAAATAAAAACCAGAGGCTCTGTCCCCTTCCTGCCCTGTCGTTGTGTGCAGTGGAGGAAGGCCATCACATTGCTGGTACAAACCATCCCAGAAGGGACAGCGAGACATGCGGCTTGGTGCATAATTATGAAGAACTGGCCCGTGGGGTTTCCCTGGCTGTCTGTTGGCCTGGGTGTGCAGTGCTGGAAACAGACTGCCTTGCTTTTCTTGATTTTCTTCATCTTCTTGATATCCCTGTCCATAATATAAAAAATGTTATGGAGGTGCTTATTTATTTAGGGTTTGGAGTGCTTCCCTAGGTGTTAAATAAATCCTCCTTGTGAGTAACTCTTCCTGACAATTTATGTGGTTCTTCAGTGCTGAAGGCAGTATAGGACTGGCAGGATTTGGTTTCATTACCAGCACTGCAGTGATCCCTGCTGTCTTCCCTGCTGAACAGGAGCTAAGATCCCTTTGCAAAAGTTAAGAGTGGTAATGTAGACCTGCTCCTGGAGTGAGGCAGGCACTCCCCGTTTCTAGCCCCTTCCTGCTTTGCTTGCTTTCAACTTCGGTTTTATGGAGAAGGCTGTGAAGATAGACCACCCATCCATTGGATTGTACAGCTTGAAGTCTGGTTCCATGTGGCTGGGGGAGGATGTCATCATCTTCACCAAGACTGGAGGGGCTCTCGGCATGGGGCTGCTTTCCCAGACCTACATGGATCTTATCCGTGCCGAGACAGTGATTATCCCACTGCTGTTGTTCAGCCAGCAAAATGGTGTCCTCGCTTGGCTGAGTGACTGTGCTGCTGCCCTCCTCCAAAGCGACATTGGGTGCCAGTGGCACTGCCATGATGCTGAGCCACAGGCTGCCTGCAGCTGTCCCTTGGCCACATGCACACAGCACGTTTGGAGAGGGTGAGAATAACTGTAATCAGTGCTGCACCTGGAGAGTCCCTGCCGCAGGCCTTGCTGTCAACACACTGCCACGCAGGATTATTCCCTTTTCCCTGGGCTAGAACTTGTCATTTTTCTGCCTGGGGGCATCTGCTGCTAACCTGGCTCCTGGAAAGCCTTTGCAGTCGTGCCACCTACTTATGGGCTACCTGTTTCTGTCCCTTTCCCTCCACGCCATGCGGACCCATGTACATGTCCCTTGCCCAGAAGCTATGCTCTCTGCTGCTTTTCTGCACCTGAAATGGCTTTTGGTGCTGCCTGGGCATGCTAGCATAATTCCAGGCTGTGTTCCCTTTACACCAAAGGGTGCTGAGAGCATACAGTCTCCCCAGCAGAAGTTACACATTATCAGCTGGCATAACATTGCTGCCCCCTACTCAGCTCGGTACTTTTCTTCAAAGTATCCTACTGGCATGTCTGTCCTGGCTCAGTCTTTCTCTGAGACCCTCCTCCTGTAGCCTCTCCCGTGCCACGCTTTTCTGGAGTGTCAGGCCTGTGGCCAGGTCTTTGCAGGTCCATTTCTTTGTGCCCCTGTAGCAAAAGGGAGGTAGGTGAACTGGGCAACCCTGTTCTTGACTGCGGCTTCTAGAGAAAATGATTGTTACTGAAGACTCTGCCTAGTCTGGAGGCCATCCTGGAGCGTACCCTCTTCAACACTAGGGAGGAGTTGCTGGCACAGTTTGATGCCATTCCGGGCAAAAAGGGCATGTGCATCCTCACCTGGAGCATTCACAGGTACAGGGCTATGGTGTGTGGCGAGGCAGCGGTGCCCTGGGGATGAGTAAAAACTAAATGCAGAGAGTTTCAGGACAGCACCTGGCCTGGATGGTCTAAGTCCACTGTCATTCAGCCTGGCCACTGGAGGAACAAATGCAGGGATTTCTCCTCCTTGTGTGTGACTGAGCGCTTGGGGTTCCATGCTGGCAGTTAGGACACATGGGTCTAGTTCTGTCTATCACAGGCATGCTATTTTTTTTACAGGGGAAACCAATTCATACATTTACTTCCTTTTCCCATCTGTGCAATGGAACTTCCATATTTCTGTGTTAACACTTCAAAGTATCGAGTGTTCTGCACAGAAATACCTGTAATTAAATGACTGACTAATGGGATCCATGGAGCGTGTGAAATACGCTGTTTTATCTGCTCCTCGGGAAGTTCCCTTGGGATGCTGATACAGAAGAGCAGGCTGGAGTGCTGATGACTGGAGGAGACTGTCTTTATTTTTGTGTTTTGTGTTTTTCAGAAATAAGAATGGGAAGCTGGAGCTGGATTTTTATATGAATAAGCATGATATTTGGATAGCAAACTTCCTTGCAGATGATGAAGAGAGCCCCAGAAGAAGGGTTCTGCACTCTCAGGAGGTGGTTCCAGAGTTTCCTGGCCCAGAAATGTACTCATTACAGGTAAGCTGGTGAGAGCTGAAAGGGAACACGACGGCCTTTCCCCAGCTTTGTTCTGTGTGTGACTCGCAGGGGATGAAAGACATGAACCCAAAATCTAGTTTGGATTTAACTTGGAAATAGGCGACATGCAACTAGAATTCTCTTGCCTGTTTTGTTGTGCTGTCCCCTCTCCCAGGTACACTGCAGTATGCAGTGAGGGGGGATTCCAGACAAACCTCACAGCTGGGCTCAGGCCCATCTGGTCTGATGCATAGTGTCCCAGTAGTTAAATGAATAGAGAGGCTGAAGAATTTTCTTCCTATCTTCTGGTTACCTTTGAGAAGCCAAATCCTGGTGTGAAGCTTAGAAGGGAGTCCTCAAAGCTGCTTCTGCTAGAAAAGTGGGTGATAGGGCTCACGGCTCACCTTGTATGTGAGCCAGTTCCTGCCACACCCCACCCCAAGGCTGATGTGCTGTGTCAGGGGAAAATGAGGTGGAGAAAGGCTTGAGGCTTTTGCTGACTAATCAGTTTTGCTTGAGAAAATAGCCTTCATGATAAACTGTTAAGGAAATCAGTTGGCACTGGAGGCTGAGGAGTAAGTTTTTATAGCCTAGAAACTAGGTAATAAACCCACTTTTCAATAGAGGAGGAAGCTAATACAGGACTGCCTTCGTTTAAAGCTCTTTGATACATTGAAAATGGGTGATCTGGAAGAGGAAGCAGGACAGATTACAGACGGAAGACAGTTCTTTGTCAAGCCAGACAAATGGACTGTGGGATTCATGAGTACCTTCAGACTGACCTGGTTCAACTGAGCAATCAGCAAGGTGGTGGCGGAGCCGAGCAAGCGAGTAAGGTACTGTAAAGGCAGTGAGTAGGATCGCCTAGGCGTACAGGTAATTTCTAAGTTAGCAGTATTGTCTGAGGATGGAGACCTAAGAATGTGTTGGACGGTTCAGTGAAAACACATGTGCAGTACTTGTGGCTGCCAGAAAAGTAATAGTTTCATTTCTATTTTAAATTTGTATGTGCAGGATTTTTATCTTGTGCTTCAGGACATCGCTGCAGATGTATAGTGGTGTATAGAGGGAGCTTTTCCTATAGATTGTTTCCACGTAACTCATGACTGTGACAGTTCCTTTTCTTTGAAGCAGCTGGTATTAATGGTCTGTGTTACCCACAAGTGTTACAATGCATTTCCCTGTCAATTCAAAACTGAAGCAGAAGCGGCTAGCATATGTGGTGTGCTGAACTGTGTCTCATAGTCTGTATTTCATTTCATCTATGGTATTTTGGGATTCAAGTGGCTCTCTTTCCCTTTAGCCTTTAAGCACAGTGTTTGATTCTTCAGCTTTCTCTTGATCTTTTATCTGAAATCCCAAAGGATTAGAGACATTGCATAGACGTACAAACCATGGGGACTTTTGGTGGGAGCAGGGAGTCAAGCTGTTCTTTCACACGCTCAAGCATGGCTAACTGCTCTTGTTGCAGAAGCTGTTTGGCACCTGAGGAGCAGGCATACAGTGATGAGAAGAAGAGACCTGGATACAGACAGAAATGCCAGAAGGGGTATATCCAGTTCCATTTTGCAGCTCAGCTACCTGGAGCAATGACAGGGGAAAGAGAGGTGTTGGATGTCCTGCGTACAGAAGATATTGGCATGTAGTAGATGTCTTTTCTCTTGTATCCTGTTGTTCTCCAGGTGAAATAACATTTTACCCCTTGGTGAGAGAGCAAGGAGAAACTTGCTCTTTTTTTTTTTCCCCTTTTGTTGGTCTAGGGAGCTGGGTGGAGAGAGGAAGAGGGGATGTCATTGTCATCTGGGGAGATCACGGAACAAAAAGTTAGGCAGGAGGGAGAAGGCTGCAGGAGCCAGCACAAGGAAAGCCTTGATGCTTGATGCTGCAGGGCTTGGCAGGTTCTCATCCCTGCCTTGCTGTTATTTGTGTTCCATCCTGCCGAGGGAGATGCCAATATGTGAATGTGTTGGAGCATCATATAAAATGAGACTTTGATTCTTGTGTACAATTTGGACGTGCTTAAAACTCTTACCAGGAATCAGGGATCAGGGCAGTGCCAGTCCCTGTGCTCAATCCTACCCTGTCCTGCCTAGTCCTAGTGTGGTCCTTCCCTGCTTGTCCTAAATAGAAGAGGATGCAGAAAGCTGCTTCCTTCCTCTCTTGGGGTGGCAGCAGTGGTCCTGTGTGGCCTCTTTCCCCATTTTCAGGTTAACTGGTTATATTAAAGACTCAGATGTTTTGAATTTTCAGAAGTGTCTTCTGGACATGGCTACCCAGGATGGGTTCTCTGGGCAGCTCTGTGACGCTGCAGCAAGGGACTCTTGGTGGCAGTTGGTGTTTCGAAGATTGCTGCAGATGTTGAAGCTCCCGTTCATCTCTTTCTTTTGGATGGAAGGTAAGACAAGGCGAGCGGCTCCAGTGCTGGCGTGACCTGGAGTGCTCTGGTATGGTGTACCAGGGAGTTTCCTGAAATGGGGAAACCTCGGGGGGTTGAGAGACCCACCAGGAGCCTGCAGCTCATGCAAGAGCAGAGGGGTGGTGCCAGGAGCAGCTGTGACCAAGCCCCCCAGCTATAAAAGAACCCCCTGGGGAGCATCAGCCAGAGCGTGGCACAGCAGGGCACACGGGAAGGGCGCTGTCACTGCTGGCTCCATCAGGGAGCAGTGGTCTCTATGGAGACACTAGCTAGACAAGTGGTTAGAAGGTGTTCGCTCTTTCGCCCCTCCTGAAACCTTTACCGGCAATGTCAGGAGAGAGCAATGTGGGCTACTCCACACGGTGGCACTGCTTACCTGGCTGAGGGGCTGCTTGGCTGTGTCCCACACTTGGCCCTTCTGCCTGCCCACCCGTTGCCCAGGGAAAAGGCCTGCAATGGGGCTTCTGGGTTGTCATTGAGAGCAGTCGAGTGCACCTTGGCATCTCTCTCTGTGGCCCTTTGCGCGTGTCGCAGCTGGTTGGTTGATCACAGATCTGTCTGGTTGACCTGCTCCTCCCTGCAGAATCCTGGGGAGGGAGAAGGCCACTGGATTAGACCAGCTTTGAAAACACAGTGTGATAAGAACAGTCCTGCTCATCCCTAGCTGGCTTAGAGCAGTAATTGTCAAAGCTGCTTCTCTCATCATGATGGTGGGGCCAAATACCTGTTGTCGCTCCTGTTTTCCCGGCGTTCAGACGTTCCCCAGGCCCCTCTTGTTTCTCTTCACTGCTGCCATGCTGAACTACTTTTTCCAATCATGAACTCCCTGCAGCACCTCCAGCAAGCTCCATCAACATCTTTGCTCTCCAGCGCTGTTCATCTCTCCCATCCCTATAACTTCCACACACTCTGCTTTTTCCTATGCTCCTCCTTGTGCCCACGTTCCTTGTCCTGTTTTCCCAGTGCTGTTGGGAATCCATCCGAGGGCCTGGGCCATAAGACAGTCTTGAAGGTGTACTGGCCTTTCCCTTCCTGAATTCAGGCTTTTGGTTGCATTGCAAGTGGGTCAGGTACCCAGGGCTCTGACAGGCACGAGATCTGGCTGGGTTTGTGGACAAACACACTCTAAGTGATGTTATAGCTGAAGAAGGTTGGAATGGCAGCCCATCAGAAACATACCTGCCTGCCATGTTTAGTGGAATGTGTCAGGCAGATGTGTTTCAGACAGGACATTTAGTAAATTTCTGTGGTTTTTTTCTTCAGGGACTGCGGTTCAACCCCACTGCTATCTCAGATGGGAGGCAGGCAGTGGGGCTGGGTAGGTAGGGAGCCAGGGTCTTTAGGCTTTGTAGCTCTGCTGCTGACATGTCCACTGCATGAAATAAGCATGATAACTGGTGTCCTAAAATGGGAATGAGCGTCAGGAGTATTATGCTATATAGAGAGTTTTCCTCAGCAGCAATCCTCTGTGCTGGGGCAGCAAATGCCTGGCCAGGGTGAGGATCCATCCCCACAGTCAAGGCACTGGCAGTTTGCTATAGCTGCAGGAGGTATTGAGGTCTGAGGTGAACTGTGTTGTGAACTGGGGGCATTCCAGCCTGCTCACCCTCTCTTTGCTTTTTTCTTTTTCCCCAGCAAGCCCAAATTGACTATAAAAGAAGAAATACTGGAAAAGCATGGAACCTAGTGAGCTTCACCCCCCAGATCCAGATTGCAGCCCCCCTACTTCTCCTCTTCACAAGAGCTTTGTAGTACTTTAACAAGAAAGGGAAAAATTTCTGTGCATAAAACAGGAGGATATGAATGTAGGTGACAGCTTGCACACCTGTCTGCTCAAAGAGCAGCTGAGCAATCTGAGCAGCACCAGCCCTGCTAACAGTGTGTCACACTGCCTCAAGGCAGAGACTCCAGCACTGCCCAGTAGCTCAGCAGAGATCAGAGGGAGACTGGTGTGGTCCATGTGAAGCTGGAAAAGCAAATGCCAAACTCAATAGCAGAAACACAGGCTACAGACTTGTGTGTGTGTGTAAATTAATACAGGAGCAGAAGAGACGTAGACAAGGGATTCTTTGTGGCAGTTGGTGTTTTGAAGACTGCTGCAAGTGATGAAACTCCCATTCAGCTCTTCTCTTTTGTATAGAAGGAAAGACTTGACAGATCAAAGGTGGAGAATCTTCAGTGGTGGAGACAGGAAAAAGTGAATTGCAAGTCCTTAACATACAGGAGCAGGAAGATATAATGGAGTGGGAGAATGTGAGAAGACCAGTGAAGAACGTCGAAATGGAAATAAAGACTATTTCAGCAGAGTGGGATGTGCTCTGATGCAAGGTAACAAATTTGTGGCTGTATATCCCTGTTGGTTTGGAGGGTTTTGGAGAGAGCAGGTCAAGGTGGGTTGAGAGGGAGTGACTTCCCCGTAAAGAGACTTATCCATAAAGAACATAATGGGCTTCTTCCTTGACCTGCTGACTGTTAACTTCTTCAGGCCCAGCCAAGCTCTTTTTATCTTGCTGATTGTGCTGGTCTTGGCTGGCATGAAGTTACTTTTCTTCATAGTGGCTTGTGTGGGGCAATGTTCTAGTGTTGTGACTAAAACAGCCTTGATAACACACCCATGTTTTAAGCCATTGCTTAGCAGTGCTTACACAGAGTCGAGGCCTTTTCTGCTCCTCACACGGCCCCACCAGTGAGTAGGCTGGTTAGGAGGGGAGTAGAAGTTGGGAAGGGACACAGCTGGGACGGCTGACCCCACCCCAGGTGACCAAAGGGATATTCCATACCATATGATGTCATGCTTAGCCATAAAAACTAGGGGGACATTCAGAGTGATGGCATTTATCTTCCCAGGCAGCCATTATGCGTGATGGTGCCCTGCTTTCCTGGAGATAGATGCACACCTGCCTGTCAATGGGAAGCAGTGAATGAGTTCCTTATTTTGCTTTGCATGTGTCCACAGCTTTTGCTTTACCTATTAAACTGTCTTTATCTCAACCTATGAGTTTTCTTACTTTTACCTTTCCAGTTCTCTCCCCCATCCCGCTGGTGAGGGAAGTCAGAAAGTGGCTCTGTGGGGCTTAGTTGATGGCTAGGGTTAAACCACAGCAGTCCTTTTTGGCACTCAACGTGGGACAGGAAAGGTTTGAGATAACAGATTTGATTGGAATGTGCTAGATGGAATTTATAGCTGTTATTGCTCTTTAGCTATTACTTGGCAGGCTCCCAGGCTTGCCATGGGGCTTGCTTGCTTTACTGTATATGAGTCTAGTGCTTGTTAGTGGCTGCTTTTGCTTTTGCTGCTTGTTGCACTGCTTATCATCTCCTTGTGCTGTGCCTGGGAGCATTCTGATAACAGCAGTGGTGATGCGCCTGGACTGGCAGATGGCCAGAGCATCACTGCTGTTCCTGTGCGCTGTACTGGACAGGCTGGGACTCCGGTGTGAACTTGAGTCAAAGGGGCTGTGACCTGTGGATGAGTTTACATGGGAGCAGGACACCTCTAAGTGTCTGTGACTGTGGACGAGTCCACAACAGAGCAGGTACACCTTGAAGCATCTGTGGCCATGGTTATGTCCGTGCCACAGCAAGTATACCTCTGAAGAGATTGTGGGCCAAGGTTAAGTCCATTCTGGAGAAGGTACACCTTGAACCACTTGTGGCTGTGGGGAAGTCCATGCCACAGCAGGTGCATCTTGAAGCATCAGTGGCTGTGCATGTGGTCATGCTGGAGCACCTCAAAGTCTGTGACACTGCCAGTACACCCCTGAAGGGACTGTGGCCATGGGTAAGGCCATGTTGGAGCAGGTTCACTCCTGAAGGGACTGACTGTGGGTAAGGCTGTGCTGGAGCCAGGTGTATCTCTGAAGGCGTTGTGGCCGTGCTGGAACAGATGCACCTCAAAGTGACTGTGGCTGTGGATAAGTCTATGCTGCAGCAGGTATACTCCTGAAGAGACTGTGGCCCATAGATAAGGCTCCACTTGCAGCAGGTACCACTAAGGGACTGCAGTCCATGGATAAGTTTGAGCCAGAGCAGGGGCAAAGGGAGGTGTTCGTTGCAAAGTTAAACCCTATAAGCTGATCCTATGGGAGCAGGGGTGGGGATTGTAATGGCTATACCTTTAAATTGTTGTAACCCATGATCTGAGTTGCATGTTATGGGAATTCCTATAGCAGGAACCACCTGAACCAGTGGAGGACAAGCCTTACAAGAAGCAGTGCAAGTGCAGCAGTGACCTGACCTGAGCTGTCTTTGGTGCTCAGTAACTCCACAAGGGCTCTAAACAGCTGCCTGCTGATGGGAAGTATTGAATGACTTCCTTATTTTGCTTTGCTTGTGCTCACGGCTTTTGCTTTTCCTGTTAAACTGTCTTTATCTCAGCCTGTGAGTTTTCTTTTACCCTTCCAAATTCTCTTCCCATCCCATCTAGGGAGGGAGTGGCTGTATGGGCCTTAATTGCTGGCCAAAGTTAAATCATGACACCAATTGGTACAATTCATGTGCGTGCACCCTCCTCCTATTTCAGGTGGAGAAAACTGAGTGTGAGAAGTGTTGCCTGAAAACAGAGTTCTTGAAATGCCAACAGCAACAGGCGCTGCTCAGAGCTCAGAAGATGAAGGCTTGCCCTGCAGCAAGAAATACGTGTATTACTGCCAAGCTGTGAAGCAGAAAGCAAAGCTGGCGAGGTCTGCAGAAGAGAAGGCTGAACTGAATGAGAAAATCAGGAATACAGAGAAGCACTTAGGGGTGCTGATGGAGGCATAGGTTTCCTGCAGAGGCCCAGAGAAAGAAGATGTGAAGAGGTCAGAGCTGTGGGGTGGCTGATTGGCAGGCCCTATGATCCCTAAGGTGCAGGGAGAGGGCAGGAGTCACCATGTGCTGCTATTTCCATAGGACACTGCTTCCCTGGTATCCCTCACCCTGCTCTATAGGTAACTGGGTTGCAAGTGAGGATCCTGCTGTTGTGAGGAGGCAGAATCACCAGATGAATCCAAATAATTCATCCGGCCTCAAAGATGCCCTACAGAAAGGTTCTTTGTCCATACTCTGTCTGTTCTATAGTGTGGCACCTTGTTGCTGGATTCCTTGCACAGTGTTGGTTCTGTGATGGAGATAAGGTTTGGGATGGAGCAAGGAACCCCAGTGCACATGGTACTCCTGGTAGGAAGGGGGATAGCAGCTGGGTGTGTGATGGGAGGTATCAGATCCAGGCTCTTGCCACTGACTCTCCTTTTGGCTTTTGCCCTGTTGCCTACGGTGTTATGGAGAAACTTAAGAACCTGCATATGAATGTGAGCTGGCTTCTCTCCTTCATCCTCTCCTACCTGGAGCTCAAGGACATTAACTCTGAGTTGCATCAGGTGGATGAGATCTCGCAGATCACACTGGAGGAGACAAACCTCATGCTGGAGTAGTCCCCTCTCTCCTGCCACAGTGCCTTTTGCACATGATCATTAATAAAACCATGGTTTCTTTACTTGTGCTCCAGGTCATCATTCTCATGGGGTAGGGGGTTCTCCTCTGGTCCTGCAGGACTGGCTTGGCTCTTCAGCTCCACTGTGGAGATGTAGTGTGAGTAGAGGGCACTGCAGTACAGGCATGGCTCTGAGCACAGCCAGGCTGGGTCGTGCCTGGCCAGTGGACACCCCCAGTGGTTTCTTTGCTGTGCTCCTTAGCAGTCTGGGTTGAGTAGCAGAGAGGCAGGGAGACTCTGGCAGTGGCTGCCTGGCTTATGGTACAACAAATATCCCAGGAGAATGTAGCCTGGGCACTCCTCTATGGCTGTGCTGCAGTCTTTGTGTGACTATCACAGCTGACTGGCTTGGGCTAGAGCAGTGTGGTTCTGAGATTCAGGATTTGGGTCCTTTCACTCTGGAAAGCAGCCTCTGTCTTCTTCAAGTGGTCTGATCAGCCCACGCAGCAGCTAAACAGAGTCCTTGCCTGTGTTTTCCTCTTGAGTGCATCTGTTTGTTAAATAATGTAGCAACACAAGATTCCTTGAACTAAATTCATCTTCCCTTGTAGCTGCGGGAACAGTCAGTGGCATGGTGACATTGGGACTTGCAGTCAGATCTGCTGCAAGGCTTGGGGCTAGCATGGCAGAGCCCACCTTCTTTCAACAGATGCTGTCCCAAGTAGAAACTTCACCTTTAAACTTTAGGCTTATTTTCTTAGACTTCTCTTCAGTCAGCAGCATGGCCATCCTTCTAACCTGGAAAAAATCAAGGACACCAGGGTGTTTGGAGGAAGATGTGAGGCTCAGGAGCAGCCAGACATCACACAGAAACAATTGCACTGGGACCAAAGGATGCTGCATCTCCCTGTCCTGCCTCCAGCATGGTTCATGGGAAGAAACTAAGGGCAAAGGCAAGTGCATGTAGTTCAGTGTTGTTCAATCCTGTACCTACTTCCAGCTGAGGAGCTTCCTGTGTTTCCTACAGGTATAAAATGACTGGCTTAAAGGAGCTGAGGAGAAATCCCCCTTACAGCGTTCGCTGTCCTTCCTAAAGAACATTCTTTTGCCCAGATGGTAGGTATGAAGATGATGTGTGGGGTGGCCAGCACAGCATTGCTCCTTTGACTCGAACACCTCATTTATTCTGGAAAGGCACAAGACCATGTGCCAGAAACCAGCAGCTTAGGTGGTATCGCCAAATGTGTAGTATGTGTTTCTTGGAAGTCAGAGCTGAGCAACAGAGCTACATGAACAGAGAGTGCCCCATCCTGTGTGGTAAGGGCTTTGACATTGTCCTTTCCCCATGGCTGGGCTTACATTACTGCATAAGTTACTTTCACTGTTGGTAGTGGAGATAGGAAGGACATGTCTATAAAACTATGGTTTTTCTGCAATCTGTTGGTGCTGTCTCTGTGTCTACTGTTCCTGATTTGCTGGCTAGCTGAATGCTGTTTCCTTTCCAGCTCATGTTTCTACATCTCAGAGCTGTTTCTGTGACCTTTCTTGACATTTTCAGATTGTACTATTTATTGTGTTTTCAGGTCAGTACTGCAGGTAGTAACACTTGGGGCTGAAGGTAGCTCCCTTATCTCCCTCCATTCATGGTTTGAAGGTAGCTTTTCTTATCTCCGTTCATGTTTGGGTTTTTGCTTTTGACATCTGGCCAGCTGGTCCTCAAACCACAGGACTACACCCCTTTCGCATGTAATGTTCAATAGAGCTGTTGAGGAGATTGAATCGGCACCAGAATATCCCAGTCAGTTGAAGTTTTCCTTGCACAATGTTTGGGACACTTGCATTAGTTTTTATGGTTGCTTGAAATAGGGTTTCCGAGGTGCGAAACAGCCAGTGATCTTGGGGAGCCATTATGCCTCTGATTACGCTAGGAAGTCAGTCATCCTTTGAAGCAGCTACCCTGGGCAGGGGAAGAGACAGATCTTTCTTTCTTTCTTCAAAGCTGCTTCTAAAGCAGGAAATGTCCACACCTCCTTCAGGCTTGATCTCAGTGCCCTTCACAGCACATATGTGTTGAGCTAGTAAGCTTAGCGGGTGCTGCTCCTCTTTGCACCTTGTTTATTCCATCCCATTATAATTAGCTCTGGGATCTGAACTTTATCCCTAATACTACTTGACCTTATATTTTTTAGGAGATTATTCACAGGCATCCCTGATGTTTGTCATGTCATGTGCGGACCCCTCAGGCTAGACCCTGTCTCTGGGAGGGAGCTGTGGCACAGCCTGCACCACCCAGAGCTCCTCCTGGTTAATTCCTGCCACCCGAGGAAAGGAGAATGTGTTTGTGTGATGTACAGAAAACAGATGCTCAGACGTTAGTGATAGGAATGGGCTTTGCTGAATGAGGAGGTGGTGAGCGAAGGGCAGCTTTTGATGCAAGCATCAATTGGCAGAGATCTATGAACCTATGGAAGCACTTGAACAGATTGCAAACAGTTAGTAGGCTTCATACTTTCACCTCTCTGTGTCTCACATTACTAGCAAGGCAAAATACATACCTCTTACAGCAGTACGTGGGTCTTTTGACATTTCTTGAGCTGATTTGTTTTCCTCAGTGTAAAGAAATAACACACAAAGCAGTCCTGTGATCGAGTGTTTCCTAAATGGATGTAACTTGGCAAACAGTGCAGCTATTAATTTTCCTTAGATAGACTGGTATCAAAGTACCTGGTTTTTAAACTGCGCTTCTCTCCTGCATCTCTCAAAACTTGCTTACCAGTGCCCATGCCATAAGGTTGATGCCGTAGTAGTTTGAGAGGATTAAGTTGTGCAGTGAAGATAAACACTTATTGCAGGTGAGGAGGTCAGAAAAGCATCTCAAAGATAAGGCTGTTTGGCCAAGCCTTCTCCTCCCAGAGCTCTCTGTGTCCTCCCTGTCAGTACCGTGCTGTGCCCCATGAAGTCCTGGGGCTGTAGCCAGCAGCACCGGCAAGGCTCAGGGGCTAAGCCCAGCCTGTCTTGCCCTTGCTTCCCAGCATTGTGGGAGGGCTCTGCAGGTGCAGGCAGGTGATGAGAGGAGCCAGGGAAGAGCCGTGCTGCATTTCCCCTCGGCTCATGCTGCCATGGGCAGCACAGCTCTTTGTCCCACCGGGGAGCTGGGACCTTTAGTACTGGGTCCTGTGGGCAGCCTCCCTCTGCTTTGCAAAGATCTCCCATCAGAAAGGGTAGCTGCACTCGGGGACAGCTGAGGGTGAACTTGTCTCTTCACGTAAGACCGGGCTGCCTTTACAGGGTGTTTTGTCCTGGTTATTCCTTTTTTTCCCCTGAGGCTTTTATTCAGCCAGAAGTACTGAAGCCGGGTGGATTAGCTGCATCTGCCTGTGACACCTGTGGTAAAACATGCCTATTTTTGATTGCAGACTTACAAGCCAGGAATCAGCCCACGGGGCTTATGTGAGATGCTAGTCACCCTAGCACGTCTGGGAGAGGGGCTGTCTCGGTCCTGGGAAGGAGGCTGTAACTCACAGCAAGACCGTTGTTAGTGTGCAGGCCCTGGGACGTCAGCTACAGAGCCAGGTCTTCTGTAGCCAGCTCTGCCCAGGGAGGTGGGAATGTAATGTGTGTTAGCAGGCTCCTGGAAGCAGCAGTCCTTCATGTCTTGCTCCCTGGGGCTAGGCTATGGAGGTTTTGTGCTGGGAACTGCTTTTCCCTCCCAGGGGCTTGGCTTTGCAGCAGAGAGGTCCTTTCCCTTGCTGGGGAGCATCCCCGGGCCCAAAACGCCTGCTTTCCTTGCCTGGAAAGCAAGGAGCTAATTTCTTCTGTCTGCTGTCTCTTACCTGCCGGCCTCCCTAGGCACAGGCAGCCTGTGCCTCCTCTGCATGCAGGGAGATGGAGAGAGCAGCCTCGCACAGGCCAGTGGTGAAACGACCTGCCAGTTTGCCATCTGGAAACACCATTAAAATAAAGGTGGGTTGGGAAGAGAAGGCGACCGATAAGGGAGCATTCAGCTGTGGGGGAGAGCAGAGGTTAATTGCCCCCTTGCCTACCCATGCTCTGCAAGATGCGGTGCCTGGCCTCTGCTGCAGCTGGGGGAAAATCCAAAGGCAAAGGGCAGCACCCTTGTTCCTGTAAAAGTGTATTGGAGTAGCTCAAAGGGCATGGGAGCATCACGGTCATGGAGCCAGCAATGGCTGCAGTCTGCTCTGTAATGCCTGCAGACTCTCTGGGCTTCTCTGCTCTACTGACGCTGGAACTGGCTCCCCCCTGCTATGAAAAGGGCTAAAAATCTGGGTAGTGAAAATGCATCTGTTGGACCAATCTTGGGAGCAGCTGCCAGGTATAGCCAGTGGTGTGAGACTTTGCTCTAGTGACCTGAGAAACCTAGAGAGACAGCTTTTCTAGGAAAGCGAGTTCAAGGCAATCACGCTGTTTGTGATGCGGGTTTCCTGCTTTTAGCTTTTTTTTAGCAGGCTGGACATCCCAGAAATAGAGGATGTCCTAAGTTCTGTGAAAAAAGGCACCTGCCGTGAGGAATGATTAGTTCTCTGGTCTGGGAAAAGCTTCATCAAAGCACACCCTTCCTCTGAAATACTAAGTGGAGATAAGAGGCAACCCTAGAGCTGGTGAAGACTCCCTCATTTCTCTGCTTATGGGGTGACTGCTTGTTTCTTCCAGACTCCTGGCTCACAGCAGAGGTCTTGGGCTCAGCTGTGTCTGGGGTCTGAGAATCTTAGAATCATAGAATGGTTTGGATTGAAAGGGATCTTAAAGGTCATCTTGTTCCAACACTGCTGCCATGAGCAGGGACACCTTCCACTAAACCAGGTTGCTCAAAGCCCATCCAGCCTGGCCTTATCTTCTAGGTATGAACCTGGGTTAGCAGATGCCAAAATGCTGGTGCCCTCAAGTGTACCCCGAGCATGGAGAGAACAGGCTGGTAGACTGGATTGCTCAGGGTGACTCTGCTGACCGGCTACTGTGGTTGTGGCTCAGTTTGTCCATGTAAAGGTGTCTGGGATCCTCTGGTCTTCATCTCTTCTGTACAGTGTGGTGCTGTTTAACTGTCAGTTGGCAGTGGAGCTGCTGGGGATGCAGCACAATTTGTGTTCAATTCTCTAGGACAGTTCTCCGGGGTAGATTCTGGTTAGAGATGGAGTCTGTTTTCAGTGATATGTCTGTAAAATCCCTGCAAGAGCTTACGTTTACGCTACTATAAAAGTGTGTCTTGCTGATAAAGCTTATTTTGCTCACTGAATTAGTGTAGGTTCTACTGATAACGCCTGCTTTCGCTGCCACAGATTGCACGTATGCTAGGTTTGCTGAGATTGCTAACCTGAAGCTCTTGTAGCATAGATTAGATTCAAATTATGGAGAAAGCTGATTGTGATGTTAATGTAATGCCTGGAAGATCAAACCTCTGTGTTCCCTTCACAGGTATCATGGTTTTCTGAGATAAATGCTTTTCATAACTCTCCTGATAAATTTCTGAGCTGTTGTTCAAACCCAGCCAGGAAGGTGCTTTCTAGCAATCTCCTCTGGTGCACCCAAAGGTCTCTGTCAACTGCAGTGCCATGGAGTTCATTCCGTCCTGTTGCCCTCATATCTTTCTTTAAAGACCAAAATATCCTTTAAAGCACCTTTAAACAGGTCTCTTCCAGGAGGCTGTGGGAAAGCCATGAGTCTGTGGACAGACTTTTCCTCTGACTGAGGGTGTTTTCCAAAGAGGAGCTGGTTTTGCACTACTCCTCACCTCCATTGCAACATCTCCTATTAGAACCTGAAGACCCAGGCACCGACAGCCTCATGGCAGCGTCCCAGCTGTGTGACTCCAGACAGGGCCATCCCCAAGGCTTTGGGAGGGCAGGAAGCCTTTGAGGTAAAATGTAAGTGCAATCACCAGCCAAGCATCATAGATGCTCTGAGGTGAAACCATGAGGCTGTTTCCTGGGCTATGGTGTGGCTGCCAGTGGGGCCTGGGGCATGGCTGGAGTGGGGAGTGCATCTCCCATTCCCACCAGCACAGCCCATGACCTGAGCTGTTGCTTAGTCCAGCCTGGGAGTTGGGATTTGAAGTATCTGAGAGCAGCCCCTCCCCATAGTGCATCCTCTGCTGCTCCTGAAAAGGCTGCTGTAATGCCATGGGCAGGAAGAGTGTCCCCTCTTCCGTGCCAGCTCTGGCTTGCTGAGGGCTGGGAGGCTCTGGTGCAGTGCGGGAGGCCGCTGGGAGTATGCTGCAGCTGGGAGGAGAGCGGAGGAATGTAGAAGCCCTTTCCAAGTGCCTCAGCCCATCGAGAACTTGGCCTGAATGTTCTTCCCCCTCCTGCTTCTGCTATCTGAACAGTTCCCGGGGGCTGCAGGCAGAGACAGGCTCTCCCAGCACCTGGCCTGATACTCCTCAGAGAGCTTGCGTGGACTGTTTGTTGCTCCTTCAGACCAGCTGTTCTAGGCAAGAATGAGAGGCAGGTCAGGAGTGCCAGAAGGAGCTAAACTCTGCTTGCCTGGAGGGCTGCATGAGGCAGGAGGCATGGGATGTGGCTGGGCCTGGGACAAACCCGTGCCCTGTCACCCTAGGGCATCCCTACCCAGTGCTCTGCAGGAGAAGAGGCTCTGCTTGCCCTGCACGGGCAGCGGCCGGGCGCTGCTGGGCCAGGGGAGCAGGAGGGTGCTTTGGCCAGGCCATCACCAGGGGTGCTGTGGATGGTGGGTGGGCTGCCTGGTGGGTAAGGGCTGGCTGCACAGGCCTTGGTGCAAGCGTGTGTTGTTTCTTCTTCAGAAGAAGTTGGGACTTTTTGCATGTTTCTCACAACATCCGATGAGGTTGCAGCCCCTGGCTCAGGTGCAGCTGTGGGTTTGGGTGTGCTGGGCATTTATAGAGCTCCTATTGCTTTTGAAGATAAGGGCATGTTAGTATTTTATTGCCCCTTTTCTTCATCTGAGGCACCATCCAGAGCAAGAAGAGAGGGGAAGGACTCATTTCCTTATGACAGAGGATTAGTTATTGCAGCCTGGCCCTCCAGCGAGGGGCTGCAAGGCTCCCTGCTCCACCTCGCTGTCCTGTGAGGTGAGGGCTCCAGCTCAGGAGCTCAGAGGCAGCCGTTTCCCGCACAGCCCTCTTCCCACCCCACCTCTGCTTTTCCCCCTGCCTGCCCATCCCCCTCGCATCCCGCTCCTGTCCCGAGCTGGGACCACGATCCTCTGTGGCTTTCCTGCAGGAAAACCCAGAGCACGCTCAACTTTTCCTGCTGAGCCGGTGGGGGGGCAAGAGGTGACCCAAGGGGCTGGCTCTGTGCTACGCTGGCTGGCTCAGCTCCATCGCTTCACTCATGCTCTCTGTCGGCGGAGCTGGCTCCTGGGGCAGTCTGGGCTCCCGTCCTCTCTGGCCCTGGGCTGGGCCGCATCCAGCCTGCCCTCAAGGACCCGGCTTATCAATAACAGGGAACGTGGCTATTGCGTGAGGCAGAGATAACCACTGCCACCACATCTGTGCACCCGGTGTCCTTCCCTTCCCTGTCCTCCGCTCCTGCTGGTAAAGAAATGGAAACTCCTTTTCAACCTGCCTTGCCCTGTAGCCAAGTTTCACATCTTTGGGTAAGAAACTTCCCCCTCCCTGAGCCTACAGACGCTTAATGCAGGGGCTCCCCCTTGGCAGGGCTGGGGGCATGGGGGGCTGGGGAGAGGCTTGCCCCCTTTTCAGTGGGATGCTCGTCAGCTCCTCTCCTACTGTGCCACCGCTGAAGCCGGCGTGCTGCACACACGGAATGGGGGTCTGGCATTGCGCAGGTGAGAAAGAAACTCGAGGGGATGTTGGGGCCCCTTGCAGTGCCTCTGCCCTGTGCTCATCTGTCCAAACCACGGGTATCTCTGTACCCTAGCTCCTTGCCCTGCCTGCCCTTGCCTGCGCTGGCTGCCTCTCTCCTTTGGGAGGAAGCTGTGCAAAAGCTGACTCCTTTAAAACCAGGAATCTTCCCTTCTTCTGTTTGATTTAAAGCATTAATAAACGCAGCAGCAATCAAACTCCGAACTGAGCGGTTCAAATGCCCCTTTGTTTAATTAGTGGAGCCCCTGCCCGCAGACACAGGCAGCGCTGTCCCCCTGCAGCCTGGGGTGGGAGGCGAGGGGCGAGGACGTGGCACACAGGAATTTCTCCTCTTCAGAGGCACGACCTCTCCTACCAACTATTTTCTCGCCTCCTCTCTGCGTCAGCTGCCCAGAGACAAAACATTTATGGCTGAAGGGCTTAGTGAATTTGCGGCATTTCCTGGGGGACTGCAGCCGACAGGCTAAGCACCTTGCACGCTTTCTGTCTTCTGCATGCACGGCTCTTTTTTCCCCGTGGCAGCAATAAGTAACTCAGCTGGCCCAGGGCTGAGGCAGCACTTTGTCCCAACTTGGCCTTGGAAAGAGGGTAACTGGCCTTGCCTTGAAATCCACCCTGGTCCCCTCCAGCGAACGTCACCCTGGGGATGGGTCCCTGTGTGGCCCCTTGCTCGGTGAGGAGGGGAGAAAGCGTGACTCGCTGTTATCAGGAGCATGTTAACCCCATAGCAAATATGATTTCACTGGTGCAAGGGTAATGGTGACGTCTGAGCAGGGAACATGGTACCCTCCTACCTGGGACCTAATCTAAATTGCTTTATGAGGGGCCAGCAGGTAGACCAAAGCCACCGGACAGGGAACCAGGGCAAGGGGGTCCCCAGGCAGCCCTGTGCTGTGGCACGGCAGTGCAGGGGTTATTTTGCCTCTGGCAGTGGGATAGCAGAGGGGTACAGTGGTCAAAATGTACTTGCTCCTCGGTGGGCTGCAGGGCTGGGCTGCCTGTGCATCCCCCCTCCTGCTGTGCTCTGGCACGTGCCCAGCATCCCCCAGCGCCACTGGCAGCCGGTGCCAGCTGCCACGCTGCTGTTTCTGTGCGGGGCTGCAACCATGCAGGATGTCCCGCTGCTGCTGAAAGGTTGCTTGCCCATACCTTGCAGCCTGCTGATGTCTCACTGGTGGTGTTATTCCTCCCAAAACAGCCCCTGCAAGGACCTCCCAGCTCAGGACCTGCCTGCGAAGACCCCTCTGCAGCTGCGTTGGGGTGCTCAGCCTCCACCGTGGCCAGTAGCTCCCTCGGGTGCTCAGGACTGTGTTGCCTCCTGGGTGCTGGTGCACACAGCATCCTGGGATGGAGATGTGGTGATGCCAGGGCTCTCCCCACAGCTTGGGGACCTTGATGGTGCCACATACACCCAGGAGCAGCAAATCCCCTTTTGGTCACCCCAGTCCCAGTGACAGAGCACCTCTAGAAGCAAGCAGGGCTGGGGGTGGGGTGGGGTTGCCTGTTGTTAGCCCCTGGGGAGCTGTGCTTGCCCCTGCTGACACCCTTGCAGTGGTGGCACATGGCAACCTCCCAGTGCAGTGCCGGTGCCCAGGGACAAATTGTGCAGGGGAGTAACACCCTCCCCTCCCTGACAGCGCTCCCACCTGCCTGGGTTTCTGGGAGGCAAAGCCATGGGACGAGGGTGGGACAGGCCAGAGCAAGGACCAGGGGTGCCCTCTGCACTACGGACCCACCAGCTGGGTGAGCACAGCCCCCACCACAGCCCACCCTGCTGTGGGTGCTGCCAGGGCCCCTCGGCGCCAGAGGAAAGCTCAGCCACAGCCTGGCTAGAAACACAGATTTATTGCGACATTGGTTTGCAACCAGCATTAAACCCTCCCAGCAGTGACTCCAGACCCACGCAGACCCCCTGACCCTGCTGTGATACCTCCGTGGCCAGTGGGGCTGGTCGCTGGGGGCACAAGCCCACCCACCCCCATCCAGGCAGGCTTGCTGGGGCTGCAGGCTGGGGTCCCACTGTGCCAGGGGCTGCCTGCAGGCTTGCAACATGGAGGAGGGAACAGAAGCCAGATTCCGAGTCCTTCACCAATGCAAGCCACCAGCTGGGATCTCTGAGCAGTCACAAGGCTCTTGGGATCCCTGGGGAGAGAGCAGGTTCAAACCCATTAAGCACGTGAGCAAGAGGGCTGAGCGCGGCAGATACGGCCGTGTCCTCTCCCCTTCGTGTGCTCCCTTGGTGCTAGCCTAGATGCTTTGAGGAGCAGGGAGAGATGCCAGCCCAGTTCCCACCCACACTACACGTATCCTGTCAGGTTGTAGGAGTTGAGCTCGCTCTTGGTCTTCTGCGTCTGGCTGACGGAGGGCTGGGGGCTCTTGCCCGCCAGCAGCCGGGGCTGGTAGCTACTTGCATACGTGGCTGTTGGGTCCCGGGCAGGGCAGGAGGCACAGAGGATGATGCCACCGACAAGGGAGAGGAGAGAGGAGATGATGCCCAGGTAAAGTGCCTCCCCAAGCTCGAACTTCATGCTGTCAGGGATGACAGGGTTGCGGAAATCCCGCAACACCACATGGATGTTCCACACCAGCGGGATGAAGCAGAGCAGCCCCCCGAGGATGAAGACTGCACCGCCTGTCACTGCCACCCGGTCCTTGTTCGGCGAGCCCTGGCTGAAGACGGTGCACCTCATGCCCACAACGGTGAGGAGGCAGGCGAGGGACGAGACAGTGCAGGAGCTCACCATCAGGGCTTGGGCCGCCTGGACATCAGCAGGCAGGTTGAGCAGGGAGCTGTAGATGTCACACTGGGTGATGCCCGTGCTGTATGTGGCACACTCCATCCATAGCCCCTTGGTGAAGCTCACGGCTGTTACGATGCTGGAGCCGATGTAGGAGCTGGTCTTCCAGCTGGGCAGCAGCGTGGCCGTCAGCGTGCCGATGTAGCCCAGGAACGCCACGGCATAGCCCAGCAGCTGGAGCCCCATGGACACCATGGTGGGGGCTGGCTATCGCCTCCCTGGGGCTTGCGGCTTCTCTCCCGGCTCTCCGGCAGCTCGGTCCCGCGTGCTTACCTTCCCATCGCCCTGCCAGCAGCTCCACTCACCATGCCACAGCTCCACCCCACTTGCCGGGGGTGCTGGTTTTGTGCGGGAACCGGTGTGTGGGTGGGAGCCAGCAGGAGGAGAGGATACCTGCAAGAGGAGAAAGCAATCCCTCCCCAATTAATGATTGATCCAAGCCTGTGGAGGAGCGCCAAGCGCCCTTTCACCTCCGCTATCTCCCCAGCCAGACTTCAGAGACAGAGCAGCACTGCCCGGGAAGGGTGCCAAAGCCCTCCCTTGCGCCGGGGCCATGGGCAGGGATGGAGAGCTGGCCGCTGGCAGGGGGAAGGTACCCACTGCCTTCCTGGGTGTCCCTTGTCTTCTGTGATGTCCTGAGACAAGGAAGCCAAAAAGCTACAGCTGCACCATGTTATTTGGGACCCGCCAGAGGCAATTTCAAGTGGTAGCTCTGAGTCTCCCCCAGCCAAAGAAGGGGGATTGCACCCTGTCTCCACCTGCATGGGGCTCACCCAAGGCATCTGCAGCCACCCACCCACCACCACCCTGAGCTTCTGAGGCTCTGGTGGGACAACGGGATATGCCCACCTGAGGTTGAACCACAGCTATTGGCCTTTCTGTGCTGCTGGGGACAACGATGGAGAGGGATGCGTGTCACAGCGACGCCTGCGTCCTCAGGAGAGCCCAGAGGTCTGTGGAGGGCAGAATTACATCAAGGCGAAGCACACTGGCAGTGCCTCAGGGATTCTTCCTGGAACTGCCACAGCCAAGCGGGGTGACCTGTCCCTCAGTGGGGTGAGCACACTGGGGTGCAGCTCGTGCTCACTGCTGCCGGTGGGGGGGGGGGGTTCTGTCAGTGCTATCGCCTGCCTGCAGCCCTGGGCACAGGCATGGGGGGGGTGGCAGAGGCAGTGGAGTGGGATGGTTTGTTTTCCCTCTACCTTGTTTCAGAATTCTCCCTCCTGCAGCATCTTGCGAAATCGGACCGAGGCCGTGCCACGCCACGCCGACACTGCGGCCAGCAGCCTTTCGCCCTGGGAATGCTCCCAGCTGGGAGTGCCGCCACTGCCCAGTGCCTCTGCTCCTCTCCCTGTCCCCACACTGGCACCTCAAATGCTTGGTACCAGAGTTTCCCAACTTTCTGTCTCCTTTTCTATGTGCTAACCAAGACCTCCCACTCTGTCTCAGGGGCGTTACTGCAAAAGAAACACCTGGGGTGCTCAGGGTGCGGGCAAAAAGGCATGGGAGGGTCATGCCAGAGCTCTGTGGTACTTACGGAGGCAGCTGGAGACGCGGTGCGGGACCAAGGATGGCCACAGCCGGGGGTCACCCAGGACCAGAGGTGGCTGGTTGGGGCAGGGCAAGCAGCCGTGGCCCCAGCCTGGGGGATCAGGGGCTGCAAATTGTTTAGCTACAGCTTTTGCAAAATCCACCTGCAATCTCAGCCTGGATCAGAGGCTTATTGCAGATCAGAATTAAACCCTTTCGGCATCGGGAAGGATTGGGGAGCTGGGATGCCTCTTTCTGCTTGTATAGGGTATGTTCGCCTAAGTGGCTCAGGTCTGTGGCTTGCTGTCACCTTTCTGGCTGGTCTTGGTGGCCGGCAGGTGACTGCATACTTCTGTCCATGTGTCCACTTCAGGCTGCATTGTCTGCGTTGGGGTTGGAGGCACAGTGAAATGCCAGCAGGCTGAATTCTCCGTGCCTGCAGGGTGAGCTTGGGTTTGCAGTTTGCTCCTCCTGGCCCTGCTTGTCCTCTGCAGGGTTTGTTGTTGTAAGACTCCTGGCCCAAATGAGGAGCAAATGGAGACAATAATGAGGGCTGCGCTGGCCCTGTGCCCCCTCCTGCTCACCGGCTGCCACAGATGGAGAGGGGCAGGGAGGGCCCCTGGGACAAATTGTTGCTCAGAGCTGAGCAGGGTCTGGCCAGCGTTTGGACAGGGTGTTTGGATTGCTGGTAGCAGAGCTACAGTAGGGACCATTTGCTATTTCTTTCCTGTCCCATACTGAAACTCTCCTGGGAGCAGGAGGTGACCTGAGTGCTAGCGGCACCTTGCCTAGTGCTTGGGCAGAAGCAGCAGGCAGGGACCGGGGTGGTGAGCCTTACAACCTTGTATTAAGAATCTTTTCTGTATCTCCTGGTATGGACCACATCTCAAAAAGCCAAAGGAGAGGACGGGGGCATGGGCAAGTGCATGCTTTCCCCACTGTGCGGGAACGGGGACAGGCAGCTCCCTGGGATGATCTGAGCAGGAGCCGTGGATGCCTGAGCAGAACCATTGCCCAGCCTGCACCTGAGACCCACCCCTGCCATCCGTCTTCCCTCCCTGTCCCCTCGAGCATCCCATCACCTGCCTCTTGGTTGCTCTGTGCTTGCCACCACTGCAGCCCATTGCACACCCATCACACTGTCCTCATCAAGCCCATCACCCTGCACCCAGAGCATGCCCATCACACAGTTCTCGTCATGCTCATTACACTGTCCCTATCACAAGCCCACCACACTGTACCCATAGTGTGCCCGTCAGGCTGTCCCATCACATGGCCATTGCACTGTCCCCATCCCGTGCCCATCATGCTGCCTCAGAGCTCCTCATCCTTTCCCTCCCACTCCCCCACCTCTGGCTTTATGCATATGGCTACATAGAGCACTTCATCATCCTTGTTAATTGTCTCTCCCCTCCCCTGTTGCCCCCTGGAGATTTTCTCACAAATGGTGTCTAACTTACCCCTTCTGTGTTTTGCTTTTCCACCAGAGATCACAGCCCCTCCGCCCCCAGCCTCCCCCCAGCCCTCTGTTTACACAACTGGGACAAATTTCACACCCCAAGGACTGCTGTCCCACACCCCTAGTTCCTCACTCCCCTGCCTTTGCCCCTACCCTGAAGAATTTGTGAGTCACTGGCCGGGGCTGGGCTATAAGGGTGTCTTTGCCAAGAGCCTGCAGCATCAGAGGGGACACTCTTGCCTGTGACCATGGAAGCTGCTGCCTGTTGCCTTCCTCCCCGTGGGCTCTGGGTGCCCGTGGCCAGTGCTCGCCCAGCCCCGGGGCTGGAGCAAGGGGGAAGGTACATGGCTGCTGTGCGCGCCCGGGAGGACTGGGGAGGGTGGGGAGGGCAGGGGGTGCATGGAAGTTGGGAAGCAGAAAGCTCCAGCTGGGTTTGGGTGAAGGCTGTGTGGCTCCCTGCTCTGATGGGGACCCCTCTGATCCTGGTGGCTGCAGGCGGGGGAGAGGTTGTGGAGCACAGGGAGCAATTGCGGGGGCTCCCAGGGGTGCTGGGGGGCTGTAGCAGGGTGAGGAGCACTGAGGCCAAAGGAGGTATGAGTGCACCCTCATGTGCCTGGCATCCCAGCCGTGCGTCTGAACAGCGGCTGAGCTGGGTGGGTGAGACTGTGGTGCTGGGGGTGTGTGGCTGCAGTGGTGGGGGAGCAAGGCAAGGGGGTAGTGGGTCAGGGTGGGATGCTGTCATGCTGTCATGCTAAACCTGCTCTCTGCATCTAGATCACTGCCTCTCTGGAGACCGTGGCTACCCCGAGTAGAGGAGGGAACCGGGTGGCAGAGGGAACAGATGGACACTGTGAGTTTTACACTCCCTGCTGCATCCTCCCAGCTTTCCTGCTGGCAGGCTTGGGGTCCCTGTTTGGCAGAAAACTAGCCTCTTGCCCCAGACCCCACCCCTGGCCCTGTTGCACAGTAGTGCTGTGCCCACCTCCCCTGGCGCGTCACCCCCCTGCCCCACAACCCACGCAGCCTTGCCGGGCCAGGGCCAGGGGCAGGCAGACGCTGCGGGGGCCTGAAAGGGCCCCCTGTTCTCAGGTCTGGCGGGCATTCCTGAGGGCTTTAGCGGGATGCCTGGGCATGAGCTTTGGAGCATGGGGGTGGTGTGTGTGTAGATTACACTGGCAAAGAGCCCGGTGGGGCAGAGCGGGGGGGTAGATGCCAGCTTGCTTTACGGGGGCATGAGGAACTAAATCCAGGGGGAGATGCCGGCTTCAGGGCAGGCTGACCCTGCAGGCATCTGCCAGGTCTGTGGGGCATCACCCCCACCAGCAGGACAGAAGGGTCCCTGCCCTCGCTGCCCGCTGGGGTCCCTGCGCACCCTGCAGTGGGAGCCCCCTGGCAGGTCCCATCCTGACGGTGTCTCTTCAGGCCTGGACTCAGGCGGCGGTGGGGGATGGCGGCCCCGACAAAGCGCTGATGTTTTTCCACCATCCGGTCAGGTACGTCCCGGCCGCCGGTGCCCTGGCGGGGGCTGAGGGCAGCGGCACACAGGGGCTCTCACCCCGGCTCTCCCCTCGCAGGCTCCTCTGGCCCAAGTCCAAGTGCTTTGACTATCTGTACGGTGTGGGGAAGAAGCTGCTGGAGAACTTCCCGGTGCAGGCCACCCTCTGCCTCTATGAGGACTCGGAGGACTCGGAGGAGGACTCGGACTCGGAGGAGGCAGCGGACACGGCGGCAGGCCCCCGGCTGCAGGCGGGCAGCCCTGGCAGGCCGGTGTGAGGGTGCGGCAAAGCAGGCGAGGGCAGGCCTGGCGGCACCGCGGAGGCACAGGCAGACGCCTGCCCAGCCAGCAGTGGGCACCGGCCGCGGGCACCGGGACACCGGCCCCCCGGGCTGCGCGGCCCGGCCCGGCCTCAGGGAGCGGCCGCGGGACGTTGACAGCGCCCCGCGGCGGCGTGCAGGGGACTACGGCTCCCAGGAGCCACCGCGGCACCTCCCGGCCCCCATTCGCTACCAGCCTCTCCCTGGTCGGGGGCGGAGCGCGGGGCCCCGCCCACTCCCCCCGCTCCGCTTTCCTATTGCAGCTGCGGGAGGAGGGAGGCGGGGCGCGCCGGCCGCGGGGGGCTCCTATTGGTTGGAGGGCGGGGCCGGGGCGGGGGAAGGCGGGGCGGGGGTGCGGCCTCCCCTCCCCTCCCCGTCGGCGGGAGGGAGCGGCTGCGGCGGGACGCGAGGCCGCCATGAGGTACGGGCGGGGCGGCGCTGCCGGGGCGCAGGGGCGCGGGAGGGGAGGCGTGGGGGGGTGTCATGGAGCGAGGGCGGCGGTGGGGCGGGGGACAGGAGCTGCGGGACCGGTTATGGGGGGCTGGGGCAGTGGAGGTGGCAAAGGGGGTCCCTGGGCGTTTGGGGAAGAGAGGAGCTGCGGAGGTGGCAGGGGGCTGTGGGGGCGGGGGTGGCGGTGGGGCATGGGCTGACGGTGGGGCAGGGGTGTGGCGGCGGCGGTGGGGCAGGGGGGTGACGGTGGGGCAGGGGGTGACGGTGGGGCAGGGTCCTGTGTGGCGGTGGCAGTGGGCAGGGCATGTGGGTGGTGACGGTGGGCAAGGGGTGGCGGTGGGGTTCATCTGGGACTAGAAAGCCCCCACACATGGGTAGTTCACGTGCGGGCTGAGGGGGCAGGTGAGCTGGGGGGGACCCTGCTGTGGAGTGACGCCAGAAGCTGAGGGTGATGGAAATAATTTGCAGTGGGGTTTGGGCAAGGCAGGGCCGGTGCTGGGATGGAGGGGCGGGTGCTGGTGGGGGCCAGGGCAGAGGCTGGCCCAGGGCTGTGCGAGGACTGGCCGTGTGGGGTGGGATCCGAAGGCTGTTTTGGGAGGGCAGGGCTTCCTGGCAGCCTGTGGGGACCCCATGGCCCCTGGCAAGCGGAGCTGGTGCAGCCTCTTCTCCTCACTGTGGATCTTGGCACAGAAAACCCCAAATATCGCTAGGATCCTGCTGAGCGGCTGGCAGCCGTGGCTACGTGATGCCAGAAGAGCCAGCAGCCTCCCTGCATGCTGTGGCATGTTGCTGGCATCCGTGGATCCCCCTGACCTGTACCAGTACCCCCCAGCCTAGTGAGGAGGTGCCACCTCCCGGTGTGCCCCCCACGCGCCTGCTGGAGGTCTGCGGGGGGCTGGCACCGTGTGCGCACCATATTTTACCAGCACGATTTCCTCCTCTGGCACTGGTGACAGGAGCGGGGGTGGAGATGGGGGGAGCCCGGGGGAGACACAAATGTGCAACTGCAGCATCCTCACTCTCATGGCTGCATCTCTCGCACCGCCTCACAGTTGCCTTGGCAACCTCCTATCGATGGGGTATTTATAGACAAGGCGAACGCGTGTTGGGAAGCCGGAGGGGGGGACCAGGACTGGGTGGGCGTCTGCTAGGTCAGCCGCTGGCTTCAGGCTTCTCTTGGCTTGCACGGCTGTGTGGAGGCAGGAGGGATGCTGTGCGGTGGTCCAGCTTTTCCTACTCATCGGAGCTGGGGAGAGGTGGTTAGGAATTTGTGTGTGGAAATAAAAATAAGTGTCTGGGATGTCTGCCCTTCTTGCAGGCATCGCTCATGCTTGTAGGCTTGCATACACCTGCCTTATTGTTGCACTGGAATAAAACCATCTCTGAGCTGTGACACTGGGTGCATTGGCAACAGATGCTTAGAAAAAAGTTAAAGACAAAATCTTCCTGATGCATTAAACGTGTTGCCTGATGATGTGGGTTATGGAGCTGGAGGTCCTGACAAATGTGATCTTGAATATTCTTCCGTGTGTCTGTTCTCCTGTCTGTCAAAGGGGGAGAATGCCTGTAACAACGAGTGATGCAGAGGGTTTGTGTGGAAACTGGCAAGCTTTCTGTGCCATGTGTTCTTTTGTCCTGTGAGTTTTGGTCTCTTAATAAAACCTGATGTCAACAAAAGCAGGTCAGGTGGTCCTGCTCAGAGCTGACAGCCTTTGGGGGAATGCATGGATCCAGAGACCTCTCAGCTGCCCTCATATCCCCCAGGATGGCTCAGAGAAGTGGGGTTGGATGTGCAGTTTCTCAAGAAAAGGCCTCCTGGTGTGGACTGTGGGCGCCGGAGTTGGCAGACCCCTCCTATGTAATTCTGGTGCTCTGCTGCTTTCCCTCCTGCTTAAACTTCAGACTGAGGTTTGCAATCTTAGTTTCGCAAACTGTTGGAAAGAAGCTGCTTTCCCCTCTGGAGACAGCTCTGGGCTTGCTGGCCTTTGCCGCTTTTGGTGCAGGAACCTCAGAAACCCACAAGAACCTGATGTTGGCAGGGAGAGGTGCTGGATTTACTGGGAAGGTGGCTGTTGGTGAGGTGTGGTACTGCCTACTGTGGTGGCGTGCAGCAGCCGTTCTGTGGCTGGATGCCCACCTTTTACCTGAAATGAGAAGTGTGTTTCCAGCTCTGCTGGCCCCACGGACAGCTCTGTGCTGTCCCTGACCTCGCTCCAGCTGAGTGGATTCAAGCACTTTTGGGATAACTCTCAATGTCTGAAGTCCTGGATCTGAGATCAGCATCTGCTTTATTTTCTGCTGTTTCTAACTGCATTTGCTCCTTCATCCACAATAAATCAGTGTAGAAGCTGGTTAGTCCTGTCTCTGTCTCCTGACAGAGTCGTGGCTTTGCCATGTCACCCAAGGTGAGAGGAGATGAGTTTGCCCAGGATAGTCTGATTGGTGGGGCATTGAGCACAAGGAGAAGACAAAGAGTGGAAAAACAAGTGAGTGAAACTCCTGCGAGCAGAGTAGAATATACTCCTCTTCTGCAGGACTTTGTTTCGCTCTTGTGGGGTTTTGTTTAGTTTAGTTTTGCTTTTGAAGCACAAAAGGTGCTTTTCCAGCTGGAGAGCTCTTGTCCTGGGTTTGTGGGGAGCTCTGTCAGTCTCGCTGCTGCCCTTAGCTTGACCCAACAACCTTTAGGAGATGCATGTCCTTTTCTTTCCTGCTGTGTAGTCAGCTTTATGGCAGTGCAGAAAACAGTATGGCCATGCTTGTTGCAGATTCTGGGTGGGAGTTGCGGATGTGAGAACTGGCATGGCTGTGAAGTTGATTTAAAACAGGATGACTGCTTTACCTGTATCCATCAATCTCTTGTGGAAGGCAAGAGCACCAGGTTGCTCCCAGCAGCTTCTGACACACAGGTCATCTTATCTGCTGATGAGATACAGGGACTGTCCTTCATCCCAGTTCTTCCCTTCCTGCTTTGCTTGTTTGCAGCCCTCTGGGCTGCTAGGGCAGGACCCTGGGCGGGTGAGCAAGTATGGTGGAGGCCTGCCCTGGGCTGCGAGAGAGCTGAGGGTGCCCTCAGCCCCTCCAGCCACGCAGTGAGTGGGGAGATGGTGAGTCCTTGGCCCTCTGAAGAGGTGCTGCTTGGCTGGGGACTGTCGTGGGTTCGCCACAGCGCCCCTGCTTCTTCTGCATGGATCTGACCCTGGGTGATGGAGGGTCTTGGGCTTCAGGGGGTGAAACTGAAGCTGTCAGTGACTCTCCTGTTTTCTTCCCTGCAGGTAGGCAGGAGCCCCCTGTAGCCGAGTGAGGCAGCATGGCAAGTAAGTGTTCCCCAGTCAAGACGGAGAGATGGCGGTGGTGCTGGAGGAGAGAAGGGGGATATTTGGCAGCCACCTCTCGAGGAAGGGGTGCCTGTGCTTTTTTGGGGGTGTTACTGTGGGGAGCAGATGCCATCGGCTGTTGTCACTGGTTGAGGCTTGAGGTCTGGCCTGACCTGTGCTTCTCTCTCTCCTGTGCAAGGTGGGAGTTGAGGTGGTGCTGAAGGGCTGGCCTCTCCAGGACTCCCGCTGCACTGCAGCATTTCTTTATTTGCATGATGCTTGCTGTCCAAGGCAGGCCTCCCTGAGCCTCTTTGAAGTGGTCTGGCCCCTCTGCAGGGGTTGCCACGTCTGGCTGACATCTAGCAACAGTGTTCCTCTTGGCCCATGACAGACATCCCACGAGGGTGCCAATCCTGGGGGCCACGCTGCCTTGTAGCCTGTGTGGCTAGTGGCACGAGGGCTCTGCATTCTCAGTGGATGGGCAGCTGTCTAACTCGGCCCCTGCTGGGAGCTCGCTGCATCTTGGTGTCTGGAGGAGTGCCTGGCAGATGGAGCTGCTCGGGGCCAGCAGCTAAAGCTGGGCAGAGACGCGTGAGGATGCAGGGTGTGAGGATGGCGTGTGGTCCTGTAAAGAGCTGGACTCGACCCTCCCTCCTCGCTCTTACTGGGCAGCCTGCACAGATGTGATGCAAAGGATGGGAGCTCAGGGAGGACGCTAGTTTTGAATGGGGAGATGTAGAGATTCTGGCTGGAATCTCCAGATTTGCTCGAGGTGTCGCCAGAGCCAGCTATGAAGGTGGAGGCAGTAGCCACTCTGGGCAGGAGAGGACCCCCAGGGATGACAGGTATGCCTTCTTTCATTATCTGTGCTATGCTAGCTGGGGCAGGCAGCAGCGATCTTCGGGCAGTGCTTTTTAAAGCAGTTTTAAATCTTCTGTTAATAGGAAGGTAACCTAGCTGGGTCCCTGCCTTCCTCCATCACTGCCTTTTCTCCCTCCAGGAGCTCAGGTGCTGGGCTCACCAGCACTTACTGGTTGTGGGAGATGTCCCATGTGGTGGCAGCGTCCCCCGCCAAACAGTCCCCTTTGTGGTGACCCTGACATGCAGAAGGGGCATGTGGTGGTCAGCGTATTCACTGTCGTGTGCTCTCTGGCAGCGTGCAGCAATGGCTGTCCCTCCGCAGACACAGCTACGTGACACTCTGCAGAGAAGCAGCCCCAGGGGTGTCCCCCCACGCCGGGCAGCAGAGCTGTGGGGCAGCAGAGCTGTGGGGCAGCAGAGCTGTGGGGCAGCAGAGCTGTGGGGCAGCAGTGTGGCCCAGCCTGCCGCCACCAGGGGCCAGCAGCGCCTCGGGAAACCCAGCAGGGATGCAGTGAACCCGGCTCCTGCTCCTGCTTCCCCTGCCTAAAGCTCTGATCTTTCCTGAGCACCGGTTCTCCAGCTGGTGTGGGGAGGCTTGGAGAGGCACAAGGGGTCAGTACTGAGGCTGCTGGGCCTCGGGAAGTCCCCTCTGCCCCGCGGTTTGGGGACAGTACCTGCTTAGCTGTCTGCTTCTGGTTTCAACTTGGGGATCCAGGCTGGAGATGAGAGGTGGCAAAGCTCTTGTTTCCTGAAGGCCACTGCTTTTCCTGCTGTGGTCCCCAGGGCACGTGGGTGGTCTTTGCGCTTTTCCATGCAAAACAGGGGAGGGAGCAGCGACTTAGTTTCTGCTTTTCTGCCATTTCCAGGTCCCTGAGGGAATTGGATGAGGGGAGAGGCATACATCTCCATCACAGCATGCTTTTAGTTGGACATTGCTGGTGATACCTGCCTGTCTGTTTTATTTCCCGTCACAGTGGCCAGTTTCAGCGTGGCAAAGCAGGAAGGGGTCAAGTGATGTATCTGCAGGGATGAAAACCCCTGACAGTGAGATCTGTGGCCAAGCTTGTTGCTCCAAGGTGTGCGAGGAAAGTTGGAAGGAGGCTCAGACTCAAGTGCTGAGGAGGGGAGAGTTGATACCGCAGCTCGGTCAAGGGCGGGAGGCAGAGGAGGTGAGGCCAGACTTCTCCAGCAAAGGATGGGACATTTGCAGAATGAGATGGTGGTCTTGCAAAATTCATCTCATTCTGGAAAGGCTCAAGAGAAGGTCAGCCAGTCAACTTGCTCCCTCTCCAGCCAGGATAGCCCCTCGTCAGCTGTGGAAAGCCAAGGCAAGCTGATCCCTGCCCCTCCTGCAAGATGCCTTCTGTGCCTCTTGAAAATGCTTTTTTGGTTGTCGTTGTAAAAAGAAAACCACAAAAGGTTTGCATAATAAAGTTGATTCTGAGGGAAGGTCTCTGACTCACCTCATTCATGCTGCCTCTTCATGTCGCACCTCAGTGGTTCAGCCCTCTGCAAACTCTCTCACTGAAGTAAGCCGTCAATAATCATGGGGGGACAACGCACCTACACAGCACAAAAAGAGCAAAGTGCCTGCAGGCATGGGATGGTGTAGCACAGTAGTAGTTGCTTATGCCAGGGTCTTGTCCCTGCCTTGATATTTACAAGTACTCTCACAAATACCTTGCTGTATTGTTTTAGGAGCAGGATACATGGAAGTTAAGCAGAAGGAAACCTGCTGGTCTCTCTGGTAAAAGGCTCCTAATGGAAGAAGTTGGTAGCTTTTTACTGTTGCATTTGATCTTCAACCAAGCTCCTTGCTGAAGGAGTATTTTTGTGTTACAGCTGAGCTGGTCTAATGGGAGTCTCCATTGCCTCCTTGTCCTGCATCTGTTTATGCTGCTGCAGTGTGAGTTGGTTCGTCTGGTTGATCCGATGGAAGACTGAGCCTGAGGGTGAAGGAGGTAAATAGGTTTCTGTGGATCAGCCAGCTGAACCGATTCATCTTCCTCAAGGGAAGCAGCATGATTACGTGGCTTGGTGGGAAAAGGTGGTGCCAGTCTACTGCCGAGTGTGTTGAGCTGCATTACAGAAACTCTTACAAAATGCATGCATGGGATGTTTGGCTCCTGGAAGGATTGTGGTTTGTGTGGAGTTTCTGCTTTCTGGGCAACTTGTTTGCCTCTCCTGTGCTGCTGCAGGTCGTGGTAGGTACTCGCTCCCTGCACCCCATGCAGGTCTCCCTCCTGCAGTGTGTGGGGGGAGAGGCTTTGAAAGGGCTGTGTCTCTTGCAGGCAGGAATGTGCTGCTCCTGCTCTGTCTGGCTTCCTGACTGCGTGCTCTGTGGGAAGATCTGATGTGGGCAATAGAGTCTCCCAGGCTTTGGGAGCGGAGGAAGGTTTGTGAGGCCTCTGCACCAAAATGCAGTAGGGATGAGAAGAGAGGTTGCTCAAGCCCCTTCCAGTACCTGAATCGTGACCCCCTGTGCTGTCCCTGTGTTTTGGGATGTTTGTCCTTGTTGGGCCCAGGCCTGGGAGAAGACACAGTGGTTTCTCTGGGACCTGAACAGCATCCCTGAAGCCAGCTGAGCTTGCATGACCCCGCAGCAGCTGGCAGCAGGGACACCAGCTTCCAGCAGGCTGTCTGCCCCTCCTCCTAGGGGGACTGTGGAGGTACGAAGCAGGAGAGGAGGCTCTGGGTGATGTGCGGGGGGACTGTGGGATGATGCGCACTGCACTGTATGTTGTGAGTCCATCTTGGTGCTGGCCCTGTGTCATGGCAGAGAGCTCTGCATCCCGGCCTTGTAGGGTCTTGCTCACCCAGTGGGATCTCCCTTGCCCTGCAGCAAAGGTGCAGGAAAGTGAAATCCTGTCAAGGGCAAGAGATTGAAAACAAGTGGTTTTTGGAGCCTTCTGTCTCCAGCTGCCCTGTGTGGTCTGCAGCTGCTGCTTCCAATGTCTCTAGCATCTCAGCCCTGCTGGAAAGGATGCTTCTGGTGCCATATGTCTCCAGGCAGACCCCAAGATCCCTGTGCTCCTCTGCTCTCCCTCACTCTGCTGTGCTAACTGAATTGTAGCCCTGGGCTTTCGGTGTTTCGAACGCCTGTATCACCAAAATTCTGTGGGAAGCCAGGTTGGAAAGCCTGGCTAGACAGAGGCCAAATGTGGGGTTGTCTCTGCTCAGCGTGTCTCTACCTTCTGTGTTGCAGTGTTCTTGGGGGCCAGGAATGCCCACTCCGTCCTGAAGCGCTTTCCTCGAGCCAACGGCTTCCTGGAGGAGATCCGGCAGGGCACCATCGAGCGGGAGTGCATTGAGGAGGTTTGCAGCTATGAGGAGGTCAAAGAAGTGTTCGAGAACCAGGAGAAGACGGTGCGTTTGACCTGCCCTGCTCCCCAGGGGATGTGTGAGAGCTTTTGCCTTAGCAAGTGGGAGGCAGAGAAGGGGGCAGCAGCCTCTCCTGTTCCCTTTGTCCTCTTCTGTCCGCAGGCAGAATGCTGTGGCCTCACTTCCCAGCACGACTTTCCCTTCCCAGGCAATGCCCTTAACGTGGTATTGCCAGGACACTCTGCCCGCGGCTGCAGGTTGAGCTGGCACTGCCATGGCACATGTGGGAAATCTGTGCTGTTGTCCCCGACTGTCCACGCTGGGGCTGGCGTTAGCCAAATTTCTCCTGCTTGGTATGGGGACTGTTGGCCGCTCTTGAGGGATGTTCCCGTGATCTTTTGTGTTGGTTCTCACAGCACCTCAGGTGCTGGCAGCTCTGATGAGAGTGGTGGGGGACGGCTGAAAAACCGCCTCTTTTGTGGGCCTAGGGAGGGCACTGATTATTGCTGGTGGTGGTCAGGGGGTGCTGTCCCACCTACAGCATATGATGGTTGCTTCTCTGTTCTGCCACAGATGGAGTTTTGGAAGGGCTACACCAACTCAGTCTACTCTGTCAAGGACCCCGGGCACAGCACGGAGCGCTCAGACGCTATGTACGTGGTAGTGCCCCTCTTGGGAGTGGCTCTTCTGATAGTCATCGCCTCTTCATCATCTGGAGGTGCCAGCTTCAGAAGGCCCACCCGCCACCCGCCCTTCCTATGCCCAGAACCGTACCTGGCCAGCCGAACGGGACGCAGCCTCCCCAGGGTCATGGTGTACCGGGACGCGGTCGCAAAGCCAAGGGGAAACGCAAGTATCAGCGAGAAGCGAGCAACCGGGTGGCTGGAGATGGCAGAGCTGGGGGCACCCCCCAGCAAGATGGCACCCTCTACCTGCCGGAGCATTCGGTCTCCGTCCTCTCCAGACTGTCCAGTGCCACCCCTCCGCCTTCCTATGAGGAGGTGACGGGCACCTGGAGAGCAGCAGTGGCGAAGAGACCAGCGTCTCCTACAATGACCCGCCGCCCAAGTACGAAGAGATTGTGGCCAGTGCCCCTGCTGCAGGCAAATAGTGGGTCTGCCTCCCTCCTGCCTCTTCACACACTTGTACTTACCCACCCACCCTCCCTTCGCTGTGCCCGGGACCCCCTGCAGGTGCCACTGGGCACCCTGTCTCACCTGTACAAGCTGGTGCCATCACACAGTAGCCTTACCTTCCTAACCAAAAATAGCTGTCCCCAAGTGGGGTGAGGCTGGGCTGCAAGGATGGCTCTGGAGCCGTCCAGCCATCTCCTGGCCCTCACTCCCTGCTCACGTAAGTGCTGTAGCAGCCAGAGCAGAGTGGGAGCTTGTTCCTGGCTCAGTGTGGGGGTCTCCCCGTGATGCATTTGATTTCCTCACTTCCCCCTCAAACAGACATAACATTTTTCATGATTAAAATAGCCTCGCTGCCTCCCCGGGGCACTGCTCAGCCTTACCCCATGTCCCTCGCTGGGCCCTGTTTTGCTGCGAGGGGCTTGATTAGGAGTTGGGGATGCAGGAGCTGTGCGGTGAATTTCTGCCAATCCCCACAGTCGGTGCCCATGCTCTGTGGTGGGGACAAAGTGCTTCCCTTGAGTGGATTTTGCTGCCAGGTGGGAGTGGGGAGCCTGGTCATCCTGTGGTGCCTGTAGCAATACTCACTGTCTGGAGATCAGGGAAGAGCAGGCAGGGAGGTGCTCTCTGATCTCCTAAATCCCTTTGGAAAGGGGGAAAGGCTCATGGTGGTCTTGTACATGAGGTAAGTGACTTTGGAGTAGCAGGTCCATTTCCCAATGCTCTCTGCTTTCTCCCTGTGGGGTGCTGGGCAGCTGGAGGTCTGGCTGCAGCGGAGCTGGCCGGCAGGGTCATCTCTTACCTTGACCAAACGTGGTCCTGTGACTTTGAGCGGTGGGGATGCTCCTCTTTCGTGGAGCATAGCCTGTCCCGTGTCTGCCCCAGAGGTGGGGTGCCAGCACAGGGAGCCTGCAGATGGGCCAAACCTCCCCTCTCCTTACCCCAAACCTCTCCATCTTGCCTGGCCTCTCTTTGTCCTCCAGAGCAGGTAAAGGGGAATGTGAAACCCCAGACTCCTCCAGGCCCCTCTGGTGAGCAGAGTGCTTGGTGGCCGTGGCATGGGAGGGCCTGCTGACAGAAGTGGCTGCAGAGGTGAGAGCTGACTGATCAACCACGCCACGATCTGGCGATGCCGGTGGGTCAGGAGTAGGGCCAGACCCTGACTGGGTGGTTGTGGTGCCAGGGCAGAGAAGAGCCAGTGTCCCCTTTTCTTGGGCAGCTGCTTTTGGGGTCCAAGCAATGGAGCTGTCTTTGCCAGGCACGTCTGAGGGTTAAAAAGGGGATTGCGCTCACCAGCCCCCCAGGAGTAGCCGAGAAGCTCCCAGCACTGCCACCCCTCCTTGTTCACCCCAGCACCAGTGTCCCCAGCACAGAAAGGCTATTGTACATCCACCGGCCGCCTGCCCACCGCCCGGTCCCAGCAGTGCTCTCACAGCGGGTGCTTCAGCCCAGGGCTGAGGCTTGCTCGGTGCGGCTGTTCCTGGGGCGGGACACGCGGGGCTCGAAGCTGCTGGCACCTCGTCTGTCCCCTCCCAGACCTTTACTCTGCCTTTCGGCCTTAGCAGATCTGGGTTATGGGAAGACCTGACAGCGAGCATTGGGGTCAGAGCCTGGAAAAAGACCAGAGGGAGCCAGAAGGGCGCTCTGCATCCTCTGTCTTTGATGCTCGGTCATTATCCCTGCAGTTTGTATTCTGTAAAACTTGGTATATTTGTGCAAAAAAAGGTATTTATTAAAAAAACCCTCACTGTCTGAGTGGCACAGGGTGGCTTTTTCCACAGAGGGGATGTCTTGCTGGGTGCACCTGGTTTTCCATCTTGTGGGGTTGCTGGGGCTCAGCTCTGTGGGCCAACAGAAGCAGCTGTGGGAAAATGTCACCAATACTCCCCCCAGGCACGGCTGCATCACAGTCCCCAGCGAGGAGGGGACCATCTCGGGAAACTGGGTGTGTGCACTGCTGTGGCGCTGGGAGTGAACCGCACGCATCCGACACGAGCTTTTGACTTCCCTGGGCACTTGGTACAACTCTTGGCGAGAGTCCTGTGAGCCCTGACCAGCTGGTAGGTGACGCAGAGGGATTTCCTAAGGTCTTTGAGGGGATTTAGGTGCACAAGTTGTCTTGCTGTTCCTCTGTATGCTCCTAAACCTCTTAGATAATCCCCTTTAAATAGCAAGACCAGGGCAGCGCGGGATTTATTTTAAGCCCTTTCAAAACCAGATTTTACGGTCAGGTCTTGGACTCTGTCCCCATTCAGAAGTGTTTAAAACTGTCGTTCATCCCAAATGGATCACTTTATCGCCGCGGCCTCCATTCTCCACTGAGCAGAGATTTGCTCTGGCACAGCTTGGCACTTGGATGGCTGCCGTCCCGCTGCCAGCCGGGCTCGGGCGGTGGCATGGGGACACATGAGCCATGGGCAGCAGCGCTGGGGTGCCGAAGGAGCTGGGCTGAGCCCCCACCTTGCAGCCTGGGTTGGTTTTGCCTTGCAGATACCCGTGGGCATAGGGACACCCCCCCCCCGGGTGAAGCCCCTGGGTTTGCATCCCCCCTCCCCAGTTTTGCCCCTGGCAAGAGCAATCCTTTCGCTCCGGTAAACTATTTGCGCGATGACCTGCGGAGGGGGGGCCGGCTGCTCCCGCGCAGGCGCCGCGCTGATGAGCGGCGGCTCGTTAATTACCTCGGCTGCGGCTTTAAGAGCGGCGGGCGGGCTGCCCCCCCACCCCCCCCGGACACAGCCCCCGCCCGGCTGGCAGCGGGCGCGGCTGTTGACAGGTCCGGTAGTTGCCTCGGACTGCAAAGAACAGTAAGTGGTTCCCTGCTCCCCCCTTTGCGAGCCGCAAAGCTGGTGGGTGCCGGGGACGGGACGGGGCTCTGCGGGCAGCCCCGGTGGGGGAGCGGCCCTGGGGGGCGAGGGGCGGGCAGCCGCCCCTGGGAGGGCACGGGAGCCCCCCCCCCCTCCCCGCCCCGCTGCCGTCCGTGGCCGCCTCCTCTCACCCACGGCCCGAGTTTCTCGGCCCTCCGCGGTGCTCGGAGCTGGAGCCGTGTCCGGGACCCCCGGAGCCCTTCGTCCCTCGGCGCATCCCTGAGCCGAGGCTCGGGGGGCGCAGCGGGGTCACCCCGGCTCTGCGGGGCCGCCTGCGCTCCGCGGCTTGGCCGTGGCGGGCTGCCGCACCCGAGCCGGGGACAAACCCCATTCCCCGCCTTGTTTGGGCCCCCCTCTGCTGTGACAAGGGACAGCCCCAAGCCCGACCCCCAAAACTGTGAGCGAGGTCAGCTCCTCTAGCAGAAGGCTGCTCATGCCAGCACCCCATCCTGAGCGGTGAGGCAGGGGGGTGCTGGGTACCCCTGCCTGCCTTGTATGGAGCATCCCGGGCTGGGGAGGGATGCAGGGAGGGAGGCTGTGGGGTTTCCCTCCCCAGGGCAGGTCTTCCTCGCTGGCAGAGCTTAAACCTACTCACAGGCTTAGTGAGCTGGAAATTCCCTGTCACTGCAAACGCAAGGAGAAGTGCCAAAGCAGAGGCTCAGAAGCAGTCTTCTTCCACTGGCAAGGGGGGGGTTGCTTGGCAATAGCTGGAAAAAGCCCTGGAGAAAGTTAAAGGAGGAAATCCAGCCACTTAAGCATTTTGTTCTTATGGGTTTTGACAGCCAATTTTTTCCCCCTTTAGTTAATAGCTCTCGGAGCCTGCCTCTCACTCCCATCCCATCCCTCTGCTCTTTGGGAGCTGCAGCAGCTTCGCAGGTGATCAGAAAATGAACCCGTCTGCCCTCTCCAGATTTATTGTTATTAATATATGCTGCTTTCCCAGAGAGCAGGCTGAGAAAGCAACACAGGGTGTTTGCTCCTCTAAGGCACCAAAAAGGTGAAGGAGAAACCCAGTGGTCTCCATGGTTGTGGTCTGTGAGGCTGGGTCTCTGATGCAGGTTTCTCTTGTGGGACTGAAGCCACTTTGTGACTTTCCCAGGACTTATTGCCCCACTCCTGAGTGGAAGGTTCCTGCAAAAATCC
Organism: Falco rusticolus; assembly: GCF_015220075.1. Classification (NCBI taxonomy): domain Eukaryota; kingdom Metazoa; phylum Chordata; class Aves; order Falconiformes; family Falconidae; genus Falco; species Falco rusticolus. The sequence continues at coordinate 12,410,857 of NC_051200.1, read as the reverse complement.
ACTTTCTTCAAGATTTGGGGGAGAAGCAGGAGGGGTGTGTGTGTGTGTTGTGACACCCATGGGTTGGTGTCACCTGTGCCAGTGTTGGGTCTGGGCAAGCTGGTGGAGAAGGTGTGGGGCAGCCGGGGGCTGCTGCGCCCCTGCACTCCACATCTGCAGCAGCACTGCTGGGGCAGACCCAGCTGCAGAGATGGGGATCTCCTGTCTGCACAGCCGGAACCAGGAAACTGCTGCAGCTGATGCTGGGCACATTTCTGTCTCTTCAATTAAAAGGGTTTAAATGATAGAGGAGGAGGGAGCAGCGTGAGGTAGGTGATCACTGGAAGTGCTGGTTATTGCCACATGAACCTGTTTGGCTGCCCTGGTGTACCTGGAGTTACAGGGCCTGGCTGGGGGATCCATGGCTTGGGGGCTGCGTCTCCCATGGCCCTTTGGGCTTCAGGAGTGGCGCTGCTCCCCAGGGATTTCCCTCTGCTCCTCTCCCCTGGGTGATATCCCAGGGGGTGGCAGGGGGCTGGGGCAGGCGAGAGGCTCCAAGCACCCTGAGAAGCTGCAGCAGCGAGGGTGGTGGTGGGCAGCCATGGCTGCAGCCAGTTGGGAGCAGCCTGGTGGGCTGGAAACGCAGCGTCAGAGACCTGGCTGCTAAATATAGTTCCTGGACATGATCAAAGAAGGCAGGGCCCCTGCACGCTGCCGCTCCCTTGCCTCCTCTCATTTCCCCTGCCTTGAGCTCTGAAGAGGAAGATCTCTCCTTTCTCCAGCTGTTTGGGCTGTGCTGGAGCAGGTGGCTGCTCTTATGGTGGAGATTTTCACCTGAAGCAAAGGGGGAACCTTTTGGGGCATGACGAGCTCACAGGGTGACAGCAAGGAGGGTGCAGGGGGTTCATGCATGTGGCATTTCTGGGATGTTGGGTCAGGCTGGGATCTGCCAGCCTTGGTAGCCCTTGCTTGTTGGGTTTTTCTCTTCTGCTGCAGCTTTTTGAGAAAGAATAAAGAGTGCATATGCTGGGAGCCAGGAGGGTGTTTTCTGGGGCTTCTCTCCCAAAAATCTGTTTATTACCCTCTGCTTGCATCACTCAGTGAAAGTGTTGGGACCTTGTGGCCCCAGAGCACTTCTCAAAGCCCTGGGATGTGGCAAAGGGGAAGCTGAGGCACAGGGCAATTGTGCGCCCTGAGCAGCTGCAAAGCCCCAGATAGTGTCAGTGTCCCATGTCCTGCTCCTGCTGTCAGATGCCCCCAGGAGCAGCGAGAGCTGGGGACTGGGACCGTCCTCAGTGCCAGTCTCCTTGTGGAGGAGAGCCAAGCTGGCACTGACCTGGAGGAGCTGACGTGTGCTTTACCTTCCCCTCTGGGACGATGGTTCAGCATTTGGCAGCTCTGCTCAGGGCAAAGTCCGTCATGTTCAGCTTGATGTGGATGATGGATGGAGGACATGAGTGCCGGATTGGGTGGGGAATGGGGTATGGCCCTGGGGAATACCGTGGTGGATGTGTCTGCAGAAAGAGTTTAGTGCTTAGCTTTTCCTGTGTAACCTGGAATATTATCACAAAAAAGTGTGTTTTGTTTTTAGAAAACCCCATTTTTCCGTGAAGGTTTATGAACACAAAAATGTGCTCCCAGCCCTCAAAAAAACCTTTACTTCTGGATGGAAAATATTTTTTTTTCCAGTAGGTTTTGGGGTATACTGAACAACTTTTCTCCGCAAGTGTGCTGAACTATTGTCCTGTCCTTGCTGTCAGTTGAGACACAGGGGCTAAGCTCATGCTTTGCTCCCAGGACACACAGGAATTTTCTCTTTTCTCACCTACTGGGCAGGAGTTCCCACCTGCAGTGGCCCCACACCCTGCCCCTTACCAGCTGGGCTTAGTGGGACACCCCATTCTCTGGGACAACCCCGACAGTGTCTGTCTTTTGGGTTGTTTCTGCCTGTATTGTAGCTGTTTTACAGCACATGGTGTCCCTGTGCGGGTGCCAGTTTGCAAGAGATGCTTGCTACCACTTTCACTCAGCTTTCTTTTCCTCTGTGTGAAACCCCAGGGTGTGCAAGCAATCTGAGCAAGTCAACTGAAAAGATGTGGCCATTTTGGGGACTGGATCTGAACCGAGCCCGCTGTGACCTGCTCTTCACAGAAGCCATCAATCAAAGGATGCAGGTTCCCAACAGGCTGAAGGTAGCAGACAGCCTCAGCCCTGTGGACGAGGAGCCAGTGACAGAGGATGGCTCCCCTTCCTTTCAGATGCACATCCCTGATAGGATTTCTCTTGCAGGTAATGTCCTGGGTTGTCTTTTGGGGTGGCTGAAGCTTAGTGGGGTGCTACAACATCCTAGGGAGTACAATCCCTTTATGAAGCCCCCAGTGTTCTGCTTTGCAAGAGAAGAGGATAGGGGCAGATATTGTAGTCACCTTTCTTCTAGAAGGTAGCCCAGGATGGTGGAGAGATGCCTGGGGAGAGGTGGGCAAAGGTGGCCAACAGAAGGCAGGAGGGTTTTTAGTTCCAAAAGGTGAGGAGAAAATATAGAGGCATCTCCTTCCACATCTCTTACAGTTCCCTTTTGGCCTTTGGTAGGCTCCCTGCTTTGGGATGCAGAGACATATGGCCCTGCCTCTTTGAAAAACAGCTCCGAAGCTTCACTTTCCTGGAGCAGTGTGTCTGGTTGCTTTCCAGTCCATGTCTCTCTGGGCTGTCCCGCTGCTCACACCTGCAGGACATGGCTTTTGATGTACATCTAGTGCTAGACATAGGATTGGCTCTCCTACATGGGTGGTTCTCTCTTCTCTCCTGTCCTGAGGGCATTCAGGTCGGCTTAATTCTTCCCTGTCTTCTCTCTGTAGAAACAGATGCTGGTTTGAGGCCCAACCTGCAGAAGAAGGTCCCCTCTGTTGTGGTGCACATGTCCCCGGATGCCTCTGGGCAGCCCACCCACCTCGAGGAGCTCCCTTTTCTGCATGTAGCCAACAGATCAAGCTCCCAGAAACGCAAACGATTGGTACTGTATTGAGAGTGGACAGGGTTGCCTGTGGTGGGAAAGGGGAGCAACCCCAGCATTGGGTTTCTCCAGAGGTCTGTTACCATGCCAGGCCAGAATTCACCTTCCAGAGTGCTGCCTTCCCTAGGAGGTTCTAGGAGCAAGGGGGTAGGGGTGGTGGGATCTCTTTCGGTCCCATAACCAAGATACACCTGCATGCTGGGGCATCGATTCAGCCAGATCTCCTACTGCATTTTGCAAGCAGGAGTTAGACTGGGGTAGGTGCAGTCCCCCTATAACCTCTTTCTGCTGCTTTTGAAGTCCCCTTTCATCCACTTTTTCTCATGGATGAAGTACGAGGTGGAGCTGTTTCATCATTGCAGCATAAAGGGTGCTGGTGTTAGAGTTGAAAGCAGATTTTTAACTTTGTGTGAAACTAATTTTAAGAGAGGCCCCTGACATGGGCAGCAAAGGCTGGTTTTGGGTGCTGGAGCTGCCAGTCTGCCTTCTCAAGTGCTTTCACCTTGCTCGGATTCAGGAGCTGTTCCCGGATGCGTTAGGTTCAGGATTTCTGATCTGAATAGAGATCATATCAGCAGGCTCCTTGCTGGTGACCCTCGCCCTGCTCCAAGCACGTCTCCTCACCCGCTCCAGCATCAGGTCACCAGCTTCGGGGCTCATGTAATGCTCCCACCACTGACTGCTTTCCCCATGCTGATGGGCTCCTGACACTGCAGATCACACAGGGCACCGAGCTGGTCTCACCCTGTGCCAGGTCTCTGAGCTAATGGGGTTATGTTTGGTGCCAACAGGGCCACCACAGCAGCAGGTCACGGCGGGAGAGGACTCCAAATGACTGTGCCCAGCTGGCCTTGCACAGCCCAGGCCAGCACCACGAGCGGTGAGCACAAACCCAGAACTGTCTGGGGCGGGTGGGGATCAGCATCTCCTGTCATCTGTGCTGCTTTGATGCTCTCTGGTGTTGATGCCCCGAGGTGGGGTGTATCCAGATTGGGGCAAGACAATGCCTGGCAAGTCCTACTCTTGCAGAAGAGGAACGTGATTTCCAGTGTCAGAGGGGTTTGTGTGAGGCAGCATTAAAGGCGCTGCGTTGGCTCCCAGGGTGATATGGCAGAGTGCTGCAGGCTACGGGCAGGTGACCACTGGCAAAGGAGGCACCAGGGCTTAAGTGGGTTTCTGCAAGCGTTGTTGAAACCTGTGGTACCTTGTGGACAGGGTGGGCTAAGGGCACACACTTGCTTTTCAGCTGTTTGAGTGTAGCTTGTGAGCAGTAGCGTGGTGATAGTGATCCTCTGCTCATGGCCTTGGTCTCCAGAGTCTTCCCAGTGGATAAATTGTCTCTAAAGTAATCCCACAGCAGAGCCACCGTTCTCCCTAGAAGTCTACAGTTGTCCTGGGTGGCAGGAAAGCTGCCACCTTCAACCCCTGTGAGAGCAGCTGGTAAAGCTCTGGTTATCACAGAGCCACGGTTGGCTTTGGAGGAGTCAGGCAACTGCCTCTGAGCCTGGGGGCCACTGGAGGGGTTCTCCCACCTGGTAACACAGTGGTCTGGGTGCTGATGGCATTGTCCAAAGGTGCTTGGAGCTGCTGAAGGGATAAAGGGCACTGCCAAATGCCAGGCTATGCCTGTGTTGTACGAGGCTAGGAAATAACAGGCATGATTCTGTTGTGCACCCCAGGCTGGATGCGTGCCCCCTGCCTGTGCGCAGTGCCCCTCTCCCTGTCCTTACGGAGATGGGCAGGATCTACTCCATGCAGAACATCTTCAGGACCATGTACCTCCTGGGCCAGGTGCTCTTCCACCGTGTCTGGGACTCTCTGCAAGGCTCAGTGCCATCCAGGTGACTTCGGCTTCTGTTGAGCCACCTCCCTGTCATTCTGCAGGGACTTGCCTTTGCCTCGCTAAGGCGTGAGCCAGGCATGAGCTCCGTGAACCGCAGGCTGCGCAGTGCAGGAGCAGGCTGCACGCCTGTCCCAGGCTCTCGCTCTTGCCTGTCCTGTCCAGCAGCTCTGGGTGCCTGGCCCAGGAGTGCTTGGTGCAGCCAGCCTGGGTGCATCCTGCTAACCCAGCCCAGCTGGTTTCTCCTGCTTAGCTTAACACCGGTCCCCTGGGCACCCTGAGGGATCTAACACCGTCTGTGATGTTGCTGGGATTTCAGCTGCTCTTCACTGCTAAGCAAGTGCTAATTTTTATGCATGCCTTGGTAGCTCGATGGAGAGAAATGTGTGAAGGGAATCAAAATCTAGAAAAGACAGCCTGACCCAGGTCCTGTCCCTGAGACACCTTCTCCTTCAGGCTCCCAGTACCCTTGGCTGTGTCTTGGTTGATCTTAATTAACATTTTCCACGAACTGGCTCCACCAAGACACTCATCTTGTAGCTGATGCCGCTGGCCAGGGGCCAGTATGGCCACGTGCGCACTGGAGCAGGTATGCAACAAACTCGAGTCTCTCCAGATGTGCTGGAGCAACTATCTCCACCGTGCTCTTATGTGTGCAAGTGCAGTAAATTTAACACATTCAAAGACAACTTATAGCCTTAAGGTGTCCCCACTGCTCAAAGGCTGCTGAGTACCTGGAGGAACATCCACATACTTCTAATTCTCCTTGAGCAAAGCCTCCAGGCAGAAAGGGAGGAGAGTGAGCATCCATCTTCGGTTCCCTCGGTGGCACATCCTACCTTCCCTCCCCAGCTGGCAGCAGAGCTGGCTTCTGCCTGTGGTGTCCCTGCTTTTAACCATAGTAGGCTGACTGTCTTCAGATAGCGCTTTTTTTTTTTTAAAAAAATAATTATTTTCTTGTAATGAAGCCTGGACATACTAGCAGGTCTGGTTAGTGGCTATGTAAGACCTTCTCCCATCAGCAGCAGAGGAGGTTTAGGCCACGGTACCACGAGAGGTGGTAGCTTGTGGAGCTGCTGTAATGCAGTGGGGTGAGTCCTGGGCCTCTCCCCAGGTCTCCATCTCCCTTTGAAGCCAGCCACCTTGCAGTGCCTCTTCTTGGTACTTCAGATGCATATAGTATCTCTTCAATAGGGCAACTTTGTACCCCTATGCAACAATAAAAATAAAAAAAAAATCACTGAGCTGACTTTTTTTTGTCCTGAAATTTTAGTAAAGAAAGTATGATCTAGGACAGAGACTGGAATATTTGCCTGACCGTGACCTCTTGAAGGGTATGAATCATTGGAAGGTAATTTCTAGCCTGTACTCTAAGGGGTGTTCACCTGCATCAACAGATTTTTCAGTCAAAAGCTGCAGGATATGTCCTTTTTTAATGGCTCTGTGCTGGGGGAAATTGGATTTTCTTTCTGTTGTTACTTTCATTTTACACTGCAGCTGCTCTACGTGGAGGTATTATCTCGCAAATGTATTTTCAGTGAGAGATTCACTGAATCTCCCCATGCTGTTCTGGCTTGTCTTCAGCGAGATCAACATCATGTTGCAAACAGGAATAAATACCCTCTCCTTCCCCAAGGTCTCCGAAGGAGCAGTGTCAGACACTGATTAACCCATACGGTGTCAGCGAGTGCCCATGTGAGTTGTCGGTGTGCATAGGGGAGTTTTGGTTATAGAAGAACCGATGTAGGGCTGGGCTATGATGATAGGAACAACAGACCGAATGTGGCAATTTTTGTTTTTCTCACTGTAGCTCAGCGCTGCGGGCCCTGCAGCAAGGCTGCGTCTCTAGGGGATGCCCTGGAGATCCGTGGTCTGTGTTGCCTCTGCCAGTGCAGCAGCTAATCCCGATGGTGGCCTCTTTGTTTCCAGGGATCGAAGAAAGTGGTGCATGCTTGGGTTGCTTGTTTACATTTCAAGTTGTGGGTAAAATCTGCTATAAGAGCAAGAAGTGATACCTTTTTTGTTGGTGGGTGGGGAAAGTGAGTTTGTGGTATCTGGAAAATACTGGAGAGGAACAAATCCTTGTCTCGGCAAACACAGGACCCTTTTCTGCTGGCTGATGCACTTGCTCAGATAGTTCCCCCCAGCTGATGGCCGCTTCCCAGCAGCGGGATGCTCACCTGCTGGTGTAAATGAGATCATCCCTCCATTTCGGCATTGGCCCTGTGATACGTATTTACCTGACTGGCTCTAAAGGTGATTTATCCAACCCTCAAAGAATTCCTCTGACTATAGAGAATGGATACTTGGTAAATATGTTTTCTCTCTGTTGGACCTCTAAAGAAATACAAGCATGTGTTTTCCCTGTTTTCTGTCATGGCATGTGCTGTATGTTTTGTTGTCATCACTGTGTGATGCATGGTGGAGGGGTGTAATTATGCATGATGGGGGGTTAAGAAGAGATGAGTAGGTGCTGTGCAGGTGCTTTTTCCTCTCTCCTGACGCTGCATCCAGGCAGCACATCCTGGGCACACACGCGCTGCCTGCATGGCTCAGCTCCCCGTGGCAGTGCCGCGGGTGCGGGAAGGCAGCTGCACCTCTCGAGCAGTATTTGTCAGTCTGCATCTGTTTTTCTTCCCCAGCTCCCAGGAGGCTGGCCCAGCTCCAGAGAGTGCCTTGGAGGAGGTCGGGGTGGCTGAGATGGCAGCAATGAGGAAGCAGGTGAGATGGGGGTGAAGGGCTGGAAATGTTTCCTGGGAAAGCCACAGGAGGGTGGGTGAGTAGGCTCCAGGGGTCTGTTGCTCAGGCTGGTGTTGCCAAGCCTAGTCCTGGCTGATGTTGCAGGTGGAGAAGCAGGGGAGAACTTATATGTGTGTTGACCCATCAAGCCCCTACCCTGCGGGGCTGTAGGGCTTCACCTGCTGGCAATAAAGGGCTCACATGCTCTTCTAATGGGAAGGACCTTTTCCTGAAGCATCTTCTCAGGACCTGAGGTAGTGCTTCTAGTTCTCCTACGCAAGATAGCTGCTGCTCTAGAAAAGGAGGACCTGAAGGAGATGGCAGCTCCCATCCCTCCATCCCTTGCTGTCCCATGTCTCTAGGATGCAGCCAGTGTCCTTCCTGCACTTTGCTGCAGGGCTGACAGCAGTCCTGCTGTTTCTCTTGCAGTTGATGAAGATCTCAGGGAGGCTCCGTGTGTTGGAGGAGCAGTGCAATGCCTGGCGGCAGAAGGAGGCCCTGGTCTACTCTGTGATGATCTCCGCCTGCCTCATCAACACGTGGCTCTGGCTGAGGAGATGACTTTCCATGCCCTGACCACCCCTGCCCAACCCTGGCAGGGTGGGTGAGGGCAGGGAGAGGATCCTTGCTCATGTACTTGCAAACAGTAAAACTATGTTTCTTAGTAACTTGACCTGCTTTTTGCACTGTAGGCCCTTGAGGATCTGTGTCCTTTAGGCCCCGCTTACAGTGAAGGTGCCATCTGTCCCCATGCTCTAGCACTGGAGGCGGGTGAGGGAAATGACGGAGCTGGACCTTGTGCCACAGCAGCTAGAGACGTGTATCAGGGAGAGGTGGTGTACAAGGAGTATGTCCCAACAATCAGAGTCCCAGGGCTGGGCTGTGGCTGGAAATGCTGTGTGTACTCCAGCAACCACCTTATATGTTTGATGGGGTGAGTGCTTGCGTGGGAAGCTGCTGTGAAGAGCCTGGGTCTCACAAGAAACTGGTGGCTGCTACGGAGGTGTTCCAGATGAGATGAAAACCCAAGGTGTTGGGTGTTTGCAGACATGGGGTCCTGTTAAGAGTCCTAGACTGTGGTGGGCCCAGTTCCCTGACCACATCCTGACTTGGACAACTCAATTCTGACCCCATAAAAATCCTCAGCCAACTGGTGTGGTCTGTTCCACATCTTCCACCCCAAAAGCTTCTGCAGAGTAGTTGAGTGTTTTTAAACTGCTGGTGGGTTCTTTCTTCCTTGCACAACTGCTCTTAGGTGGAGGTGGTACTGCCAGTTCTCCCATGCCTTAGCCCCTGCTATGGAGGTATGGAGCTGGAAGAGCCAGGAGCCCCCAGCCCCAGCTGCTGCTGTGCCACTGTCTCCTCGGCTCCCATCCTGCTCGAGGCTGTTCAGCAGCAGATTTGCAAATGTTCAGATCCAAAGTGACTGTAAGAGCATTGCTGAGGTCTGGTCTTATCCGAGAGCTTGGCTCTTTCCCAGAGAGATTTAAATAGGAAACCTCCCCACAGTGACTCTCCAGATTATAAGACCTTGTACCAACAGTGATAGCACCAGACAGGCCATGGAAAATTGCCCACTTGGGCAGCAGTAGATATTTGTTACGTTGCCAGTGCCAGAGGGCAGGATTGCTCCCAGGTCTGCTGCCAAGCTGTAACTTCAGTGATGGTGCAAGAACTCAGGTGAGGGGAATTCTTGGCCCAGATGCTCTTTAGCTAAAAACAAGCCCAATTCAACAGCTTTGCCATTTCTTTCGTTCTGTGGAGTTTAGGTAATTCTTGGATCCGAGGTGCCTTTGAGATGCTTTTGGTAGTTCACCCAGAACCTCTGCTGGAGTTGTGCCTGCAGGCTCAGGGGCAGGTTTTGGCATGGCTTAACAGGACCTCTCTGTTCCACCTATAAATAATTGTAGCTGGATCTATAGGTCACCCAGATATCCCAAGAGCTTATTTATAGACATGGATGCTTGGGTGTTTTCTGCCTGCAACCGCATCAAGCATCAGTGACTGTAAATCTGGCAGCTGGACATTGACTAATAAGTAACTGTCCCACAAGTAATTGCAGGTCTGAACCTGTGGCTGATAGCTTTGCTGAGGAGAGCACTGACATTTATTGTAGACCAGGATGGTGTGGTGGACTTGGTGTGCTGTGGCAGGGTGTGTGTAAGGGGTGGGAGCACTGGTGCAAGGGGGGTTCCTGTGGCTTGTGGCTCAGGGATGTGGTCAGGGTTACCAGCGGTCCTTACACAACAGGTCTGTATAAGGGGGTTGCTGCTGTGTGACTCATGCCAGGAAAGCAGGTAAATCATTTGGCTGTTTTTTCTTGTCTGAGAGCTGCAAACATGTTTTGGAGGAAGCTTGTGGTGTTTTGTTGTTGGGTTTATTATTATTATTATTATTATTATTATTTTGAGCTGTATTTTAGGGTAAAAAGGGCTGACCCATTGGGGGTCACACCACCTTCAAGTGTGGATTGAAGATGTTTGGAGGGGGGGTGATCAAACTGTATGTATTCTCACAGCTTAATTATTGGCAGGTTGAAGAGGATACAATATGATTTTTATGTAAAGCATAAATCCTGGTATAAATCTGGACACACTGACCTATAAAATGCATATTTTAATAAACTCCGTGTGTTCTGGATGTGTTTCTTCTATGAATTGTGGAGTCTTATCCTGGTATCCCAATGGAAGAGGACAGGTAAGGTTTATTCCCTTGGCAGCGGGACTCTGACCTGGTGCTGTATATCTCAGCCACGCATGCTTATTTAATCAGCTACTGGATTTCTGACATCTCTAGAGCTACAGGCTGTTTGGCCCACTGGTGTAAAACATGCATGCTAGCTGCTCTGGCTGGGGGGATCTGGAGGAGAGTTTCTGGTTAATGCTGTCCCTGTTGCGGTTCTATGCTTTTATTTATTTTCTTTCTCTCTTCCCTGCCTCCTCCTCCTCCTGGCTCTTCTTTGTCCCAGGGCATCATGTGTGGCAGGGCTGGGTGTCTCCTAGGGTCACTGCCACAACGACGTGGAAAACGAAGTGTCTTGGTGCACTACGGTGGTTGAGGGAGCAGCTCCTGGAGTTCCCGTGTCGCTTTTGAAGGCAGCTGCAGGCAGGGAGCAAAAGGAGAGCTGGCAGGGAGACACGTGCTGCTGCTGGTCCTGGTCTGTGAGCTGTCCCCAGTGCTGCGGTGTGTGGTGTGGGGACAAGAGCAGCGTGATGCGTCCCTTGCTGATGGGTGCTCACTGGGGAAGCACCCACTGGCGCTGCCAGCAGCCCTGGCCAAGGCTGCAAAAATTCTATTTCTTCCTGCAGGCTCCCTGCTGTCCAGGTTTTCAGTGAGATCAGAACAGGTGGGATTTAAGGCTTTGAGAGAAGGAAAGGTGAACCTTTGATAGCGAAGGGACTCCTGGTGCTGGTGCTTTCAGATCAGCCCTGCACACGGTACAGAACTCCATGTGCACATTAGGGACTGATCCAGCCTCAGCCACTGCTGGAGGAAGGGGGTAAAAATTAACCTCTTCCTTATTGCCTTGAGGATGCAAAACTTTTTGCTAACTCGTTATTAGAATGGTTTTGTGAACAAAACACAAGCACAGAAACTGGTGAAAGATGCATTTCATGATCATCTTCAAACTCTGCAGCTCTTTTCACCGGCACTCCAGAGTGGCAGCCCACTGGGCCTCCTCCCTGAACATGAGAAGAGGTAACTGGATGGGAGGGTGTTAAAATGTGGCTACTTCTGCAAATTTTCCATCGTAGCAGTAGCTGTGGTGCAGCCTGTGAAGCAGGGAAATAGTCTCCAGCTTTGTTTTCCCTGGGGCAGAGGGCTGGGAGGGGAGCAGAAGCAGATGGCCCTGGAGGCAATCCCAGCGCATACCCTTGTGTTCGGGGACCTGAACCTGGCTGTACCTGTCCCTGGGTGGGCAGTGACCCTTCCCAACGTGTGCTGGGGACTCAAGAGCCACTGGACCTAGAGCTGCTCAGGATGGCTGAGATCTCCAGCCATGGTCTGCCTTGAGAGATGTCTAGGGTCCCTCTGGTCACCCAGGAGGTGGCAGGTGGAGAAGGGGATTCATGGGTAGGGAAATGGAGCATCCCTGAGCAGCACATTTTCCTCCTCCTCTTTCATCCCCCAGACACAAAGCTGGCTGCTATTAACTCCTCTGAAGTGCGCCTTGCTGCTCAGGGCATCGAGGATGCTCAGGGGATGGGCGTGCTGTAGTGACGAGATGCACACGCGTGTGTGCATCCTCCCTGTGTGCTGCGGAGGCCCCTCTGCCACTGCCAGCGTGCTGCCTGGCCACCTGCCTGCTTCTCTGCTTGGGCAGGGACGAAGGGCAGGAGGGCAGGCCGGTCCACTTGTGCTAGCTTTGCTTTGCAGCTCAACACACCTTGTGAAAGCCTGACTGCTCTGGAGACAGCCCAGGAGGCTCCTGGGGAGGGACGCTCCCCAGCCACCCCTCTAGCCTGCGCTAGGCAGCAGTCAAGTGTTGAAGGCTTCGGGGGACGCCAGGCTCGTAAGTGGACAGTGGTGGCTTCTTGGCAGCGGCTCCGCTGCCCCAGGGAGGTGGCTCTCCCGCGTGTGTGTGGCTGTCCCTGTGCATGCAGCGTGGATGTAGTCTTTGTGCGTGTTGGTAGAGGTGTACAAGGCATTGCCTTCCCCCAAGCAGAGCCCTGGCCGTGGGCTGCACCATGGGAGAGCACAAGCGTGCTTTTGCTTATCCATGCATTGTGGGTATAGAGAGCGTCCTGTGCCCTGGGGGCAGCAGGCAGGGTGGCCAGGGTGGGAATACGCGGTCTAGGGAGGGCTGAGCAATGCCTGTGTGCCTTTGTGTCTGTGCATGTCAAGTCTGTGTGTCTGTCTCTAGGGAGGGCTGAGCAATGCCTGTGTGCCTTTGTGTCTGTGCATGTCAAGTCTGTGTGTCTGTCTCTAGGGAGGGCTGAGCAATGCCTGTGTGCCTTTGTGTCTGTGCATGTCAAGTCTGTGTGTCTGTCAGGTGCTTTTGCACGGCGTGGTCTGTACTAGGGTGCAGCAGAAGTGAGGGCTGCATGTGGTGCTGGGGCTGGGCAATCCCCATGGGCACCTCTGGCTTTTTAGATAAACAAACCCCAGTTAAATCCCACACTTAACAGCTTCACAGCAAGCACCACGTATTAATGCTGGGTCTTGTCTGCTGCTTTTTGAAGCCAGTTAGTAGCTCCTGCCAGCAGGAAGCTCAGCAAGGCTCTTTTTAAATAGCAAACCTTTATTTCCAGAGCAGAAATTTCTGCAGTGATGAGAGGTGGAGCTTGCTGGGCAGACCACCAGCAGGTTGCAGTGCCCTGGAGAAGGAGGGTGGTTGCTTGGGTGCAAATGCCCTCGTACATGCGAAGTCTACCCTGTGCTGCTGCATGACAGCTTCTCCCTGCCCGGGCTGGCCTTGCATTTGCATTCCTTATGAGACTATTTTCTTGTCCTTGGGCAGGCAGTGGTGCTGAGAGCTTGTTATGGCACAGCTGGCTGGGGATGCTGTTGTCCCAGCAATGGCCGAGGAGCCTGAATGATGAGGAGAGCATCTTTCATGAGCCATGGGCAGATGTGGGATCTATTGGGGAGGGTGAAATGCTCTGCAAGACTCTTAATGCAGCATCAGTGACGGCCGGTGGTGGAAAACATGGGGTGGGCGCATCCCATAGAGTTTGAACCTCTCTTCCCATGCTGTGCTGTATCTCTCAGTTCAGACCACATAATGTGTCCTGCATGGCTCTTCCTGTGGCTGTCTTCTGCTCTTTGCAGGTCTCTGGGGCAGGGTGTGTGCCTGTGGTCTCCACACATGGAGGATGATGGCCAAGAGTAATGCTCTGCACAGCTCACCAGCCAGCTGCCACCCCTGCCCATCCACCCAAGCCCAAGTGGAGGGTGACACAGAGAGGATGCAGCTCAGCACCAGGAGGTCAGGCTGGTTCCTGGTTGGGGTGAGGGAGGCAGTAGTGGGGGAGGGGAGGGTCATCTCTGTGTGTCTGCCGAGACCTGGTGTGGGCAGGGCTGCGATGCCAAACCTCAGCTGCCTGCTTCCTCCAGTTTGTCTGGCTGTGGGCAAGTGCCTCGATGGCACGGTATGGCTGTGACCCCCTCTTTTCCTCGCTGCAGAACCTGCTTGACTCAGGATGACACCTCCTCAGAGCTGTGGAGAGAAGCTTCCCTGGATGGCAGGGAGCAGCCGGCTGCCTCTGCTTTCCAAGGCAGGGGAGCTTTGGCCAGGTACCTGCACATGCTGCTGGCCCAGGGTGAGCCTGAGCCCTTTGTGCCTGGCTTTGACACTGGGGACTTGTGTGGGGTCAGGATCCCCTCCTGCTGCATGGCACACAGGGGTTGCAGGGACCGGCATCTGTGAATGCTGCTCTGCTTGCCTCAGTGCCCATGAAGAGGGCTGTGGGAGGGGGCAGCTTCATCACCTCTGGGGCCCTGGGATGGCTCACTCCTTTCCCTCACAGGCAGTTTCACCCTGCCCCAGTCACCCACACATTCCTCATGTCCCTGCAGGCACGGCCGCAGGATTGGGGAAGAAGCTGTGAGACTCTGCCAGGGTGGGCTCTTTTGCTTGTATATTCTTGGTCCCACACCACCACTACAAGGGGGGGGGGATGGGGAAGGAAATGTTTGGGCTTGAAAGGGAGTTGTGAGAGTTGTCTTCTCATCTGTAGCCCCTCTGCCTGCTCTCAAGCTTTTGCTTTCTCTTTGCTCTGCAGACACCTCCTGATTCTGCCTCTCTTCCCAATCCAGGATAGTCCGGCTGGTGCTGGTGCTGAGGAACTGGGCCAGCAAGAGCTTGCAGGAGGAGCAGCAAAGGCCAGACCCCTTCCTTGAGCGCTTCCAGGGTCCTGAGCTCCAGACAGTGGCTGCAGGTGCTGGTAATGGTCTAGAGGACGAGGAGACCGAAGAGGAAAACAAAAAGTAGGGTCCCTTTCCTGTGCCCCCAGCTGTCCTTGGCTGGAGATCAGCTGTGCGTGGTGCTAGGGGGGCTCCTGGCAGTGATGGCTAATGGAGGTAGATGGGGATGGAAAAGAGGGAGGTAGGATGCAGTGGTGGGAAGAGTCCTCCCTGGCCTCTCCAGCCCTTGTCCTGGCAGCCAGCCTGGCTTTGCCGGGTGTTGTGCAGGCACATAGGATCTGGTAGTCTGTCCTTATGGAAAAGACCTGGCCTGTGCCTCACCAGTGCGGTTTTCTCTCCCCTGGTAGGTAACACACATTGTGTGGCTTGTGGCAGCTAGCAGACCTCCCCATTTTCACAGCAGTTCAGCACTAGGGCTGGTGTTTGGAGGCAGCCCTGGGTCTGTGGAGAGATGTACCTTCAGCCTGTGCATACGAGGAGCTGGGGTCAAGCCAAGGGGTGTGGAGTTGCCACCCAGGAGACCACAGCAAGCACAAACACTTGGGATTTGCCAGTCTCATTCGTAATCTGCAGGATGAAGGGAGATGCAGGAGTGTGTTTGCTGCCCATGCCCCCCCCCCCAGTTGCAGACGCTGTGACAGCAGCATTCTGGAAAGGCTCTTTCAAATCCAGCCCTTTCATCTCCTCAGCTCACACTCTGGGTGAAAAGCAATAACCTGGCTTTTTTTCTGCTGGCTAATGAAAGGGCAAAGCTCACAGACTACTCTGGACCCTACCATTATACCTGGTAATTAAAACACTAAGGAAATAATTGTTTTCTGTAGAGAAAAAATATCTGAGCCTTGTATCTGGGTCTTTACTAGTCATAGAAAAAAGCATTCTGCCCTGTGAGGTTAAGGGGAGCTTGTTAATTACCAGGGGCGGCTGAGGTGTGCTGTGAAAGGGCTGCTCGGTGCCACCGGGTTCCTGGGGAGATGGTAGTAACTTCTGCTGTTTTCTAGGTCCTCACCTCCACAGGTAAGAAAGGACCCAGGTCTGGTAATTGCAAACGTGAGCTGCTGTTAACAGCCCTGGGAGACTCCATGGTTGCAGGCTTGGATGCAAAGCCTTTGGGAAGAGATAATTATTCCCTCTTCCTGGGTTAACCCAGAGCCCTGGTTTTCCAACCCTGACCCTGCTGTCAGTGTGATGTCAGTAAATCTGGCCACCTGCCATGGGCAGCACTGGTGTTTTAAAGCTAAAATTACCAATGTGATTAACATTGTTATTAAGGTTATTAGTGCTTGCAGATGTTACAAGGGTACTGGCTAGCCGCAGGTGGGTCGGTGCTGTATGTGCCAGGGAGCAAAGAGTCCCTTTCTCAAAAAAACATTGAAATCCCACTTTCTGAGCAAAAGATAAACGCTTCTAGTGGGAAGGTTGGACCATCTCTTTGTCTATGGCTGTGATCAGAGTGAGTGCGAAGGACCACTGCTGGCTTTGCGCCGCATGCAAGTCCCCACGTTCTGGGCACCATGGGTGCTGCTGCCTGTGCTGCTGGGGAAGGAGACTTCAAGGCAGAGGTTTTGCTTTAGAAGCTGTCAGAAGCAGTGGGGGTCGGCATGGGGAATCTGTTGGCAAGTGGGTTGTTTTTCTCCTGTCACTGGAGAGAGTTTTCCATGTTCAAAATCTGGAAGTGGGAGAGGGAGTTTTGCCCCACCAGGCTGCAGCAGCTCAGTCTATCAGCCCTGCTACACAGTTTCTCTTCCGTGGCTTCTCCAGTGAGATCTGGGGACTGGAACACGCACATCTTATCTCGGAGTCCCAAGACGAGCAGGATCAAACACTTGGGAGCAGTTCAAAGGCTGGACCCAGCACTGAGCAGGCAGCTGTGAGCAGCATGGTGACTGCAGCCATGCAATGCCAGCTGCCCCCTGGGTCTCTGTGCTGGGGCCTGGGCATCCCCTCCTGGTGTTCCTGCTGATCTGCAGCACGCTTTCCTTCCTGCTCTAATTAATCTCTTAAGATCTGTCTGGCACCAATCCATACCTCATCTGCAAGAGGCAATGTCATGTAACAAGAAGTTTTCTGATCGCCCTCTTGCATACATCTGTTTCTGGCTCTGCCACTGGGGTGCTGTGTGCATGTAGGCCACCTGCTTTGCCTTACTATCCTACAGTTTCCTCTTCTGGTACGTTACTGAGCTCAGTTTAAGGGATAAAGGAGCTTAGATGGCGATGGGTATTTTTGCTCAGTGCTGCTGGGTTTGGTTTTAGCTTCCAGACTGACACTCAAGCTGCAGCTATGTTTGAGCCAGTTTAGTGCAAGGGATGAAGGATATGGCTGGGATGGTTCCTTTCAACCCTATTTTCTATGTTTAGCCCTTTTTTCATACATTGCTAGCTCTGGCTTCTCTCTGTTTCCAGGAAGAAATGGCAGATCTTTGTGGTGGACCCTGCAGGGGACTGGTACTACCGTTGGCTGGTTGTCATTGCAGTTCCTGTCCTCTATAACTGGTGCTTGCTCATAGCCAGGTGAGCTGGGAGGTTGTAGGGTCCCTGTCTCCTCTAATCCTCCTATTCACCTGGTTGTCGTGGCTCTGCCCGGATCAGACAACTGACAACTGGTGGTGTTGGGGCTGGTGGGAACCTAAAGGAAAGGAACCCTCCTATCATTGTGACTTCTGCGGTGCAAAGGCAGAGCATCCATCTGGAAAGGACCATGATTTCAGGGTCAAGCTGCAAGGTGCATTTGGGAGGTCATTTCAGGATGTTGCTTTACCTAGGTCCAGGGAGGGCAGACTTTTCAGAGAAGGGAGTTTTAATTTCTAGGAGAAAAGGGGCAAGTGGCTAAGCTCTGTTGCGAAGTTAGGAGCCTCAGAATCAGCTAGCTGTAACAGCTGGAGATGATATGGAGATTTGTTGGTTTCACCACCCTGTTTTATGACCTTCCACCAGGGCTTGCTTCAGTGACCTGCAAAAAACCTATGTTGTCCTCTGGCTGGTGCTAGACTACATCTCAGACTGTATCTACGTTGGGGACATAGTGATACACCTGCATACGGGTAAGCAGAGGGAGCATGCTGGCTTGTGAGTTGCTTTGCTTTAATCCCTAAAAGTGGAGATGAGCTGCAAGGGAGAGACTTAATCTGCACCTCCAGTAGAAGGGGGGTTTTGTCTACCTTGGCACTTACTACTACGAAGCGGTCTGCAGAGAAGGAATCTAATTAAAAGATCTGAGAAATGGAGTAAGTTTCAGATTGAAAGATTAATCATCCCAGCTTTCAACTTCAGCTTTGAATAATTGTACAAAATGACTTGTGTTACTATTAGTATTCGGGTGTAGTTGAAGGTCTGTGTGTCTGATTTTGCATCAGTTCAGCTACTGAATTATCTACATGGAAAAAGGCAGAATTTAAAGTTCTAGGAATGCAGCATGTGGCTGTATGTTTTCTGTCAGAACTGCAATAATTCATGATCTGGAGGATGAAAACCTTTGTGTCCCCCTTTCTTTGTGCAACAGACTAAATCCCTAAGTGGTATCTTTCGGTGGCTTTTGCCAGATGAAGAGCTTGAGTAGGGGCAAAAGCTTGTAAACTGAGTAGATCAGGTAGAACTGGTAATATTTGGATGACCCTGTGTATATATGCACACATGTGCATGGCGTGCCATAAAACGTTTCTCAGAAGTGCTTACAAAGCCTGCAGAAGAGCTGAACATAAGCCAAGCTAATTTTGTCATTTGCTTCCCTGTTAGGTTTCTTGGAGCAGGGCCTCCTGGTTAAGGACCTGAAGAAGTTACGGGATAACTACATCTACACCTTACAATTCAAGCTGGATGTTCTCTCCATCTTGCCCACAGACCTGGCATACTTTGCTGTGGGATTGCACTGCCCTGAATTGCGTTTCAACAGACTGCTGCACTTCTCCCGCATGTTTGAGTTCTTTGATAGGACTGAGACCAGAACCAGCCACCCCAACGTCTTCCGCATTAGCAATTTGGTTCTTTACATCCTGGTCATCATCCACTGGAATGCCTGCATTTATTATGCCATTTCCAAGGCCATAGGCTTTGGAGAGGACACCTGGGTCTATCCCAACATCACAGACCCTGAATATGGGTATCTGACCCGGGAGTATGTCTACTGTCTCTACTGGTCTACGTTGACTTTGACTACCATCGGAGAGACCCCTCCCCCTGTGCGTGATGAAGAGTACCTCTTCGTGATCTTTGATTTTCTCATCGGTGTCCTCATCTTTGCCACCATTGTGGGGAATGTGGGATCCATGATATCCAACATGAATGCCACCAGGGCAGAATTCCAGGCAAAAATTGACGCCATCAAACACTACATGCAGTTTCGCAAGGTGAGCAAAGACATGGAAACCAAAGTCATCAAGTGGTTTGACTACCTGTGGACCAACAAGAAAGCAGTGGATGAACGGGAAGTCCTCAAGAATCTCCCTGATAAATTAAGGGCAGAGATTGCCATCAACGTTCACCTGGAGACACTGAAGAAGGTGAGGATTTTCCAGGACTGTGAGGCAGGTCTACTGGTGGAGCTGGTGCTGAAGCTTCGCCCTCAGGTGTTCAGCCCAGGGGATTACGTTTGCCGGAAAGGAGACATTGGGAAAGAGATGTACATTATCAAGGAGGGGAAGCTGGCTGTAGTGGCAGATGATGGAATAACACAGTATGCTTTGCTCACTGCAGGAGGCTGCTTTGGTGAGATCAGCATCATCAACATTAAAGGGAGCAAAATGGGCAACAGGCGTACAGCCAACATCCGTAGCCTGGGCTACTCTGATCTCTTCTGCCTGTCAAAGGAAGATCTTATGGAAGCTGTCACAGAGTATCCTGATGCCAAAAAGGTCTTGGAGGAGCGTGGCCGGGAGATCCTGATCAAGGAAGGTCTGCTGGATGAGTCAGCTGCAGAGGCAAGTGCAGAAGGGAAGAGCATGGAGGAGAAGCTGGACAGGCTGGCCTTGAACCTGGACACACTGCACGCCCGCTTTGGCCGGCTTCTGACAGAGTACAACAATGCCCAGATGAAGCTCAAGCAGCGCATCACTCTTCTAGAGTCCAAGATGAGGCAGCAGGATTTGGAGGACTTCTTCTCTGATAGCTCAGACAGTTCGCTTGAGGATAAGGAGAAAGCTTTACCTGGTGGGATGAAATGAGAGGGTGCAGAGGCCAGCTAGGTGATGTCTGGTCTTGTGCTGAGACAGTGTTTGCTATTTCACAAGGCAGATCCTGTGGCTGCCTTGACAGGGACTTCTCTCAGGTCCTTAGCATTGCTGCTGCCACTGCTTTGATGGCAGCTTCTGAAATGGCTCCAAATCAGGTGATTGTCCCAGCTCTTCTTCTGGCCTGTCCCTGTTCTCATTGCCTTGGTCTGAGATCTTGGACTTGGATCACTAAAAAGAGGACAATGGCTAATGCCACTGCTAACATTTCCTTCCAGCTTCTGCAAAAGTTCTGTGCCCATCACGCCTCTTTCCTCCTGGTTGCCTTAATAGAAGGTGGGACGTGAACCTTACGGGGAGGGATACCTGGACATGCTGGCCTCCCATCTATGTTGAAGAGACGCAGAGTCATGGTGGACAGAGCCTGCCATGTGCCACCTACCCATCCGTACAGGGACCAAGGAGGAGACAGGCTTTGGAAGATGCCGGATCCCTTGCAGATAACAAAACCACCCCAGTGAGAGGCACCAAAACTCAAGCCACATATTTAACAAATGTATTTTGGGTTCAGCCTTTATAACTCATTTTAAGTAAACAGTCTCCACTGACTGTCTGCAGACACCCAGCCTGCACCAAGACACTCCTTACTTGCAAGGTACCAACACTCAACTAAGACAGCCCAGTCTTTGCCTCTTATGTCTGCAGATGGAGAGGCTTGTCTGGGTCATTGTCACTACCTAGGTCACCTCTACTGTCCACACTGAGGCTGGAAATCTAGCTGCAAGGGCAGGCAGCTGCTGTCCTCCTGCCTGCCTCTCTTCTCCCTTCTGCTCTGTTTGATGTTGTCAGATGGCACCTGGCGTGGGTGGCTCAGTACCCTGAGCACTGCACCTTCCTGGGGGATGGTCCCCAAGCCCTCCCACTGCAGAGGCAGCATGATTTCCATTTGGGCTACTGTATTTGTCATCTGAGACATCCATACAGAGGTAAAGACCATGGCTTACTGGCCCGACAGCACCTGTTGTGCTACGTGCAGAAGAAAGACAGTAGCTGTCCCTCTCCTCTACCTAATGACAGCCAGATGTGCCAGGAAGGGTTTGACTGAAATGACACATTTTTAAGGAACAGAGCAGTGGTGGGACCCAACTGTGCCTGTATTTGCTTTGCTGTGGGTAGCTCGGAGAGAATACAGAACACATTTATTTTCTTAGGCAGGAGGTTTTCTTGTACTCAGTAGGAGTTTTGGGGCTTTGCCGGCCAGTTGCCTTCTGAAGGAGAAATGAATGGCAGAGCCACGGGGACACATGTGCAAGGGTGAAACTGTGGCACCATCACATGCGCCACAAAGCTCTGTGGGCTCCACAGTGCCAGCAGCTGCTTGGTGAGGGGTGCGGTGCAGGGAAGGCACCAATACCCTGCAAGCAACGGCAGCCTCAGCACAAGCAATAATCCCACCCACGCCTAATGGTGCTGTGCAGGTGCTGGCACTGGGGGATGCAACCTTATTTCTTGCTTCTGTTGCATAGCTTGCTCTGATCCATGGGTAGGTATCTGCGACCTCCTGCTCCCAGCCACGGGGTCTGTGGGGTGGGCTGGGGCTGGTTTACAAGGAGAATATTTGTTGGAGAAAGGAATTTTAGAGAAACTTCATGTTCTGGGTCAAATTCAGCCAATAGTGTGGCTAAAATAATGGGATGACGCATAGACAGGTATCAACTGAAGAAGGTTCGTGGTGGAAAACTGAAGGGATTCGGTTTTTCCTTTCTTCTCCCTCCAAAGTAAGACTGCCTCTCTTCATTTTGTATGGGAATTTTCCATTTAAAAATAATGGCCTTGCTTTTTGGGATTGGTGGGAGAGGGAAGGTTAAATTACCAAATTTAGAATCTAGGGTAAGATAAGTTTTTTGTCGCCTCTAAATTTAGGATTTTCGTTCGTTCGTTTGTTTGTAGGGCTAGGACGATTTTGGCTGAGTGTGAGGTGGTTTCTGTTTTTTCCTGTGACACCCGGAGCCCCGGCCCCCCGCTTTCCCCGTTCCCGTGGTTTGTGGCTCCGGAAGGTGCCGCTCGCCCCGCCCGCACAGGGCACGGCCCGGGCCCCAGCCCCGCTCCGCCGGGCGGGCACGGGCGGCCGCGCTGCGGGGAGGGGGCCGCGAGGGGGCGCTGTGAGCCGCGGAACGGCCGCGCACCCCCGGGCCGCGGCGCTGCAGCGGGCTGGATGCGGCCCCCGCGGGGCTGTGGGCTCGCAGCCCCTCGCCGTGCGGCACGCGTGGGGAGCCGAGCGCTTGACAGCGTACCCCGGAGTGTTTCCCGGCGGAGCTGTAGGTCCCTGGAGGGCGAGTTGGAACCTCTTCCATCGCTCCGGCGCTTCCCGGTTCCCTTTCGCCGGCCCCGTGCCCCGCTCCGAGCCCCCGGGCTCGGGTCCTGCGCTGCTGCGCACCGGGCGGGTCTGTGGGATGCAGCCGGCCCGGGAGCGGATCCCGGGGCTTCTGCCTCCGGGCTGGGGAACTGCTGGCAGCTTAGGGGGTATTCTGATTTATTCCGGGGGAAGGAAAAAAGAAAAGAAAGCAGCAAAAACACCCCCCCCCCCGCCCCCCGGTTTTAATCCGAGATAATAATCCACTCGGGGAAATTTTAAGTCTTCAGACAAATTACCCCAGAGGATGGCTTTGTGAATTCCGAGCAGATCCCGCTTGTTTCCTCATGGCAGCAAGCCAGGAAATCAGAGATTGATGAACCGCTTGATGGGGCCTGCTAATGAAATTAGCAGCAGCTCCGTGAGTTTTTTGGAGAGGCAGATGTCGGACAGAAGCAGACAATGGCACAGCTGCACTTGTGGGCTGCCTAAATTCCCAGCAGAGTGGACACGGGGCACAGCAGATACAGCTTTGGCTGCTGCCTGTTTTACAGGTGGTCCCAGTATGTGCCTTCCCCCCCCCGCCCCCAGTAAGGCTCGCCTGGCGATGGGGAACAGAGGCTTACCAAAGGCTGCTCCTCAGGGCTGGCAACCGGGAGGAAAAGCTGAGGATGCCCACTCAGAGGGTCTGCTGGGTGCTCTGCACAGACTTGCCCATGCACCACGGTACATTAAACTGCTTTGTCTGCAGATTAATAACAATTTCTTTTTTCTAGATCTCTGCCGTTGCACAACACAGCTTTCTCAGTTGTGTGTTGTGGGTGGGAGACATCAAATATGGAGTAAATGCATTGACCTCCAGAGAGGTCAGACCAGGGGCAAACGTGTGCCTAACCAGGCAGCCACCCCTTCCAGTGCCATCGGACCAGGGAAGCCCCTTGACTTCCAGATGTTTTCTGCAAATCTGCTGCTGCTAAAGGGTGTATCTTCAGATGTTGCCTGCCACCCCTACAGCTGCAGGAAAAGGGCTGGGATTCTCAGGTGTATCAACCATAAGTGCATTGCGTGGTACTGGTTTCCCTCCTCGCCTCTGAGCACTGCTTCTAGGAATGAAATAATCATCACTGGATGATACCCAGAAAAAGGTCTCTCATTGGCCTCTGGGAGATCTAAGTACCCGTTTCACAGCAGGGGGAAATGGAGAGAGCTTGCCAGGACACAACAGTGATAACTCCTGCCTGCTGCCTGCTGCCTGCCTGCTTTTTGTTTTTCTTAAGATGTCCACGAAGAGGCCATTTTGGTCATTGTGACCAAGCTGCAAAACAACCTCTTCTCCTTGGGCTGGAGACTGCAGTGCAGGAGACCATGTGGCTTTGCCCCTTCTCCAGAGGTAGGTTAGGTCTGTAAGCAGGGCTCATATCAGTTTGAACCACTGGATTTTGGGATTGCCGAGTGGGCCTGGCTTCAAGCCCAAGCTCTGGCACGAAGCCTGAAGCCTCTGAGTCCTGCAGCACAACAGGCCCACCTTGGCGAGAAGATCTGTTGTGGTGTGTGCAGTGCAGGGAGAAAGGCATGAAACAGAGGTTGTGGAGGTGGCTGGCTCGTGGCTTACCAGGATCCCTGATGACTGCGGTTCTGGTGTGTGGCACGGCACAGGCAGCAGCAGAGCTGCTTTTGGTGCTGTTGAAATCTGTGATGGCCTTCTCCATAGCGCTGTGCCTATGGTCTCCTCTGCACTGCTGAGATGGGGTCTGGCTGTCCAGTCAAGACCTCAGTGGTGTGAAGCGGTGGGCAAGCTCCAGCCTTGCTCTGACTTCCTGACTGCATTGTGTCTCCTATGGGCTCAGCTGAAGTCTCTTGAAAATCAGGAAAGTTTGGATACAGCTCCAAGCTCTCCAGCACATCCCCCCAAAGTGCTCTCTAGATGGCTTTGCCTTCCCCAGCTCCTGCCTCCTCTGCACCCAAGGCAACCAGGACCGCGAGCGTGCTGCTGGTGCTGCCTTCCCAGGAGTGAGGCACTGCACGCAGAGGGCTGCCGTGAGCAAGATTTCCACCAGTTCTCCCAGAACCGGGATGTGGAGGTGGTGTAGAAGGTCATCAGACTGCCATGCACTATTCTCTGGAGGGGGGCTGGCTTGCTCATGATCGTTTGGATTCAATAGCTCTGAAATCAAAGAACTGCCTGCTTCCTCTGCAGGTGTGAGTGGGATTTCAAAGAAAAGGCTCTGTGCTCAGCTTCTTCTCATGGGCCATGGGCCATGGTGGATGTGCTGTGTCCTGGGGCTGCTCCTGGGAAATGGCTGCAGAGGACAGCCGCCAGCGTAGGACCTACTGTCAAAGGAGTTTTGGTGGTGCTAGGCAATGGTTGTTTTCTTTGCAGCCCCTGAGGAGTATCTGAGGGTCTTTCTGAGGTGTTTCAGTGAGTTGTGGCTCACTGAGATGTGGTCTGCCCTTTGAAGGGGAAGATTGGTGCTGAGCACCCAGCACGTCTTACAGACTGGTGGGTGCTCTGTGCCAGTTCTGTCCTGCGGAGCTCAAGCCCTCTATCACCCCTGTTTTTGTGTGGGGTGTTGCTGTGGTGTGCGGGCAGTATCCCTATGAGTACCATCCCCATGAGCACATTTCCCAGCCGTGAGGAGCAGAGCCGAAGTGGCTCACCATCATACCTGTCTTGCAGGTGGCAGGAAGCTGCAGACCTGCACGTTGTGTAGGTCCAGGTCAGCCTTTCCGCGAGCTCTCTCTGTGCAGGCTGTCTTGCTTGTTCCCATCCTTCCCATGTTCAAAATGCCAGGGTGCTGCCTCCTCCTTGGTTAAACAAGTGGAAGTACCCATTCCTTCCTGAACTGGAGTGGGTGTTGCCATGACAGCAGCTCAGGGTGATGGGTAAGCAGGAGGTGAGGCCATCTCCGCCATCTCCCTTGGTGTGATGGAGGGAAAACCCTGGGATGCCTTCCCAACACCCCTTTTTCCCCTGACCCAGCAGCTTGGTGTTCCTGAGGGTGAAGACTTCCTTGCCCCATCATGGGGCTCTCCCTGGTGCCCTCCTCAACCTAGCTCTGCAGATAGTCTCCTAAGAGAAACTCCCCATGCTGGTGGTCCATGGGGAAAATGTTCAAGCTGAGGTGGTGATCAGTAATTCAATTGGTGCAAGGTGGGATTTGGGAGAGCCTAGCAGGCTCTGCCCGTTGCTGGGAGCTCCACCGTGCAGGTAAGCTGTGCCAGGGCAGCGCAGGGTGTTGGAGCCAGGCAGCCCTGGCAGGGTTGCAGTGGTAGGGTCTGAGCTGGGTCTTGAAGCCAGGATCCAGACTTGGGCTGGGTGACATTGGTGCAGAACTGGTTGTCTGTAAGCCTGCCACCTCCTGTGGGAACATCCACCTTGGCTGGTTCCTCCAGCCTCTGGGGGGATGGGAGATGTCTCCTCCACGCAGTTGGTTTAGAGTGAGAGCCTGCAGAGCCAGGGTCTGCAAGGAGAGATGGTTGTAGACTGCAGGTGTCCTTCCTTCCCCTTCCTCTGAGACTTCAGTCACCCTTGTCCCCTTCCTGCCCCAAGTGACACATTTTTCCTGGGCCTGTTCCTAAACATTGCCTTTCGGTCTCAGCCACATGTCACATTACACCTTCTGGACTACAGAGTGGAGGGGAGGGAGGGGAAATACAGTAGAGGATTTAGGCTTATCCTTCTTGGAGCCAGATAAAGTCTGCAACAGAGAGTGAATCCCTCTGCTTGCCTGCCTGGCTGGATTACCTGCAGCTGTAGCAGGACCTTTGATCTCCTCCAGCATTGTGATCCCTGCGTGTGGTGTGGGATGGGGGTGCTGGGGCAGTGGGCGCTGGCTCTCCCGGTGTCTGGTGGTGCTCTAGGAAGCAGTGCCTGGGTGCTTTGCTAGGCAGGATGGTCTGCGATAGCTTGGGTAGAGCAGGCTGCTGTCTGGGGAAAACGAGACAGGCTGGAAGCAGTGGAGAAGCAGCCTAAGTGTGTGCCTGCGCTTCCCCACGGCTTTTCCAGGAGCTCAGAGGAAGCCCTGATGACACACCAGGCAGAAGGTGATGATCGTCCCAAGGCCTGTGCCCATGATGTGGATGCAAACCTTGCAGAGGAGGCTGCCAGGGCGGTTTCGAAGGTAAGAAGTTTTGAAGATACTCTGGCACTTCTCTGAGAAGCTTTTAGAGCATTTCCAGAGCAGAAGTCCTTGCCTGCAGGATCATCCTTGCTTCTGAGTCCTCGGATGGTGATGCTGCACTACCCTGCTCCCTTTGTAATCTGGGCCATGGTGGCACCTGCTTGGTGCGCGTGATCAGAGGGATGGGGAGCAATCTTTCAGTCCCACTTTCTGGCTCTTTTCTGACCCCTCTTGGTAGCTACACAAGACAGAGAGGTGGGGAGGTGGTGGCATGGGTAATGCGGAGCAAGAGAGCGACAGTTTCTCACCTCATGGGTGACTGTGGATTCTTCTGAGTCTATTCATAGCTCTGTCGCTGGCAGAGCACTGGCTAGATGCTCTTCACTTGGCTTGTCTCTTGAGACACAAATTTTTTGCTCTTGTTGAGAAGTGAGGATTCAGCAGCCACCTTCCTCTCCCACACCAGCCAGGCACAGGCAGCCTCAGCTCCCATCTTGTCATAAGCACCTTCCTCATCTAATGAACTGGATGTTTCCACCAAGAGAAATCTATCCATGGTAGAGACCCAAGTCCCTAGTGATGGCCTCCACCTCCCCCGCTCCCATTCCCATGCAAGCTATAGGCACCGACTTCGATGCTAAAAACCATCTTCTTGTAGCAGGGAGAATTCAATGGCGTGCAGAGCGGGTGAGCTGCGGACCATCTAGACTGGAAGTTGTCTGGATTTGCTGGCCTCAGGCACCCTCCTTGTCCTGCATGTACCTGAGTCACAAAGACAGCATAGTCTGTGTGTTCGCATATGGATGCGCAGATGTGAAGGTCAGAGGGGACTGCAAGCGGTAACCTTTGAGTGTGCTGTGCTCACTCTTGTGTAGGAACTGTAGGAACACATCACAGCTGTGCTTTTCCTCCATTTCAGGGTTTCTGTCTGCGTGCCATCAGCCAGTCTTAAAAATACATGGGGCATGCCAAGCTTCAGTGAGGGTTCACACGGAGCTGAGATAATGGGAATCCTGGCAACTTCTCTCGTAAAGGAGACACCCAGTGTCTTGGGGACAGTGTCTTGCAGGAGCAGGATTGTTAGAGCAAAAGTCTTCCCCGTGGTAAGAAGTCACAGGAAGCAAGGATACACCCGCCTGGAGCCTTGCTATCCTCTCTTCTTCAAGGTTTCTCATCCCTCTCACCCCTGGCTTGCTCTGGGTAGTTGTGAATGCCAGTGAATTGCTACTTTTAATTAGCTGCCATTTCTCATTTCTGCTTTATTGCTTGGGTAAGCAAATTAGAAGTGAGCATGTTGTGGTGAGCTGTTACTGTGGGTGGGCTGTAAGCATGGGCAGTTTCTTGCCCCTGGGAGGACGGGGAGGCTGCCAAGCACTGCGACAGGGGCTGACTGAGAGAAGGGGTCAGGAAGGGCATGCAAAGGAGCTGAAGAAATGTCTGGCTTGTTTGGGGTTCCAGGGGGAGCTGGGAAAAGTTGTTCTGCTTGAGATGAGGGAACTGGGGTCACCCAGCTCTCTTCCAGGTGGCCAAGCTCCTCTGTATCCCTCCACGTGTTTTTTATGGTGGGGAAAGCCACTGGGCTGAGAAGGTGCAGCTGGCATGGGCACACAGAGGGGTTTTGCCAGGATTAAGCAGCCCCACACAATGCCAAGATTTGGGACTGCACAGTGGGGCAGAATACGGGGGGCTGTCAGGCCCATGGCAGCCTTCAGGACAGTGCCTTGCACATCTGCCCCCAGAAGCATCCTGCATCCTGGGGAAGGCTGCAGGAGATGGAATAAACAGAGAGGGACCCTGCTTGGGGCTGGTGTGGGGCTGAGCTCTTGCTTGCTGGCAAATACCCTGAACTCAGGTCTTTCTCAGCCCCACAGCATCCTTCCAGCCCTGCTCGGAGCCAGGTTAATGCTGTGGTCAGGTCCATGGTGTCTGCAGGCGGGAAGCCACAGCAGCCACAGGGGGATGTCCTCTGCCCCAAAAAGGGACCCTGCTGACCCCCATGCCTCAGAGCAAAGGGCTCTCTGCTGCTCCAGGGGCTCAGCATGGTGTAATGCTCTCAGGACCTTATACAAACTGGTAACAAACTGCTGTCTGCATAGGTATAGAGATGCTGTCCCATGGGCAGACCTGTCCTTCGCAGAGGTTTAAAGCCTCCCTTTGCTGCCTGACCTGGGCTGCTCCTGGGGAGGTGGCTGAGCTACCTGTAGCACGGCTGATGCGAGCCAGTCACTGCTACCCCTTCGCCTGCCTCTGCAGCGGTATCGGCAACAGATCGAGATTAAAGCTCTGCCATTTTTCTGCTATGCCTTTGCCGGGATGCAAGGTGGGGATGGGCTGCTGAAAGGACTTTCAGCAGTCACAGTGGCCACGGTGGGCAGCAGTGCAAGGTGGAGGCAGTGAGTCGGTCTGTGCCCTGACCCATAAATGGCACTTTGGAGGGGGGAGAGCTGCAAGGCGTTGATAAGCTCTGACTTTGCCCCAAGAAGGGTCTCTATGAAGAGAGTGGTGTTGAGCCGTTGGGAGGATAGCAGCTCCCTGTATCCCATCCACCCTGGGAGGCAGGGGCAAGACAGAGATGTATTAGTTAAGCTGGGGGATGTTATTCCCTAAAAACCAAACCCACCCTCTTATGCCAAACCAAGAATTTATTGTTAGTCCAATTAAAACTTTTAACAATATAACCACAAATGCAATGAACAGTTGTTATTATTAGTCCAGTTAAAATTACGCTAACACTGACAGCCTATTGATTCTTAAATCAATACTTAACAAATGCCATCAGCAGTGCTGCAGTTACAAGCCGCTGTGCAATTAAAAGCCAGTATTTCCCCAGTGCCCCTGGCACTGGGCTCCCCCTGGGTGGAGGGTGGGGGCAATGAGCCATCACCCTCCTCGGCTCTTGGCCAGGAGCAATGTGCCTTTCACCACGGGGGCTTCTTCCTTCGTTTGCTTGAGAGAAGCAAACCGCTTGGAGATGGTTTTATCTCTTTTCCAACAGGCTTTATGCTTGACTCTTTCTTCACTGGTCTGTGTGTTCATGTTGCATTTGACAGTTAATCTGGTGCCTTGCACAAATGCAGGACATTTGATCTCTGATGTTTCTGTTACCCCTGGGAGGGATTTTGCTCAGCTTGCAAGCCTGCATTGCCAGCCATGAGATGAGGGTAGCCCTGGGGTCCTTTGCATTGTCTGTGCCCACATCTTTGAGGCTCAGGCTCATAATGCTGCTACTGCAGCTTATTCTGGGGCCTCAGGTAGTTCATCCTACCTCAGCTAAGAACTTTTTAATCATTTATCTATATCACAGTTATGAAAAACAGGTGCTATATTCCACAATGAGCCTTCCCTATCCCCCTCCTGCCCTGTTGGTCCTTTGTCCTTCCTAGCCAGTCTCTGGTCCCCAGCTGATGGCTGTCCTGACCAGGCATCCCTGGGCCACCCCTCGCTGCCTCAGCAAGCTCATGAATCTGGGCTGGTGTGAGCTGTGGGGCCCAGGCGCATATCTTGGGCCTGCCCTCCAGCCCCCTCAATGAAAGGGAGTGTAAATGATTATTCTTAATAACGTGTGCTGATACGCTGTATTCTTAATAACAAGCTGTTCTTGGAGCTAGACTCCCATGATGCTGGCACATGCATGGTTGGGTCTGGGTTGCATCAGCCGTGGTCCCTGCTCTGGTGCCATCCTCCAGATCGACAGGCAGGAGCAGAACAAGTTCCTTGTGGATTTTCTTCACCGTGCTCAGGGCTGGGGGAAGACCCTGCACCCAGTGACCGGATTCTCCTGCCTGCTCTGCAGCCTGCAGGTGACGCAGAGACATGCCCTCCCTGAGAAAAGGCTTCGGGAGCCCTGCCATTTCCCAGTGCTTCCCCCTGCCTGCTCACCTGGGACACAGTGAGTCTTGTTCCTATTCAATCCCTGTGATCCCTACAAATCTCACTGTTACCTGGATGCTCCTAAAGTTGGGACTGGTCTGTATCCTGCTACCTTGATAATGTCTGCCCCACACCAACCCCAAAATGTCTGCAGAGGTTTCCAGCTCTGGCCACCTACTGCAGCTTCTACCTGGCAGTGAATTGAGTTGTAAGGCTTCTCTTTGTGAAGTTCTGCCTTGTGCTGGTGCGCTCTGGTTTCTGATAGTGTGCTGGCCTTGAAGGGAAAACTCCATTAGGAAAATAAAAAACGTTGAATGCAAAACCTTGAATGTGGCTGGGAGGCAAAATGTGGTCTGACAGTTTCTTTGGCTTGTCAGAGCCTCTGAGTGATGGGCGCCAGTGGGCTGCTGTCTTTAAAAATGACCTTTTGTGAAAGACAAATTGAGGGAAAATGTCTCATGAAAAAAACCCACCAAACCCAACAGCAGTTTATGGAAATCTTTGTACTGCAAAGCAATGGCAAAGGTTCCCTGTAAGCTGGCCTTGGCTTGATTGCTTTCTGTCAGGCTTGAAGGGCATAGCTTGTGCTTTCTGTGAGAACTCAAGACTTATGGACTTGTTTGCATGGCGTAGCTGGCTGTTATTCCTCTTCCCTTCTCCAGCCTTGGTCTCGGACCAGAGGCATAGCAAGGCTCCACTGCTACTAGACCTCAGGCTGAGATGTTTCCTAGCTGCTCATCAGCACAGGTCATGATCTCTCCGGAGCCAAGCAACAGCCCAGAAAATTTCTCTGCTGCCACCTCCAAACCCAGTTCTGGCCAGGACTGGCGAGCACTCCGGCAGCCTGCCCAAGCTGACTGTCGTGCTGCCATGCACTGACCACCGAACCCATCATCTCGCCTCAGCACAGGATATTCTGCGTTGGTTGCTGCCATGGCACCTTGTGACTTTGCCACGCAGCAGTCATCACACTGGGTGCCATTGTGCTCCCCAGCTGCTCCCAGTGCCCTCCTAGGTCCACACCCTCATGTGTCAGCCACAGCTGGGATGCAGGGGAGGGGGATCATATCATCTGGAGGGCCCTGGGCTAAGCTTGGCATCTCCAAAGGCCCTGCTGGAGCAAATCCCAGTGCCTGGGGCCTCCCATCCCTGCGGCACGGCACTGCCTGCTCAAACCCCATGCCCTTCCTTCCCAGCCTGTTCTCTCTTTTTGGAGCGGGTTGGCTTTATGCTGTGAGATCTTCAAAGAGTCAGTGGATCGTATTGATGTTGTTAACATTCTCTGTAAATTTAGAGAAATTACCAGATGAATATTTGATAAGGCTAATTAAGGCTGAGTTACTGCCACACTCCTTCCTTTCCCTCTGTTCTCTCTGCAGTGTGGATGAGCCTTTGCTTCCCTAATACATTCTGTCCCCAAAGCCCTGGTCTTCTGGGGGGCATGAACCAGCCATGGCCTGTGTTGGGGCACAGCAGCTTTTAAACCAAACAAGTCAGCCCAAGAAGTCCCTGACAACACAACCTGCTGGAGGCTTGGAGCATGGGGCAAGTGTCTGTGCCTCCTTCCTCTGTTCCTATTCTCATTCTGTTTTTCTCCTGGGGCCTGTTATAAAGCCACAGATTTTCGGGGTCCTGGTTCTGCAGTGGTGTGAGATTTAAAGTTGTTTCAGCCTTTGGCTGCTGCAGCAGCTAGTTCAGACAAGAGCCAGCACTTTTGGGGAATCCTGATAGAATTTTCCCACCCTGTGGGAGCTATGCTTATATGGCAGAGCTGGAGGTTACTTATGGCAACCACAGCATTTAACATGGTGTGAACTTGGGAGGCAGGAGTGGGAAGAGTGACTCGGATCATTTCGCTGAAGGTGAGATGTGTCTGAGAAAGTGAGATTCATGTCCCAAGGCTGTAGAGCTTTTCCACTCCAGCATGTGGCAATGTTGGAGGTGCCAACAAGGTTACAGTGGAAAAAGTGCAATAATGAGCTGCTCAACGCTAGATAACGGAGGAGGAAAGCCTGCACTTATGCATGGCAGAATCTGGCTCCTCTCACCCCGCTCTGCTGTTGGAGATGGGGCAAGGAGATATGAGAAGAAGGATCCGGTGAGGGCCTGGCCCCTGCTGGAGGTACTGGGAGTGCTTGTTGCTGTGTAGCCTGCTGAAGCCTGGATGGAGCATCCCTCTGGGACAGTGATGGAGTCCAGTCACCGTTACGCATCCAGGCCTCAGTCTGCAAGCAGGGCTGCAGTGAAACTCTTGCAGGAGGTGCAAGCATGCACCTTCAAAGCCCACCAGCTTGCAAAGAGTGTGGGAATAATTTGAACCATTGATTTTGAAGCCCTGGACTGCAGTCTTACACTTGAGTACCCAAAGCCATAAACCTTCTTTGCATCTTATCCCTTTTTCCTGATCTTCCCAAGAACCCAAGAGGACTTCTTAAATAAGAACATGCCCTTGCATGTTAGCCTTGCTGTTATTGTCCTTTTTCTGTGAAAGCAATTTCTAGTTGAAGTTCTGGGACTACAACATGGGGACGGTTTTTATTAGAGGCATGAAACTTCTTCAATCTTTGCCTGCCGCTGGTGGTCGTCTCCTCATCTCTCTCATTTGTGGCTGCGGCAGAAGGGCAAAAAATGGTCTTTGCATCACTGTCTCGGTTGTTGTTTGCCCAAACAGGTACAATCTGGTAGTTCAGACAGAGAAGTGGAGATAGCAGCTTTTCTGTCCCTGAGCTCCTGTTGGCCATGAAGTAGCCAAGGCTTAACCCCAGGATTTCTACTGCACAAGGCTGTTGTGATTCAGGACATATTTGCAGTGCTACGGTGGATGCAGTGATGTCCATCCTACAGGAAAACCTTCAGTGAAAACCCGTAAGTTTTTCCAGAGATCATCACCATGATGTGTATCTGCCCTCTCTCCTGAGAGGGGTGTCAGATTTGGCAGTTCGCTTGGCCAGATTTTCATGGAGCTGCGTGTTCCCACCTCAGCCTTTATCAGTGCTCCTGGGAGCAGTCATCTCGCACTGCTTGGTGGGGTCAGGATTTGGGGACTTCTGGGGATTTTCTGAGACTTCAGTCTCACTCAGGAAGGGCACTGTTTTTTCTGCTGCCTTTCCAGGTGAGTTCACAATCTGTATGCGTACTTGCTTAGCTTTGCCTGGAGGACAACAAGGCACTTCACAGTTACGAGCCATCCTTAGGAAAGTTATGATAGACACAAGGGACTGACATTTGTTAAGGATCCAGACCTACCTTCTGGCCATGGCCTGGGCTTCCAAACCCACATAGCTGTGGTGACTGGTGATGAGTTTGAGCCTCTGTTAGTGCTCCAAACCCAGTTCCTCAGCAGAGGGTAAGCCAGTCTGACTGCCAACCTTCGTGACAGATGGACATCCCAGCGGTTTTGGGTGTCACTCTTGATATGCTGTGTGCACACTAAGCATGTGCTTTGGTGGTGTCCAGAGATGGGACCTCCACAACGCCTGGTCCCACAGAAAAGCATGAAAATATGGACCAGACCCTTTATGAGGGTTTCAGCCCTGCCAAGCCCTGGGGAGGGACAGCTGGGCAATCTAGGCATTCATCAGCTTAAACCCTCTGAAAAGTGGCTGTCTGCTAAGGAGGGACTTTATTCACCTGTTCTAAGACAAAAAATCCTCCTTCTTCCCCTTGTTCTGCTTGCCACAGCACAGCCCACATTAATGATAATGAGTTAACGAGCCAGGGTAAGTGATAGGGCTTTGTTATTGGCCTCTCTTTTTCCAGGTTCACCTTTAAAGACATGAAAGGTGAAAATAAAACAGGAGCAGCTCTGAGGGCACCCTCCCTTTTCTTAGTCTTTCTTTTCTCCTTTTATCTGCCTTTCCCTGCTTTGCCCTGATCCAGCTAGCCTGGAGAGCTGATGCTGCTGTCAAAGATGT
The DNA here is from genome assembly GCF_015220075.1 of Falco rusticolus. Taxonomy (NCBI): domain Eukaryota; kingdom Metazoa; phylum Chordata; class Aves; order Falconiformes; family Falconidae; genus Falco; species Falco rusticolus. The sequence goes on along the minus strand of NC_051200.1, from coordinate 12,377,000 downwards.
CCTTATCTCCAAGGGTATGGCTGGTGTTTTGGATTCAGAGACAGTATTAGGATCGAGGTTCTAACTAATCTCCTCCGATAAGGTGTGTCACAGCAGGAGTCACAGGGCAGAGAGTCTGACATTGCAGCTCGGGTGGCTGCTGCCTGATTTATATTTATTCCCTTCCCAGGCACAGTCAAGGGGATGCTCCAGCCCGGCCAAGGTGGGGTTTCTTCTTGACAGAAAGCAGCTCTGTCCACTGGGCTGCTCTTCTCTCAGCCTCTGCCCAGGAGCTGTGCAGGCACTGCAGGCTGGCACACGGTTACCTGCTTGGTGTCCCCCCTCACCAGGGAAGGGGAAATGTGGAAAAGGAGGCTGACATGAGCTACACATTGTAAAACAGGACAGGTGTACTGTGGTAAATTGAGTGACAGGCAGAAATAAGCACAATAGAATTAGATGGATAGATAGGAATGAGGGATCAATAAACCGAGACTAAAGATAGCAAGAGAGATGCGCTGAGGGCTGTTGACAGAGAAATAGATGTTGCAGCCAGAAAGATCCTCGAATAAGAGCAACATCGAATGAGAGAGATGAAGCTTAGAGAAGGGTCATTTTAAGTGCACTTCACTGCTGGGCTAGGATTAGCCCAGACAATACATGTTTAATGCTTTTTTTTCTCTCCTTGTTTTAAACCCATTGAGTGGTGGGATGGGAGCAGCTCCACTAGCCCTGATCTCAGCTGCTGGATTCAGACATCCATGTTAGAGTCAGCCCGTTGCATGTTTTGAAATAATCCTTTCTCAGACACCAGCTTAGCCAGTGAAAGGCTGCTTGGAGCAATCTCACGGAGCCAGGCTGCATAACTGCTGCTCGTACAGTCTCATGATCAAATGTGCTGCATAGCCACATTCCAGATTTAAATCCAACTTAGCCATAATTGAAACCTGCCATTCTCTCGAGCCTGCCACAGCCACCTAGAAGGAGTGGCAGTTTTGGAAAAGGAAAAAGTATAGAACAAGTAGCATTGGGGTGCTCCAGTACAGGGTATTCTGGAAGACACAGTCTAGCACAGGGATGTGAATGGGAGGTGATTTTGGTGGGGTAGGAAGTAAAGGCTTCCCAGGTGTTGATCCCTGGCAAGTTGATTTGTTGTACTAAGCCTGGATTTGGCTGGGTTGATTTGCTTGTCTCAAATCTAATGACCAGTGAGCTTCTTAGGGAGTCCCTGAGGCATCCTATAATACCTGTCCTTATGGGATCTTGTTCCTCCGGTGTTCCCAGCATGGCGCTCTGCTTAAAAGCCGACTGAGCCTCATACTCTGGAATTGCTTTACTTCTTAAGGGCTGGTCTGACAAAGGAGTGAAAGAGTCCAGCAGCTTCAGAGCAGCTGTTAATTTCCTCTTGTTTTTATTGATTAGGTGAGCTACTCCCCATCTCTCTCCTTCTCTCTGGGCATTCACTTAAGCCCTGTGAAACCACCGAAGGCAACAGAAACCCTCCACTTCTCTTCATGCACCCTGGAAGGCCCAGCCAGAGCAGACATCCCCCTCTGGGGGCTGTGATGGCGGCATCTTCTCTGGCTCTTCAGGCTCCTTTCTCAATCATCTCCACAGCAGGAGACAGAGCCTCCAGCTCTGCTGGCCCACAGCCTGCCTGCTAGGCAGAAGAGAATGGCCGTGGATGGGGACAAGTGACGGTGCGCCATGCACTGCAGAGGTGGGCTTCACTCCATCACCCTGCAGCTGGCTGGGAGGGTGAGGAGCGCTGAGGCGTTCAGCACTGGTGCTGCTCTGGGAGCACCCGACTTCCCTGTGACAAGGGATAGGGGAGTGGTGGACCAAAATCTGCTCTCGTGCCAAAGAAGTGTTTGTAGAGGTGCTTGGGAGAGCTGATAAAGGGAGGTGGCTGCAAGTCCTTCTCTTAGGAAGGCTTAGGAAGCTGGGGAAGCCTCCAGCTCCTCCTGTCTGTTGGAGGCTTGAGCACACTCCCAGAGCATGCTAGTGTCTCGTGGTCACTGGAGCCCTGTACCCTGGCTGTCATCTAAGCAAACCTAGCGGGGCTAAAAAGCAAGGAGGACTAGAAGGGGTTAATCTGCTCCAAACTTGACCTGAAAAGAGAGGGCAGACACAAACCAAGAGCCCATGGTAACTGATTTATCTGAGGTTGGCTCAGACAGCATCTCCAGGAAGGTGTCTCTGTTTAGTGGTAAGAGCAGGGGATGGGATGAGCTGCAAGAGAGGAGCAAACCTGTCCTGCCTGGGAGATGCCTCACTCCCCAGTGCCTCTGGTTTACCCCAACACAGCCCTTCCCAAGGGAAGTATCCACGCTCAGAGTGCTTTGTTCAACAGGCTCGTAGTAATCAGCACGCTGGCGCCATTTATCAGTCCCGATGCATATTTAATGCTGAAATGGTGAGCAGAAGTGGAGCAGTGTTTGCAGACGGGTGAGCTGAGGAGCTTTGCTGTGGCCGTTAACGGTCCTGCATTAATTATGATAGAATAAATAATTCATGGGGCTAATAACAAAGGCTTGTTTTTAATGGCTACGGAAATCCCAGCTTGCTCCTGGAAGGCAGGGCAAGAAAGCAATGTCTGGCTCTGCTTGCGAACCAAGTGGACAGCAGAGCACGTGGGATCTGCTGGGGATGCTGTGCTGGCTGGTGACATTCTAGGGGATCTGTACCCCTTGGGGGTGCATGCACAACTCGGGGGCATCGTGGCTCTCCCCAGCACCAGCCAGTGCATACGGAAAGCCCTGGAGGGACGAGGGCAGGAGGCATCAGCTTCTCCTGTGGGCCCAGGCACTTATTTTCCTGCTGCTCATGCTGGGAGCAGGGCAGCAGCCAGCTTGTTCCCCCGTGTTCCCTGTGCACCCCACTCCACGTCCTGCACTAAACATCATGGCTGTGATGTCTTTGTAACCCAGCTCCTGTCCCGTCCTCCCCTCCACCTTCTCCCACCTGGTGCCAAAGATAGTTTAATTTTGTCTTTCCATTTAACCTTGTCAGGTAGGAAGCATGTGGGCCCCAAGCTCTGCAAAGGCACTGATCCCATGGGAATACTCACCTGGGAGAAGCAACTCCTGCTTGGCCCCTGCCTGGCAACTCTGGTTTGTCCTGCCTATATCTCCTGTGTCTTTCCTCCAGGCCATTCATTCCTCCCTTCCTTCTTCCCATAACCTGCTCTTTTACTTCTTCAAACATTAATATGGATGTTTTCTTGTGCCACTATTGTTCTTCAGCTTAAATAGCTTTTTCCCCTTCCCTGGTGTTTACCCTCTAGATGTATTTATGGAGAAAAAAATCACATCACTGCCAGTTCACTTTACCAAGGCTGAGCAAGTTACGTTCTTCTATACAGCTTTTATACCATGTCCCCTGTGTTCACCAGCTCATTTAAGAGCCCTTCTCTGCTCCTTTTTATCCTTTTCTAATGCAGATAGCCTTCTGGATTAGCCGCCATGTGGTGAGTGGCCCTGGGAAAATCATTTCACTTGCCATGCCTCAGCATTTCCCACCTATAGAGAGAAGAGAGTTACCCCATAGTGGCATGGGGTGGGTTAGGTGCTATAGGAGGTATAGAAGCTTTCTCTTTCCCATCCCAGGTTCATTTTATGGGGCCTTGTTTCAATAATCTGAATTTACATCTCAACAGGAACACAAACTGAAGTGATATGGGACATGAGTCCTGTCCCAGACCACTGCAAGCAGCCTCAGAACAGCTGAGTAATCCAAATGAGCATCCGGAGTAGGCTGAATGCTAGTGACTCACTCACACATCACCAAACGCATCCTAGGACCTGCCGTAAACCTAAAACTGGTGGTGGTGGGGAAATAATGATTAAAAAGTTTTCCAGGGAAAACAAAAAAGCTGGAAACTTGTGTGGTGCCACCTCGCTGTTCTGTTGATGCTGAAGAGTTTTCCTGAGGGTCTAACCAGTGCCTCACAGACTGCTACAAGTGGGGCTGTAACGCCTCCCCTAAACTTGCCTTTGTCTCTTCTGGGGTCCCATCACACTCACAGTTTATCAAGGCTTTCCTGGACTCATAGACTTAGATAATTTTCTTCCTTGGCCCTTCCCAACTGATGAGTCCTCGACAGGCAGTGGAAGCAGCGGTTCCTAATCCCGTGCCCATGTGCCTGAGCCCTGCGTGATGCACTCCTTGTTCCCACTCCTGGTGGGCTCCAAGCTGTCTCCTGCTCTGTGGTGTGCTGTGGTGCCCTCCATCTACTTCAGCTTCCTCCTGGCTCTGTACCAGTGTCAAATGTCATCAGCATGAGGTCATGAATGTAAAAAATGGTATGGGTTACAAACCTGCTGTGCTGCTACCTTCCCTCCAGCCTCATTCTTCCTGTTCCAGGACTCACTTTTGGTTGATACCTCCCCACGTATCCCTGCTTTGGTCACTGTCTCCCACTGAGCACCAGAAGTCAAACCACAGAGGTGAGACTGCTCTGTTCCCTTTGCCTTTCTCTTTCAAGACAGTTATCCTGTTAACCTGGGAGGATAAATCCACTATGTGTTTTAACCATTTTTCTTTTTGAGTCTATGCTGTTCATCATCCTTTTCTTCCTACTCCTGCTTTGCAGCCCCATCTGCTGAGATGGCACAAGGAACTGAGCACACCTGAAACCAGGGGATGCATTTGCATGGATAAATAGCCACCCTTGGACTGTTCCCATCCAAGACAAGTGACATTTCAGAGGAGACCAGGACAGCCTCAAGCACCGATTTTGTTGACACAGGAGCATGCAGCAGTTTTCACCTAGAAAGAGGAGTGCAGCACAGCTCAGAAGTGCTTATGTCTGAAGAGTGGATGTTTACACAGGGGAATAGCACGCTCACCTTGCTATTAAGAGCACAAAACAAATGTTTGCCCAGGTAGGTGCAGATCCCAAGCTCAGGTCTGGCATTGGGTGTGCAGCTTGGGAGCATACATGCAGGGAGGCACTGTCTGAGCAAGCACTGCAGGTTAAGTGTCCTGCTCCAGATGTCTGAGGGCAAGGCAGTGGCCTGGAGAGCTGCTCCTGGTCCTCCCTAGGCACCCGCGGTGCAGATGGAGTGGGGTGAAGGGCTGGACCTGGCCAGCTGCATTCACAGCCAAAGCAGGGCTGGAGGAAGCAGGACCCAGTCTCATTTCTCCAGAATGAAAAGTCATAAAGTATATGCGGTGAAAAATTGCTTTTATTATCATTTTTATTAGACAAATTCACTCTCCCTCTCTTTTTCTTGTTCCAAGAGGACTTGGTAAAGAAAGTCCCTGATGGATTTCCTCTCTGCTCCATTTTAATCCAACAAATACATTTTCACCCCACCAAATTGCTGCCACACTAGCCTGAGTCTTTGGGGAGAGTTTTGGGGCTGGTACCTGGGATTAATAGCGGTGCTCCTCATGCATCTTTGGGAGGTGGCAGCTCATGCCTCTTTGCATTCAGTGACGGTAAAATGTGACCGCAGGTGTTCTTACAGTTAAAGAAGATACATCCCCATCTTTCACACACCGCTTGCATGTCATGGTGTGGATAATGCACCTGCCGTGGCAGAGAGTGGCTCTGGTGGCTTAGTGCTCCTCCCATGGCACAGGGAGGAGAAAAAGAGTGGAAAGTGGGATGGCTTGTGGCTCACAGTAGGCTCCTGGACACGTTGTGTGGAGTAAGGGCAGGACCCGTTGCAGTGGGGATGCGTCCCAGCGAGATGCTCTGTTGCTGATGGGAAAGGCTTGTGCTGGGAGCTCTGTGGTGGTGCAGCTGGCAGAGCAGACAGATTCCCCATCTCATTGCAGCTATTGCTTTAATTCCAGAGCAAACATTAGTTTTCAGGCTGTTATCAGGAAAGGGAGTGGACTCCACTCTTTTCTGTCATAGGGGATAACAGGAACAAAAAGTACCAAACAGCTCCATGACAGCTGGCTGGTGTTGCAAGGCAGCCTGCCATTGCCTAGGTCCTAAATGTGGTAATTGCTGTGGTCCTTCGGGGGAGCAGCACCTTCCAGGAGTTGAAAGCCCCCCTCCACTCTGCCAGGAGCCCCTCTCCTTCATGGCAGTGCCCGGGAGTCATGTGGGCCTTTGCAGGTAGTGGGGGTTCACACACAGGGTTGGAGGTTTCTGCCCCAGCCAGCCCAGGTGAGTTTGTGTAGGCTTTTGTTGCAGAACATTGGTTACTGTGGGGCTCAGAGGGAGCTGATTGCCAAAATGGCTGTGATGAGGGCTGCTGTTGTGGTTTCCGTGCTGGAGCTGGTGGGCTGGAGAGGAGGAGGCAAACCAAAATATTTATACCGTAAAATGTGCACTTTTTTTGAGCTGAAGCTTGGGCAGCATCCCAGCCCCTCCATATGGGCTTGTAGACATTGCTTACCTGATTTCTTCCTCAGGGAGAACATGATGTGGCTGACTGGTTGCAGAGGGGGAGGCAGGCAGCTCCCGTGTCTGGACTCTGGGGATGTGGGGGCTGTAGTGGCTGTGGCTGCCTTCCCTGTCCCCTCATGTCCCAGAGTCCCTGGCTGGAGTCTGGGGCTTTCTTCCTTGCTGTCAGTGCTGGGCTGTGGGAAGCGGCAGCGACCCATCTCATGTGGACCGCAGGCTTGGGGGGAGGCTCCTGGGTTTGTCCTGCTGCTGCTGAGTTTATGCTCCCCAAGTCCTTGTCATGAAAGCTCTGTGCACTGTGCACATCTACCTGGCCTGCGAATTTGCCAAGGCTGGGATGGAGGGGAGGGCACGTGCAGGGTGCGGGCACAGCAGCGGGGGGTGCACCCCAGCATGGGCTCTGCTCAGTGACACCCACATGATGCAGAAATGGATGAGTGGCTTGGAGAGGGGACAGAGGTTTCGGGCACCTTATGCTGGTGAGCAAAGGACCTTCTCAGGATCTAGCCCTCTCCAGCCCTGGGAAGGTGCTGTGTGGCTGTGTCGTCTCTCCCATGGCTGGAAATGCAGTTAACTGAGGCTGTGGGAGCAAGGGTGTGCAGGGCTGCTCATGTTCACCACTGGACAGGACCAGCGTGATGTTCTCTGAGGCTGAGTCTCTTGAGCTTTGGAGGTGAGCCTTCTGGTGCATCCTGCATTTGGGGTGCAGTAGCCTGGTGGTGTCCTGAGCCACCTTCATCTTTGGGAGAGATGCTGAGCCTCTCCACAGTGACTACTGTGTTATTTAGCCTTCCTCCCTTGGCGGCTGGCTGAGAGGTGGTCCTCTCTGGCTGTTGTGGCTCAGCCCTAACCAGCTCTGAAAGGGTGAGCAGGAGCGTGATCCCCTTCCCACAGAGCAGCAGCCAGCGTGGGGTGGGGTGTGTGTGTGTGTGTGTGTGCTTATTTTGTAATTACGCTGCCAATAGCAGCATTAAATCTTCCAGCCTGTCCACTGGAAAATAGAGATGGCCCCTCTCATCCTCCCTCTGACAAGATTTAAGATGGCCACGGATAACTAGCTTTCATTATTGCTGTGCTCATAAATCCTTCCGTTATCCTCTTTTGGGCAGGCTCCTGCCATCACCCGTGCAGTGGCCGCTCTCCATCTCCAGCAGTGGGTAACTTCCCCCTGCTCCGCTTGTCCCGTGGTCCCTGCCCGTCCCTGCTGCCCCCCACTTCCATGTGCCGTTGGCTGTCATGCACTTGGTGTCTTGTCCTTCCCACCCATTTCTCCTGTGACAGGGCCAAACTCTCTGCAGGTCCAAGAGTGCTGGCTGGGCAGTTGTCCCTGTTGTGGCTCATACGTTTTCCCATTGCTCTTCCCCTCTGACATCTAATGTCTGACACCAATGAATTCCCCTCTCCCAGGCACTGGTCTCACAGCTCCTATCCTGCCAGGGCTGTTCAGCCAGACAGGGCATGATTCGGCCCTTCATCGTGCCTTGAAGCTTTGAATGACATCTGTTACCTTCTTCCAATTCCCAATTCATTTTTGACATGTTTTTGGCTCTGGCTGCCCAGTGATATAGATCAGATTTTTTCTGGAGTGAATGCTCTTCCTGTATTTAGTTATCATGCAAGACACATTTCTGTGCTGCAGGAGGTATACAATTAAAACAAACTGAAAAAGAAAGAAAGACAAAAAGCCTCCACATAAAACCAGACCTTATGTCCTACTCCTCTAATTGCCTGTGAGTAGAGATGGCAAATAAAAATTCTTCAAGGCTGCTTATTTCATTTTTAGGAGCATTGCTTTTTGCAGACCTCTGGCCCTAAACATGGGCTGATAAAGGTCTATTTTGGGTATATAGAGAAGACCATAACAGTTTCCTCACCCCTTGAGAGCACGGCAACCCCACTCCTTTCTTTTCTCTAGGAAGGGGAGCAGTGCGGACTTGCGATGGGAATTTTACTGCCACAGGGACCGGCTGTGTGCAAAGCACATTACAGGTTTGTGTAGGGGAAGACTCTGATTTCAGTTTCTAGGCAGTGGGATTTAAAGGTGGCAGTAAAACCCCTGCAGCTGCTCCAAGAGCCAGCTTTGGCAAAGCAGTGCTGGTGGCAGAGCTGATGCATCACAGCTGCTGCTTGACCTTGTAGCAGAATGGGAGTGCATGGGGGGGCTTCCATCTCGGGAGGCAGAGGAGAGCATGTGCAGTGGTGCAGTTCCTCACCCCCAAGACACTTGGGGAGAAGCAAAGCTTGTCCCCCACAGAGCACCTGGGTCACCAGTTTGTGACCGGTTTTAATGGTTAACTCTGGATGGGATGGGGATGCACAGGGCTGCCAGGCTGGGGGCTCACAGCTGACCCCGTAGAGGTGAAGGAGGCACTGAAGGGGTCAAAACAGAAGACAGAACAGCAGAAATAGCCGAAAACACCCACAGCTTTAGGAATGGCAGCCAGGAGTTGACTGGCACTGCCTGCTAGCTACAGACCACAGCAGGACCCTGGAGCTCATGGTCACTGAGGGAGGAGATGAGGTGAAACTACCGTGAATCTAAGAGATTGGTTTCAAAGAGGGACTGGTGGAGGAAATGCAGAGAGCCATGGCCAATACTTTGGGATGCTGCTCTGGGAGCAGGGCCAACCCTGGCACCAAGTGTGGGGCCACTGATGCCTGAAATGCAACTGAGGATGGGAGCCAGTGGAGACAAGAGCTACAGAGCATCAGATTTGGTGAACCCAGGAATCTGTTGTGGGGTAGACCCTCCCCCCCCTCTGTGGCCTTGATGGGGAATGCAGTTTCACCCACCCAGCTTGCAGCCACTCCTGCCAAAATATTTGCATTTGGGGTACAGACACCTGCCAGCCAAATTTGGGTTGGCATGAATAGCTCTCTGTAGTGGCCAAACAGCCACAGGAGATGGAGCTGGGCTTTCTCACCATCTGTCTGAGCTAGTGGCAGGGCTGTGATGCTGGCTTCAAAGGGAGCTGAGCCTCGTGCCAGTGCTGGAGTAGCCAGGACAGAGCCCCTGGGTGCACGTGTCCCCCCCAGCCAGCTGTGTCAGACCACAAGGCAGTGGGGAGGCCCTGTCCCACCACCAGTGGCACAGGTACCCCCTGCCCATTGCCAGCTGAGCAGGGGGCTGCTTGGGATGCCAGGCTAAAAATGGAGAGGAGTCCTGCATTCTGTGGGTGCCAGTTTGGAAGGAAAACTCCAATCCTGGGCCAGTTTTCCAGTCCATTTGGTTTCTCTGCGGCTTGATGGGGACATTAAATGGCAGGAGTTATATGCCAAGCTTGAGCATCACATCCCTGTGTGGAGAAGCTGAGGATGAGCAGTTCTCGGGCATGGACACAGTGATAGTCATTAGCAGACCTGACTGTAGTCGTAGAGAGGAGTCTATCTGCAGTAAGAAACAGCCGGTGTTCACTGCAGGAACCTGTGGTCCTGTCCTTCCCCAGCCCTGGCTCAGGTTTTTGGGCTCAAGGCAAAGGATTTGATTTGTGGACTGCAGCAGTCGGAGGGAGAAAATGCTTCTGCAAATGGACTCTTGCCTTGCTGAGCTCCAGGTGGGCCATTACCTTTGGCTGTGCATCCCTGGCATGACGGTGAGTAACCCAGAGACAGCAGAGCAAGGACCGCACATCTCTGGTCTGCCCCAACCCAGCCCCAGGCGCTCTCTGCTCCCAGCAAACGAACTTTAAACAAGGTATGTTTTTCCCCTGTACTTGCCTGCTCATTGACTAGATTTTCAATAAGATCACTGAAGGTCTTAAGCAAAGTTTCCTAAGTTAAACCCCCAAACATAATCATCAGAGAAAGCCTTGCTTCTGCAGAGCTGTGCCTTACACTTGTTAGGAGGTGAGTGGCAGCAGCTGGCACTGAATAATTGTTCTCATTAACTCATCTTTGTACCTTTTTGTTGCCTGATGAAACCCTCTCTGCAAAACCCAGCCTTTAGGACTGCTCAAAAACAAAGTAGACAAACAAAATGAGCTAACAAAGCAGACAAGGAGAGACAGGCCCAGGGAGGCTAGAAACTCTTCCACCTCCTTGTCCCATAGAGAAAATCTAAAGGGAGAACATGCCTAAATTCCGGGTCCCTGCTGGGCCCAAGAGGACAAACGAACCCAGCTACGCAAGCCCCTGGGGTGGCATGACCGAGGTCACCATCTCTCCCGCCTCTTCATCCTCCACCCGCTGCCAGTGACTCCAGCAGGAACCTTGTTAGCACTGCCAATACACTGGCCTGCTTCCATGCCCTGATGAAAAACTGCCCACGTCACCTGGGGCTGTTTTTTTAAGAAGATGCTCGTAAATGGAATGTGTGCTTAATTTTCAGGATATGCTGCTTTGTGATACAGTTTGCAATTCCAGAACCCAAAGCTGCTGAAAGGGCACTCTCAGACTCTGGTCCCAGCTGTGGGTTGTAGTTCTGGCTCTGCTACTGGTTTCAATGGCATAAATTATGCGGGATCTCAAGGCCCACTGACTCCTGGAAACAACAGAGACCAGTTGCTTGGCCGTACTTAGAGATGCCAGCAAGTGAGCAACCATGAGAAAATAACTTTAGGTCAAGGGTTTCAAGCTCAGACTTCAAAGTTAGCTCCTGAACCTAGGTTTTAGTATACTCAGTGTGGCACCGGGGTCCGTCAGGCATCTGGAGCTATCACGGACCTGATGGGACCTCTCCCTGCCTCTGTGTCCCCACTTCCTAATGGCCCTTCTTTGCCTCCTGCTGTCCCCAAGACCCAGACTCCTCCCAGCCCGCCCTGAGCTCCTCCAGCTCCAGCGTTCAAAGGAGGGAATTGCATGTGGTCTACTGCCATCTCTGCCTGCAAATGGTGAAATGATCAATAAAGCAGCTGCAGAGGAGACTAGGCGCAGGAAGGAGTAGTCCTTCCTCTAAGGAAGGTACCAGGGGCCACGAACAGAGAAGATAACAGAGAGACACCAAGGCTCCAGGCAGAGGGAAGGTGGGGCCGTGGGCTGTATTTCTGGCTGTAAGCCAGTGATGCTGCACTGGAGGTTGAAGATGTGGACATTAGGAGAGTGATGGAGACAGCAAAGGGACTTGGGTGCTTGAGGGATCCCTGTGACATCTGTGGGAATGGTGGTGTGACAGAAGCTGTGAGGTGTTGGGGCTGTTTTGTGGCATAGCCAGAAGGACCGTCTCCTGCCCCGACACTGCAAATTGTTTCTAGGCATTTATATCACTCTGGGGACTTTCCCCCTTTGCCAGTTCTCAGCCTTTCAGGGAAGCAGGATCCCTGGGAGCCCATCAGGAGAAGAGCTATCTACCTCCTTCTGCTCTTCTTGCTGCATATCTCTGGGACACTGAGCAGTTCTGACTTTTATTTGACCAATGGTCTCCTGCTGACAAGGAGCATACGGCCAGGGAGGATGCAGAGGGAGAAGCAATAGATTATTCTTAATTGACTAGAACAGACGAAGCTGACCTTCAGAGAACAACGCCATGAATCTTCAGACAATGGAGTGAATGCCATGTGGATTTACTGTCCTCTGGCTTCAAAGGCCTGACCTCCACCACCTCTCTCCTGCTTTTGCAAGAGAAGAAGGACTAGGAGGATCTGCTGGGCAAAGCCCTGATTTACAGGTGTCTCCTAGCTACAAGTCATGAGCACACATGAACATGAGCTTTCAGGCATGTTTTCTTGCAAGCTGTTCACAGCTAATGAACAAGTGGGAGAACAGATGGACAGGTAAACATGGAGCAGGAATAGATGGAGGGACACAGTCCTCACCAAGGTTTTCTCTAGCCTTCTCTGGAGAAAAATTTTTGTAAGACCTGGAACATCATTAAAGATCTCTAGAGGAACGTGCTATTTTTCTGTTGGTGATGGTGCATTGATAGTTCAGCTTGGGGGAAGGCAATACACCTTCCAAAAAGGAGTGAGAAGTTGAACAGAAGATTTAAGCCTCAGGCTGTTGACGGGGAAACTACCCTAAAAACCTTGAAGTGTTCCATCACCGAAGCAGCAGGGACCAGTTGAGCTGGAGGTAAGTGCCACCTTCAGAGTGACCTGAAGGATCCCAAATCTCTTGCTGTCTTTGAAACAGGGTACTGTGCTCCTGCCAGGACAGAGGGAGATGGTGCAGCATCTGCCTTCCCTACCGTGCTTGATCAAACCTAGTCCTTAAAGTGGCTGGGAGTGGTGGGTGTAGCTGTCTGTTGCTGCAGCTCCAGGGCTTGAGCTGTATGAAGGGGGATTGAGAAGTCAAATGCGATGGTAGGGTCTTTCTGTGTGGCTTCCACTTCTGCAGTACTGGTAGTCACCAAGCATGCACTGATGATGTGGAGGATTCCTATCAGATACTTGGTCATTCTGAATCTGCAAGGTTCTGTTGATGTGTACCAACTGCAGCCTGGCCCCTCCCTCAGATTCTTGGTTGTGCTCAGTACCAGCTAAGAATGAGGAGAAGATACAAGTAGAAAAGAGGAAAAGCAAAAAAATATCTTTGCTGCTTAAGAGCAGCTCTGTGAATATCAGCCAGTGTCTTTGTGGGTAAAGCCAGAACCATGGCCAGGGTTTGTTTGACTAGCTCAGCTTTTCCAGGCAAGAACCAGTGTGTTTGTCTCTCTTAGGACCTGGGAAAGGCATGCCTGGGCCCCAAGCATGTCACAGGGGCTGCCAGGGCCAGAGAGCAAGTGGCAAGAGGGGACAGTGTGTCAACAAGGGACACCAGCCTCATAGCTGCGGTCTGAGCACGGCAGTCTCTCTGGGAGCCATGTGTGCATGTGGTTTCCTCGCTCCTGTACTGATGTGTCTTGGTGTTCATCTCTTCTCTCTGCTTTTCCTCGGGGCAGGAACGGATTCCATAGAATAAGGGAAAGAAACTCTTGCCATGCTACTTGGTGTCAGTGTGCTGACAAAGCACATCTTCTGCAGAAGGAAAACCAGGTTTCCAGAGGGCGGCACTGCTGGCTTTGCTAGTAGGCAAAGACAAACTTCTGCCTGGCAGCTCCATCGTTTGTCATCTGCAGAGTGTTAGGGAGGGAGAGGAGATGGGGAGTGACAGGTCAACCCTCTGGGTGGTGTGCATCTCTGCACAGAGAAAGCACCAGGGGAGAGCCAAGGAAGCCTTGGGGTGATCTGCAGTGCTGGAGGGTCTTCTTATGGCAAGAGGTCCCCTCCCAACTCTCTCTCACCTTGGGCTGCTCCATGAGGTGCCTCAAGACACATGTGGAAGTATTAGGGGGTGATTTTAATGGCCACTGAAGCTGTGTTTCAACTGATGTGTCCAGGTACCGCCTGTTCACTCCCACATTTCCAGTGAGCCCATGACACCAGCAGCTCCATGCTGCCCAAAGCTACCCCCATTTTGCAAGCTGCACAGCTGCTTTTCCATCATCTTTGCTACAGCAGGCTCGTTGATGTGCTACCCTCCTACCCTTACAACTGCCTTCCCAAGCAGGTCCTCCTCCCTTCCCTCAGCGTCCATCACGGCCCTTCCCATCCTGAGTCATGATGATTTGATTCTGCACCTGTAGGACTGTGGCTCCAGCTGCTGGTACTCAGCTTTGGGGAGCAGCACCTCTCCCTGACCAAGCAAAAGGGTTCATCTGAATGATGGGTGCCTCTGAAGCATTTGATCATGTGAACACAGGGAAGTCTCTGAGTGTCATTTCCCTCAGTGGGGCAAGGTGGACTTTGATCATAACTAATTTGGCTGCACAATCATACTGAGTGTGTACAGGTTCAGGCTGTGCATCAAAGCAGCTAATTAAAAGCCAGAGCCTTTGATGCAGGGTGGTGGGACAGAGCGTGATGGGACAAAGCATGACTCTGCTGGCACTGGGGATCAGCATGCTATGAGGAGCGTCTCCCTTCAAGGCTGCTTGCAGTCCTGCTTGGGTTGGAATTGTGCCAGAGGGGTGCTTAGGAGAAGCCACGGTGGCAAGGCTTGGGCTAGGGAGAGCAAAGTGGCACAGTGCTTTGTGGTAGCACCTAACCTGTGCACTTTCCTAGCTGCTGGGATCTAGAGGTGCTTTTGAGTATTGTCATGCTGATTTCTTTTTGCTCTGTGCTCTCTCTAGAAAACAAAAAATATTCTACTGTGGACCTGGAGCAGCTGGGCTGAATGGATCCATCTAACAGCTTCTGTCTTATGGCTTCTTCACAGAGATCAGGTTAGTGCCATCAAGAGATGAGGGCAGGAAGCATCCCCTCCTAAAGTAGGAAGATCTACACGCAGTGGATCTGGGAAATTGTTCCTCTGCACTGACTGTCAGTGTGGCCTGGATCACCTTAAGGTGCAAAGAGACCCATGGTGACTGACTTGTCTAGAGTCTCCTGTGTGTAGCCATCTGATATTAAGGGAGATGAGTCCCATCTCCCGTGTTTGCTTTGTGGAAGAGCAGCCTCTGCAGCAGACGTGGACACAGAGGCCATATCCACAGATGCCACTTCTGTGGTTATGTAGTGTGAAAACCCACCCCGTGGTCACAGACATGCTGACCAGGTCTCAGGGCACAAAGCAGGTGGGAGAGGTCCTGAGGAGGCAACCAGACACCCTGAACTGGTAGAGCAGATGGAACAACAGGAGCTTTAGAGTAAGAAAGACATCAGCCCTTCACTGCTGCATCCTTAGCTGGGTCACCAGTGTGGTGGGCTTGGTCTGGGGTCTCTGGGGAAGCCGCACTAGAACAGGACTCTCCTTCCCTAGCCATGTTTTGATGTAAGTAGTTCCAGCTGCTGGGAAACAGCATGTTCTCTCCCAAGAAAGAGCGCTAAGGATTTTTCCCTTGGTCCTAGATAGAAATAGAGCAAAACATACAAGGTTCAATCTCTTGCACTACATTAGGGGGGCATAAAGGGGAAGGACAGAAGTGCAGCTGTTATAGCGTGACATAACCTTTTTCTGGCTGGATGACACACTCCCTGTGTTATCAAACATCTGGGGTTACAGCTGGCAGAGGACAGTATCCTTAGAAGGCATGTTGTCTGGCAGTGCAGGTATCAGAGAAGGCAATTTTGCAAAAAGATGAGGAAGGGATCAGCCCTTCTAGGGATGAACCCTTGATCCTGGGGTTCCAGCTCCGTCCAGATATGTGCACCAGAATTGCTGGGACCGGCTGTATGGGTACCTTTCTATCACACTTTTGCAATCTTTATATTCTGATCCTGCAACCCCTAGTGCTCAGAGGGACTGCTGTCCTCAGGCAGGCAGAGCTGCAGTGGTCAGCAGGGTGCTGCAGAGGCTTCTGGTATCTGGACACAGGGTCCAGGCGCAGGCACTAACTGCCTGTTTTTTCCTGCTGTCACATCTCTCTCAGGTCCTGCTTATGCTGCCAGGTACAGCTCTGCATTTGCAAACTGATTTAATGCTGGCATACCTGGGGCTCATGCAAAGCACGGCACTGGTGAAAAAAAGCATCTGTAAATCACCTTGGTGATGTTGGATTCCCAGGGTGGGCAGCTCCAAGGACTGCAGCAGGGGTGGGGGCAGGCTTGGACCCAGCTGGTGGAGCTGCTCTGTGGCAGACAGGTAGAGAGCAGCTCTGTGGTGTTTGCTCTTTATGTGTGTCTTGGGGATCTGACACAGCCACCTATACATGCTTAGTTACAACCTGCAAGCTGGGACTAGCAAAGGTTGTCTTCTCCAAAGGGCACTGGAGCATCGTGAGGATGGTTGGAATGGAGAGTGGCAGGTGCTAAGAGCTTTCCCAGGGAGGGATGAGACCCATCTGAGAAACCTGAACCCTGCTTCTCTGTTTGGAGATCGTTCCAGATCTTGTTGATGCTCAAATGCCAGGCTGCATTGTTCTCGGCACCATGCTTTTGAAATCCAGCTCTGTGTCATGGAGACCCCTTTCCCAACATTCCCGCTGCACTGCACATTGAATTGTGCACAGAGGGTGATCACAAGGGCAAGCCCTTTTGTGAGAAGGAAAAGTATCATTTTCAAAAGGGATGTCCAAGAGAAATATCTTGAATCCTTCTGCAAATTACTCCTCTTCCAGTAGTTCCAGCAGTGGCTGCTGCTTATGTATTTTTCCCAGGTTTACCACAGGTTTATACAAACTTCATATTATAAATATAAATTAAATTGGGGGCTTCTGGGTTAAATCTTCCAAGTGGTTGTTATTTTACTTCTCCCACTTGGGCTTTCTGGAAGAATGCAGTTCTTAGCATACATTTAAATGAGAAGAAAGTGCAGGAAACATTAAAATCTTTTCTACCTCTATTTCATTAACCTCTTTGCTTCGTGAAGGACTAGAGGACTCATAAGAGAGGAGTTTTTCACAGTACAGGGTACTGTTATCATGCTTGTCAGGAAGTCCCACCAGAATTCAGAGACTGTCTGCTTTTACTTTCCATGTCCTAAATACATCTTTTAATTATTATTACTAATGGTGGGCCTGGCCACCTTTTCATTCATTTCTTCCACTTTCAAATGACACTTCCCATTGAAGAAATATCCACAGAGTAGACCTGTCCTTCACAATTTCTGACCACTCAAGGGACCCTGTGGCACATCCACTAACCTCTGAAGAGTCCTTCAGTTTCTGCTCTGTGGTTTCCTTCGCCTAGTCAGCGGTGGGCATAGGGCATACTTCTTCCTTATTTGTATCCCATTCTTCCCTGCACAGCCCCATCAGTCTTGCCACAGTTCATTCTCATTATTGTCGCTATTTGTTTATGGTTATAACTGTTCATATAGTGATGGTATTTCTTTTTTTTTTCCTCCCCAGTCTTGCTAAGGAGCAGATATGATCTCACATAAATGCAATCTTGCAAGCAAATAAGATATTGTTATTCTCATTCCTGTTATGCTTTTTGCCTGTTATCTTGGTGCTGTACAAACTTGTAAGTCAGGCTTCCCTGAAGAGTTTCCCTGCTAAGCAAGCACAGCAAAGGCAGGCTAGGAAGGAGGATGCAGCATTGCCTAAGTGAGGATTTTATATTTTGGTGAGGGTGAAAGTTTGCTGAAGATGATGAATGGTTGGGAGTAATGCTGCATTTTCAATTATCTGCCATCTTTTTCAAAACATAACATATAAAATAAAAAACTCACAGCAGTCTTAGCTGAAATGATTCAGTCTTGGAAGCAGTTACTAATTCTTAATCACCTGCATCATGTAACAAGCCTCATGACTGCGTGCATTGTTCGATGTGGATGAGATAGCAGGCAGGGAGACGGCATGAGAAGCATGCCCCCAGCAACAGGTACTGTACCCTGCTGAATTTGGGAGGATAAGGCTTCACAGCACAGTTAAAAGGGAAATACTGATAAACCAGCTGTTCTGGGAGCAGCAGAATGTGTGCAGCCTGGCGACTCCAGGGCTTCTCATGCCATGAGGCTTCTCCAGGGTCTGCATGGGGGGTTATGCCCAGGCTCTGAAACTGCTCTGGGGTGTGAAAATGTGAAGTCAAGTGTCTCCTTCTGCCCGTTGCTTTTTGTTCATCACACTTGTGGGACGGCTCTCTGCTGCTACCTCTCCCAGGGGTTCACCCACACACAACTTGGCACATGCTCTCCGAGGAGAGGATGGAGGAGCTGAGGGAGGTAAGAGGAGGGGAGCTAGAGAAGTTTTCCAGTTTGGAAAATTGTTTTAAAGCTAAAAAATGGAAAACTAAGATCCCCCACTGGGAAACCCCTTAGAGGATATCAGAAAATGAGGCTAAGCAGTTTCTTTGGATCCTGTGGAATTTAACACAGATTTGTCATCTAGCTGTCAAACCCACTAGAAATGTCTCACTCTCTATTAATAGTTTCATAGATTTTAGAGATTTTCCAGCTCAAAAGACCATTCTGTTCATCTCTTCTTGCATAAAATGGGCTACTCCTGTATCAAGCCCATCCACCCTGGCCAAACAGAAGCTTGTCTTTCCAAAGGATGTCTTCTGAGATCTAAACACTTCCAGGCACAGAGAATCTGTCACGTACTTGGTGAATTCTTGCAGAGGCTAATTGCTCTCACAATTAACCATGTCTTTCTGAACACATCGAGCCTTCCAGATGCTGCCTTTGATCCTGCAGGCAGGGATTCAGCTAGGTCGAACAGCTCTTAATCATGAGGTTCCCCATCTAGGGACTTGCACTTCAGCAGCTTTCAGTCTGTGGTCTGCTGACCTGCAGGACCTTTCTTGAAGGGATGCAAGAAGGAATCAGGGAGCACCTGGCATGTCAGGAAGCTTCAATTAATTGTATACGGGTCACTACCAGAAAAATATCAGAAGTCTGCTAAAGGGAAAGAGCCAAACCTGTTGGTTTGTGGGCCTTTGGAGAAATAGAAATGGGATGCGGTTGTTGCAGTGTCTGCACTCATGTGTGGGAAGGTGTGGGAGCAGTGGGGAGCTGCTGCTGGAGCTGATGGTGGTGGCACAGTCCTGGAGTGCTCCTCCTTGCTGTTTTCCAGAGAATCAGCTGCAGAGCGTTGTGCCAAACCTCATAATTAAGAGCCAGTAAAACCTTCCCCTTGCTGCCACGGCTTCTCCACATGGCTAGTTACAGCTGCATCTCCAGAAAATGATTTAGAAGTGTTATTGGGACTGGGACATTTTTATGGGGTGCTGCTTTCACACCCCACTGTTTGGGAAGCCCAAGCTTCCTTAGTTAAAGACTTGGAGGGACACAGCTACAGTTAACTAGGGATACCTCTGCAGCATCTGTGACCTGGCTCCCAAAGTGGGATGAATGGCGGTCCAGGATGCCCTGGGTGCCCAGCTCTGCCCTGAGGGGTCCAAGGACAGGGCTGGTGCCTGCAGAGGGGGAGAAGGACAGATTTGTAGTGCAGGATTATTTTTCAGGGCTCGTCTTCTCAAAGCCCCTAGAGCGTTGTGCTGGGTCTGTCTGGGGATAATCCATCATTAGACAAGTCTCCCTTCTGCACTGGGCTGTGTTGTACAGTGATCGTCCTTGGAGCCCAAGTAGCTTGGATGTATAACTCCAGCAAAAGTGAGACCCAACAGTAAATGAATGCAGCTATGAGCTGGAGTGGAACTGCTCAGCCTTTTGGTTTGATGTAGCAGCTGTATTTTCTCCAAATTAAAACATATTCCACTGTCTGCCATACCTCTATCTGTTCTGCCAGTTGAATGCTCTGATTCATAAAGACCTGCACATGGCCTGTATTTAATAAATGATAACAAAATCGTGTGTTAATTTAGTTAAATTTCTTGAGACAAGCAGCCCAGATAGATATTTTCAATGCAGAGATGATGACAGAAATTTGTATTTTTCAAAAAGAGCAGCAAATCTAATCTGTCCTTTCTAATGGAAAACTTCATTAACTGCACAATCTCCAAATGCTCTTTAGTCATTAACCTTAATTACTGGAGATAGTTACATACATTTTACATACAAATTTACATTTGCAACTGGGAGAGCAGGAAATTGGATATTTAAATAACTATGTAGCTCTATTTTATTAATCCTTCTTTTCCCCACAGAGAAGCGGTGTGACCTGAAAGGAAAAAAGTCCAAGAGGCCTCCCATGCATGATGTACCCTGGTTTCTAACTGCCAAGCAGGTTTGAGCTGCAAAGCTTAGTTTCAGTAATGAAGCATCTTTTAGTTTTAAAGAGTAGGTTAGAGGTGATGTGATAATGGTCTGGAAGTACCTATGTCCAGAGGGAGCTTCTGGAAGGCTCTTTAATCTCTCAGACAAGAGCATTGTGAGACTGGAGAGTTAGCCAGAAAAAAGGTGAAAGGTATGGCATGCAATGTGAATTTAATTATCCAGAGGAACAGTTCCCCAAGGGTGATGTGTGCTGCTTTCAGTCAGGCTTATTTTAGAAAAGTGACGCAGAAGTGCTGGTGGGATCCTGCAGGGAGCCCCAGGAAGCAGCTCCCACTGCCTGCCCCCCGTGAGCCACCCAGGCACAGCAAGCGCATTTATCTGGGAGCTCATCTCAATTCCCAGGCTTCCAGGTGGGACTGGCATGTTGTATATTGGTCCTAGGGTTTTGGATGATTGCTTTCTTTTCAGCTTACTGGTTGATGTGTGTTCACAACAGTTCCTGGAAATTTATGATAGCCTGGTAAGAGGTGATGAGTCAGGAGGCAGGCAGTCATTAATTCCCAGTAATGCCTTGGACTGAGTTCATTACTGTTATCTGAAGATGAAATGATGTGAAAAGTAGATTTATTTATTTTTCTGAAGCTGATGCAGTTTGCTTTTGGAAGACACTGTGCTCTGGGGAAAAGCAGTGCCAGTGCATTGGCAAGTGAGGAGCCTGAATCCTCTTGCAGCAGTTTGTTCAACGCAGAACTGTTTGCTGTGTGTTTGAAGCAAGAGGTTGTATCAAGGTCACTCCACTGAGATCCAGCTTTTCAGTCTCTGCGAAAGGAGAGCTCTTGCTTTCACTCTCCTCATAGATTTTCCTTTACTCCCCTACACATGTAAAAGGCAGGTCTCCCAAGCTCTTGCAAAAAGAATAAAAAGTTGCAGAATAGGACAATGGGACTCTTACAAAGTGTCCCACTATAGAGGACTGCTCTGAGTAAGAAACTGCATCTGTTCCAGAATCTGCCTCTTTCTCACACCCTCCCTCTGGGTTCAATTCTTGCCTCTTCTTCATTGCCTGGAGGACAGTTTGGTGGTTGCAGAGGTGATTCAGGGCTGTTCTTCTCACACCAGACCCTGCAGGGTGCCAAGGAGGAAATGGAGAAGTACCCATTTGAAAAACATTTAGCAGATTACAATAAAATTAATCTAGCTTTGCTGTAAAACCTTCAGGACCCATCCTTACAGAGTGTTTCCCTTTTTTAATATTGCATGGAGGATGCATGGACGGTGAGACCAGCAGCATTTCCCACTGCCCTCCCAGCCTATGCAGGAGCAGCAACACTGTTTAATTCCTCTGCTCCGTGTGCTGTCACACTGGGCTGGGGAAGTCAATCTGGTTTGAATTTCATTCCTTCCCAGCAATGTAATGCAGGTGGAGCACGTCATGGTCACCCTCCTGTTCCCAGTTAGTGCTCTGTTGATGCCACAGGGAAGGAAGCAGCCTGGGATGGACAGACCCATGGGAGCACAGCCCCTCCTCATGCCAGGGAGGGCAGTGGGGTCGTTCTTATGTTGAAGGATGTGGATTAAGTCAAACACTGCCAGCACTGAGGGAGAGAAAAAAGCACCCATCCAGGCTGGAGAGCAAATAGGGACACTGATTGCTGGAAAGTTTTACAAGGATAATAAAAAACATTGTAATAAACGGCCATGAATATTTCATGGTGGGTGCAGCGCTGATATGATGTATCATAGAGGAGTGAAGGGATTTTTCAACATACAAATGCAAATGGGAAATGTGTTCTATATTTTGCAGGTTTCTCCCCAGACACACCATGTTTTCTAAAAATCGGATTGACTAGGAGCTTTTGATATGAGAAACAACTTCAAGGCTCTGGTTAGAGTCGAAAAAAAAGCACAGGCAGTATCAGAGGATTGTTGGTGCTAAAGATGAAGAAAATATCCCACACAGATCAAGTAGCCCATCTCCCTAAATGTCTGGGGAAGTTAGGAAGGAGTTATCAAAGGGAAATCATGCACTGTGCTGTCCTTGGAGCTGGGAGCAGTGTCACAGAGTTCTCTACCAGGTAAGAGCAGCCCCTGTGCTCTGGGAACTCTGAAATGTGGGGTACACAGGAGAGGAGATGAAAACTAGGGCCCAAGTCCTCCTTCCTCACTTACTGCTTGGTGGCAGGTGTTTGAGCTTGCTTGGGCTCAGGCTGGGGCAGACAGCGAAGGAATCACCTTTCTGGAGGGGACCAGTTTGTGAGTTTCACCCAAACTAGGTTTGCTTCGGTGGAGCCCTCTGTTCAAAGGCAGTTGGCAAGATGCCTGGCCTGATGCCTTCATCTGAACAGGTTCACCCGCGGGGGCACTCGGTCCCCCTCTTCCTCACTGTGCCAAGGGTGCTGGGCAACTGCACAGCACAGAGCTGCTCTGCCCTGGGAGCAGCACCCTTGGCTACTGCAAGCCCTGCAGGAGCTGACCTGTGCTTTGTCACACAGCCGGAGGAAACTGGTTTTCTTGGGCGTTTGTTTCCTGCTCTCTAGTGGTATATGCCTCTGCATGAGCACAAGCATGATTCAGGGCACAAGCTTGCTAACGTATAGTTCCTTGATGACTGAACATCTGTATGCCATCGCATGCTTTGCCACCTGTGCTAAACAAGACAGCAATGGGAGGACTGGTAGCCCCCCACCCCTGTTTCCTTCCCACAGCACTCTCTAGCCTTTGCTGATATATACTGCACTCACAATGGCCCACGCCTCTTCACAAGCACCTTTTACACACTTGTCCTGTCTCCCTCTCCTTTAATTAATCCTATCAGGTCTCCAGGCATCTATCAAAACGCAGTGCATGTTGCATATTCACAAGTTTGGGTGTTGCAGGAGCAGTTTCTAACAAGCCCCATGCCTGCTGACCCTCCCCTCCCTACACTGTCTTGTTAGCACAGGTGGCAAAGCCCAGGTTTGAGATGAGAGACAGGGCAAGAGGAAAACAGCTTTTGCAGGTGCCTGGCTGGGTAGAGGAACAGGTATGAGGTGGGATGAGCTGAAGGAAACATCCTGCAGCTGTGTGCTCTGCTTTGTTAGCTGCAGGATAAACTTGGCTGGTTTTACCCATTGCCACTTCTTTTCCTGCTTCCGTTTTCCCCCTTCTAAGGCAGGGTGAGGAACACCCCGATCCCACTGAGTGAAGCATTGGTGAGGAGGACCTGCAGATATGTACCTGTAACAGTAAGATCCAACAAAGTACCAGCTACTGCTGCTTCCAAAGCCTGCTTTGCCACCCAGCATGGGCTGGGGAGCATCCCTCCTGCCTCCTCTGTCTGTGGGGAGCTCCTCCATCCTCCTGGGGACATCA
Organism: Falco rusticolus; assembly: GCF_015220075.1. Lineage (NCBI taxonomy): Eukaryota > Metazoa > Chordata > Aves > Falconiformes > Falconidae > Falco > Falco rusticolus. The sequence goes on along the minus strand of NC_051200.1, from coordinate 12,353,830 downwards.
GTACAGGTAATATCACCAGAGACTTTTTTCCTCCGCTTTGTAAGTTGCCAGTGAACCCACAGTGCTTCCTTTGGATTTCTCACTTAGTTCCTCCTCGTGATGCTGCTGAACTGGTGGCGCCAGTGACACTTACCCTGGGTGCTTGTTCCCAAAACAGTTGCTCTATGTTTTTGTCCTCTGTGCTGTACTGGTGAGATAGGTGGCCCAGGGCCTTGCTACTTAGTGTCTTTGCTGGGGCTTGTTCCACCTTGCTGGCTGATGCAACCAAGGTCTCCTCCCCCCGATTTTAATTTCACTCCTAACTACCCAGTTGGGACACAGCACCCACACACAGGTGTGGATGCCTCTCATGAGAGTGCTTCTGCAGAGCACTGTTTTCACCAACACATCAATAAATAAACAGGTCACAGCCATTCACAGAGCAAACCTTTGCTGGTGTGTTCAGCCAGATGGCATCTCAGTGGAGCTCAGCCCATCAAACTGCAAATACCTTTCCAGAAAAGAAAAAAAAACACCAGCCAACCCCGAGAAAGGGGGAGGGAAATAGAAAAATGCACTTGTTTTTAAAGTCTGTGCCTGAATGATGCTGTGAGCTAATTTTTCCCAAACTGGGTGTTGTCAGTTGATGAAAACTCTTCCACAAAGGTGTTAAGCTCACTTGCTGGATCAGAAGTATTTCTTCTTAGAGAGTGCTGATGAGATTGTGCCTTGATCAGCCAAAATAGGGCTGATTTGAATGTGCTTTACTACAAAGCAGTCATTACATTTCTCTTTAGGATTCAAACTAACGTTTCCCCCATATTTCAGCTGTGCTGAACTAGCTTTGCAAAGACCCCTCCAGGCTTAGGAACTGGTGAAATCACTCTGCCTAATGGCCTCCAGAAGTTAAGTTACCCAAGTGGAAACTGTGCCACGGAGGTCCCAGGAGCTGCGTGAAGCGAACAGCACGTTGATTTCTATGCCAGTCTCAAGGTAGCAGCTGAAGCATAAACTGGGAATGGAAAAGGACCTAATATGCTCACGCTGTTGTTTTGTTTTGGGCTTTTTTTTGTCCATTAATTTGTCACTGCTCCTCCTGGAAAACATGTGGATGGGAGAAGCAGCATTTGTCCGTTTGTTCCATCTGCTCTGCTAACACCTTGGGTCAGGAGGGCTGGGGCTGCCATCAGCAACTCCCGTGCTGAGTGACCAAGGGCAGTGGCTGGGGACTGGGTTAGCGTGCAGCTGTAGCTGCAGCACCCTGTAGCAGAAGAGCCTCAGGCTTCTTGCTCGCTACAGACAGCAGCGATTCAGTGTTACGGCCAGGAAGGTGAATCCCAGTTAGCTGTTCTATGCAGTCTTTCTTTCACATGGGAACTGGTGGGATTAAATCCACAGATATTGACCATACCAATGCCTGCCAGCTGGACTGACAGTTTTTTGCCGTGGCTGTCTTCCTCCCAGCCCACTGCAGGAGGAAGAGCTCTCTCTCGGGTGAGCATGTACTCGGGTGAAGGCTGAGTTTAGCGGCCATAAAGTGTAATGATAAAGACAGCCTGTATTAGCTTCAAAATAGCTAGCAGAGCTCCAGATAGTATTTTCTACAAAATTTGAACCAAATCAGAGTAAAGGTGTCTCAACTAAATTCCCCCAAGTACAGAGTTATAGTTAGGAGGAGCTCATGGGAGTACTTCAGTGTTCTGGTTTGTCACTTGGAAAGACCTTCGGGAAGAGAAAGAGAAATGCTGGTAACCAACAGTTTGTAACCAGCTGCAAAGCAGCTGCAGAGAAATCACCACTGTAAATACTGGGGTGCAGCAGCAGTGTTGCCCTCTTCACCTTCCTGGGGGCTTCTCTTTTCCTCCAAAGCAGGAGCCCAGCTCAACACTCCAGCTAGGGGCTCTTGGCTCTGTAGAGGCTTTTTGGATCTGCTCAGGTTCTGAAAAAGAGAGGTCCAGGAGGTTAACTGTGAGCTAAGGATGTTATGAATATCTGTACCTTCACACCTGAGGGCTTCTTGATTTAACACGTCTGCACTGGAAGGCTGGGGCTCCTGTGCTGTTTAACCCAGTGCTCCTGCTGGGGCACAGAGGGGAGCTGCTGGGAGCTTGCAGTGATTTATTCCCTCCCCGTGGTGATGTAGTTGTGGGCTCAGAGGGTGAAATCTCCCCCATGCAGTTTGGGGAGGAGCTGCAGAAAAGGCAGTTTATGGGTGGAGGAAGAGGGGCAGTTTGCAGGGAGTGCTTTGCCTCTCCCTGGGAGGATGTGGGTGCCACAATTTTTCTTGGCTGGGCGCTCTGGAGCCCCTCAGCTGTCAGGGGGATGTTGTAGTTGAGCAATATCGGTGTTCTTGGGAAGGAGTTCTTTATTTTTCAAGCTATCAGTTACCTGGGTATATTTGGCAAGTGCTATTGCACATGTGAAAGGAGAAAGCATGATAAAGCATTGTTTGAACAAGGTCTAGCTGATTGGGAACTCCATCACCAAACAGATGTACCTTGTCCCTGCATCGGTTTACTCAAATAACTGAGTTATTGCAGACCTCTGAGATTTACTCTCCTTATGTTTACAGTGCCTAGCTGTAAAAGGAGACATCCTTTTAACTTGTCCTGTGTTAAGCACAAATTAAGTGCTTCCTTTCTAAAAGCATTTTAAAAAGAAATAATGAACAAGCAGGAAAACAACCACCAGTTTGGAGCCTTGCAAAGCTGTTTATGCTTCCCCCAGGACCCTTCTTCTCTCTCATCCCATTTCTCCTGCTTCCCTTGCAGTTTATGGCCCTGAGCTGGTAAATCACATTCAGGCCTGTGCCTCGCTCCACGTGTAAGTAGTGGTGTGATCTCGTAGAATAAATGTGTGTGATGAGAGTGCCTCTAGCGAAGCACACTCCTGCTCCCCCCCCGCCCCGGCTTTGATGCATTGCCCCCAGCCTTGTGAGCACTCAGCTCATAGGTTTATTATTTATCTTGGTGAGCTGTGTTCAAACCTGAGAACCTGGCTTCATGGCCCTGAATTACTGCACCAAATCTGTGCGTAAGGACCTGAGTTTCAGCAGTGACTCATACGAATAGGTCTGCCTGCAGCTAAAAATAGAAAGCACAGGGCAGGCTTCCTGGCAGAGCTGTAGTAACTTCTAATATAAGGTGGCTTGGCAGCAGTTCCCATGGCGAAGCTTCCTCTAACGCAGTGGGAAGGCTGTAGTGTATGCTGAAGCCAATATGAGACAAAAGAGATTCCTTGTGGGAACCGACTCATGAGGCACAAAGGCCAATATTGAGTTTTGAAGCTACCTTCTCCCTGGTACGGGTATGTCCTGCCCTGGGGAAATGACTCCTTGGTTTTGTATTTCTCTGTGCCTCAGTTTCCCCTCTAAGGGGGTCTGCTTGCTGTGGTGGATGTATTTTAGCTGCACAGTTTTCTTGCTGTCTCTGCAACAGAGGAGGCTGCAGCACCAGAGCAGACCTGCAGACACCAGCCCACTCTCCAGTGAGCCTGTTCTGCTCCACAGCTCTCCCCCTGTGCTTTTATTCCTCCTCCTCCACATAAATGTTTGCTCATTCCCCCACTCCCAAGTCCAGCAGGAAGATGCACTTTCTCAGCACTCCTGACTATTCTGGCCCAGATATTGCTCTATGGCCTTGCTTGCAACGCAGTGTTTCCTTCCTTGCAAGGCCAGATGTGTCTCTGTAACTCTGTAAATCACAGGAAGTTATTTCTCAGTTCATTAGAGCTGCTCTGCTGTGAAAATCTCTGAAAATTCCTGCCCCCAACTCCCCCAGAGTACTCAAGCCATCAGTCCTGACAATGGTTCATCACAGCGATGCTAATTGCAGTGAGCGGCTCATTGTCCCCCATGCTGGAGCATATGGTCCCTTGCCTTAACGCTGCCCCATGCAAAAGCTTCTGCACGAGGAGCAGCTGTGAAAAGGCTTAGTGGATCTCCCTAGGGTCAGCCCAGTGTAATATCCATAAGGAAGAGCACTAGACAACTGCGTGGCAAGACGATGCAGCAGGAGAGTAGGGATGGCTCTTGGGAGCACCGCTGTGGGTCCAGTGCAGCTCTCCTTGCCCAGGAGCAACGGTGCTGAAATGCAGCTGCCTCTGGGGTGGAGGGTAGCAGCAGGGCAGCATGAGGACAGGGCTGAGGGAGGCAGGGTGCGGAGGAGGTCTTGGCTACTGCTGGGCTCAGCTGTGTGTGATTGTACAAAATGAGAGCTCTGTGATCTTTTCATCCTAGGCAGAACACTCTGCTTCTGCATCAACCTGAGCAATCTCTTCAGGTAGGACTTGGCTCCTCTGGAGCTGAAGGAACCTGTCAGGTGGAAGTTTTCTTGGGCCCATTGCACAGACCACAGGGTAACCCAAAGGGCTGGGACCTTCACCTGCAAAGGTGCTTAGCCCCTGTATCAGCATGAGAATAAGTGTAAATGAGTGCTGTGGATGGAGAAAGGAGCAGACCCTGCTCGCCAGGGTGTGACTTTGGAAGGAGGGAGGGCAAGTGTGTGCCCCTGGCTGGTTCATCCTGACTTTTCCCCACCTGGGGAGTGGGCTGCAGGAGCAGCATGCACATTGATGTCTCCCTGGGCGCCCTCTTGGCATGCTGCTGGTGTTCCCTCAACTTGCTGGTGCTGCAAGAGGGTAGCACAAGTCCGAGGCTGCCCTGGTCTCTCTGAGCCTCGTACTGCCACCTCCCTAGGTGCCTCTTGCCAACCTTTTGCTTGAGACTGGGTTGATAAGCATCTGAAACTGCCTTAACACAGGAGAAAATCTGACTACAAATCAACTACTTCACACTATAAATGTCTGCAGCCATCAGGGCCCTGAGCTCTCCCTCCATAGCACCTGGCTGTGCGGCAGTGATCTCCCCTTCAGTAGGGATGCCTCTCAAGGTTACCCCTTGAGGCTGAGAGATCCCTTACCTGACACCAGACATCGATGAGTTGGTAAGTGATTTTTTTTGCATGCATGTAACATCTAAGATATGCATAGTAAGCTTAAGCAAATACCTTTGTATCCCATACTAACTTTGTGTAGTAAAGTATTGACTGCCAATCCATCTGTACTTACTAAATACCTTACATACCTAAATTTACTGACTGGAACTCAAGAAACTAACTACTAGCTCAGATCTGAGTGATCTCTGATGCTTGGTGACACTGTGGTTGGCATTCACTGAGTTGAAGGTACACTGTGGGATTTTAAGTCATCTTTTCTCCTGTTCTGCTCTGTTTTTTCCCTGGCTGAGATCCTGCATCCTTTGTTGGTTCAGCTCACAGAGAGCTTTCTAGCTTGCCATGAGTGGCATGGGGTGGATTTGTGTTCTGGAGTCAGTGTTAGCTCCCCAGTCCCATCCCAGCTGAGAGGAGACACTAAGAGGTTTCCAACGCTAAACTGGTGCAGGACCTGGCATAACATTGATTCTACCTGGTGTCTTCAAGGGCTGGAATAACAATAGGAAGGATGAGCTGTGAAATAGGAGAGCCACTTGCAGATGGAACTTGATGGAGGTAGAGATGCTGTGGTTGCTGTGGCTTGCAGCTGGGTTAGGATATGCGCTGGCAGTGCAGAGCACAAAAAAGAGCCCAAATCCACCTGGGTGTCCCACTCCCACCCAGGCAGACCGAGCCTGCTGCATGAGGTCAGCGGTGCTTTAGTACTGCTGCATCTATAATGTGGCTGTATCCAAACTTCTAGCAACTCTTTACAGAAGGAAAAACCTGATCCCATTAAAATGAGTAGACTTTGAGCCCCGTAATACTTTTGGTGGCTTTGAAGACTTATGCCTGTATGGTCAATTCAAAGAAGTGCTGCTATGCTGGGACTTAAAAGTGCCGTCTAAGGGATGGTTGTGAAGTGCCTAGGGAGGAAACCTGGCTTTAAATAGCTGCAAAGACAACCAAGGGCTGGGAGCTGAGCCGTGTTACCTGTACATGTGGATTAGCAGTGAATTTGAGGAAGGCCTGGCTTTTTGCAGAGAGCTGATCGTACGAGCTGAATACCTGGCCCACTGCACCATCTCTTCCAGAGCTGAGAAAACACAGTTGAACAAATGGAGATAGGGAATTCAACTGCAGTTCAGGGACTTGCTTTCTGTCTTGTGGTTTTTGGCATTTCTTTGTTTTATTTTTTTACTGCTGAGCTCTGAAGGGGTTTGGATGGTTGACTCTTACCCAGCTTGCTGGCCTTGGCAAGAAGGCTTTAGCTTCTCAGTGCTGAAAAGATAACTGTGCATGCATGAGTGTTTGAGCCAGCTTGGACATAGAGCTGATTTATTACTCAACAGAGCCATTGAGGAGCTGGAAATTGGATGTGATTTGTACTCAGGGCCAGCGCTGGCTTGCTGGGATGAATTCTGTTCAAGGTGTCACCTGTGACTGCAGCTTTCCCTCCCCTTCGCTTCCAGAGCGGTAATACCGAAGGGTTTTACGGTGACCTCCCTGTCCCCACGGCGGGCCCAGCTGGCAGTGGGATCCCTGCTGCTGCCCCTCCATTTTCTTCTCCCTGCCCACACAGGATTAGCCAGCCCAGATATAGTCTGTTCATCCCTACCGAACAGCTGAGAAATCCTGCACTGGCTGCTTCTGGGGAAAAAAAAGCTCTTTACTATTTTACAAAACCGAGGGGGGTGGGTGGGAAAGAAAAAGAAACTGGGGAGAATAATTGGCTGATACCCGGCATCCTCGATGGCAGCTCTTAAGCAATTACAGGGACCAAGCAACACCCATATCACAGCACGTTCTCGGAGATTAACCGTCTGCTCAGCTAGCAATTAGAGCTAGTTAAATGGGAAGCTGCCACTTAGCTTTGACTTTGTAGTGGCTGTTTTCACTTCTTCAAGTTAGGCTCCAGGCACTGAAGGGAGGGGTGTGAATGTCGGCAGGATTAAATGTGAGCTGCCTTTCCTATGCTGGGATAGAGGCTTGTGGACAGGGTGGCTATAAGGGAATTAAAGCTATGCTGTTTTCTACATGAGTCCCCCACTTGCTTTTCCAGTCAACCTGGAAAGCACAGGCTGCTCCCCCATCCCATGTTTCCTCCTGCTCTAACTTTCCCTCCATCTTTGTTTACAACCCTGGAAAATGACTTAGCTTGCTGATGCCATCTGTGAAAACACCAGTGGTATGTGTTTGTGTGCTGGCCTCATTTGCACAGGAAAAACGCTGAGCCAAGAGATGCAGGTTCATCTCTCTCCCCAGGCCACAGGCCTCCTGCAAGATCCTGCTCAGGGCAGCAGGGTGCTCTTCATGGTTTCTTTGCTTCAAAGAGGCTTACGCTTTTCCTGCCTCTTGTGCTGTGGTGCATCAGAGGACCTGAATGATAAAAAATCCTTTAGCCTTAATTGCTTCTGTGACTGCTGGTGTATTGCTTCGGTGCTTCACATAAACCTGCTGGCCCAGCTGAGAGGGTGGCAAGCCCTCGTCTCTGGCCTCCCCAGAGCAATGTGGGGTTTAGGACTGCACTAAGGCAGTCCTAAGACTTGCTCAGCTCCTTTGATGGGGTTGAGGGTCTCTGATAGTGGCAATGTAAGGAAAGGACTGGAGTATGGAGGCCAAGACAAGACCCTGCTGGTCCACTTCAGTCCTTTTTGCATCCCACAGGCATGCAGAGACTTGGTAGAGCCTGGCTGGTGAGTCTGCACTGCAAGCACCGTGCATTGCAGATTGAACAGCCACCCCTGTCCTGCAGAGCAGGTCCTCTGCTCGTGGGGAAAGCCAGGCAGCCACCTGCTTTTCCTTGGCTATAAACCATGCTGACATGAAGGGCTCTGGCAGCTGACAACCCTGGCTGGGTGCTGGCCACTGGCACGCTCAGCAGCAAGGAGTTGCAGCAGGAGCCGGTGCTACGTGGTGTCTCTCTCCTGTGGGCTCAGCAGGAACCTCGCACTTTGGAATTAGCTTCAGTTTTTTTCTTGCTGATTTATCTTTTGAGTTTTCTAGGCCAGCTGTCCTCCTTTATTATCCTCACACTACCTATTTATCTCATCTGCCCCCTCTTCTTCCCACTTTTCTCCCTCTGGTTGCCTGACTGTTGCTGAGCTCTTGCCCGCCAGCAAAAATAAGCCACAGTGGTGGAGCGTGACAGACCCTGCTGAAGACACATTGGGCCCGACAGCCGAGGCAGAGTCAGCAAAGCTGGTTCCCACTCACTGTCCCCCGGCATCCAGCCCGCACGTGGGAGGAAACTCCCTCAGTGCCCTGCCACCACCAGCACCTCCGACACACCTGCCGCCCTGCCTGTGCTGTTTCTGCTCTGCCAGGACAACCGAGGTGCCCGAAAGGTGCAGGTAGGAAGGCAGTTGCCATCTCCTCTACCTATGTAGCACGCTCAGGCCAGCTCCTTCCCTACCCACTCCTCTCACCCACGCTCCCCTGACAGCCCCAGGCTGACAGATCGAGGGGCAGATCCAGGGCGGTGCTGGTCCCAGCAGACGCTGTTAGGCTGCAGATCATCCTTCCTGGAAGTCCTTGATTATGGCCTGTGAGCCTCTAGACATGGCCTTGGTGGTGACAGCACAACCTGTTTGCACATGAATGATAATAATATTCTGCAGTTTTATCTTCTATTCTGGACATCATGTTTTCAGAGAGATGAGCTGGAGAGGTGAGATTGAGAAGTTTTTATATATATAAAGTGCCTAGCATCGTATTGATAAACCAATTTGGAACCACTTTTGACGGTGTCTGACAGTCTTGGCTGTCTGACTAGAGTGGCTGTGGATATGAGGCAGAGCCTGGGGGCCCATCATCTGGCCAACCACAAAAAATAAAATCATCTGTAGTTGCAGGTGCTATAAACACAGCCTTTGCAGCACTCTGCTTTAACTTACCCCTTGTGTCTACTTCTGCTAACTCCAGCCACCATGCACAGCCATGAACTAAACTACAGGGACCCTTCTGTCAAAGGAGGACCATGGGAGAAGATGTAGTAAACTCTGCCCCAAAATCTCCGGTTTAATTTTGCTTCCTCTTATCCCACACACCATCTCTATCCCACAGCAGAGCTCTCATCTGAAATCAGAGATGCTGCTCAGAAGTAGTCTGGCACTTCAGAGATGTGCTTTCAGGGCCTGGAGAGGAAACCAACCCTTCATTGCCCATAGCTTATAGGACACAGATGTGCTGAGGCTTGGTCCTTTACAGAGATGTGTTGTGTCTGTTAGAGCTGTGCTTTCGGGAAGGTTCGGACTTACATGTGTATTGACTGCTAAGAGAAACATCAGCACATGCAGGATCCCAGGAGAAGGTCAGAGGGCTGACTCAGGTGGGACCTTGTAGTACAGCTGACTTACAAGCTCCAACCAACCCTCTGAGACAAGGCTGTGCAAATGCATAACTCTATCTCCAGACGTGCAGAACATCATTAACTCTTCTGGCAAGGGGAGCAGGAATGAAAATGAGATTGGACTGAACTTTTCTGGTCACATTTCCCCCTTCTTCATCTTTCTGGCACTGTCAAGCTTTGTCAGGAACCTCATGACAAGGTTTTGGGGTAAAGGCAAGAAAAAGAAAGGAGTCAAAGTCTTTTTAACTTCTGGAAGCAACAGGAAGGCAGCAGGGCCTTTGATGTCTTATTCAGCTCAGGAGCCAGAGCTGTTCCACATGGCTCTGACTCAGCTGGAGCAGTGTATGAGCCACATCTGTGGTGCTCCGTATACCCCTTGATGGAAAGCACAAAGGGCTGTGTGCAGCATCCTACCTGCCTGCAGTTTTAGAGAAGTAGATGAGTCGTAATCGGCATGAATCCCATTGGGTAAAAAAAAACAAACATCAAAAGCTGTGTGACAAAGACCCTGCCTGATGGTTTGAAAATGTGGGTGCCTGCCTTGGATGGGCAGGGAGGGTGGGGAGAACTCTTGAAGCATTTGGTGATATGAATTGTCCATCAGGAAAAGGACAAAGCCAAAAAGATCTGGAGGGGAAGCAGACCTAATTCTGCTGTATTTAAATTTGCAGGGCTGTTAGAAGCAGAGAACATAGTAACTGTGCTCCTACCTCCCAAACTAGAATTAAATTTAGGGTCTGGATGTTCCCTGGGGGAAGGTTAGGGCTTGCCCGGCCCATGTAGGCTGAGATCCACAGTCCAAACCCAGAAGCCCTTGCTATTCCAACACTGACCTCTCATCAGGGGTTTAGCCTTCATACCACTAGGCTGGAGATTGCTTTGGACTCCATCTCCCAGACTTTGCCTTGGCCTGAGGCCCACAAAGCCTTCCACACACAAGACATAGCATGGAGGTCCAGGCAGGGTAGGTATAGGTGGGTTGCCAGCTGCTGTGTGACTGTTCCCACCAGGCTGCACTACTCTCTTCACCTTTCTTCATGGAATGGACAGAAAATCAACGCACCCAAAGTGCAGGCGAGGCTATAGGTATAGCAGGGAACTTCTTTGCAGTGACAGTGGTCAAATGCAGTTTTGTGGAAGTTGTTACCAGCAAGTCCTTAGGTAAACCTGTGCAACTGCAGTGTACCATTCCACTGGGTAAACTATCTGGTGCTCTCATGTGATCTGCTCTTACCCAAGGTGCTACACAGGAAAGGCGAAGGCTCAGGGGAAGAAAGTCAATAAAAATTGTCTCATGCAATACAGAAGGCAGGAGCTGAATCTTTTTTTTGATGGAGGTAGTGCCTCCATCTCTGTCCTCAGTGGCTAGTTCCATCACCAGAAAGCAGGCTGAGTGTACCAAAGCAGACATACGTGATGGGCTGGAGTATTTAAGTGTTATTTTTCAGGTAGCCAAACTTTTGCAGAGAGAGAGGACAGATTTTATTTTAGCAAGGCACTGCAGAGGCTGTGGGTAACTGCACTGCTTGATGCTGTTGTGCTGGGCTCTGGGCTAGCAATCTCTAGTAGGATTAGAAAGAACATGGAAAGGAGAACCCTGAGTCTGGATTAAAGATGTTTAAAAATCTCTTGTATTAGCCAACTCTTTTCTCTGGGAGAGACTAGGAGTGCAGCTTTTCTTGGCTGCTCTGTTAATCTGGTCTCCATGGAAACAGGATGATGTTAGTGGTGACATGCTCCCCTAAATGGCTGCTCAGCAGCCACATTAGAGGGGGAAACCGGCTTTAGTTTGTCACCCAAATCTGGGTAGTTCATCCCTTGTCAGTCCCTGACAGCTGCAGCTGGGGGAGATTTTGCTGCTTATTTTGTGCTGGTGAAACCTGCACCAGTGCCCCTATGCTGCAGATATTTTGCTGGAGAGTTCACAGACTCAAGTCTTCACACCTCAACCAGTCAGCCCAGGACACAGATTTTACACAATCACAATTTTACTAGTGCTCTTGAATGGCTATGACAGGCCATGGCTCTCTTGCAAATGTGGCAGAGCTGTATGTCTCCCGCCTTCCTACTTGCCCAGTGTGACCGAGGTACATACTTACCCTGGGACCATATTCAGGAGGTCTCCTGGGTCTGCTGCAGTGACCACTCCTGGATGGATATTGCAATGCAGCCTATGGACAAGGCATGGCACAAGGAGTGAGGAAACTTGCCTTATCTTAAAGCAAAGCCAGCATTGCAACATCCAGCCAACAGTAATCACTAAGGCAGACCTTGTGTGACTTTGCTCTGTGCCTGTCTGTGCTGGGGACACAAGAAATGCCTGTCCCATGGATTCATCCCGAACGCTGGCCAGTCTGGCCTCTAAATGCAAACTGGAGGTGCCAATGTGGCCATCCAGGCTGAGGGTGAAATGGTGGGTGGCTTGTAAATGTTCCCTGCATCTTTCTAAATCCCTTTTCATCCTGAGTCACAGGCGGAAGGAGCGTGGGTGAGTGCAAGTAGGCAGAGAGAGAGGGATGGTAGGGCTGCATGAATTTGGATATGCACATCAGCTATCAAACATAGTGCAAAATTGCTGTGAAAGCTAGGAAAAAAGATAAATTTCATGTCACAGTCTTCAGATGAACTACTGCTGTTGCTGTTTTCTGTGTTAGCAGAGTTAAGTGGGACTTGTTTGTTGAGATGGGCAAGGAGTCTTCTGCATATCATGTCTCCTCTTCCTAACCTTTCCCTCTTTTTTTCTCTCCACTGCTCCAGAGTTGCATTTCCCAGTGTATCTCAGCCAGGTGTGTGGGACTGCTGCTGCCTCTAGTCCCTTCAGATCAGCCATGGGTTTGGCTAAAGAAAGCTGAAACAAGGCAAACAAAATGTAGACGTGTCTGCCTATTTGATTCCTGCTCCTGATTCCTAATTCTGCCTAAATCTGGAATTGTATAATTATACATCTAATGAAACTGAAGAGTCAGGGGAAAGACTTTATCAATAGTCTTGTTGGCCTCACTGTGAGCTCAACCCTAAATCAGATCTCAAAGATTTTCATCCCAGAGACAGCTCCACAGGGATCCAAGCTTTCCTTGCAGAGCAGCTCACTGGCTTCCTGGGTCCATCTGGAATTGCACTGGAACAAGTCCATGGGTGTTCCCTGTAAAACCCATTGCTGTTTCAGCCCATGTGAAAGTTCTCACAAAAAAACCCCCATCTAGTCCAAACAGCAACTTCAGGTTTAATATATGAGTGATGACTTGAGTAAAAAAACCAGCTACAGCATCCTAGTGTCAGCCAGCACCAGGAAGCCCATTAAAGAGGCTGAGCTCCAGTTTGGCTGTGAGTGAGAGATGGGGCTCTGCACGCCCTGCCCGGGTGGCCCCTTCCCAGCTAGTGAGCCCTGTGGAGGGGACTTGCAGACTCATGTATCATTTAAAGAGCAATTCTGCTCTGCAAAAACAGGCAGCAGCTCCTGTGTGGGCTATACCTCTGCAACCATAATTTATCCCAGTTTATAAATAAGATGTTTTTCCTTGACTGCCAGGTCCCAGTGACATCTACAAGGCAAGCTGTGATCTCTATGGCCTGTGAATCATCACTGATAATGGTGATTCTGCTGGCTGACTCCTACTTTTGCCAGCTGTCCAGCACCAGTTTGTGGATGTACCCAGAGAGAGCTCCTTGGCACTACGGCAAGGGAAATGGTCTCTTCCTTCTGCAGCACAGCCCAGACAGACATCACCTGAGAGGGATGCTGTTATGGACAGAAGGCTGGTATAGTTCACCTTTGCTGTCCTTGGAAGGTATTCCTACGTTCCTGACCCAGCCTGATTTGGCCAGGTTTGGCCACTCCCTTGCACTCTCTCCATGTTCATGCTTTCTCCTAGCACCAAGGCCAGATTAAGTCTGAATTTTCGCCTCTTTCCCTTAGAACTGTTCACTGCCTGGCCCATGTGCAATAGACTCCAGCAAAGAGGGGAAAACTTTGGCTCTTCTTTGGGTCTCAATATCTCTTCCTCCTCCATCTGGAGTATCTGAACTCAGGTAAGTCCTCTGCCTGGTCTGTGCATCAGTGTCCTCTTTTCTGTGGTCATAAAAGCGTTGCCGTTTGTCAGAGTGAAGATAGCATCAAAACCTGTGGGGCTTAGTCATGGACACCAGTTACATCTTGAAGGGTGAGAGACTGGAGCCTGTGCATCTGCTGGGAACAATGTTCAGATGATGCTGGAGGCACGGGCCGGCTGGTGAATTGTCTTGGGTCCTCTGTCTGTCTCCACTACATCCATCTGGTGCAGCTGATGGTGTGTTATTTAATTGCTCTGCATCTCCCTTACAGCCAGGATAACAACACCTTGTGGGGGTGAGAGCAGATGTTAATTGGCATTTGTCATTGGCTTGGCTGCAGGCACCCTGGGGAGGCCTATAAATAAGCGAAGGGCTGAGATTCAGCAGCCACTGGAGGAGCAGCAGTTGCCACTGTGTCCATTTCATGATCACTTCAAAAGCCTAAACTCTCTTTTTGATTTGGGTTTTTACATAAAATTTGCAAGACCCCCCTCCACAAGTGGAGCAGGAGAAGGTGATCTGCTGTGCCTCCAGGGAGGACGATGTGGACGTAACCACTGTGGTAGCAGCACAGCTCATAAGACTGATGGCAGGCTCCACCACAGCACACTCACTCCTTATGGATGTGCACCTGCTTTCATGTTTCTTTCTTCTTCTGTTTGCTAGGGTCGGTCTTCCTGATGTCTGTTATGGCTGGGCAGAAAGAGGAGCCACTAAAAGAAATTGTTTAGATCAGGCTTGTGGAGCAGCAACCAGGTATCTGGATGTGTTATTTAGGTAACAGTGCTTTTGCATCTGCAAATTCAGTGATGGGATTAATATAAGACTGAGTGATCTGAGCAAAAAGCACAACTGTGTACACCTCGAGGCTCTGAGCAGCAAACTTGCAGCTTGGATTTAGGTTCAGATCACTGAGTTTGGCTTTGCTCATTTAATTCACCCAGTGCTTTGGGACATTATTGACAGTCATGCTTTTGTAAGGCTGTGTGGGCCTGCATCTGCTGGGACATGCTAAAGTAAAGGTCCTTTTCTGTGTGCATATTAGAGGGGAAAAAGTGTCTATGTGTGTATGAACTTGTCAGCTACAGCATTGAAGCAGCTCTGCTTTATGGTATTTTTATGGTCTGTCCTCTGTGAAAATAATCACGGAATCATAGAATTGGTTGGGTTGGAAGGGACCTTAAAGATCATCTAGTTCTCACTCCCCTGCCATGGGCAGGGACACCTTCCACTAGATCAGGCTGCTCAAAGCCCATCCAACCTGGCCTTGAACACTGCCAGGGATGGGGCATCCACAGATTCTCTGGACATCCTGTTCCAGTGTCTCGCCACCCACACAGTAAAGATTTTTTTCTTAATATCTAACCTAAATCTACCCTTTTTTAGTTTAAAACTGTTACCCCTTTTCCTATCACTACATGCCCTTGTAGAAAGTCCCTCTTCAGCTTTCTTGTCATCCCCCTTAGGTACTGGAAGGTCACTATAACGTCTCCCCAGAGCCTTCTCTCCTCCAGGCTGAACAACCCCAACTCTCTCGGCCTTTCCTCATAGGAAAGGTGCTCCAGCCCTCTGATCATCTCCATGAGCCTCCTCTGGACTTGCTCCAACATGTCCATGTCCTTCTTATATTGGGGGCCCCTGAGCTGGATGCACTACTCCAGATGGGGTCTCATGAGAGTGGAGTAGAGGGGGAGAATCGCCTCCCTCAACCTGCTGGGCATGTTTCTTTTGATGCAGCCCAGGATTTGGTTGGCTTTCTGGGCTGCGAGCACACATCGCTGGGCCATGTTGAGCTTTTTGTCCACCAGCACCCCCACGTCAACTGCCTTGCCCAAGTCCAGATAGGTGATGTCGGTCTCTTTTCCCTGATCCATCAACACTGTAACCCTGTCACAGAAGGCTGCCACATTTGTCAGGTATGACTTGCCCTTAGTGAAGCTATGTTGGCTGTCACCAATCACCTTAGTGATCTTAGTGAAAGCCTTGGCTTTGTCTCTGTTTGGGAGGGAGGATGTATGTCTGTCCCTTGTGTCAGGGTGTAAATGCCCCTACAGTTTGATGGGGTAAAGCTTGCTAAGCAGAGTTGTCCATTTCCCCACTGATGGAAGTGGGAAGATGTTTTGTGGGCAGTGGGAAGGGTAATTGGTTGGCCCAGAGGGAGGTGAACAGTAACCATAAGAGCACATATGAGAGCTGTGGTGCCCTAGGAGATCCTAGTGACTCCATGTGTATCCAATAGCAGCAGCACTGGGCTCCACTGCTGGCTCAAAACCACCTGGAGGTCACTCCCATGATGGGTTACAGCTCAGTGAACAAAGACATGCTCTATGCCCTATATGAGCACATGGGGAAACAGACACAGAGGCATCACACAGGCTTCTTGCTGAAACACAGGCAGTGGGGAGGGAAGATCTGTCAGCCAGGTCCTCCCACAGCTCTCACCCTTTCTAATGAAGCCTTGTTCCTAGAGGCCACTCAGCCCTTCTGCTTTCAAGTCAACAAATTACAAAAAAAGTAAAAAACAAAAAGGAGGAGAAAAAGACAGAATGATACATTTTTGTGCCCACTCTCCCTCTCCTTCTTCATTCCTTTGAGCCATTTTTAACCCAAGCTAATTCAGCTGGAAATATTAATAACCCTATAAGGATGCCACCTCCTTGTAATGAAGTGTAAAGGTCACTTCTGCTCAAATCACACAACTCTTTCATTTTGTTCTCTGCAAGGAACAGCTATGCTCTTAAATTATTCAGTTTGCTTTTATATTGCAGTCGCTGGTCTCTTGTCTCTAATCTCTGACACTTCCCCATTACGCAAGCCCCTGGAAGGCTGGGTGAAGCAGCATGATGGGTCGCGCTGGTGACCATGGATGCTGTGAGCAGCAGTTGGGATTTGCTCGGGGGGGGGGGGGGTGGGGGGTGGGAAGGAGAGGCTGGATGTGGAGAAAGGGAGCTGATTATTTGCTCTCAGAATTATTTCTTTGATGGTGTAGGTCTGCCGGTGTTTCTTCAGGGTGTGGCCATTGTGAAATATGTTAAGGTTTGGTTGAGCTAAATCCTTATGCATGATGTGATGGGAAGGAGAGGGGCTGGAGGGCAGTTGGGGCATTCCTGTCCTCTGGGCTCACCTGATGGGTGGATGGAGGTGGGAGGCTGTGGGATGGGAAGTGACTTCTGGCATTTGTCTGCTCACCAAGGAACATGGTTGCTTACAAGGCCCTGAGATGAAGCAAAACCTCTAGTGTCAGTGCAATGTCCTCAGTTCTCAGGTGTCTCTTGGCCCATGATGCCCACAGCCAGGGAGAACAGAGGGAGAAATCACAGTATTATGCTGCAAATGCGAGCACTCCTGGGACAGGCCATGGGAGTCACCAGTACAAAAATGGGTGATGGATTTGGGGAAAGCCATTCTCCGCGGATGAATCTCAGGTCACAGGCAAGTTCTTCTTGGACAGGTGCCCAAGAGAGGGCTGGGGAAGAGGGCCAGCAGGACCATGCCATAGCTCCCCATTGCCCCAGAGAGGCTTTGTTTTAACAGGCCCTCAGGGTCCTTCCCCATTCCATGCTGATACTCCGTAAGTCTTCTCAGGAAAGCCGCAGCATCCAAACCACGTGCTCCCCGCTACCTTCCCATGTGGGAGCAGCTCCCATCACCCTCCACACCAGGCCCTTGTTCATGTATCTGGAGGGTAGTGGGGCCCTTGCTGGGTGGTTCTTTCTCCCCACTGGGGCCACCAGCCTTCACTTTCCCACGGGTGCAGTAGGGGAGTCTAAGACCACAGGTAGCAAGGCAAGAGACTGCATGGGAATCTGTAAGGTCCTGCAAGACCTTCAGGGGCTGGAAAGGGTTATTTCAGTGGCTAAGATGATTATTGCACCAATTATTACTGTAGCATCCTAAATAATTAATAACCATAATCAATTGTATGGACCCAAGAGAGGCAGAAACAATTTTTGTGGTGGCTGTAACACTTCCCTCTGCTGAGCACTGCTCCCTCCAGAACTTCTCTGCAATGTTTTAGCTCCCTGAATGTTTAAATGACTTGAGCAATGTGGGGTTTCCTCCATTTCCCCATGGGACTCCTCATTCTCTGCTCTAATTATAACACCGCAGCAGCTACTAATGCCCACAAACAAACACAGGTCCTCAGTAGCTGGGATGAGTTAAGGTTTATATAATCATGTGAAGATCTGAGAGCTGAAAAGCTTTTCACTGTGTGCTGCATTAATCATTTAAAAGGAGTCTGACTGATGGTTTTAGCATGTGTGTGTGGCTGTTTCCTTTTTTCCCCAGTCCCCATGGAGTCCAGCTGTTGTTGGCTATACTTAGTGTGCTCAGCACCAGCCAAGCCATTGCTAAAGCCAAAATGATTTCTGAAGACTCACATTCAGATTAATCTGGTGATGCACTCATGCAAGTCATGCACTGTGCTGGTAGTACAGAAGCATACCAGGAACTCTGATGAGAACGTGTAAGAGTTTTGCTTGTTAATGGCAAGACGTATTTCATGGCATAAGAAGTCTCACGCTAAAAGGACAGAACTGGCATGGTCATTTCCAAATTATAGGTGGCAGCTGAGGCACAGAGACATGAAGCAACACTGACATAGACACATAGGAAGTCTAATGAAGAGCACAGCACTGATCAGGTCTTTGGCTGAAGGTGATGTCCTTTGCCATGCTGTGCTAGCGCCAGGGGTTTGCTCTCATTGCTGCTTTTGAACATGCTGCAGGAGCAGTGGCATCATCGTTGAGTCAAGCTATGAATTTAAACTTTTAAGCTATTTTCTCTGATGCTGCCTGGACACTGGGCTTCAACAGCAGCAACCCTTGACACAACTAGTTGCAGAAGATAACTGTTGTCCATAGCATAGGTTGTGTAGCAGCATCATCCCTCACTCCCTTCCCTTCAATGATTGCTCCAGCAGACCATTAACAGCAGTGCAATATGCAGTAGCACAGACCAGATTGGGGCACAGTTTGCTCTGTGTGGAGCTACAAATGTAGCTTGGTTCCAGCTGACAGGCTTATATGACCTCATCTGTATAAAACCCGACCTTAAACATGCACCACTCATTCCTTCAAAACCTCACATGGACATGAAATCCAGAGTTCAAAAGCTATAACTTTCCAGAGACAGAGGAGGGGAAAAAAACAATATGAGTTTTTAGGTGAAAATCCAGAAACATTTGACTGTGATTTTGCAGATAAGATTTCTATGCTGCATCCAGGATGAACTTTGAAGGGTACACTTCGACACCTCTGCTGCCACCATTCTCCTGCCAAAACCCCTAAGCATGGCTGATGGTAATGAGTTTTAACGATATCAAAAAGTCCTGGAAGAGCTAAAGAAAGGTAAGAGTGTTAATGTGCTGACAATGGGGGAAGAGGCTGAAAAAGTGTGAGGAACTGTGGCTGGAGTGGCCAAAATGCCACTGACCAGAGTCATCATTAAGGCAAATCTAGTCTTCTGGCTGAAGATGTGGCCTTTTTTAATAATGAAGATAATTGGGATTAGAAACAGAAGCTAAGAAAACAAGGGGCTTTGCTCGGGCCTATAGGTAGTAATGCTCTGGGTAATTCATGTCCTAAACCTATTGGTTTGAAAGCATCTCTGCTGAAATTGATATGGCAGGTATTGCTACGGTAACCATATGTTATAATGCCTTCTGGCCCCAGCCAAAGGCATTGCAATTAAGGAAACAAATGTTGGCTTTTTCTCCTGGTCTTGTTTAATACCCCAGATGTCTGGTGCAGTACTATCTTGCTTTTTGGTGGATGGTCTGTGCTGCACAGTGACAGCGTTCACCTGGTGGAAAAGCTCAACTCTGGCATGCAGGAGCTGGTGTAGCTGTCTGTAACCCGGGGGAACAGATGGCATTGCCTGACAAATGCAGACTGTTCCCCCCTTCCCTGATCCTTTCTGCTGCACATTGAGGCCTTAAAAAGGATTGATAGGGCTAACAACCACCTCATCTAGGATGACTCTTTGGGGGATTAATGACTAGTTGCTGAGGAAAGGTTTAATGGTCCAAAGAGATCAGCAGTCCCAAACCAGTTTATTAATCAGCTGGGGCTAAGGCCATTATAGCTTAGCAGCTCAGCTTGAGTGGGGCAAAGGAGGCAAGGGGTGGCAGTGATCCATCTCTGCACAGAAACAAACCAATCAAAGCAAGGAGATCCCTGGAATCCAGCAAAGAAATTCACTGATTGCCAAGGACTAAGATTTTACAAGAAAAGCAAAGAGAAAAGGGAGTGATGGGCTTGTTTTGTTTACAACTGATATACTGCAACCCACCTCACTCCCTCACTGCTGCAGCAGCTCCTGAACAAGCCCAAGGGCTTCCAGACAGCTTTGTCTCTAGGGAAGGCCACTAGACCCCATGCTGTGGCCTGGGCAATTGGGAACTACTATTAGGAGATGAAATTTCTTTCTAACACCTTCTTCAGAGATCAGGTTTCTGCCCTGGAGCGTGAAAACCGAGGTTCTTATTATTTTTATCACAGCAAGTCGAAGCGCAGAAGCTATTCTTATTCATATAAATGTCTAATCCTACTCTTGATTCCCCCTGAGCTGTTGCACTGGCTTTGATTACTTTTTCCAGTTATAGCTAAAATAAATTTTGCAGTATAATAATCTGCCTTTACAATGCAGCAGTCTCTGAGATGAGGAGAGGAGGCACTGAGCAGGTCCTGCTATGGACCCTGTCCCACCTCAGAGCTCAGGGAAGGCTTGGCTGTGTCCTGGCTGCCCCAGAGAAGTTAGATGCCATTTTTATGGAGCAGAGTACTATTCCTGGGCTACCTAATGAGGGCTCTCAATGCCTGCATCTAATTATTTGCTCTTCAGTTTAGACGCTTTGAGAGGGGTAATGTCTGAATACAGCACAGGGATCAATTCATTTACCCTGGGGCACAGTGTGGGCGAGCGAGTAGGATCACTGGGGAAAGAGACCTGCTTTCAGGTACCAGAGGTCTCTGGAGCAATTTTCAACTGTCTCCATGCATTGGGACTGGGTTGGAGCCTCTGACCTATTCTGGCCAGGCTGGGGTCTGGGAAATATTACAGCAAACTGATATGGGTGGCTTGGGGTCAGCAGGCTCTTTACCTGCTTGAAAGAGAGGTCCCTGTGCTTCATCCTCACAGGGTCTGTTTTAAGCAGCCTACAAAGAGTCTGATCTTCTGATGAGAGGTCTTGCTTTGCTCTAGAATCTGGTCACAGCGAGAAATTGTTTCCGTTCTGATACATTTTTAGGTGGCTGGAATTTTATATTTTTGGATTTTTTTCTTTTTTTTTCTGTGCTTACTCTATCCAAAGTAATGAACTACATGTGACAGCAGATGCCTTACTTGCATTCATCAGCTTCCTTTCTGGGTAAAACTTCTAAACTCATATCCTGCTCTTCCTCTTTCTTCTTGTAAATCCATGTATCGGCCATATATATATCTGCTCCTTTGAGACCCTTGCTTATTCACTCTTGTTTCCCTCTGTAGAGGTCCTGGAGAGCCTGGATCTCTGGCTGGCCTAAGATGGTGAAAACCAGCATTACCCCATACACTCCGGAGTCTCAGCCTGAATAAACATCATGTACGGCACTACAGGTCTCTCCTGACTCGGTGTTTTTGAGGGTCACTGAGACAAACCCTTCTCTGGAGAGGAGCCTGGACAATCAGCAGTGGAAAGCTCTTTCTACAGCAGACAGCTGGTGACAAAAAGTGAGTGTGTGTGTTTCTGTGTGTATGTGGTTTATGGGACAAAGAGAGCAAGCAACCTCCTGTGTCTTTAGATGGTTTCTGCACATCACTTCATAAAGATTTCCAGTTTGCAAGGGCAGTAGCCTAAATTTAGTGAATGACAAAGCAGAAAAAATATGGCAAGCACCAGGGACAAGTTCAGTCCGTGGAGTTCCCTTTCTGGAGCACTGTGCCTGAGCCTCATTGCTTTTTATCCATCTTTTTACCAGTGGGATGGCGTATGTGGACTCAGTTTTCTGTACTTTCTGATCTCAAGGGTTTCAGACTAGATGTTTCTATTGCTTTAGCTAATGAAGGATGGGGATCAATGTGTAGCATGCTGTGAGCTGTGATTCTATTAGATCAATCAAAACTTGGTTATGAGACTTTGTAGCATGTGACAGAACTTTATGCCACTAGTTCAGCTTCAGAGGTGGTCTTGCTTTGTATGGCTACAGTGACTCATGCTATTGAGTCTAATAATGATGTTTGCAAGCCAACACATGGACCTATCACTGAAATGAATCCAATATTAAATCTGCTGGGTTCTGATTCTTGAAGACTGAGGGCCGTAATAACTAAGGGACCTGTAGGAGCTCCTTTATTGTTGATCTGGATGGGGAGGTTGAGTGCACACTCATTAAGTTTGCAGAGGGCACCAGGCTGGGGCAGTGCTGCCCTGCGGGGGGGCAGGAGGCCCTGCCGGGGGTCTGGGCAGGCCGGGCGAGGGGCCCAGGCCGGCTGTGTGAGGTTCAACCCGGCTCCGGCCGGGCCCTGCCCGTGGGGCACAGCAGCCCCAGGCAGCGCTGCAGGCTGGGGCAGGGGGCTGGGAAGGTGCCCGGCGGGAAAGGGGCTGGGGGGGCTGGCTGGGCCGGCTGGGCAGGAGCCAGCCCTGTGCCCAGGTGGCCACGGGGGCCAGCAGCAGCCTGGCTGGTGTCAGGAACAGTGTGGCCAGCAGGGCCAGGGCAGTGCCCGTCCCCCTGTGCTGGGCCCTGGTGAGGCCGCCCCTTGAACCCTGTGTTCAGCTTTGGGCCCCTCACTGCCAGGGGGACGTGGAGGGGCTGGAGCGTGTCCAGAGCCGGGCAGGGGCTGGGGCAGGGGCTGGGGCACGAGGCTGATGGGGGGCGGCTGAGGGGACTGGGGGGGCTGGTCTGGAGGGGAGGAGGCTCAGGGGGGCCCTGACCGCTCTCTGCAGCTCCCTGGCAGGGGCTGTAGGCTGGTGGATTCAGTCTCTTTTCACAGATAACAAGCAACAGTAGAAAAAGAAATGGCCTCAAGTTACAGCAGGGAAGGTTTAGGTCGGATGTTAGGAAAATTTTTTTCACTGAAAGGGTGGTGAAGCATTAGAACAGGCTGCCCAGGGAGGCAGCAGAATCACCAACCCTGGATGTACGTAAATCACATGTAGATGCGGTGCTTAGGGACATGATTTAGTGATGGACTTGGCAGTGTTAGGTAATGGTTGGACTTGATGATCTCAACTGTCTTTTCCAAGCTAAATGATTCTATGATTCCTTTACATGAGTCTGAAATCTCTGTGCATCAAGGGGAAGAGGACAGCTTCCTCAGACAAAGTGTGCTGGCCTTGCTTGGACCTCCTCCCCTTAGATCAAACTCTGAGGTTCCCTGAGAGATGAAGAAGGCGTTGAGGAGACCACAGTAGAAATCTGCTGAGCTATGTTTCAACCTGCCAAGTTTTCCCCTAACATAAACATAGGTACTGGTGCTGAATGTAAACTCAGGTCCTTAGTACTTCAGAAATTTTGGCTACTTACAGTCCACATGGAATGGTGACCCTATAATCCCTACACCCAGTAACAGTTATTAATGGCTTATTTGAAGTCTCTGTAGCAAACATTTCAGTCTCTTCAGCCAGGGAGAAGTGAATATCAATGCAGAGTAAATAAAATTCATCTCAAGGACAAATCTATTTGTCCTGAAAATTTGGCCAAAGAAATCAGAAACGGTTCTTTAAAAGATATCAGCCTAGAACAAGGTTTTATCTTCCTTTTTGAGCAATGAACGCTGGTGATCAAGCCATAATTTGAAATATGTGGTACTATGCAGCAAAATCAATGCCATTGGAAATGCCTTGCGGTTTGGACATATGGCTCTGGAGTTTTGACAAAACCAAGTTCTCTGTTCTACAGAAATTAGGCTGTTTTCCTTTCATTTGACTTCGTATGTATGTAGTTACCCTGGCTTGCTTTGGACTGATGACAACTGCTCGTGTTCTCTTTGATGAATCCGCTTGTTTGGTTTTGGTGGTTTTTTGCAGCAGGGGGTGGGTGGGCCATAGTGGGCATGATGGCAGTGTTTTGGGAAAGGCATAGTTATTTTATTTCATGCATTTGGCATAACTGGGCCATCAGTCTCAGAAGAGTATATATAAGGTGCCTAAATAGAGAGATGCCAAGATGCAATTACTTTTTTTTTTCCCTTTTATTACTTATGTAAAATGAAAGTGAAAGTCTTGCTGTGTTTAAAAATCCTCTTTTCTCCTCTGGAGTGAAGTGATTTACGCCTGCAGCAGGAATAGGTACCTTCTAGTTCCAGGCTGCATGAAACAATCCTAGGGCTACCAGCAATGTTGGAAAGGGAGAAGAAAAGGAGGGAAGATGATTACTCAAAAGAAGTTTCTCTCTTACGGTTTTGCTTTGACACTTCGTGTTCTCTGGATGGCTTAGGGAGAGAAGCTTTTCCCTTATCTGTAATTTTCTGCCAAATGAATATATTGAGAAATCTTGGGAAACTAATGAAAACTGCCTGAATGAGCTAGGCATGTTTCTCTGCTTGGCTGTTAGGCTTTCATATCCCAGTGGTGTTGGGCAGAGGGGGCATGCAGGAGCTTTGGGATGGTTCCACAAGATTTGTGCAGGCCCTTTTCATTTTCGGTTTAGTACCAAAATTGGACAAGGGGGAATGGTTTTAAACTAAAAGAGGGTAGTTTCAGACTAGATGCAAGGAAGAAATGTTTTACAATGAGGGTGGTAAAGCACTGGAACAGGTTGCCCAGGGAGGTGGTAGATGCCCCATCCCTGGAAACACAGGTCAGGTTGGATGGGGCTCTGAGCAACTTGATCTAGTTGAAGATGTCCCTGCTTACTGCAGGAGGGCTGGGCTAGATGACCTTTAAAGGCCCCTTCCAACCCAAACTATTCTATGATTCTACCTGCTTGGCCAAAGCATCAACATACAGTCTTAGTCACAGATTTAGTCATCTAGCATTATACATATTCTTCTGAGGTGTGATAATACTAGCTTACTAAATTCTTCCTACAGCTGCTTCTTCTTACATGTTGTCTTGACTTTTTCCCTTGAGCTATTGATCTCTGTGGGACGCTGCTGGGGGCTGGGGTGAAGCTCTGTGATAGAAGGGTTGGTTGGTGAAGGACATTTCCTGGAGAGGAGCAATAGAAGATCTCCATTACAGCAAGGACCACAGCAGGTACTTACCATTTTCAAGATGCTGACTGTAAACTCTTGGGTAGGGATTTCTGTTTTTCTGGCCTGGTGAGTCTCTGCTGCCATATATATTCTTTGAGGCTACTGGATTTCTGTGGTTAAAATGAGAGAAGAGTGTAGGCCCAGTTCTGCCTTAAAATTGATTTCAGATCCACTTGAACCTGGTCCAGCTGTCAATACGGTAAAAGACTTTTCCCTTTATGATGGACACAGCTGAAAGCATCGCTGCCAGCAGCCCTGAACTGCATGATCTCAAGAAATAGATTGCAGTGTGACTTGCTGCTATGGGTATTTCTTTGACCAGACCTAGTGTATTTCTCCAGGAAGAGTGAACTATGCAAGGGAGCTAGTATGCAGTCCCAGATGGGAAGTTTTGCTTTCAGCTCAGCTGTGATTCAGGTAGTGTTTTATCCCAAGGAGATGAAAACACCAAGAGAAGCAGAATAATGGGAAGGAGACATCTTCGTTTCACCTTGCATTTGGAAAGGGGAGGTGTCAGAAAAGATTGTCTTTGGAAGGTTGTCAGGGTCAGTAACACATAAGGGATGCAAAACAGCCCTATGACAGCCTGGCAATGGCTTAACCCTTCCTGACAGCCTGTTTTGCTCAAGTGTGTGACAGAAGCTATTGCAAAGCTGGCTGGCTGTGTTGCTGCTACACAAGGAATCTATCACCTTCCTCGGACCTTCGATGCTGCAGACTGATGAAGGGCAGGAAGCTTATAGCAACAGAATAAACGTCATATCCCAGCAGCTGTGAAACACAAGTCATTACCTTGTTTTTCCACGGAGTCTGTTACTGGCCTTGAAAGAGCATGCTGACACCCGTGAGTGCCATCTCTTGTCCACAGTGGTTGCTTTCTCTTGGAGCCCTACAGACCTTATGAGATATGTATCATCCAGGGGCACCCACCACGTGCTCTGTGGATTTCATACCACATGCAATTCATACTGACAAAATGGGTCCATGCCTTCCCCGCTACTTCTGTACAGCTGGCTGGTACATCTTGGACCTGCCAACCATCTGAATCCAGCAAAAGGTGATCTGATTGCAGGAGAGGTGCTGCAGTGCCATTCAGCAGCTGGGGTATGAACCTTCTCTCATACGTGACCGTGTGACTCTGCCATCTAATTTCAAAGTTGTCTGCCCTGACATGTGGTGTCCTGTGCCTCGGTTCAGAATGCAGTCAAGAGGCCTGAGTTCTCTCAGATAAATGGCTCAGCTTGGAGCACTGTGGCTTGATGTTCCTGAAGCTGCTAATCCTAATTAACAGCTTTTCCGAGTCCATTTTATACCACTTTAACAGCCCAAGTGGGCTTTAAAGTGAATAGAAATGACCCCATGGAGAGCTCTCTCTGGAGATGTTGCTATGCCGACCTGCTTACAGCAACTATTAAGGTTCAGTTGCTATATTCCATCCTGTGGTGGTGTTATTGTCATATGGGCTCAGAAGGTGGCCAGAGTGTGGCTGGGATGGACGGGGCCTATTTTTTACTTTTTCATTTACTTTCTTTTTAAATTTACTTTTGTTTACTTTTTTTGGAAGATGTGTGGAGAAGGGGAAAAAACAAGGAGAGAGGGATAGTAAAATCATGCACACAGTGATACAGAGAATCAGCAACAACAACAAAAAGACCCTCCAACCTGAAAGACCTGAGATTCTTAACAGTAAATAGAGTCAGTTTTCTCTTGTATAACCCGTTTCTCCCCTCAACACACTTCTTTATTGCAGGTCTGCAGGCAACAGGGCATTTCCCTTGGCTGCCTGAGTTTCCTCACCCAGCCTGACGGGAACAGTGGCAGGCCAGCCATGTTACACCCCGGCACTTCCCAGCGGGTACCTCCTGCCTCTGATGGGCTGCCCGGCATCGCGCTGTTGGGCCATCGATGCCACTTCTCCAAGAGGAGACGAGGAGAAGGCACCAGCGCGTGCAGCTGCCACCCCTGCACAGCTCCCACCCCAGCCACACCGGCTCTGAGCAGGCAAGTGTTGGTGTCCCCGCTCCTGCCCTGCGGCACACGGCTTGAAACGCTTTTGGCCCCATTCTCCTTAAATTCAATCTTCCAAAAGCCTATAAATCTGAGGCATGAAGGGGAAGACAAATTATAACAAATGCATTTTAGGAATATAATAAGTGACGACTTAATATAACTTTCTCTTCTCCCTCCGCCCGCCCATCACGTTTTTAACATTTTGGGAACTGTCAGAGCCTGAAGGGATATAAAGTGTGCAGGAGGGCGGTTTTCCCGTTCCGTGTTGGTGTGAACTGTGCCTGCAGGGAGCTTCTCCCCTGAGCGGGGAGGGGAGCCCTCTCCCCCGAGGCACACGGCCCCCCGGCCCCCTCAGGCACCAGTGCCCCGCTCGGTGACAAAAGCGGCGCCTGCCGCCGGCCCGGGCGCGGGAAAGGAAGGGGGGTCACGGCAGAGATGGCGCCGCGGCCTTATGGTTTCCACGGTGACGGGGCGGGGGCTGTGGTGGCGCGCGCCGCGCATGCGCGGGAAAAGCTGCTCGGGGCCGGGCGCGGGTGGGCGGCTGGGGCCTTCGTGTGTCAGGGAAACCCCGGGATGGGCTGAGGGGCAGGGCGAAACCCATAAGAAAAATCACCAGAGAAAGAGATAACATAAGGGGGCGGGAGGTAGCGTGGGCGGCTGCCTCTTGGAGATGGCTGAGCTCTCTTCCATGTCGTGGGTGAGGCGAGGCTATGGCGGGGCCGCATCCCCCTGCAGATTCACGAAGCTCATGTGGGTGGCGGAGGAGCCTTTCGGGCCAGAGGATTGTCCTCAGACAGGCCTTGTGGGATTCTTGCTGTATTAGGACGATGTTGTGCTGTTTCGAGGGTTGGGAGGCAGCTTTTTCATTAGCATCGATCCTCCCTTCCCTCAGTAAACTGGATGTGTAGGAGAGATTTTAGGGGTGCTTCAAGGCTGATGGAGCTGTGCAGCGTGTGAGGAGGGAGTCAGCGCTGAGGGAAGGAGACAGCATTTGCAGGGGGGTGGATAGCAAGAAGCCAATTAATTTCTCCAGCGCATCAGGCATGACTAATGAATGCTTTTGCGAAAGAGCAAAGGGTAAGGTTTCACACATGTGGCTGTGTGGGCCTAAGGCGGGATTGGGCAGCTGCGCAGGCACTGCTGCTCTTTGCTTCTCTGTGCGGTTTGGGGACAGGAGGCTGGGTGGTTCTTGGTGGGGGGGTTCTTCAGAGCTACAATTGTCCTTTTGGTTATGATCACCTCAAAAGTCACCATTATTATGATGGAGAGCAGAAAGACCAAAATGAAGTCCACCAAATACTAATGCCACCCCTTGCCCACCCCAAAACACCTGGGGAAACATTGATGTTTTCTTTACAATGGTATCAGTCTGAGGGGACCAAGGGTTTCTGTTGCATTAGAAATTATTTTAAATGATAAGAGATTGCTGCTGAGCAGTGTTGAGTTGAAACAACTTCTTTCTTAAAAAAAAAAATCAGAAAAATCCCCCACTCATTCCAAAAATACCAGACCAACATTTTCCCCTACTTTCCAACAAGATATTTTTCTCTGGGGAAATAAAAATATTAACCAACTCCAGTAAGCCCATCAGGAGGGGTGTGGGGAGCAATTTTTAGCCTTCTTTCAAGGTGTGGATAGACAGTGGTGTTGAAGATGGGTAGTCCACACTGTTGTTTATTATCTATAATAAGTAGCATCCAGAAATCTCAGTTAAGGATCAAGCCCTAATGCACTAGCCCCTGTACAAACACACAGTAAGAGAGTCTCTGCCCTGAAGTGCATACAATCTAAAAATGGTCCCTTACATGGCATAATTTGGAGGGGAAGGCTAGGAATTGGAGACAGAGAAATGAGCAATTAACCTTTTTCCTGATTTCCTCCCACCTTCTAAGCAAAAGCCATAATACTTAAATGCCGAGATCATTGTTTCCAGTCCCCATCATTAGCCTCATGTTAGAATCATACTCGTTGAACCATTTAGGCTGGCAAAGACCCTTAAGATCATCAAGTCCAACTGTTAAAACTAGCACTGCCAAGTCCATCACTAAACCATGTCCCTAAGCACCACATCTACATGTCTTTTAAATACCTCCAGGGGTGGTGACTCAACCACTTCCCTGGGCAGCCTGTTCCAATGCTTGACAACCCTTTCACTGAAGAATTTTTTCCTCATATCCAATCTAAACCTCCCGTGGTGCAACTTGAGGCCATTTCCTCTTGTCCTATTATTTGTCACTTGGGAGATGAGACCAACACCCACATTGCTACAACCTCCTTTCAGGCAGCTGTATCCCCTGAGCCTCCTCTTCTCCAGACCAGCCCCCCCAGTCCCCTCAGCCGCCCCCCATCAGCCCCTGCCCCAGCCCCTGCCCGGCTCTGGACACGCTCCAGCCCCTCCACGTCCCCCTGGCAGTGAGGGGCCCAAAGCTGAACACAGGATTCGAGGGGCGGCCTCACCAGGGCCCAGCACAGGGGGACGGGCACTGCCCTGGCCCTGCTGGCCACACTGTTCCTGACACCAGCCAGGCTGCTGTTGGCCTTCTTGGCTGGCCACACTGCTGGCTTATATTCATTGGACCAGCACCCCTGGGTCCTTCTCTGCCAGGCACCTTCCCAGCCCCCTGCCCCCAGCCTGTAGCACTGTGTGGGGCTGTTGTGCCCTGAGTCAGGTTGAACCCCCCACAGCTGGCCTCGGCCCAGCCTGCCCAGATCCCTCTGCAGGGCCTCCTGCCCTCCAACAGATCAACGCTTCCCCCTTTCACCTTGATGTCATCTGCAAATGTACTGAAGGTGCATTTGATCCCCTCATCCAGGTCATTGATAAAGATATTAAACAGGACCGGCCCCAATACTGGGCCCCAGTACTGAGCCCTGGGTAGCACAGAGAGACAGCTTGGCAGTGAGTCACACTGCTGATGTTGACACCATTCACCTCAAGAATATGGTCCCCAGGTGCTATTCTTCCATCTGCAGCAATGACAGAATCTCTCAAGGCTTTCTCAGCAAGTTTTTCCTATTGGGCTGACTTTACCCTCAGCTATTTTCATACTCAGCTTCTTCCAGGTCTTCTCAGTGAATTTCAGTTGTGTTCATTTCAGCCATAAGACTAACTGTCTGAGGAAGGTCTTCTTCAGTCTCAAAAGCTGGATTAACTAGTCCAGGCTTTGCAGACCCTAGTGATACCACAGCAGCTGTGGAGCTTTCTGCTACAAGCAATGATCCTCCACTTGGTACCTCTGGACCCTTGGGTGTGGGGGATGTTCCTTCCCTCTGGAAATGGGATTCTTTTTCTGCTGTAGTTCAGATTTGTATTTCTTGAAACCAGGACACCTGTTCTGCAGATGAGCTTCTAGTTCACACCACTGCATTGTCTGCTGACATGCTGCCTTGAAAGTACAGAAGACAATCAGCTTGTCCAACAGGTTTCTTACTAGAAGGCTGGACTTGTGGCACTGCTGGAAGGAGAGCTTTTTCTGATCCACAGCACAAAAGTTATAGTCCTGCTTGAAGTTTTCAAGGCATTTGAAACAGTACATATTGTCCACAGGGGGTGCCCATAGGTTGGAGTGGAGCTTAAAGGCAGATACAGTGGATGAGTTCATAGTCCACTTCAGCCTGGAAGTTGTGGAGATGATTGTCCAGTAAGAGGTGGAACTGACCAGATTCACAGCAAAGTTCACTAACTTGGGATGTGTGTTCTGCTATGGGATCACCCATGAGAGCCGCCATTAGGCACTCTTGGGCCACTAGCAAGGAAACTTGTCACGAAGCAGCTGTTTGTCAGAGGTCCTCTGTAGGCGCCAGGGGTGGGAACATGACTCCCTCATCCCTGGGAAGGGGACAGAGAAGGTGAGGGAAGCCCAGTGCCAACTTGGCCTGTGACGGTGGCTGTACGTGGCTCCTCCACCAAGTTTCTGGATGGGGAAGAAAGCTGAAACCTGTGAGAGAGGAGGAGGCAGTGCATCCACCCAGGTGCCTTGCAGCCACCCAAGTGTCTGTCCCTCCTGCCTGGTGTGGCACTGCTCAGCCCCATGTTCTCAGGCTGCATCCCCTGGACTGACCTAGTCAGACGCTGGTGAAAAGGCAGCAGCTGTCCTGGGCTGAAAGACACTGCGGACCATAACCCACTCCAGCATGATGGCAGAAATTACAGGGTGCAGGGAAGGGCAGGTGGTTTATGCTCATCTAGGAGGGGACCAGTGGGGTTTGGCTCCCACTGCCTTGCCCAGTGGGGCCACACACAATTACTGGATGTCTCTGTGCCCTGGATTCCCTGCTGATAGCAGGCACACCTTTTTTCAGGGAACTGGCTCTTTGCAAAGTAATTAGAAAAAATGGCGGATTTTTCTTTCTGGCTTTTCTTAGCTTTCTTTTTTTGAGATACTGTAGAAACTTAAAAACATGATTGAATTTGTGCATGCCTTTACTTATTGAGCTATTTATGATGGGCACAGATTTCCCTAAGTCAAAAAGCCCCCTCCCTCCTCCTTCCTCAGCCTTAGTAATCAGCTTCCTTGTGCTCCAGCCCACGCTAGGCTATTTTCCACTGTCAAATCCTCCATCATTGGTTAAATTACCTAGCTGTGTGTTGGCTTTATCTTTTTTTGGTGAAATCATATAATCTTTCAAGTCTACTTTGCCCAAGTCTCTGTCATCCTCTTAGGCCTCTTGTACACTCTGCTTCTCTCTTGGCTGATTCTGTAAAAGGTCTAATTTCAACAAGCTGCTGCTCTCAGGGCTTAAGTCTGTACTCTGATGCCCATGATAATCATCTGTGTCCATCAAGGCTCCTAAGTGCTTTGAAGCTAAGCAAATTGCAGATGTTTGGACTCCTTTGCACATGGATGTTAAATTTTCCCTTCCGCCATCCCTTTCTCGGATGCTTCCCTTTCTCAGATGCTCCCCTTCCAAATTTTGCTGCCCGTGTTTGCTGCAGCCTATATTGCCTACACGCCTTTTGTGCCAGTGTACTGTTAATAAGCGTGTATTTGGCACGGGCCCTGGTTTGCCACCAGGGTGCCCTCTCCCATGTGCTAACAGCTGCCTTCTGACATGTGAAGACACGCTTCACTCAGAGTCTGTCGTGTGAACCAGTTTTAATCTAGGATGCTCTTTCCTTTTGGCTCCCCACAGAGATCACAGGACCCTGTTTAATCCAGCTCCCTGTCGGTGTATGGTTGAGTCATAGGAGGTTTTTCTGTTGCTACATCTAATAGCACTTTGCTATCAGGAGCAGAACATCAACCCGCTTGGCTGGGAGTCAGCACTGTCACCCAGCAGCTCTCCTTGTCTGGAAGTTGTTTTTATTCTTTTCTTAGACTTCTCCCTCTCTGCGTCTTTCTCTCTAAAACATTAATTTCCTCTAATTAGAACCTCCTTAACAATTCTTTTTTCCTCTCTCCTCAGTTAATTTCCTTTAATTAGAACCTCCTTAATAATTCTTTTGCTAAATCAATTTCCTCAGAACCACCCGCCATAATTTCTTTCCATCCTTTCAAAAGCTGTAGTAGCTAAGCAAATTATGCTTCTGGGTAACCTTTATCTCTTACTTGGTATTTTAAAAAAGAACTGTAACAGGTTAGACAGGCACAATTTCTCCTTCCAGAGCTATGCTGGTCTGACCCCATTAGGTTATACTTAGCTGAGTGTTGTACTATTGTATACTTAATTAGGTGCCCTAGCTGTTCTTCTGGCACCCAGGTAGGGCTGTATTTATGAATGAATTAAACATGACACTTCATTACTCTGATCAGATTTAACAGTGTCAAAATCCATCTTTTAACCACATCAAATTGCTTTCTAAGAATACGTAAAACCACCTGCCCCTGTTAGCTGTCCTGTGAGCTGTTCCCAACTTTTTCTCTGCAGCCCTGCCAACTTTCTCCTCATGAAAAACCTTTTAAGTACTGTTTCTAAAACATGCTGGGTTTAAAAAGATTTTTTTGTTTGTTTGTAATTTACACAGTAAGTAACTATTAATGTCACAGTGCTTTTCACAATCGTGCTGTGGGGCACATCAGCAGTTGGCAACTGATTTACACATTATGGACCTTGGGCCTGAGTTTCCTCTTCTACCTTATGCAGTTTTTTCCCAGTTGAGACTGTATTATGCATTTTTCTGTCCCTTTAAGATGGACCATAGGGAACCATCTTACTATGTCTGACCTTGCTGAAATCTACCAAGGATGACTCACTCAGCTTCCTGAATTTGGGAAGAAAAGGGCCAAGTGGTGGTGGTGGCTGGGAGAAGCCGTACAGTTTTAGTGAAGTCTTTTTTTACGTAATTATGAAAAAAAAAGAAGTAAGGAAACACATTTGAGCTGCAGGAACGCTCTCTCCCCACCACTGGTAGGTGCCATGCTGGTAGCTGGTTGTATTACCTTTTCTAGTACTCCTTTCTCAGGTTAGCACCTACTACCAAGCACAGATCTGATGGTTTTAACAAGTGTCGTTGCCCTGCTATAATGCATGATACAATAGGGATCAGCTTACATGAGAGAGGCCAAAGCAAGCTGCCTCACAATGGGCTCTTGTGACTGCTTCTGGTCTTTGAAGCATAAGAACTTTCTCCCTCTTTTGGCTACGGCCAACGTAAGCCTGCTTCAATCCTGATCACAAAGCAGAATGTCACCGTGGGCCCTGAAGAGTCTGCTCCAGTAAGGCAGATGGGCCTTTGAAATTTGTGAAGTGCTTTTTCCCACCATCTGATGAGACTCAACAATGCCTTAGTGGGTGGATGCCTTGGGTGCAACTTAGTACTAGTAGAGTGATCCATGAGGGATGCTCCACAGATTCTGTATGGGGAGCTCGTAGAGGCTTGTAGCTATTCCATCATTGTTAGTGCCACTTCCAGCTTTCTGGGCAGGGTCAAAACATTTTAGCCAAGCCCAGCTACTGCAGAAAAGCTGTAGTGCTACCCTCTTTCATGTTTCTTTCCTTCTGACCTTTCCAAACCTCTAGCACTCCACAAAGTCTATTCTGGTGGAAGTTGTGCAGAAGTTTTAAGATCTACTTTATTTCCTTTGCAGTCTTAATAACTATGCAGAAAACTCTATTTTCCATCACTTTCCATGGAAATTTCAAGTGGGATTGGATGGAAAAATGAAACACATTAAGGTTTTTGTTTTTGACAAAATCCCTAATGTTTGAGATGGGAATAGGACATTTTTGGGCAATCTTACAAGGAGTAAAATGCTGGTGGTACTGGAGAGGGAGTTGTTTGGGAAGGCTAGATTTTCTAAAAAGATATGTTAGAAGGCTAAAAAAAAAAGCTGTCTGGTTCTTCTTAGAAGAGATGAGAGAGCAGGAGGAGGGAATCGCCAGGTTGGATTGTTCAGGCTGACAATCAACTACAACAGAAGAGATGCTGTTTTCTGTGCTCCTTGAGAAGCCCATCTTGCTGGTCTCCAGTCCATTCCAGCTGAGGACGAAGAATGGCTAGAGATAGAGATAGGCAATCCAGTAGACAATGTTGAAGAGCAGGAAGGCGGTGGGGAAGAAGACGCGAGAGTAGGAGTCCAGGCGGGAGATGTGAATGCGGACCCTCCCCTCCCGCCACATTCCTGTCTGACAGTCTTCAATGCAACAGAAGAACCTCTCACATTCCTTTCCTTCCAGGCACGGGGAGCCAGGTTCTTCATCGTCATCCTCCTCTATCTCTGGGGGCCAGTGCATGATGTTGTTGATGTTGATAGTGGTAAAGGATGGCATCACCTGTGCACCAGCAGGCGGCTGTAATGAGGAGGGGTAGGTGGAACAAAGGGAAGGGAAAGGCAAGAAAATATGTTCTAGACATCAAAACCCATCCAATCGGCAATAGATAAGTTCATAGCATAGATACAGTTCAGTGGCAAGGGATGACTGATCATCCCCCATCTCTGCATCAGTTGTAAATCACCACCTTGGCCTACTGTGGGTACTGTCAGGTCCCTGCATGACTGTGAGTTTCCTCCCTGGCACCCTAGGGCATAGCTTTACTCAGCAAAGATCTAATTGCTCTGATTCCCCATCTCTTTCACTAATCTTCAGTGCAGAAACAGAACCTGTTTAGTTTCAGCTGTGCTAGCCTTTTCTCTCACTCCCCTGAGCTCAGCTGTCTCTGAAGACATGGCACACAGTCCAGATGTGTCTTCTGATTGCTGTCAGCTGCTGGAAAAAAGCTGAGGAAAGGCTGTGTGTGACTCATAACCTCTTGGCCCAGGAATAAAAGGCATATCGTCAGCATCATGGAAGAGCTCTCTCCACCTGTGCTGGGAAATGAGGCTGGCACAGAAGAGATCTGTCTTTTCTGGTTTCAGTTCTGTCCCAATTCAGAAGCCTGTTTCAGCTGATGTGTCAGAAGTACCTGCCGTGAGCGTGGGCAGATCTGAAGAGGATGATGACCACTCTGGGTTCACTATCCCCACACTCTGGAGGTCTTCTGATGGACAGACCACAAAAGAAAGTAGGTTTCTGCATTTCTGTGACCTAAGATACCTCTGTAACCCACAGAGATCAAACCGGTACAAGTGGAAGAATCTGGCTTTAGGCCACCCTGTCTTAAAGTGGACATTTACATTTGGTCATGTGAGTCATCCTAAACCACTGATGAGCTGCCCAGCAATTCTGGAGAGAACACAGGGTGCCTGGCTCTGACAGGGACCTCCTTGTTTTATGGGACCCTCAGCTGCTTTTTATCGTTGTGTCTCACCTTTCAAGTGGTCAGACCCAGCACACAGAGTGGTTTGAGGACCTTATGAACACAGTATGGGTCAGGCACTAAACCTTGTCAGCAGTTTCTAGTACAGGCTCAGGAGGGATATTTCCAAATAGCTTGGGGTTCTAACAGCATCCACTTCTGCTGGCCCCTTTGACCTACCAGCCTGGCTTTCCTGTTGTTGTGCTCAAGTGGTTTCTTGTTTCCCACCAGGTAGTTGAGTGTAGCGTACTCCATGAGAGCTGCAAAGACGAAGATGAAGCACACAGAGACAAAGAGGTCCATGGCTGTGATATAGGAAACACGGGGAAGGTGCTTGCGGGAGATGGTACTCAGGGTGGTCATTGTTAGCACAGTCGTAATACCTAAGAGAGAAAATAGCTGGATTAAGTAATGAAGAGGAGCACTTCTGTCTTCTACATGCATTCAGTCCCTGTAATATCCACATTTCCCCTGTCCTGTAGAAGAGAAATTCCTCTAGTTGTCTGATCCCATTTTTGCTCTGCTCAGCCAGATGCTGGTCTTGAGGTGCCCTCTGACAATGCTCTATGGAAAAAAAGCTGTTCAAAACCCAGGTGTCACACAGGCCATCAGTGTAGACTGGCAGAGGAGTGGGGAACTTGGACTGTGCTTAAGGCTGTACACAGGAACAACTGCTTGATGATGGGAGGAGAGTCCAAAAGAAAGACATACCTTTGGAGTTGGCAGTCCTGAGGAATATGGTTCAGGTGAAGAGTAAAGTCAGGACCCTGAATTTTTAGGAAATCAAACTTCTAGTTTTTCCAGGAGTTATGTCAGTAGGACGCCCTGGGAAACTGCCCTCAGGGACAAGGAAGAAGAACAGAGACGGCAAATCTTTAAGGACACTCTTCATAGAGTGTAAGAGCTCTCATTCCCCAGGTGTAAGAAATCAGGAAAGGAAGACAAGAGACCAGCATGGATTAGTCAAGACCTGCCGGTCAAACTAAAGTGCAAGAAGGAAATGCACAGGCAGTGGAAGTGGGGACAGGTATCCTGGGAGGAGTATAGGGACACTGCCCAAACTCCACCAGTGCATGACAGCTGCAGCCCAGGCTGCCTCCAATGTTGATGTCACCAGTTAGCTCACTTGCATTGGTGGCCATCAAGTACAGCATTGGATCCCCTCTGGTAGGGCTGTCTACTACCTGGCTTAAGAAGTTATCCTCCATGCATTCCAGGAGTCTCCTGGATTGCCTACAGCTTGCTGTGCTACCTTCCCAGCAGATGTTGGGGTGGTTGAAGTCCCCCAGCAGGATGACAGCCTGCGAGCACAATGCCTCCTGTAGCTGGAGTAAGAAGGCTTTGTCAACGGGCAACCCTTGATTGGGCAGCCTGCAGTTAAAAACCAACAACAAGGTTCCCTTTGTTGCCTTCATCTCTTAATTCTTACCCATAAGCTTTCAACCCACTTGTGGCTATTCTTCAGAGACAGCTCTTCACAATCTATCAGGTTTTTGACATAGAGGGCAAGTGGGTAGGAGATGATAAGAAATCTCTTTTGACTTGAACGTGGCTTGGAATTGTTTTTGCAGCAGCAATAATGCTCACAGACCTGTTTCCAGAGGTAAAGTATCATGAGCCAACAAAGGATCAGCTGCAAGAGTTGGTATTGTGATCTCATCCATTGCTTTTTAAGCTGTGGAGAAGAAGCAGGAACTCTACCCGTTTCTCCTTCTCTAGCATTCATCTAGATCCACCTGCCACCCCTATGGCTCTGGGTGGGAGCATGGCAAGAGATTTTCATATTTTCCTACTGTATTTGCATTAGCAGATATGATGTGACTTCCTGTATATTTGAAATGCCAATGGAACTGGTCCAGTTTACATCCCCCTAATGTAGGCTGGCGTGCTTGAAATGTACTAGGGATCATTTGTATGAAGTACAACGGGCTGTGGAGAGAATTCATTACTCTCGATGAGCTAAGGTCTCTTCCCACAGAGAGGGCCTCCCCTGCCTAGGGAAACTTTCCTTTGTGTTTTGAGACCACCACTGCAGTGGGTGTCAGCCATGCAGAACATTTTGCCTCTTGCTGTTCGTTCCTTTCCCAGCCATGGACTATGGTGTACCCTCAACTGGAAATGACACCCCACTCCTCCTCCTGCTCTCTCCATGGGCACCAAAGAAATTGATTTTGTTTGGAAGGTGGGGAGAGAGGGTCAGAATGAATGGGCTGCGAATACCTTGCTTGATGCTGATGGTCCCTCACCTTTCCTCTCCCCACAAGAGGTCTGCAGGCAGGGCTGGGAATGCTACCTCAAATTAAAGGGAAAGTCAGTGGCATTGATGGGAAGGACAGCGCTGGGAAGCAGAGCTTGCTGTAAAATGCAGATACAGCCAAAGTGCATCCAAGATTTGTAGATCTCTTTAGTGCCTATCGGCGAAGAATTCAATCAACATAAGCATTTTCCTACCTCAAAGAGCCACTGCAGTTGCTGAGAAAATCTAAACAATAGGCAGAGCTGTTGCCACATCCTGAGCTCCCTCTGTGGGGTGAATGACAGAGAAAGGCCTACAGGGTTCCACATCCTGCCAGAGCTTGGTACTCTATGGATATAGCCCAGCAACTTTGTTCATTACCCTATAATCTTCATGTCACTAGTCCTACACTGAGACCTTGAAGAATCATAAATAGAATCACAGGACCATTTAGGTTGCAAAAGACCTCTAAGATCATCAAGTCCAACCATTAACCTAACACTACCAAGTCCATCACTAAACAATATCCCTAAGCACTGCATCTACATGTGTTTTACATACATCCAGGAATGGTGATTCTTCCACTTCCCTGGGCAGCCTGTTCCAATGCTTGATAACCCTTTCAGTGAAAAAAATTTCCTAACATCCAATCTAAACCTCCCCTGGTGCAACTTAAGGCTGTTTCCTCTTGTCCTGTCGCTCATTACCTGGGGGAACAGACCGACCCCCCTGCCTACAGCCCCTGCCAGGGAGCTGCAGAGAGCGGTCAGCGCCCCCCTGAGCCGCCTCCTCTCCAGACCAGCCCCCCCAGTCCCCTCAGCCGCCCCCCATCAGCCTCGTGCCCCAGCCCCTGCCCCAGCCCCTGCCCGGCTCTGGACACGCTCCAGCCCCTCCACGTCCCCCTGGCAGTGAGGGGCCCAAAGCTGAACACAGGATTCGAGGGGCGGCCTCACCAGGGCCCAGCACAGGGGGACGGGCACTGCCCTGGCCCTGCTGGCCACACTGTTCCTGACACCAGCCAGGCTGCTGCTGGCCCCCGTGGCCACCTGGGCACAGGGCTGGCTCCTGTTCAGCTGGCTGTTGACCAATACGCCCACGTCCTTTTCTACCAGGCCGCTTTCCAGCCACTCTGCCTCAAGCCTGTAGCGCTGCGTGGGACTGTTGTGACCCAAGTGCAGGACCTGGCACTGAGCCACGGTCCCTTGGCATGATCCTCTGCTCCAGAGCATGTCTGCTGGAGTGGCATGCCTCAGGGACTTTGCTGAAATGATGGTGACACTGTGTTTTAAACTACCACCTTCACTCCTGGCCCTGCCTACACTGAGTCATGAGGAAATGCATGAGAGCACATGCATGTGCAGGAGCCCTTTGGCCAGTATTGCAATGCCACAGCTCACCTCTTCCCTCTCCCTTTCAGTGCATAAGAACATGACATTGTCAGCTTGGAAAAGGCTGTGTTCAGGTCTCAGATCAAGATACGAGAATGTTGTACTATCCTGAAATAATCCAGTGGTCCAAGCCAGCACCGCTTCAACATTCAGTTGAGCTTGATGATAGTGTTATAAACAGAAAGATGGAGGAGTGGACTGCTCTCCAGTAAGCGGAATAATGCTAGAAAATGGCAAAGTGCTTTAGGAGATTTTGTACTCCAACATTGCCGATCTGCTAGCCTTGCAGAGTTCAACAAGTATCACACATGCAACAACCTGTCTCTTACCCAGAGATGTCCTGGCAGGTGTAGAGTCTCTCTTGATCCAGAAGGAAACCCAGGAAAGAACAACAGTCAGGATGCAGGGAATGTAGGTCTGAATGGCAAAATAACCCATACGTCTACTTAGGTCAAAAGAAACTGTCATCACCATGTACTCCCCTAGGAAAAAGCAACAGAGACATTGGAATCACAGCATGCAGCTTCCTAAAACACAAAACCCAGCAAACTTTCAGAATTTTTAGTGTTTCTGATGAGGTTTTCTTGTTGTTTTAAGTGCCTGGCTAGCTGGTTTTGTGGCTGGCTTTGTGGCTGCCCAGATTGTTAGCTTCATTGGTAGCTGTGTGGCTGGCAGAGTAGGTTTGGTGGCTCACTGGCATTGTGGCTGGCTAACTGGTTTTGTGGCTAGTGGACTCTGGCTGCCTGGCTGGCTCTGTAGCTGTCTGACTTAATGTCTTTGTGACTAATTTAAGAGTTGACTTTGCTGTTGCCCAGCTGGCTATATGCCTGGCTGGCTGTGTGTCCATCAGACTCTATTTGTACTGGCCTGGCTGTGTGTCCACCGGGCTGTATTTGTACTGGCCTGGCTGTGTGTCCAAGCACACTGAAAATCATCCAGTCTGGAAAAGTTTCAGGGAAGAAACTATACAGAGAGTATTCATCTTCAGCTGATTGCTGCAAGGGTTTCTTTTCTATAGAAGCTATTTAGCTGTAACAGGCTACATGGCCTGGCTTGCTAACTACCTACCTGAGCTGTGACAAAGGAGATGTTCTTCAGTCTCTTTTCATTGAGACTCTGGTTCTGTCCCTGGAAAAGGCATGTGGTGCTGTACATCCTAATTGCTCATTTAGCAACTTAGAGCTGAGGTTCTTCCTCATTTTCAGAGGCTCCTAGTGAGTATTGGAAGAAAGCCACCCGACAGCTCTAGGGTTATGATGGAGTTTGCAAGCAATTACCAAAAAAGAGAGTTACAAATGTCAGACAGCCACTGGTGCATTCAAGACACTTTCACTGCACCAGTTCTTGTCCCAGTTTGTGCTGCCTTTCTACCCTGTTTAGAGGCTGGCTGCCAGTGTTGGCAACAGCAACTTTCTGCAGAGTTGTGGAAGCACTACCTGAACTTGCTTGCTTCAGAGGGCTTAAAAATATGAGCTCGCCCCACCTGCAGGAATCCAAATAAGCTCTCCTCAGTTTGCTGTGGGAAGGAAAGGGGATGTGAGCTACTATGAAGAGGAGGAGGAGCTGAAGGGTGCCCATTCCCTGGTTTCTTCACACATGCAGCCTTGTTTCTGTCTCTTAAGGCATCTTCTGTCTCAGATGTTATCAGCCACACAGAACTTTACAGAAGGAAAGACTGAGACCTGCAAGTTCTGATTTCCCCATCCCTGTTCCAATGATAACCATCACCCAGGAATCACGTAATATGTGCATACTGCAGCAAGAGGGGATCTGAGCTCCATCTCCTCTCCCTCCTGACCCTTCAATTAGGGATAGGTTCATTCACATCCGCATTGTCACCCCACAGTTCAGAGACGTCGGTGGTTCTGGCCTACCCCTGCTTCATCTTTCCCTCACCCTTCATGTCCACCATTTCTACTCCTTCTAGCAAAGGTCCATCCCTTCATTCTTACGTTTCTCTAACTGTGCTGTTCCTTCCCCAACAACCACTGAGGAACTGTCTGATCACTCCTTTGCCACCCATGAGGTTGCCAACACACTGCTGTTTCTGTGGGCTGTCTCCCATTGCCTCACCTGCCCCAGTCCTGAGAACTTCTGAGGTGTTCCTCAGCCCCGTGAAGTCAAACTGGTAGAGCCTCCAAGTGCGCTGGTCAGAGACTTCAATGGAGTAGCGCCTCCAGCGATAGACAATCTCCTCGCGTGGGTAGCCATCTGGGAAAAGGGGCAAGGACGTCAATGAAAGAGTAGGTCATGTGCCTCCACCTCATCCACCACCCTGACAGCAAAAGCGCTGGCATCTCACTTGAGCTGTTTTGTAAACATGAAATGTTCAGGCAGGTATTTCTGATGCCTTTTGTTTAGTATCCCATAGGCATCCCTGGGGACAGCATCTCCCCTTGCAGGCCACTTCAAATCCTAGGGATAGGAAAAGCAACGCTAGAAACAGAGCCTTTCTAAGGACTGCACTGCTGGAATGAGACTTGGGTTGGTGTAAGAGGACTCCCCCAGCCTTAAATCTTTAAGGGTTTTAGTTCCCTGGAGCAGCACGGGGGATCCACTACTCCTTGACTACCTTCCCTTCCCAAGCATGAGCACACCAGGAATACAAAGCTGCCAACGTGGGAGGTAGCATGGCTGTGGCTGCTCTGACTACCTCTGTATCTCTCGCCCTGGGAGCTGGTCTGTGTGTGGAAAAGAAGGGGGCATTCTCCGTGGAGAAGGAGACCTGGCTCCTGCAGGCTAGAGCATGGCTTCTCCTGGCTCTGGCTTTCTTGACAAAGAAACAAACCTCCTGTGAAGCAGGGACCTTGACACCTACGAGAGATTTCCTCAGAGGAGAGGAGTAAAAGCTTGGCAGCTTACTGAAAGTGTGTTTCTAATTATCAAGCATGTATGGCATGTACCGTTAATTAGCAAAGAACAAGGGATGGTGGGAGACAAGGGGATGGTATGTCCTCAGCATGCTGCCCCCCTCTGCAGCACCCTTCAGAGCCATGTGAGCAGCATCTCTTCAGTGGCAGGGGAAGCAGGAGAAGTGAACCCGAGCTAAGATGACTAAATCAGATTTCCAACCAACATATGAGGACAGGAATCTCCCTTTGCTTCCTGAAAAATTACCAGTGGAGATGTGCCAACATCAGCAGCCCTCTCCTCTGATGAGAATGGACAAGTGGGGACTGTGAGGGGAGGTCTAAGTACCCCTCCTTTGCAATGGCCTTGGGTGCAGGGTGCAGCCTGACTCTGGGCTGAGGTCTGGAAAGCCGAGCTGTCACCTCAGAGAGCAGGAGAAGGGGGAAGATGCAAGGCAGGACGGGTGCCATTTGTCTGCCAGCTGAAGGGATATATTCTGTCTAGAGTGACCACAAGGTCAGTGAACTAATCACTTCCAGCCATGCACCCAAATTAAGGAGAAGCTCAGAGGTGCTGTGAATCTGTTCCTGAAGACCTCTGCTAGCCCAGGAGCGGGAGGATGTTTCAGGGCATGATAGGTAATGGGACAGGAAAAGCATCATTGGAGATCAGGTGAAAAAAGTAGCTAAAAGGGAGGATGGTCTCCCCAGAAGAGTTTTACTCTACTGACTTTCTCTACTTGCTTTCTAAAACTATTTTAAAAATATGTCTACTCACAACTGGAAAAAACCAAAGGGCAGGAGTGAGTGTCCATTGGGAAATTCTGCAGCTGCAGCAGACATTCAGCCTCGATTGTCAGCCTGAGAGAGGAAGAGAGAGAAAGGGAGACTGAGATTTTGTGTTGGTGAAGGTGGCTTGATTCCAGCACCACAGAATGACAGAGAGATTCTCACTCCCTTGAGAGAGAAACACTGATTTGTTGAAGATCAGTCTGTTTGCAGGAACATTTCAAAACAGCGGCAAAACAAAATACATGTTTGGATATTTTCAAAGTGAGAAAAAACATCTTATTTTCATATTTTAAAAGTCTTTTTGTTTAGTGAGCTTTTCAGGTTCATTTGTGGGAGTGAGAATTTATGGGAACAAAAGCCAAATGTTTATTACCAGAATGAAATAGCTGGACTGACCCACATACACTTTGGTTTAGGGAACCATTTATAGTTTTGACTTTTTTCTAGGTATAAGACAGAAAATCAGTTTGATTTTTATGGAAGTCTGCATCCTGGGAAGAAGCAGCCCATTCTGCAGCCAGTACTTCCTGTGTACTCCCATCAGCACTGGGACACATCTCCACTACTCTGTCATAGGGCACCTGGAAACCTCTGCTTTGACCAGCTCCTTTTTCCCTCACTTCAGCAGCCAGCTACAGTGCCTGCTGGATGTACCTGAGCGTGTAGAGCACTTTTCCGTCATTCCAGATGCGAAGGAGCTGATTAGGTGTAGTTATCCAGTGGGAATCAGCCCGCTTGGAGTTCCTAAAAAAGGTATCTGGGATCCAGATGCGGCTCACCATGTTGGTGTTCAGGGTGAGGGCTTTCAAGGTGCTGTTGAAACGAAGACGCCGGTCATACCACGTCTGAGCAAAGAAGATGTCAATGGTGTATTCCTGTGAAAGAGAAGGAAGAACATGTCTTGCTGAGAGGAATTCAGGCAAAGCAGAGCCCTGTCCTCTAGTCTGCAGGCCACTGTTTTGGAGTCATAGCCAGAACATTTGCTTTTTAAGTCTGGGAGCAGGTGTTGGTGACCACTGACACCTTTTCAGGCTCATCTTTAGTTCAGGATCAGGACATCCATGGCATACTTTGGAAGAGCCAAAGACTGTGTGCTGACTGGTGGGCTGAGCTGTAGCATGTTTGGCCTGACCCATGCCTGGAAAGCCAAGGCCATACAAACAAGGGCTTGGGTCTCCTCTTGACAGACAGCTCAAGCCAAACACTCCTAAGCATAGGCATGAAGGGGCAGTGTGGACACTGCCTGAATCGAGTCCTAAGTTCAGCATCTTTTCAGTACACGTTTCAAACACAGGCAAGGAAAGCTGCTCACCAGCTTACGAGGGAAGGCAAGCAGCCAACTCTGTTATTTATTAGGATACAGCCCCGCAGTGCTACATACACCTAATTTGTACATATAGCAATAGCAGTATTGTGCATAAATCTAGTGAGAATCCACCCCTTGCTGCAGGACTTACACTGTAAATGTTTTATATGGAAAACTGGAGCACTATGGGTTCCTGGGCAGATACCCCTTGCTGAAGATTAGAAAAGGAAGCTGGGGCAGGGGCTGCTATGGACCCAGCTCTTGATGCAACCAGTTCAAAATCTGGAGTCTTTTGCAGACAGAAAACAGAGTTTGTACCA
The DNA here is from genome assembly GCF_015220075.1 of Falco rusticolus. Taxonomy (NCBI): domain Eukaryota; kingdom Metazoa; phylum Chordata; class Aves; order Falconiformes; family Falconidae; genus Falco; species Falco rusticolus. The sequence goes on along the minus strand of NC_051200.1, from coordinate 12,309,763 downwards.
TAAGGACCTTTTGTTTTGGTGAGAGAGAGGGTGTCATAGCTCACCCATAACTAGCATTTCTAGGAGGCAGCTCCTGTCTCAATCGGATTGGCAGTAGTCCACCTCATTAGCCCACCATTCTGCTGCTTGCTGCTACTGCTCCTTACCCTCTTTTTCAGCCTGCTTGTGAATGTCTTAACTAGTGCCATGCAGGAGCGTGTCTGGCACTCAGTGGATGTCTGAACCAGACCCCCAAATCCAGTTTCACCAGCCCATATTAAAGGCTGCCACTTGTTCCTGACAGTTCCTCCCTGACTTGGACTTTGCTCCCTTTCACTGCTGTCAAAGCTGCCTGACCACAGAGGCATCATCTCCCTCTCTCCTGTGGCAAAGATGAACAATGTCTGACTTTGCCATCTCTCCCTCTCATTCTCCTCCTCCCTCTATTGATTTATCTCGGTGGAATTTTTATGACTGCAGCACATCCTCCCTTTGCTGCCCTTGCTGCTGGTTCAGAGCTGACTTCTCAAACCATGCCATTAAAATAGATGCTGGCGCTCTTAGTGCGCTCCCTTGGACGTTGTGTCCTGCTGGGGGCACGCAGAGCAGGGCAACGCACGACTCCCTGCTTCATTTTCCTTGCCCTCACTCCACTGTCAGCCAACCGGCGATGAGTGATTGGTACCAAAAACGTCCCTAGCATAGGAATGAGATCATGAGAAAAGAGCATTTGCCATCAGGCGGTCAAGTCATTCTCTGGGCTGATCCTTCACCCTGGTTAGACACAGGGATGAGCAAGGTGCCAGGGATGAGTTCCTAACGTATCTCTAAATGGAGACAGATGCAGCATGTTCAGAGTGATGGCATTGGCTCTACAGTTCATTCAAAACAGACATGAGGAGACACAGAGTTAGGATAGCAGCAGCCCTCAAAGCCAAGTGCACAAGCATGGCCACTACCTGAAAACAGAAGGTGGAAAGAGCACATTCCAGCATCTGAATGCTCTGGATCGCACTGGGTACTGCTTGGACATAGGACATCAGGTTGTAAAACAGTGAAATAAAGCCCATGGGTGGGCAAAGAAGCATCGGCACAGCAGGGACAAGATGGGGTAATGGCAGCCTGAGAAAATGACATATGGGGGTGGGTTGACTTTATTCTGCTTGGGGCCATTTTCTTTTCCTTGCCAGCTGTTGAGGCCAAAATAACACAACATTTGACATATTCTCCCCCAGCCCTGCAATCCCAGTTTGAGCCAGTATGAGCTTACATTGCTCCTCCTAAGCAGTATCTCTGGTGTAGGAGAAAGCAACCAACGATGCAATGATAAATCCATGTTAGATGCCCCTATGAGTCTCTAACTCCTGACTGGAATCACTTGTGAGATCTTGCTTCTGGCCTGGCAGCTCAGGTTAGGTGTCCTGCTGTAAAGTTCAGTATGCAGGTCTGGGATAACCAATGCTAATGTTTCAGGAGTGTGGAGGGTCAGCTAACCCAGGAGTTTAGTATTTGTTGTCAAGCCCAGATTTTCAGAAGGGATCAGCATTAAAGAGCTCCTCTTGTGCCATTCTTAGCCAGCCTTTGCAAAAGGTGTAGTGCACAAGTCATTCAGCTCTTTTGAAAAATCTGAGCTGTTATTGTCACTGTCCTGTGGTTTGATCTAATTTCAATGGCTATTATTAGCACAGCTGTTCATGAGGAAGAACTTATGAGCTGAGCTGGCTCCCTTGCCTCTACATGGGGAACCCACTGGGAAATGTTGGCATTTCCAAATGTATTTTCATTCAGAATTATCTGAGGCAAGATTTATACAAAGATGCTCCAGCCTTTGGGAGCACTTTTACCCTTCTGATTCTCTCCCCCATCCTGCTGCAGGGGAGTAAGCAAGCAGCTGTGTAGTGCTTAGTTGCTTGCTGGGGTTAAACCACAACAGTTCCTGAAGATGTTAGCAGCTGTTCCCATCAAGTGTGGTTTGCATTGATGCTGAAGAACCTTGCATGGCTGTGGTTCTGCACTGATCAGCTGTGGGACGGCTCTCGGACCTTTCTTTCTCTGAGCATTAATCAGATCCCACTTAGCTGTAGGCATCTGACCAAGGTGATTAAATAGGAGGTGTTTGATCATGGGCTCCCTACAGTCATTGCAGAAGGATAGGCACTTCTGGAGAGAGATCCCAGTATGAAGCAGTCCAAGTTCTGGAAAGCCTCACACTCTTAAGGACCTTAGAAGAGTCCTGGCTGATCAAGGCTGAATAGCTGAAGTTTGGCAGGACAAGGTCAGCCCCTAAAACATATGACAGTACTGTTTCTTGCACTCCTGTAGTTTCTCTCTGCCCTGGTTCATTTTCAAGCATCAGAAACAGACTTCTCAATACCTCAGTTTACACATTTGGAAAAAGGTTATTGTAAAATATGCCTCCAACATTACTGTACCATCTGCTATGCAGCACATGGATGTTGTTACCTTCTCTGTAAAAGCATGGGCTTTTAAAAAGTTTTCAGCAGAAAAGCTAATGAAATAAGAGGAATTGCTCTAACAATTAGGTCATGCCGTTTGGATTACACATGGGGTAGCACACACATGTTGGCATGCACGCCATATTACATCAAACTTCAGTCATAAAATAATAAATCAAACTACCCGTAAGGCAAACACTGAAGACTGCCTACCCTAACTACTATCACATGAGTTTATCCAAAGCTGAGGAACACCCTGAAGCATCACCGCTGCCAGCTGTGTGGGCTCATGTTGAACTCAGCCTTTCAGCATGACCCAGCTGGCTCTTGGTCACCATCATCACCTGGCACTGCTGCACATCACTGATCAGTCCTTGTTTTCCTCATGTGGGCAACACAGATGCTGATGGAAACCCAGTCCCAGAAAATGGTAAAAATCTCAAAACATCTAATGGAAAAAAACCTGTCCTGTGAAAGAGGATTTGTGGGAAATAAGGGGATGTGGATTTCACAAGAATATTTCATCTTGGAAGAAAAAAATAAAACAGTAACAAAAAGACTTTACTGTGCTCTCAAAGCCTTTCATTTTTAAAAGCATACTTTGAGTGAAAAGCTATGAAATTTCCATGTGAAAAGTCATTTCAAAGAAAACCCCCAAATTTTCAATCCAAAAGAAACAGGTTCAGTAATCAGCCAGTCCCCTGCACAAGAGTTGGGAGCTGGGCACTGTTGTGGTTTAGTGCCACCCTAAGCCCTGTTCCTTGGGTCATCCAAGCCCCAGCCGTCCTGCCCTAACCTTCACGGCCCAGGAGGATCTCCTTGCTCCCCATCCTGATGTCCTGGTACAACAAGGACATCCTTGTTGTACCTGGCCTCAGCTTGCTCCTTCCTGTGCCCCCTCTCTCACCGCTGTATGTGGACACACATGGAGAATCAGCCCATATTTCCAGTCGCATTTGGCCCCAGGAACTCTACTTTAGATGAAGTTCCACCCCAGGTTCAGAGCAGGTATGAGTTAGGGCTACCCAGTTGCAGACTAACAGCTTGAACTCACAGGGTTAGCATGACACAACTTGAAATTAGCAGTGTCTATTTTCAGGTTAGCTTATAAACCAAATAAACACAGCTATGCGCTGCCAGAAGGTCCTTTTCAAATGGCTCAAAGCAACTTTGTGTGTGCAGATCAGCTGAGCCCTCTCGAGGGTGCAGTTAGTGGGATACAAAAGAGTTGGTACCCCATGGTTCCTCTGTGTCTATGAACTTCCTTCTCCGGGTTCCTTAAAAGCTCAGTTTTCTGACAAATGCCAAAGAGAGAAGCAAAGGCATGAGATGGAAATGTCTTAGATATCTTCCTAAATTAGGATAAAATTAAGGATTTAAAGGTGTTTTCTGCAACGTCATTTGTATTCAACAGCAACAAGACGACCTCCAAATAGAGAAGACAGAGACCTGGAAACAGGTTCCTCCGGTTTCCTCTGATGGACAGATAGTTTGGAAAAATCCTAAATAACAGTGGGGCTGAGAGATTAATATCCTAGCCAGTCTCATTCTAGCTTTTATTGTTCTGGTATCTGTTCTTACAGAGCCCACTTCCCTCTGCACCTCCAAGCAAATCCCTCGCTGCAGTACATAGAGCAGGCTGCTTTCCTGGGAAGCATGGCCAGCATTTCAGGTGGGCTGACGTGAATCTGATGGATCTGTGCAGTCAGTCACAGAGCTAAGGAGAGCAAGTATTACAGGCAAACTCTTTGGGAACTGCAATTCATGAAAATCTCAGGAATTATTGGAGAAGTACCACAAATGGGGTATATTTCTTTCAAGGGCTGGTAGGTCACTCTATGCAGCTCGAGGGAAGCCGGGAAGCTTCTCCTCCAGTCTCCCTGTTCTGCAGAACAGGAGTCAGCCCAAGCATCCCTGCTTCCAACAGAACTTTACTCAGCAGCTCCATACCCCCACAGCCCTGCACAGGTGAGCATTTTCTTCTCCAGAACATTCTATGCATCCCTCCCAGCCTGAAAACATCTCTTACAAACCCTGGGGTGCTCCCAGCAGCCAGCTCTGTGTCCCAGGGAATGCGCTTAATAGCAAAAAGTCTGCAGACACTCTCCAGGCTAAATAAATAAACTAAATAAAATAACCTTATTTTAGAATAATCTTCAAATCTGATGCACACCTTCTTGTCCCCACAGCTAGCGGGCAGGAACGTGCTTCTAGCATGACACATGCAAGCACTCTCCAAAGGCAGCAAGCAGAGGGGACATGCGCAGACAGCACATGCTAATGCCTGACACTGACCACTTCAGCGACCAGCTGGGCAGCGTCAGGCTTCTCTCAGTTCTCCCATCAGCAGTGTGAGACACCTTGCTTGTGGATGCCTCTGTGTCCCTGCTCTGGGTGAGTTCTGTCTCCCCAACACAAAGAGCAATAGAATGAGAATGGGAGTTTCCTTATGCTCCCAAGGTCCTCCTCTCTCCGAATCAGACCCCAGAGAGCTTTCTGGACATGATGCTGGAGTGACAATGGGAGCTCACAAGGACAAAAGGAGCAGAGCTCTGGTGATCTGTATTTTCAAGGTGACACACTGAACTTCCCATCTGTTTCACTTCTGCAGCAACACTGGCAGTGCTGTCCTTGTCTGAATGTCTTTTGCCTCTGCCCAGGGAATCTCAGTTGAGACAGTGTTCTTTTTATAATACAAACTTGCTATTAAAAACCATCACCATGTCCTGTCCTCATGCCAGGAGCCTTCAAACAAGACATGCTGTACATGCTGCTCTCTCGATTTCAAACTCCCCACTCATGGCTTGCTCACCCATTGGAATCTCTGCAGATGGGAAGTGGACAGGGCTTTCAAAACCTAGTACTGGCTTCCGAGATCTCTGCCTGCCTGTTCCCACACACCTCTGCTCATGCCTGCTCCCATGCATGGGCAAACAGCGACATCTAAAAGGCAGGCTTTTATACTCATGACAGCCAACCACTCCAGACTGCTGCCTCTCCCCCAAACCCTTTCTTGTGAGCTGTTCCCTTATACCACCACTTTCAGTCCTTCAGTGATGTTATCTCCTCACATGCAACCCCAAGATGGCTTCGTGCCATGGTGTCCGTTCCTCTATTCATTGGAGCATAGCCTGGCACAGGGAGTCTCTCACTGTGAGCCCCAGGGGCGTGTGACATAGTGTGTGTTTTAGCATCTGATTAACAGTCATTACCCAAAGGATCAAGGAAAGTCCTTGAGTCGAGACATGACATCAGCCAAACTCTGGTTTACAGAAGCACCATCTGTCTGCACTGTCCCTGGCGAGGTTATTAGGCAGTGGCATGGACACAGGATGCTATATGCAGATGGGGCAGATTTAAAGAAGATACTGAACACTTCACTGAAGTGTTATGCAAAGCAGTACAGGGAAGGAGCCATCTCCTTTTAGTTTGTTTTTTCACCACTCTCAGGACAGGACATGGCCTGGGTGGAGAGTCATGTGTAAGCACCTTCTGATGCAAACAAGGATGCAGGCCAGTTACCATGATCTCTAGAAAATGTCTAGGCTGCTGCAGAGCAAAGCCACACTTGTCCAAAGTCTCATTTGCATGTCAAACCTTACCGCTAAATGCTTAAATGCTCCCCAGTGTTGGGCTTGAAGCAACTTTGTGCCTGAAGAAGCAAGCAGGTGGGGGAAGAGAAGAGGTGAGGACAGAATCACACAGGATAACTGGAAGAGAATACTTAGCACTTTGGGCAGGTGCTCTTGGTTTATTTGTCCTTTAAGCTCATGGGGTTCTTGACAAGACAAAAAGAAATTTCCTTTAAAAGGGCTAGAAGACAAACCTCACTGCATACAGTTAACTTCCCAAGATTGGTCTTACCAAGAACATCTTGGTGAGATTCAGATGGGAAGCTGGAATTTCTTTAATTGCATTTCCCATTCCCATGCCACCCACTGCATTTAAAATTAAACACTGGGATGGGCAGTCTAATACTACCCAGGACAGGGAAACCAGTTGCTGCGGCTCCCCTGTAATAGACAAAGGAAGGCAGGAGGTCCCATGGACCCCCCAAGGTGTCCAGTCCTTAACACTCCTGAGGAGGACTTTCTGGGATGGTGACATCTGTGAGTCTGTCATTGGCTGGGAACATGATCAGTTCCTCCAGCACTGACATGTTCCTCATCTCTCTGTCCTTACAAAACTCCTGTCCTGGGCTGCTGGATTCCTGCTCAGTTTGGGAGCTGGATGCTGCAGCCTCACTGCCTCCTCCCTAGGATGAAGAGGCAGGAACGAGAGCAGTATCCCGTTGTGACAGCAGGGAAATGGCCCTCAGGTGAAGCAAAGGAAGGCAGGAAAGTCCTCCAAACATTCAAATGACCCGAATGCCTTCAACTGTCAGAAGCCTGTGGCTGTGTGGTTTTGAAGTATTAGAGCAAGCATCTTTCTAAGCTTAGGGCTTGCCAGCCGGGCCTGCCTCCCTGCCACCAATCTCATACCTCATACAGAAGGGACCACCACTGGCATCACCACCGGCTTTGCCAGACACCAGTACAGCCGACTGCTGCTGCTGGCTCACCAGATAGACTAAGGGCTGGTAAAATCAAGACAGTGTCTGAAATTTAGGGTCTGATTCTTATTTACATTCAGTCCCTGTTTGGAAGGACTGAGGGTTTTGGAGAAGTAGAGTAGTCCACAGTAGTCTGCAGACCTTTGTAAAGGTCTCAGCACCTTCCCTGTCTGCTCAGGGACTGAAAACCCACATCTGCTGCTCAGTTCCCTTTGTTGTTTTTTCATCTCTCCAGGCTTTCTTGGGTTTTCCCTCTTTTCCCTTTCCTCCCTGTTCTAGCCTTCTTTCCTCCTGCTCCTCTCCAATGCCCTCTCCACACTCTCTGTGGCCTGTAGCTCACCACTCTGCTTCTCTGCCTCAGCAAGAAAGGTATCAACACCCTGCCCATACCCCTCCTCAAACAGAAACAGCTTCAATTGTAATGGCCCTATTCAAGCATCACATAATTTTCCAACCTCTCCCCACCTTCTCACGGGACTTTGCTTTGTCTAGTAAGGCTCTCCAGGGCACAGACTGCCTCTCTCTATGGACTGAAAGGTGTCTAGTGATCTCAGCTGGATAGCAATTGTCATGCAAAGGGAACAAAGTCCCTCCCATTGCAGTCCTAGCGATGAAAAAATTGCTACATAAGCTGTGCTTTGAGGTCAAGACAGGAGGGAAAGGGTGGCAGAGGGAGGGAGCCTTAGGAGCTCTGCTTTCTGTGTGCATCAGAGCCAGAAACTTCCTTCCAGTGCAGGAATTGCATGGCATGGCACAACAGCATACAAAGCCAGAGGGATAAGAATGGGCAAACAGTGTCAGGCAGTGCCCCTCGGTCCCAACAGGCTCCTATGGTGGCCAGTCCCAAGAGCTTAGGGACAGAGTACAAGGAACAGGAAAATCACTACAGCCTTCTGCTAAATATGCTGTCCTCCATGAGAACCCCTTGCTTCCAACAGGCACTGAGCTCTGTCAAACCACCTTCATGGGCAGCACATTGACAGGGTGGAGAAGCCAGCAGACCTCAGAACCTGTGCTGAAGAAGTGAGGCACACCACTGGCTGTAGGAACTGTACTGGGCCTGGGAGATCAATGACAGGCTGTGGTGGGCTAACAGGCTGCACCACATGAGTCACGACACAGCACAAAGCATCACGAGGTAATGCCCTGGCTGGGCAGTATGGTTCAGTTCTCCAAAACCAGTGAGTCAGGACAGCACCTGAGAGGTCCATCTCCCAAACCCTGATGCTACTCTGTCCTCCTCCCACCAAAACGGGTCTGAGAAAGCACAGTGCACCTGAGTCCCTGGGATGCCACCCATTGTATGGAAATGCTTATGCTGGCCAGGAGGAAAACCACTGTTTGCCTGTGTAAATCCCTTTCTAATCCTCATCCTCAAGGAAAAAAGCACATTCAAAAAATCTGAGAAAGTTCTGCTTTCACAGAAGGGAAAGGTTTTGTGCCCTCTGCAGAAATCGTCACTCCTGACACTGTTCTCTCCTGGCTCCAGATGAAGAAGGAGGTGGGGACAGTGTACTCTGCTCCACTGACTCTTTCAAGGAAACCTGTTTCATGTTGTCTCTCATGCCCCTTTGCTGTGCTTGCCAGCTTTCTTGTCCTGCCCTGCCAGTTCCTTGATATAGCTCCTTCTCCCTGCTTCATTTTGTTTTTCCTTTCACAGTTTTTTTCAAGCCACCACAAAGTCACGGCCCAGCCCTAATGAGATTTCAAAGGAGCACCAGGATGAGGGAAAGCAGCTGGGAGAATCAGGTTACAAAGAAAGAACAATTTCTGTCTCCCCTGTTGGATATTTGAAGGGCAAAGCAGGCTGGACTGCAGTTACAGAAGGGACACCAAGCCAGCTGATTCTCCTTTCCAGGCATACATCCACACTTCAGGCTAAGTGTGGCGGTCATTTGGAAACCAGGACACCAGCCACCAGGCAAGCAGGACCTGCAGAGCTCTGCTGCTCTGGGCTGCTCACTTCCTATGGCACCTGGTGGCTGCAAAAGACTCTCCTCAGAAAGCAGGGGCTGGTATTCCCAGTCTTTTTTACCAGCTCCCAACTGTTTTGTAGAGACCCAGCCCACTGCAGATGCCTCCTTTAAAACTCAACCACCTTACTTTACCCAACTCCCCTTAGATGGCTTTAGGACATCTTTGGGGAATAAGCGAAAAAGATGAAGAGGTTTTCTGCACAGAGGTCTAAGGGACGTATTGGTACAGCTTGTATATCCCAGAATTATACATGCAAAGAAACCAAATAATTTTGGCTCTTGAGCTTAGTCCAAGGTTCCTGGGAGCTGGACAGCCCATCCTCTGCTGCCCCTTACCAAATCCCAGCACTTGGACCTGCCTTTGACTTTCTGAGGTAGCAGCAACACTGAAGTATTTTCATCTCCCCTCTTGCTGATCCCGTGAGAGAGCACCAGCATCCAAGCAGCCCCCAGCCTCACTGCTGCAGAACTGGACCGAAGCTTGCAGCCAGCTCCACAGGAGGCTGCATGCAGAGCTCACATCCAGCCAGCCGTGAGCAATCCCGCGGAAGGGAGCTTGGCTCCATGCAATGGCTCACTCCTCCCTTGCAGTGCAAACTGGGTGTCAACATCCCCATTCCCAGAGCTCCTTCTATTCCCTACCTGCTCTGCAGAGACCTTCTCTCCCCAAGCCTCCTGTTGAGATCTGCAAATCCCTCTGGCACACTGCTCCAAGCCATGTCACCACTGTGGCTTTTTGTTCTGGCAGGGGAAACCAGGGTCCATCACACCTTCTCACAGGGTGCAGGGTCACGTGAGAAGCTAAGGCTGCAAACTCTGGACAGGTTTGTCAGTCTACCACTGCCAGACCACAAAAGGAAATGGTTGTCTTGAATATTACGGTTCTCTTTGCCTTCAGCTTTTCTTTTCACGGAGCAAATTAAGAGATCAGCCAGTTATCATCTTAACTTCACCCTCCTACCTCCCTGTGGCTGTAGGAACAACCAACTTAACTCCCACAAATCCTTCCCACTTCTCTATCCCATTGCTCCACTTCCTCTCCATGTCCTCACTACACTACTAAGGTGGCTGTGGGTGTCTGTGGAGGAATGACAGACCAAAGGACACAGGCCTGGTCTGGCAGGTGTAACAGGTACACTGAAAAAGCTGGAGGGAAAGAGAAGCAGATCAGGGGGAAGTGTCAGAAACAAGGCTTACAACATTTGCAAAGTCCCTGCTCTGTCCTTCCCTGTTGCCCAGCCACATGGAGACAAGGTGTTCCCCTACTCACACTCCCAAGTGTTTTAGCTCACACATACCCTGTGCATCTGCCAGCAGGTGAGCCATTACTCCCACCTGCGTTCTCCTGTTGAACAAAGCTGATCAGATGTTAGAGCCATTCCCAGCTAACTGCAGGTCTGTCAAGAACCACAGAAATCCTCACAGAAAAGCCCTCTGGACATGAAGGTGGACAACCAAGGTTTATACCAGGGTCCTCAGCTACCATCAACTCCATGCTACCAGCACACACCAAGCCCAAAGATCCCTGGCCAGACTTATTCCCCGACCCGTAGTGCCCCATGCAGCCAGTATGATTTTTCAGGGGCCTTGAGGAGCTGTTGCATTGGGAATTACTGGGGCCAGTCTCAGCAGCACTGGTGTGAAATGGCTGCAGCATCAGCAAACCCACAGCAGAGTGGGCTGCTGCTGACCCGTGCGAGGCATCATGGCAGACACTGTGATGATCTACCTGCCCACCCACTTGCTGACCCTAACACCTACCTCCTACCAGCGCAAAAGACACCAAGCTTAAGACACAGCTTAAGGCGCGGGGGAGATGCAAGGGCTTGCAGGGAAGAGAAGCAAAGCGCTGGCTCAGCCCAGCCAGCCCCGGTGCCACGGGGAGGCTCAGGCTGGCAGTATCACTGCTGCTTGCTTGCCATTTGTATCATGGGCAATTAAACCCTTCCTGTGCACAGAGATGGGATGTAATAGTCTGAATATTCAGCCTTTAACATTGAGGCATGAAGAGGTCCTTGAAGCATATTGCTGCTGGTCACCCACAACCACTGAATTCCGAGGAATGGTCCATTTCATAAAACATTTATAGCAAGCAGATTTCACGTCAGCCTTTTAGGGGAGATGGCAGGACTGCTTCACCTGAGGATGATTTCTACTGAGAAAATGAACTTTTGTTGAAAATAAATTTAAACTGTCAAAACCTAAAATGAATTACCTCAACCTCATCATTTCGTTCAGAAACTTTTTTTTTTCTCTAGCAAGCTAACAAAATATTTTGCTTTACACTTATCTATTTGATACACTTCATTTTTACTTTTATTTTCAAATACTCTTTTTCATGCTTTACTTATAGGACAGAATTTATCACCGTATGAAAAGCAAATGAAAAACAAACTGCTGATGCTAAACATAAATGTTTTGATTGCCCCTAAACCCATTTTCCCTCAGAACTGCTTAAGAATTTTGGTTGTTTGTCCCCTCCCCTATGATGCTGGCTTTTTGCCCTAGACCAGAAACCCTGGCCTCTGACCAGCTCTTTGACTTGGCTGTCACGTACCTGAAATACCCAGACCTCTCCTGTGGAGAGATCTAAATCCTTCAGTTCAGATAAATCAGCTCAGCCTTAAAAATAATTCAGCCCATCAAGTGACAAGTGTTGGTACAGCTCAGAGCCTATATCTTTCAAATTTGACACAATAGTGCTTTCCCTTTGACTTGGAAGAATCAATTTAATGAGGTTCAGAGCACAGATCAGTACCCAAATCAAATACATGCTTCCTGGCCTGTCCACACACACCGTCTCTGTACGGAGAAGTGGGGCCATTGGGGAACCACCGAGCAACTCCATTAGCTGACGCGCTTGTGATGGAGACAACTTGCATCTGGACTTTTCTTTGCGAGAGGCAGCTGCACACAGCAGCTCTGAGCCTGACCCCGCATCTCACAGGCACATCCCTACCACCGCGGGATGGGCAAGGGTGCGCTCCCACCGCCCAGTGACTGCAGCCATGTCCATGCCTATGCCTCACGGTAAATGCCCTGCCAGAAGGGAAAGCTCCTACGAACCCGAAAGCTGCTAGCTGACAGGGTTGTCAGTGCAGGGGACATCCCTCCAGCCTGGTCCAGGCCCCAGTAAGGTGAGTCTCCTGGTCACTGGAAAACTGTCGTCATGGTGTATTAAGAAGCAAAAACTCAGTGGCTGACAGACACCTCTGGAAAGAGAGACCAGGCGCAGCTGCTGCAGTCACGAGCTATGTTAGAAAGGTTTTCTGTGGGTAAGGGTGAGGAATTACAAGTTACAACACGCTGAGGCTGGGCACAGTAAGCGCACTGGCTACCTGGGCAGCACCTAGTAAGCATCCTTCCCAGGCTGCCTGCAAGGGTCCAGAGCAAAAAAACCCTCTGCATTCAGCCTGGCTGAAGAAATGTAAGTTTTCTCCAAAGGCTGGCACAAATTGAATGTGGGATTGAGCCATTCCTGCCAGCAGAAGGCCAGAAATCAGATCCCTGAAGGAATTTACAAGAGCCACTTACTGCATTATGAATGTTGATTTATGCCACGCTGCCGGAGGGCCGGAGGCCGCCCAGGCTGTGGGCTGCATGGAGACACCTGTGTGCCAGGACTGATGCTGCAGTTTAAGAAACCTGACGGAGTACAGCCGCATTCCTCATTCAGCGCTGGACTTTGAGCACAGATGTTAATTAACTTTAGGGCTTTGCTCTCCAGAAATGCCTCTGAAGAAAAGCACTTTTCCCCTAGGAGGCTGCTGTCCAGACTTTTACATTTTGTTTAGCTCCAAAATTTAGAGGCAAACCCCCAGCTTTTTGTTCATCTTCCCTTATAATGGACTCCTTGTGTCTTCTGCACAATAAACAGCCTATAAATAAAATACCAACATCGATGTCACACAGAAAATATCTGGAGGGGATTAGTATATGTTCTGGATAATAAAAGGAGCTGGTTGAATTATTCATAGTGAATAAATCAGCTCTTTTCCAGTTTGGGAGCGGATCCTGAAACTTGCAGAAGCTCTCGGGCTATTTGTTCAGGATGGGAGTAACTCATGTTATTTCATTAGACCTTCTGCTGTGGTTTGTGATTTGTCCCACAAGTTACATGTGATCGGTAATATTCCTCAGTGGCTTTTGGATTTTTATTTTTCTTAAGCCAATGACAAACAATGACAAAAAACTGACCTCACTGCATGCAGCTACATGAGGAACAGTCCCTCTCCTAGCACTCGGGCACACAGGAATGAGCTCAGGTGACCGTTCCTGAACATCAAGGAATCACCAGACGTGAGCACTCTCCAAGCAAATGAGTATTTGTGAAGACATTATAAATGCACCAGCAGCTCCAGCCATCACTCAGGCATGGAAACTAATGGCCAGGAAAAGCACTGGGGCCCTTAGTGAGCAAAACTCATTTCTCAAAATTTAAATTTCTACAATATACATCTTTATCAGGGACCAAAACCCGACCTAGCTCATTACATGAGTGTGTATCCTGTGCAACTTCACTAATTGATGCTGATGCCTGACTATGGTGGCACACTGGGCAGGCCAAGAGCAGCACACAGTCCTTGGCAGAGCATTGTGGTGTGCTTCAGGCACTGCAATCCACCCTAGAAGTGGGTGCATCTGGGTTATTGCCTCCAAGACAGATGATTTGTGAAGCATTTTCAAGTCCTTTCAGTTGAAAAGTGCTGTGCAACCACTGGAGTCTATTATTAGCAGGAAAGAAGGTGGGGAGTTAACAAATTTCTTTTACCTATAGGCTTATCTTGTGCTCCAGAGCAACATATTCAAGCATTCTAAAAAGTGTGCCATTTTCATTTCATTTCCTTCCTACTTATTCCAAAGCAGCCAAAGCTAAGTATAATCAAGACTTAAGTGTTCCTCAGAGCCAGACAATTATTGTTGGTCTCGGTTTCCCCATCTATTAAGAAGAAACTACCATATTAACCCAAGCCTTGCAGCAGGACACCAGGGCTGTAACCCAAGGCTTCCCGCTGTGGCTCCCACGCTAACTGCCTTCCAACAAAGCACCGCCGCCGTTCCTTGGGATACGGCTCCGCTTCTGTGCGGAGATGCCTCAAACCACCTAAGGGCTCTCCATAAGGGTGGCTTAGTCCCATAGGGCTTTTGTAGAGCCTAGCTCCACTCTTGGGGATCTTTGCTCCTGCTGCTGGGATAGCTCAGCTGTTCACAAGCAGCTGCCAGCTTGCTGCCCACTGATAATGTGGCATTGATGGGGATTTTACTCAAAGAGCTGCGATTCAGCAGCTCAGCCACCCACGGCTCTGAGTGGGGAGGAAGCAATCTTTGCAAGAGGGTTGTGCGGACATCCACTGCCTCCCTGCCCTGCTAAGCCATCCCTGCACGACAAGCACCCAGGAACAAAGACAAAGTGCCCCAGGTCCCCAAGCTGGCTTTGTCACAGCAGCCCCATTCCTCATCGCTACCCCTTGTCAGCTTTAGCTTTGAAAGCCAAACCTCCCTCCCTGGCTCCTCAGGATTTACATGAACACAGTCAGTGGGGAGTTCTCTTCATTCATGCTGGGCTTATACTTCTAAATTATAAAGTGTGTCAAATGAGGATTTAATTTATATTTAACAAGACAACATTTGTAAATTAATTATTCATCAGCAAATAACGAATAAACATTTCCCCCCTCCCTCCCTCCGTCCCCCTTTCTCACAGTGTTTTCACAAATGCACCATACATGCAAGTCTATTAAATCTATTCTGCAGTACTGCAGACGTGGGAAAATATGTTCTTCATCCTCAATTTCGTTAGTGTGTTGCATGGTAACTAATGCAGCCAGGCACAGCATTATGAATTTAATAGTGTGCAGCATCTCCCTCCTAAAGAGGGAAGGAAGGAATATTCAACATGTGTATTTGGACATATCACCCTCTTTAGGTTCCAGTCCTCTGCTCACAGGCAGAGAGATAAGAAAATAATTTGCTGTAATAATGGAAGCAAGAGCTTAGCCCTACCCCTTTGGAAATCACAGGCACTTCAGAGGCAGCAGAATCTGGTCCCCAGTGAATGGAGGAGGCCAATTTTGCTCTTTCCATCTTTATTATCATTAAGTAACGAGATTGAGGTGGTGATTGAGGCAGAATCCCAGAAGAGCTGTCATCAAGTTTTGCTACAGAATTTGGCACACAAATATATCTCCTCTCACATACCAAAGAGTGGAGCCTCCAGCATCTAAACTAGCCCCGACTGCATTGCCTCTGATCCCAGACACCTGAGACCGGTAACCAAGGCAGGTCCTTGGATGCGTGGCATGTCTCCATTCACTTTGGCCAGAAGGCTACCAAGTGTTTGGGTTAAGTTCTCAGTGTTCAACTCCTCAAGCCTCCCACCTGGTTTTGCACAAGAAAGGAAGAAAAGGATATTCAGCTCTGAGCTATGGGAGGACTCTGAGAAGCTCTGGGCAAGACTTGCTCCATCCCCAAGCTCAGAACAGAAGCACTTTTTCCACTCCCACCCATGCTGGCTCTCATGGACACTTCACGGACATCTTCAGGACTGAAAGACACTCAACCCCAATAGCTGGCAACCACATCGATTCTACAGCATCATTTCCTGAGAGTTAAGCATCCCTAAAGGAAGGTGATCCAGAACTCTAGGTGCCCTTGACACCAGTTAAAGCTATAATCTATAGCAATAAAGCCATTAGAAAATAAAACCAGGAGCAAATCCCTCCAGCAAACAACCAGTCAGTGAAAAATTTGAACCCAAAGTCTCCTTCCATCAGTCCCTGGTGCTATAGCCCTCCCTGGCACCTCTTCCTGCAAACATGCTCGGAGAACCAAGGTGGGTCTTTGCACCAGGCTCAGCTTAGTGATAAGCCAAGGACACCTAACCACTGTCTGCATTAATGGGAATCTAATTGGGCATCCAGATCTGCGACACAGCTTGGAAAGCTGCAGCGCTGTAGGTGATAACTCATTTGGCTTGAGGTGCTACTGGCTGGCACCCAGCGGCAGCAGGCAGCCCTGGAAGGGCTCATGGCTGAGAACATCCTTTCCTTGATGATGTGAACGCAGCTTCCCACCACCTGAGAAGCACCAATTGCCCCAATCCCACCCAAAGATGACAGTTTCATGGAGATGGGGAGGAAATCCCAGTCCATACAGCAACTGGAGCAAACAGCTTTGGGACCTGATGGTCCCACTTTCCTGCACACTTTTCCCTCTCAGCCCATCCCCTTTAAACCAAGCCCCATGCCACTTCCTACCATTTAACCATCTCCTAGCTTTATTTCTAGTTACTGCCACACTTGGCTGGAAGAGCACAAAGGGTCTTTTCCCCAGGGAGGAGAGAATGTAGAATTTGCTCAACTACCTAAATGGGAAACAAGACTGCCCTTCTGGTCTACAAAAGATACCAGGAAATCACTTAACATTTCTTCCCCCTCCAAACTTGCCTGCCTTCTGCTGGCTCCTGAATGTTAATGTTATTTATGACAAGTGATTGATGAGGGGGATGCAGAATTCACACCCAGCACAGGACATTTTCAAATCACCTATTCATTTTTAAGGACTGAAATCAGTTTTGTATCCTGACATGATTTATCATTTGGAGGTTGAGCAGCGGCTACGCAGGGCCAGCTTCCAAGCCCTGACAGAGCATCACCAGGCTGAAGGCAGTGGTGAGTGGTTAACACTTTGTGGGGTGTGCAGAAGACCCTAAGAGACCAAACTACATTGCTTAAGCTGGAGCTGTCTATTCCACTGGCATGTCAGGCCATCCTATAGCCTTCAGCTTCAGATGCACAGACCGTGCTGGTCCAAGCTGATAGCCACAGTAATGCTGCTGTATTTCTTAAAAGCGGAACTAGGGTTTTTTTTATCTTCTACATAGCATGGCTATGTGAAAGAGAAATATTTATGTAAAATGCTGTCACTACAATGCACCTAAAGAGATGGGACATTTCCCCTTCAGTGGGCCTTCCAGCCTACATGAGCCTCTGTAGCTGTGGCAGACAGAAGTCCCACCACAGGCTCAAGAGATCTAGCTCGGAGTCATATTCTGGTTCCCTTCCCTCTGAAATGTGCATTTTCTCAGGTTACATAAGGGAAAGGGAAAGATCAGGCAGGAGGGATGGGCCTGATAGCTGGGACAAGGCAGAGCTTCTCAGGTTGGGAGAAGCTAGATAAAAGAGGACAAAGTGGGAATGACATGTCCCCAGCAAAGACAATCTATATCATACATTTGATGCCAGCCTGTCAGTGGCTGGCATGACCCACAGAATGCCTTAATTCATTGTATCAGCATGGAAAAGCAAACAAACACAAAGCAAGTGGGTGAAGCAGCCAGGTCTAGAGGTGACACTGGCAGCTTTGTCACAGCCCTTTTCTCTTGCTTCAGGAGACGCTGTAGCACGATGGAGCCTCCCTTGTGAGCAGGGGGAAGTATTCAGAGTACAGATGGCAGAAAGCTGCCATCCAATGCTACGAGACCTGGATCTAGCTGTCCTCAGTACCTTTAATCAGCCCAGGATCTTGGGGAGAAAGGTTTTGAAGTTCAAGGTCATCACAGAGTCAAGCTTAGGAAGATCCCCAAGGGGATGGGGGAAGAAGAGATGTCCATAGAGAGTCTACCTGGGGAGTCATACGGAGGTGTCTTCAGATCGCTGGTCAGGACTCAGCAGGGATCCCTGGACTTGTAGCATCTGGGCACTTTAGAGAGACAGTGCACCCAGTTGTGACTGATGCCACAAAATCCCTCAACTGTCTCTACAACAAGTGGTTTCCTTCCCTACCTGAGCAGCTCCTCGCCATGCCATTCCCACAAACAACAATACCTTCTCAGGTGGCAAGGCTGCAGGCGGGTAGATCAGCCCTGTGGCAGCAGCTTCCCCAGCAGAGCCCTGCAGATGTAGGCGATTCCAAGTGCCAGTCTTGCCTTCTCACTCCTGGCTTGCATTAAGTGGGCTGGGACCCCCTGAGATCCTGTGCAGTTGTGGAGCCCCCCTATATGAAGCATAAAAACTTCTGCTGACCCTCAGAAAGAGCTAAACACATGGGTTGAGCTGCTCTAGGAACGGTCAGGGCTGTCTTCAGCAGCACCCTCCCATATGATTCTAGTAAGGGTTGAGTCCACACAACAGTTTTCCCCCTCAGTGGGGATGGCTGTTGTCGCTGACTTGCATCCTGTTTTCACAAAAATACTGGAGATGCTGAACACGCCTGAAGCTGCTATACCGGCAGCCATACATGGCTGGTATTAGCCCAGTGGATATAAAATACTGAAAGACTGGGATGGACGTACTTACTTTCTCACACACCCATCACCATGGCATAAGCTGTGTTTCTTAGGAAACCAGACTAGCAGCAGTGCCTGGTATCTCTGTTTAGGAGACGAGATGAACTCTGGATGCAAGACTGGATTTTATAAGCCACTCTCTACGGCTACCACCTGCATGGCAATGCAGTGCTCCTGTGACAGGGAGGAGAGCAGAGCTTCCAGTAGGGTGGAAAGGAGTAAAGTACATGGATGAGAGGAAAAGAGAAGGAAATTAGGACACGCAGTGTGGTTTTCTTGGCGTATCCTTGGGCACTGCAAAGCAGATGGGACAACCACCTATAACACAACTCTTATGCTCTACATCCAGGAACAGCAGTAGCTGGGGAAGTGAGTACATCCAGCCCCTGCACCCTTCCCCCACACTGCTGCTTTTGTGTGGCTTCATGTCCACACACCCACACAGCTTGCAGTATCTGCTGGAAGCCAGGGATGACATCCACATGGCTTTGTCTGTGGTCCTCCTGGAGACCAGGCCCACAGAAAGAATGAAAGGAAATTTTTTGGCCTTGAGGATGTCCCCGATGGGCCTCCTGATGGTGCCCTCACCGTGCACGCCAGCACCCAGCCAGCTGCCCATCTGGTAGCTCACGAGCAGGCACTGCTTGGCGGCACATGCTTGGTGGTGGCCAGGCAGAAGAGATGCTTCAAAATGGTGGTTTTGTTGGGGTTTTTTTGGAGTGGAAGTGGTGCTACAACTACAATGACATTCCTCCATCCCCAGAGGGGTTTGTTCAGTGGAAATTTTCTACCTGGGAAACTAAAAATAATGTGCCTGTCCCAAGAACTTTATTTTTTTGTTTTTGTTTAAGGGGGCTGGGTTTTTTCCTGCTCTGTTTTGCATAGAGATAGACAAAAAAAGCCAAGTTGTCCTGGCTGTACCTCTCCTTTGTCCCCTCTACCCCACTGCCCAGTGGACCAAAGAAATGATTCAAAACCTGATGGCAGTCAGGTTTGTTTCTTACTAGAAAAGGGGAAAAAATGACTTCACATGGAAAACAGTAATGGAAGTTTCCCATGAAAAATATATAATCAACAGCTGCTCTCCAGTGCATGTCCTGTAGGGTCTTCAGACCAAAGAGCATCTCTGTTGAGTTTTTCCACAGCTCCTGGTACAGTGGGGGACCCGATGAGCAGAAACCATCACAGTCACGGTGGCATCAATCTAAGGTGCTACACACTGAAGAAGAGCTGTCGGACCCGAGACACGCTGGCTGCCCCTCCCCAGCACCACAGTCCAGGGCTAGGCACCTAAGTTTCACACCATCAGACCACAGCCATGGAAACCACCTCTAGGTACCTATTTCAGTCCTCCTGGGAAGCGTGCTGCTCCCCCTCCCAGCCACCACCACACTGGTTCAACCAGGGTGGTGCAGTTTGCTCCAAGCATCCTGGCACCTGCACGCTTCCCAGGCAGGAGAGGGCAAAGCCACCAGGCAGAGGTGTCTGTCCACACATTGCCAGTGAGACCAAAGAGCAGCAGTACCCTTCCACTTGAGCTTGCAAGCATGGTAGGTTGCTGAGCTCACCAAGGGCACCTGAGGACCTTGCTCCTGACCAGGTATGGCTGTCAAGCCTTTCTAGCGCAGGTCAGAGCACCTCTTCCCAAGGGAAGAGAAACAAATCCACCTCTTCTCATGACAACACAACCTTCACATCGTGTCTAGCCAGCATGACACAACCTCCCAGCAGTGCTGGGCCAGCTACCTCCCGTGAGCTCAGCTGAGGTGATACCGCAACCCTGCGCGACACCACTCACCATTTGGATGACAGACACTGGCCCAATGCTGTTCACGTAGATATCCACATCGATAAACGTGGGCTTGACTGTAAAGAAAATAAAATAGGGACGGGTAAGCTTGGGCTAGGATTATTTGTAAAGGGCTGAGGACCAGGGGAGCACCTGGGATCAGCAAGGCTCAGTCTCACTAAAAATCCCAACTACAGCAGCCACAGAAGCATGGAACACACACAACACAGCCAGGCCAGGCATTACCTGTGGCCACAGGGAGCTTCAAGGGACACTTACTGCCAATGTCTGGCCTCAGCTTGTTATCATAGTTCTTCAGCAGTGAGTTGAGGATCTGCGTGGCATCAGTCTCCTGTGCCTTGGGGGTAAGGACCCAGGTTTTATTGATGCTGAGGTAATCATAATCATATTCTTCTGTGCTCTCACACCTGGAGCAGAGAGAGAGAGACATCACTGTGGCAGCTCTCTGGTGCTCTGTGCAAGTAGGGGCACAGCTGGGTTTCAGAGACACTAAAGGAGGAGGATGCAGCACTGCTAAAAGGCAGAACATAAGGAGCTCAGGGATCTCCTCTCAGCCATGCTACTAAGAAGACACAAGTCACCTGGTGCCTTTGCTCACTTCAGTGTCCCCAGATGTGCAGGGGCCTTGCCACCAGTAGTCAGGACTAGCTGGCATGGGGCGCTCCATATCCTCCCCAGCTCCCTTTGGAGACACACTGCTCATCCCAGAAGAGTGGGAGCCAGTCCTGTCCTCCCCCTGCAGCTTTCTTGCCCATCCCACTCCTGTACCCCCATTCCTGCTCCTGGAGTTGCCTGTCAACCTCAGATACCTCGGCTGCTCTGCCCGCCACTTGCACCTGAAGCAGGCTTCCTCTGAGGAAGAAGACAGTGACCAAATCAACATTTTTGGGGAGTGAGGCATTTACAATAAAAGCACTTCAGAAAAAAGAGGTCCTAAAATTACCAAGCAGGCAGCATGCACATCTGGCTTGCCAGGAATCCAACCATCTGCCTTACACGGATCCTCGGAAATTAAAGCCTTGTGCAAACTCCTCTGCCTTCAGGCAAAGACTGCCACAACTCATTCCCTGTACTCACCAGCCCTTCCTCCTCAGCCTTTAGCACAAGCTCCCATTTAAAGATGCTCCGTCCTCCCGATCTTCCAGTTCCAAGCCAGGCAGGGAAAACTTGTATGCACCTTTGGACACGATCCACTTAGCAACAGCTTCTCCCACTGCCTTTTAAATCTGCCCTCCCTAAGCCTTTTGCACCCCTCCCTTTTTCTAAAGGAGTTTTCCTAAACCCTCTAATTAAATTAGGTTCACATGGTCACCCGGGAGATTCTAACCACCTGCCGCTGCTCTGGGCAGCTCATTCACAAGATTGTCCCTGGAATGACACAGCCATATGTGGGAGAGGATGCCGAGCGATCCCACACCCTGCACACCCTCCCTTGATGCCTGCCATGTCAGCGTGTCACCTGCTCCAGCGCCAGAAAGGGTCTCGCAGCAGGAGCTGCCACTGTGTTGACACTTCCCAGCTGAAGCCTCGCAGCTCCAAGGTGCAATCAGGCACCTCCGATACACATCTCCCTTCAGTGCTTAGGGAGGCAGAGCCTGGCAAAGGTGCTTAACGAGGAAAAAAGCATTAAATTGACATGTTGCAGTCAATTTATCAGATGCTCCTCTTTTAAAACCCCAGATAAAACTTGCTTTCACAATCACTTTAAAACTCTTTGCATCTCCCCAGATTTGAGGCACCAGGATGTGTCCCCCGACAAGGGCTGGGCTGCGTGCAGCTGGCTGCCTGCCATCGCACATTAGGTATTGGTACATCAGCTTGTTTCCTGTCTGATTGCGCTGCACTTCCTAACGATGCTTCAGGAGTCTAAAGCAACACTGTCAGGATGTGCTTCCCTATCTGAGCAGCGGCAGAAAGGGCTCGCCTGCCTGTTGTGCCTTCGAAACGCAGCTGAGCAGACAGCTCCACAGCATCCAGCAGCTGCAGGAGGCACAGGGGACCACCACTGTGCCCACCCAAAAGGTGCCGAGAGCCGAAATCCGAGGCCGGCCCCTCTCCTGTGGGGCACAAAGGACACCTGTCTCTGCCCGCAGCCCAACTGAGGGCACAGGAAAGCAATCCTAACTGCTTTCCCTTGCTGCCAGTGTTTTGGGTGGTGCAGGCTGCCTCTAGCAGGGTTGCAACAGCTGTACTGAAACCTTATCTCGGTGTTCCCTTGACCCGACTTGAGTCAGCCCTGCCTGCACTGAACTCTGCGTGTCCCACTGCCCTGCTAAAATCCAGTTCCTGCAAGCCATAAGGCCACAGTAGAGTCTGAAACATTCCTCCAGGGCTGAACAAAACCAGGCTGGTTACTCTGACCTCAGCCTTCTGGCCTCCCCCCCTTTAGTGTTGCTGGTTAACACCCTCAGGCTTGGGATGGCATTTCCAGGGAGTCACATCCCTATTACAGATGCAGTGACACTACCAAAAATATGCATTTTTTTAATGCAGCTAATCCTGGACTACTAAACCATACTAAGCCATCTTAGCATAGGCAAGCCAGTTTTTGGTGGAGAAAATACAGTTTTGCAGGGTGTCTGTGCACACACCCTTGCTGGTCAGGAGCGTAACTCTCATGCCACCGTATGCAAGCCCCTGCCTCCTCACCGGTCTCGCTTCCCAGTGGGCCCACTTCAAGAAGGGAAGAGTCCATGAGCTATTGCAGAGGAGAGGAATTAAGGTGACACGTGCATGTGCCCCCACAGCTGCTAATGGAAATGTCACACTGCAAATCTGCAGTGATCCTCAACGTGCTGCAAACACTTGCTGGCCTGGTGGCTGTGTCTCCTGGTGCAAAGTGACTTGCTCGGTAAGAGGGGACAGCCAGTTCTCATATGTCTCTGTGCAGCCAGGAGGAAAGGCAGAGCCACATTTTGTCACCTCTGCCTGTTGAAATATCAAAACATCCACCTCACAGCGCTCCAGCACTCGGCCATGGGGTTGGGATGCAGCCACGAGTGTGGGCAGGGAGTGTGGGCAGGGGGGACGACAGCAGGGCAGAGCTGGGGACAGTGCGAGGAAACGCCTGGTCTGACAGTTGTGGTCGGGGCCATGGCAGCTCCCGCTGGTGCCCAAAGCAGGAGGGCTGCACAGCAGGGAGGTGTCCTTTCAGATGCGTTCACATGTATGAATGGGGTTGGACAACCCTCCTTGGGCAATCCTTGGCATTACACAGGACAGTACTCTGCCTTGGCTCCCTAATTCTGTTTTACTCAAGCAGACACCTGTTTTGCTGAGGTTTCCAAGCACACTGGTCATCAGTAAATGCCACCTGAAGAGCTGGTGGCTGGCTCCCTCCCCCAGTGCCCAAGCTGTCTGACAAGGTTTCCCTTAGCAGGAGGAGGGAAAGAACATGTGCCAAGAGCCTTCAAAGACACTTCTGCTCCTTGCCTGGTAGGACAGCCAATGGTGCTTGACCATGACGCAGGCCTGCTACTATTTGCAAACTAGTCTGTAATGAAGTCTGAGACCAGTAGAATTTTGTACTGAGACCTGCACCCACCGGGGAGGTGACACACACCCTCTCAGCTATCCCTAGCCCTGAAGCAGGAACATCCTGGAGCAAGTGCAGATACCAGGGCTGTGGTTGTCCAGCCCCTCTGCAAACATAGCTCAAAGCCTCCCCTACTCTGGAGGACCAGACAGCAACAAAATGCAAGAACATTTCCCTTGGTTGAAAAGCGCTGTGGTCAATCCAAATTACCACGTGCTAATGTGTCCTTCTAGCCACCCATCCCAACACCTCCAAGGGCTGTAGGCACAAGGACGTTCAGGCACATTTCTCGGAATTAGAAGCATGCAGAGGATTTAAGGACAGGGCGCTCACTGAACTGTACCCTACCTGTTTCACATGTCTTTGTACCTCTCACAGCATGCTCCATGAAGCCCCAATGGTCAAGTCTGCACAGCTTCAACAATTTGCCAAGCCCAGCTTTCTGGTGATGTGGTGCTGTGCAGGGGTCCTGCCTTCAGGGCTCAGAGTTGGGTGCCTTGGTCCCGATTGAGGCAGTGCCCCGGGAAACGCTGCTGAATTAGGCTCTGTGGTGGGGGGACCATCAGGGGAGTGCTGAGTCACCTGGCACAAAGCCTCCAGCGCCAGGGGATGGGTCTTGCAGCTTGTGCTGGGAGAAGAGCTCACACACACGCGAAGCACCTGAACTGGGCTCCTCACTCCAGCATCCAGCACCCACCATCAAGTGTGGGGCAGGCAAGATTCACCCCCCCGCCTCCCGCCCCCCCAGCAAGCTGCAGCCAGGAAAAACGCAGCGACTGCAGAGTATGAACCTGATACAACTTGCTCCCTTTCTCCGACAGGCTTCCTCTCCTGCTCCATCATCCCCCCAGCATGCATAGACACTGCTCCTGGCAAAGTGGGGCTCAGGGAAGCGGCAGACATGAGGGAGTGGGCAGAAGGGAAGCCGGGCCAGCTACTGGGTGAATCTTCCTGCTCAAGGGCATGCGAAAACATGAC
Organism: Falco rusticolus; assembly: GCF_015220075.1. NCBI lineage: Eukaryota > Metazoa > Chordata > Aves > Falconiformes > Falconidae > Falco > Falco rusticolus. The sequence goes on along the minus strand of NC_051200.1, from coordinate 12,285,191 downwards.
TTAACTGCTTTCTCCATGTGATCTAGCAGCTTACGACTCACCCTCTCAAAATGCAGTGCTGGTGGCAGTGCGCTGCAGGGACAGTAGGGCACAGGAACCTGGATCCCCACGGACCCCCCTCTCGTCCACGCTGGTGAGAGGCCGGGTGTCAGGGCACCAGCCACGGGGCAGCTCTCACTGCCTCGACCCTGGGAAGCCCAAGACCTGGAGGACTGTGTCAGGGATGGACTTTCTGCCCACACCCGATGTCGGGAAGCCTTGGCAGAGCAGACCATTAGTAGTAGGATTCATGCTCCCTGTCCCTGACTGCATTTGTAATGGGATTTGATCGGCTTTAAGGTGGCTTATTCTGCCAATTAGCTTCAGCCAGTAAAATCCCTCTTCCCCCGAGCCCTGGGGGCAACAATCTGCTGACAACATGTTCTGTCCCAATCTAGCTATTAAACTCACCGGCAGGGCTAGGAATTGTGAAAAAAAAAAAAAAAAAGAAAAAAAAGGAAAAAAAAACAAGAAAAAACAAGAAAAAAAAAGAAAAAAAAAAAGAAACTTGAAAACCCCGTGTGGGGGGCCTTTCATCAATGTCTACAGAAAAGCACTAAAAACCACTAGCCCCGGGAGAGAACCGTGATCTGCCAGCCCCCCACGCCTCTGCTCGCCTTCTCACCCAGCGTTCTGCTGGCATCGGGCTGCCATCGGGCTGGGACCAGGGGCCAACCTGTAGAGCAAGGCAGGAGCCTGCGCTGCCCTTCGCCTGCCAGGCTGCCAGCCCTGCAGGGGCTTTCGGGGGGCCAGGAGATGGAGTGTCGGGAAGGGGATGCAAGCTCCATCCCAACCAGCCCGACTCCGTGTGGAAATACCCTGGTGATGGATGGAGCCCCCAGGAGGTGACGAGCTCTGATCCTGCTCTGGGCACCCCCAGAAGGGGGCTCAGCCCCCGGCAGGATTTAGTCAGCGATGTGATGGCAGGGGGGAAAATTGGATGTGCTCTGATTCCTGGCGTGCGAAGCGGGGACCCGGGTGCAAGGGACCTGCAGATGCCAGGTGCGGCCGCGACCAGACCTGATCCTGCCTCGGGGCCGGCTGAAAGGGACCGCTGGGGGCACAGAGGCGCCCCAACCCCCGCTGAAGCCGGGGGTGGGGGCCGTGGGGGGGAGCGGGGACCGATGCTGCGACTCCAGCCCCCTCCCCTCCCATTGCCCCGACCGGTAAACTGAGGCGGGGAGGGGGCGTCCCGGCCGGCGGGGGGTCTCACCTGGCGCGCAGGACCGGCCCGAGGGCCAGGCAGAGCAGCAGCACCGTCCCGGGCATCGCGGCGAGGCGAGGGCCGGCCCCGGGCCGGGGGGCAGCGGCGGCGGTGCGCCCGCCCCGGCGGGGCTCAGCTCGGGGCCGGGGCGGGGGCGGCGGCGGGGCCCCCCCGCTGCCCGCTGCACCGCGCTCCAGCCCCGCCGCCGCCCGCCCGGCTCCGCGCTCCGCGCCCCGCTCCGCGCCGCCGGGGAGGAAGCGGAAAGTTGGGCATCTCTTCTCCGACTCGGCGGCGGGGAGGGGCTCGGCGCAGGGTCCTACCGCCCCGCGCAGGGGCTGGCTCCCCCCGCACCCCCCCAGGGCTGAGCGCCAGCGCGGGGGGGCGCACGGCAGAGTCAAGCCCGCGCATCTGCCTGCTGCGGGGAGCGAGCACCGTCAGCTGGTGCAAGGCGCTCTCGCTCCCCCTTTGCGTAACGAGGCGCTTCGTTTCTCTTAATAGTAGCTTTTCTTACAATGCACAACACTTGGGATTTTTTTTTTTCCTTAAAAAAAAAAAAAAAACCAGTGGGTAATTATTGTTAAAATATGCAAGGCGTCAGTCCCCGCTGGACAGAGCTGCCAGGGAGAGGCAGCCGGGAGAGCCCTTTCCCACCTGTTGGGGCTCTGTCCCGCCGAAAAAAGCGGGGAGGGTGCGTGGGGTCTGCCAGGGATCGCGGGGGGCTGCGGGTTGTCATCCCGTTGCTCCCTGCTCTCACGGTTTGCCGAGCTGCACCTGGGCGTTTCTTTTCCCGGCTGGCATCCGACTTGTAAACAGGAATAAGGGGCTGCTTCTGGGTGAGATCTGGGTGAGATTTGCTCGGAAGCAACTTTGTAAGAGCTACACGAGGTACTAATAATTGTCGTTCATCACCTGGTTACAGCCGTGAGTGGCAGGAGCCGGTCCCCAGAGGGGCCTGGGCCTGCATCTCCCAGAGGGTCTGGTAACACTGATGACAAATGGGGATTTGGTGCCACCCCTCTGAACTGGAGTGGGACCATCCCTGGTACTGCAGTGGGGCCGAGGACCACTGCCTTCCTCCCTCCTGGCCCTGTCACAGCCTTCCCCACACGAACATGGGCAAATCACCTCTCTGCTCTCCATCTAGAGCACGCTGGTAACCACTGTCTCCTTTGCTCAGCTCGGCAGGACAGGGAGATACCTGTTCCCTAGCACGTTCGGTGCCTAATAGCCAGGACTGCTCTCAAGGGGCACTAGGAGTGCTACAGGAGTCCACGCAGTAAATAACAGCAGCACACTTGGATGATTTTTCAAGGCTCTTCCTACGCAGGCTCTCCCTTGCTGATTCTTGCAATGATCACCTTAAGCCCTCAAGCATGAGATCTGAGCAGCTTCAAAGCCGTAGGAGCCGGCTCCAGGCATCGCAGCTACAAGATGGCATTTCCCTGTAACCAGGCGTCTGCAGATTATGTTTCCTCTACTGCATGCAAAGAAACCAGTTCTGGGGTGGCACTTTACAGGAGGCACATGCCAAAAGAGTAAATAATGAATATCAAAGCAGCAGTGAAGGGGGAAAGAGCACATTAAGCTTCAAAGCAAACTACTGGATTGCCCCAGAAGCTGTTCAGGGATCCAGATGAAGCTGAACTTGGGAAAGGTGCAAGAGCAGCCACAGGGAGGACGTAGCTGTCAAGGATTCTGGTCATGAACCATCAGATCACAGAAAATCCAGGGGTTCATATATGTGCTCTCAGCTCCCCCTCAAGACGCAGGATGTGAAGTGGTATGTGGGAAAATTCATGGGACTGATTTCTTTTGACCATCTCTTCTGCTACCTGAGAACTGAGATATCTGGGGAGGACTGATGCTTGGAGAACTGGAGATGGTCTGAGCAGTGTTAGGAAATCACAACATCCATTTACGATGCTGTTTTGGTGGCACCTTTCAGGCAGTTGTACGTACCAGGAGCATCCAAGCGGCTGTCCTCCCTGTTCTTCCCCTTCATCTACAGTGGTTTCTTGTTGTGACTGGTACTGAGTCTTTTACTGGGAGCAAGGATAAGAATGAAGTGTGTTGACGGCATGGGAGAGCAAGGGGAGAGCACTGCTTTTTAAGCAAACACCATATTTATCAAGAGCACAGGCTCAGCCTGGGAGAAACCCATTTCAAATTCACGATGAATGATTTTGACCAGGAAAAACCACCAAATGCTGAGAAGGACAAAATGCCCTGCACCAGTGTTTTGGGACAAAAAAGCCCCTGTTTTCCACTTTGAAGAGACATTTGGTTTGAGATCTACTGTCATGGGATTCTCCAAACTTAAACAGGAGATGAAATGTTTTATTCAAGATGCTTTGTGTCCCTTCTGGTATTTCAGTTTAACTGGCAAACTAATCAAACCTATTATTTGCAGAGTCCTCGTGAGCACAGCACCCAGGGGCCATGCTGCCACAGTAAATGAGGGTTTGATCGTGCAGTCCTCACAGCAGGATTTAGCCCTGGGAGAAGAGGAGACAATTCCAGCCCTGGCCCAGGATCTCAAACCTCGCAAGACTGACAGTGCCTTCAGAGGGAACTGCCCCATAGCCAGAGAGTCTTGTATGAGTCAAAGCAAAGCTCCTTTGCAGTGTCAGCCATGAAATCTGTGCTGCCTGCTCTGGCGCTGGGGGGTGGTGGTTATGACTGCAGGCTGGAGCAGCAGGTGAAGGCAGGAGGCAATGCTCTGCCCTCCTCTTCCTTCTGCAAGGGGCTGGTCAGGCAATGCCAAGGTCAACGAGTGTCTCTGTCCACAGAGTCTGCTCTTCTTCTGAGCTATGCCAGGAGTGCTGTACTGAGGGAAAACAGATATAAGTGGAGAAAAATATTAACCCAAGGTGTTTAGGAGCTTGTTTCTGAGAAAACTCAGGCTCGTGGCATTTGCAAAATCCTCCTCAGACAGATATCTTTCAAGGGTGGAGGAGCAAGGTGACCCATGGCGGGGCTGGAGGACCCCCGGCAGAGACAGATCCCACAGGGCTCTGCAGAAACATCTCAGGCTTGAGAACACTGCTGGCAGAGCTGGGGATGCCAGGACAAGGAGCTGCCAGGATATTTGCAGGCACCCACTGCCAGGGCCATGCAGCAGACAGCTTTGAAGGGCGGCATGGAGGTGAATTTCCTTTCCCCTCCTCCTGTCACTGCTCCACGTCATCTGTCTGAGGGCAGAGCACAGTTAGAGCCACTGTCCTTGATGCTCACTCTCCTCCTGGTAATGAACCAGGGCTTGTGCTGTTACCTAGCCAGTGCATCCTCTGAGAGCAATGCCGGTTCTCATGATGAGGTTCCCCATGGATCTCCTCCCCGTGCCCAGAGCTGGAGGCTCTGGCAGAAGGCAGAGACTGGTCAGGCTGTAAGCCTCCTACAGCAGCATCTGTGAGGCCAAGTATGCTGACACACCTGGGATGACAGTGGTGAAGGACATCTAAGGAGAAGCTGGTTACAGGGTCCCTTTGGAAAACTTGGAAGATGAAAAATGCTGTATAAGTCTCAACCCTTTCCTCCAAGCTGGGGCACGTCGTGCACAGTAGAAATATTTGTTTACTCTACCAGGGCATTTGATCAACATAGTGAGGTTTTGCCTTTTCCAGGCTCACCAGGCAGACCGGGCACAGCAGCAGATGCTGCATCTGGCTCACACGACATCAGTAACCACTACAGCTGGGCTCTGGCTTCCCACTACTATGGATGCAGCAGACAGGCCACAGTTTGGTTTTTAGGTGCTGGAGTGAACTTGCAGTGCTGACAGATTAAAAAAAATGTGTTTGGAGCCTGAACAAATGTGACGTGAATGTTTTACAAGGAGAATGAAGGGTGTGGGAGGACAGCCCAGGCCATAGCAAGAGCTGATGCAAACTGTCCCAGAGGGTGACAAGAGCGTTTGACAGGAGTGAGAACTTTCATCCTCTGCTGCTACGTCAGGCCAGGCCTGAAGGAGTCTCCACATCCCTTCCACTGTGGACAGTACCTCTTCAAAATTAGTGGGAAGAGATCACCAAACTGGTAGGTGATCTGATCCTGGATATCAGACTGGTTCTTGCTGTCACCCTGGGGATGGGAAAGATGCTGTTTCCTGTGCTTTTATGGTTCTGGTCTTCTGGCACTCTCCCCAGCTCAGGGCTTACATTCTTCCCAGGGATCAATATGTGAAAAGAGAAAAAGTATAGGGGAAAGGGTGGGGAGAGGAAGAGAATTGCAGCATTTGATAAAAAAGAGAAAAACCTCAGCAAATTGAGCACCAGGTGTTTCAATACTTTTCCACATGGATTTGACAAGCTATGCCGTCTATATATCTGATGTCGTATGTCCAGTTAGAGGACCATGAGCTAGTAGTTTGGCGAGTCACTCCCAGAATAACTCCCAGGCAGTACATCCATATCATAAATACTGTGCAACTGCTGACACAAACTTTGGGGAAATGCAGCTGCAGGAACAGGAGCAGCTGCTTCTTTTCACTGTAGAAATGTGTCTGCCTCTGGATGGAGGCACACTAGCTCCTTGTCAACCCATGCCACAGCAGTTCAGAGTAGAGGAAAAGGAGCCAGGAAGGTCATAGAGGCAAAAAAACCTGCCATTGGGATGCAAACTATATTTCACACAGTGATTCCTCCCAGGGTTGCTCAGTATCTAGGAAATACCCGGGCTTGGGGATCTCCAGAGGACACGCCAGGATTCCGAGCAAGGCCTACACATGCAGAAGACGATGCTCACAACCGAAACCCCATGGAGGCACCTGGCCAGCAGTAACCCTGCTAAGCCTTTCCATACCGCAGCTCTGAAGCACAGCTGAGGGCACATCATCACCCACTGGCCTCCCTGCTAGGATTTACGAGAGTGAGAGAGGGAGGCACAGTTGCCTTTTATTGTTAATACCCTTAGGCATTTCTGTCTAGAGATGTGGGGATTTCAATGACTTCTCTCTGCACTGGCTCGGGAATGTTTATACACCAGTAAATAATGTTAACTGCTCATCTGCGGCCAAGTTTAGCTGTTGCAATTACAACAGTTTCCAGCAGCTGGTCTGAGTCCTGCACTCTGCTTTCCCTCTTGCCCCAGCTCTGCAGCTTGCCTGGCAGCTTGACATTTTGTCAGTCTGAGGATAACACAGGGCAGTCAGCAAGTAGAGAAACGAGTAGAAGAAGCTTTCCTCTGAGAGCCAGGGCAGAACGCAGTCCCTTCTGTGGCAAGTACCGGGTGATCTGGGGTCACACGAGCTGTGTTGCTTTGCTGTGTGTTACGGGACTGACTCTGAAGAGCTGGGACAGATGCCTGCAGCAAGCCCGTATTCTCATACTTCTTTCCTTCTTGGGAACTATTAGACATTCTCAGGGCCTCTTTATTTTCCTCCCCTGTGCAGCTCTGGTGTCTGCCTCAGCAAGAGGCAAAAGCCCTTCTTGCTCAGGTGCCTGAGCTCAAAGGGACACATTTTGGAGGGGCTGGTTTTTGCTGTGTTTTAGGGAGGCGGTGTTTGGGACTGCGGTGCTGCGGTCCACAGTGCCACCTCAACAGGACTGCATCAGCAAGAGCTCACCAGAGAGGTGACCAGCTGAGAACAGGCTTGGCACACCTCGATGTGGTTTACCTATCCGATGTGTGGGCTCCCGAGCACATGCCTGCTCAGGGCAGGGGCAGCGCCTGCTCCTTGCCTGGAGCAGCTCGGCAGCCCCTCTTCCACCCTGGCCCAAAGTATCATTCATTCAGGGGGAAGAGAGCATCCTCTGTGCTGCTATTACCTGTTCTCAGATGGGGGGAAGCAACAGGACTGCTTCTCCTTTCGTGTCCTCTTCACCCAGATGGGACACAGCAGGACAGCTGGCCCCCACGGCAGCCCCGAGAGCCCTCCATGGTCATGCCACCAGGATTCCCCAAAGTCCAGTGACATCTAACTGCTCTCCCAGTCCAGACTTTGCTCAGCAGCCAGCTGCTCTCTGCTGCTAGCACCACCATTTGCACCCTTTCCACCTCCACACCCTTGTGAGCATCTGTGGTGCTCCTCAGCCCATGCCCACAAGAGTATATGGAGAAACGCCAGCACTGCTCTCTTCCTCAGTTCCAGGATCTCCCATGAAACACTGACCTAGATCAGCCCTGCACCACACATGAGCTCAGGCATGTGCTCCTGGGCACAGCAAGCCCCACTCAGATACCCGCCCCCAACCCGTCTTCAGGATTTTACTTTCCAACTGAACAGTCCTCACACGTGATCGAGTGGAAATCCAGATGCATCTGGCCGACACAGCCAGTGCCACACTGCCCAGCATCCACCATCCCCCTCACCTTCCGTTTTCTTCCTCTCCATCCCAGCCCCTCTGGTTGCTGAAAGCAATCAGTGGCAGCTGAAGTGCAAAGAAGCTGACACTATGATCTGTGGCTTTCGTGCTCAGTGCCCTCCAGCTGCTGTGCTCCCAAAGTCAGCAGAGCAGAAATGCCTGCACATGCAGCACCTCTCCAAAAGAGAGATGCTGGCACAAGGATCTGGTAATTGCCAGCACGTCAGGAATGAGAGATCTTCTCCTAATACTCACTAAGCTCCAATCTTAATCTTGTTTGTCGCTGTTAAGTCTCAGAGAAATTGGGCTGATGCGTTGAAAGGAGGTAAAATAAAAAGATTCAAGAAGAGACTGAAATCTCTTCAGAAAACTGAAGAGAAATAATCTTCAAAGGTTCCCACGAGCCTGCATGCCCCAGCCTAGAAAAGCGGAACAGATAAACACTGGGAACAGCAGCAAGAACCTCACTGGAATTGCTTTTAGTCTCGCATTTTGTGGGAGGAGACAGAAAAGTTAAGGCTGGAATCAGAAAGCAGTTACGGGATCTCATCACCCAGGGCTTGTCCCCCTCTGCTGGGACCCCATCCCTGAGGTCACTGCTGCCTGGCAGGCTCAGGTTCCTGGGGCAAAACCCAGTTCCCATTTCCCCACCAGGCTGGGGACTGGCCAGAGCAGCGGCACATGAGGGGCTGGATGCTTCTCCCTGGGTGAGATCCCCCAGGTGGGTAACCTGTTCTGGGGGTGCGGAAGGGGTTGCCAAGGGCAGACAGCCTCTGCCTCCATCCAGGCAGGGTGTTTGCTGTCCATCATCCTGGGCTCTCAGGGTAAAGAGCCAGGGCAGAGCAGCAGCTGGCTGCCACCACCCTGCCTGAGGCTGCATCACCCCTCCTGCACCCCATTGCCTCACAGCATCCCTGCAGGCAGCCTTGTGCCAGCACCCTCTCCCCCTCGCACAAGGGACATGCATGAAGAGGTCTCCTCTCTCCTTGTATCCTCCCTTGAGGCTTGGGGGGTTCCTGCAGTGGAAATTGCTTCCAGACTATTTACTTTTCACTGCCCACAGAGCTGCTGCTGAATCCCTTCCTCAGCTCACAGGTATGTTTAGCATCCCTGACAGCCCAAAGCAACACATGTTGCCACTAAATAAAGCTCTGCTATGAAAGGTGCTGCCCTTTCACCTTTTCACCAAAAAGTGCCTGTGTTTGGAAGAGACCAAGGATCATCCATGGCACACTCCAAATGCACCCCGGTGCGGCACACTGAGCACACAAACCTTTGTCCCACACAGTGCAGAGGGATGTGCCCAGCCCCGGACATGCTGAACCAGATCGTGTCTGTGCAAGCAGGGTGGGATCTAATGGGGGTCCCATAAAGTGAGGGCAGCCTGTCTGCAGGCTCTTGGCTAGAGCCTGCGGCAGGGAGGCAAAGCACTGACTCCGCAGGCAGCTGCCAGCTCCTCTGCCAGCTTCAGGCTTTGCAGCAAATTTTGCCTTTGTCATTGCCCATGTGTTTGGTGGACAGGGGACTCCTGTATTCTAGGAGGCTGTTAGAAAATGCCTTTCAACAGCAGTCAAATTCACAAAAAAAAAAAAAAAAAAAAAAAAAAGAGCAAGCCATAATTACACCCACACAGCTCTCCACACTGCGCTAAGCTTCCCCCCCCTGTCAGAAATGCACCCGCACCGATAGAGTGGATACATTGATTAAAAGTCCCCCAAAATGAATAGATCAAGAGAAATCTGCCATACCCCTGCAGCAAGGGTGAAGTGCTTTTTAATTAAGGACAAAGAGATGCAAATGTCCTGAATCATCACAAGCAAATAGCAAAATAGCACCTGTCAGAATATTAAAAAACAAGCACTCAGCGTTCCCTTGTGATCAGCTCGAAGGAGGCCTTGAGTTAAAAAAAAAAAAATAGAAGTTCCACCAAGAGTTGAAAAATGTAATAGGCTGAGAGTAAGGAAAGAAAATAGCTCGATAAAAACAAGCAGGTATTACTTGCTAGTGATTTTGGTACTGGTGCCAGTGCAGCCGACAGAAGGGTCTGGAGCATCCCTGGCCCCAGCACAGCCTGCACGGGATCTGCTTGAGGTCGGCACGAACGCCAGCCCTGGGGGATGGCACCAGGCACTGTTGACCTGCCCAGCCTGTCTGCAGGCTCCTTCCCACCAGTGGCAAAGCCTCGCTCCTCCCAGGTGCGGGATCCCTGCTGCCACCCTACAAAGCCCATAATCATGAGCACTCAAATAACCTCAGCCAGCCGGGAAAAAATTGACTTGGTGCACATCGAAGTGCTTTGCTGGAGGATCAGCCTCAGGGCCTGCTCCATGCCATGCCCTCACCTGTGCCAGCCCTGCCCATGCTGAAGGGGGCATTTAATTCTGAGTAATGAAGGCAACAGGGTTGCATTTCAGAGCCGTGCAACAAGACCCTGTAAGCTGTTCTCCTCCTCGCTGTGCATTTGTTTGTGAGGCAGCCTGGGAACGTGCAGGAAGGGTCCTCTGTGTGCCCAGAGCCGTTATTATTAGGATTGATTGCAGGGGAAGCGGGCTGGAAAGGATGCCTGGATGCCAGTGCTGCTGGGGAGAGCAGGCAGGCGGTCTCAGGTTGATGAGGGCAGACAATTCTTTTCCCAGAATAGAAGGGTCAGATGGGGAGGTTTGGGGAATTCTTTTGCATTTTGGATGTTTTCATTGCTATCGTTTCTTGCCTTCACCTCAAACTGTGTTCAGGTTAAAAACCCAGACATGGGGGGACATGGTGCTGTGAGGAGCACCCCATGCACGCAGCCTCCCCTCTGGCCTCAGCCTGTGGGCTGCACCCCAAAACGGTGGCCTCGAGCACCCCCCGGCTTAATGACACAGCCGAGGCCGCTGTCCCCACCGCTGTACCAGAGCCAGGGGTGGGATGAGGGCTGGGAAAAGCAATGAAAGGAGCAAGTGTTGGGAAGCACAGCAAGAGCCAGCGCAGCCCAGAAGCAGCAACAAAGGGCCGGGGCTGTGAAAGGAAGGCAGAGTGAAAGGGAAATGCCTGGAATAATAAGTGACGGATGGATGCCTTTGACGGGGACTCGGATATCTTGGGTCTCCTGCCTGACCTACTTAAAACTGGCGTAATCTGATGAAGGAGCATCCTCCGGCTCTAAATATAAACTTCACTTCTCTTTATTTAAATGCCTTCCCTCTGCCACCCAGGGGTAGGGCTGTGGTCCACAGCTGGATGAAAAGCACCATATGCATTCTGTGGGTCCCAGAGCCCTGCAGAATGCCCCTGCTCCCTGCCTGGGGAGGGCTGGGGACCCCTGGAAGGCTCATGGGCTCTTGAATGGGCCATGCAGCAGCAGAGGCACTAGCACAGAGCCCAGAGGGACAGCACTGGCATTGCATGGTTTTCTAGCAACCTATTTATGAGCAGGAGCAAAACTACACTCCACGGGGCAATGCCTATAGGGGAATTACGGGATGCACTGCTGTCAGGTAGCTATTCCCAACGCAAGCTGCAAAGGACTGCACATCAGGACCCAAAAGTCAAGGGTCTCCCATTAGCTCCTTGTTTATCCGTGACTTGCAGTCAAATGTTTTTCATTTTAAATGAACCACAATCTGGTGTGCAACAGAATCCTGAGCAATTGGCAAGTTTAGGCAGAATTTGGCAATTAGTTTAAGTGAGAAGAAAAACAAGCAAAACCACAATCCAAGAAAAAACAGCTGCAATCAAAGCACTTTTCCCAACCTGTTTTGAAATAAAATATTTTGCTTAAGAATGCCAAAATGTTTCATTGATCCAGTCTCCAAATTAAATGCTTCAAGTTTCTCCACTTCAGCACACTGCTGTTCATTTAAAACTCTACTTTTCTGAAATAAAAAGAGTAGAAAAGGAACCACTGTTCTGGCTTGAAGAACATACTAAGGTGACAAGATGAATTTTTTTCATTTTTCCTCTTTCACTGGAAAGCCATATTAAAAAACAAACAAACAAACAAAAGGATTCAGTCTGAACCAAATTTAATCCATTCCTCACCCTGTTCCAGAGCAATTTCCATATCTGCGATGCATATTCCCTGGAGAGCCGCTCTTGCTGCAGCCCCAGCCCCGTGCACACTCCCAGCGTGCACAGCCACAGCTGGCACAGCTGGCGTTGGCACGAAGGGGATGTTCAAGCAACACCTGGCTAGTTTTGTTCAAGCGACTCAGCAGTGGTCAGGTATCCTGCACGGGGCCAGCTTTGTGGAAGAAAAAATGACTGCTGGTGGTAAAACTCCAGCAGAAATTAAGATCTCTAGGCAATGAGATGGCTGAGGGCAGAGCGGGGTGGGCGGACAGCCTGGAAGCCCAGCAGCAGCGCATCCCCGGCTAAGACAGGGACACTGTGCTGTCCCTACGGAAGAACAGCTGTCACCACCCTGTACTACTGGGCTATAGCCGGGGATACTGCATCTCTGCTCCTGTCCCTCCTGCAAGCATCTACGAAGCCAGGATGAGCCAGGGGCTTCTAGAGTTGCAGGTCTTCCCATTGCCCTGTGGTGAGCATGGTGGGTTTGGTGAGAATTTCCAGCAGATCACAGTAAAACTCATAAAATTGTTTTATCAAGGGCTTTTGTCAAGCCCTTACAGCTCACAGTTCCCTAAGGATATAAATTTTCCAGCTCATAGGCTCTGGGACTGTATGAGCTATTTAGGAACCTTTGCATGCTTTATTCCACTTCCTTGCTTTGGTGGCAAAAATGTATGTGGGATTAAAAAGGAAAAACAGTTAAATTAAAAACCAAGTCATTACAGAAAGCTAGCAAGCTGCACATCTTTCAGTACCACCATCAGGATTAGATGAGTTTGTTCCCTCTGTGGAGATAGGCCCCGTTAATTTTCTTGGCAGGATCTCCCATGTTAAAGCAACAAGGCAAATGTTTGCTTTGACTTTTTGAATGTGTTTGTGAGCCCTGGGAAGATGGGGGGTGGGGAACGAGGGAGAGAAAAATTCTCTTAATCTGAAATACTATACATGTTAATTTTTGCAAAGCTCAAATTTAGGGTCAAATTTGAACTGACAGTCTCCTTGAAGGAGGAGGAGGGGCAGAAGATAATATTTGGTAAAGAGTAGAGAAAGATGAGACAGGCAAAGTGGATTTTTTTTAAGCTTGCAGGGAGATACTAAGCTCAATAATCAGACAAGAAAGGCAATGAGCAGCTATCAAAGCAGCAGCCGTTTTAAGGGCTGTACTCATCTGAAAGTGACTTTTAGTTCTTGTGAAAACTGCCGCCTTAACAGCTGTCCCAATTAGAGCCAGCCGGAAATTTCCCAATAAACCAACATTTTTGTCAGAAAATAATTCGCTGAGTCTGAAATGCTCCAAGTTGGCTGAACTTTTGTTGAATCAAAAAGCAGGGCTCCAACTGGGTCCGGTGCTCAGCTGCCAGGTTTGCGCTATGAGCGGCAGCACTGACAGAAAAGTCAATTTTGCCGAGCAGCTGCAGGCGCCAGGAAGCGCCTGGTTCCCATAATTTGTGTTTGGGATTTGGTTGGAGTTGAAAAAAAAAAAAAAAAAAAAAAAGATAAAAAGGCAACTGAGTTCCTTATAAACTTGAACTTGAGCCAGCCGAATTTGCTCATGCCATGATCCCATATGCCTGACCTGGTTTAGGATCTGGTGGCTGGATTTGTGAGGGGGAAAAAAAAAACCCCAAACCAAAACCCACAACCCAAGTGCTGTGGAGAGGCTGATGCTGGCAGCGGCTCCTGCCAGGACAGATGGCTCATGGCCATGCCCACGCCTGCGTGACCCCAAGGCCAGCAGGGCTCTCCAGGTCTCTCCTTCCCTGGGCTGGCCCTCCCAGAAACATCCTTCCCTTTTATTTTTAAAAGTATAGCGAAAGCGATGACTACATTTATTAGCTTTTTTCAGCTACATCTTTGAAAACTGATGTGTCACAAGTGGAGGTATCACCAGATTTGATCCAGCTGCCTCACTGCATCAGAAACTTCTTAAAAGAAGGAAAAAGTCAACAAGAATTAGTCTAGGAGACCCTGTGCAAGCATGATCATGGAGAGATTTTAGCCATCTGTATTTAAATTATATTTAAAAAAAAAAAAAGTCACCAGGCAGGGCAACCCAGACTCCCCCAATTCCAACCCATGTTCCAAGGGTTCGCCAGGCTGCAAGGCAGCTGCTGGGGCCAGAAGTCCCTGGGCCAAACTGGAGTTGTGTTTGCAGTGTAAAACAGCTGTTAATGCTTTGCGTGACTCCTAACCAGCAGGGAAAAGCCTTTCTATGAGTAGTGATGGTTAATTACTTACAATAATTAACCTACAACGGCAGTGGCACTCAGAAAGCAGAGCAGAGGCATACATCCCATCATGTGCTGCTCTGAATGAAAACAGAGCCCCTGCCCCAAAGAGATTTCTTTTTTAAAATGCCCAGACATGATGACAGACACAACTGGAGCTTTTCCCCACGTGAGCGCTCCCCAGGGGCGGTGCGCAGGGTGCAGAGCCCGCTCGTAGGTAGCGCTCTCCCTTCCCACGCTGCCAGCTGTTGCTCATGGAGAGGCTCTGCTGCTTCCCTGGGTGGCTCCGAGGGTGTCCCCGGGGGTCTCTGGTGCACCAGGCTTCCCTGTGCCCCAGGAAGAGGTGCTTCACTGGGCCCTGCTGGCTCCCCACAACCAGTCCCACCTGGCGTCCATCACTTGCTGGCCCCATCACCGTGCAGGCTTGGTACCAACACTGCCTATCACGCTGCCACTTAAATCAGCAGAAATATAGGGATATGAGGCTGGAGCTTGAAATCATCCCCTTTTTTGGTCCATTAGCACAGAGTCCTTCGCATCACTTTAAGAGCTCTCTGAAGCTAGGAAAAAAAAAAAAAAAAAGCATCTGCCACATTCTCCATTTCATCTTGCAAGCTGTGAGATCCCACCCCTCTCACTGCCTATCCTTTCCGACAGCCGTGCTTCCTGCAGAGCAAATGGGCTTGAAACTCCACGATCAAAGTAATTTGCATTGATTTCCATGGCCTGGTTTCTCTGCCTGGATTCTCCCCATCCCTGTAGCCACCCTGCCCCATTGGAGTAGGAGCACCAGTGTCCTGCTTATTTGGGGTTTCGCTGTATCCCCATTTCTTTCCCAGAAGAAAATGAAATATTGGTACTGGATGCCAGTGTTTACCTGGAGGTTTGGCAGCACATGCCCTGAGCTACTTTTGCTTGACCCAGTCTCAAGGCAGAGGCAGACGTTTCCCCACACACCATTTCCCAGCCAGTTTTCCCACTTCTGCTCCCTTGCGGGTCACGTCAGCACTCGCCTGTCCCCGAGCTCCCTGTTTCCTACCAGACCAGCTCACTCAGCAGCTGTTCATGCCCCCTAACCTGCCCCCTTAAAACCTCTCAGACACGGAACACAGCCCCCCATGGGCTTTGCTGTAGGGCCAGTCGCCCCGGTGGGTGGCGGGGGGTATCTCCAGCCCAGTCATGCCTGGAAGGGCTGCTTCTGCTTTCTGTCCTGCTCAGAAAAAGACTGTAACAGTATCTCTCACTCTGGGAGAAAAGAGGGTCTCCATGGCAGCTAGGAACAGCACTGGATGACAGTAAGACTGTGCAAGAAACTTGAATTTTTTTTCTTAGAGAAAATGCTTCTATTTTTGACAAAAGGCCTTTTTGAGGTATGAAACCTCTTATGAAACTTCTCCCACATCAGTGCTTTACATAAACTATTTTGCTGTAGTTGTGTTATTCATTGCACACATTTTACACCAGCGTGAACTAGTTTATCTCCAGAGAACAGAAACCAGAACCTGGCTGTGGGGCAGGGCATCCTGCAAGCCACGTACTCTGCAGGTTGTCTCATCCCAGCCATGCCTATCCCAAACAATGCTTCAGCCTGGCAAGACTCCTCGAAACAGGGCAGAGCCACGCTACAGAGTGAGAAGAGGGCCTCACCAGCATGAGCATCACCTTTAGCAGTGCAGGAGGGTGTAAATGGGCCAGGAAGCGTCACACCGGTGCACCTTGAGTCACAGCCTCTGCTGGTGGGAGCTGCACAGGTGAATGGCATCATGCTGACACACTCCCAAAGAGCCCATGGTCCTCCAGCACACAGGGAGGATGGCCAGCTACATCCTCATAAGGATTAACAGGGCAAAGAGTCCGTCCACTGCATTAGTATCACAGTCTTATCTTTTTTTCCCCCCTCTGAGCCTGAGATGTCAGGGCTGATAGCAGATAGTTTGTTTCACAGTGAACGTACAGTGATAGGTCAGGGGAACAAGTGAAAATGCCACCGTTGAGGGGAATTAGATCATTAAAATGTCACAGTAGTACCTTGGGAAGCCAACCAGAGATTCCAGCCACAGTTTCTTGCTCCCTGTGCTAGAAAAAATAAATAACACCTGCCAAGCGAGACCAGGCCTTTCTTTTCTAAAGAGATTACTATTATTTTTTTTTTTGTATCACCATTGTTTCACACCACTCTGCTAGCAAGAAAGTCGTGATCTCATTTTCTGTTGTCACAAAGTCTGATTTTGGGGGAGTAAAAGCTTTTCTGCAAGCCTGGACTAAAGGCTAAAGGGAGTGCTCTGGGGACAGTAGCACAGAAGGGAAACCTATGTACCACCCAGCCTCCCATCACATCTGATGAACGCTAAGTAGTGCTACACCAGGGTCATTCCCTTTTCTAGCTTTTCACCCTCAGCACATTTTTTTTCCAGCAGTGATTTGTCTCTGTGGGTCTTTGTTTCTGCTCCCCCATTCACACTGCTCTTGCTTACCATCCAAGCGCCCTAGAGATTGCCATACCCTCCTCCCACCATGTGAAGAAGCACCATCCATTGAAAAACATCTCATGGTCTAGGGCTCTTTGCAGCTCTGAAGCTGTCTTGGCTTGAGCCTGCAGGAGTTTTCTTGGTGCTCTGCTTCCCAGCGGTGTAACGGAAGAAATAATCCTGATCTTTAGCATGTGCCCTTAGCACTG
The DNA here is from genome assembly GCF_015220075.1 of Falco rusticolus. Classification (NCBI taxonomy): domain Eukaryota; kingdom Metazoa; phylum Chordata; class Aves; order Falconiformes; family Falconidae; genus Falco; species Falco rusticolus. The sequence goes on along the minus strand of NC_051200.1, from coordinate 12,268,688 downwards.
AGGAGCGCTGCACTGCTGCTATCAACCACTGTCCTTGTTAGAAATTCTCTTTCCACGTACATACAGAATGAGATCTGCAGAGCAATAGCACATTGTGAGAGAGGCCACAGCAGGCAGACCCAGGTCCTCACCGTGCCTCTTGTCTGTCTCCCAGTGACTGCCCAGCAGAGATGCTAAGCCAAGGGGCAGGTATACAGATGGTTCCTCCCTTTCCAGGAGGACCCTTCACATTTCAGCAAGTCACCTCTCATGAATTGCTGTTGTCCTGTTGTCTCCTTGCTTTCCCAGGCTCTCTCTTGGCAGGGCTGGGAATTGCTTCCCACACCAGCTCAGGATGGAGAAGTAGAGCCAAAAAGAGACTTTGACTGATGTCAGGTTACCTTATCTAGGGAGCCAGTTACAGGACAGCTGATGGCAGCAGCTGCCACCACTTCTGACTTTTCTCTGCATTTCTCTCCTCCTGCTTGCCCTCCAGAGGACCAGCCTCCCAAACCTTCCTAAAACTAGAGCGCTCCATCCCATTGAAGTGGTGACCCCTTTGCTCTCCCCCTGCACTGTGCCTCAGTGCCTAATTGTTCTAATAGTTTTTCAAAGACTTCATTCATCTTCTGCCATAATTCAAGTCTTTGTTCCGTGCCACGGTGCAGAGGGAATAAAGCAGAGCAAGGACAATGAAAATCAGACACTGAGGGGCAGATGAGTGCTTCCCTTTGACTGTGCACACAAGGAAAAAAATCAAAGCTACCTGGGTTTTTGTTTGTCAACACCAATCTGGTCCAGGCAAGATAATAACCACAAATGCATGGGGCCGGGGTGCAAAGAACGGGGGGGAGCATGCTATTGTGGCTGGCTGAATAGTTCGACTGCTGGCAAAGCAAAGCCTTTTGTTCACTGATAGTTTTTCCTTGCAGATTACTTTATCTGTTACCTTTTGTATTTCCCCTCTCTCTTCCCAAGCATCGTATCACTCTGGAGAATATTTCCAGAAGTTTAGGGGAGGCCAGGAAAGTGTAAATCAAAGCAAGGGCTTCGCTGATCTGAACACCCACTGCTAAAGGGGACATACTCTGCACCAGCTGAATTCACCCTGGCAAATTTTTAGCTCTTTGCCATATAGTTTTGATGAGCCATTTTCATCCTGCCAGGCACAGATTAACAGATGGGCTCATCGGTCTGCAAGGTGATCTCTGTGCCACAGGGTCAGCCAGCAAAGCCCCAGCTAGTCCTTTCCTGTCCTTGACTGGATGATAGGATGATTTTTTAGTAAGAGTCAGAGAGAGAAAAATAAATGAGAAGTTTCCAAAAACAAAATTAATATTAATTTATGCTAAAATTCACTGTCTTTTTTGTTTGCAAGGTATCCATGCATTGGAGTGGGGGGAGCAGAATTATGATTGTTTTGAACTTCTCTGACCAGCTCTAGCCCTAAAGACAGAAAACAAGCTAGGAAGATGTGGAGTCAAGCCACACAAGCAGGTTCAAGGCAGGGAAACACCCAAGAGCCAGACTACATTCGCACTGAGGCTTTGATTCTCCAGTCCTCCTGGTGTTTACAAGGAGGGGGAGAGAGCAATTGTTTAACTCTGAAACTCTAAAATGGCCTTGGTGTCCACAAAGATTTTAGAGAGTGCTTGCAACACAGCAAGAGCCAGGGATTAAGCTCTAAATCCATGTTTTGTCCCTGAAAATCTGTCCTGATCACTAAAGTGAAGTCCACACTCTCAAGAAATATTTAGCTACATCATTAAAACGCCCTGCTATTGTTGGGCATGACTGGCGGTCAGCAGCCAGAAGCAAAACCCTAGAAGCCCTTCAGCCCGAGGAGTGCCCTTGCTGAGCAGAGCAAGGACAAAGGGAGGGTCAGAATGGCCAGGGGGTGCCGATGGGGACGGAGGTGCCTTGTCAGAACTGACAGCATCATTAGCAGCCTGAACCAGAGCAGCAGGGGAGCTGGGGTCAGGGCAGAGGGCCACCATCAGTGCTGCAGAGGGAGGCTTCGATACAGCACCTCCATGCACCGCCACTGCCCCCACGTAGCTCTCATCTGTCCCCCATTTACGTAAGCCTCATTTACCTCCAATGCTGCAAACAGAGGAAAGATCCGCAGTGTGACAATGCTCATTCAATCGGCTCCTGCAGAACATAGCACTTTGCAAAACAGGCTCTGCTCTTCTGTAGCTCCTTCCAGGAGACGGGGAGCCCTCCAGCGTGACAGGTTGTGACTCTGTGCCCTGTAAGACCAAGGGCAGAGGTGGCCACTCCTCAAGGGGAGGGCTACAGTCAGCTCCTGCTACTGAAATTTGGCTGGGAAGCCACTTTGCACAACCGATGCGAATACCGCAACTTAGGCAAGACTATTAGAAAGCTGCAGTTCTTTCAGGCCGTGGGAAAGCAATAGAGCAAGGACCAGGCCTGCATGCCACATGAGAAGTCCTAGCATGTTCTGGGGTTTCCCAGGCTGATGTGAATCCATTTTTCTGAAATTCTGTCCTAGAAACCATCCTCTGGTGTGCTGCTACAGGAGCTCTGCACATCCCACAGGGAGATCCTGGCACATGGGCACAGGAACTTGGGGGAAACTTCACCAAAGACGCTCCAAAAAAAACACTGAGTCAGGCACCGAGCAGCAGGCACACAGCTGCCTAGCACAGGACCAGCATCACATTAACCCTGCCTCTGGGCACTGGCCACCGTGCTGCAGCTCGTCAGCACTCAGATTTTGCTCGGGAGCTGCTGTACTCAGAGGCTCAGGCAGAAGGAAACATACTGCGCCTTTATCCACCAGCCAGCACAGCTTGTCCCAGCTGAATCACTGGCTATGCAGACCCCTTGGCTCCCTCAGCACCCAGAGCCATGACTGAGATACCTGGGATACAGAACATAAAGTTCAAGTGTATCATCGTGTGAGGCAGGCAGAGGGTGGACAGGGATCAAGCGTTCACCTTTTCTAATGCAAGCACACAAGGAGACAAATGGAAGGGGAAAATCACAGCCCCTAAATCTATGGGAAACTCCTTTCTTCAGGATGGTGTGGACACTTGATACGAGTTCAAGAAACAGCAGAACAGCAACAAGAATCCATCAAGAGTTATCAGATTAGAGTATTTTCAATTGGAAGGGACATACAACAGTCATCTAGCCTGACCATTTCAGGACTGACAAAGTTAAGGCAAATTAAGAGCATTGTCCAAATGCCTCTTAAACACTGACAGGCTTCAGGCATTGACCACTTCTCTAGGAAACCTGCTCCAGTGTTTGACCACTCTCTGGGTAAAAAAATGCTTCCTAATGTCCAGTCTAAACCTTCCCTAGCACAGCTTTGAACCATTCCCACACATCCTATCACTGGGTACCAGGGAGATCAGCACCTCCCTCTACTTCACCTCCTCAGGAGGCTATAGAGAGCAATGAGGTCACCTCTCAGCATCCTTAACATAAGGGTAACATAATTAAACATAAGGATGTGGCTTTTACAGGCAAATCCTGGAGCCACAGATTGCTGGAGGCTGGGAGAGCACCCTGGTGAAGCTCTGCAAGATGCATAGAGTGAAAGAGAGCCTAACGTTATAGGAAGCACCTGCTGTTTGACTCTTATCAAAAATTGGGCACCGTTTAGACAAGGCTTTTGGCTCTCCCAGTACAGCAGCTCTTCTGTGTCTGCAGGTTTTAAGCCCAGCAAACACTTGCACTAACATTGGGTTAATTTTAGGAACACCTGCCTTTCTTCCTGCACATAGCTGGGCAATATTTTTTCAACAAATGACTTATTTGCTTTAAATAAATGCGATTTCTAGGCAAAGTGATGCAAAAATTCAGGTCAAATTCCCTGAATAGCTTCCGCCACCAAAAAAAGCAACAAACGCTCTAAGGGGTTGAGCAAATCACATGGAGAAGGGTTTGAGCCCTTTGGAAACACTCCCTTTTTCACTATTTCCCAAATGCTTCTATTTCAGGCATTTCCCATATGCACCAGGGATAGGGTCCTTGCGAGCCCAAGAAGCACGGATCCATTATGCTGCTCTGCCCTGGGGTTATATTCCCCCCAGAGCTCCCTCCCCACCACGATGCTCCATCCTGCCATGGAAACCTCTCTCACTCTGAAAGGGCTGGTGCAACTCACAGGAGCTGCTTTGAACATCTGTTGGACTTAGCAGGACCCTGAACATGCACAAGACAGTTCCAGCTTTGCCACAATCCCTACACCAGCTGTGGTCCTCTCCAGCCTGTACTCCAGACCTCAGAGACCCATTTGCTTGAGCCATGTCCTAAATAGTCCACATGGTGCTTCTGCTTCCCGGGGCAGCTATGGGGCTCAACAACCTGGCACCTGGGCATTGGATTTCTATAGTCCCACCTGGGTTTCATCTCATTATCCCCCTCCCTCCCCAAATCACCAGTTGTAGCTGAGCTGAAACAGCTCCCTGTCCCACATGCCCTGAAGAAAACAGCAGGTTTTATGCATGAGTTAAAGTGGCAAGAAATTGTTTTAGCTTTGGAGGAAAGCCCCCCCAAATGGCCACCCTACTCCAGGCAAAGGAAGACTCCCAGCATTTCAAGGGGGTCTAAGTCATGCCAAAGAGGGTTTTGATAAGTGCTGCAACCCAGATCTGGGTAACAGCAATGCATCAGGTTCTCTGTTCACACTATAGTCTGCCCAAGCAACTTCACTTGCAGATGCTTGGACATCCCCGTGGAGATTATTTAGGGGGCTACAGAGTCAAAGATCTCTGACCAAGTGTTGGCTGGATCCAGATAACAAACGCTGACTTCTGCCTCTCATGGCATGCCTTTGGGTTCAGGCTGATTTTAACTTTCAAAGGAATTCAGCACTATACAGCTTTTGCTGATTTTATACAGCATCTCCAAACTGGGAATCTCTCTTCAGAAGCCCAAGGCTTTCTGGCTGGAAAGGTCTCCCTGCAACCCCAGTTCAAACCAACTCATATCCAGAGGGGCTAACATTATCCCGGTTTGATTTTTCAGAGAAGCCACAAGCATTCCTAATCAGATCTCCGAATAGCATGTAAATATCTGGCTCCGGGTGACTATCTTGGCTTCCAGAGTATTTTGACTAATGTAGTACGCGTTGACCCACATTTTGGGGACAGAAAGGTTCATGGATTCAGACTGGGTGAAACACAGCACACTTGTGGGGGATGCATTTGATACTAAACAAACATTGCTCCCGTCAGACCTGCTTCTGTCCCTCTTCATACCCCCCAGCAGATGGGTCTCCTTACTGAGCTGGCCCCCAGGACCACTGGACTCTCGCCCCTCGCAGGGAAAGCATCGCTCCTCTCCAGGTCTGGGTTTCAGGGAACAAAGCAGCATTAGCACATCCTGTTGGTGCTTTAACTCCCATTATTTTGTAGAGGACTTCAAGAAACCTTAATTTTTTCTGAAAGTATTTTCTTCCACTAAATTCTACTCCATTTTCTTCAAGCAATAAATGAATTTTGTTTACGAAGTAATTCAATGAGACTTGAAATTTAATTTATAGAAAATGGGCCTCAGACTTCTGAGGCATTTGAAACCATGCTGAAATATGGCAATTTCAAGCACTTACCTGTCTCCTTCCCGCGAGTCTCCAAATCAAAGGTTACCATGACAATGGAGCCCACTCTCAGTCCAGCAGAATGAATTGGGTTTATGTGACGTCATTATTAGCCAGGACCCAAGAAAATTACGCAAATGAGATCCCCAGACAGCAGGGCTGCAAAAAGCTTAAACAAGCAGCATAACAATTACCTTCTAAACATAGCAAAGGAAGGAAAATGTCACCCAACTCCCCAGCAATAATTCCTTAAAAACCATACCAAAAAGGCTGACCTCCCCGCAGTACCCCTGCGGGCTACAGGAAGAGATCGGCTCTCCCCTGTTACAAGTTGGACTTGATTTCCACCCTGGGAGGTGGCACAGTTGCCTGCATATCCCAGCAGACAGCCACTAATGTTCCCCGTGGGGATGCTGACTCTCAGCATACTCCCAGGAAGCTGGTTTGCATTACACTGCCTACTTGGAAACCCAAGGAGGGAGAGGAGTTGCTGCCTTGGATGAAATGCAGTTTTCACCACCTTGAGTGCCCCGTGACCACCACGTGATGCACTCAGGGCTCCTTCCCCCCAGCACCTACAGCATCCTTACCTCAAGGTAAAGGACTCTGTACATCTCTGCTCCTTACTCAGGCCATCACAGTGCCACCATATGATGACAGACCCCCATCTCAAGTCTTCCCCTACAGCTCAACCTCCACATATCCTCCAGGCCAGGGCCCTCACAAGCCAGTTACTTAGAGGTGCTTCCCTTTACAACTGTGGTCAGGTGAACCCAATCCTCTCCTCCCAATGAGGATGTGAGTGAGGTCCTCTGATCCTAGTTGATTTAGAGTTCACACTTGAAAATGAGTGTATTCTGGCCACAGCTGTTCTCCAGGAGAGGGAGAGGCAGTCACCCAGCAATGAGTTGCTATAGGTAGTCATTCAAGCATAATAAATCCTCCTTATCAACCCTGTCTTGCTACCCCTCAAAATTTAAGCTGGACATCATAAGGCAGGATGAAGGCAAAGGCTAGCTTTACGGTCAAGTTGGGGATTACAGTCTGGCACAGATATTTAAAGATTCACAACAGCAAAGAGAAATTTTAGGAGAAGCCTAAACAGCTTCCCTTGAATGGCAGGAGATGGGCAGATAAGTTATGGTTGTCTCCAGCACAGTTCTGGGCTGATGTATGGCTGAGCTGGGTCAGACTGGAGACGTACTGCTCCCAGGCTTCTTGAGCAAGTGTAAAACCTACACGTGCTGAAAAAACTGTGCATTGACTTTAAAGAAGGTTTCTGTCTGTATTATATGTGGGTTTATCTTCTTTTTTTTTTTTTTAAATCCAGATCACTGCATACTTTTCTTTCTTCCTCTGAATAAAATCAGCAATACTATTTTGTTTCCTATTCTCCCCCATTCTTCACAAAAAACCAAGAAGTACCTTTCCCCTTATAAGACGTGCTACTCTGCATAGGAGCTGGGAGCCTTTGCTTTCCGATTGCCCCGTTAATGAAGCTAGCCCAGACCCATCCTTCCCAGGCATATGAGGTTTACAGCACCACATCTGAAGGAGACTTTGTAGGCCTGAAAGTCTGGCTTCTTTTCTGCAGCTGTGCTCTCTGTGTAATAAAAATGTATTGCTTTTCCTACCAGCTTTGCCTCACTTATGTCTTTAGACCATCACGGCCGCAATACCACCTCTGCTGAAACCACTGCTGTCAATTCCTAGATTGCTATTTATCAGGGATCCCAAAGTGCCTTCATAACATGCCTAATGCTCAGCTAGCTCCTATACCTTTTACTTCTGAAGAAAATCACCCAGAGCTGCTTTTCAGAGACATTTTCTCTCTGCAAGCCAAAAGGGTGGCTGTGGGGGTGACACAGCCCTGCCCAGCCCAGGGTCCCTGCTGTCCCCAGGCTGGCTGGTTCCCCTCTCCCACCCCAGTGCCCTACAGCTGTGTCTTCCACACCCCGCACTGCAAAACAGCCGTTGTAGCCCATGGGTGGGCTGTGGGGGGAGACCTGAATCCCACCCTTGGTGCTCCTCCCCTGGAGCAGGGACAGTGGCAGTACGTCGTGTAGACACCTCCTTTGTTGGTAACCCTGCAGGGTTGCCCAAGAATGAGACCCAAGGAGCCCTGCAGTTCCCACACCAGAGATGTGGCCCCTGTCCTGGGGTCAGAGCAGGGCTGGAGTCTGCTCCTTCTCCTGCTTCCCCTGACCAGGGGGCTCAGGGAGGCATTCCGGGCTGCGGCGGGGTGAAGGAGCTTTGCTGTGGTTGACACCCACAGCCACCACTCCAGGCACATCATCCAGTCCCCTCCACAGCCCATCACTTGCTGCCTGCTTAGGGGTGGAAAAGAAGAGGACATCTTAATCCCCATGAAGGACGCTGAGGATCTGCAGATGGAGCTGAGCATGTCTGTGATGGGAAACAGCCCCCCTTGCTGCTCTGGCTGCTTTTAACACATCACCCATCCACCGACCATGGAAAGGGAAGGTGGTGGGGGCAGGAGGAAAGTCACAGCCACTTTCTCCCACCTCTGATAGCAGTGAGTGTGCGCTTGTGCCGGCAAAACCTGGGATCCCCTGCGAGGCCCCTGCAGACCTCAGCCTGCCAATGTGTGAAAGTGTAAGGGAGAATGAATCCCAGCAAACCACGAATCTGCCAAGCGAGGGTGTTCTCCATGGAGTGGGGCAACCGCAAAGTCTCAAACCATGTTCCTGCTGACAAGCTGCTGATGGATGAATTCGGTCAGGAGGAATTGTGCTTTGCAGAAGAAAGCTCTGTTTGCTTACAAGGCAGCCAGCATGGCAGTGGTCCTGGGAAGAGCCCTGTGAATGGGGGTCATGCAGTGTTGGACCTGCTTGTCTTACAGGGTGAAGGAACCAGAGAAGAGAGTTCCTTCTGCCGGGGGACCCTACCTTGATGCTGGCGTTTCTGATCATAGCACCCAAACACATGAAGGCTCGCTTAGGGCTGGCTTTGGGGCACTCACCCCACCTCGTGAGGAGGTGGTTCACAGGAGAGGTGTCTGGAACAGAAGGCAGAAGATGACCACTCTGCCCCAGGGAACCCTTTCCTTCAGGGGGCTGTGGGGTTGAGCTGTGTGCACCGGCCACATTGCAGCCTGGCATAGGGGACACATTTATTATCTGTTCCCCAATATCTGACACCTCAGGAGCCACACGTCAATGGCTCCCCTCTCCGAACACTGCTGTAGTATAAGCGCCAACTAATAAAACCCAGCTATTGCATTCCTAAGACACCTGTCAGCCTGAGCACTAAGTGCTGGGGTAATAAATACTTGCTCAGCTATGCCTCTTCTCTGCCAATTCTCCTGGCTCTGCCTGTTTTCATTAGTATTTCTTTTCTGTGGACACTGCAATTACACTCTGTTCCTCTTCAGGGCCCTTGTTCCAGGTTCAAATAGAGAAGCGATAATGCAGGGAAGCTTTTCACATCGCTGTTTATTTTTATCTTCTGAGTCAGGAAGATCTTTTCAGGCTGGGACCAACCCTGTGCAGTTTTGATTGAGGAAGGACTCAGGCGGGGGGTGGGGAAGGGGATGAAAACTTCAGGTTCCAGCTTTCACGGTGTAAAACAGTGGTGGGCTCCTTCCTTGCCTGCTCTTGCTGAGGTCACAAGCTATGCTCCTTCCTCGGCAAGACATAAGTATGCAGCCTGTACTGCTAAGACCCGTGGTAACTATCCATCTGCCACAGCAGCTGCGAGCCCCGGCGCTCCCAAGCCTCTTCTGTCATCCGAATCTCTGAGCAAGAAGGAGGATTCAGCTGAATGCAGCAAATTCAAATGCGTAACTTTTTTTGTTCAAGGTTGCAATATGTTTGGAGATATTGTCCCGCCAGCAAATCCCTGGTGCAGCATCCAGATGGTGCTCAGGGAATCCGGGGAAAGGGGGGGAGGGCATTTTGTTCCTTATTCAGGTGTAGAAAACAACTGATGATGTCACTGGAGTTATTTGCTTCTCTTGCTGTTTCCTAGTGGTAATTCAAGGGGAAAAAAGTCCTCATTGAATATGTGGGCTTTGGGTAAATCATCAATATTTTTAACCTAAAAGTAGACAAAAATGCAGAACAAAATCAGAGAACACAGGATGCTTCAAACAGTGCAACAGGAAGAACTTCTGCATTTCTTGCATGTGATGTTTCTTCTGCTTTTGTATTTGAAGAGTTTTACTTCATTTCAGATCTTCCTACACAGTGAGAAAAATCCTTTTTTCTATTAGTTGCTAAATATAACTTCTTGTGCATCCAAGGAGATTCAATGAGGTGTCCAAGTGAAGCCCTTATACCTTGAACTTCCTTGCCAGGAGACCACACAGTTACCTGGGCACGTCACACTGTCTGAGTGACATGGCATAGACAGCTATGTGCTATTAAATCTCCAAAACCAGGGTTGCCACAATGAAAACTCCCTGCAGCAAAGGTCTCTGGACCATGGTCAATCCCAGATCATGCCTGGAAGCTGTCTGGGTGGACCAAAGTGACAGTGGAGGTCACTGTAACAGCTGAACAGCACAGCAGGGTGGGTTAAAGGGCCCACAATTTTTCCTTGGCACACATTCAATTTACCACATGTCCAAAGACAGTTGGGCTAAGGGCTTCCATGACCTTCTCCCCACCAGAGTCTCTTTAAGGCATGATTCAGCTGGAGAAGAGTATATGGTGGGTTGGATAAACTAGCATCTTGGCCAAGGGTTGCCCCTTGAGCAGCAGAAAGCTTGATTCATGTTGTACATGGAGAAATACCAAAGACCTCTACTGGAAAAGCAAAGTCTAACCACGGATGACACTCTGCGGGGAAAGAGCACACCTTGGGGTCTCCTTGCTCAGCCATCACGCCACCACCATCCCGTCTTTGAGTTGGTTCCCCGGCTCCCCAGCCAATTTGCCTTGAACATACCTTGTGCCCTCCACTCCCCTGTCATTGGAAGGGAAAGCATTTTAAACATAACCCCGTAGGAACCATGGAATATTTTCAAGCTCTTTTATTTTCTCCTGGAATATTTATTTTCTCATGCGCTGCCTGTCTGCTCATTGCTGGGACACACTCCCCAGATGTGCAGGTAGCCTGAAGCCCGGAGGACTGGCTCCCCAGGCTCCCCATTCCTTTGTATGTCAACAGCATTTGGCTTTGAGAAACAACGATGGGGAAAAATGACGACACAGATTTTTTTAAAATATGAATTTTTATTTGTTTTGATCGGAGTTCGAGAGAGTGGGTAGAGTGGAAAAGCAGAGTGATTTAATTCAGTGAAAAGGTCGAGTCCTGCCTTGTGTGTTAGATCAGGAGGTTGGTAGGTGGTCAGAAGAGTCCCCCTCCTCCACTCAGCTTGCTGATCTTATCCATGTAGTTCTTGTTTCTGATATTTTCTAATCTCTCTTCAGAACTTCACTGTAATTTTTTGAGACATTTTTCTGTTGCTTTAACTTATTGAAAAAGCTAAAAGCTGAAAAAAATTGCAGGACTCAAAATCCTGCCAATTAGAATGGGCAATTTTTTTTTTTCCCCGGCAAAGGTTGAAAAATACGATTCAAAAATACAAACAGGCATTGAACATTGCACCAAAAAGCATTTGAAACACGAATCTCAGAAAGAAGAGGGGAGAGAGAGAAATAGAGAGAAGGTCGCAGTTTCCATGAGAAATCCCTTAACAAAGTGGCTACCAGCTAGTCAATAGAGAAAACAGTCAACAAAAAATAAAAAAAAATGCATTTTTTTCTAGTTGTTAATTATTTACAGCTGTAATAACAGGATTGTCATGCATTAAACTGCTGCCGGCTAGATTCTTTCTCAAAGTGGAGTAAAGAGAGTCTCACAAGATGGAAAACAGAGCAGAAGACATACTGGGGCACAGATTGAACCCGAGGCAGTGAAAATGAGCATATTCTCTGGTGATTTGTTGCGGTTTGCTCTTTCCCATGATGGGCTGCCCTAGCATGATGCTAATGCAACTTTCCCTGCCCTGGGCACAAGGGCTGCAGCTAAAGCAGCAGCAGGTGCCCTCACCTTCAGATAGGACATTTGCCTGCAGCTATCCCCAAGTCAGTTGACAGTGAAAATCTAGTTGATGAAGGGATATTTGTGGCCACCTGACTAGATCTGGTGAGCTGAGAAACTCCCTCGTGACAACAAAGAGGAGCCCTTCAACTCTAAATGCAGCCTGGCAAAGGCAATGTGGCAGTGACTCAGGTTTCCCAACTCTGCCCTACTTTTCCATGGTTGCAAAAATCAAATCATTCAGTGTATGATTGCCACTACATTTGCCGGGTGCCCTGCAAAAATATAGGAGGAATCGACAGACTTTTCAGGGGAAACAGCGCTGCTAGCAATGTAACATGAGCCAATGGACTTATCAAGTTGACAGGACCTTCAAGCAGCAGTGAAGTGAAGAGCCAAGAACCTTTGAAAACTGTGGGAGCATCCTGGCTCACATAGCAAACCTGGGAGCAGGCTTCCCTCTCTGGGCAGATGGGATCATTAAAGCTGTGTGCAGAAGAGATCTGCACTGGTGGGGACCAGGACAGTGGAGAATAGGAAAGAGTAGCTAGAACAAGATATTTTGTCCTAAAGCTTCATGAGCAAAACCCAATGTAACCCCGCTTGTGGTGAAGGATGACAGGTTGAACGTTAGGACTAATCCAAGCCCAAGGCTCTCTGCAGTTTAAAAGCAGCGCGGATTCCTGTGGTGGGAGGCAGGCAGGCATAGACCCAGAAAGAGAACCACCTTTGTTTGCTTGTGGGTGGTGGAGACATCCTTCATTCTCATGGCTGGGACACCACAAGGCCCAGGCGGCAATTGCTGCTGACCGCAAGAGCCTTCTCCAGCAGCAGAGGAGGACATGTAGGAGCTATGAGTGCAGTTGCAGGATCAGTGCCTAAATGCTTCTTCTAAGACAGAAGATGAAGGGGTGACATTAAGGGGTTGATGCTGAGTACCGCTGCTACGGGCTGCAAGGTGCTCACTTCTGTGGTCCCACTGCTCTCGGGCTGCCCAGCATTTGTCTTTGGTCCTGCTTGTGCTGACATGGGATCAGGTGCAAGTCCAAGACACAGTGGCAGCAAAGGCCTGTGCTTTTGCTGACCCCTCCCACAATCAACAGAACAGCCACGTACTGGCACATCCCACCTGGACAAGAGGCGAGCAGCGGCCGAGTGCCAGCGCTTCCCTTTGTTCTGCAGGAGAGCCACAGCTGGAGCACAGCCCCTGCCTGTGGGTTCCTCTGGTCAAGGACAGCTGGAATGGATCCCACCAGGTTTTGTGCTCCCTCCTGAAGCAGACTCAGAGTGGAGACCTCACATCCCTTTGGAATGTTCAGCTGCATGTTACCTGGTTGTGCTATGGGGTGAGGGCTAAATGCTTATGACATTCAGCTGTTGAAAAGCCATGCTGCCTTCCTGGGAACATCCTAGTGTCCAGGGCAGGACAAGTGCTGCGCTGGAGAAGTTGTGACCTTTGGGACTAAGCTTGCCTGAAAGCTGCCAGCCGTGACCTTGGTCCAGGCAGCAAACCTGCACCGAGACCCCAGTGTAGACAGGCTCTTCCTTGTTCCCTTTGTTCCTGGTGCCTTCCAAAGCCATCCTGAGGACCAGCAGAGAGGGATGCATCTCCTTCCAGAAGATTTAGCAAAGAGAATGAGAGGGAAGTAAAATAATTGGAAGTGGCCATTTTCTCTTTCAAAGAGAAAGAGGTTTGACTTTTAAATATAAAGAGTTTGTGAGCATAAATATACACACGCGTGTATATATATATAAACAAAAACCTTTGGCTGACTGAACAATAACAAGGTCAAACAGTAAATATTTATACCTGGAAGGCATCAATCTCATCTGTGCTGTGGCCTTTTGCCAAAAATACCTTCGGGAGTAGTTTAGCTTGATATGGAGAGACGATTGGTGAATTGTTTGGGTTTTCTTTCTCCCTGCTTTGACATTAAGAGCATTTATGTTTTCCTGAACGTGTCACTTGCCCTGGCTGAGCCCTCCCCACACCCAACAGCCATCAAGGAGTCCGGGAAATGTTGTTTCTCTCAAATCTGCAAAATCCAGACAGATATTTGATCAAGTGGGTTAAGGTTTGGTCCCAGGAAGGCATACAATTTGGGGAACAGGGCTTGGAGCAAGGGCTGGCCTGACGCTGCACACTGCGATGGCCCAGTCCCGTGGCCCCACGCCGGCTCTCCACCACCTCCAGGACCAAGCACATGGAAGGGGGGCACTAGCACATCCCTGCCAAACCATTCCCCAAGCGAGCCCACCGGGAGCTGCCTGGTCCTCTCCTGCTCATGGAATGCCCTGGCAAGCTGGGAGAAGGTGGTACCTGTCCTCAATAGCCACTTGCCTTTGACCATGATCCTTCCTTTAACAGCAGCGTGTGTTTAACTGCTCTGTTGCTCCAGCAGCTGCAAAGAGGCCGTTTCTACAGCACCCTCTGGAAGACACAACAACTCCATGTTTCTCAAGGTCTCAGAGATTCTTAGCAGAACAGAGGGTCTCCCCATGTGAGGTGAGCTGGAGCAAGAGAAACCCCTTCCTGGTCCGTGACGCAGCCCTATAATCCTCCCCAAGGGATGGCTGAAAGGAGTCCAAGATATGGACAGAAGAAATGAAGGCAGCGGATGAGAAATGAATGTACCTTATGTCCACAGGATAGGCTGCAGAAACAGGCTGGTCGTGACCTTGTTTGCATGCATGGCTTGTCTCTGAGGACGGCAAGCACAGGGTCTGCTTGCACAGGCGATGTCCTACAGCAAACAAGTTAGGACCCTGCCAGTGCCACCGAGCTGGCAGCGATCAGGACAGGGGTGAGCTGTGCTGCCCACAGCACTTGTCTGTAAACCCTAGAGAGTGGCAAAGCCAGCTTTGCTTGTGTTGAGCTCAGTGCACAGAGGAAAACTGGGAAGCTCTGTCTCGGGTGTCACGGTCCCGCTCAGTGATGTTCAAGAAGCTTTCAAGGCGTTGTATGGGAGTAACTCCATCAGCCCTTCAGAAGAACGAGTGGCACTGAGGGACCACTTCTCCCCCATCCCTCACATGTCACCCCGCAGAAATGTCACAGCACTAACATGGCGCTTGAAGCCACCACACGCTGCCTCCCCTGCCAGCTTGGAGGACCTCAGCTGAACTGTCCCCCGCCTCCCCAGGGCGCGGAGCTCTGTGAGCAGCACTGCTTTTGCCCATGTGCGGTCCCAGAGGAGGGAAGAGGCAAGCTGCCAGCGCCCAAATGTCCCTCTGACATTTTCAGAAGGAATGCAATGGCAGGCTTGGACTGCACTGTGTACGTCCCAGGTAATGCAAGCTACAAAACAGGAGTGCAGGCAGAACAGGTAATTTTTATCACCCTCAAGGACTTCTAGTTCCTGCCTGGGAGACTCTCATCAACTTAGGGAGAGTCTGGGCATTGCCAGAAGAAAAGAAATATTGGAGTACCGAGGTTCACAGCAAAATGAGGTGCCCGTTCTGTGCACAACTGTGGAATAGATTATCGATGGCTGTGTACAGATCTATTCCTATACAACACCAGCTATAAAAATGGAGCCCTTAGATACCATTACAACAAGCGTTAAACACCGGTAACTGATGCTAGGTCGGCTCTGGCCCGGCGTGCCCTTAGAAGAAGCCCCCATCAGCAGCCTCGCGTTAGCTGGGAAGGAAACGTCCCAGTTTAAGCTGCTGACAGATTTAAAAAAAAAAAAGAACATTATCTTCTCTGTGATGTCTGCTGGCAGGAGATGTTAAACCACTTATTTATAACTGTCTTCCCAAAATGCTTCCCTGCTTGGAAGCTAAACTACAAATCCTGTTTGGTTTGTTGTCTTTAACCAAAGGATGCTGGTATTTCTGCTTCCAGCTGGCAAAAAGACTTGGAGCCAGTGCCAGGCTTTGGTGGGAATAGACTTGGCTTTCAAGGCGTACTAACACAGATCCAGGAAGGCAGCCTTTTATCAGGCAGAGAACAACGTTTTTGGAGTCAGGAAGAGCAAAGATGAGCCAGCAGACAGGTGTCACCAGCAAGCCAGATCGGTGGGCTGTGTCCTGGGGAGGGACAAGAGTCTTGGCATTGTAGGGAGGGAAGGAACGGGCAGGAGACTCACCCAGACAGTTCGGTGAGACAGATCAGATCATCTTCATGAAGGGAGGAGGCTCAGATGCTGCCCCGATGCTGTGCCCAGCACTGCAGAGAGATCTGGCCCCAGCACCTGAGCATCACCCTGCTGCACCGAGCCTGGGTGGCCCTGGGCGGGTAGCAAAGGCAGCGCCTGTGGGTGCTCGGGCGGATGAGAAGCCAACAGTAAGATGTGACAATTTAAAGAGAGCTCTATGAAGAAGGCACCAACAGACAGAGGAACATGTAGTGAGGTGATGCACGGTAGGACGTGGCCCTCAGGGCAGAGGGGGTTTGGGGGAATGCCCAGGCTAGCAGAGGAGACCACCTCTGTGCCTGGGGCCAACTCAAGTCAGCTAAGTCACTGGATCCTGTATTTAAACTTGCCTTTGATGTAATTCGATTAGTAAACACAATATACTCTTTGTTACCATTTTATTGTGTTTGTTTTGCTTTTTATAGGGTTTCTATTCCCTTCACTTAGGCCTGAGTATTATAGTGACATGAATGTTTTATAAGATACACTTCATCTAGCTTATTTAAGAAAATGACATCCAAGTAGTTTCTAAACCAAACAGCCTCACGGCTGGTTGGTGCAGCAGCTCCTGCCCAAAAGCCAGGGAGCAGAAGGGAGGCAGCAATGGCACTCACTGCTGGAGGGGACGGTGCTGGTGGCGGCGGGGACAGAGGGGGACAGGGGGCCTCTGTGGCAAGGGGTATGGGGCCGTGGCGGGGCAGTGCTGGGGGCAGCCGGGCTGTCAGAGCAGGGTGGCTGTGGCAGCAGCAGGAGGCCAGTGCCAGGAGGAGCCAGATGCCCCCCCTGCCCCGCAGGAGGGCTGGGGACAGCGTAGCCTCCCTCTGCCTCTCCAACCCCATGCTGCGTGGAAAGGGGGAGAGCTCCCGGGCTTTCCCCTCCTCACCACCCAGCAGGGAGCCCTCGGGGACGAAAGGCACTGTAGAAACATCATGGGCGGTTTGGGGTTCGGACACCGTGGGAGAAGATGGGGAGAGAGCTGGTTTCCTTAGCATTGGCTTGCGGGGGGGTTGCCACCTCTTGCCCAGTGCTGCCCGCTGGTGTGGATGCACTCCTGGACTGAGATAAATGTCTCCGAGCCCCTCTCCTCACTGCAGCTGTAGGCAGGGGGGGTGACTGCACTGCTGTTGAGCCAGCAAGATTGGTAAGGGACGGGAAGGACACACACCAATGCCACCCATACTGCCAGGCAAAGTGCCCTGGCCTTTCCCGCTCTGTCCTGCCGTCCCCATGGATATTCCAGGTGGGGTAAATCCTGTGCCTTGTGCTCAGCCCTGCTCTTGCATGGGCAGGGGGAAACTGAGCTCAGCACAGCGGCTCAAAGCAATGCCAAAGATGTCACCTTGGGGGAGCTGGGGCCTTGGCTTGGCTGCATGCACCTAAAATGTGCTGGGGGCAGCTCAGAGGGAGGCCCAGGAAAGAGGGGATGGATCCCACCCTGGGAGCAGGGCTCACAGGCTGGGGGTGAGACCTCACCAGGCACAGGATGCCCTTCCTTGTAGCAGGACAGTGTGTCCGTGGGTCCGGGCACCAGGGAGGGGGGACAGATGGCTTGGATTCCTCCGTCTTACACTGCTGCTGGGAAGGTGACAGCCACTGTTTTGGGTCCTTGACTGTAGTGGCTGGGAAGGGAGAAAAGGCCTCTCTCCAAGGCACTGGAGGGCTTTCCTTGGAGGAGTGTGCATGTGTTAGAGTTGGGTTTTATCTCAATGGCTTTCTGGGATGGCACCTGGCTCACATGGTTCTCTGGGACAGCAGTATTCAAAGAGCCCCTTCTGCTGTTCTTCCATGGTGCTGAGGATGCTCAGCTGCATCTGTTCACCAGGGGCAGGGAGGTACTTGGGGACTGACCGTCCTCTGACTCACCCCCACAGGCAGAGTGGTCCCTGGTGTGTCCCACAGGAAACAGCCTGCATGTGAGCTGGCCTGAACCAACGTCGTTCCTGCTCTGGTGCACCGGAGCAGGGAGGAACCATGAGCTGGACTTCCCTGGGCTGTGCTCCGACTCTGCAGTGTGGCTTATCTGAGAGGTAGGGGCTTCTCTGCCTAAACCCACCCATGAGCAGTGAGATACTACTACTACTTAGTAGCCAAGAGAGGATGAATGGGGAGCTGGAAGGGGCTAGGACAGAAAGGAGATGCCAAGAAGGATAAGTAGATGAAGACAAGGGCCAAGAGAAAGTGATAAACCACCTATCTGAACATGAACTCTATGGCTTCCAGTCCTGATGCTGAATGCATGCGGCCTCACAAGCTACTGTCTCCTCCAAGGCATTAAAAAGCTCCTGTCTTGACTTGCTGACTGACCCTGAGAAAAATTATTTCTCTAGTAGGAACCACTCCACCCTCTAACATGAATTGCCCCAGGGGCACAGGATGGCAGACAGACATGACCTTTCTCACCTGTTCTAGTCTGGGCAGAGACAAGGAGGAAATCAGCAGCTGGGTTTGATGAAGACAGAGAGGAAGAAGCCCTGTAGATACCTACAAGATGCTGCCACCCTGTTCTACCCCTGCAATGACTCCATAGACCACAGCAGCGGTGGGTTCGCCCCCATCAGGCATTGGGCTACAAGCTGTCCCATGCCACACTGCTCCCTCAGTGGACCAGCTCACCTGCATCCACAGGCTGGAGAGCACCGCCTAGCACAAAGCACCGGGCGCTGAGGAGCAGTCCAGCTGACTGACTGGCGCTGGAGGCCTCCACATCCTTGAGTCCAGGCCACCAGGAGCATCTACCATGCTAGGGCAGTCCATCACAGAAGAGGAGGAGGGGGGCAGACCACAGCAGCAGCCCCCAGCAGAGTGGACTGTGGAATGGCAGGAGGTGGACGAGGAGAGATGGAAGCACAAGGTGACTTGGACAGATGGGGGACATCAGACTCATGATGTTAGAGGCACAACTTGTTATGATCCTTTTCTTTTCCTTTCATCATCAGAGACAAAGTAAAACAAAACTAAAGTATACAGAATTAAATTAAAATCACAGTTTTGTTTACATTATAAAAGAACAATCTAATAGTAATAATAATAATAATCTCAAATGAACAATAATAATTAAACAAAAAATGAAAGAAGAAAGCCCTGGAGAATTCCTGCCTGGATGGTGCTCACTGATGGAAGGTTTCGGTGACCGGTTTTATTGTTTGGGGATCATTCCCTTGATAGCTGACTCCCGGTTTACATATGTGGCCCAGTAGACTAAGTTGAAAATGGCAAAGAGGACTGGAAAGACGATGCGGGACATCTTGTCTACCTTGCTGACGCTGTTGTACGTCTTCTTACTCTCTGGGAGCTTCTCTTCTATGCGGGGCATCTTGGGGGGTACGTTGGTGGCAGTAGCAGTGGCAGCAGCACTCTTGGAGATGGTGGGCAGGCCGGGATCCTTGGCAATGTTGAGGGCATATGTGGTGCCAACAATGTTGTAGGTGTTGTTGGTTTTCTTCGCTAGTGCCACTGGCTCTTTTTTCTAGGGAAGGTGGAAGAAAAAAAAAAAAACATAACAGAGATGAAGTGACTGTAGAATTGCACGGAGAACATTTTGTCCTCTGAGTTTACCTGCTTTCCAGATGAGAAGATGGAAAAAGGGTGCGAGGAGCAAGAGACCCAGAAGAAAGCATTGTGGAAGGGAGGGAAGATGTGGTGAGAAGGTGGCCAGAAACCATGACATCTGCCACTTGAGGGCTGCTGGAGCATAAGGACGTGCTGGACTAGGGTGGATCAGCTACTCCATGTAAACCTGGCATATGGCATGTAGCTCAAAGAGGTCCTGGTCTGGCAGCTAGGTCCTGCTGCAAGTCAAATAACTGAAGCCACACAGCTGGGTTTGTAGCCTCCTTGCAGCCCCTTAGATCAGCATAGCGGTATTAAAAGGTGTGTGCAGCTGCACTGGAGTAGCAGCCGCCCCAGGCGGGTGAATCCTTGATTAGCTGAGTGCTGCCGGGTCTATGTTCCGTACCGCCAGGTCAGTATAAATGAATACAGGGTCAAACTATAGAAACTCCTTGTTTTCTCTGTCAGCTGGGCAGTGTTTTCTGTTGCATGAAAAGTTCAGCCATGGAGAGATGATGCAGGACTGTGGTCTTTAGAAAAGAATGACACCCAGTGTGGTCATCCCAGGGAAAGAACTTGATTTTCTGCTTTGATGGCCTGCTTCCTGGGTCAGGTGAGAGGAGGAGACATCACAGAGGATTATAGTGGTTTTTTTTCTTTTTGTAGCAGAAAGTCAGTGGCTTTAAGAATGTTTGTGACAGCACTGCAATATTTTTGCACCATATTACAAGGCCATATCATACACTGCCTCAGTGCCCCAAATACCTCACAGGAATACCTTGTGATTTAACATCATGGTGTCCAAAATGCCTCTGAAACACTTTAAAGCACCTCATGACCTACCCAGGTAAGATACAGAACAGATGGAAGGCATTTACACTAGCCCTGGAGTTCAGGACTGCTCAACACGGCACTACAGGACAGAGGGAAGCCTTTCATCTTGCCTTCGTATCCAAGAGTTGCTGCAAATAACGTGAGATAAATGCACCCTCTCCACAAGGCTCCAGGGACAACCACGCTGTCCATGCTGAAGAGAGAAGAGCTTGCACAGCAAATGGCAGAAGAGGCACTTGTGTGTCAGACACGATGTACTGAAGGATGATGGAAGGTGCTGAAGGTAGACAGTTCAGATGTTAACGAAGAGGAGTGGACGGGAAGATGGAGCTGGGAAGTCATGATAGGTGTTGTCCCCACTCTGGGGATCTTCCTGTTGCTGTCAGGGACCTGAGACCAGCTGCACCGTGGACTGTATCGTATAAAACAATCCAGGTCTACCAGGAGAATCCCACTGAACAAAATCTATTAGTATGCAGACATCAGGCACCCTACATGTCCCAGCACTCACGTACCCTATGTGGTGTCCACTACAATTACACCAAGAGCCAGCATTAGACACAGCAATGACTCGTGGTGGGAACCTAATATCTAAACTCAGAACAAGGTGTGACTTTGGATCACATTTTCTATTCAAAAGCAACTGAAACACAAGGTGAGGCTCATCCAGCCATTTCCCAGGGGTGCCTGGCATGGTCTTGCACATACATATGAGGGAACCATGTACAAAGTGCTTCTCAGAAGGGGAGAGCGTGCAGCCTGCAGGCCCTGTTCAGCTCACCACTCTAGCCTGGGAACTGGTAGCAGGCAGCATCACTGGGTAGCACTGGGAGCTGGAAAGGCCAGATTTTCCCAGTCTGCTCTGCAGAGATACTCAAAGGTCTTTAGCTCTCATGCTGTACTTCCATTTTAAACCTGTCCACAATCACCACAGATATTTCTAGTTACCTTAGGAAATTAATTTTCCACAGTGATTTTCAGGGGGACAGTAAAAGCAGACTTCTGTGCAATCTTTAAACCCCTCTCCAATAACATCAAGCCAGTCCTGCAGCCTTGTAATAATGCCAGCAATTACAGAAATTAACCTGCTGTTAGAAAGAGGTCTAAATGTCTTCGGACTCCAGATCAGACTGAATCACTGACCAGACCATATCCATAGTTTTTTATGGGAGACAGTGTTAGGATCTTTAACGATTAACTGAGCGACTGATGTCTGCAATCATTAGAGCCATGGTAACTTGTACCCCCTGCACAGCAGGTGAACTTTTCCTGCTGAAAAGCTCACAAGAGCAAATAAGGGACTAAAGATGTTTCACTTCTAAAATATTTAAATATGCTTAAGTATGGTTACTTATTAACACAGCTACAGGAGGTAATAAAACAATTAATAATCAGTAATGAAATGAAAAACAGATTGTTGTTCACAGAATGCAATTTGAAGTGCACTGTGATTATTTTAGTATTAATCAGTCACGTTACTCATTACAGGAATAAGATGACTACAAGTGACGTGACATTTTCAACCTGGTTAGCTTTTCTGCCCCAGGGCTCGGAAAGTGGATCTGTCTTGCCTGGCCAAAGGCATCTGAAAACAGCTGGCTGAAAAGGGGTAAAGTCAGGCAAATACAAATGCTTTTGGTGGTGACTGTAAGCTACTGCTCGTATTAGTGTGATCCAGAGCCCCCCAGGCACCAACTCGGGCTTCTCTGGACCTCAGATCAGGCTGTCCAGGCAGAGCAGAGGCTTGGGAGCCTGCAGCCAGGGCCTTTTTCCAGCTGCCTATGGGGTCTCCTGCCCTGGCCAGAGCCGGGAGCCTGGGGAGCCTTGGGGAAGCACCCAGAGCTCACGCTGCTCACATCAAGGCACATGTGTGCGCTGGATGGGCTCTGCTCCTGAGATGTCAGAAGAAATGGCTTGGCCTGAAGTTTACTGGGCTGGGCTTTATAAATAAGTGTTTCGGGCAAGATTTTGACAAACAAATAAACAAAGCAAAATGTGCTTATTGCTGTCAGCTGCAAAGTAGCCCCCAGCCTTCCCCCTGCACCTTTATCTGTGAGGAGTTCCACAGCCTATTGAAACAGAAGGAAAGAGTGGAAAAACAGGAGGAAACTTCATGTTTGCTTTGAAAACTTGTCCTATTTAAAATATCTACGTTGCAAAGCAACTCCTGCATTCATGGCCCAGTTTGGGCACAGGGAGACTGAACCGCTGTACAACGCTCTCCCTGCGCTGCTCTCCTGAGGGAAAAGCTGTGGAAGCTAGTTTAGAGATAACTATGTTCCCCGAATATTGCAGTCTGACAAGTTCTTCCACAACACGCATACTGGAAAATAACAGCATTTTTGTAAAATATTCCTGTCTTCAAGCCTCTCTGTTGAGGAATTAATTGCTGAATGTCTGAATTATGGGAACTACTGGTTCTGCCTATCACCTGCTGGAGATTTAGTTCTCTGTGCTTGCTCCTTGGCTAGAAATTTGGGTTGGAAGCACTATCCCTCTGACAGGCCACTCTGAAGGTCAGCATCACTAATATCTGCAGTACTTGAGAAATGCAAGGTATCTGCCACTTGCAATTCTAGAGGAAAGTCACTTTAATGACCTCCAAGCAGCTCTAGTCTCTGACGTACTTGTATCGTATAATTCAAAGCCCAGCAACTGCAGTTGCTGCTCCAGCAAACACGTCACTCCTTCCTCATGCCAGCCAAAGTTCCCCTCTGCAGTGTGCCAAAGATTTGATCCTATCAGACAATAGCAGAAAAATGTTTTACATTGAGATGCCTACACCCCGAGCAGAGCCAAGGGCTCCGAACAATGCAATCCTGCATTAACGAGCAGGCTATGCCAATGCCAGGTTACTGTCAGCTGCTGGTGTAACCTTTGGCACCACTCATCCCTCCCATCTCTTCATTCAGATTATGTGGGACTGAGCCCAATGATCTTATGCTCCCTGGATCACCAGACAAAGACTCAGAGGTTGGATGGAGTCAATAATCAGCCCAACACAGCATGCAGACCGTGCTGAAAGAGGGTGAAATGTTGTTGAGGAATGATACATGGACTCTAGTGAAGATGCAGAGAACATAAATCACTGGTAGCGCTATGGAGACCTACAGGTGATTGCAAGTGCAGCAGGACAAAGGACACATGGGCTGCAGAGCATGGCCGGCAAGGGAAGGTCCCAGCAAAAACATAGTTACCATAGCGAGGCACAAAAAAAGAGAGATGGGTGTGAACCAGCCTGTGACTCTGTAAGACTTGAGAAAATGGTGACTTGTCAAGGTTGGTTCTAGTTCCTCCCTGCTGGCAAGGAGGGGATTGAAACAAAGATGCCTCAAATAGAAAAAAAAAAACAAAGGAGAAAGAAGAATGGTTCCCAAGTGACCTGGATCAAGGGGAAAACTTCAGAGTTGCTGAAGAGTGGGTTAGGCTTTACTCAGTGGAAAACGCACCTAGTGCAAATGGTGAGCATGCCCATCACTTCCAAAATACAAGAAAACCATGATGATTGTATCAACAGAGAGGTTGGAGGATGCTTTTTGGTGATTTTCCCTTAGTGAAAAGATATGTGAAAAGTACATTAAAAGTCTGGACCTAATCTTCTCAAGATGCACTACAGGATTATTGTCTTAAGGATGAGAAGGATAAAGATCCAGGACTATGCTTCCATTCAAAGTATGTTTTTCCTTCTTTTCATGTGTCTGCAGCTACTTGTACTGGTTTTTTGGCTTCTTGCCACCCAGGATTTCAGGGCAATGTCATAAAAGCACAGGTACAGAGCTAATTCAGATTTTATGCCTAGACATGGTGTTGCAGGTGGCAGTGTGTTTAAGTAAGCATCTTCCAAGGATCCAAAGCATCTTCCATCCTGAAGAAGAGACAACACTTTTTTACAGGAAACTCCCTGGTAAATGTCATCCTTGCAGACTTGATGAGTTTCCCAGTGGTGAAGTCACTGTTAATGGTTGTCTTTCCGGATCTGCACTGTAACACCCACTCAGGAAGAGACCTTGTTGGCTCCAGAGATGGCCATCCCTGTGGTTGGGATGGATGGATGGGATGGTATGGTTGGATGGATCTCACTCTGTTCAGACACACCCATTCTGTCCTGAAGTCGATCCTTTTAAGAAGATATTTTGAGGATGCTGGAGATAGGGAGCTTTGCTGGCTACTGAATCCACTCATCTTTCAATCTCTTTGGTCTCTCACTCCTCCTCAACTACTGTCATCTCCCGCCTTCCTCCTGATGATGTTTTTTAAAAAATCATCTTTACTAACAAGTTTTCCACGTTGGATCCAGATACCTCTCTCCAATTTGATCTGCAGCTCTAGGATGGTTGCAGCCACTATAAATCCTTCATCCCCATTTAGCGATTATGGGTGGCAGTCAGAAAAGGCTTGGAAGATCTTTGGGTCCGAGAAACATCAGTCAAATCTTATCAGAGTGTGCACTAAAGGGAGTTTTTGGTGACATCTGTGATCTCTACCTGACTTTTATTAGAGGAGAACTGCACAGAATGTGCAGAGTAGCTCAAAGCGAGAACCAGAACCCAGCTGTGGCTATAGCCAGAACATCATCATGATCATTTATGATACAGAGATCAGCGATTCACCAAGACCAGCCCATCATGTTAGATGCTACCTGAAAAAATGCTCTTCACATCTAAACCCATAGGCTGGCTGAAGGGGAGAAAGAAAGAACGGAACCAGCCTTGAGAGAGTGAACACGCTGGGAATGCCTGTCAGCAACCAGCAGCTTTTGCAAGGCAGTGATTGCTTTCAAATGGGATGCCTACAGCTGAGGTGAGGGAAGGGCTGATGCTTATTGATTTTATTTTTTTCTTCATGTTCATGCACGGAAGCAATCAAACCTGGAGTGAGGATTCCTGCCATCACATCAACAAAGACAATTCTTTTGGGCTTGGGGGGAAGGCCCTCCAGAGACCAGGGCTCAGCCTGGGCTTGTCACTGGTAGTTTTACTCCTGGTACAAACACTTTAAAATGCCAATAGTTATTCTTCTGCCTCCTCTTTGTTTTGTGGTTTCAACCACCCAGCTTGTCAATTGTTTCAAGAAGAGCTAATTAAAGGCTGAAACTGAGCCAATGAGGCACCTTCATTGCGTAGCAAATTCCCTCTTGGAAATATTCAATGGAATAAAGATGAAAAGCAAATATGCTGACACATCCTATTCCCAAGTTCCCTGAAAGCCCACCAGTCTTCATGGAGCTCTCTGAGCTGCAGACATCAGGAGTGGGTCAGCCTTCTAAGGCACAGATCAGGGTTAGCTTGAAAAAGCATCCACAAATTTGGAGTCCTTCATGATTCTCCAGCCTGATATCAATTGCAGCACACTCACAAAGAGCACTCCCGAAACATTCCTGGTCCTGCTTTGTTTTGTTCTTGATTACCACATGCATAAACGTTCTGCATGCTCTTATCCTACTGTTTCAGCACTGTTAGTCCTACAGTGCTGGCTCAATGAATGAATTAAGGTTCATGCTTCTTCTATGACAAACTGAAGCTTTTGAGCCTTTGCTGTTTTTTCAGCTGTGCCCTACTCACATAACTGCCCAAAGCTGTGTGAATCCTGACTTTGTGCTCATTTGCCGATCCCTGAAAGGGACATGGTTGCTTTGAGGATCTGTTCTGACCCTCCACTGATGCCAATGATATGGGAAAGGCTTCTCTCATTTCTAGAGGCCAGATTAGCGTTATTGTTCATGATGGAAGTGGAAGACCATCAGCTGGCCTCCTCTGGAGCCTTTCTGCCATGAGTCTGTTGCTTAGACCACAGCTGCAAAAGCAAACAGATAGCATCCAAGAAACACAAGAGAGAAGCATTGAACACCCAGTGATGGCTATGGTTCTCCATAAGGTCTCTGTTCTCCTGCTTTGACCTCCATACCATAGAGATGATTGGCTGTTGTCTTCCCAGAAGTTACTGCAATTCTGCCAGGTATTTGCATACAGCCTCACAACAATTTTAAAAAACACATTAAAATGCAAAGGAGAAAAATATAAAGGCTCCAGAACCAAGAACAAGGACAAAGCTGATTTTCAAATTGATTCAATAAATATAAACAAGGAGCAGCATGCTACAGTAAGCGATTTCTCTGAGCAGCTGAGATTAAATTAGGTAGGAGGGAGAGGGCACAAGCAGGGGTAGTGGTGGCTGTCAGGAAGGAAGCTGCCAGAGAGGTTGATCCTGAGCAAGAAGGGAAAACGTGGGTGATGCCAGGCACTAATTTACTGCCAGTTGCCGCTTCTGATTGCTTGCTTCCCACCCACCCTCTCTGCGCGAGCTTACAAAGCAGCAGCTGCCAGCAGCTGTGGGCAACAGCATGAGCACTAGACCTCCACGTCGCTGCGCCATGCTCGCCCATGCCAGGGGAGACCTACAGTTGGAGATACCAGCTGCAGAGGACACAGCAGAGTGGGACCACCTCCACTGGTGAGGCTGGCATCCCGTGGCATATTTGGGTTTGTCTAGCATGCTAGCAACACGGCGCAGAGCATTTATGAGTTGGAGGGAGAAGAAAAGAGAGAGGAGGCTGCTGGCGGAGCAAGACCAAAACACGCATGCATTCACGTTTCCACCAGCAAATGGTCGTGCAGAAGGACAGCGGGAAAGTGAGCAGTCATGCCTGGGTGTTTTTCTCCAGCTAAGCACAGTGACCAGCCCTCAAAGTCCTTCCTCCCTCGACCCTCAAGAACCGCTCCAGTCGAGACCTCTGCTGGGGACTCCAGTAAGTAGCATCCAGCCCCCTGGAGCACTGCGGGGCTGCATGTTACCCACTCCTGGCCCCAGCGCAGCTCTCTCATGCAGCGTTTCTTCACCCCCACCCCCTCCCCGGCACTGGTCACAGGGCTGACCTTCATCTCTTGGGCTTCCAGCACCTTCTTGCCATCCCAAGCCCAGCTGCGCTTGGTGAAGTAGTTGACCGTGGCAAATTCGATCAGCGCAGAAAACACAAAGGCGTAACAGACGGCTATGAACCAGTCCATGGCCGTCGCGTACGCCACTTTAGGTAACGAGTTTCTTGCGCTGATGCTTAGTGTGGTCATGGTGAGGACGGTGGTGACACCTGTGGAAACACAGCAGGAGACAAGGATGGTGTGAGACTATACACATATACCCACCCGGTTTCTCCTCAAATCACACAGTTGGCATTTCCATCATGTAAATTTAGGAGCCATCCTCTAAGCCATGTGGCCCACATTCCTGCTATAATTAAGGGAGCCTTACCCAGCTCAAGTCTGTTGTGCAATCCATAGAAAAATGGAACAGTCCAAGTTGGAAAGGAAGTCACCTTGTCAAAGCCCTGCTCAAATCAGGGCCAACTTCAGGTTACTCGGGGCCTTCTCTGGTTCAGTTTTGAGTATCCCCAATTCAGATAATCAATGGCAAACATCTGCATTAGGATGAGATGAATCTTCCCCAAACTCCGTTGACTAGACCTCTGCCCACTACAAAAGAGCCCTAGCTCATAGGTAGGCACTTGCGTTCAATTCCTCATCTGCCAGTTGGACGAGTTGTGTGTTGCTAGACCCAGCCTCCTCATGTAGAATATGCCACAGAGAAGCCTCTGGTTGGTTTTGCAATAAAGTAAAAATAGTAAAATAACAGTAAAAAGGACAGCTATAGGGTTGGGAACTTCACTGAGGACCAGCAGCTGAGCACTCATGCAATACGGTTCTCTCAACATTTTCAAAAAAGTGTTGTGACCTGCATGGATGGACACCTGGGATCCTGGGTCCTGCTGGCACAGCCAGGCACCCGTCAGTGGTCCAAGCTGCTGGCCAAGTGCCACAATAATTTATCAAATCAAAAAATGATCTGTTGCAAATGCCTTTTAAAGCTTTTTTCATTAAAGCAAGCAACTGTTGCTATCCATTTTCCCCAATAATGTGCTTTTCAATTAAAAATGCATTAAAAATTGTATAAAAATATTGACTAATTTTCACTTCCCCTAAGCCATACTTCTGGTAATTGAAGAGTTTCAACAATATTGTTGACATACATTCTGAGAGGCAAAAAAAAAAAAGGGATAAACAATTGGAGTTCTCATTACCTTCTTAATAGGAAAGCAAAGCAATTTGGAAGCAAAGACATTTTTCACAAAGGTAGGTTTTAATTTTTCAGTCAGCTCTTTCCTGCTTGATCTGAGCTGCTGCTCGAGGAAACCTGTTTAATTGCAAGTCTCAGGATAACATAGGAGGGAATCAAATATCCTCAGAGAAGGGCTCGTGCCCGGTGTCAAGGATGCAGAGATATTCCAGAACCAATGCAGATGTTAGGGGCCCACCTGGGGCATGGACAGACATGGGGTCTGGTTGTGCACTCTGAGGGTTTAGTTGCAAATGATTTGCAGATAGATGAGTGAGCAGAGTTCATCAATGACTCTATATGCCAGAGCTGGTCCTATTTTCCACATGATTTCTGTCTGGGACCCCCTTTTCCATTCTATTGGATGAAAACATCAAAACATGGGTGCTAAGGGGCTGTATCCCCTCTTTTTCACTGTTACCGCTGTTCAGTGCAGCTCTCACAGTCTAGATGGTGCAAAGCAGTTTGGTCATACTAACCACCCGGCTCCCTGCAGCTGCACTCGACCCTGAGGATCGCTGTAGGATTTGCTTCACTGGGGAAGGGAAGGCAACTCGGTGCTAACAGGGAGAAACTGGGGTCAACTGTAAATTTAAAAGCTTGTTCATGAACTACATTTCACAATCCCCAGAGAACACAAACCCCCATAATTATTCCATTCTAGCTCATTTAGGAAGGTGCAGAACCACCTGTGACCCTCCCTGTGTCCTGTTCCAGTCCACAGCATGGGAACAAAGTCCAGGCCTGCAGAGAAGGTCCAGAAAGAAGGACATCAGCCTTGTTGGGCTTGTGGGAGTATTTCTATCATGACTCTTGCTACAGAGAAAGTGTTTAATGATCTTTGAAACCGCACTGGTTTCTGTCTTATTCAAAAACACGAGCAGGTGATACCATATATCCCCTCTCTGCCCGGTAACTTTTGTCTAATATACTCTTTGTTAACTGGTATCTGCTGGGCAACGTTATTTCCAGGAAATACAACCCTGCAGCATCATACCTGGTCTGTGAGCATGTGTGCGTAGATCCTGAACTAAAGGTCCTGGCAGGAAGGCACGAAGCAATTCTGTTATGAAATGTTTGTGAAAGCTATTAATATATGTGCAATGCCAGCCTAACACTTTACCTTGGAAAGATGATCTGAAACCAGCTGAGGAAAATAATAACCATATATTTACTGTGCAGTTATACTGCCTCAGCCCAGGAACTTGTTATGTGGAGCTGACCAGGGGCACATTAGCAATTTCAAATGTAGAGCTTTAAATGCCTCCCCATGTACCTATGCTCTCCTCAACTCAAAAGCCAATATAGATAAGCAGACACAGCCAAATGCATATAATTAGATGATCAATACCTTGATTACTGTTAATATGTATAGCTTGGCTTGTAGCGGAAACATGGAGAGGAGTATTTTTGCAGTGATTCAGTGGAAGCAGGGGCACTGGGAAGACACTGAGAGCTGTTCTGGGAAATGGCAGCAGCTTCACTGATGCCAATCAAGGCCTGGAGAAGACCAGCTCTAATGCTCAGCCTATTTCCCATCATTTGTGGTGCCTTTCTTCCCTGACCTGAGAGGATGTCCCCATGCTCCCAGACTCACCAAAAACTGTTCGGGCAGGAACGGACTCCCTGTTAAGCCAGAAGGAGACCTGGGACAGGATGACCGTCATAATGCAGGGTAGGTAGGTCTGGATCACAAAGTACCCAATCTTCCTCTTGAGGTGGAAGTGTGTGGTCATGACAACATACTCTCCTGCAGAGACAACCAGTTAGAGACGCTGAGCCACCGGTACTTTCCAGGATGGTCCAGCTCATCACCAATCCATCTCTCAATCACCAAAGATCTGTTCTGAACAAACTTTCAAGTTCTTAGATGAAATCACAGCATGTGTGTCATATTGGCTGCCATGCCCTGGTATCCCACAGTACTGCAGGCCACCCTAACAGCTATGTGAAGGAGGGACGCATGCTGCAGCACACTGTTGACACTGACTTTGCATCTCCTGCGCACACACCCACATCTGCTGTGCCAGGCGCCTGCCCCAGTGGAGCCTGGGTGACTTCCACACAGCATTTGTCCTTTCACAACACTTCTCTGGAGACTTCTTTAATTTACAACAAAACGGTTGTGGGACAAAGGCAAATCAGTGCCAATAAACAACTGCACAATAGGCTTTCCCTGTTTCATGCCAGGAGCAAGATGCTTCTGGGGGTCCCTCAGGATGAAGCTCCCATCCTTTTTCTCTTCAGCCTAGGGAGCCACATTGCGGGTGAGATCCCTTAGGCCTAGAGAGACCCTAGCAGCACTTCAGTGGGATTTCTGGACAAAGGATTTTATTTTCTCAGACAATCCTGAAAATAATCCACCTTTCCTCACACTGTAACCGTCTCAAAAATCAGGGCAAGTTCTGTCGTTAAAGGTCTGGGCTGTAAACCAAAGAAAGAGCTGTCCCTGTTTTCCCTCAATGCCCTATTCCTCCACTCAAAGCTTTGAATATTTTTTTGGATTATTGTGCCTTTTTGTTGTGAGCATGGCCTTGCTAAATCATTATACACAGGAGCCTTTAGCGTCTTTCTTCCCACTTCAGGTTATTCATCTGGACATTTTTACAACAACTGAAGTAGAGAGATGGGCCAGATATTATGACATTTAGTTCCCTGGACTCCCCACATTTCCCCAAGGGAGGTGATATAAGTTGTTACAGACAGACACTATTAAAATCAAGTGCATCAGAGAGGAAATATCCTCAAATGAGAGAATTACTGGTGCATACAGAAGAAAAAAAAAAAAGAATGAAAAAAGGAAGAGAGAGACACACGAAATAACAGAAGCTATCAGTACCTGGATTCAGAAGGGAAGGGAGGAGCAGCAGATGGGAGACAAGGATGATTAATATTGGTCATTAATCAGAGGAAACATTTGTTTGGGATAATCTTCTA
This sequence comes from Falco rusticolus, assembly GCF_015220075.1. NCBI lineage: Eukaryota > Metazoa > Chordata > Aves > Falconiformes > Falconidae > Falco > Falco rusticolus. The sequence goes on along the minus strand of NC_051200.1, from coordinate 12,237,557 downwards.
TTAGCTGTGATAATATTTGTGTAAGCAGATGCAGTGAAAATCACACTTGAACATTATGTTGCATTCACCTCCCCTGCCCGCAATGCTCTCCTGAGGGACTGGAAAAGGATCCAAGACAAATGAACCCACAGTACCAAGAACCAGCTGGGCAAGGTGGGGCAATTTTCCCACACAACAGATAATTTTTAGATGCTTGAAATCAGTTTTCTAGAGGGTATGGCAATAAGGGTCTTCCAGTGGAAACCACAAAAAATTAAACTGTTGCTGGGTGACTGCTCCAGATGTCCCCAGCCATATCCTCCAAAAGCATGTGGCTTGGGAAGTACTGTGGTGCTCACTGCCCACAGGTACTGCCTCTATAATTATGCCAATTCCTGGCGTTTAAAGCCCATGGGTTCCTCTCGTCTGACAGTGTGCTCAGCCCATGCACAGCATCGTGGTCCCACAAGTACCTGTGCTGGAACGAACCATCTCTGTCCCAACAACATGGCCCAGCAGGTCATACTGGTTCAGGCGAGATCCACCCTTCGCTACTTCCACTGATTTATCCTTCCCCAGTGTCCAGGTATAGATCACCTCTGTCTTTGTGTAGGCATCTGCGGAGGAGAAAGAAGAATGAGGTTTGTGCTTCTGCCTGACCTAAGATATACCAAAATTAGCCTGTAGCCAAATTAATCCCTGCTGTGCATTCCTCAGAGCCACATGGCTGAGCACAGCCGAGCATGGCCAGAGACCAAGGCAGTTCAGCAACTGTTAAATCAACTGAGCAAAAGAGAGCTGGGGTTTTCGGAAGGGAGCTGGAAGAGGGGGCAGAGCACTGTCGTTGAGAGACACGCTGTCCCCTTGACATGCTGACTCTGCAAGGGCTGGCTCCAAGCAGAGACAAGATAGGAAGGCATCCAGACCAGCAGGCTGCTGGGGCAGCGGGATGGCCACAGCCCTGCCATGCCAGGGACCGGGAAAGTCATGCTGGCAGCAGCTGGTGAGGAAGGCTAAATGCCATGGGGTTGAATTTTAGGCTAAGGAGAAAATGTCAAAAATATTTACCCTCACTCAGAAGCAACCTTCTCCAAGCCTCTCAGCTTTAGAGGTGGTGTGCCTTCCCACCAAGGTGCTTTTTCCCCTGCATGACCCTGTGTTTGCCAGCCTCCAGGCCAATCCACCGGGCAGTGGGGGAGGGCAGTGCTGAGGAAAGCCTTCCCGCACATTGCAAGAGAAACAGCAGGCAAGTGCTGCTGGACTGCATCATTCCAGGAACTTCTGAGTTCCCCTCTCTGTCCCACCTGCCCAGCTCCCCATATGCAAACACCTCTCTTGAACACACGCAGTCACCATCACCTTCACAAGCCTTTGTGGCCAAACCACTCCTTGTCCTCATAGTCACTCCCTCTCCCAACAGAACCTGCATGCTCTTGGTTTTGCCAGTCCTATGGAGTCTCTCCAGACTCTGCTAGGAGCTGCCTCTCCCCATAATGCCCAAGCTTCCCATGCATACACACATTATACCAGTTTTTTAGGCAAGAGCAAGGTTCACTAAAACAAGCTTTTAATTATTTTTTACCACCAGCTTCTCCTAGTAAGACATTAAGGCATTCTTTGGCTGGGGTCAGGTTAAGCAATGGGTCAGGTCTACTACAGATACGTCTCAGCTCCTGCTTTGTGGAAGATTGTGTCCTGAGACAACCATATTTCTCTGATCTTTTTAAAACAACCATGGTTACCCCTGCACCAAAGGTTTTGGCAAACGTGTCAAATACTAAGCAGGAGCTGTGCAAAATGAGAGGGGTGGTTTTGATGATCAGCCAACGCCTCGCAGCACACCAGCATGCTGCTTAAGCACTTCTGATGCAGGCTGGCACCTCTCATCCGATATGCAACACTCTGCTTTTCCAACCCCTCCTTCCAGCTCTCAACATGCTTCTAGAAACCTCCATCCTCCTTCAAGCTTAGCTTTGTACAGCCCTGCCAGTGCTCTTCCACCTTGATGGGCAGCACCTTCTGCTGTAACGGTCTTGGTTCACCCACCGTTAGTCTACAAAGGAAACTTGCCCACATTTTCATTGCCATCATCCCTGAAAACGCAGCTGTCTACATGTCTGGTTGTCTGGGACAGAAGCGTATCTGGTGTCACGTAGGCGTGGCATGGATGCTTGGAACATGTTTAATGCCATGAAGCTGTTCTGGTTCTGCTCAACGCCTCACTTGCAACGCAGTCTAGTCCAATCCAAACAAGGACAGCTCTGGCATTTCATGGAGCTGGTCACTTCAGCAACATCTTCTGCAAGCCTGGTCTCAGACAGCTGTGGTACAATTGTCCTATGACTAGCTTAGAAACTGTTCTCTGCTGTGTATATCCACCTTCTAGGGAGCATGGTGATAGGTAAAGCCATCACCTTCACTGCACTTGGTCCAAGCAATGATGCAGGTGGGCAGCTGAAGCTATCTGAAATGCCTGATGCCCTTATTCCCTCTGCAAGCTCGCTGCCTTCCCCTTCGGGTGGCTGCCATGGTGGCACAGGGCCGGAAGGCCACTGACGAGCCTTTCAGGTTATGGGGATCACTGGAAGGTGGTCACTGAGGCAAATCTGGCTGTCCTTTGAACAGGCCCTGGCATTGTCCTGCTACTTATAAATCTGACCCACTCTAAGCTTCTTGCAAATGAGCAGCTTCCAGCTGTTGATGGCTTTTTTGGTGCAAACACTGGTTTAATCCTACTCCAACACAGGAGAGGTGAGCTCAGATGCTACGTGGATGGGGTGCTTTAGAAAGAGCCATATTAATGTTAATCAGGGGCAGCTCCTGAGCTGCTTGTGTCACAACTCTCATCGTTCACAGGCCAAATCAGTAAAAATATTCAGAAGAACCCCAAAGGGTGTTCCAGCAGAAATGTGCACATTAATCTCTTTTCCCCACTAACAAACATTATAGCAATTAGATGTGGACTAATCTGCCTTCCTGCAAGTCTTGTAATAATCCCAGAGTTTAGGCCTGAGGTATGAGATTTTATATCCCTCCTCACAAGGTCAATTAACATTAATAATTCATCCTTCTCTAAGGCTTGCTATTTTATTGGCCTTTGTGATGTCTTGTGGCAATGAGTTCTACATTTAATTAGGTGCTGCCTAAGAAATAACTTTATTTTAGTAGTTTTGAATAATCCAGTTTCATGGATGCATTTTGTCATGAAGCAGAGGAGCAGATGCACATGATAAACATGATTTCTTCTGGTGTCAATCAAACTTTTCAACTTTCTCCTTAGTTGACTCACAAATGGCTACAGGAAGGAAGTTATCAGTTCAGAAAGGTTGTGACTTCTCGGTTTTCTTAGAGTCCAAAAGAGGGATTTCTGGTGAGGGCTTATTCTTTAGTTGGAGGTGGGTAACTCTTCCACCTAACACAGTCAGTCTCTGTGAGTGGTGCTCAGTTTTTTGGACCTGGAGGAGACTCCAGGTAGAGTGGGACTAGGAAATTTATTTCCACATTATGGTGAACCAGTGGCTTGGAATTTGGTTCCCACTCACTTTAGGAACAAAAGCAAAACAAATTTAACTTGCATATGGGAGAGTAGAGGGAACTTGTTTCTAGGCAGGTTATGGGAAGCCCAGGCAGATGAGCAGTTGCAAGCCTGGGAGGCTGGGAGCAGTTTTCAGCTCCCCAGAAGCCTGCAAATTTTCCCTAAACCAGGACCCTTGAGTGCTGGAACTGAGATTCCCAGAGTTCCCAAGCCTTTTACTTGAGAGCAGCCTGCCTGACAGACTGAAGAAAAGCAAGGGGTTTATAATCTGCATCAGAGCATGGAGCCAGAGCAACCAGAGATTTCAGGTTCTCCCCAGACTGGCCGGAGTGATGCAGGGATGCTGGACAGGACACCTAGCAGCAGACACCACCGATATCTTCACAAATCTGTCCACCCAGGATCATCTTGTGATGAAGGAAAAGCATCTCTGAGTTTTCCACCAATGCTGGTCCTACTGAGGCAGCACAACCCACTGAAGGCAGGGAGGGCCTTTCCACTGCTCTTCCCACTTCCCTAATAAACTTACAGCAAAACTATCGGTGTCTAACCCGTCCTGTGAGCCGGAATTGACCACAGATTTGCTTGCTGCCCATTTCTGATGACGGCAGGAATTGCATGTATAAGATACCAGAAACATGTTCTTGGTGACATTACCATTAGCAATAATTAATAACGCTGTTGCTAGAATACTGGAAAACACTAGCCACATAAAGGACTATTCTTTAGCTCTGTACCCACCTCCTTTCAGAGGCTGATCAGGGTACTTACAGCTCCCAAATTTCAGCGGGCAAGCATGCACATCCATTGGGAAGTCCTCCAGGTGCATGGGGCACTCTGCGTGAATCGTTAGCCTACAAGACAAAACACAGGGCATGATCAGAAACACATGGCTGCAGAGGCTCCCACCTGGCCCTTCTGTCACCGTGTCTTTGCCCTGCATCCATCAAAGGCGACAAAGGCCTCAATGTGATCACTAACCTCTAGGTCTCTGGGCAGAAGGCCATCAGCTGTGGAGAGAACAGCAGGCACAGAGATCTGGCAACCTTTCCCATTGTATAAACTCAACCCTATTGACTGAGTTCATCTTTATCCACTCAGTGTGATCAGAAAATCTGCCAAAGCCCAGGACTTCTGTTTGCTTATGCACTGTGCACAAAGAGCTCATTAATGCCTGGGGCCAGGGGACATCTCATGGACCATGCTGGAAAGCAGAGGGAAAGGGCTTCCAGGGAACATGGCCTTTTCTTCCCGTGGTCTGGAAGGAGCTGAGGGCTGGCAGATTGTTCTGTCAGGAGGCCACAGCCCTGCTAGGCTTGCTGAACGAAGTCAGTCAGAGCCATGAAGGCGCAGGTGTTGCACCAGGGTACAACACAGCCCCGTGCACGTGGAGCACCTCATCCCAGCTTCCCCAGCTCTCCCCTCCCTGCCGGCACTGCAGAGGATCCTGCGGGCAGATGTAGAACTGCATGTCCTGGGGCTGTGTGGGTGGGTGCAAGACAACTGTTGTGCTTTATGCATCCACCAAATCCCAGTAGGATACCTTGTCAGGAAGTGGTTTTGTGAGGGAGGCACAACCATAAAAGCAGTGTGCTGCAGAATGTGGGGCCAGGCATAAAAACATCCATTATAAAAGGCTCTAATAAAAAAGGTAGCTCGAAACTCATGTTCCTTCCTGAAGTATTGCAAAGCTTGTAGCCTAGGAGGGGGAGCCAGGACACACAGCCTCCCCGGAGGCGTCTAATACAATCTTGTCTGAAGGAACTATTTGTAGAAAAAAGGACGCACTTCTGATGGCTCAGCAAAATCGTGAATAAACTATGACAGGAGCAACAGGTGGATGCAAAGGGCAAGCAGACCTAAGACCTAAAACAGACCTAAGGCTGAAATGTGGCTTGTGAAAAACTCAGGTGAAGAGGCACAGTGGAAAGCTTCTATTGAGATATTTTCCTTCAGCTGGAAAAATGTTCAAGTTATTCTTCATAGAAAATATTAAGGATTAGTCAAATGCAAAACAAACCCTGGGGAAAAAAAAAAGGGTTCAGATTTTGTTTACTAAAAGCCAATAAAAAAAAAAAAGGAAAGAAAAGAAAAGAAAAATAAAGGTTATTATTTCTTTCAGGTGGACAAACCTTAAATAGCTCTACCAAAAAAAAAAAAAAAAAAAAAAAAAAAAAAGAGACTGCTTTTTAAATTTGCCAAAAAAAAAAAAAATTGGTAGGAAACGAAGCACTTCACCCCTGTGGGGGAAACAAAGCAGAATCAGCGTGGCTCGGGGGCGCAGGGGATCTCCGAGGCCGCAGCGATGGTGGCTGCAGGCGGCAGATGGTGCTGTGGCAGGCGGACACCAGCGCAAGCGAGGGATGGAGCAGCAGCAAATTCTCGCACAGCTGCTCTGTACCGGCTGCAAGGGCAGCCCAGGCTGCGCTAGAAACTCTCTGCTGGCTGTGAATTTTGCTCTGCTGGGTGAGGAAATGAACCTCACGATTTCAGACCCACGTTCAGCCTCATCTGCTTGTTTTAGAGGTTCTAGGAAAGCTGGCATCCCCCGAGAGACAGGCAGAGGCATTAAATCAAGAAGCGGAGGAGCAGAGCTGGAAGCTGCTGTAACTTCAGCGGGCTAGGGTTGGATGGCCAAAACTCTCCTGCGTGACCTGGAGCCCCTGCAGCACCCACAGCAGGGGTTTAAATCCCAGTTAACCCAGCCTTTGGGAACAGCTGGAAGGTGAGGCCACTTAGGGTTACATGCCGCAGAGCAGCCTGCACCGTGGGGAAGTCTACCCCATATTCTTGTACGAGCTAGCAAAGGAAAGCGGTGAGTTTCCTGCAGACCTTCTGACCCCAGCCCCACAGTGTTTCAGCGGTACCTCCCTGCTCCTTAATGCAACAGCAGCACATACTCATTTCTGCTGTTGTTCAGTGCCATGTACCACTGTCCTGTCTCCACTGGGCACATCTGCACCACGAGCTACGACACAGACAGAAACCCCCCTATAAAAGCAATTCCCACAATCAGGACAACTTTGGTCCTACCAAACAGCTCTCAGCTATTCAGCATCAGCAGGACATGGTCCCTACACGCCCCACGGGGACTGATTGCACTGAAGAGGCTGGCTGTTGAGTCACCATTCCCTGCTGGGTCCCAAGGGCTCACAGCCCACCCGTGGCTGATGCAAGGCTCCAGACTCAGCCAGGTTAATCACAGCGGGTTTATTGGGTCTGTGCAGGCTGACTCCACTTCCAGTAGAGGAGGCCAGTGGATACTTAGGGAGAAGTATGAAACTGGGGTGAATTCAGAGCAAGCTACACCTCACTGTTGTCTCCCAGCAGCTGATGGCTTATGGCTTCCATGATTCAGACAAGGTATCCAGACACAACTGTGCACCAGAGACCAAGGACCTTTTCTACACTGAGTCTGCCAATCCTTTCTGAAGCCAGGTACGTGGACAGTGACCACTATGTCCCATAATAATCATTCTGCTGACAAAGAGGTGATGATGACTGTCCTGCTTGCATTATGTCTGGCCCCAGCTTGGCTTTCACAGCCAACCCAAGAACCACTGTGTGGCCAATGTAACTTCCTTGGAAACAAATCACTCTTTCTGACTTGCTGATCTCTTCTTTGGACTGAAAGTACCTGTTTTACACAAGAGAGAAGACCTGTTCTCTAGGACTTCAACCAAGAGTCATTGAAGTCAATGGAAAGACTGACAGTGATACTGAGCACATCATTGGAATGATTTTCTTCTGGACACTCAAAGGTCACCACAAACAAATTACTCACTAGCTCTGATGTCTCTCTTTTATAATCTGGATGAAGATTAGGATTTCAAGAAGCAGGTATGAAAACCTAGCAGCAAGATTTAAACTTGACAGCCTTGCTCCTCCTGTTCTGTTTCTTTTGTGATGCTTTCTTCTGTCAGCTCAAAATTCACTTGGGGAGCTTAATGGTTAGCAAGCTTGTCAAGCATGTCCTCACAGATCTTACCATTCAATTCTTTCTGTGTCCTTTCCAACTGCAATGGACTTTTTGCTTCTTATATTTGTCACTGTCACTTGTGTAAAGAAGCGTTGATGTATTTCCCCTGTCTCCCTCATCAGGCCACACAAAACTTCCTTTTTACCTTCCTATTCCTCTGTTGGCTTCACTAATTATTTCAAAAGGCTCTTAGCTGGGTGTTCCCAAAGTCGGCTTTCCCAAAGGACCTCTCATCTGATCAGTGCTTTCCTTCTGATGTATCCTGAACTCTCTAAAAAAACCCAGAAAGGCCTTTTTCATCCACTGTACTGTTTGCTTCTTGGCTGTGATCAACAGCCACTATCAATAAGGCTGAATGACTCAAAGGACTGCACATTGTGGGCCCGGTGGCCGAGCGCCATGTAGAGCAGCCAGAAAGAGCCTCAGAGCGAGCCAGGATGGCAGCACAGACCAGCTGGGCACAAGCTGGCTTTGGCCATACCCTCCTGCCCTCTCCAGGCCATGGCCAACAAGAGCAAGTGATGTCAAGGGAAAGAGAGAACTTTATAAGGATGCTGGATGACTCCATAGGTGTGTGGGAATGCAGCAGTCACATTTTAAATCTAAAGTGTGTTTTATTAGCTGAGCCAGTAAACAACAACACAATAAATCCATCAACAAACCACTGAAAAAGCAACCTAATCTGCCACATCTCCACCTACAACTGAAGGAGCTTTTAAGTCTCCTGAAATTAAATAAAAAAGAACGTGTCACATCATTCCAGTGAGAAGAGTCTGGTTCAGCAACTTCAGCCAGCCAGAAGTCAGCACTTTCACAGGTAAGACACAAAGGTAGCCAGCTTCCCTGCTGAAGGGGGAAGAAATAGAAGCATTCCCCCTCCTAGGTGTTCTCCCTTGCCTGAAACCTCTTCCCTTTGCCCCTACACACGCTGGGGTATGCTGGCTCCCCGAGATGCTCTCCCCAGGACGAGAGTGCGTGCACTGCTGCTCACTCCTGCTCACCCCTCTGCCCCTTGCATCCCCTGACCATCTTTCACCTCCCTCCCGCAGCCTTTCTTGCATACACTCATCTTTTAGAGCACTAATTAGCAGAGGTACTTAGGTGAGCTGTGGAATCAATCACCGCTCAGGAGACTGCCCACATTCCCCTTCCACTGCCCCCCCCCCCGCTGGCTTCCCTGCCACCTCCTGTTGCTGGTGAAGGACTCCTCAGCACCATATGCTTTGCCTAATGAAACATCAAAATGTCAAACTAAGAGGAATGTACCTTGCTTTCCAGACGATTATCACTGCCTCTGCAGCATCTGGGTAAAAAAGCCTGTTGCAGAAATTCTCATCTTTGCCCCTTACCCCGTACAAGGGAGCTTATGGCCAGCTAGCCACAGAGGTTTGTTTCATTGCTCTGATGCCCTGTTCAGGTCCAGACATCTGAGCCCTGAAATGTCATTATAAAACCCAAACAGCATGTGAAAAATAGTCAAGCTGCCAGTAACCACATAATCCAGCTGTTGTATCCTTTGGGTCATCTGTCCCAGGCGCTAGCAATAACTTGTGCAGAACTGTCTTGCAATCAACCCCCAAAGTCCTCATGTTCTCTTTACTTTGCTGGTGCAATGGCACCAAAAGTGGAACATCCAGGACAGAAACCATGTTTTTCTCTTTAAAGTCATGGGAAGTCCTTTGAACTGCTCAACACAATGGCAAGAAGCATGAATCAGGCTAAACATACCTCTCCCAGGGCTGACGGTACAACAAACCACTTCAGCTTCGTTCTCATGGTTACCAAGAGCTTAGCAAAGCCTTTGATGTGTCATTAGAGCCCCTGTCGTTACCTGCATCGTGCTGCAGGATGAGCAAGAGTCTCAGTCCAATTTCTGGCATGCAAATGTAATAATCCCTTGGTATATGTGTGGTACAAAAACATGACAGCACCCTGCACAGCAGAACAGACTTTGTTTATGCCAGGGATATTCTTGAGTTTTGTCCCGATTTCTCCTCTAGGAGATTCATTAATAACCACAGTCAGGTCAGATAGTGTTTACGGTTTAGGCTGTGTGAGAATCTAGGTTAGGTTTAATTGCTGGGGTTTGAGCTTGAAAGCCAAATTGCTTCTAGGATCCTTGTGCTGGATCTGAAAGCACTGAATTCACTTTGCATCCTCCCCCAGCCCCTGGAGATTTCAGCCCATGATGGCAGAAAAGCAGCGAGATAAGGCGATCTCTGAAAGTTTCTCCCTCCTGGGACAGCTTCCTTACAAAAGTCTGCCCGCACAAAACCAAGCTGGAAAACAGATCATTTCTGCCTTTGGATCCACCCCGGAATCTGTAAGGCAGGGAAAAGCAGGCTGTGCAAATCTCATCTCATCTGTTCTTCCGCTTGGGTGTTTAGCAGTCTAGCTTTGGTCTGCTTGGGTCCATTTACGCTGTTTTCTAGGATCAGCCCTGATGTGGGATGCAGCCAAATCGCTGCCAGTCTGTACTACCCAGAGGAGCTGGTGCTGGGATGTCCCAGCTGCTGCTGTTGCAGAAAGGAGAATGACAGTTGTACCTCCATCAAGTGGAAGGGTTCTGCAAGTTTCAGCCTATAGCTCTCACAAGTTGCCTGGGGCTTAAAAAAACCAGGCAGTAAAGACAACCCAAAGCCTTTGCTGGGAGAGACACTGCAGAGCTCTGTGATTTGAAAAAGGAGCCCGGGAAGCTCAAACCCCTGAGCATGCTGCAGTAGGTACAGGGCTTGTTATGTGGGGTTCAACAGCCACGGCAGGGCTGCACGTGACCTGGGTGCCATTGTACTCGGCTTTCCCTCCTGTTCTGCCTCTGCCTAAGCGAGGGGTTTACTGACCGTCCTTCCCAAGTGCTCCTGCACTGCTGCTAAGGACTTCACGTTGTCTTTAGCAATACAGGTTCTTGAGGCAAAGCCTTTGGGCACGCAGCTGAATGCGTCAGCTTGGTAATTAAAGAAAACATCCTTTAACTTCATAACTTGAACACATATTGTTTGGGAACCACTCTGACGATAACCACAAAGCCTCAACGTGCCACTCTGACAGTCCATGTGAAGAGCAGGAGAGCTCTTTGAAGAGGTTCACAAAGTTGAATAGCATTGGCACAGCATTAAGCTTTCAGTATTTTCATATGCTTCAAGGCCAGGAAGAACCAGAACGTCATCTATGTCCCACACACAATTTGAGGCAGGGAATACATCCAGAGATTGCTGCAGCAGCTGAGTTTTTTGTCTGTACCTTATGTAAATCCACACACAATTCCCAGTTTGTTGTATTCAGGTCTGATACCAGAGCTTTGAGGCCCTACCCGGGCTTTTGACAACTACTTGCATCTTGTAGGAGCTCCACAAACAAGACTGCAGAGGCAGGGGTACGTAATAAAACTATGTTTCCCATGCCCTCTAAGGCAGTTGGAGTAGCAGGGAAGAGGCAGAGGGATTGTTAATCCTGTCCTTTCCTCAGCAGCCCGAAGGAGGGGAATAGAGAAATGCAATTTTGTGCTGCGGTTGCAAAGGCCATCTTGTCACCCAGGTGTCAAGGCTTGAGTCAGTGATCAGATGTTTGCACTGTGATGTTCCATCAGTCCATGAGGAGGCTGTGCCATGACTAAAGGAAATCTCTGGACACTCAGCTACAGCTGGTGTGCAACTCCTTGAAGCTCAGGTCAGTGATAAAGAGGCTCTCTCCAGGAGCTATAAATATTGTCACACAGGTGTAATTTTGCTGGATGCCTGTGTCAGAGTTGCTGTTCCACCAGAGCAACTTCATCTATAAATGTAAGCCTTGACTAAGAGAAGTTGGCTTTCACAGCAGGATAAATAGCAAGAGACATGCCTCTAATTGCAGATCAGCAGAACCGATCCCTCAAGGATATTTGCTGGTACAAGGTAAAGGAGCAGGATATATTTCAGGAGTCCAACTGCATGGCAATGTACCAGTCCAGACTGAGCCTGCAAAGGATCACCTGGCCTGTCCTGCCAGTCTGGGGGAAGTCTGGTGGAGGTCCAAACTCAGTCCTTAGTTAGCAGGACAGAGCGTGCCTCTTTGGGATTTGCACTTTGCCAGATGTCAGCTGTGTGGGGCTGAGATTGGCTTCATGGTCCTGCTTTGAGAAGGACACATGTGCATGCCACTGGGCATGGGGGAGAACAGTGAGTGTGCCACTTGACGTAAAACATGAGTCTCTTTCCAGCCCTTTTCTGGGAGGAGGTTTCAAAGCACTTAACAAGAGAAGGTGATCATCATGATTTTACTGTGGAGTTGAGGTGTGAGTGCCTGTGAGTGGCAGAGCCAGGTAGCACTTGGTCTCTGGGCTTGACACTGATGCACAGTCCTGGTCACACAGTCTGTGCCCTTGCATCTTTCTTTCTGAGCTCTCACTCAAAAGACCCTGCATGGCCCTGAGCAGGCGTTTCCTTCAGCATCAGGAAGAGGGGCAATCATCAAACGCACCAGGACAGACATCCCATCCTGGTTGTGTTGAACTGCAAACCCAAAGAAGCCCTGCTTCACCCCTGACACACTGTCCTGCGCAGGGAGCAGTGCCTTGCAGATAGCCATCTGGCCAGCTCTAACTGCATCTCCAGCATCAGACTGGTCCAATACTGTCCAGAGCCCCACCAGGAGAGCTTCACACACATCTGCACAGCAGCCATCTGTACTGAGTAAGGAAAAGATCTCCATGGACTACAGCTCCTGGTACTATGCAATAAAACACATGACAAAAGGTCTCATATATGGCCCTCAACCTTTGAGTATCTCTGAGTGGGCTCTTTACCTCTTACAAAGCCTTAGGGGTACATTTAAGGGGGGCAGGAGCATACGCAAAGGGAGGTTCAGACTCTCCTTCACCTCCTTCTTCTTTGGGAGAGATCTAAACTGAAGGTTGTGTTGAATTTATTTTAAAAATCCTATGACTCCATTTTCTTCAAGAAGCTCGTTCCCAAGAACCTTGTGATGCTTCCATCCTGGCACCTGCCCAGCCCTAAACGGAAAAGGAAATCCAGTACTTTCTCAGTCACACAAAACTTGCTGAAGCTAATGGCTGTTTGCTGAATAAAGAACTGAAATGATATAAAAGCCCTGAAATTGAGTCCTTTTTTGCTGTCTTATGCCAGTAGCTCCTGTAATACTTTACAAGTCAATGATACAAACCCAGGGAATGTTAGTCATCAACATGCAGGTCAGAGAGCCAGGAGCAGAACTGAGCCCTGAAGTCAAGTTGGGCTTCTCCCTTCATTTACCCCATCTGCCTCAGTAACGTGAGATCGCTGATGTGTGGAGACCTAAACCCCCAGGGCACTGGCAGGATTAGTTCATATTTGAGAACTGCTGCGCAAAAGCAAAGCATTGTTTATCAATGTAGGCTGTAAAACTTGCTGACACTATGTAGGTTCACAGGCAGCTTAACTATGAAGAGATGAAATTCTGTCTGGTCCTCAAAAAACAGAGGTCAAAGTGCAGCATCTCAGCACACAGAATCCACAATGAAGCCTGTTACTAGTTAGGATCAGCTTGAAGATGAAAGCAGAGAAAATAATTTTTGAAAACAAAAATTTACACCTTTCCAAAACTAACTCAATACCTTTCTTGTGCATCTATGAGTAGCTTGTTTCATTTATAAACCCATTTACCTCACAAGGCGCATTAGTACATTCAGCCCAGGTGGCAAACATTATTTGCATGGGTGAATAGCTTACAAGCATACAGGAATATCTGAATAGTTCTGGAATGAACATACAATTAACCTAAAGGTATTTCTCTTCATGCTCTCCCCCTGTTGCAGCTCAGTGATAAATGTATGCACCATGGCTGTTCGTGAGAAATCCAGAGACGACTGCCCAAGCGTGGTTCCCCAACAGCAACTTGTGTTTTAGGAGGACCTCACAGCAGGGTTGCACAGGCTGTATCACTGCCTGGGGCCTCACGCTGCAGGGCTACCTTGTGTTTGGGGCTCCCACTGAGAGCTCAACTGACGGGCTGGGCTAAACTGAGAGCTTCCAATGGCCTCGCCAAACCAGGCACCTCCAAACCACAATTTTTAATAAGCTGTTGATGTTTTCCCCTAAAGATAGGCATTGATTACACAGATTTGGATTTTTGATTCCATGAAGTAGCAAAAAGACCGCCATTGTTCTCACAAGCAAGCTTGGGCTCATTAAATGTTTCAAACAGCTCTGGTGTAACATCTTGAACAAATTTAGATCTGTTCTCAAGCTGCTGGAGAGTAACAAATTCTCCCATCCTAATGTTGCCCCCTACCAATACTGGAAACCTGACTTCATATTCCATCAGAGGTCAGAAACAAAAATAAGTCGGGTGGCACACCAACTCCACAAACTATAGATCCCAACACTTCTACTTCATCACATAAAAGAAAAAAAAAATCAACAGGAATGATGAGAAAAAAGCTACCTGTAAGAATGTGCTTAAGTTGAGGATCAGTGATGCTATATAGGTAGGAAACAAGGGTGGCAGGGAAAGCAGCAGGGTGAGACTCAGGTGCACTAACAGAGCCAGTGGAAGTTGGCACAAACCCTGCTGTAACGTACCCTGAGGTCCCATCCTTGCCAGCATGCGCATAGGGACCTGGAAGACCATGGCCCAGGAGACACAGACTTACCTCATGGTGTACAGGAGGGTGCCATTGTCTACCAGGCGCAGCAACTTGTTGGGTGTTGTCATGTTATGGGCGACAGATTTCTTCCCATTGTGGAAGAAGGTATCAGGAGTCCAGATCTTACTGGCCAGCAGGTTGTTCAGGGGAAGTATTTTCATGGGACCATCAAACTTCAGCCTTTCATCTCTCCAGGATTGCCGGAAAAAGACATCAATAGTATACTCCTTTGTGGAGAAAGGAGAGAAAAGTAAGTTGCTTCACTCAGCTCTTCATTGCAAACAAGTCACTTCAAGAAACAGCAAATATCTTTGGTCATTAAGCATACTGTGTTTTGGCACATCTTGGTTGACATGAAGCAACAAGAAGTAGAGATTAACGGCAGTGGAGAAATCTGTGGAGGACAGAGGGAATTTACCCTGTCTTGTATGACTTACATATGACACCAAAATTTACTTTCAGTGTTTCTGACCACTGTAGACAAGCTGCAATACAGCCTACAGTGTCCAGCCTTCATGTAGCCCTGCTGCACCACCACCTTTAGCCAGATGTTTCAGGGGAAGGAACCATTGTGTGTAGCTAGACAGGAATTGAAAAAGGCAAAAATAAAGCTCCTGGAGATGGAATTTGGCCAGGATACTGGCAATTATACCCCTGTTCATAAAAAAAAAAAAAAAAAAAAAAGAAGAAAGGAAAGAAAGTTTCATGACGTTGTCTTAATGTTACTTAATGTTATTTTGTTCCCCAGGCTAACTCTAGAAAATCATTGAATCAAGGACTTCACAAACTTGCATTACAAGATTCTGTGACTTTCTTTTCTTTTTCTTCTTTTCCCTATTTATCCTTTTTTTTTTTTTTTTTTTTTTTTTTTTTTGTCCTTTCAGCTCGTGTAGAAACCCATTTCCTAGGCATAATTCCAGTTGGGGCAATTAGAAGTCATCTCTTTGGAACCCTGCAGTCAGGGCCAGCTCCTTGCTCGGTGCATGCAGCCTCAGAAACCACTTGACCAAGCAGCCAAGGTGCTACAGCTCCACAGTCACCTCAAGGCAAAAATCGATCAATCTGCCCGGTGCCTGGCATAAGGGATTGCTGTTCCTTGTGACCTGAGCCACCCTGTGTCCTGTGAGGGTCCATGTCACTTGAGGGGAAGTCTTCAGCCCATCAGCATGAGCTGCATCACTGCTCACCTCTACAACACACACCTCCTCTTGCTAATGAAGGATCTCATTAGCTCACAAGACTTTCAGAGAGAGACGGGGGCTTTGGAAAAGCTGTCTGTCCCAGCTGTTCTTCCCTTGCCGTTGCAGACTCATAGTCTTTATTTATGGGTTCCTGGAGGCTGCAGAACCAACTAAACTTATCATTGTGAGTGATTTCTTTCCTGCAGCTCTTCTTAGCAGCATGTAAAAGCTGCTGTGCATCAGTTTCCTATAGGTCACAGAAATTCCTACAGGTTTCGCAGCAGATGGCAGCTGAATGAAAGCATCTTGGTAAAGAAATTCATCCCCAGTCCCTGGCCACAGAACCGCTCCTGCTCAAATGTGTTTCTGGAGCCTGGCTGGGGGAAGGGAAAAGAAGATACTATGCTCCCACAGGCCTT
This sequence comes from Falco rusticolus, assembly GCF_015220075.1. NCBI lineage: Eukaryota > Metazoa > Chordata > Aves > Falconiformes > Falconidae > Falco > Falco rusticolus. The sequence goes on along the minus strand of NC_051200.1, from coordinate 12,221,845 downwards.
GCCCTGTACAAGATATTCTGCCCCTTTGTGGAACAGATGTTTAGTTTGCGGTTTTAAGCTCAGTAAAGGGATGAAACAAAGGAATGAGCCAGTGTGCAGTCCCAGGAGGTAGGTTTGGGAAAAGTCCTTCTCAGGAGAAAAGCTACCTTATTCAGGACTCCCTGTTCCTATCAAAAAAACCCAAAGAAAGAAGCAAAACTTTCATAACAGCTTCCCAGGTCCTCTTTTTCTTCTTTTATGCTAAGGAATCATTCCCAAAGAAAAGAGAAATCATGTTCAGATTCTTCGCCTCTTTTCTATACTTCTTTCCATGACAGCATCATTCCCAAGCCACCCTTTCCAAGGAGCACGCTTACTTCTATGTTATGCTCTTCCCTACTTATAGAAGTGACCAAAACCATTAAGGCTGAGTCTCTCCAGAGTCCATCTGCCAAAGCATAAAACTCCTTTGAACGTTTTTTTTTCCCCTCTGGGGACTGAGGCAAAGCTGCAAGAGCTCACTACCAAAGATTCAGGCATATGTCAGGTCCTATCGGGCTCTACTTTCCAAACCAAACTGAAAGAGATATTAGAAGCCCCTTGGAGCATCTCAGGGAAAAGGTCTACATGTCCTCCTCCACACTTTGTAACCAGCTGCTCTCCTCCGCTCTCCATAGCAGCTTTACCTGCCTCTCCTCCATCATCATAATTACAGTCTCTGTCTGCATCAAGATGCACAGGAGCAGCTTTCCATCGCAATGACTAATGGTTGTGGATGCAAGCTGGGAAGGAGGGGCTTCCCCACTCCAGAGATGAAAGGAACCACCTCAGAAAAGCAGGCTCTCCCCACACTTCCCAAGGAGACAGGGTTTTTCTCTCTCACGTTTCTGAGTGCATTTAGCACCAGAACAGCACGCTAAAACACATTGGCTATGCATTTGTAAAATACATGGAACTAAAGCACGTGAAGAGGAAATAATTTACTATTCTTTAACTGTCTTCCTAATTTTAAATTCATTTTGTCAAATCACATTGCAGAGAATACCTTCCTCTTTTCAATACCTCATATTTCTTCTTCACAGTTCATTATACACACTCCCTTAATCAAATATGCTCCACCTTGGAAGTAATTATCAGATACTCCCCAAGGGCTAAGATGCTGAATATATTACGGGTCTCCACTGCGGTAGGAAAGCAAGCGAGATAGAGAGAGAACTCAGATGAGATTAATACTCTTGGCTACGCTGATACCAAGTTAACTTCTAACCCTGGAGGGAGTGGTCTTTCCAAAGAAACATGGGGCTGCGTGAAGGGGCTAGCACCTCAACGAAACAGATTTTATTCTCCCCCAACTCCTCTGCTTGCTAGCATAGGACTGTCAGTGGGGCAGCAGAAGAGATGTTCATGGGCATGTCAGCACAGCAAATGAAACCCTCCCAGCTCCAGTGGGGCTGCAAGAGCCACAGGACATTGCTCCTGCCTGACCAAGCTGGTGAGAGCAATGTCTTGCTCCTGCTCCTGAAGTGTGTTCCCTCCAAGACTGGGACTGCTCACTGCTAGCCTGGGCTATGCCAGCATCAGGTCACCTCTGGGACTGGATGTGCAGGAGGGTCTCAGTCCTGAATACATGACTGTCCTCATGTGGCACCCTTGAAATGTTGAGCAACCATCAATAGCCAACTCTTCTCTGTGTGCCTGGGCGTGTGTGGAATATGAGCTGCAAGAAATGCTGTTGAGAAAGCTCACTATTAATTATGCTCCACAGTCCTGTTTTAATTAGAAGACAAACTGTTGTGGGAATACAAGCCTAAATTCAGACCTCAGGCCTTTTCATTAATAATTTTCCCTGTACATGTCAAAATATTGCAATCAGTTCACTCTTTTTCTTTTTTCTCTTTTGTCTCCCTTTGGGTTCAAGCAATAAGGACAGTTTGATGGTGAACTCTTCTCTTCCAGCACTACCACCAAAACAAACTGGATCCTGGCATCCTCTGCTCTTCCCAGGGAGCACCCTCCTTCCTCCATGCACAGTCGGGTCAAGGATAGCTGGCTGCAGTGAGGGAGTTTCTCAAGGCATGTAACGGGTGGAACATGCCATGACCAGGTCTTGGTCCCATGGGCAGTTCTCCCCATTTCATTAGGTTGCACTTGCAGGAAAGAAGAAGACCCTGCAGTGTGCTTGAGTGGTGCAAAGGCATTGACCCCCTCCAAGGCTGCATTACCAGTTGGTTTCTAAAAGCCCAAACACACGTGAGAAACAATCCCTGTCTACCACCCACACTGAGCTCCCCTGGCCTGTGAGAAGATGATGAGGTGCACTCTTGCCCAGAGAGGCAGCTAGGATGCTTGCTTGTGTTCTTGCTATTTAGGAAAATCCCACTTTTGCCCAGATTGGGGGCAAGGGTGGGACACATCTGCTGCAGCTGCAGGAGAAGAGCCATCCCAGCCAGTGGCACCTACCATATCTGTGTCCGAGACAGGGCCGAAACTCGTCACGTAAATGTCTGTCTTGACTTCAGTTACGCTGTCTGGGACAAAAAAAAAAAAAAAAAAAAAGAAAAGGAAAAAAAAGCAATTAGAGAACTGAATTTGCTTGTACAAAGAAAGGGTTTGGGTTTTGTTATGTGGTGGTTTTCCCCGCCAGGCACCTCCCTAGCGAGCCCTCAGCAAGTGAGCATCATGCTCTCTGCTGTGCCCTGAACAATGGCTGATTTTATCACTTGTAATTGGGCAAATTCATCTCTGATGTAGCTCTGCTGCTTTCCACACTTACATCGAGGATGAATATGTCCCACACAGCCAGACAATGCGTATTTACAAAATGTATGTGACTACATGATACATAACATGGTATAGATCTGCACGTTTTCAATAGAGAGGTAAGCCTTGATGCTTTGAAACTCCTTTTAATCTGAAATGCCTTTGTGTCTCCCAGCCTGATAAACAGCCTAACAATGTTCCACCAGTTTTAGGAAACCCTGGGTTTGTTACAGCTTCAGGCTTATATGTATGTAAAAGGAACCAATATTCTGATTGCCTTTTACTGCCATCGAGCTTGCTGTTCTCCTAAGTGCCTTGCTCCTGGCGAGTAGCTGCTCTTGCAAAACTGCTGCTCGCCTGCATCACACGCTCCCCTGCATCCCAGGCTGCGCCACCCTCGTGGGTGCTGAACAGCAGCCTCACTGCCCCAGCCAAACCACACACACACACAGTTCCTACGCTGAGCGCTAAAACCCAGGGACAATCAAAATCACTCACCTTCAGGTAAAGATAAACCGAACTGCTTTGCAGAACACAGCCACCAGCACATGCTGAGCAGCACATACAGCTGTCATTCCTGCCTTCATTACAATTTCGGCATGTTTCCTAATTGAAATCTCTGTTGCTGTCCCATTTCACATGGAAATCAAGGCACAGTGATTTGCCAGATTCATCGTCCTATGCTCTGCCCACTGGGTTGTAGTGAAAAAATGATGGATGAGGTGTCTTGAGTTTAGCCCTATGTTACTATAAATCACCACTGCTTTAGGGATAGATCATGCCGTTGTGCTCCTTTTGTATGGCATAAGCTAGCTCTGAGCTGCTTTCCCAATGAAAGAACTAATTTAGAGCCCCAAAGACTTCATGTTTTATGCACAGTACTCTATTTTGGCCACTGCAGCAGCTTTGCAAGTAGCCTGGATAGCCCATTGCTCAACTCAGTTATGGAAATCCTTCTGACCCTTGATGGTTATTTTGCAGCACTATGAAGCTTAGTTTTGTGCTTGCAGTTTCGTATCCAAAAATAAGATAATGCATTCTGGCAGGGTTTTCTCCTTAATGGCTAAAACATACATATACGTATCTTTAGTTACTATGCTGGAAAGTTTCTGACGCAGCCTGTGGCTGATATTATTGTGCTATATAAGTAACCCTTGATCTTGTCTTGATGAGATAAAAAGAAGGTTAAAGAGAAATATGTATGCGGTACACTTTCTGAAACAGCCGGAAGCCAACAAGACGTCACCCTGAACAAAATGAGTTACTTCTGTAAGACTTAAATACTCGGGGTATTCTCTGTCTCCTTCCAAACAAGTGCCCAAATGAGATACACAGCAGAGAAGAACATTTAGTGAAGTGAGGCTCTTTCGGCTAACACGTGCAGTGAAAGAAAGCTAATTATGTTTTAGACAAAACACAAACTCTCTCTCTCTCCCCTCCCCTCCTCCCTTCTTGGCATTCAGTTTGCCCAAGATAATAATGTACTGCCATGGTTATCAGAGCAGGGTCCAGGGCTGCCCATGGCCAGTGAAGCCAGTCCTTGTGAGGTGCAAAATGAATTGTTCCCTGCACCTGAAGGGGCAGAGGGACAGGGGTCCATGAAAGGACCCGTACTTTACAATGTGGTCCTCAGGGTCCAAGCATGAGGGAAGGGTATAGGAAGTGACGGAGAGGTAAAAAGGCAGAACTAGTTTTGGACACCTTTTAATACGATCCTGCTGTCTCTACATCAGCCTTTATGTTCTTATCATGCTGTAACCTGGCTGTCACAGAGCTCCAGAGACCCCTTCCCGCCCCTTCAATCTACTGGCAAATCCAATCAAAGATAATTGCATTAATAAACGCCATTAATTTATTAATATTATTAATTAATATTACTAATTAATTACCACCTGGGTCTGAAGAGGATCCCCCATTTGCAGACTGCAGACATAGCCCTTGGGCCAGGCCGTGCCAACCTGCTGAACTCGGTGAGACCCCCTCGTGCCCGCAAGGCAGTGCCTGGTGCAGGAACGAGCTGGGGGGACTGGCACAGTTGCTGGCTTATCAATGTGCCCCAGCACTTAGAAAAACGGGCTCCCTGCATCTTTCACGGCAAAAGCCATACTGAACTTTCCCTGTTAATATGTGCTCCTAAGGGCAAGATTTGGCTGGGATCTGGAGGGGTTTCTGAAATTAAATCATCACTACGCAAGCAGGGATTTCAGCAGAGCTGGGAAATCCAGAGATAAGTAAAACACCAGCAGAACAGAGTAAGCTCCAGCCTCAGAGATTCGCTTCCTTTGTGATCCTACAGCCCATGAACATCTGCACTGCTTGCAGCTCTGCCTGAGCCCATCAGCTCTGTGATGGTGAAACCTTCTCCTCCTGAGAAATGAGGAGCTACTCAGCCAGCCTTCCTGCTCCTTACCCTCACACTTACCCACCCTGAGCCTGAACAAGAAGAAACTGCATCTACTTGTGCAGCAAGAGAAAGCTGAGAGAGGAGCATCTCCTGCCTCCACTCAGACATGTCAGGGAAATCCTTATCTCCTTCTCAATCCACAGATACACTCACACTGCAGCTTGACTGTTTTGCCTAGTTCTCACCAAAGATTTAATAATTAAGGACCGTATTGTTGAGTGTTAGGCACTTTTCCTAGACCTGTTGCAGAACATTAAATGGCATTTTTCCTTTCCTAGCATCATCCTTTCCTGTGACTCGAAGTTTTTTTACATGCACAGGTGAATTGAGTTGAGCTTTCAAGCCTGCTGGGGTAGTAGGTGGATACTCTGCCAGTCCTATTTTATAACTGGGGAAACTGAAAAGGAGAGACTTGCTTAAGGTAGGAAGCCAGAATGGAGCAAGGACCAGGGCCCCAGGAATGATGCAGGCTCGGTGGAGGGCTTGGTGTTGCTCTTGGCAAGCTGCACAGGCACCCTCTGGCCAAGTTGCTGAGTCTCACTGTGCCCCAAGCTGCTGCCACATGGTGACCCAGGAAGCAAAGAAAGACACTGAAGCACTCAGGAAACCAGAAGAGCAAGAGATTTTCAGGTTCAACGTTTGAACATGAGCAGAATTTAGAGACCCAAGAGGCATGCCACGTTCTCAAGCCATTTGTTTGAGGCTGATTCCAGTGTCTGGGGGCTTTTCCCATTTATAGGCTCAGCTGATTCCCAAGCTTCAGCACAACTGTATTTCTGAAACTATCTAGAGCAAGTGTGTAAGCAGGCAGAAGGTGCTGCAGGTCAATCTGTATGCTCTCCATTCTTCCACAGCATACAAAACCCCTTCCCTGCCTCCGGCAACACTGGCTTGCTCCTGCCTGCAGAAATCCCCCACAGCTGGGCAGATCTGCAATGCAAATGCAAAACAAAAGCTGTAACATCCCTTCCCACAGTGTTACCATGGCACTCCCCACACCTGCCTGCTCTTTAAAAGCTACCCCTCTCCTCCAAGAATTTGCTACGCCAAATCTAGCTGCTTGTGCAGGTGATAAACATCCTTATTAGCTCCGTGTGGAGGGCCGGATCCTGCAGCCCCCAGCCCTACACCAGCAGGGTCGGTTGCTTCCCTAGTGCATGAAGAAGGTGTAACGCAGCAGCAGCTGCTGCTGAGGTGCTTCAGGGTTTCCATCTCACCCGCCTGACCCTGTCCCCCCCACCCCGAGTCCCCATGTCCCATGCTCCTGGCCCTGGCTCAAGGCAGATGCTTCCCACTTCCCACAATCTCCCTTTTAAGTGCTCGTGACTCCCCGGGCCCGTGAAGAGATAGCTATTATTTACAAAATGACGGAGTGCTATTTTTACTTGCCGCTTGGAAGCACCAGGAGCAGTAGCGGAGCTGGAATACAAATTATGCCGCCTCTCCCCTTGCTGGCTGTAGATTGTAGGGCTGCCTCTACAACTGATTACGGGAGGCGGGGGGCATGAGGGGCTGAGGAGGCTCTTATTAAACATCCCGCTGCACTCATCAAGTGCTGTTTATTTAGGAATCTCAGCTGTAATATAATCGACTCGGCCGGTTGTGTTTCAGCTCTTGAGGTTTGTGGCTGTGCTGAACACAGTCACGTTTCCCAGGCGGGGTTTCCCAGAGGCTATGCCGCAAGCGAGCAGAAATGATGTGCCTGCATCTGAACACTGGAGGCTCCCAAACAATGTGCGCTATTAAAACAGGGGCGAAGCCACTGCGGCTTCGTGCAGGAGATTCCTGGCTGCTGCGCTGACTGACGTCAGGGAGGCTGCACATCCTTATGTCGGAGATAAGCTGGATGAGGGAGGGGATGGGGACCTCCTTGAGGCTGTGCTCAGAGTAGCGGTGCTCCAGCCCTGCCCCAGGGTTGTACTGGGACCTAAGGGAGCTCTGAGGTGACAGGTCTGTCTACTGGTATTCTGTGCACGATGGCATGGCTGAGACTAGAAAGGAGGACAGTGGTGTTCAGGCTTTTCTACACCCAGGGGTACAAACCCTCAACCTGCTCCAGGCCAGTGCCTGGAGGTAGCTGTTCCTGCACCAGGCTCCCTATGAACTGCTCTGGACTCCAGCCAGCCCAATATCCCATCTCCAACCATGGTCACAACCTAAAAAGTGCATTAACAAGCTGGTAATGTCCCTTAACGCTTTCTTAGATTGCAATTGCATTTAGCCTCAGCTCAAGAGCTTCTCAGCTTGATGACATCCCCTTATTGAGTGATCATCTTTCAAGGACCTGCCCAGTGGCACCTCAAATGCACAAAATCCTTTGGGAAGGACTCCTACCAGCCTGCAGAGAGGGCAGTGTCACCATAAGGAGAGAGGGGATGCTGTGTAGCTCTTTTCCACGTCACATAACCCAAAGCGAGCACACCGGACAGGATGGTGCTTTACAGCTAACCCAGCATCCCTAGGAATGGAAACACAAGTAGTTTGTTTGTACTACCAACATCTACACCATGCCTTCTTCCAAATCCTTGCCATGCTAATTAATAAGCAGCAGAAGGTAATTTTTGTAGCTGCACACAAAAGCTTTTTGGATATGCCATTCTTTGTTTTCTCACCCGGTCAGTGGGGAGGATTTAATTTTCCTTCCCAGTTTAGCTTCTGGAACAAAAGAGGCTTTCATGACGTTTGCTACAAGCCCCACAAGCCTCCTGTAGCTGAGCTGCACCACAGCTCAAGGCAGCCCTTGCCTTCGGAGGATGCACGCTGCAGCCCCCAGCCAGAAACTCCACCCTCGGTTTCCTCCTCTCACTCTGACAGCTTCAGTCCCATTGCACCAAGGCTGCTGCCTTTGCCAGTTCCTACCTTGGTATTTCAGATGGCCTTTTAACCTGTGGTGCTGCCTTGTTTTGGGAAGCAAGAGCTGAGTCGTGCCTTCTTTCGTGTGAGAAGAGAGGCACTGAAGAAAGAAGGGTACATCTTTGAATTACTGTGGCACAGGCTACCCTCTTTGTGACTTTGCCCTTGGGACTGCCATTCCAGTACTGGGAGACGACAGGGAGGCACAAGCAGAGGGGTAGATGCCTGAGGGGAGAAGGTAACCATGCCTCTCCCCACAACCTCCCTTGCCAGAGCTGCAGAAATGGAGACACAACATCTACATCACCTACCACGCACAAGAAACCTGTGAAATAGCCTTCACTGCTTCTCTGTTGCTGTGGGGCCAGCAAGACTCTCCCACATACATTAAGGATGCTTTTCTTGCAATTTTTTTGCTAGGGAGCTCAGGAATAACGGCACAGAAGGAAACATTTCAGTGAACATCACTGCAGTGCTATTAATGCCTCCTAGGCTTGTCCAGCCCAGCCAGAGGAAAAAGCTGACTCCAAGGACATAGACTGACAGAGCTCCTGCCACCCAAAGCAGCATGTGCTACTGTTAATGTCAGGACCACAAACATCCCTGCTGCACTTGGAATGCTTTCACACCAAGTATCCTGGGAGCAGAGGCTGAGTGTGGGTCACGAGGGGAAGGCTGGGGAACAGAGGTGGCAAAAACCGAGACGGTATTGGCATTTGCTCCAGTATCTGCAAAAGCAAGAGCAGAGCTGGAGTGCAGAGAGATCTGGGCAGCTCTCAGTGCTGCCCCTTTTCTCTCTTCAATTGGTTTTGACTTGGGTATCTTATACAACACACATAGAGAGGTCACAGTCAACCTCTTCAAACTTCCAGTCCCAAAGTAAAAATACATATTTTTCAGATGCTGCTTGGCTGTTTTAGTGCCTCAGCATCCTTGAATATAAAATTACTTGTACAGAAGCAAAAGCCAAGTCCCGTATTGCAGACATTCACCCAGGTTTGACAAGTTCAGCCTGGGCATCTTTCCCAAGAGTGGACGGCAGCGTGCACATGTTGTTAGAAGAATAATAAGCTAGAACATATATAGGTATCTCAGTCCTGTCAGCAGTCTTTCTTACATAGGAATAAATTGTAACTGCCTCCATATATAGAATTATATAGAATTGGAATGGTTGAAATCAGCAAGAAGAAAAGGCTTTCGGTAGCTCACCACACAGCCTACAGAAGTCAGTGCCGAACGGCAGTGATCACAGCCAAGAGTGTCACCAGGAGGGCTGGCAGCTGGCCCAGTCCTTCGCAGGCCAGACAGAGTTACCAGCAGCATCAGGTTTAATTTCCTGAACTACCTAAACCACCAAAACATCTCTGGGAAAACTCACTTGGGCAGAAGCTTCAAGACACAACGGAGACCCCTTTGGCCCCATTTTGTCTATGGAGGGAAGGTGTATCCCAGAGGTAGGTCAGCCTACCCAGACCTGACAGCATCCAATAGCATCTGCCTCTCTCTAGTGACCACAGAGATGAAGATGACCAGGGTCCCATGGATGAAGTCTGGCTTTAGCCCCATGCTCCTACCTGGGACAACATGGTTAAAGATGGTGGGATGTTCTTCTACTGCAAAGTAGGGTCAGCCAAGGACTGAACAATGGGAAATTTGTACTCCACAGAATAAACTACACAGTAAGGAAAGAAACAATATAAACGTCTGAAACAAATGTCTTATCTCGGCAGAAGCAGGGGTGAGTAAAAGCCTGCAGGGGATTGCCAATGAGACCTTTGGATCAGATCCTTATCTAGGTCTGTCTATGTGTCATGAACAATTTGTCTAATGCAGTTTTGTTCAGCTGTTTGCTTGCTTCCAGAAGTGGTTGCCCTGTCTCACTCGTAAAGCTGAAATAACTCAGGCTGTGTAACAGATCTGACCCCCTCCGTTACACTCCTGGTGGCTTCTGCAGAGTTATGATCAAAAAGGCACCACATTTACACAGGAGACAAGGCTATCTGCTGCTCTCCATGAAAGCATCAAGCCTGTCCCTCTCATGCCAAGGCATCCTCTCACAGGGGCTGGCTTATCACCCACCGATTGATTCTACACGAATCCCCTGGGACTGCCAATATTTGCTGTACAGCCAGTTCCCAAGTTGCTGGTCTGTGAGCCATGGTTATTAATCACTACCTTCTCTCTGGTGTGATGGCACATCAGTGTCTACAATTGCATGTCCTCCATCCAGACTAGACAGAAGTCATCAAATCTGTAAACACAGATACATGTGTGATATCACTTCCAGCTGTGCTCGCTCTCTCTCCCCTCAACTTGGATATTTCTGCACAGGGGGAGCAAGAAGTTAAAAAGAATTTCAGGGATGCTCCCAAGAGACAGCCAGCAACAAACCCACTCACATATAATGAGAGAGATTACCATGGACTATAATTACATGTGCTTAATTTTTCAGCTCAGATGAAGTGAGACGATGCCTGTCAAACCCCTCAAAGAGACAGCCTGCTGCCCTATGTCTCTTAGCAGGGCCATGGGAGAGCTGATGCAATGAAGAGATTTATTCCCTGTCTCACACAGCATGCCAATACACAGCTTTCTAACACGGCCGCACCCAGTGTCCTCTGCAGGAGCTAGATGCAGGACCATGAAGTGACCCAGTTACAACTTGAGCATGCCTTTGTCTAGGATTTACAGCACGCTGTAATGCCTAGATGGATGTCTAATTCCTAGGCGATCCCCGGGGAACAAGCCACCCAGGGCACAAACTCCTTGGGTTACGTAGGGAAGATCAGCTCCGTTCTTAGAAGAGAAATCCCTAAGCAGTCTCCAAATGTGTTATACAATTGCTTGTGGCTCTGATCGAGGTCTGAGCTCTCTCCATGCCTATGTAACGCGTTGGCTACGGAGTTTGGATCAAGGCACAACTACTGGTGAAGGCTGAGGAGTCAGACACACCTCGTTCCTCCTTGCTTCCAAAATGAGCAGGATGCCGTCTCAGCACAGCGCTGAGAGGCACACAGGGCATCTGCTTGCCCCTTTTGGGTGAGAAAGTGCACTCCTTCCCTAGCACTTCCACGTGAATAACAGCACAGGGTAGCCCGGTTTTCCAGTCTGAATGCCCCGCACAGAGCATGCTACGCTGTCCCTCTGTCTCAACATGTGATGGATAAGGGCATACCTGGCACGGTGGGTAAGTCAGCGTGTTGCTGTAGAAGGTGCTATAGGGATTTCACACCCTCCCATGCTAGAGAAAGGCATTTTCTCACATTTAGCAAGAGTGAGGGATGCAGGTTAGAGCTCTATCCAGCAGAACAGCCTAGGAGAGATGCTGCTTTACTAGTGGTGGAGCCAATAAGCCCTGCTTTCCCACAAATCAGCTTTTCCAGCCTGTTTTCCTGATGCTTAACACTAGTTGATCCCACCCAGTTACCTCTCTCTGCTTTGGGTCTTTTTCCACACAGCTGCATAATTCCACAAATCTTGCAGGGACTTAAAATCTCTAAGATATCTACCTTTCTGTCAGGTTTTGTTCAGATCAGCCAACAGGCTCAAAAGCTTTTAGAAGACAAAAGGCAGAAAGAATTATGTGATAAGCCTTTCTCCATTAGGAGCCCAGGCAAAAAACTACCACACGACTCAACAGAACTATGCATTTGGCTCATACAGTTTAACTCAGCTTTCCCCCATTGCCCTGGGCAGGCATGCTCATGCATGTATTCTTATTACTGCACTAGGTGACGTAAAATACACATCCAGAGGTTAGAATTAGGATGTGGTGCAAATTATTGACAAAGTCCAGGCAGAACAGAAGAGAGAGAGAGTCAGAAGCAGCAACTGCTGGAGAATGTGCAGTCATGGAGGCTTTACACACACCCCTCATTCTCACACATCCAGACTACAAACAGAGACTACAAATTAGTTGTGCTATTTTTGCTACAGACAGAAAAGATGGAATGAACAAAGCTACTGTAGTTACTATTTTAAGGACTCAGGACACCCTCAGATGTGATGAAGACAGAGGAGGAATGTGTATGTATAAGCATGCTTTTAGAGGTTCTACAGTGCCTGTGGTAATGGAATACAGATGATACATAAACGTGTTTGTTAAGGTGTCCCTGCATGGTAGGGGGCTTGGAACTAGATGACATTTAAGGTCTTTTCCAACCCAAACCGTTCTATGATTCTATGAAAATGTGTGAATATAAATCAGCATGCATAATTTAACATATTCAGTATTAAAGTCTGTCCTTGATGGCTAAGCCAGAGGCACTCGGGGAAGGGAATCCCTGGCGGTCCCAGTGGATGGGGAAGAGCATTCAGTGAATGCTATGTTGCTGGCTCGCACACGTGGATGTGGCCCTAATGAAACCAAAGCCAGCAGAATCTTGCTGGCCACAGCCCTGCAGGGTGCCTGCGTGGCTGTATGCACTGGAGGGAGCAAAGAGATGCAGGCAAAACCACCAGGCTGGTACTTCAGCGTTAGGCAAACATCTCCGTGTTACCTGCCAAACACCTGTGTTCTGTTCTGGCCCTGCCTTCCTGACCTCATGTTCAGTTAATCTCCCTATTTAGGGGTCAGTGATGATCTTGTTGACCACTTCAAGGGATCTTGGTGAACAGCACCCTCAGGGAAAGACTGCAGCAGGTCCTGCGCCTCAGTACTGTGGCTGAAGCTGCAGAGACACAGGAGGGATAAAGCACCAGAACAAAGCAGACACGAGGCTGGTGCCTTTGCTGTATCCCTTCACACATGCATAACTCAGCTGGGAGAGTCAGTCATTAGACCAGGCTTATCCAGAAGCTGCGTGGACATGGTAAACCTCTGAAGCTTCTCCATCAGGGAGCTTCCAGACTGGCCCGCACAGGTTATCGGGTTATCACTTACTTTCTTTCCTAAAAACATTGAACCTTTGGTTAACTGATTCTCAGCAGGTCTTTAACAGAGTTCATCACCTCCCATCAGGTCACTGGCATGCTTGAAGAGGAATTGCAAAAACTTCAGATCAGTGCCAGTAAAATCCTTAGCATTTGTAAAGCAATTACTGAGCTCTGCAATTCATCAGAGCTCAAGGCAGATCCCCAGGAAAAAGATAAGCACAAGGGTGCAATACAAAACTGCTACTGCTAACCTGATAATCATTGATACATAGAAAACAACTGGAAAGACTGGAAAGCCAGAAAGCAAGCAGGGAAATGTAAGAAAACTCAAATGAAAGACACACTACATTGCATTAATTTTGTGTCATTGCAGAGGGAGAAATAATAAACAAGACATCTCAATCAAGTGCGTGATGTTTGCAGACCGAGCTCTGAGCTTCAATCCCACCATCGGTGCTAATCTGCACTATGGCACTGAGCACGCAATGCAGTTCTGCTGTGCCTAGGTTTCCCGGTCTGCCTTTTAGGCTCAGTGCAGCCTCCAGCTATATCTTCTTCCAGGTTGCTCTGCAAGCTGAGGATTGCCAGACCGCATGATGGACTGTAGTGCGCAAAAAAAAGAAAAAGAAAGTGGCTCCTGGGGCTTGCTGTATAGCTGAGAGGAAGAGTCCATTTAATTCTCCAGCCTGTCCCCTGAGGCCAATGCCAGGTACTAGGACGAAAATACAAGAAAACCATAGCAGGGAGCAACACAGTAATTTGCACTCTGGTTCGCTTATCTGTTAGCTCCTGGCTGGCATTTCCTTCAGTGGGAGAACTTAATCAGCTCCTGCGACAGTGTGCCTCCAGTGACGCTTCTGGCATCCTTCACCACCACCCCCAGGGCAACACAGACAAACGCCTTCCCTTCCACATCCATGCACCCCAAGTGGTCTTTGCTTGTGTGGCTGCTGAGCTGTGCACAGAGCCAAGGTCTCCACCGAGTTGTCTCTCCCTCATCACACACAGGTCACCGGGCTGCACGACCGCTGCTCATTTACTTTTCAGCAATACCAAGGCATTGTACGAATGAAATTGTTTAATTCACATTGCCTTGCACTGGTCAATTTAACATTTCCTCTGATGCTGGAGTCCTCTCTTACGGCAGGGCAAGCTCTCCTCACCGCCTGGGCTCACCTAGCTCCCCATGTTACCTCTGCACATGCTGCTGCCAACACATCAAGAAATCTATTAGACAGCATAGACTGCAAGTCCACCTTTGCTGCATGGAAATAACTCCTGCGTTTGCTATCCCAGACTTGCAAGGATAAACGGAGTGTCCAAAGTGCAAGATAAATCCTTGGACACGCACTGTGCCCTTCCACCACATCTACTCTCACCCAGCTTCCCCATGCCTCTCAGGGAAGTACGTGGCCAGCAAACACAGGGGCAGCAAACCCCAGGAGCGGTGGGGTGGTCCACGTGGCAAGACAGGCTTATTTGTGTGCTCAGGCTGTTGTTTTATCTCCAGGTGAGCAAAATGCTTTTAGAGGAAATTCCATTATGGCTTTAAATCTTCCCACCTCCCCAGCACTGTTCAGACACCAGCATTGTCTGTCCCACGGACAGGAAGGGTTTTTATCACAGTTACTGACAAAAACTGGGCAACAAATAATCGAATTTCAGTTCTGTCCACTACATGACTCATGATATGCTGCATAATACTCCGATACTCCCATCAGAGACAAGCAGAGGGCAGATGCCTCCAGATGTAATTTTTAATTTCCTTTGCTGGGGAGAATGTTTTCTTGTTTTAGCAACATGCTTTCGAAGCGTTCCAGTTCCCATGGCAACCCTCTGCTTCCACTGGAGATGGCATTTTTCATGCCATCCCTTCAGCATTAGATATCTCCCAGCCAAAGTTTTGAAGAAATGTCTCTCTTAAATATATATTTATTAGAGACAGTGGCTGCAAGTGTGCTTTACTGACACGTTTCTTAAGCGACTCACAGCCTACAGAGGAGAAAGCTGTCTCCAGAAATATGCTGGCTGCCAATCTGCCTTTTCTCAGCTTCTGTTTTCAGCCAGAACTCTCCTCTTTTTCTGCCACATACATATTAGCCAGCACCTGCTCCCTTTTTTTTTTCTATTATTCCTTTCTGTTCCCAGCACTCCCCAATGCCCAGTCTCAGCCCAGCTCCCTGGTAATGCAAGCGCAGCACGGGAGTGCCCAAGCAATTCAGCACATGCTGGAGTATCTGCACCCACTCCCTGCCTGCTGGCATGGGCGCTGCCCGGGGTCCCCCTCTTCTCCTGCAGGCAGAGCACCATCATGGGCATCATTATACATTTGCATGCAGAGAAAAACCCAAAATACTGCAAAATAGAGACTACTACAAGAGCCTCTCAGCCTTGGAGGGCAGCATCAGGAACATCTGCCCTGTTGCTGCCCAGGGCTGCTCTGCCCGTGCCATCTGGCCGTAGCCTGCTGGGCACTGTGTGCCCTCTGGGAATGGGTGAGCACAGCAGCGCACTGATCCTGCTCTCCAGTGCAGGACCCTAGCCCGGGGCTCCTGCATTAGCTGGGGGAAGGATTCATGCCCCTGGTCTTGGTTACATGGTGCCACTCAGGCACCCCCATTGCAGCAGTACACAGTGTTGCAGTACCTCTCTGGGCTCCATAGGTGTGGAGCCGAGGGATGATGAGATCAACACACCTCCCTGCCCAACACGTCGCCTTCCCTGCTGCACCAAGGCACGCCACCCGCCTCTGTTCCCGCACAGTCCTCACTTAACCATCACACCCGAAAAACCTACGCCTCTGGCTCAGAACCCCCCTGCAGAGAAAGTGATGCAACATCCCACCCACAGCAGCTTCCAAACATTTTTTGCAAGATCCCTGGGGACAGTTTCTATTCCCGGCTGTGCAGGCAGCCCCCAGCCCTGCTGCCTTCCCAGGGCAGGGAGCCCCCCTCACGCCACAGGGATTTCCAGGCTCCCCGGCTCAGCGGGGCCCCAGGACTGCAGTGCCTGCAACCCTCACTTGCACCACGCTCAGCATCTCCCACCCAAGCTCCTGGCAGCTCATCGGAAAGAGGCGGTGCCAGCCCTGGCAGGGGGTCACGACGGGAAACCGTGCTGGAGCCCTTTAATAGAGCTGTAACATTACAGCTTCAAATTGTGTTCCTTCAGGAGACAAATCCTAGCAGGTAAATTGGTAGGAGCTGAGTGGATCCGGAGGCTGATGGAGCTAATCCCAGGAATGCTTAAATGCAAAGGCCCAGGGAGCCTCAGTCAAACTTGACATGATTGCTGAAGCTCACTGCTGTGCTTAATTCTCAGGTGCTGCCTGCTCGGAGGGGTGTGAAAAGCAGAGGAAAAGGCAGAGCACTGGGACTGAAAGCCACACACCAGCTTTAAGGTCAGGACATCAGCCCTCAGCAAAACCATGCACCAGCCAAACAGCAGCAAGACAGCAGTTCCTGTCCACCTCATTGTGGAAACCACATGGGGAAACATCACAGTTGTCCCTCAGAAGTTTAAAAACATTTTCCTAGCCCAGCCTCCAGCAGGGGGACACAGGCTCAGCGGACACTTCTTGCTGACTCCAGACTTCACATTAATTGTGCTGTCCCACCAGCCATTAATCAAATGTCTTCCACTGGCATTTTTATTGAAAATCAATTTAATAAAGTAGGTGGGAGTCCACATGCTTCCATAACATTAGATAAATATTCATGGGGGCTTGTGCTGCTTTAGCTAAATGAGTTTTTTAAATTTAACTGGTGCAATTCCCTTGTTCCTTAATATATAGCTTGGGTTGCCTGTGTTCAGGAGTAGAGACGAGGTGGGACTCAGCCCTGAGCTGACTTGCTCTCAGGCACAACAGAGAACCATCCTTTTCTACCAAGCCAACACCTTTTGGCAAGGATATTGTCATCTGTGATTGGAAATGCCGGTCTGCTGGGGTCAGCGTCACCTGGTGCGAATCCCCAGAGCCAAGGCTGAATTCAGAGGGGCCATTTAGATCTGAAAACTCATTTCCAGCCACTAAGAGTGTGGCCACCATTTCTGCCTCTGTGGGTGTGCCATTTGATTTCAGCTTTCCCCTCCCTGTTTAAGCAGCCATTGTGCTCCGACAGGAAAAATTAACGAAAGCCATCAGAAAACACATTTTCCCTGATGCTTACTGAAGGGGGTTGAAAGGCTTCCAGCTACCAAAATATACAATGCACCAGTGAAAGAACAGAAACACACCCACACAAAGCTTCAAAATTCATGGGGTGCACGAATCCTAGAAGAAGGGATGAACACCAAGCTCACCCCACTGAGCCAACCTCCAGCTGCAGCCCTAGCTGTGAGCATCTGCCCCGGGGAGGGCAGGTTAACCCCTCGCTCCCCGAGGAGGCTGCAGAGCAGCCTTGACGGAGGCTCCTTACTGCTGTCCTCCTGCTCAAAGGCAGTTATTAGAGTCCAGACGGAAGAAAGGAAGAATCTGACGCGTTGATCAAATTTCGTAGAAAGGCAGGATTCAGACAATCCTTATCAGTTTCTTTACAGCATCTAACAGTTTCTTTGTTAACTGGAGCAGTGAGGAGCTACAGCTTCCAATAAGCAGCAATGCAGGGCAATTCAACCACTGCCAGGACTCTTGTCATGTTATCCTAGTGATACCCTTCTCTTGAAAGGCAGTGCTTTAGAAATCAAGCACATCATCATTTTGCTTTTGTTATTAACGCAAACTGACTTGTTTTCATCGTTACAGCCTCGACCTAATTCCCCATGCACATGCTCCCTACAGCAGCTCAGATTTCTGGACAGGATTTGCTTTCCCTGTGCTTTAATGACATGAAGGTTGTGACTAGCCCTGCGGACACGCACAGATAGCCTGAGCCCAGGAATAGGGTGCAACCAGCCCGCCCTGCCCCACGTGAGAGCTACTGAGGGTTGTGTTTCTTACACCCCAGTTCCATGGTGGCAGCAGTATGAAGACAAATGGAGTCCATGAAGTGCCACCATAATCATTTTCTGCTCGTCCCCAGCAGCTACCGATGCAGCAGAGGTGGACAATGCCCACGTTCTGATGCCGCGAGATAGTCTAGTCACTCAGTTCCTCCCCAAACACAGCATTGGCTGTGGGGACAGTTCTGCAAGCCTCTGAGATTACTCATTTCTCCAATTTCCCACCTATTAAGATAGCAGTCCTGCTTCTGAGAGATCACCCTTGCCGGAGACAAACTGCCTGTCAGCAAACAGCATTAAATACAGGGTATAATATTCGACAGATAATGGCATGCTTTTAGTTTTTTCTCTCTTGCATGCAGGTCACACAACTAATGTCATCTCCAAACGCTGAAATCCTAGATGTGAAAAGGTAAAGCTTAATTGCCTTGAACAGCAACTCTTGTATTGACTCCAACATAAGGCCCATAAATATTAATACAGCTATATTTAGCCCCTTTCAATTATACATACAAAATTAAACATCTTTCTGGGAACAAATCAGTTCAGATAGGGCTTGAGTTTTTTCCTTTTCCCTTTTTAATGCATTCTGCATGAAAATAATAATAATTCTAGTAGAGCTAAGGCTCTAGAAAGAAAAGAACAGTGGATGGAGGCAGAGACTCAGATACTTCCACCTGGTTGAACTAACTTGCTCTGCAGGTGTTCAGAGGCACTTGCACATTCCTAACCTCACCCCTGCCCCACCTGGTTCCCCTCTTACTGGTCAGATTCAATCCCTTTTCTGACTGGCAAACTGGGACCCACTGAAGGTGGGGGCACAGAGGGGGGGGGGGCACATGGGGGAACCAGCCCAGCCTGGGACCTCAGGCCCCAACATCACGTTATGGGAGGGGGATGCTGGAGGAGGGACTCCTGCCCCGTTGGAGGGGAGAGGTCCCATCTGCAGCACGGCCATGCCCACACAATGCCTTCTGCAGTTAAAGACTACCTCTTTTGTATAAAAATCACATTCACTTTCCTGATTTTCAAATTAATTATATGTTGCTTTTCCTTGCCAAAGTGGACTTAATGTTATTAACGTTACATGACAAAGAGAAGCTATCAGAAAGCTTCTCTCATAATGATGGTTAGATTGATCAGGAAAGATTTCATGCTTTTGTTCCTCATGCAAGCAAACAGGGCCCTTTTCTAGGAAAAGGCTTTTTCAAATTCTCAGGCAAGACAAGGTGCATCTCTCCAAAGGGAAGAGCTCTAATCTTTCAAGCACAAAAGCCTGTCATTCAATTCCCACGTGTGCACAGACCCTTTACAGAAAACACAACTTGTGGAAAGAAGAGTTTGCACCTTTATTTTTTGCAAGAGAGTGGCCTTAACTGGCTAAAGTGACATTCACAGCTCTCCAGGAGGCATGTCTTCGGGTGGGTAAGTAGGAATGCAGGACTGCAAAAATCTGATCTGGCCTGTATGAACACAAACTTCCTTGACAAGAATTCAGATGTGTGCAGTAAGTCTTGTGCAGATCTTCTGCCACCTTCCCCTTTGCAAATTGCTGTTGTTTAGTGGAATTTTTTAATGGTCATCAGATCCTTTCCTTGACAAAGTTTCTTGTACCAGAACTGATCCTTCAAAAAAAAAAAAAGGCACCTGAAATGACTTTTGCAATGTTGATATAGCATCTTGAATTTTCAGACACAATTTATTTCACTCCAGTTATGAATCATTTCATCCACTGATTCAGTCTGAACTTTGTCATCAATAGGATTTTCCAGCAGGTTTTGGGGGAGGGAAGAAAAATCATATGCTTTTCTCCATGCCTGTTCTCATCACTTTGGTTTGAATTATGTTCTTCCAGAAGGTAAAGTGAACGGGGTGTCCTTTTCTCACAATACAAATTGCACATTAAAAATTCTCTCTAGGCTATACTGTATGCTATATGGACAACTGCCAGTAGTCCACAAAGACTTTTTTTTTTAAATAAACATTAGCTGTATATCCTTCAGAGGCAGATTTTTAAAGTAAGCTACAGGTTAGTACACACAGACAAAGAAATCATTACATGAAATTCCTGCCCCACCAGACTTGCTGAGAGCTTTGCCATTTACTTCAGCGGGGTGAGAATTTCACTCTGACTTTTAACAGTATTTAGTTAAGGGACCCTGCACGGTTTAGCCTCATAGTTTTGCATCAACTCACTCCCCAAAGCCCCGTGCATCTCCCAGAGCCTCACAAACATTCCAATATTTTTATTTAATCAAACAATAAGCTTTAAATAAATGAAACAGCACTAATGAGCCAACAGGTCTGAATCAGCAGCATTAATCCCCCCACCGCAGGGGGCCTGAGTAGATATTTGATTGCTTCTTCCAGATGGAACTGGGCTGAAATTCACCACCAACATGATCAACGACTTTGCCTCATCAGACTTAATCAGGGCCTCTGTACAGGTACATGAACGGCTGCAAATGTTTTATCCTTTCACTCAACGAATAAAATAACTGCTGTTTCCTCAATATTTGACCAGTTGGTTCACCACCAGCTTCCCAGAATAAACCAATTAAAGTTGTTTTTAAACTCTACAATACCTAATAAAAAACCCCCTTATTTCACAATCCATATCAAAGACACATTATAAATCCTTTACAGAGGACTAAACGAATGGAAATTTCTAATAAACGAGTAGCAGCCATAGTCCAACAGATCAATAAAGACATCTTTGCAAGCAGTTTATAGCCATCTATAACATCATCTACTAATGTTCTTAAAACCATCTAACACATGTTTAACATGCTTAAGCATCAGTTCCCCCCTTCCAAAGTCATTATAAACAAATAGCTGATCCCATCTCCAACACACACACACCAGCTTCCCCTCAGGCAGGGATCAGCTGCTTAGCTTTTGCAGGGGTTCACTGCAGGTGTCTGATCTAGCACTGAAGCTCTGAGATGTTACTCCAGTACAAATCACCGGGGTAAAAAATTCCTCCAAATGGATTTACTTTCCTAGAAAAATTTCTCACCCTTTGGGGAAAATCTTACTTCTTGCCTACATGCATGGGTATATGGAGGGGTTAGCAGCTTGGGGCAGACTCCTCATTGGAACCACTCACAGCAAACGAAGGCATCACCTAAAAAAAGGCATACGAAGTAGTGCGAGTAACATCTTCCCATTCACAACCCCGGCAGCCTGGGGGCTTGGTTGCAGCCCCTCTGGAGAGCCCAGGAGCGTGCAGCCCAGGGACAGCCTCGTCACTGGTCATCGACTTTGCCCACATGACTGCCCCCATGGAGAGTGTGGCTGGGCAGAGACCTGCCACGGTGGTCCAGTCTTTCCTGGCACTGCAGGGACACAGGCAGACGCAAGATGCCCCCGAAGGATCTGGTGCTGACCTGAAGCCCAGGTGCCATTTCACACCAAAAGCTAGGAACTCCTTTTCACAGCGGGTTTCTGACCCCTGCAGAGTGTTTGTGATATCCCTGAAGCTTTGATACAGGCTTGTTGCCCTAAGCAAATTCGTAACTTATTTAAGAGACTTTCACCCTTAGGCATAGCTGTCAAACCCGTATTCGTCACTTGCCTTCTGATGTGTGCATGCCTTTTCACACAGAGCTCCCTCCCTCTGTACACCATGGGTTTAAACAGCAGCACAACTGGGATTTCTGCATGAGAGAGGAGAGCATCAGGGCTGTGCAAATCCATGGCAAAGATGCCTCTGGAGAGCTGCACCCAAGGGGAAGACAACCTTTTTTTCAATTTGTTCATAGATCTTAACTTCAGAAGTTTGACGAGACAGAGCAGGGTCCCCGTTGCCCAGAAAGGTAAATAGAAGAAAACACTGTTCAGGCAATGCCTCAGCTTCAAATTAAAACTCATCAAGGAATCTCAGAAAAAGACAAAAATCTGAGATAAGACATGGATTTTTTCTAAGAAAGGATCAGATTCCTCCCTGGAGTATTCAGTACAAGGCATGAAGTCAGATCAGAGAGAAAAGAT
Organism: Falco rusticolus; assembly: GCF_015220075.1. Taxonomy (NCBI): domain Eukaryota; kingdom Metazoa; phylum Chordata; class Aves; order Falconiformes; family Falconidae; genus Falco; species Falco rusticolus. Next base: position 12,200,040 of record NC_051200.1, on the reverse strand, counting down.
GAGAAGAGATGAGAAATTGGGAGAGGTGGAACGTTAAGACAGAAAACCGGATTAAACACAGTCCAGAAACCCTGGAAATCATAACAAACCACAAAGGACCACTGGGTTTGTCATCTCATGTTTCTCTTGCACAAACAGATCTAGATAATGTTTATGACAAACTACAGGCAGCCTCATCACACACAGGTTGAAAAACTGCGGAAGAGTTCAAGGCCAGACCAAGTCTGGAATTGCTTTAATCCAGTTGCCTGTGTTTGCTGGTCCCAGTAAACTCCATGCTCTGAAAACTTCAGTAGGCTGCTGACTCTCAACTGTCCAGAAGTACATCATGCAGACACAGCCCGGCAGGATGCTCACCAGCCAGCGTTCCCTCAGTGGGGCTGAGTCAGCCATCTAGGGACTCCAGAGACAGGTGGTACAAACTTGAAGGAAATAACATGAGATACCTTGTAAGCAATGCTGCATCTGAGAGGGATAACACCAATCGATCCTAGCCTAGCTGTTTAACATGGTACAAATTACTTTTTAATTGCAATCGGAGAAACTGTCTTATCTGGAATGTTTACAGCCCATCTTTTAGAAAACTGAACAGCCTACTCGTTCTTTCTCTTCCTTAGGGAAAAATCTTTTCCTCCTTGGCATCCCCTGGAAAAGGTCAACAGTTTTCTGGAGTGCAGGCTTCCCAAAACCACCTGATACAGAGGCTTTGCTCACCACTGCTCCAGATGCCCCGTGGGTTCCTCATCCTTCTACCAAATAGCACCTCAGACACGTTCCCAGCCCCCATGAAGCAGTCAATCTCTGGCTGAGCTGAAGAAATCCCTACCCCATTTTGCAAACAGCTACAAAAAGGCCACATGTTCCTCCTCCCTGAGCAGTAAGGTGCCCCCCAGTAGCTTTGTATTACCAAAGCTGTAAGGAAGGAAAAGGCTGGGGCAAGTCTGGAAACCTCCCCAGGCATTCACTAGATGGTTGTGGTCAGTTGCAGCGCAATAAACCGAACTTCATTGGTGAGGAAATAAGGCTGCAGGAGGTGCAGCTGCACAGGGACCATCACTGAACCTCAAACAACCCAGCCACCACATCCCCTCTCATGGTAACTGTGCTGGGCATCACGCTGGCCATGTAAGGATTGCAGAACTTCATTCACTCTTCACAGTAAGCAGCACAAGGATATACCGGGTATTTTTGTGCATCCTGCATTCCTGGAGGATCACTCACACTCCCATCGCTCACATCCCACTCCTTGAGCATCTCTTCTTTTTTGGGTGTACGATGTCTCTCCCTTTCTCAGCCAGTTCTACCTCTTTCCCATGGCCACATCTACTCCCTCCTACTCCTGCAAGCTAGGCAAACTCCAGGTTCAAAGCTGAGGCCTCTCCATGTGCCAGCTCTGCAGGGAGCCCCAGCAAAGAGAATTTGGGAGCTATAAATAGAGGCCCCTCACTGTAGCCCCCACAGGGCTGGGCAGAGGATCTGCGTGATTGCATAGCTCCAGACCAGGAGTGGAGGCCAGCGCTGTCCATAGAAACTCTCAGTGGGAGATTTTCTTATCCTACAAGGTTGGCCTTGACAACAGATGTCTCCATCCCCTCAGGGTCCATTTCTGTTCCTCTTCAGACTTAATAACCAATCTGCCTTGTGTTTTCCCAGGGGAAACAGAGGTTATCTGCTAATAGTTCCTCTCCTTCCACACTCTGAGTCCTATAACATGATCTATTCATGCAGCTACCCCTTTCCCAAGCCCAGACTCTATTTCAGTGGTCATGGAGCCAAATGAAAGACTCAGCTTTGTCACTAAGAGCAAACCAGCCCCAACTCACCTGGCAGACACAGGCAGAAATCTCCTACCAGCCATGCAAGACTTCTCTGTGACACTAATGTTTGTGTCCCCAGTGCTATGGGGCATTCCTGCAGAATGAGGGGTCTGACAGCCACCTTCACCCCCACCTTCCCTCATCTAAGCTAGCCTAGAGTATGCTCACAAACCTCTACATGCTGTCAAGACTGCAAGGACTCCTTGCTGGAGAGAATGTGCTGAGCCACCTCTTGGGGAGAGGAGCTGCAGCAAAGCACAGGGCCACCCTCGCCTGGAGCCTGGCTCTGCGGCACTGGGCACTCCCGAGCAGCTTCAGCACTGGTTTGCTTCAGTTTGTGTCTGCAGCATCCTGGTAGGAAGATGAGCTCTGGCATGGGAGCTATTAGAGTGGGTGGCAGCAGATGGTGGAAACAGAGGGGATAAGAAAATAAATACAAAGAGGCTATCTTGAGGGGAGAAGTCACCACATCGACACTCTGTTGCTTAAACAGTCTCTTTTCCCAAAGCCTAAACAAACATTGCTCGGTTGCCGGTGCACAAGGAGGCAGCTCTGCCGAAAGCAGAAGACAGGCACCGGGGCACACATAGCCCCAAGATGTGCTGCAGCCTTGCACCTCGCTCAGCCCTTTGTGCCCCAACCCAGTGTTTTCAGGGGGATCTGTCTCATACAGAGCAGGGAAACCAAGGCCAAGAAGGGACCCCCTGTGTCCTGCTTCCTGGTTACCCACAATTTAGGCCTGTCCGTCTTTCCGTTAGCTTGTGCATGGGCACAATACCACCACGTCTGCCCTTTCCATGGACACCAAAGCAGGACTGCATGGTGCTCTCACCTGACATCCTCAGAAAAGCAATATATTCCCGAGGAAAATGGGGAGAGCCAGTGCTGCTGGGGCTTAAAAGGACTGCCCATTGCTGCCTCACAGGAAAACTAATGTACCTTGTAAGTCACTGAATCACCCAGCAGCACAGCCACTAATTTGAAGCAAAGCTATCCTTTTCAGAGATCTCACATAACCTTGGACAGCAGGAACCCAGTCTCTTGCTCACTACCACCCCAGGCTATTTGATTAACCCCTAAGTCTAGAGTCTGCAGCAGGACTATTTCTGCTTCTCTGGCCACCAGCACCGGTGGGAAAGTTATTTTCCTCCAGTGCTCTTCCTGATAAGCAGCCCTGACAGACTTCCAAAGAATAAAAGACCAGACTTGGGGAAAACAGATCCAGCAGTGGGGACAACTCATGTGCAGCCAAGAGCCCTTGTCAAAACCTCCCATCTGGGTCTGCGAGAGTGCTCCATGAGGGGAAATCAGAGGTGAAAGCAGTCTTTAAACATGCAGTGTCTGGTTCAGGCAAAGGCAATGTATTATGCTAAGCACGTTATTAAAGGATCTAAAGCAACAGAGCAGAGATTCCAAGAAAGGTTTTAACTTCCCCAGCAAGGGGCTCCTGGGAGTCCTCTTGTTAATACTTTGCATGGGGTTGTCTGCAACCGAGCCCAAAGTGAACACAAATGCCTCCTCAGTCCCCTTTCAGAATTCATTTCAGTTAAATCAATACAGCCATCGGGGAGACTTGAGGAGGCAAAGCTATTAGTGGGACCGCAGTTAATTCTGGGGGAAAGAAACAAGCAACAAAAGCAATAAAACTGATGGATGGCTTATGCAGGCACAGTAACTCTTTCCTATCCAGGTACGGCAGCATGGCAGCCCATCAGAGTGAGGATGCTTACTGGAGAAACTCTTCTTCCCCAGATTTTGCATGGTCTCTGATTGGGATAAAAGTACTCCTGAACTGGTGCAGAGCAGAGGGCTGGCACAGAGGCAGGTGTGGGCTGGCAAGAGACAACGAGGCTGCTCTGAGGAATGGAGGGTGCAATTCCAGGCTATTATTATATCACTGGAGCCCCCATCAGCATGCATGAGCTCAGGAAAGTTCATTCCCGACCTCCCTTGGCATCAGGACCTTCAGGGAACAGGGAAGCACATGGTGACTCCAGCTTTGGTTGGGAATTGTGGTCCAGCAGCACACCTCTGCAGCCAAGCAGGAAAGCTCAAAGCAGTGCAGAGACATCACCTCAGCAGCCCCTGTGGCACACAGTTGCTGGCACCTGACAGGGGTCATCTTCTTTGCCACAGGAATGCCCCTTGGCAACAATGTACCAAGAAACCACATAGGCCCATGTCTCCCTCATCTCACCAAGCAAGCTCTCGTCTGTCTTCCCCACACATCTCCCCATTGCTTCTGCCTCCTTATATCATGATAAAAGTATGCCATAAACATTGGAAGGTGACTACCATAGTTTTGCTTTCTAAAGCACCTTAAACATCTGTAGGCGCTCGGAGAGGAACTCAGCAGCAGTATCTATAATGGCAGCAGTGTTAAAAGCAGCTCAGGGAACAGCAGAGCCCATCTGACAGCCCGGTGCCCAGACCAGCACACAGAGAAGAGCTTGCCAGGTGACAACTACATAAGAAATAGAAGATATTGAGATAGAGACTCTGTAGGACAGCCCACTAACCAAAAAGCAACACCAATGCAAGTTGAAGGTCCTGCAAACTAGTAGTATCATCATTTCTGAAAATGCAATGCCTATAAAAGTAGCAGAAATAAATTTAATCATATTTGCTCCATCTACAGGCCTATCAATGTAATGTCATAGAAGACCACAGCAGTCAAAGACTTGCACCTCTCACCTTACAAAATATCAAACAAGATAGCACAGACCCAAAATGGGGAAACCAGCAACAGACTGACTCTGGCGCTGATCCAGCCTCTCTTCCTGGCAGCACCAGACTTATTAAAGTGATCTGTGCAGATCTGTCATTTCTAAAGCTACACAGCTGTGGAAAACATCATCTCTCCACCCAACTGACCTCCAAGTCCAGGTCTCAGGCGGTTGTCATATCCATCCAACAGCCTGTCCAGGATGCGGGTGAAAATGGTGATGTTATCTTTGCTGTCATCAACAACGTCTGAGACATGCTTCTGAGAAAGCCTGGCATGCAGGGGGGACAAAAGAGAAAAAAACACCATCAGAAGAGAAACCTACTCTTTACACACTGTGAACAGTTACTGGAAATGAAGGGGTGGTTGGTTCATGCTCCAGCCTGTGCTGCAGTGGGCTCTGAACTGCAAGACCAGGTACGCCCATTAAGGTCATGTGCTTGCAGGATTCCCCACAGGGCATCTCAAATCAACTCCCCTCTGGCCTCTGTCACTGCAACCCTCACCACGGAAGCTGAGGCATCCCTGCTGCCCCATCCCCACCTTTCCATGCTGAGGGTCAGTGGCACCATGGGTAGTGGTTTAGGAGCCCTGTTTTGGGGGGAAGCCTTCCGCTGCCCCAGCATCCTTCGCCTGTCCCTAAGAAAGGGCAGTTTACAAACAGAGGCAGCAGGTACCTTAGTTACTCAAGTGCCAGTATCTTCTTGTAGGCAGCATGGAAGAAATTATGCCAGTTATTCGCCATATAGAGCCATTCCCAAATTCTCTGCTGGGAAGAGGGAAGGGAGGTAGAAAAGCAGGAATTCAGCAAAGCAGGCTTGAAGCCTGAGTCCATCACTAAAACTCTTTGTGAACCATTTCTTGAACTTTCCCTGTTTATAAAACCAAATGAGTTTTCACATTCCTATCTCTGCTCAACACAAGAAGCCTGGAGGCCCCCAAATAAGATTATTTCCTCAGGGCAATTTCTGCCCCAGGTGGCAGTAAATTTCTCAAACAAAGTTCATCTCACCGAGCAAAATCTTCAATGTACTTTTGCAAGCCCAAGGGACTCAAATAACACCTTTGAATTTTGTGTCTCCCTTTCAATCAACAGAAAAAGAGCCGGGGCATCCTTCTGAAATTGGCTGTCTCTAAAAGAGACTTCAGACAACACAAAGTACCAGTGCTATAGCTCCACGCACAGCCTCCCCCAGCAGAAAGAGCTGTTAGGACCAAAACAAACGAAAAGGCAGAAGATTAAGTAACAGCAAACCTAAAGAAAAATCTATAGAGATGCATAGGTTGTAAGGAAGATGGAAGGGGAAATAAAAGAGACACCAATGAGGCCAAAATAATATTAAGCAGCACAGACAGGCAGCAGGATGGCTGAGGAAGCCCAGCCAGGCAGTGGGAGAAAAGGCTGCTGGAGCAGAGGGATCCTCAGCAGCGGCACCAGGAGCCCCTCAGAAGTGGGACGGCCCTTACTGGCAGATCAGCTCCATGCCACTAATCAGAGAGGTAAGTGACTGGGGAGCATTGCCCAGACAAAGGCCACGAATGCAGCAAACTACAGGGACATTGGTGATGCAACATGTGGGTGCAATTACCAGGGAGGGGACCCGTGTCCTTCTGAAGCAGGGTCCCACTCCCCACAGCTGGGGGAAAAGAAGTCCCTAAATTTTGCTTTCAAACACTTCTGCCCCTTTCCTTCTCCTCCCTAGCATCATTTTCTTTTGCTCCAGTTGATGTGTGCAGCCCCTGTTTTAAGCATGCATCAGGAAGTAATTGGGGGGAAAAAGATCAGAGAGAGGAATATAATTTAAAGAGTTCAAAGCTTAATCCTGCTGTATCCCATCTGGTTAGACTAGTTACCCCTGACATGGTCCATTTGTAAATACCCTGTGAAGGGTCAGTAGGGTGGCAAGTAGCAGAACTGGCTTGGAGTTTTCTATCAAAATCCTCTCCCAACAGAAAACCCAGCTTCTGTAAGATAAAAGAAGAGCAGAAAGTATTTTCTAGCAAAAGAAGAAAAACAGAGAGCAGGGTACGGGTATTTTTAGAGTCAGGCTGAATCAATACTATTTAGCATGCAGCAGCTAATTGAAATATTCCATTTTTGGCAATTTTGACATTAATTTGTGTTGGCATCAATGACCAAACACTCCGGGAAATTGCATTCAAGTGCTTGAGGTTTGTTTCTCCAGGGATCAGATGCCACCTCTCACAGAGCTGCTCGGCCTCCGGTTTTTATCAAACCAATATTTGCTATCATGGGAGAAGTGGTCAAGCCAGGAAGTTCAGCCTACAAGAGCCCAACAAGAGTAATAAAGTGCTTAAATTGGAGTTCCCATAGGGCATGGCGGTGAGGCATGGTCAGGAAAACACTTGTCCCAGCCCTAATTCAACTTGTCAGATCCAAAACATCAAAACACCATTGATATTATAAACTGCATCACAGCCTTCAAGACTTTCCATTTGAATCAAAACACTGGTTTTGGCTTTTCATCTGGACTTGAAATATTTGAAATAGCTGAACTCCCTACCGGGAAGCAGAATTTTGAGGAATTTAACAAATGTCTACTGTAATTAGTAAGATTTCAATTGTACCAGCTTTCAATAGATGTCATGGTTAAAAGCAATCTGTACCAGTGTCTGCTGATGGGTATATAACCATCTATAACTTATGAATAGCTAGCATGCTCATGAAAGCTCATTCATTAATGTTTTATAAGCTATCTTTAAAAATTACCCGTAATATAAAGAGTGAGAGGACAGATTTTTGTGAAGGAACTCCTGGCGGAGGCTCAGCAGTGATAGAAAAAATGAGTTTACAAATTTCAAAGCCATTTTACTTAGCCTGACATTTGAGGTTTCGACTTCAATATGAGCAGCGTGGGATTCACTCAGGAGGTGCTGGGGAAAAAGCAGCGCATGCAGGGTGAGGGAAAGGTGCAGGCAGGGAAGAGCCAGCAGCACCTCTGCCTGGTGCCTGATTTGGGCTAATTCCCCAACCCAGCCCAGGTCTGGGCAGGCATACCTAGCCTTAACATAAAGCTAAAGCTGCCTTTTAGCAAGGCATAAAGGAACTGCAAAGAGGTATGAAGATCGTGGTTTTAAAATAACTAGAAGCCCTCAGGCAGGGAAGACAACTTTACAGCAAATTTAATTAGGATGGGCTTGAGAAAAAGTCATTGCCTTGCCACCCGTTCCCCGTGCACATGCTCTCTGGAGAGCTGGCTGCCACATCAGCACGCTAACCTCCAAACAAGGATCCCCCACATGCAATTTAGGAAACAAATCCTCCTGTGGACCAGAGCAATACCCACGTGGCAGGTGGCAAAGGAGCAGCAGCGGTGGCAGCAGCGTCAGTGAATATATGATGGAGAGCAAAAGGGCAGTGGTGGGGAAGGAAGAGGCAGGGCTGCAGGCACGGGGGCTGCCAACACCACCCCCACCCCCCCACCAGCTGGCATGGGGACGGGGACCCAGCCCCAGCAGGCTGGAGGGGAAGGCGAGAGGCCAGTGCCTGGGGTGCCTGTGCCCATGCAGGGAGGCAGGGGCAGTCAGCTGTACATCCATAGGAGGGTCAGCATCTACATGTCAGGGCATGCTCAGGATGCATTTGCTTATGCAAAGTGAGATCCAAGCAGGTGAAGTGACGTGGGCAGGACAGGGTAGGAGTGTGCAGCAGGGCAACCCGCTGCACACAGAGGCGTGCATGAGTGAAGCAGGAGTGACAGCACTGACATCTTTTCATGCATGAAAATCATTGATAGCTGCAGGACTCGTAACTCAACAGATAGCATTTCAGTGTCCGTACCTGGCACTCTAAAGGTTTTCCTAAATTTTTTATAGAAGTCATGTATTATTTGCATTTCTCTCCCTCTGCACAGAGCTCCTCCCTCCTTGCGGCTGGCAGGCAGCGCTGGGGGTGTCTCTGCTCCCTTCTTCGAAGGGCTCTCGGAGCTCACTGAGCTTCAGCACAGGCTCCAGCCAGATGCAGAGGAGGGCTGCAGAGCCTGTCATGGACTAACAGGCTTTCGTCTTCTCCTGACAGCTCCCAGAAGCTGGGAAGGCGAGGCTGGTGGCAGTGCTCTCTGTGCTGGGGCAGCGCGAGCCTACATGCCCAGGGACACCAGCCCAGGCAGAGGGCGAGCAGCATGCCCAGCCAGAGCCCCCATGCTGCAGCAGATAGGTGTGCTGCTCGCGGGTCGTTATACCATAAACAGCTACCCAGCCGAAGCAGTTTCATTTTCTCTTCTTTAAAAGAGTATTAAAAAATTAAAGCAGGGGGAGTCTCTCTTCCAGGTTAAAACTCATCCAAGCCAAGTCCTTGCCCAGAGTGAATTGTGCAGAGGCCAAATCTGAAAATTGGTTTCGTTGCAAAAAACGCTGACAACTGTCCTTAGTGAGAGCACCTCAGATAATGCTAATGTAATCAGTCAGTTCAGCCTGAATAGTCCTTAGGTGAAAGGCATGGGGACAGTGACAAGGGGAGGGTCAAACACAGCAGAGATGCTTTTTAGTGCTTTGCCCTGGATTACTTCACACAGGTACTGGCCCCGGGATAATTAAGCACACCAAGAGGACTGCAGCCTTAGCCAACAGCCTCAGCGCTCACCACCTTACCCAGCATCAGCAGGGACAGCCAAAACCAGGACTAGGACTCCAAGGCTAACAAGAGAGAGCGACCCTGTTCCCGGGATCCTCAGCGCCATGGCGTCAGCACGTGGCGACCAGCAAGCAAGCCTCCAAAACCTGCCAGGGTGGGCACAGAGGGAAAGGAAAGAAGAGAAAAGAGATTTTACTTACTAGGAGAGAAGCAATCCACTTAGTTCAGTTTCTCCTAGCAGTTCATCCATGTTAGCCAGCAGTCAGTATTTCTGGGGTTCTGTATTTGAAGCCCCAGAGGACCCCCCCGCAGGGACCCAGAGGACCCAGGTCCTGTGCAGCACTGCTGGCCCAGGGGATGTGGCAGCATAGGATCAGAGCCAAGCATGTACCTACACATACAAACTCTCACCCCATCTTCACAGTCTGTCCAGCAGCTCCCCAAGTGCTTCAGCATCTTGCAGCAACTGGTTCTTTCAGCTATCACTCCCTCCTCTTCCTCACTCTGTACTCTCAGTCATTGCCTTCCCCTTGCAGCAGCTCCCAGTTCCCCTACTACCTGTGCTACCCTGGGGACACCCACACAGCAGAACCAGTTGCAAAGTCTCAAGACCCATTTTTTCCAAATGTCTTTTTCTGGACAGTTAGGTCCTCATTTAACTCTGGTAATGACACTGCCAGAAATTACTAAATTTGAGCACTGAGGCCCAAGGTAATGGGAGTGTTTGTCTGTACCTCACTTAGCGTGCTTAGATTTTTCATTAATGCTCAGTTTTATTTTTATTGTGATGTTACTGCACATTTAACTGTTTTCCGCTTTTATGTATCTCATTATGCTGATGCACCTTGGACGGCCTGTATAAATACAGCTTGTTGTGACGTCTCCACAGCCTGATACCTCATGTGTGGCGCACACAGGATTCAGCCCAGCAGAAGCTCAGCACACACAGCAGCTAGGCAGAACTGACCAGTGTGATATGGCTATCCAGAGTCATAAAGGTAGGCTCACTTCAATCACAGTCTGCAGAAACCAGGGCGAGATGTTGTTGCCAGCCAGACCTGACCTCTGGATTTCCCCACCTAATGGGCACTAACATTGCAGAGCCTTGGGCAGCTCCTTTCAGCATTGAAGGAGATGCTGGCTTGAAAGCCAAACCACACCACCTGAATGGAATTTCTCAGCTCGTGGAGGGTGCCCCAGGATGAAGGGGGCAGGTGAGCTATGCAAGTGCTACCAGTGAGTTTCTGCACGCCACACAGGAGACTGGAACCCCCAGCAGAAATTCCATGCAGAGAGAGCAGGCAGCTCAGTCAAGCAGGATGGAAACACCTAGAGATCACGTATATCATGTATGTGCAGCGATGTGTATCTGGCTCCCTCTGCCACAGACGACTGGAAGAGGAGAAGGGGCACAACGCCAGGCTGGGCTGTGCGATACCCCACAATTCTGCATTTATCTGCCCTGCTCACCCTGCAATATTTTGACCCTATACAGTCTTCCAGGGTGCTGTGCCTGATCCTTGCCTTTTAGCTTAGTACAGCTCTAGGAGGACACGAGCTGTCAAGCAGGCAGAAGGTAAGAGCCAGACACTACAAGTCCTTATCCACCCACGTCAGCTTTTGTTCTGGCAGGATATTCACTAATAGCAGACACAGGGGAAAAAATAGCACAGGGTCCTAGCATTGCCTTTCATAAAGCATACTTAAGACACGTGTTACCTTTATCTTCCTCCTCATCACTCAAAATCTTTGCAGATTATCAGTGCACGGATTAATTTTGTGCAGGTAAGCATTTGCCAGTGTACTTGGGCCTTATTTAATTAGGATGCTACCTAGGGAAGTGCAGCCTTCACACCAGAGGAGCACAGGCTTACCGGAGGCTGCAGGAGCCTTCTGGCATGTGCACATCTACACCTCTGGGGAGGCAAACTCTGGTTTGGGATGGCTCCTCTGGCTCCTGCCACCCTCCAGCTGAGAAGGGACACAGTCTTGGAAGTTCAAGTAGTTGCTGATGAAGCACAAATTAAGAGGCTGAACATCTGTTCTGTGGGAAATTCCAACAGTTAGGGGACTCTCATTCCAAATTGCAACAAGGACAGCTGAAACATCGATGTCTCTTACAAGGCAAATTCAAAACTCCTTCAATTAGCAGCTCCTCGACATATTTCCTTTTAACTTTTCCCTTTCATTTCACTTAAACTTGCATATTATACAATAGGATTTTACTGATGTTTTTATTCTAAGGCAATTTCAAACACCAGCCAAAAGCAAAAAACAACATTGCCTCTTCCCCTTCCCACACCACCACCAAAAAACTTCATTGAAAGCAATACTTTCCCATTCAACTGCTGATATCAATAAATGGTTTGTTTTGGCAGAATTTGAACTGCCATCAGTTTTTGACCAGGGATATCCACACAAACGAGGACCCTTTGGTTTTGCAGCAGGTGCCTCCTTGCTCTGCAGGAACTGTTCTGACTCTAGAACATTTTGGACCATTTTTATTAGATTTGGTGAGACCGTGGGTGGGGGAGATGAGGCACCAAAGGTCGGACAGAGCAGCTGAAGAAAAAAGAAACAGAAAATGGGACAGCAAGGTAATTCAGAAAGATGTAAGATCAGGAACAGTGACAAAATCCAGAAGCACTTACACCTTCCATGTAGGCAGGCAAAAGACATGTGTCTCTCTCTGTGCCAAGAAGCTCTAAACTGCATTTCCACCAAACCTTGTTCATATACTTTTCCTTCAATATTATACAGAGAAGAAGGACTAATCTTCTACTTTGGATAGTTCTGTTGAGGAAGGTGCTAGCCAAGGATAACAGGGCTGCTTGAATAAAGTTAAATACATGCACAAGTCTCATTTTAAGCATCAGAACCAGTTCTATATACCTGCACTGGGAGAAAAATCACTGTTGTCCAAGTGATTACCTTGCCAGCCATGGCTTCAGTTTGCTGGCACAGAGAACGCCTTCCAAATAGGGTGTGAGAGTAGATGGACTGCTGGTTTGCTGTGGCTGCGTTTATGAACTCGGAAAGGACAACACAGCATTGAAAATAGCTTGGCACTGTTTTCTACCACTTTCCTTTGGTGCTTGAATTGTATTTTTCCTGGGGAGCTGGATAGAAGAGGCTGCATGGTATTTTCCTTGTTCTTTTTCTCTGTTAAAATTGAGAGATGGATTGAGAAGCAGACCTGGTCCTGAGGATTGTGGCTGACCTTCCTGATTAACACAGGGGCTTTGACTGTTGGTTAAAGTAGTAGCCTTGGTGACATTGAGCCAGGGCTGGTCAGGCATTGCTGGGGGAGCAGCAGAAGGAACAGCCTTCCAGTGCCGGTGCTCATCACCCTCTTGCCAGTCAGGAAACACATTTCTGGAGGATGCAAGGAGGCTTTTGCAGAAGACATTTCACCACTCATACCTTAAGGAATCTTCCAAAGCTTTTCATAGCCAAAGCCTAGTCTGGTCCCCACAGCACAACAGCTCTCAGCATCACCTCTCCCCTTTCCCAAGGCTCTTACTAGTCCAGGCCCAGCACCAACCACAGGGACACACAGAACCTCACCCAGTGCAAGTGCTTTATAAGCCAAATAGCTACTGGCCACACAGCCTCTCTAATAACAAGATTTCTGGCCTCGCAGGTTTGTAAAACCAGTCCTGGTTTCAAGACTCCAGTAATTGAGCTCCTCAGATTTTAGCACGAAAGTCACTCTTGCAGAGGGCTGCCTGCCCCGCCGCAGCTACTGCTTGTGGCAGGGCAGGCAGGCAGGGGGGCCTTGGTGTGCAGCACCATCTCGAGCGAAGGAATGCAAACACCCACGAGTATGCCTCAGGAAAAGAAATGCTGAGGCTCCTCCAGCCCAAACCGGTGCTGTCCTTGCAGAAGGTACTTGAATAAAGTGCTATTAATTTGTCACTTCCCACTCAGGTAGGCTCTGAAACAGTCAATGTCTTGATCTGAATACCTACAGGAACCCCTGATCCTCTGGGAAGGGGAGGGAGGATGCAGGCAACTTGCAGTTAACTGCATGTAACCGAGTGAGGGTTTAGGAATGTTAATTGGATGGTAGTTGTCTCAAAGAAGGAAAAACCCCAAAACCTCTTACTAGGTCTTGCTGAAAGGAAACTGCATAGTATCTGTGAAGAAAAAAAGCAGAATGCAAAGATTTCTAAGCTCAGAAAACTTATTTAGATTGACCCCTCTTTCACATAAGTTAAAGAAAATCACACTATAGCATCTGGTTCTTGTCTATGGCTATGCAAGATGGAGCCTATAGGGACTGTACATGTTCAAAGCAGCTCTGCACTTTCTTCCTCCATCTGTCCATTGCTCATTTCCTAATGGCACAGTTAGCAAATGCATTCGCTGCTAATTCTGCAGTTGCTGGTAACCTCCACAGCTGAATCAAATGCAGATTTTCTAAGGAGTCCTGCTAACACTTTGCAGCTGGAATCCAGCATTACTTGAAGTTTACAGTTCTGTGCACTCTGGAGTTTGGCAGGTGTCTTTATAACCACATACCTAAAGGCATCATAAGCATACCCACTCCTCTCCAACACATGCAGTCTGTCCAATCTCCACAGCATCATGGCATAACAACACTCCTGAGAAATACAACCTTCCTATTGGATGTGCAGTTTTGGAATGAAGAACTGGAAAAGCTTCCTTCTCCCCAAGACAGCTCCAGCCCCTATTCCTGCTGAGGTGGGTTTGGGAACCAAGAAAGTGCTGATACCTTCCAGATCAGCAAGGTACCCTAGTACTATGTTAACATTGAATATATCTCCTGAGTTGGCGTACTGAGCCTGATCTTTTCAGAAATCCTAATTCTAGAAACTATTAAATATTCTGAAATGCCTTCCTTGGAAGGAGTGATTAGCACAGGCTTACTGCTGACAAGGGAAAGACAGATAGAGCTCCAGCAGTAGAGACTGAAAGGTAAAGCTTGCAAAAAAATCTGGGAGAACAGCCCAGAGAGGGTGATACTGCAACCATCAGAAAGGGAATGAAGACAGAAAAGGCCCATAAACCCACCTGGGTGCATTTGTGAGAGTCACATCTGTATCTCTCCCAAATTACTGCCTCCCTGGAACATGCACAGCCAAGGGAACAATCTGATTCACTTAGCAATAATCTCATCATGCAGGCAGCATTCATGAAGCAGCCCAAAGGACATATTTGCCCCATCACTGCACTCAGAGATGTGTACCTGCAGTGTCATTAGGTCAGCACACCCACGCGCCATGCACCCACACCAGTGGCATCAGCTGAAGGAGTGCTGAGCACTTACAGCTCCCACTCAGCCTGCAACCCCCAGGACCTGCAGCTGCTCCACATCTTTGCCAAGTCAGGTATCTCAGGGAGGGGTATGCAATGAGGAGCTGATGCTGGGAAGCCAGCTGGAAAACAGACTGGGAAGTAGAGGCAGCCTCAGTCCAAAAGCCCAGATATAAGCACTTCCACTCAGGGAGAAAAGGGTGATCTAGACCCAAGCACATTCACCCACCTGCACACACAGTAGCACAACCAAGCACAGCACTATAGGTGACCTCACAACACCTGCATATTTACTCCCAAAGCCAGGTGCACTTGCACAGCACAAGCGCTCCTTATTGCCCTTCCTCATTGCACTGCAGCCTCTGCAAAACAGGTCCTAGATATCAGGAGTCCTCTGACACCTCTCAAGGATTCCAAAATCATCCAGACTTCACGGGCTGTGCTCTGTCCAACCTTCCCCAATCCTCTGTGAGCACACCAGCCTTGTGGCGATCACTGCTATGCCTCTTCTAGTGCTTCTTTGGGTAAAGCTCCAAGCTCTCTCTGCAGAGATGGATGGCCAGCAAGCACTCAGTGCAGCAGCAGCAGCAAGAAATGCAGGCGATGCGCATGCTGCCCTGTGTCCCTGTTGGGGAGGTTTTGCTCCAGCTCTCAATCACTTCAGCTAGGAAGGAGGGACCCCTGGAATAAAACCATTCTTTAATTTGAGGGCAGGGGCAGCAATAAGCAGACAAGATTCATCTGGAAGCCTGGAAACGATAGAATAAGACACCGTGGTGTTTCACAAGACCTTGTCCTACTGGTTGTTTGTGTCCCTTTGTTCTGAAATGAGCGAACTGGGATGCACGCATACACTGCACAACGCAGGCAGAGACACCCAAGCCAGCGCATACTGGAAGCAGTCCAGCACTGCCAGCATCACACCCTACCTGCACCAGCTAGCGCAGAGGAAGGCTCTGTTTGTTAGCCTGGACTGAGGTGAGTGCTCTGCTTCCATCACCTGAGAGAGCCCAGATTTCTCCAACTTGCCTCTCAGTTTAGCGCTGTTCTGTGCCGTACAGATGCTGCTGAAGGCCAGAAGCTACTACAGCATTCTATAGGAGTCAGCAAACAAGAAACAGGTAGCAGTACCTCCACCTACCTGAATGAAACTTGCTGTTTACCAGCTACTTAGAGAAACAACACTGTCTCACAGCAAGAGGCACATGGCAGAGGAACCACACAGTCCTCAATTCGTGAGCATGAACATGTTTGAGTTTACTTGCCCAAAAGGCCCACACTGGCTCATTCCCACAAACACATGCACTGCAGAAGCCAAAACCAACCTTCCCATGAATCTGCCACACACATAAGGTGCAAGGCACATGTGATGGTTACAGAATGTGTTATCTGCAGCTCTGCAAGAGATGGCAGCAGAATAGGACACTCGGAACCAGAAGCACAGGGCAAAGAAATTAAAGGTTCAGATCGACATGAAAATCTTGGGAGCAAGCCTTAAAGTGGATCTCTTCTGTAGAAAGGTGGTAATAGAGAAACAAGCTCTATGCCCAACTGCCAACCCAGCTTTAATTTTTCAAAACGAGAAACTGCTTGACAGTTTTTCCTCATCAAAACAAAATTAATCCCAGTATTGCATCTTTCTACTCAAAAACACATCCAGAGGGACTGTAGAGTGATTCACACCCTCAACCGCTATGGGAAACCGTTTGCACTCAAAGTGTAACAAGCCAACACTGATTCACCCACATAATTACAGGCAGACACTGATTCACAGCTACTGCAACTGCAGACAGACTGACTCACAATCAAAGCAACTGCAGACAGACTCAGGCTCACAAGCACAACTGGAAATACAACCGTGCGGACAATATCCAGAGTCTGAAATCATATGTATGCACGAATCCTTGGAAAACTAGATAGCACCCTAACCAATGCAAACATGGCTAGCCAAGCCCTGCGCTTTTTGTTGGCACTTTTGACCTTCACCTCACAGCCATCTTTCCTCCACCAGTGGAACAATATCCATACCTCAGTAATTGTTCCTTCCCTGACAGCCCTCACACTTGCCAAGCACGGCTGTCAAAGCCTAAACCCAGAAGCAGAGCTGTATGATGCATATTCAGGCACATGATGCATACAGGCACAGTAAGTGTATATGGTGCAAGACATCAACATACATCCGCTCTGATACCATGTATCTGTGCACTGACTGTGCTGACTTAGTATTTCCAGAACGTAAGTAAATACAAGCCAAGTATAATACATTTAGCCCACGGGCAAAGGAGATGGCAAAAGACTCACCACTGGGCAAAAGCTTGAAAGGCAGGATTATTTACTACACTCTCTGGCTGGGTATGTAATTATGTCAGTGTTCAGCCTGGGTATTGTGCTACTTTTTGTAAAGAGTTGGCAGGAATACTCCGACTGAGATGAGGGGCTGGGCAGTTTCTCTAGTGTTGAGAGGAGCAGGCTGAAGAGGACAAGGTCTACTTAGAGAAAAAGCAACTGAGGTGAAAGGATGGATTAAGCACAAGAAAGATGAGAAGGAGAAGCTGAAAGTGAAGTGGGACAGGCGGCAGTCTACAGACAAAGAAGGAAGAGGAAAGGAGAAAGAACAGAAGGAGGAAAGGTGCATGATGCAGGCTTATGATAAGCTCCAGAAGCGAGGAAAAGCAGCAGCCTCCCAGTGCTGAGCATGTCTCGCAGCGGTGCAGACAATGCATCTGTGCTCTGAGCTCTGGTGCACACTGCAAACCAGGAGGAGATTCCAGGGGAAAGGACACACCCTCCAGCCAAGCATGTACCAAGGGGCCCAGGTGCAGCCGCAACCCCTCCAGCTGCTCAGAGCCCTCGGAAAAGAGCCGGAGCCTCGGGCTCGCGCACCCCTGCCTCTGTGCATGTGTGCGCGCGCATGCTGCAGGGCACCCAGCCACCACAGGCACAGGCTGAGGGGCAGGCTGGCAAACTCCACTAAAACAGCATTGCCTCAAAACAGCCTGAAATCCTTTATCCTCCAGGGTAAAGCGAAAGTTGAAAGACAGACTACAGAAATGGGAGAACTTGCCTGAACCACACGTAGCATCTTCTAGTTGTAGGCTGGACCTGCCTCACCACCTGTTATTTTTCTTCTTCACGCTCCCCACACAGAAACTAAGAGGTGAGGCAGCAAACCTGCTCTGCTACTGCCGTCAGAACAACTCAGGTGAGCAGCCACTCAGAGCTGCTCTTACCAGCTAGCCCACAACAGTGGGAGTCTCACCAAAGGGTCCCGGTTCTCCATTTCTGTCTGGGGACGCTGCTGCGTTTGCAGCCAGTCAGCAGCAGATTCAGAGGAGAGACCACAGATGCAATTGGCCGGGGAAATGAACTATTTGTTCAATTAGACTTCTCTTGTCCAGACGAGAATCGTTCTGGCAGCAGGCAGAGTGAGGAACAATGGGTAAGTGTTGCAGTGGGGACTGTCTAACGCTTAATGGCATTACGCTACTCCTTTTTAATGATCCATATCTCAGTCCTAGTAACTCAGGGGGGAGGAGGAAAGATCTGGAGCTCTTTTCCCTTTCTTCCCATATCAGCCTCGGAGACTGCAGTCCCCCAAACTCCTTTCCCTCCCCCCTTTCCTCCCCACCCCGCCACAGCATCAGGGCCCATTAGGCCTGGCTGCAGGATTCAGGGGGAAATTTGACTTTGCTTTACTACACCGCTCTCCCTGCACAGCCCTTCCCCTGCATTCACCGTCCGGCTCTAGGAACGGGGCTCGGTATTGTCCTCGGCCAGACATTTTCCATCGCAGCCTCTCACACCTCTCCCCACTCTCCAGCCGACAGTGCCGGCGGGCAGGCTGGAGCTCCGGGGGTGCCCGGCGGGGGGCGGGGGGCACCCGGCACGGCTCAGGCAGCCGCTCGGCTCCGGAGCGACGCGCTTCGGAGTTGCTGCGGGAGCGGAGCTGCTCCTACCCCCCGGCCGCCCTCCCGAGCCCCCCGCCCGGGGGATGCGAGCAGGGCAGAGCCCCCCTTCCCCCGCGGGGCCGCTGCTCCCCCTATTGTTCGCCGGCCCGTAGACAATAGCCGGGGGGCGGCGCAGCACCCGGAAGCCCCATCCCCGGCCGGGGTCCGCACTGCCCCCCGCGCCCCCCAGCCCCCGCCGGGGCGGTTGTCTGCCACCCGGCGCAGCCTCCGGGGAGGCGCGGAGCGGAGCCCCCGGGGGAGCAGGGACGCGAACGGCCGCCGCGCCCCGCACGCACTCACCGCGCCGCTGCCCCAGCGGGGGGCGGCCGGAGCCGCTCCGCTCCGCAGCGCTGCCCCGAGCCCCCCAGCCGGGGCTGCCAGCCGCCGCCTGCGCGCTCCTCCGGCCGCGGCGAGGGAGGGAGAGAGGGAGGGAAGGAAGCAGCATCCCCCCGCCTTCCTCCTCCTCCTCCCTGCGCCCCGGAGGAGGGTTTACCCACCCGCTTTGTGCGGAGCTGCCCTCCCCGCAGCTCGCACGGCGGCGGCGGGTCGCTGCCGTCCTCCCTGCCCCGGGTCGGGACCAACCCCCCAGGCGATGCCCCGGGGCCCTCCGCCAAAGCCCGGCCTCCCAGCGCCGCGGCAGCCCCCGCCATCCTTTCCACGCAGGAGTACGAGCAGAGCGAGGCTGGCTGCTCCCAACGCCTACCTGTTGAAGGGGGGGAGCTCCCCAAGGCGCGGGTGCTCTGCAAGGAGGTGGCCAGACCCCAAGGGATGCGCTGCGCCCCAGCTCCTGCCAACCTGCCTCCTCGCTGCAAGGCCTGGCCGAATCCCGGGTCTGCCGGCAGGGCAGGGAAGTTTAGCCCGCAACTTGGAATTGCCGAGGTTTAATATCGCAAAAAGATGGCACGCAGAGGAAAACAAATGCGGAGAAGGGAGGAGGAGGAGGAGGAGGAGGAGGAAGAGAGGTTAAAACGCAGCAAGGAGTAGGCAGTGAAAACGCGGACAGATTCAGCGTGGCAGTGCGGGGATCCCAGAGCAAGGGCGATGCGAGATGTGCTGGACAGAGCTGGCTGGGCATTGGAGGTTTGGCGGAGCCACACGACAGTGAAGCTGGGAAGGCGAAAGCTGACAGTAAGGCACACTCAAAATATATTGTCCCTGCAGAGCTCTCCTTGTTAAACACGCACTGCAAGACTCAGCTGCAGCCGTGACTCCAAGGTACATAACCATTCCTCCATCACTGAGGATGCTAGATGAGGTAAAGAATCATAACTGCAGGCATCACTGACCACCCCAAATTTCCTCTAAAATACTCTTGGTTTTGAATACTTAAAATAACATGCAAACATACTTCAGGACAAGGGCCCTCAAGGCATGAGTGATTAAATCCAGTTTAACTGTCAGTTCTCTGCGTTTTTATATCAGAAAATGACCCAGATCTTGCTTCCAGGAGAAAGTTAGGGGCAATCACTGTTCTACCTTATTCCTACATACCACAGCCATCCTGACTTTGGTGAGATAGCAGCATTCATAATGACTTGTTTCTGGAGAGTAGGAAGGGAACATAGGCTCTCTGTCAAAGCAAAATTTCAGCTGTCTATGATCTGAGCATGGTCTTTACTAATCCAGATATGCAGACTTGTCAGACTTGTATCTGTTAGCAGCAGTACAAATGCCAGGAGAGTTCTGCTTTCCTCTGCTGGATAGGGGCCATGGGCAAGACCTGATGAGCCTCACTAGATCTAAAGACCAACATCTTTAGGAAAAACTGAGTTTAGTCCAACACAGTGCCCACACAATCAAATCTGACATCTCTTAGACTAGAGGAGGAAGAGTCCTTAGGTGTTACTGCAACACTTGGCTCTCTTACAGGAACTCTATGGCTACCACAAACTGTGTGTAATCAAGACACGTTTCTCCAGCCCTCAACACCACACCCAACCCTAGCTGATGGAGATTAAATACTCACAGGATAATTTTGAAGCATCAACAACCAGACCTTCAAGTCACTATTTTCTGATCTCTGAAAGACATTTTGACTGAGCTGCAGGGACCTTACTTTTGAGATCTTGTGGGGACAGCTAATGTTTTAATTGCCCTTAGACTGTTCGTACATGAATGACAGCAACCATCACATGGTGTGGGGCTGTTCCCATTAAAAAAAAAATAATCCATTTCTGCATTGAATTCCTCCTGCCATAGCCTAAAGCATCACTCAAGAAGACAGCTGTGTGTGCATGCCAGCAGAGGAGCTTTTCTGCTGGTCTTCACAACTGGTGGAAATCATAGGAAAATTCACTTCAGAAGAGATTTCAACACATCATCTAGTCTAACCTCCTACTCAAACAATGGTCAGCTAGAGAAGAGCCCTCTGAGCAGCACAGGTTTGCCACACTTATTCACACTGAATTTCTGTTTACATCTAAGTTTCCTCCATGGCACATCTTCTGTTCCTGATTTGTATGCTTGTGAATACAAGAGTGTTGGCAAGGGAACAGACAAGAGCTTAGAGGGAGTCCCAAGGCACGGCCATTAACTTAACTAAAAGCCCCGAGGATCTGGTCCACCATCTTCTCATCAGAAAGTGATCTCCGTGGGAGGCTATCACAGAGATGACCATGCCCAGAGGTGGGACCAGACAAAGGACCTGGTTAACTTGAGAACATTGGTTTCCTGGACGCTGAGAGGAGAAAAGGCCCTAATACTTGTTCTTCCTTCTTTCCAAACTGACTCAGCTGCTGGCATGAACTGCCTTGGATATGAGAACAGGCATGAAACAGAATCAGCGAGACAAGCATATCCGGAGACAGAAATGACTCAGGAGTTTAAATGGCTCATATTTGAAGAACATTCCAAGATTTACAGGTATAAGTAATCACAGGCAATGGAAACCATGCTTCTCTTGAGGCCTGTTCATCCATGAGCAACAGCCACACAGACTTCCTCAGGAGCAATGTATCTCGCTCCACTCTGAGATGTCTTCTCTAAAGACTGCCTCCTTGCTCAGCGGTCTCCGGTGGCACTGCCAGCAGCCTGAAATAGTCGTGGGCACAAGGGCCTTTACTGGAAAAGTTTTTCCAAGAATCTAAAACTCACATGAAATCCCTCCCCTTGTATTCACACCACAAGCCAAGTTCTCCTTACAAAGGCGAGGGAAGTGGCCATAATTGTGGTCAGACAGGAAAGAAAGAACAGGGTAAGGAATTACAAGCGTGTAGCCACATGAACAGTGAGTTGCTAAGAGCAAAGCAAGAGATAACAGCACCTAAGCAGCACTTTAATGAGGAGATCACTGGACATGCATATCGCAACCCTTTCCTCCCCTCCAGATGTGCTGATCCACACCATATCGGCTCATGCAAGTCCTTGGCAGAGCAGACACCTGTGCACCACAGTAAGGCCTGCTTCTAGCTGCCAAACAGCGATAATCAAAATCTCCACCAGTCAAATCTCTCCTGGATTACAGAGGCTGCACCAGACAGACTCCAAAGCTTTGCATGATCTATGCCCCTTATGGTTTGGCTGCAACAATAAGAGCAGGCTGGCTCACCCCACCAGCTAGCCCAGCAGGGACATCAAAGGACACCCTGTTAATGGTGGAGGCAGTGAAGTCCTCCTTCATCCCAGCCAGTGCCAAAAGCCAACTGACCCATATGGGAAGGGAGTACGCCTACCATCTGGATAGTGCATGATGACAGAGTTAAAGACGTGATGGCTATTCAGCAGTAGCCCAGGATGGCTTTGAACAACAGAGGATGCTGTCAGGGAGGAGAGGCTTTGGCCAGGAAAGAAGGCATCAGATAGCTTAAGAAGTCCAGCTTTAGCCAACCTTTTCTTTGTGGGTTAGAGATAATGTTATCGATAGCTGGCATTAGCTAGCTGGAATTATCTTGATCTCTGCTCTGTTCAGAAGGAAAGGTAACCCTCCACTAAGAGCATCAGTCTCTGTGGATACATCCATCAATTTAGGAGGCATAAAAACATCTTGTGAAACTTGTAAGCAATTATCTTTTAATGCATCACTCCATCATAAGGCTTTTTATTTCCTTCTTAAAATATATAACCTCCCTCCCCCCTACCTCGCTCTCCTTTACCTTCTAGAACACCTGCCTGAACTGTGGCATACTCCAGGAGCTGATGGCTTTGAGGCAAAACCCTTCTTATGGCGATCAGGGTTAAAATATGTCTGTCACCATATTATTGAAAAGTAATCTCTCAAAATGGAAGTACAACAGCCTGGGAATATCTTGCTAATGATTAGCTAAGCCTTTGCCTGCCATCACCTGCTCAACTAGCCAGAGTAAAAGTATGCTTAGTTTTAGGTCCATGCTACAGTGCACTTGAGCTGAATGGGATTGCAGACTTAGCTCCCACCATGGCAAAGCAGTAGGGTCCATTCTGAAGGTGCAGGTTGGAGCAAGAGCTTAGGGATGTGCAGCACACTTCCAGTACCCATATCTTTGGAGGCAAGTCCATGCCATTCTCATTCATCCCACCCGACACCCATACTCAGCATCCAAGGGAGCTGGCTGCAGTTACGTTGCAATGGCCAGGATGGAGGACCAAGCCAGGGAACAGGTGACCTTCCCCAGTGTTGCAAGGCAGAAAGATAGCATGCCAAGGGAGACATGTCCCAGTAACACACCACTCCCCAAGGGCACTGGGTAGTGCAGACCTGCTGCAAGGCTGAAGGCTCATCATCACAGGGAGGGCACTGCAGTGAGAAAAGTCTTGGCTGCTTGTGTGCAGGTATCCGCCTTGGCATGGAGCAGGTCCTGTTTTCCCCACACATAAGCTAACACGGAGCCTAACAGAGTCCTTTGCACCAGCGCTGCATGAGGTGGCCTCTGCAAGCTGACATCCACATCTGCTTTGAGGCCTTCTTATGCTGCCAAGGGAAGCAGCCAGCCTACCGTCACTAAGCAGATAGGAGGTTGATGCAGGCAGGAAACCAGAACAAAAGACACTCTGGCTGCATAGGGGTTCAACCCTTTCCTTGAAAGCTGCTGGTCCCACAACCACCAAGAAACACCATGCTGGTAACTACTTCCCAAAGAGCTGGAAGAAGGAGACTCTCTTCTCCCATCACCATTTCCTCTTTCAAAGCACCTAGGGTGATCTCAACAGCCCTACAGACCCAACTCCTGCCCTGCTTTCCTGGTGCTACCCTGTTCTCACTCTTCATCCCCACAAGGCCAGCTGCCCCTTCTCCCCACCCGCCTGCTCCTTGCAACCATAGCAGCCTCAGAGCCGGCTGCTGCTTGGTGCTTTATTAGCCCATCTCCATGGCAACTCGCCTACAGCTTAACTCAGAGACACCCCTATCTCGCCTCAGCCATAAATCAGCCACCCGCCTGCGTCCTCAGTTGGAGACAGGGGTCACCACTCATCCTGTGCGCTACTGGGAGCCTTGCTGCCACTGTCCCAGCCTCCCTGCTGGGGCTGTCCCATGCAGGCAACAGGCACGGCAGGGATGCTGTTTGCTCTCTGTGGCACCATGTTTGTACCCCTCAAGCAAAGTCTAACAGTAATTAAAGAAATAGTATTAAAAAGCTAGTGGTTTTCCCAGTTTGCAGGCAAACTGAAGCCACCCATACAAACCAGCAGGGAGCTGGTGTTCTTTCTCCCTTGGGCAGGAAGCAGAGTTCTGGGCTTAGCCCCCAGCAAACAGGCATAGCGCTGGGCTGAGGCAGAAATGCAGCATCTCCTTCCCCCATGGTAAGCCAGCCCCCTCCCCTCCTTGTCTATGGTGAAGTCCTCAAAGCCTGCCAGAAGGGAACAAAGAGCCAGCTAAAATGCTGTGCTGTCCCTGGTATCCAGAAACAGCTCAAGAACAACCTTTTCCATAGCACAGTTCAAAGGCGAGACTCTTCTTCAGTGTTCTCTCATCAGGACTGTCCTTTGGGCACCACCTTACCAGTAAACCCACTGGCTGTTACCACATAGGTGCTGACAAATTAGAAGCAGGTGACTGGTAAGAATTGGCTGGACCCTACCAGGCCAGACTTTCCCACACACTTTTTGCCAATAGCACTGGGAAAGGGCTGCAGGACATGCTGCTCTTTCCAACCCCTCAAACACACAGCAAAAATGTGTTCTTGCTGCTGAAACTTTCTATGTCTAACCCTCAGACTTAGAAAATGGAGAGAGCTTTTTCTTTGTATCCCACATGTTATGGAGGTTGTCACTTCATCCATACATTTCAAGCACTTGATGATGTTGGGGTTAAATTCTGGCAACACAAATGCCAAGGTGGCTCCCACCACCAGAAGCTTAGGCTACAGAAGCCTGGCAAAGTAAGCAAGAAAGGAAGCATCATCTTTAGAAGATGTTGGGGTGTTGCAGGGCTGTGCTGGTGGGAGGAGGAAGGTGATGGGCTAAGGCAGAGTCATCATACGGCCACTTGAGGTTACAGACACAATCCACAACAAAAAAGACAGGCTAACATGCACTAGTGGAAAAGATGATCATTTTTCCATACCTTTCCACATTCCCTGAGAGGCACTGATCTACACATATAATGCCAAGAGATGCCTGAGGCACAATGCGGTGTTTCTATACGAGATCACATAATCCTTGCTGGTTTAGATAAGGGCTTCAGTATATCTGTGGTTTCACCCATAGCTTAGACATGCCCAATGAATTCCAGAAGCAGGCATTGGGGTAGCTATATAGGAGCATTTTGCATAGATGCTCAGCACGCATACCCACACAACAACTCAAAAAGCTAAAAAAAACTTTCTGGCAGGACACTGCAGAGCTCAAGGTCTGTGTCTCAGCAGATCCTGGTAAAGCAAAGAGCTGAAGCCTTGTTTCTATGACAAAATATGTCCATCCAAATCTCCAGAAGCCAGGTCTATCTGCACAGACAAGTACCAGAGCTCTTTCAGCAGGGATAGCTGTCTCGAATTTCCAAAACTATATACTGGCAGTAGAACAAATTCATAAAAGCTAATGGGCCTGAAAGGACTGTATTTGTTCTGCAGTCCCTTGGCAAGAGCAAAAATAAACCTGGAGAGAAAGACCTGTTCACATACTCTTTCTTTTCTCTTCTGCAGTTACAATAGCAGCACCAGTTCAAAAATCTCCCTGTAGAGTCATAAGGTTTTAGATGCCTCAGCATTTCTATTTCTTACATTGCGCATGCTTGTCAAGTCCAAATATGCTTAAGCAATTTAGGTACCTAACACTCATCTAAATCAAGTGCTTAGGAAGGCTGGCTTTAAGAGTCCTGTTTGTTTGCTTTTCTGATCCAGGGTCCCTCTGAGTTTGTCTCTGCATCCACAAAGCTGTGAACTCATCTTTTGTTTCAAAAGGAAGTGGAGAATGGCATAAAGCCAAAATCTGGAACTTGAAACAGGGCCAAATATGAGGAGGTTCACGCTAAAATTTGCAAGAGTTGAAAACACTAACTGAAGTGTTTGGAAAATGCCCTATGTTCATGTTACATGGAATATGTTATTTCAGGTCTTCCCTCCCCTTCAAATACCTTCATCAGCTTTCTTTGTCAACTCAAAGGAGACCCTGGTCTCGTCACAGCTCGATAAACTGAGCTCAGTTTACAGCTGCACACCAAACAACAGTAAGCCTCCTGTTGCAAAGGTGTTGCTCAGCTTCAGGTGCAAAGGCCATTAGGAGAATAAATCCCAAACAAGGGAAGTATGAACTCTGGTGCACTCAGAAACCTACCACATCGGGAGCACTTTCACTGAAACAGCAATTTTAGGATCCTCTCCATCAAACAGGGTAGTTAGCTGCACAATATGGTTGCAGCTAGAGCCAGTCAGCAGGAAAACAGAAGTTTCCTAAAGACTTCAGCTGAACCTGCTACTTTAACAAGAGCTCTAAACGTCACCACATTGCCTGTGGTATGGTCCCTGAAAGGATTAATATCCTGTCATGTTTGGTAAACTTTACGAGGACCACAGGAAGCTGAGGGACAGGCAACTGCCTAACACCGAGTGGGTCTCATCAGCTCTAATTAGCTGAAACAAAACAGCAGAGACCCAGGTAATAAAAGCTTTTCAAGACGTTAAGGTGAGCGGTCGCTGCGAGAGACAAGACACTTCAACCACTGGCTCCTGGAGGCACCCACGTGGGAAGCTGAGGCTGAGCCAGAAGCTCAGTAGGTAATGAAAGGAGGAACTGCTCAGAAATGGTTCATGTGTTAGCCTTGTCCTGGCATGTGGTGAAGCACAAAAAAAGGGGTAGTTCATAGCCCGAGGGCTGTCTCCCTGTCACTCACACAGCTTATGCATACACCATCTGCACAGCTGGTGCCAGGGGTGGAAGCATACTGGAGGACTGGCTTACCCATCAGTACAGGTCCTGTCCATCCCCAACTTCATTAGGATCAATGGTGACCCCCACTCTCAGAAACACCTTCAGACACGTGCACTGGAAACCACTACACAAGTTGCCTGCCAGAACTGGGCCAACACTGAGGCAGACATACATTAGGCTACAGCTCCCAGGGCAGGCAGCTGGGACTCCTTCCTGGCACAGTGCTTTGGAGAACCCAGCTGTAGTTGTGACTACAAATGTACCACTGATAGTCAATGCTTTCCCAATCCGCTGTCTGCTTCAGTAAAGTATTTTTGAGTGTAAACAGATCAGAGACAAGCAGCAAGAGGAGTTGTGCATTTGGTGATAGAAAGGCACACAGCAGAGCAGTGCAGCTATACATGGGAAGAAGTGCCAAAGGGCACAGAGACAGGCAGATGTTCTGCTGCTGCTATCAGCTGTCTGGCAATGCAGTCAGCCTCAGCCAAATAGGAAAACACAGGCCCAGGGAATCAAAGGACACTCAAGATGATGCTGTAATAGCCCCCAAAACAGCAATACCTAGAACAGGCGAAGTTGCATGACCCAGAACAGCCCTACACAGAGGGAAGTCCTGTGGCTGGTTGGGCTGTGATGAGCATCGCTGCTTCCACTCAGCCCCATATCCCAAAGCACACCATCCTTCAATACCAGGAAATTTGAAACAGCAACTTTCCCTAAGTCTCCTCCCTCCCACACAAGCTGAAAACAGTCAGAACAAGACAGCCCTAAAATGGCTTGGTCAAACACTTACCAAAGATTCACGTTAGATATTTCCTTCACATGCCTCCCTAGTCTCAGGTCACGGGCTATTCAGGTGACTCCAAAGTATCAGCCAGTCTGAGCCAGGGTCTTGGCTCTGAGTTACCCCCAGTGCCGACACACTTGATCTGCAGGGCTGAGCTTGGGCCTCACATGTTAGAGGACAGCAGCTGCAGCATCTAAGCATCAAACTTTTTAGAATTTACTAGAGCAAGCTTTACTTTGTTCCAACTGATAGGAGGGGAGAGGATAATAATTAGTAGGATCCATCCTGCTTTTCCCTGTCCAGCCAGCCCCACCATTAGGGAGGAGAGCTCCTCCTCTCTGGGAGCCACTGCACATGCCACCCTCTTGATTTGTAATTAGTGGAATGAGAATGCTCAGTCAGCTGGGAAATCTGCCTGAGTAAATGACATCCTCAAGTGCTTTCTAATCCGCGGAAGGCAGCCTCTCACTTCACTTCTAATGGGCTGCAGTGGGGAGCACCAAAATTTCTGCTGTGGACCCACATGCATCCAGAAACACTTCTTTAGCTAATCCTCTCCAGGATCTATGCCAGCAGCCCCAGCTAGTCACCTGAGAGAACCTGCTAGGTCCTGCCAAGAGTTTGTGTCAGTAATTAAACTGCCTCAGTATCACAGCATTTGCTCCCTCCTCAAGGAATCACAACCACATACCATTTAAGGAACGCTCCAGGCAGAAAGGAGTCTTAGTTCAAGAAATACAGGAGCTATAGAAAGCCCAGAGGCAGGTTCAAGGACAATTGCAGTGCTATTTCCACGGGCAGGACTTTAGAAGTGAAAGAACAGAGGTTACAAGTCAAGACAGAAGTTGCAGAGCACCTGGCAAATCACACAGTGGAATATTAACTAAAATAACCCTCTGCCTCATCTCTGTTGAATTCAGATGCACAGGGGAATCCATCAAGGTAATTTATGGTGTGTAGCTGCTGATATGCCAATCAAAGGAAGCCCAGAGTAACAAGTGCGTTAGAAGAGACCTCATTCATTGTTATCTCCACAAACACAGGATTAATTCCTTCAATCCCAGTTAATCAGGCTACTTTGTTACATTTCTTATGCAAAAGGAAAAGTGATCAGTAGGAAGCATTAGGTATTAGATATGCAACCCCCTGGTAGCTTCCCTTGTCTGGAGGGAGGCTGTGGAGGTGGTGTTTAGTAGGGCACATGTTCTGGAGCAAATCTGAAAGGTCTCCAGCCAGAGGTTTTCAATATGACATTTTTTTCTTTCTTAAATGGAAATTTCTCCATATACAAACCCCCAAGATTTTGATGAAAACCTGACAATTTGCAGATGCAGAGATGATAATTAGGAAGGCAGAAAGAAAAAAAGAGCTTTGCTAAATTTCAGGAGCCCACAATCAGCTTTCACAGACGGAGCAGGCTCACATGTTCTGCCAGGAGCAGCAGAGCGGACCTTGCTCTGTGGATTGCAGATCTGGAGCCATTCAAGGTGCCAGGAGCTGCGGCAGGAAAAGCACTACTACAGCAGCTTCTCTTTCCACCTTCTCTTTAACAGCACAAGCAGGGGTCTCTTTTCCTAGGTCTGATATATTTTTATTCTTTATTTGAAAAGAAAGACATTCTGACTAGATTGGTAGGGACCTTTTTGCATGGACTGATGTGCTATTGTATTACTGTAAGCTGTAACATCACGGCAAACTGAAAAGTGTTGAGAGGAGGAGGTAATGCATGGATCAGTACTAGATCTGGTCTTATTAAATATAAAATTACTGATCTGGAAGAGGGAATAAGCAGCACATTAATTAAGTTTGAAGAGGATCTGAAACAGAGGAGCTGCCAATAACAAAATTGAAAAAAGCATATAAAAAGGAGGGGGAAAAAATCAGGTGAGAAGAAAGTGGAACCAATTAGCAAAGGAAAAGACACTAAGGAGGCTGAGGGGAAGAGAAGGTTCAACCCTACTTCACCCCAATAGCCCCAGAATTCCCTTGTTGATATCTAACTTTTTCCACAAAACCAAAGCAACCCCCAGGCAGAAAGAGATTTGACACACCATTGTAGGAAGACACGTCCTCCCAAGTTTTTTACTTCAGCACTGTTAGGAGGGAATGATGAAAGCTTTGTCCCCCAATGAGAAAAAAATGCCCACGTTTAGCAAAGGGCCATTTTGGGAACCTGCAAAATTTCATCCAAATTCAAGTGTCTTGCTGCAGAGTGTCCAGCCTTGCACACAGACCCACACAGAAGATACTTGCAGAATTTCACTAAGGATGAAAATGTAGGGCTTTGGGGATTTTTTGGTGGTTTTTTGTGTAGAGGATTCTTTGAGAAGTTCAAAAGCTACAAAAAGCTTTTAGTGAAGCAGTCTTCAGATGCCAGGGAAGCCAGGGAGTAGCGTGCTGCAGAAAAGCTTTTGCTGAGCAGCAGACCTTTCCAGGACAGATACTCAGAGAGGCACAGACACACTCTCCTCTATCAAGTTGCAAAACAAAAGGGCAAGCTCCCTTTCCCTTCCTTCCCTGACAGGGGCAGCATTTCCAGCTTTGCTATGGCTGTCTTCAAGTTGCTACACATTATCTTTAATGCAGATTACTTTGTTGAAGATTATCTTTACATCCAAAGGTGATGTTTCAGCTGGCCTGCCCTGGAATTGCTAACAGAGTGACACCACCACTAATTAATTAGCCTCTGTCAAAACTCTGGGCATTTTTCAAACCTCCTGAATTCAAAGCACAACAATTAGTCACAGACATTACAGCAGGAATTGCCATCTTCCTTTCCTCTTGCATTCCTCTCCCATTTCTTGCTCACACACTTGCTCTGTAGCAGTGTTGCTGAGCCAACCCAAGCATCTATCCACAGGGAAAATGATCACATGGTATTGCCTGAAGTCCATATTTGCCTTGCTCATCATCATCCCTGAAAGGGTCTTGGCCAACATCAGTATTAACAGAAGCAGAAATGCAATGGACAAAGAAACAAATATTTCCCATACTGCTGCAGAGAGCTGGACTCCACTCAGCCCCCAAGCAGCTGTTCTGAATGCCCTTCAAAAACCAAGGGCATAAGCACATAGTGAACATTCACAGTAGAAATTCCAGATTAAAAGGGACAAGGAGAAGTGTAGTAGCTGACAGCTCTACCTGTCAAGTCAGGGATGATGGGACTGGCTGGGGAGGTACGAACAACAAGAAGAGGCCACATTGGTCAAATGCGGGGCTGAAGACATAGGACCCTGGACTATAAACAGCAGCCAAAGCATCTGGGGAGGGGACCAAAGCCCACAAACACCGCTGTGGCCACAAGTGTCTGCTGCCAACAGCAGCCCTAGATATCTTCAGCCTGACAGCCAAAAGCATTCACCGCTTTTCTGCTTTAGGCTCTGCATGTCAATTCTCACGAATTTAAAAAGGATAAAAATAACCTGTCTTCCAGTAGTGGTGGTGTGAATTTAAATTCATTACCATGTGTGAAGCAGTCTGATACAATAGGGATGAGTACTACTGTGCAGCAAAGAAGCAGATCCTACAATAGGCAAAAGAAAAAAACCTGAGAGCCACACTGATGCAAGCACTGGGTATCCTGTGCCCTGAGTGAGGCAGAAGCACTTCAGAGAAGATCCATGGGGTCAGGTAATTGGGCTGTATTGATGCATATGCACAGCATGGGGTGGGGTAAGGTAAAAGAGGCACATTCAGTTTTAGTCTCCTGACTCCTGAACATCAGGCTTCACTGCCTGAACATTCCAGTAACATCAGCATACATAGTACAGAGAAGCTTGGCAAAGAGCAGGTTAAAAATGAAGCTAGAAAAAAAAACCCAAGAGTAACAGTTGGGCCAAAAAGTTAGTCTTTTATCAAAGTAGTGAATATCAGGTTTGCAAAAAGGCTTGGCAACTTGCAAGGAAGCATGACTTCTTGAAAAGGCTGTTATAAGTAAAAGATATATAGAGTGCAGAGGTCAGGGGAAAGGGAAGGTGGGCAGTAAAAAGGTTTGCATCTCTTGGTGTGAAGGTACACATGTGAAAGCAGGGCTATCAGAGTGACTCCAGGCATCCTAAAAGCCATGCAAAGCACACTCGGCGAGCACTGCTAACCCCTCCTATGATTGCAACACCCATGAGGTCTCACCACAGACTCTGGGGCGTAATTTTCAGCTGTCTGATGCCTTTGCTTGGTTTGCACCTCTATTGTGGCTTAACCTTGACTAGCGACTAAGCCCCACACAGCCACTCACTCACTCCCCCCACAGTGGGATGGGAGAGAGGATCAGAAGAGTAAAAGCGAGAAAATTCATGTGGTGAGATAAAGACAGTTTAATAGGTAAAGCAAAAGCCGTGCATGCAAGCAAAGAAAACAAGGAATTAATTCACTACTTCCCATGGGCAGGCAGGTGTTCAGCCATCCCCAGGAAAGCAGGGCTCCATCATGCATAACAGTTACTTGGGAAGACAAATGCCACCATAATGCTGAATGTCACCCCCCTCCTTTTTCTTCTCCCAGTTTATATATACGCAACATGACATCATAATTTATGGAATATCCCTTTGGCTAGTTCAGGTCAACTGTCCTGGCTGTGTCCCCTCCCAGTTTCCTGTGCCCCTCTAGCCCTCTCGCCAGCAGGACCCAAGAAACTGAAAAGTCCTTGACTTTGTATAAACCTTACCCCGCAACAGATATAACCATCAGTGTGCCATCAACATTGTTCTTACACCAAATCCAAAATGCAGCACCGCACCAGCTACTAAGAAGAAAATTAACTCTATGCCAGCTGAAACCAGGACAGCCTCACAGATCAGCAGCTAGCTGCCTTTTTCCTCCAGACTACAGCAAACACATCTGGAATAGTTACGGATGGCAAATTCCTGTTGGCAAAGAAAGGATTAATCATGTGGATTTTACTTGATTGCCTTCCCTGTGATGTTTTTAATCAGAAGTTTAAGACAGCCATACTTGTGGCCACCTATGCAGACATTTGGTTGGCCTCTGCTCTGGACATGGCAATTCTGTGCCTGGGAGACCCAGAACCACTGCAACAGGCTAGGCTGGCTCACTTGTAGCTCTTGGTTTCTTCAGTGAATTTAGGCTTTTCCATATGAGCCTCCTGCAGGCAGAGTCAGACTGTTTTCCCATCCCAATGATTTGTCAGGTGGTTTGGTCTGATGAAAGCCAAAGCTCTTTGACTTCATGTGCCAGCTTCAAAGGATCTTGCCCATGACTCCACTTTCTTTTCCATCATTTTGTATTCTGTATAAAGTTCATCCCATGGAAACCGATAGCAGCCTCGTTCTCATTCACATTTATAACATGGCAGCACAACTTATAGCTGTCTCCCGCAAAAGCTCTTTGCCTTAGTCTCACCTGCTATCCATTAACATGAGGGAACTCAGGATGCTGGTTAACGCATTTAGAAATGGGATTATCTGAGGCCTCTTGCCTTCTTAGCATGGGGGAGGTACAACTAACCTCACATGGAGTTTTCACACCAAAGCTTAGATGAATTTTTTGGGCTAGTTTTCATTTTGTCTTGACTCTACGGAACACGGCACAGAAGCAGGTGGTCAGCTGTCATGTTGCTTTTGGGCACACAGACAAGGCCAGCAGGTGATGGTGCTCTAGATCCCTCTGAAGGAGACAGAGGGGAATTAAGAGAAAGAGACACAGTGCAAAGGTGTGATGGAGCTGAGGGGCCACTGCCAAGAACCAAACAGACCTCAACGCACATCAGCTGCACCAGGTTTCAGCACTGGTTCTTATAGCAGGGCAGAGTTACAAGGATGTGATCATGACAGCTTCTTCATTTTAAAATATTTTCTGCTGGGTTTTCTACTTTTTTTTTTTTTTAAAAAAAAAAAACAACCCAACTTTAACTCTAAAAATGTAAAATGAAACTTTGAAAAACTGCATTTTTCTTCAAGGTCTTACAGTTCCATTTTAAGCTCTCTACCAGCCAGAACAGCAGTAAGAAAGATGCATTTTTCAGATTAAACAGTCTCTTTCAGTTCTTTTCTCCTTTTTATCTTTTTATCTTCACCTGAGCAACAAAGTCAGAATATTTGAGCAAGTAGCTACTGCCTCATCCCTTTCTTTACTCCCATTTTACCAACCAGAAAAGTGATGAGGGCTTTCCATCAGTTTGAGGAAAGTGGGAAGGCCTGATAAGTCTTCCTATTAGAAAATTGAAAATTAAACCAGAACAAAAAATCTTTGTCAGGTGAAAATAGAAGAGAAAATTCAAAGAAAGAGAAAGCTGTTTCTCACCAAGAAACCACCCATTTGAACCAGCTTCAACTCTTGTGCTAAGTCATTTCTCTTTAAAAAAAAAAAAAAAAAAGAGGATTTAGAACTTGCTGCTAAAGGTATTTTTTTTACCCTGGGTTGAAAATATCATCCAGTTTGAAAAACAAAGCCTTGTGATGAGACAGTAAAGAGAAACAATAAAGCTGCCTTTACCCCTTCACAAACAAACCTCAGAGCCTCCAGAACCAAGCAGTATTGTGCCTTGCAGTGCAGCCATCAGTGAACAGACCCAGGTCTGGTCCTGGCCATGAGGACAGGGCCAAGGAACACCACCACAATCCACAAGAGGTGTTTTACAGTGGGATTACACACCTGTGAAAATTGCTCAGATATTAGGAGATTTTAGCCTGCGTGAAAACTGCTGCACATTTTCCTAAAATACTGAGGGAAGGAAAGCCACCTCTGAGGTGACACTGGGCTGTGCAGATCAGGACTTCTGTCCAAAAGGGGCTGTTGTGCTTTGGCAATGACTAGCACCAGAATATCTTGTTTCAGGAGACCTAGAAAGAGGCATCCATAAAAAGGAGGTTACTGAGGGATTCCCTCAGCTATTGAGGCACCAAGATGCTTGGCAAGAGGCTTGCTGTGGAAACTGCAGAGATAC
The DNA here is from genome assembly GCF_015220075.1 of Falco rusticolus. NCBI lineage: Eukaryota > Metazoa > Chordata > Aves > Falconiformes > Falconidae > Falco > Falco rusticolus. The sequence goes on along the minus strand of NC_051200.1, from coordinate 12,165,709 downwards.
AGATGCTGTGCAAGCTCCCTCTGGGGCTTTTAAGAAGTGTCTGACTCAAATGGAAATCAATATGAGGCTGGAGTCAACTACTCTGGGGAGAAAAAACTCCATCCAGAGCCAAGCCCAGGCCAGCCCCTTTGTGCCGCCCTGGGGCCAAGAGTCCCAGGGCCCTGCCTAGCTTGTGGCAAGGGAGCTGCACACCAAGGGGAGCCCAGGGGGTTGCACCACATTTCCAAGAGCTTCTCTTCACCCCAGGACTGAGTTTCCCCTGGCTGCTTAGCATCGTTCTGTACTTCCTCTTTATTTCCTCTGCCCACAGCCCTTGCTGGTCACAGTCCCATTCCTGTTCCTGGGGCAGGGCTGTGCCTCTGTCCCAGGACAGCCTGTGGCCAGCAAGCTACAGTGCTGCCTGCGAGGGTGCGCAGACTTCCTGGGCACCACTGCACAGGCTAACCAACTTCTGGGAAGCTTGTTTTGCCAAAACCAGCTGCTTCCCTCCCAGTTCCCAGACAAGGCTGGAAGGGAGAATTACGTGTAGTGAGGAAAGCTCCCTGAATTGCAGCTGTATCAGGAGCCACAGCAGTAACGGATATGCTTGAAGGGCCGGCCAGACCACAGTGCTGCTGGGGAACGCCACTGCTGTGAGTCTGATTCCTAACATGGGACTGAAATGCATTTGCTCCAGCAGAGATCCCGCTGCTTTCTGAACCTACGTACCAGCAGAAGGCCCGCTGGAAATAGCGCAGACCCCCTCGGCAGGCACAGAGATCAGGGCAAGAGGTATTGCTGGCAGCAACAGCATCTGCCTGCAGGCATGCCCAAGGAAGGCACCTGGAGGGAGCCTGGATGAATCCAGCGTAGGAGCTCACCAAACAGACCTTGCCCATCTCCACGGCTCTGGTGAGTCCCCACCAGCCTTGCGGACAAACCCGGCTCCGCACTCGCGCCGGGCCGAGCCCGGGGGGCGCCGCTCCTCGCTGGCCCGTCCGGGGCTCGGCGCCGGTTCCGCGGGTTCTGCTGCCCTCTGCCCGCCGCGGGAGGGAAGCGCCGCTCGGCAGGGCCGGGAGGGGGGCGCTGCCGGGGGTCCACACAGGCAGGTGGAAACATCCCGCGTTAAACAAGAACGGACTCGCAAAGCGGCGACCGGCAGGGAGAGCTCCGACCTCCCCAGCCGTCCTGCAAGGGCTGAGCTTACAGAGCCACAGCTCGGCCCGGCCACAGCGCGCTCCTCCCGCTTCCAGCCCGGGGCTCCCGTTAGACAGAGCCGTCTGCGCCGCGGCTGGTCGTAGCTGATGGCCAGATGAGCACTGCAGAGCAGAAGCAGCAGTGATTTCGGTGTACAAAGGTACAGCTTGTTTTATTTATGCATATTTACTCCTGCAGAGACATGATCAAACAGCAGGCAGGAGCTCCCTGGGAATTCCTGTGCAGCACTGGTACCTGGTTCCTAAGGAAGGAGACTGATTCAAGAGCCACTCTCTGGACTCCAGTAAAACCCAAGCTCTCTAGTTAGATGGGCACGGTCCTGCCTTCTCAGAGAGGCTCCCCCCATCTCTTTTTACACAGCATTTCTAGCAGCCCCTAACACATGCTTCCCAGAGTGTCTTTGCTAGGATCACTTGCTCACATACTAAGAAAAGCTGTAAAGCAATAACAGCGTCACCTGCAGACATGTGCCACAGCCATTCAGGTCAACCAGTGCATTTCTGGGAAGTGGACATGTCCACAGGAGACCTCTGCTTTCCCAGATAAGCTTCCATTTTAAATTAAAGCTTATTCAAGCATTTACATCCCAGTGATGCATGAAAGTGTCTCTCTACAGGTAAAGTGACTGTAAGATGGCATTTTTGCATATCTGATATCAGGACTTTTTTTTTTTTTTTTTTTTTTTACAGGCTGAGCTATCAGTAGTTCCTTCTTCAAGTTACTGCTTTTCAGCAGCGTTCGGGTTTGAGCTACAAGCCAGTAAACCTACCCAGCAAGGTAAGAAGCAAAGTACTAAAACCCTACCGAGAAAATGCAGATCCGCAGAAATGCCTTGAATGCACAACTGTCCCAGTTGGACATCTGAGAAATCATTGGCTTTGTTTTTGAATGATAGGGAAATTCAGTCTTCCCACACTTGTGTTAACACCCCACAGACGTCTGGCAGCACCTCTAACCCCGGCTCTGCTGGAAGAAAGAGCTTCAGTACAAACAAGCTTCTTCGCTCCGGGTCTCAACCATACCCAGACAGCAACTTATCACTAAATATTTGCCAGCTTATGCAACTGCAGACATACCACGGGGTCACTGCAACAGACTCATTCCTCTCCTTCAAATGTTCCCTGACAAGCAGGCAACAGGACCCACTGGAAGACAGGTCAGTTCACTGACCTTAGGGTAGTCCCCACACCCCCCAACCCACAGCAGTCCTGTGTTTGCACCCTTCATAAGCCATAGAGGCACAAGCCCTCTCTGAAAGCCTGCACCTGTCATGCACAGCTACAGAGGCCCGATAAAACCATGGGTTTTGCTTTTCTTTCCTATTAGAACTCATTGGCTATTCATCACTTGTGGGCAAGCAGGTTGAAAAACCTTGGTTTGATCTCCAAGAAGAAGATCAGCTTGTAAGAAGTGTTCAGAGAAAGTGTGACATAACAGGGTATCTGTTTCTTCAACAGATCTGCTTCCCTGCATTTGTTTGAAGTCTGACCTGATTATTCTTGCAATTGTATTTTTAATGCTCATCAGGCATCCTTAGAGAAATGGATAGTCACTTTTTTTAGATCATGCATATGCAATCACATAAACAAAATATAGCTCACCTGCCCTGTTCTTCCCCTTTACAGCAAAAAGCACATCCATAAGAATTGCTCCAGTGAAAGCAATAGCTATTCAGATGGGACAGAGCACCAGTTTCTTATCTGCCTTGGGCACATGCACCAGAAGTGCCATCTGTCTTCATTGTAGGGACAAATGCTACCTTCATACTGGAATAAACCGAAGAAAGTTGTTTCCCTGTCACCCATGCTGTTGCCCTACTCATATTAGGGGTTCATGCATACAGTGTGTTCCTCTAGTGTTGTTCTCACGTATTTGTACAAGTTTACCTTAAATTGGCAAGTACAGCTCTATGGGTACTTGTATTCCCGTTTTCTCTTGTCTGTTAACCATTACCTGGACAAGACAAAGGCAGAAAGGATCACTCTTGGTACTTTGCAGTAGTGACCTGGCCATGAATGAGCTACCAAAAGAAGGGCACTAATTCAGCAGATGGTGCGGCATCAGTTCAGCACCTTCTGGCTGGTGAGATGCCACTCACATGTGCTGGGTCACCCCACCCCCCTCAGCACTGGGGAAAAGAAGAGGAGAGACTGGAAGATCTGCTGAGAGGGCAATCAGAAAAATTCAGCCAGCCCAGTCACAGCGTGAACCTGGGACATCAGCCCCAACCCGTGAGCACACCCCAAGCCCCTCTGGCCTGAGGTCTGGCATGTGTTACAGTTCTAGGGCACACAACAAGACCCACAGGCAGCCCCTACATCAAGAAATGGTCTCTCATCCAGGTGCCTGATCAGCTCAGCCCCCAGTGAGCTGTGGTCAAGGCTTCATCTCTCAGCCTTGCTGTTGAGAAGCTGCTCTGTCACACATCAACATCCCCTCTCAGTTCCTGCTCAGCACTCCCAGCATTTCCATCACTATCGAACCTCCCAGCCAGGCAGGGTTGGGATCAGGATCAGCAAACCTGGGGTGCAGGGGACTGCCACACACCAATCTCAGCATCAAGAGCCATGGAAACCCCCAACCAGGCCTGAGTTAGAGGCAGAAAGTTTGAGAAGCTGCACAGTGCTGTCATAAGCAGAAACCACGGACACAGGCAGTCCCTGCGCCTCATAAATCATCAGGAGGGGGCAGAGAACTAGCTGCCATTTCATCAGCTAATTACAACTGTTAATCATATTTTCATTAACCTGAAATGAAACTGCCAGCATTCCCCCATTCCCACCCCATGCCCCAAGTCCCATTTCTCAGATAGTGATTCTTTGTCAGCCAGGACACCTGCTGTCCTTTGCAATGTGCATCTGGCCAGTTGCCTATGTACAGTAGTTTCCAGACCCTGCTATCTTGCCTCTTTTCCACATCTGCATACACACTCCTTCCTAGGCCTCAGTAGGCGCATACGCTGCCTTTGCTGTACAGGTGACATATTTAACCCCCTTGTACTTTCCCAACCCTGCTCCAGATTACCTTCCAACCCTGCTTACGATTGTGGAAGCCTTCAAGGCCTATACTATTGACTGTCAGACTTGCTAACATATTGATCATGGAATCATTTAGGTTGGAAAAGACCTTTAAGATCATCAGGTCCAACTGTTAACCCAGCACTGCCAAGTACATCACCAAACCATGTCCCTCAGAGCCACAGCTACATGTTTTTTAAATGCCTCTAGGGATGGTGATCGGGCAGCCTGTTCCAATGCTTGACCACCCTTTCAGTGAAAACAATTTTCTTAATATCCAACCTAAACCTCCCTTGGTGCAACTTGAGGCTGTTTCCTCTTACCCTATCTGGGATAAGATATCTTTATTTTATCATTACCTGGGGGAACAGACCGACCCCCCTGCCTACAGCCCCTGCCAGGGAGCTGCAGAGAGCGGTCAGCGCCCCCCTGAGCCGCCTCCTCTCCAGACCAGCCCCCCCAGTCCCCTCAGCCGCCCCCCATCAGCCTCGTGCCCCAGCCCCTGCCCCAGCCCCTGCCCGGCTCTGGACACGCTCCAGCCCCTCCACGTCCCCCTGGCAGTGAGGGGCCCAAAGCTGAACACAGGATTCGAGGGGCGGCCTCACCAGGGCCCAGCACAGGGGGACGGGCACTGCCCTGGCCCTGCTGGCCACACTGTTCCTGACACCAGCCAGGCTGCTGCTGGCCCCCGTGGCCACCTGGGCACAGGGCTGGCTCCTGCCCAGCCGGCCCAGCCAGCCCCCCCCAGCCCCTTTCCCGCCGGGCACCTTCCCAGCCCCCTGCCCCAGCCTGCAGCGCTGCCTGGGGCTGCTGTGCCCCACGGGCAGGGCCCGGCACGGAGCCGGGTTGAACCTCACACAGCCGGCCTGGGCCCCTCGCCCGGCCTGCCCAGACCCCCTGCAGGGCCTCCTGCCCCCCCGCAGGGCAGCACTGCCCCAGCCTGGTGTCCTCCGCAGACCGGCTGGGGGTGCGCTCGGTGCCCTCATCCAGGTCATTGATAAAGATATCAAACAGGGCCGGCCCCAGCGCTGAGCCCTGGGGACACCCCGTGTGCCCCCGCCAGCGGGATGTCACCCCATCCCCCACCACGCTCTGCCCGGCCACCCAGCCAGCTCTTAGCCCAGCGCAGAGCACACCCGCCCCGGCCACGGGCAGCCGGTGTCTCCGGGAGATGCTGCGGGAGACGGTGCCAAAGGCTTCGCTAAGGTCCAGAGAGACACCAGCCACAGCCTTTCCCTCAGCCACTAGGCGGGTCACCTTGTCACAGGAGATCAGGTTCATCATGCAGGACCTGCCTTCCATAACCCCACGCTGGCTGGGCCTGATCCCCTGGCTGTCCTGCACATGCTGTGTAGTTCTGCACAGGATGATCTGCTCCAGAACTCTCCCCAGCATCGAGGTCAGTCTGACAGGCCTGTAGATCCCCAGGTCCTCCATGTTACTATGATACCACGTTTAAGTTTTCCCTACTTTTTTAAAATGGACTGGTGCTATAAGCCTGCTCTTGAAAAGCAGTTTTAGCTTTCCAGATATACCTGTGAACAGCGCTGTTTCTGCCATGGGACAGACAGGAAGAATAGCGAGGCCATCACCCTCCCCAGGGCAGGACATAGCTGCAATGTTCTGTGCTCTGCTGGGGCTGGAAAGCAGAGTTAATAGCTCAGCAGTGATCTTGGCAACAGTCAGGCCTTCCTCCCCAGGAACAGAGGAGTGGGCTGCAAAGCCCCTGCCCACCCTGCTCATGCCCCTTGTGCAGCCGCTCTGTGCACTCCGGCTCAGCTTCTGCTCCCGTCATCTCACACTCCTGGCTCTCCGTGAGGAGAAGGGGTGTTGATTAACATTAATTGAAGACTTTGGGTGCTACACCTTCCCCCAGGGTACAGACAAATAATGAGCAACATGACATTTGAGGTACCCTTTGCTTACGCTGTTACAGCAGTGTGCCTCAGCCCAGCCTGAGGGGACAAGTCACCTTTGGGGTGAGAAGGGGATTTGGTGTCCCCATGCCTTAACCGCTCTCCCTTCTTTGGTCCAGCACACAGCCCCAGGCCTGGAAAACACGCTTTTCCAGGCTGAGGCATCACATTCTTCATGTCTTTCTGCTCTTGGGAAAGCAGTCCCTGAGCAGGCCCTTCACACTCCATAGAGGAGCAGTGCTGTCCCCAACCTGGCCACACACAGGGCACCACACCAATGGAGCAGCACCTACCAGATGGTGGAGGAGAGGGAGGACATGACAGCAACCACAGAGCTCACCTGCTTAGCTTGCTTTGCTTCAGTTTTGGTCTATCGAGGTTAATCCCAGTCTGAACTAGGTGGCTTGAGAGAAAATGGTGACCACCCTGATCAAAGCCAGGCCCTACAAAGGGCAGGAGAGCACTTTGTCACACTCCAGAGCCACCCCAGACTTCTTAGATGGGAATGTTGCACCTCTTCCTCCATTTGCTTGGTTTCTTCACTTGCTCCTAACATTCAAGAATGAACCCAACTCTTCGCTTGCTCCACCACCTGTGGGGCTGAAGGTTGGTCAGAAAGCCAGCCAGGGAAGGGAGGAGAGCTTGGTTACAATCCAGGACCAGAAGCTCCAAGCTCTACAGTTGCTTTTGCCTCCCTCTCCTCTCACCCATCCTCCAGGAGCATCAGATGTGCTAAGCAGCCTGTAAAGGTGTTAATGGGGAACGCATCACCTCTGTCATATTTGCAATGTAACATGGCACCCAGCACAGAAATGAGATTTAAAGAGTGTATTTACTCTCCCAGTGTGAGAACTGCTGGGTTAAATATAACAGAGGCTTGCTGGCTCCAGGAAGCATAGCTGATCTCTTCATTTGATGGCAGAGTGCTTACTTTGCCAAACAGCCCTCAATCCCCATGGAGCAGGCAATTTCTCCTGTGTTAAATGTGTATATTCATTACCAGGTATGATAGAGGTGCATAAATTGCTTTCATTATATAAATTTCCATGCAAAGCATCACAACACAATGTCTCACCAGCCAAGCCTGACTTTTTTTGTTGTTGTTGTTTTCAATAAAGTTTTTAATTGGGTCCAAGTAGCACCGGTTCCTGCAGAACTTAATGAAGGACCTGTGCTGCAAAAAGGCACGAAAAAACCTTTGACACCTCCCTGGCAGCCTCAAGCTGAGACACAGCAAACGACACAGGATTGCTAATGGTCAGGACCTGCTTCTGTGGCCTTGAGAGTTAGCATCTGCCTTCCAGTTAGAGCTTTAACCACAGATTTCTCCCCTTTGTGCTTACCTGACCCATTAGGCCTCAAAGTCTTAGAGTGAGGATAAGCTGCATTTGTAATATACCATCACACTGACAGCACAGACTACTTGGCATTCACCCTAGGTCTTCCACAGGATCATTTGTAATTCCTTGGACTTGAGTCCAACACAGGACATCCTTATTAGCCACCAGTGAGGAGAGCTTAAATGCCAAATAAACATTCCCTGAGTTGTAGACCTGCTTTCCCATCTAAGCAACTCCCACACCTTGCACCCATGTTCGGAGACTGCAGGTGCTCACCGTCATTAAAAATGAAGCTTTGAATGCAAAGGCCTCTAAATTCAGCAGTAAGCAGGGTTAGTTTAGTCATGGGAGAGGAGGGGTGAGGAAGGTGAGAAACAAGATTTGCTTCTACCAAAAGTGACCTTAAGAGTCTGAAATTACCCAAGAAAAAAGTCACAAACCAAACATTTCTAATGGCAATCCTAATTAAATATTACATTCCCTCCAACTACATTCTTGGTCTATCTGGTTGCATAGGAGCTTCTGTTTACAAGAGGTCTACAAACCAAAACACATCTCTTGTAACAAACTGGCCTTGACAATCACATACTCTTCCTTCATCCAGCTAAAGTTACTGGACTCATCAAATGTGGAGTGTTAACCAGCTGAAACTTCAGGGCACTCTAGATAGAACAATTTATCAAATTACCCTTTCAAGCCTCAAACTCAGAGAGCTCAAATCATCTTGAATCCTTATGAAAAGTTAAGGCACTATTAAGCCATTTCTTATACTAGACTAGCTAACTGCCAACAACATAGGAACACACCACTCACCTTAAAGAAGTCAGCATTAATATTTACTAACTGAATGCAAACTGCAGAACAGCTCTTATCTGTGCCAGGTTTAAGAACAGCCCAATAAAGGCATGTCAGCAAGGCTTCTTTTTTAAAAAAGGGTGCCAAGGGATCTTGTTGTAAGTAAGATCTTTGAGAAAAGTGTGGAGATTTGTTGCATTAAGTGCACGGTATAAAATTAGGTTAGGCAAGACTGCTCTCCCTAGAGAGCTGGCTTTACCAGTCACCTGGGGGGGAGTATCTGTTAGAGAAAAAGCAAACAATCTTCAGTGTTACCCAATGCATTTAAGATCATGGCCTTTTACCAAGCCAGCTTTCCTCCTCAGCTGGGAGCACCAGCTGGGCAAATGGCACCCTCAGCCCCCTCTGGGCAATAACCTAGCTAGGTGAGGGCATACCACAACAAAAAGCATAAGGCTACCACTCTCCTAATGCCCCTGCCACAGCCTACATCTTCATAGTAGCTACAGCTTTAGCATTACCTTCCTTTGCAGTATATTAAGGTAATCCAGGTCATTGTTCACAGAAACTCTGAAGAGTAGCTGCTAATACATCCCAACCCATTTTCAAGGAAAGACCACATGCAGGGCTTGCCAGCTTTCTTATATCCGTGATAGTTTTATATCACTTCATTTTATTACCTAGCACTGTGACACATAGCAGTGCAGGCTGTAGCTGGAACACCCTGCCCAAATTTGCAGCATCATCTAAGAGACTGTAGACTTACCACCAGGACAACTAAAAAGCAACAAGGTTTTATTAGCCTTGTTTCTTCAGGCTGAAAGAAGTGCTTTGAAGACACAGGCAAAGTGGGAAGTTTTGACTCACCTGAAGCATTTTGCTACAAATAGCTACTCTACCCTCATCACAAGCTTCTGTTAGACTGCTATAGCATTTTAAAAGAAAGGTTATACATGCAGCTTCCTTCTGTTTACCTCGCTAAATTTCTGGTCAGCAGCTACAGCACATACACACACATTACAGCATGCACAGCACCCTGGCAACCACTCTGCCTTTAGGGCTTGTCAAGTATTTGGTCCAGCTCAATAGGCAAAACCTGACACGTCTGCTATGGGGCAGTAATTGCTCAGGTCCCCTCAACACTTCACAGAAAAATCACAAGACTCCGAAACTCACTGTAGAAAGAAGACTAAAATAAAAGGCAGACCTGAGAAACAGTGCCTAATTAGAGCAGGGACTTAAAAAAAACAGGCTCAGCCAAGCCTTAGGCCCCAGCCTCTGAGGGCACTTTGTTGCACTGCTAATGTTTGGTCCCTCACCAAGGTCCACAGCATTCTGCCCCTCGACTGCATTGCAAGGATGAACCCAGTCCAGCCTGTGAGACCTCCTACAAAAACACAGCACCTACCAATCAGTAAATATGCTGATTGTGTCTGCCGGTGATTAGTTGCAGATGATTTTACTGCAGTCTGTGGGGTGGATACAGGGGCTTATAGTATCACAGGTGGGCATGGTTTGCTGCTGGAGGCTGGCACCTCCCTGTGGCTGGAGAGGAGATGGATGCTGGCAGCCAGTGCAGTGCTGGCTGCTGCTAGTAGGCTCAGATTTTGCTCCTGCTCAGGCTGGGAGTGCCCTGAGTGAACACAGCACTTCGCTAAGATAATCAGTGCTTAGAATAATTCCTCAGCAAACACCCCACCTGGAGAGCAAAGCCTTCCTCTCTAATGCCCTGGTTTTGCAACAAGATGTTTTTGCAGGAGGGCTTTGAAGTCATCTAGTCTGCTACAGATCACCAGTGAGAAATGATGTTTGGGCTAATGCTCAACTACATCTCTTAGGGCAAAGGCCAGGGAGAAATACTGCAGGAGAGCAGAGAGGGAGGGAAAGGAATTCCCTGAGCAGAAATTATTTTGAGCAGAGAAAGCTGCAGAGCAGTGTGGAGTGAGGCAGAAGAAATGCAGGAAAGGGAGGTGGCTGTACTGAGGGAGACAAAAGAACAGAGGAAAGTGGAAACTCAGAAGGCTCTCTGGGGAGGTAGGATGCTGCTCACTGGGGCTCTGTTGAGGATCCCTGTCAGGAGCTGTCTGGGCTCAGCAGTGCTTTCCCCTGCAAAGGGATTCCCTCTGCCACCCGCTATTGGTCCTCACACAGTGACTAGCTGCTGGAGTGGATTTCTGTTCCCTGCGTATGTGGTAGATGTGTAGGAAAACAGCAGCCCCATCACCCTCCCCTCCCAAGAAGCGGAATTCCTTCCTCTGCCGTTGCTGGTTGCTCTGTACCAGGGCTGAGCACTCACACAAACCCATACAACCTGTCTTCACAGGGAAATCCGCTGGGGTTTGTACTCAAACTGTCTGCAAGATACACAGGGAAAGGTTGCTGTGCCAGCAGAGCACTGGGGAAGGGATGCAAAACCACAGTCCCTGTGAAAGGCAACACCTCTCTGCTGCTGGCATCAAGACATCCCTCAACCCCACAGCCATGCTGTGGTCCTGAAGCAGATACCTAGCCACCAACTAGTCTTGCAATTGCAAAGCTGTTGTGCTTTTGCACATGCAGAAGGTGTAAGCAAGGCAGCCCAGTAGACATGGGACCTTGATCACATGCTTTCCACTGACCAGATCCACTTCTGAAAAAGGGACACAATTGCCTACCCACCCATTCAGCATCACGCCCAACCATGTCCAAGTGCAGAAATTACAGCTTGAAAGCCTACCTTAAGTTCAAGTTGTATGTTAGTGACAAAACTCTGATCTCTGACAAAGACCCTCTGGTGACCTTAGGACACTCCTCTTTTCTTGTCCCTCTTCCCAAAGCTAAGATCTTATTACTTTGATGGATGCTTAGCAGCAGGAATGGCTCCTGCTCTGCCCAATCCCATGGAAGGCTCTGCCCAGCTGGAAAGTATTGCAAGAGAAATTGCAGTGTAGGGGCCTCAACTGGTACTTTCTTTCCAGGAGTACATCTGCTATCTGCCTTCCTCTGGATATGAGCTATGGAAGGGTCCTCAGAAAGCTACTCCCACTGAGCACTGGGGAAGCAGCAAGAACAGGGCCACTCCATATGTGGGAAGCAAACCAGGAGCAAAGGTGAACACAGCAAGGGCAGTGCCCTTACCACCCAGGGCGCAGTCTCCCACACAAGGCAAACAGATCAGATCTAGGAAGTCCAGCCAGGGTCAAAGCTGCAAAATACATGAGAATGCTCTAAGAGACAGAGACAGCATTACCCAGAGCATGGGGTGAGACTATGGGCCTGAGCTTAAATAGAGTCATGGCCCAGTGGGTGAGTGGGTATCAGTGGACATCCCAGGTGGGGCTGGTTGGGGCAGTTGAGTCCTGGTGGTGCACTCAAGGTCTTGACACACCTGCAACATAAGGCAAAACTCTCCAGGGGTAGGTATCCTGATGGTTGGGCATTTTTAGGTGTCTCAGGTGACTTTTCTTCTCATCATATCTAGATTTATGCTGTTGTTTCTGGTTTTGGAAGGAGCAGCACACAACGCACTGGTGTAAAGTAAAAGTCTCACAGAACTTTTGCAGAGCTGGATGCTGCTCGGAGGGAGACCTCAGTGAACCCTTACAAGCCACCTGAAGTGCAACCTGGAGCAATCTGTAGTCTTGGCCAGGGATAAACCAGGACCAGATTGAAACATCCCCTTGACATACTCGGACAAAAAGCAGCAGAATATTTAGCCTGGTGTTAACTAAAACGATGTGAAATTGTGTGGTGTGTCACACTGTCCCAAATTATTTGTATAAGGGCAACATGCGCCTGCCTGCTATGGGTGCATGGACGAACCCCTCTGGGTTGGGAGGTCCCCTTCCCACCGCTCCAGGGTGGGAACAGGGGCTGGTGCAGTTGCCATTTGTGCAGGGAGTCCTGGTGCCTTCTTCAGCATCTCAGAGATCCTGGGTGGAAGCAGTGAAGGTTTTGGCCATGCAGACAGATCTGCTTTTTTTTAACCTCTCTACCTCTTCACTTCTCTTTGCTCTTTAGGGAACACTCTGCATGATTTCTAATAGTGAACAAGAATTACCTAATACTTGAAAAGCCCAGGATCTCGAACTGTTGTAAAAAAGAAAGTAAACCAGAGTGACTCTCTCCACCCTGTAATGAGGAGGGTAAAGCAGTCCACAATGGTGATGAAATTCATGGGGTGTCACGGCACAAACAGAGCCTGGGTCTCCTGCTTGCACCCCCAGGTCCCTGTCCACCACCTGGCTTTGCCTCCCCAGGGAGAGGTGGTTGGAAGAAAATGGGGGGGATATCAAGAAGAAAAGTGGTTAAACCCTCTCTCCCCTCCCCCTGACTGCTGGAGTACAGATTATGCTGTTTATCTCCCACCACAATAACATCGTTATTCAACTTGGCAGCACAAGGTGGAGTGAGTGAGAGAGAGTGCGTGCGGTTGGTATTTTTTAAATCTATCAAACATTTCCCCGTTCTGCCGATTGCAAACTCCTGCCCGGCCATCCCTGCCGCAGCATCCTGCGTTGCCATGTCAACAGAGGCTGTCATCCCCTGTGTCGTGAGGGAACGATTTGCTTTCCTGGGGGCCGCGGGCTGGTGACAGAGGGATGTGCATGTGCCCAGCTGATGCTGACCCCAAACCAGGGCATTTTTTGATAGTTTTTCCCCAGAGCTTCCAATGCCAGGAGATGATTTACCCCTCATCAGCCCCTTTAAGATGTCATCATCACTGCCTGAATGAATCAGGACATCTTGGCATGAAAAACAGCCTTCTCCTGACCCCTGTGCTTCCACTGTGAATTAGATACAATAGAGCAAACAGCTCTTCCACTTCCCGCAATGCCTCGCCACCCTCCTGCCCTCGCTGCTGCTGCTGGAGGTGAGCATGCAGCTCGTGGGGAGGGAGCTTGTGGATCAGACTGGGCTGTGGGGCCTGTGCCTGCTTATTTCTGCACTCTTCTCTCCACATCCATAGGAATGGGGAGTGGAGACTCCACAGAGCCTAGCTGCCCAGCCCTGTGCCAGCCTGGTTTCCTTTAGAGTGTGTTTAAAGCACTATGTCCTGCTGGGCTGGTCAGGAAACAAAGAAGAGAAAGTTTGATGAGCTTTGCTTCTTTCTGCCAGGGTGAAAACGCTTGCTGAAGAGTTGTGGATGTAAATGTGAGTGCCACCACCAGGAGATAGCCTCCCCTAGGGTATTGGTTGACGCCAAGGACAGGGAAACAGTGGATCTGCTGCTTGGTCCCAAGGTTACACCAGGCTGTCCTTCCTTCTGTTTCTGGGGGCACGGCAGAGGGAATATCAGCATGGGGGAAAGGGGTACAGGGCTTGTGCTGGAAGAGAAAACAATGGAGTGCCAACCAGTTCTTACCTGAGACTGGGAAAACAAAAATCCCCTTGGATCAGGAGTGTCCCTTGCTCTGCCTGCAAAGCAGGTGTGGATGGCTTGCAGTGTGAGGGGAGGTTGGACTAGATCATCTCCAGAGCCCCCTTGCAACCAGTGTGTTTCTATGATTAAATCTCTGAGCACCACCAATTTGTTGGTTGTTTTCTCTGCAAAACTGGGCAGTCATTGCTGGAAGAAGTGTTATGTTGGTGGTCTGGAAAACAACTTCACAGCCAGAAGCCGGGACAATGGGCTGGGAAGCTGCTGGGAGGTTGCTGTCTGAGGCAGCCTCAGTGCAAGTTCCCTGAGGACACAGACACGCAGCTCTGTCTTTGCTGCTGGGCTTGCCTCTGGAGGCTGTACCTTATGGTTATGTCTACAAAGTGCTTTGTCCTCTTCAGCTTGGAAGAAAAGTGGCCCCTGCTCTGGGTAACAGCGACTGGAGAAAGGCGATAGCAGAAATACAGGTCACCTCACTTCAGTGTGGGTAGTATTGTGCTGTGTCCTCTTTTGAAGAGGACCCAAGAAGATGTATGTGAAGGTCTGGATTTAGCTCGAGCTGTGGGTTCTGTAGGCTTTGCAGTATACTTCTACTGGGGTCCCCAGGGAAGGCAGCAGTGGGATTTGCTTTTATTAAATTAAAGAAACAAAACAAAGTGCATCACTGATATCTGCAAGCCCAATATGGCTAGCTGCTCTCTTTGGAAAATCATGTCCAGCCAAATATGTGACCACACCATGTCTGTTTTTTAGCCTAGGTTCAGGTGACCTCCTATAGCCTTTTGGTTTTCAAATGAGAGCCAGAAACTGCAAAGAAAGCAGAGGAAAATTAAATTTCCAGGAACTGGGAAGTCAAATGGAAGCCTGTTGGAGCATATAGCAGTGGTCACAAACCCACCACTGACCCAATGTACTAGTCTCAGGACAGCACAGCCCTGCTCATCTGGGCTGCTGCTCCTTCCTGCAAGCCCTTGCCTGCACATCCCACAAGAAGGCTGAGCACTGTGGCCATTCCTATTTCCCATTCATAAAGGAAACTACCTTCCCCTCTCAGAGGAGGTTCGTACTGAGCAGCATTGCAGGAATGCTTTATACTTTCCCTTCCAGTTGCTTTGTTCTGTTGCCTCCCTGCAGTTTCCTTGGAAAAGTTAATTTTCCCTATGGACGTTTTTAGATGGAAACATTTCCCCTCAATGGGTTTGGTGAGCACAGAAAACATCAGTTTGGAACCTGACTGGAAGTAACTTGAAGCACCTTGGTGAAGAAATAACGGGCATGCACTGAGAAAGCTTGCACCCCTATATCCATGCCTTGGTTCACAGTACATGTGAGATATAGACTAAATTTATGTCAATAGCTTTCCAAAAGCTCTTGTGCTAGCTTCAACTCACTTTCTACTACCTTCTGCAGCAGCTGGCACCAGCATAAAGAAAATGTAACATGCTACTAAAGTGTTATGTCTTTGCACTCACTTTAGGCTGGTGCTAGCTGCAGCAGGAGGTGTTGGCTGGTGGAAAATCAGATGTTTCAGCTATTGCTTCAATTATAGATAGCTCTTCCTGAGAAAAGACTTTTCTGCCTGAGAAAAGGCAGTGGAGTGAGAGGGACAGCAGCCCAGCACAAGGATGACTGAGAGGATTCATAGCTCCCCTCCACCCTGCGCAGGGAACATGCTGTAACCCTCCTCTCTGTCAAGTTTTCTGGGCATCACTCTATGAAAAAGTTCTTTTCCTTACAAAGCTCAGGCTATAGCAAGGACAGACATAGCTGGCAACACAGCTGACACAGGCAAACTTGGTGTGACGGGTGCATGTCCTGGTCTTGCAGCTGCTTCACCCTGTGAACACCAGCCCCAAGGAACACGGCCTCCCCTAATGCTCTCAGGTGCTGTGCTGAACCTTAACCCTTAAAAAGAAAGCAACAGATTAATTTTCTCAGAAAACATAGTACAAAATGGAAATTTTCTGCAGAGAGGGATTGTTTTTTTCCCCTCAGTATTCATGCTACACTGTAATAGACTTTGCTCTGATAAGTGGTGCAGTCCTTACCAGTTTAAATTTAGTATTGCCTCATATTAGAAATGACAAGAAAGGTACAGCTAAAAAAAAATGTTATCCCAACATCTCAGAAGAAGCTTTACTTAGAAAAAATATTTTTGCTCATCTCTCCAAATTGGGATAAATTAACTGCTGGATTTGGGATTTCCTGCAAGGTCAAAGTCCTGTTACAGGACTGGTTTTGGCTGGACCGGGTGGGAAAAGAGCAGATGGAAAGAACTGAGCTAAAAGGTTTATCTTAATTATTAAGACTCTACAGTTGAGCATGGGGGAAACCACAGTCTCTTGCAACCCTACTACTCCCTCACTATGTGAGTGTGAACAAGATACCTTGTTTTATGTGTCCCAGAGGCAACATGGATGAATGCCTCCTCCTGAGGACACTGTGAGATAGTGTGGTTACTCTAAAAAAAAGCAAAAGGGAAAGCCAGAGGGTGGCCAAAGAGATGGCTGACATCCTGCTTGCAATGTGTTTTGTGCAGGGGCAGTCTTGTGAGGTGTCGGGGGACTGATGTGGAGGGCTGAGCTCTCAGCCTCCTGCCTGAATCAGTGCTGAAAACGGGCTGAAATGCAAGCAGAGGGAGGTGAGAAAACATCATGTGTGAGACAAAACAGCAGTCCAAAAATTTTCTTTGAGATGTCTGGGGCAGAGGTCTGCAGCCAGGACTCATGGTGCCATGTTCTAGGTAAGGGAGATTTACAGACATCCTCTGGGGAGGGATCAGCAGTGGTGAACAAGTGACTGGTCACAGGCCTGGAATTTCCCAGTGGGAAAGGATTCGGTGGCCTTCCCCAGGGATCTCCCCTGAGGGCTGGCTGTACCCATTGCCTGCCATCCCTCCCTGAGCCATTGCTTAGTATAGCTGACCCCTTAGTCTGAGTGTGGTCCCTTTGGGACAGTTGAACTGGGAGTGGGATCCTTTCAGGGATTTGTCTGAAAGGTGGTGTTATTCCCAGTGTAAACTTGTGTGGATGCTCATTGCTCAGAAAAATTCCCTTAGCCGAAATCAGTGCAATCAGCATCTGAACTTGTCTGAGGTCTCCAAGGATGGTGAGGGCAGCAGGACATTGTGAATCCCTTACAGGTGAAGAAATGCTACCAGTGCTCAGAGGAAAACTGCCTTTTCCTGCAGTTCTTTGGGTCAAAACTAGGACACACCTGAAGAGAGACAGCAGCTGTCCCTGGGAGGTGACAGCCATGAGCCCTTGCAGCTCAATGAGTCTGCAGATGTCTTACCTGGGCTCCCCTTTCCTCTCTTCCCTTCTGACTTCTCTCTTTTCTCCTATCTTCAGTTAGACTTTCATCTCCCTCTTTGTTCTTCTCATGTTTTTGTGCCTGTGCCTTTGCTCCAATACATGTCCCCCTCTGCTGCAGCATGCTCCCTTTCCATCTGCACAGTGGCTGTAGATGCTCCTCTCCAACACAGCTCTGGAGAAGACTTGCCCTGTGTTCCACCATTCCCAGCCTGTTGCCAGGCAACACAGCATCACATGGATTTCACTCCCAAGCTCCAAAATGAACTGTATATACAGGGGATTTTCCTCCCGTTCCTCCAATGAGGAACCTCGTGGACATGGGGACTGACAGGTCTGAGAAGGTGAGGGCTCTCCAGCAGCTGCTGTTGCCTGCTGGCTTTGCTGGGGTGCTGCTCTGCCTGGATCAGGAAAGCTGGGAGAGAGTTGGGTGGTGAAGGCAGAGAGGAGGCACCTGTAACTCCTGCTTGAACGGGCCATAGTTTCCTTGTTCCCCTCCAGCTTGCCCATACTTGACATCTACACTGCAGTCACAAGGGACAGGCAGCAAGAGTTCAGCCAACGTGCGGGACCAGTACTGTTTTCTGTTACGCTGGTTCGGATCAAGGCCGTTTCTTACCGGTGTCAGAGGGAACACAGAGCCTATCTCGGTTGTTTTCTGTTCTGAGGCAGAGGCATACATAACACACCGCTCCTCCCTTTACCCTCCTGTCTACCAATTTTACACCTGGGAAGTCCCACACTGAGTTTTGTTTGAAGGCAACGGTTCCCTCCGGGCACAGCCCACAGGCAGCTGGAAGCCAGACACTTGGGAGCAGTAGGAAACACTGGCATGATCTTTGTCTTCCACAGGGATTTGTTCAACTGATGCCTCACCTTCAGCCTGCACAGGACTGGCAGTCTGCTGGCTTTAATTTGGTACTCTGCATACTTACACAGGAATTTTGTTTTCACATCTACAGAGTGAATGCTAAAATGACTTCAGAAGTTGAGGCATGACCCAAGCTTACTTGTTGTCAGCAGGCTGATGGACTGTCAGACCTATTTCAGGAGCAAGAAACATGTCTTACTATCTTCCATCCTATAATGCACAAATTGCATTTCATGACAGCCATATAATACCCC
Source organism: Falco rusticolus (assembly GCF_015220075.1). NCBI lineage: Eukaryota > Metazoa > Chordata > Aves > Falconiformes > Falconidae > Falco > Falco rusticolus. The sequence goes on along the minus strand of NC_051200.1, from coordinate 12,147,649 downwards.
TGAAAGTAAATTTTGGCACAATTATCACTCTTTCCAGGTCGTAAAAGTCACTCAGCTCTCAGCCACCTGTTTTAGAGCTGTCAGCCAAAGCCCCTTACAACCACTGCAGTGGTTAAACACCATGGAAAAGTACACATAAATACTACCTCACATAAAATGTTGAGTCAATAAGGAGCACACATCGTGTTCCAAGTGAGAATGTATTACAAATACCCTGTCCCAGGCAGGACGAGTCCTAGAGGAAGCATGCCTTTCCCAAAGCAGCATATGACTTCAGAAAGCACATTTCAGATGTGTCCTGCATTTCCACACCAAAAACTGAACTCAGTATACCGTCTCCATCGCAGAAACAAGCCTGTGAGTTGGCTTAGGTGTCCAGTCAAAACTAAGAGAGACTAAATTTGGACAGTCAGAGACCTCCCAAGTGAGAATGGGGCACTTGCACTACTAGTGGGAACCTCTTGATCCAGCACATAATTAAGGGGGTCCTGGTCTGCTCCAGGGAAGCAGCTAAGCAGAGCAGCTTCCCAGCATGGTGTAACACTAGAAAGCTGCAGGCTGACAGGGCTGCAGTGCAGGACTTTCTGCTGTCACAGTGTCCATGGCCCTGCCTACAGGGCTGTACTGTGCTAAATGCTCTACAGACACTGGGACACACGAACATAAGTGCCTTGCCTCAAGGGGGTCAGCTGTGGTGTAAATCTTTGGAGGGAACAGTCACTGGGATTGGTGCCACTTGACACTGAGGGAGTTTTCCCACCCAGTTTTGCACTCCCCATATAAATAACCACCCCTGCCTAGTCTCTGTAGCTCAGAACAAAATCAGAGCTTTACCCAGGACACAGACATGGCACCTGCCTCTCCTCCCTTACTGAAGTATTTTGTATATCCGATCACCAGAAGTCTCAACTTTCCATTCTGAACCAGAAGTACGTAATAAAAGCCTCTCAGAAATCATCAGTGAGCCGAAATATCCTAGTGACTGAAAGATCCAAAGAACTGACATTTGCCTTTTCAACTGCAGGAATCCATCATGTGTGGGGTGAGATGCTTGTTCAGTGTGGCATTGCCCTGGCTGCGCTTTCCCGGATTCTTGGTTGCTCGCAGAGCTGCCTCTGGACAGACAACCTCCTGGCTCTTGATTTAAACCATCAATTCAGGGAAAACTTCTCTTTCATACTCTTTTTTTTCCTGTTAATCTCTAATGTCACCTTACAAAGGTCCAGGATTTTTAAATCACCTCAAAGAGAATACTCTAATACTTAAATAGGAGGCAGGAGTTTTAAAGGACTGACATTGTACATTGTAGGCAGGTAATTAAGCTAGTATCTGCCTCAATTTCCCACCTGAAAAATAAAACCAGAAATTTATGATGAACAAAGGAGTAGGGTTGTTCCTTCTGCGTTCAGTCTTGGAAACTCTGAATGCAGTTCTATGTTCTCTCTTTCAGCTCTGCTCAGAGTAGAAAGCCTAGATGGGTACCCTGATGTGTGTGACACCAGTGTCCTTCACTGGTGTCACAGCCCAGGGACTTCATGCATTTGCCCCTCACTGCAGTTCACGTATCTTTAGGATGCTGCCTTCAGCATGTGTTCCCCCCGTGACATCATCACTTGACATTGCCCTCCACCCATGACATCACTGGCCATCTTTTCCTGCCATTGTCCAGAGTGTGATTCTGCCTTGGTGACCTTTGCAAGCCCCTATGCATAGCCTCTCCTGTGGAAGGGTGCTCTGTTTGCAAGCAAGCCCTGAGCTGGTGACCCAACCAGCCCCTGCTGAGCAGGAGCATCATGGGAGAGACCCCCATCTGTCTCCAACCACCAGGACATTGCCTGTGGAAGACACAACCATAAGCTTTGCCATGCGATAAAGTACAGATGAGGACTCTCTCTCTCTCCTACATGCCTGGGATGCAGGAGACAAGGGCTTGGCCTCCCTGAGGCTGATGGGGAAATCAAATGCAGGTGCCCCATGATGTGCAGGAACACTCTTTTCTATCACATTTGCTGTGGCCCCTCAGCGCAGGTGGTGGATGCTGCAAGGTTTTGGGAGAAGACAGCTCCAGGTGGCACCTGCTCTGGGAACACATTGTCCCCTTGGCCAGCAGGGACCAGCAACTGAGTTTCTCAGCTCCTGCTGCCTCCTGGGTGGTGGTATTGAGCCCTGGCCCTTCTCAGGACAGGAGATCTGCAGGGGCAGAGGAGAAAGAGGAGCTGACACCACCCACACCTCCATGTGGTGGTCAGGAGCGGAATTTTTTACCTAGATCCTTGCCATCTGTTTTCCAGCTGCTGCTTCCAGCACTTTTTGTTGGATCTCCATGACTCAGACCAGGGGCTTTGACTCAGAAGGGGACTTCCCTGCTGGTGTAAATGGGAAAGAGCATCCCTAGGAGTGAGAGGTGCTACATCCTTTGAAATGGAGATGCTTCATGGAGACACGGGCCCAACAGACACGCTCTGTGTCAGAGCAGATCTCCATCATTAACAATAATGAGCAGGGAGGCATTTTTTGGCACTTATTAACTGTCTGCAGGGGTTGAAGGGCCTTTTCCTTGCCTTGGGCCCTTCACACTGCCAGTCATAATATGATTAGAAATGCTGGTCCCAAAGGGCATCGCTGCTGCTCTTAACCACCATCATGGAAATGCAAAGAAAAAATAAACTCATGGCCTTTTATATGTTAAGCTCAAACCTGAGCAGGCCTTTGCCACAGATCAGGAGTTTGTGTTTACAGCCCCAAGGTGAGATGTGCAAGCGGGATAAGTCGATGACAGGCACCTGCAGTAAGCAGGACCAGGCTGGCTGACACCTTAGAGGACCTGGCCTCAACCTCCGCAGCAGTCAGTAGCCAAGAGACGAAGCCATCCATGCATTCATGAGATGACTAAGGCTCTACATCCCTCCACATGCACACAGGAATGAATTCACATCTCCCAGGGTACCACAGCTCTGCTGCAGCTGCATGTCAGCTCTAAGGCTGCCCTGTAGACCCGACTCACCTGCCTTCCCCATCACCAGCCTTCAGGTATGGCTGGAGCAGATTGTCCCTGTACCATGGGCACATCATGGTGTCACCGTCACCCTGCAGGTTGTCTGTGCATGGCAGGAGAAGGCTGTGGTATGGGAAGACCAGCATGCATAAGGCTGTTCTTTCACTGTAGACATGGGAGCTGAACCTTCGCAACAACCATAGCTATCACAGCAATTCTGCACTCTCATAATCAAAAGTCCTTCATTGGGCCACACCATTTTTCAAGTGAAGGAAAGCCCAGACTGTGTCTGCAGCCACATAACGTAGAAGACAGGCTGGAATGGGAGCTGGTGCGTGAATCCATTTCCATGGGCAATCCTTTCTCCCTTCCCTCCACACTTTCCATCCTGTAGTTAAACTGTTTTGAGCACAGCAGAGACACATGACTGCACGCAAATCTCTACTCACCAGTTCACCCATTCACAGTTCCTAAGAATGGTCAACATTTCCACTTACTCTGGAGTCTGCACTGTCTTGCAAAGTGAGGAAGGATCTTTAATGAACCTTGTATATACACTATGCCTTTGGGATATTTCTCAGGAATATATAACATCTAGCATATGGTGTGTCCAAGCAGAGGGGCTCCGGTGCTAAAACATTAGGAGTGATTTGTGAGTTAGAGAACACAGAGTTGCTGAAATGACAGTCCCAGCTGTCCAAGCAGTTGCTGGTAGCCGTCAGCCCCATCAGTACATGGGGGTGGAGACTTCTGGTCTTCTCTTGTCAAAGCCTGAGGGTGATTAGGTAGTCCTGTAATTGCTGATGGAACATTTGTCCTGCAGGATAGCTTGAGGGAAAACCCTTCTTTCTGGAATTTCGAAGGCTGTCTGGCTTGGTGAGTTCAGTCCTGGACTGCAGCAGGAGACAGAGGCTGTGTGCTACATCAGGTGGGTAAGTTTCCCTTGTCTCTGCCCTTCTCTGTTCCTGCCTCATGAAGTACACTTCACTTACTTTCAGAGTGTTTTCCACCTTCCATGCAGGAATGCTGGCTCTAAGGCTGAGTATTTTCTCCCTTCCTGCAGGGCTTTTATTAAACTTCTGGTTTAGTGCCTGGTTTGTTTTGCTTTCTCTTCTCCTGTCCTTTTTCTGCTTTAGAAGAACAACAAGATCTTCTGCTGGGAGTTGTTGGCTTAACAGAAAAGCCAGCCATCCTACCAGCAGGGAGAGAGGACCAGGAAGATTTTCCACCTTGATGGCAAGCCCATGGGAAAAGCAGCACTTCTGTGATAACCGCGATGGCAAGGGAAAGAGCTCGTTGTTCCCTCCTGCTGTGAGAGGGACACATGACACCTCCTCAGGGCAGGAGGTGACACAGCTAAGTGGTACTGGTGGACGTGTATTTTGGATGCTCCCTAGCACTAGTTCTAATTATAGTAGTTCCTTATGGTGGATACTTTCTACTGAATTATCTACCCTAGAATCCATTTGCTGAGTGCATCTGCATGCTTGGAGAGGAGGACTAAAGCATGTCTTGGTCCTGGCAAAGCTCAGCCTCCCTCTTTCCCTGTTTTTGCTAAGAGGTAGAGACAATCTGATTCACTGCCTCACTGCTTTACTTGTGCAACCCCCTCAGGACAGCACCGATCCTTCTGTCCTATACCATGAACCCAAAGATATAGGTAGCACACACATGAACACCCAGGAAGTGCTCAAATGTTAGACATGGGGCGGGGGAGGGGGGAGAAAAAGGGGGGAAAAGGAAAAAAAAAACCCGAAATTGTGGTGTCTCTGGTGGCTGTAGACCATAAGTCATGATCTGTAGAGGCTTTTGGCACAACACTGTCACACTGACTGCAACTTGGAGTCAGCAGTGGCCGCCAGGATAAGAAGGGAAGTCCGTGTGTGGAGCTTGCAGCGGAGCAACAAGTAAGAGAGGAGTGCAGAAGAATGATTTAGTAGTGGAGGACAGCAAATGGTCACAAACACAATCCTCCATGGCCTCTTCAGGGCGATCACAGCCACAGCATGTCATCTCCAGCAGCCTCTCACAGCTTTTTTCAGACTTGGAATATGAGCTCCAGAAAAACCCATTGCTGGGCTCTCACTGGAGAGCAGACAACCCCCCAGCAGGGGAGGGAGACCCAGTGTTTGGGATGCTGCAAGTGGCTGAAGAATGCCCATCTTCTGGAGGGCAAGAAACAAATACCTCAGTATCATCACATATCAGTGTACATCAGTCTTAATGAGACTCAGCAGAGACGGGTGACTAATTCCAAAGCAGTCCTTTATTCATGAACATGGCTTCAGGTAGATTATTCAAGAACACACAACAGTTTCTTTGCTTAGCAGTGAATACATTCAATCGGCTTTCCAAAGTTTCCCGTTGTGGCTGAGTGGTCAGATAATTCATGTGACATGGTTTCTGCTCCCGACTGGGTGAACTTGCAAGCACAAATGTCACCACTTGTGAGCATAATTTTTCCTCTTCATGTATGCCTCTGACATTTGCTTTCCACTTACCTTTTTGTCAGTAACATGCAATCATAGCTGGTGGGAGAGAGCAGTGCTAAGGGGTCAGAAAAGGGGGGGACTGGAAGGGCCCAGGGGGGGCTAAATGGGGCCTCTGGTGCCCAGAGCCTTGGCAGAGGCAAATGCTTCTTGTCTCCCCAAGAGCTCCGCCCTGGTACCCAGCAACTTAATTCAGAGTAAGTGCTTCAGAAACACACCGCTGCCAGGAGACCTGTGTGTTGGCAGCAGCAAATGAGGTAAATACCGCACCTGAGCAGTGGCAGGCACCCGAGAGGCACTGGGGCAGCTCATCCCAGACTCGGGGCTCCTGGTGGTACACACACACATTGGGAGATCTTGGAGGACCCTAGCATATCCATGCCATGGCTGGCTGTGCCCTGCACTGCAGAGCCACCAGGCGTGCCATGTGAGGCACAAGTGACCACGAGGAGACAAACTGCTCTGTGGGAATGGTGGGACCAGGTGCTTTTCACATTGGGGCTGAGCCTGACCAAGCGCAGCCCAGGTCTGTTGGGCTGGTTCCTCTTCTTCAACAGGTACATGGGGAAACCCTATTGCTTTGACCTGTCTGCCCCCAGCCCTTTAGCAAAGGTGAACTCCTCAGCCACAGGAATCGGGGAGCTGCAAGCTTCGGGGGGAGTTGACAAAGCATGTATTGCTCATGATACCAGGGCATGTCAAAGCTAGGGCATGTCCTGAGGGCGCACACCCTTGGCACAGCGGGCAGCCCACCGCCGAGAGCCTAGACAGACAGGCAGTGGTTGCTTCGGGCTACAATGCAGCTAAATAGCACCAGCCATAGCTGGATGTCATGGCTGAGTCCCTGCATCTAACTGCAGCCTGGGAGGCCACAGCAAGTGGTCTGCAGTGAAAGCTCATGACTAGCGTGATACATCCCAACTCCTGACTCTGCACATGCAGGCATATTTGCTGGCATATGACAAGTGCCACTTACCTGCTTTGGCCTCAGAGAAAACACAGCAAGAGATCACTGCTTTCAACTTAACTCATAGAGGTCTGGAGGAACAGGTGTGGTCCAGGGTCTAACCCAAGCCGAGATTGTTTTCTACCAGCCTCAGCAGCAGGTGAGAAGAGTTTTTTCCCTCCTGTTCTAGCACGGCCTCATTGTCTATGCAAAACCTTCTTGGAGTCCTCTTCTTCCCCACAAGCCTTGCATGCTGACTGCCCCCAGGACCTCCCTGCTGTGACAGAAGCCACAGGGAAGAAGGTCTAAGCTGTGACATCAGGATAGTGCATCACACAACCCAGCTTTTCCTTGTTTTAATGTCTCTGCATCACAACAGCTCAGTCTGGCCTGCAATGGGGAAGCTCTTCAAAATGGTCACTCTCTACCCTCCTTTCTGGGAGAAGGAGTTGCAGAGCATGTGGTCTGTAGCATGCCTCTGATAAGGAAGCCATGAAGAGCCATGCCAAGCACAAGGGAAGGGAGCGTTACAAACCCCAGAGCCAAGGATTTGCCCAGCGAGGGCAGATGTCCCTGCAGGGAAGGGCAGGACAGGGGTGCTGCCCGGCAGCCACTGTGCCTGTGGTGGTGCCTCTCCAGAGGCATTTTGGACATCACCCTGCTGAGCTGCAGTGACACATCTGCTCTGCACTCTTGGCCCAGAGGGCTTTGGAAACCATCCACACACAGGTGTCAGCCAGTGACAGGGGAGGGGAGACTTACCTCTTCAGAGGGTCTACTCTGAGCTGCCAGGCAGGTTCAGAGGAGACAGCATCTGGGATGATCTTGGCATGAGAGCTTGGACATTTCCTCCTTGAGCCATGTCTTCTGCTCTGTGTTCAAAGTACTGCTGGATCTCTTTTATTTCCTAGGAAAAAATCCTCCATGGAAATACATTACTGCGTGCCTGATGTAGAGATGTAGACCTCCTTAATTATATTACTTTTTCAAGATAAAGATCAGAAACTGATGCACAGGAGATTGTGACTGTGAAGATTTCTATGGCTGCAAAGCCACAGCACCAGGGGCTGATCCTCAGCAGTATTTCTAAAAGTTCAGGCTCCCTTTTCCCACAAACTATGGTACCCATAAGACAGCACCCTCCAGGGAAAGCTGAACATCTCTGCTGAGCTGGGCTTCCCTGGCCTGGGGAAGCCTTCAGCCCCACTAGAGGCTTCAGATCTTCCCCAGTGCCCCAGGAGGAGGCCACTAGGTCACTCTGCCCCATGGCATAGAGGGAGTCTCAGTACATCACCTTCTTTTTTATCTCTGTGGCTGAAGGAAGAAGCTCAGCTTTTGCTGATCACACTGTTTTAGGCAACCCCAGCACCCATCAGTGCTTGTAGCTGAGCCACTCTAGTCCAGGCGCATCCCCCCGCTTGCCAAAATGCTATCACCTTTCCTATCCTCTCCCCTGCTCCCAAATCCCTGGGAAAAAAATAAAAAAAAAGAAAAAAAATTCCCCTCTGCAAGCCAGCAGGGGTTAATGTTGTCAGCCATGACGTCAGGATCCCAATTTGTCCGGAGAGTCCCCCTCCCCATCCACAAACTCCCTCTCTCCTCCCCTCCTCTTGTGACTTTGCAATGAGCAGCAAAACTCCACAGGAGCTGCGGCAACAGCACTAGGGAGACATCAAGTCCTCCCTCGGAGAGCAGCTCTTTCCGCAGACAGGGATTTATTTATTTTCTACACATGCATATATGTATTTATTTATTTACTGGGTTGTATTTGTTTTTCCTTTTTTTTTTAACCCTTTCAGAAAAGCCCCAAACCTTCCAATTGATGAGCCTGAGATTTCCCTAAAAAATAACTGCACAGTGGGATTGGGTTGCTTCCCCTTCCCCCTCGGAAAATAAAGAAGGAAGGGGGAGCAAGTAGGTAAAATCCAGAATAAAATCATATTGCTAGATAACTCACACCTCCCCCCTCACACACACACACACACACACACACACACACACATACACTCTCTCTCTCTCTCTCTCTCTCTCTCTCTCCTCCTCCTCCTCTTCTCTGAAGGTGGGTAGCAGGAGCCATGCAACATCTGCAGAACCGGATGGCAAAAGAGCAGGAGGAAAAATAATCCAAGTGGAGTGCTCAGGGGACACTGAGTTCTTTTTTTCTTTTTCTTTTTTTTTTTTTTTTTCTTTTTTCTTCTCCTTCTTCTGCATACCTGTGAGATTCGATTTCACATTTTGCTGAGCCCATTTTGGGGCATTTTATTTTTCTTTCTCTTGGGATTTTCTCCATTGCCAGAGGATGTCTCTTGTTGAGAGGATGCTGAAAGGAAGAAGAAACGAATTCTTTGACTGGCACTGAAGGAGGGGGGGGGGATATTTTTCCCCCACATTTTTAATTTTTTTTCATTATTCTTTTTCTCTAGGAAATCATTAACTGGGGGGGGTTGGTTTCTTTTTTCCCTCCCCCCCTTTTTTTGGAGGGGGATTTCACAAGATCAGTCCTTTCCCCTCCCCTCCAAAGATTTTTTTTTCATCCTTCGTCTTTGTGGAAATGTGGACATTTCAGGCAGACAGATTGAGTGGAATTGTCTCTGCTTTAGCAGCTCTTTGTCTCGCCTGCTGTGCGCAAAGGTAAGGATTGCGATCCCAGGCTGCAGGGACAGGGGGGCTGACACAGGATTTGTTTGTTTTGTTTGGGGTTTTCTCCATCGATCTGTATGTGGGGAAGGGGAGGGGGTTCTTTCCCCAAATTGCTTCCCCTGCTGCCTGCTGCTGTTATTTCCCAGTCCGTGTCATTTTAGGGGGAGGAGGGATGCTCATACATGAGACGTGGAGCAGGCTCTCTGCAGACGGAGCCCACCTACCAGCCCGCTTGCAGCGTGTGCCCCCCCCACCCCCCCACCCGTACGCGACCGGGGGGAAAATGGCAAAATGAAGTGTTTTGCTGAGGAACATGGTGTCCGTAGGAGCCGAGGGAGTGCATGGCACCAAGCTGTGGGCATACGCACCCCGGCGCAGGGCTGCCTTGGCCATGCCGGGGTCTGCACACACACAGGCAGCCACACTCACATCCAAGCGTGCTGTGCCTGTACCAAAGCTCTGGCTCTGCGGTGTACGGGAGGCAATGCCTACGTCTGTGCCTCCACACAGATTTATGGCATGCAACAGAATCATCTGTGGGCGCAGTCCCTTCAGATACATCCCTGCATGTGCACATTCATGCATGCCCGTTTGGGTGCACACACATGTGTATCACAACACACCTACAGAGCACAGCACGCTTTACCTGCTCTGCGCATAGCCGTGTAAATGTTTGCACTAAACCCCTGCATATTCGAGCTGCAGCTATTCCTGGTATATGCCTTGAGCACCGAGTGCTCCAAGCAACCAGAGGTGCAGGCACTCATCCAGCCTGGACAAGGTGTACAGAGCACACCTGTTTGCTCCGACACAGACATTTATTCCCTGCTTTCACACACGGGAGTAGCGCTGCCTACTCCTCCTCACCCTCCCTCCTCACACATGCGGGCAGGTGGGTTTCTACCTCTGTGCCAATGGCGTGCATGAAGTCTGCTGGGGGGGGGGGGGGGGGAAGCTGTGGCATCTCCTTGCTCAACCATGCACACCGAGCGGTGTGTTCCTGAAGCACACATGCAGATCCCTGCACAGGCTTCAGATCTGTATATACAGAGATTTATGTTCCCACAGTTATAAACATGCACATGCGCAGATTCATGCCCACCTTACCCACACCATTCATGCATGGTTCCACTGTGTATGGGCGCATACACAGGCATGTATAGAGGCAGTGTCCAAGCAAAGGCATAAAGAGCAATGCACATATCAAAAGGCTTTGCTCAGATGTGTCCTTGAATGTGTGCTTATATCTGCTTATGTCCAGGACTAGCATTCATGTATAGTCTGCGTGTATATCTGTGCACACCTTGGAGACCAGCCACTCTCCCATGTGCACATGCCTTCAGCTACTCCCACACATCACAGCTAGCAGCATGGTGTGCATATATGTGGATGTTTGGCTGCAAGTGTATGTGTGTATGCAAAGCACATGCACATCCACACATTATCAGGGACACAGTACTCAAAAATTCAGTTCACAGCCTGGATGTACGTGCTCCCTAAGCGGATGCAGACCCATATTTGCCAGGAATAGCACTTACATGCAGCTGCTCGCCCACAGCTGGGCAAATGTACAACTTGCATGTTTGGTGGGAGGGACTTGGCTTTTTGGATCAAAAGGAGCCCTGAGAGGCAAGAGACCTTGCCCTTAATTATGATGCCAGTTTATGCCCTCACTGGGCCAACTTGTAGCTGATGAGGAGGAAAGAGCCCATATATCCCTCTTCCTGCTCTTCCCCTTTCTGTATGGCCCCTGGCACATTGGTCACTGTCTGCCTCAATTTCCTTGCTATATTAAGGAGTAACACTGCTTCCTGAGTTTATGTCCTGTGTGAAGCTAAAGAGAGGTGTCTAAATCCCTTGAGAAATACGTACTGGCTATATTATAAATATGGAAATCTATGTACCTAGGAATGACTGTCTAGAAATGAACAAATGCTGGTGCACATTACTAATCCATGATGAGCACGTATACACAAACATGTTGCAAAACCTCACACACCTGCGTAGAAATCCACAGGTGCAAGCAGACCTTGCAAGCCGAGACACAGTGTTGTGAAAATGTCCACCTGTGTGCACCTCTCTGGCCTTTTTACAGTTATTAAAGCAATGCAATGAAGAGCTGTACCCCTCTAAGGTGCATGCTCTGGAGTACAGCTCAGATACTTCCCTCCCCAGCACAAGTGCTGAACAGTTTGCCCGTGCACCAAAGCTGGGCCTGGGAAGTGTGCTGTCTCACATTTGCACATGCCTGCGTGGTGGAGAAATCCCTGCACACACACAGATTGTGCACCCAGAGCTTTAATGCATGACCAGACTCCCCAGTGGTCCCAAATGCCTCCACCCACATTTGTACTGAGAGTCTGAACACCTGGGAACCCAGTCTCAGGCACCCACAAATGCCTGTTTCTGTGCTCCTGCATAAATTCTGTGTCCACAGTTCAGTGTCCCATCATAACCCAATGGATCTGCACCCACAGTCACCTCCACACAGACTTGGATGGGGTCACACACGTGCACACATGTTTGTGCATGTTGTACAGATGTACCCTTGAGCTCCAGTGTGTTCATGTGTCTGCATGTTGCGTGTCTGTGCACAGACAGGGAGTCCATATATTCTCCATACAGTCAGGAGGGCATGTATGTCTGTGCGTGTGTGTGTGTGTGTGTGTGTGTGTGCAGACACACAGATGTGTCCGTGCAAACCCCGGTGTCCAGTGAGGCACGGGGCTGGCTGGCAGAGGTAGTGCTATGGTGCAGCTTTGCAGCTTTACTTGGATGGATGTGTGAGGCGGTGTTGACAAGGAGACATGCTGTTGTGGTGGGTGACTGCAAAGAGCAGCAGTTGTCACCGGCAGGGTCTCTATTCTCATGCAAAGCAGGGGATGAGGGTGGCACAGAGCCTGGGTATTCAGGTAGAAAACCTATATACCCTGCAGCACTGAATAGGTTCAATATTTTTAGCATCCTCTGCTTTCTGGTTTTCCACCTTCAGTTTTGCTTTGGCTCTTGGGCTGTTTTTAGAGGGAGCTCCCTCCTTGCTGAAATGGCTAGAGGAGCTGGAGCAGCTTTAGGGAGGACGCCTGCCCACCTCCACCCCCCCTCCGTGTGCAAGTCAGGGGTTTGGGAGGGGAAGGATCACTGCTCTGGCATACAGAGGGAAAGATGGACTCTCCTTCCGTGTCTCTGTCTCTTGATTTGCGTTGCTAAGAAGTCATGGTGATGCTGAGTGACAAAATGAATCTACACGCCAAAGATCAGCTGTATGTTGAGGCCATAGGACAAAAGGAGGGTTGCTTTTTCAATAATATGAAGGAATACCTGGGTGCATTGAGAAGCAGAGGTTGCACTGGTGTGTGTGACAGTGCAGGGTGCCTGCGAGGGGGGACTTGTCTAGTAGGGACCTCAGTGCGTTGACAAGTCTGTGCTGTGTGTTGTGAGACCAGGAGCAAGTGCCCAGCGTGGCAGGGGAAGGGGAGCGAGCCCTGCGAGAGAGAAGCTGCAGCTGCCCCCTGCATGCCTTGGTGGAACAGAAAGGACAATTTCTTGCCTGCATGTGTGTGTGTGCACCCACCTACGGGCAGGGCACAGTGATGTGCCCTGAGTGTCTGGGTTGGTGGCCAGGGGGAAAGTGTGAGTGGTGAGTGGTGCCTGCACTGAGGGGTGCAAGAGCCCAGTGGGACTGCTGGGATGCAGGCACACACCAGGTGGGAGCATGGGGGGATGGAGTCTGGGGTACCTACAAGTCATGGTGAGCCACAGAAGAGGAGCCTGCTAGGACTCCTGTGCCACACCCCAGGATGGTTTAGGAGCCCTGGCAGCCCTGCGGCGCTCATGTGCAGGTTGGGGGCTGAGAGCTGTGCCTGGGACAAAATATGAGTGAGAAAAGGAAACAGGGAGGCTCTGCCCATGGCTGGGGTGTCTGTAGCACACACGTGGTGCCATGGGGCACGAGGGATGCTGTGGTGGTACTGCCTGGCCAGGACCCCTTCCCACAGGCTGGTGGAACACAGGATGACGAGGACTTTCTTCTTTTGTCTTTCAGCCCATCCACTGGGAATATTTCTGTGGTGAAAGAGATTGTGGACAAACTGCTGAAGGGCTATGACGTCCGACTCAGGCCTGACTTTGGAGGTATGGTGACAACCAGTTGTGGGGAGCAGAGCATGTGGGCCATCACATGTCTGTGCTGCCAGTTTGGGCACTCACAGCACACACTGACCTCATGAAACACTCCCATCTGATGTCTCCTACCCTCCCCTGTTTGCTAGTCCTCATCTCTTTATTGCCTTCTCCCTCACATTTCTTTCTTGCCTTCTGGTTTCCATCCTCCTCTCACTGGCTCTTCTCCTCTTGCTGTCACACATTTTTGCAGACAGTTGGGTTGTCCATGGTATGATGTTTCTGGGGATATGTTTCTGGGGCAGAGACACTCTGCTTTTCATGTACTCCAGAATTTTGTCCATCACAGACAACAGGTCATCCCTTCTCCACTTCTGTTCCCCATGCCAGATATTTTAGCTCTTTTCCCTGCAGAGGGTTGGGGTCATCATTGGCAGGGCTGTTGGGTGGTCTGCCAGGCTGCCCTCTCAGCAACAATATAGGATAAAATATTCCCTGGGGAGCTGGTGTCCTGGCTGGTATTCAGGAGGAGATGTGAGGAGGTGCAAGAATCTGCAATTCCTCTCTTGTGTCCTGTGAACAAAAAGGAGAATGGGAAGGGCCTTCTCTTTGTTGTCCTCGTGGAGATGAAATACGAAATAATCCTTGGGTACCGTCATACTCCAGGGCACAGTTGAGGTCCATTTGTTGGGGAGAAGCAGGTAGTGGAGAACTACAGCTGACTGCACAGAAAGGGGGTTTTGGAGGGCTTCTGGCTTCAGCCTGCCGAGCTTGGCTGTTTTCAGTCTTCTCTGAGCAATGCGATTTCCTCCTCATAAGGAGATGTGTGGGATTGCGGGATCTTCAGCCTGCAGGAGAACAGGAACCACATTGAGATGTCCTCCAGATGACTGCTGGGAAGCAGATTCATGCTTGTGCTCTGGATGGGGAGAGATGCCAGGGCCAATTCCGTGGTGATACAAGGGAGGAGTTTTCTCACAAAGGGCGTGATCCAGAGCTCCTTGAAATTGGGGGTAGAGGAATAATCCCACTAATTTCATCAAATTTTGAAGTCACCCCAGTGTATTCCAGTTTCCCATGACCCCATGAATGAACCTGTTCCTGAAACATTTGATTTTCATGCACCCCATCCAAACCTGCCCCCAACCACTCGCTGCCCCTTCCCCTTCAGCAGAGACTGCATTCCCTCCTCACACACACTGCCCACACTGCCCTCGCCACCATGCTCTGCCCTGGAACGGAGCAGAGAGCTCAGGTGGCTGCACCAAGTGCTGTGAGGCCTTGGCCTCAGGAAGGACTGTGGGGTGGGGGAGATACTCACCCCTCCATAGTGCGCAGAAGCATCTGGGTGATCACTTCAGTGCAGTGGGTGAGCCCCTTTGGAGGAGCTTGCAGCAGCCCACAAGGAAACAGGGGTTGCCCCCTCCCCCTTCTTTCCTTTGGACATGGGATAGGGCTGGATTTGATTTAATGACTCTGTCTGGGAAACATGAAATGTCCCTATTATCTGACCAGCCCAAATCACAGGAATTGGTGCAGTCACATTTTATGAGGGGGAGAACTGCAGAGATGACATAAAAACTGCAAGAAAACCATCTTGTAAGCCACTGAGATGATTATGATACAGTAAACCAGTAGGTGATCTGGCTCCACGGAGGCACAGAACAGAGGGGTGCAGAGGGGAGCCACGGGGCTGGAGGTCCAGCAGCCCACGTCCACTTCACAGCCTGTGTGCGCTGATGCCAGGTCCCCAGGGCATCCAGCCACCCCCGCAGGACACGGGCCACCCCTTCCTTCAGCCTGGGCAAGGCAGCACGGGGCTCTGTGCGGGCGGTACTGCTGACCCTGCCAGCCTGTGCAGTGCACGGGCTGGGCTCAGCGGGCACTGCGTCCTTCCTGACTGCAAAATGGATGGTTTTGGGCAACCGTTGCATTTTGTTTGATGTTACTCTGAATTCCCAAAGTAGAAAACTGCTTTTTCCCCTCACTCAAGCAGAGAATTAGAAAGATGACAGTAACCCTCATTCCTGCACTCATCTCACTGTTGCCTTGCACCCCTTTTTGTCCTTCCCTTTGCTCATAAATGTGAAGTCCTGGCTGGCAGCACCAGTGACCGTGCTCTCAGCATGTCTGCCCCCCTCCCCTGAGGATAAGCTTATCTGGAAAAAATTGCCCCTGCATCATTTACAGTAGAGGAGAGGGTGAGCTAAGAGGTGAGTCTGAAAGCTGGAGATCATTAGCATTACAACCCCGGGGAAAAGGGGTGGAAGTTTCCTCGCTCCACTGCTGTCCCCAGAGCTCACCAGTTCTCTGAGATTTTGGTCCAAATGCATTGTTAGGAGAAATCCAGTAGGATCATTCCAGGACGTGTCTAACCCTTTGTGGCTTCAAGCTCATCCACAGCTGGGTTGTGGAGAAGGTGAAGTTCCCCCCAGTAAATTGTGGGCAGCTGGAAAAGGCACGCTTTGGGCGAAGCCCTGGAACCTGTGTGTATGCAGACCTGCTGTCTCTCAGGGGTGTGTGGGGCTGGACCGAACCCCAGTTCCACCCACTGGAGGACTGGGCTGTTCTCGAGAACACTGCCCTACAGCCTGCCTTGTGCTCCTCCTGGACTGTCCTGCCTCCCCTTGACTGCCTTCCAATCTAGGCAAGATGGGTATAAGCCATCTCTGCTGGGGGAGGCGATCACTCTTCACCCACTTGTGCTCTAGCCCCAGGAGGACCAGTCATGGTGAGCTGTGAATGGGCAAGACAGCATCTCAGAATGGTGGCAGGTCCTCCTTGGAGCTGCATGACCTGGAGGAATGGCATGGGGCTGTCTCAGGGCTGTCCCAGCAGTGACCAAGGCAGCTAGCTGCCTGCAGGAGTGGACTGGAGCAAAGCAGCTACCACTCAGTTGCCTGTGAACCAGGCTCAGCTGCCTCAGAGTGCACCTCTACAAGCCAGAGTCCTTGGCCCTCTGCAGCTCACAGATGAGGGCACTGGGGGCAGGGGAGGTCAGAGCAGCTGGTGCTGGGCACCCCAGAGGTGTGGGCAGAGAAAGGTCCTTCCCAGACTGATTCCTATATGATAAATGCTGCCCACAAAGCAATAAACCAGGCTGCTCGCCATGCCCTCCCTTCCTCCCCTCTCTGCTCTTTCCCCGCTTGCTTTCCCCATGTGTTCCTCCTACAGGAGTGTTTCCTTCTTGCCATCCTCCTCCCACATCAGTGCCTGGTGGCAATCACCTCTGCACTGTCCTCACCTCTGCACCCTGGGGTGCCTCCTCTGTGCACCCATGGCTGCTGCCCACAGAGCAGGAGGGGGCTGGGCTGGGGACTTTGGCTGTTCCCATGTACCATTTATGATCCTTGCCATGGTGAAGCAGATCTTGCACCTCACAACCTTTCTAAGAGAGACAGTGCTTCCACGGCACAGCAGCTCTGGGCTGCCCTCCTCATTCCAGCGCCTACACTGTCCCTGGGATGTGGTGCTTCAACAGCTCCAAATGCAACTCACAGCTCCCCAGTCCTCTTTTTTTTTTTGAGAGAGAGAGAAAGAGAACTCCGACTAATGCCAAAAGGAGGACAGGCCTGCTGGGGATTGCAGTTCACTTTTTAATTTTGAGATGCCTCGTTAGCTCTGGGCTGAGCTGAGTGGCTGAGAAGCATCAGCCACTCGCTCTCCTCCCCTCTTCCCCACCCTCTTGGAAACCCATTAGGCCGGTGAGCAGGTCGGCTCTCAGGGGTGGTTCTGTGGCAATGAGTATGACGTGCTCATCTGGGGAGCTGGACTGAATGGGGGGGGGGGGACACGGGAGAAAGGGGGAAAGTTGCAGCCATGTGGTGGTGATGGAAAAACCTGGGAGCAACTCCTCCAGAAAGCTGTTCTGGCTCAGTGGGGGCAGCCCAGGGGGGCCAAGCACCAGGAGAGGTGGAGGGGCTAGCATTGAAGGGTCTGCAGGTCCATTGGTCCTTGGGGCACAGGTGATAAACCCTTCCAGCCTGGGGGGCCCTGGACAGTCCCCTCAGCCAGTCCCCCAAGCCCTGGTGTAGCACACCACGTTGGAAAGATGTGGGACAGCGGCAGAGTGGGACTGTAGGGACCACAACACCCAGTTTTCATGGGCTGAGCAAGGAGATGATCTGGGACCAAAAGGGCAGAGGGTCATCGTAAAGCAGGTCTAAGCCATTTGGCCAGTGGTGAAGATCTGGAACAGCTTTGGAGGAAGGATTTGCAGGGTAGGAAGAAGATCTAGCCAGGGCTCTTGGATACTGAAGAGGGAGATGTCTGTCCTGGTACTGCAAGATCAGCAGCTATGCAGAGCGAGGTCTTTTGGCAGGGTGTGCTGGGGAGCCTGCTCCTCTCTGGGGGAGCACGCAGTGTATCTCACAGGGAGATCAAATCATGGGCGGGTGTCATCCAGTTGGCCCTGGCCAGGGGGAAGGACATTATGGGGAGCAATGTTTGGTGGGTATATTGCAAGCGCAATAATCACACCACAGTAAGACAAGCAGGATGCTCACGATTTAGGACTGTATGAGCAGGGGATGCTGCAGATCAGGTCTGGGAAGCATTGCAGGGCCATGGGTGGGGGAGAGAAGGAGCTTTCAAAGCAGCACCCTGGTTCTTGTAGGTACTCTTAGACACTCACTTTCAGAAACATTAGTTCCATAGGAGGAAAAAAAAAAAGAAAGAAGGAGGGGGGGGGGAAGAAAGCAAACAAAGACCTTGTTGCCCCAGGGTAAGAATTCAGTGAGGGAATGGCAGGAGGATCCCACTTGAAGCTCAGTGACTCAGCTGCTCTCTGTTGGTGCAACATTTCCAGCCCAAAACTTAACAACAGTTTCCAGCAGCTGGCTCCGCTTCTCATGAGTGGATGGAAAGGGGACCCTTTATGGTTTTCCAGCATCATTTACAGATCTTGTTAGCCAAAAGCAAGGTGAGGGCATTCTTTGCTCCTTGCATCCAGCCCACCTAGAGTGCTGGGTTCCTAGTGTTTCTCCTGGGTGTTGTGCACAGTGTCTGAGAATGACTGGTAAAAAAAAAAAGAATGACTGGGAAGCCCTCAGGATTACACAGTAAATCCCGTGTTTTCATGCCTGTGGAGCCAGCAGCTTTCCCTGCCCCATTTTTAATTCAAACTTCCCTAAGGAGAATTAGTGCTTCGGGGGTCTTGAACTGAAACGAGCCTGTGTCCTGCTCCTCATTTGCTCTGTGGCATGGATCTGGCTCCCCAGCCCTTGTCACCCTTGCCCAGTCTCACCCCTCCTCCTTTGACACCCAACCCCCTCCTTAGCTGTAATATCTTGGCCTCCCTCCTCTCTCTCCCCTGCCCCTCCTGCCCTTAGCCCCTCTCTGCTTCACCACACCTGAACCCTCTTGGGGACCTGCCTGCCCCCACCTCCTGCTTGTTCCCCAGCATTTCTCCTTCAAAGTCCTCTCCAAATTCCATGAACCTGGGGATGAAACCCTCAGCCCTTCCCTGCATAACAGCACCACTTGAAACCCAGAACTGTAAAAATAAATGATTGCTGATGCATAAAGTGTTGCAGTGAAGCATCGTCAGTAGTTCAGGGCTCTGAAACTGGCGGAGCTGGCAGGCTGAGCGGCTGCGCTGGCTGGCACGAATGCAGCAGGAGGTGGAGGGGGGCCCAAGCCCTGGCCCACCAGCCCTGTGTGGCTGGAAACAGCTAGTCTTAGTGGTCCTGTACTGGAAGGAATGGGAATTTGGTTTCTTACGTAGTCAAGGCTGGTGGTATTGCACATTGTTATGGCTTCCTGAAAATGTCCCTGTTTTCCATTGCATGTAAGGTTCAGCCACAGTGGTTGTGTTTTTTTCCGTGCAGCTGGCTTGCTAAGACTTTTTGAAGAGGAGGGGGAAATTCTAGACAAAATGATGTAGAAATTTCTGACAGCAAGCCGAGGCAACTACATGCTGGGTTTTTTTCCTCTCATAAAATGTTGGGGGATGAAACTGGCAGCACCTCCAGCAGGGCTGGCTCTGGTGCATGTGTAGCAGGCAGGTGCCCAGGACCGCCAATGACCTGGATGGCACAAGCACCGTGGCCCCTCTGCCTCCAGTGCTGGTGCAGCATCCCAGGGTGATGGTGCTGCTGCCGGAGGGCCAGGGTGTGGGGCTGGGAAGGGGCAGCCTGGCAGCAGGGCAGGTATTGGTCCTGAGCTGCTTGTCCCAGGGCAGTAGGAGCTGCAAACTTGCCTTTCTAAGGCTTAGTCCTCAGATCTCCAGCTCTCTTCCCCTCCACTTCTACGGCAAAAATGTTTAAATCTCAGAGCAGCCAGATTCAATTTTCCCTATGCTTCTGAGATGCCTTGAGCCAACTCTTTTGCATGCTTCGGGGCAGGGAATTGAGACTTAGCAGGAAGGGACTCCTGCTGCCACAGCCATCTCCTTCGCTGTCTGCAGGAGAAATTGCCCAAAGCTGGACACAGGGTTAACCTGAAATGCTGCACTTCACAGAGCCTTACTATGGTGGAAAATATCACCCTTCCTTCCCAATACCCTGGCAGGGCAGAGGAGCAGCTCTGGATTTGAAAGCGGAGGGGGGAATATTGAGGAAGCAGAGGGAGGAGCAGTCTGGAGAAGTCTGCAAACCCCGTGTCACCTGGGGCTAAAGAAAAGGTGAATGTGCCCCCAGGGCTGCTGGTAGTCCCACCTTCCTTCCTGAGAAAAGGGTGTTAAGAAAAGGATGCTCTTGGTCAGTAAAGCTGGCTGCTGTGCAGCCCTTGCTTCCTCCCCCATTTATGTGACTTCTGGCTCCAGACCGTGGGTCACATCCTCTCTAGGGCTAATCCAGAAGGAAGATGACAACCTCCTGCTGTTGTGTCTTACTTTATTAACTGAAGTGGCAGGAAATGAAAGGATCCAGTCCTTCTTGGGACATATGTGGATGTTAACACATTGCCACATGATAGAATTTCTATTTTTTTCACTTTGCTCTTTTTATAGGAAATACATGCTGTGAAAAGGACTTTGAGGCTGTAGTCAGACACTCAGGACTTCAGAAAAGCCAAAACTGGGATTTCTCCCTGGATCTATATTTGGTCCCCTTGTAAGGGTGCGTCAGGAGGCAAGGTCCAACAGTCGCTTCTTCCTGAACACCTCTGCAGAGCACACAAGAGATGCTGTTTACGCATGGACCTGATCTTTCTTGTTCCCTTCATTCAAGAGGGGGATGGGCTGGGAACATGACAGTGGGGACCAGCTGAGGTGGTCACAGCAGGTGATAAGGACAGGTTGAGCCAGACTGGAGAGAGACGCATGTCTGATGCAAATCCTGGGATTGAGTAGGCAAAGACCATATTGGATTCATGCTTTCTTGACTTCTCTCTATTCAGACCCGCTCACAACACAGAATTTGTTGTTTTTATAATTGTCAGGCACACCAGTACAGCATGAGCGTGTTCACACCTTCCCTCCAAGGAGTCAAAGGTATCCCCTGCTGTGGGGAGCCCAGCCAAAACACCCGATTTTCCAGAATACTTAGCAGCATTGTAGCCAGCACACTGCATGTACGAAGCACAGCTCCTATTGATTTCAGCCACAGCTGTGAGTGCTCAGCCCCAGTGCCCCAAGAGAGAGACATACAGAGTTCATGTAGACTTGTGAGGCTTAGGTGGCTTGCATAGGAAGGAGCGCTGTGACACATCCAGTCCCATCAGTGCTATCCTCCCGTATATAATCCTGCGTCATCCCCAGAGCAAATCCATCCTCTATCAAAGAAAGAATAGGAATGAACAAGGATCCTGTGGACTGTTTAATTAAGAACTGGCTCCATAAGTTCCATTCAGCAGTGGGCAACCTTCCACCTAACTTTCATCCATTTTATTTTCTCATGGTTTTTTTTTTTCTTTTACTGCAATAGTGTTTTAGGATATTAGACCAGTCCCTTCCTCCAGTGTGATAGAGCTTGTGAACTTCTTGCTGAATGTTGAACATCTTTGTGTATGCATCTGTGGCCCCACAAGATCCTTGTTGTCCTCCTTCAGAGACAAAAAGCTCTGACACAGGGCAGTAGAGAGAATTTTGGGTAGCATGACAAAGACAGCAATGAAGATGAGTTCCCCTGAGTCTCAGCCCAGAGATAACTGGACGTGGGTTTCTGAGCAATCTGTGTGCCTGCCCTGGAGCTGTGCTTGGTAGTACCAAGCAGTTTCCTGGATTTGGTATCTAGTGGAGGACATGAAGTCTTGCTGTAATCCTTAGGCCAGTATACTTTCACAGGAACTGGAGAAGATGTTGATTCTCATGTTTGTGCCAAAGCCCATGTCAGATAATTTTGCGTGGTTTCCCTCATTCTTTCTTTTCACCCTTGGCTGGTGCAGTCTTTCCCTGGTAGTGCACCATGGCTAGCAAGGGGCTCTGAGATATCTCTCTAAAGAAAGGTATCATAATAATTTTAATAAAGCATTTATTCCATGAATTTTGCCTCTTCTCTTAGTCATAGTTTTTTTATAACTGAATACAATGCACTGAATGATTAGTAGAATAATTCCAATACTTCTTAATTAATTCACTGATTAAAAGCAGATTGTTGTTTATAGCCAGTCTGGAGGTTGTTTGCCCTCTCATCCTGGACCCATCTTCCTCCTTGACCAACATCTACATAACATTCACCATTTCTGAGATTATTCCTGCTGGTAAACTTGCCTTTGAGGGACTGCCACTGAAAACAAAATTTAAAGAGTGTAAAACCCATTAGTACAAGTTCTTTTGATTACTCAAAACATATTCCCACAGCCCTAGAGCTGTTCATCAGAGCAGCTTTACATATCTGCATTGTTCATTTCCTAAGACTCCCAATATCCCAGTTAGGCAGAAAAATATTTTTAACTCACATAGCATGAACTATAAAAGCCAAGGAATATGCCATAGTTTTACTGCTACATGAAAGAGACTGTGTGTGCATGTCACTTTTCTCACCTATGTCTTGTTCAAAGCAAAACAAGTTGGAGGCTACTAAAGTGTCAGGCTGAACTGATGTAAGATGGCTTTTCAGTGGTAGTGACAGCATTTGGTGCAGGAGTCTGTAAGATCCATTATTGTGGAGAGCTCTTGGTAGGATTTGTTAGGTGTCTATATCCTAAAACATATGAAATACCATGCACTTGTTAAAACATGACTAGAAATGTGGACAAGACAAATGATATGCTTAATGATGGGATAAAGCTCATTAAAGGAATTCACAACATGTATGCAAGAAAGAGAGATGTTGGGTGGTGGAGCCCCTATAACATGAACGGATCAGTCAAATAAACAGGTATTCTGGAGATCCAATGATTGATCCTGTTCCCATCAAATGGAAAGAAACTGAGCTCTTCTCAGTCAGCCCTCCCTCCCAGGCTGTGGGAGTGCTGCAGTTTGCTTTGAGCAGGGTATGAATTTCAGGCTGGTTTTGGGAACACTGATCACGCAGTTCCTATAGGCTATTCTTCTTGTTTTGGCACTTACCCTTAGTTCTGTGTCAGAGCTAAAACCTCTTTTTCTTCTCTGATCTTTCCCCTTCCTCTTTCTCCTGCTCTTTGCAGTCCCGCAGGCACAGCGCTGGTAAGTCGTTGTGCACTTACTGCGCTTGTGGCAGGGGTGAGCCTCAGCCAGACCTACCACTGCCTGAATTTCCCTCCCAGACCTCAGGACCTCTTAGTTCAAGTCTGGGATGGCTCCGAGTACAGTTAGAGTTGCAGAAGAGCTTTTGTAAAAATTACATCTTTTTGTTCCATATTTATTCTCCCTCAGTGGTTTCCATGTCAAACTTGCTCAGTTTACCAGTCAAAACAAGATATTTCTACCTGCCAGCTCTGCCAGCTCAGCCTGGGCTCTGGAAATCAAACTGTGCTCTCTCTGCTCTGGACATCATCACCAGCCAAAAAGGATTCTCGAATAAGGGCTGAGCTGGATGTGATTTTGATTATGCATGAATATAATTTGTTCTCAGGTAGTATTACAAGCTCTGTGTGACAGATAGCAGCAAGGCTCCTGTGCTGTACAAACATTGACTAACAAATCTTGCCCACCACCTGTGGGGTGATGGGCCACTGCTAGGTCCATTTTACATCTAGGGGACACCAAGAGGGGGCAGGTTGTTGGAGATGACACAGAAAACCTGTGGCAGTGCAAGGAACAGCACTGTGAAATCCTGCTTCCTGGTACTGCTCTTTGTTCATGAGAACAAACCTGGTCACCCTCAGTGCTCTGGTCCACTGCTTGGTCACCAAACCATGACTTTTCCTTCAGCTGTGGTAGCCTGTAAAATCCCCAAACGCAACAGGCAGGTGGGCCCACTTCTTGCTGCAGAGAAATGGAAGGGGTATAGCCATAGGGCAGGCTCTTATATGCAATGAGCATTAATTTTTTTCACAAATAGTTCCCCTTCTGGTGGGCAGAGCAGGAGAGCATTCCTTACCATACTTTTCAGAAAAAATGAAATTTTGAAAAGCTGGTCATTGGCTGAATATTTCAAAAAATTATATGTGGCAGGCAATATATTCACTGCATTGAATCATGTCATATAGTAGAAAAAATGAGAAGGGGTGACGTGGCTATTGCACTAGTTCCAGCCTTCACTCTTCTTCTTCTGTAATGAATCTTCCCATGGACTGTCAGCAGGAAGGGACACCAGAGCCTTGCCTGTCCCAGTGCGAGACTCTGCTCTCTGAGCCTGCAGGGTCATTGCAGCCACTAAAAGCTGTAGTAGGCTTTTACTATGCCCCTACCAAGAGAAAGTAGTGTGCCTTGGTTCCTATGAGAGTTTATCATCCTGTGCTTGCGTTTGGGACTGAGGCTCATCAGTGAGATGTAAGAACATCAGACTGCCCTGTCCTTTTCCACAGGTCATAAAGTCAGCTGTGCTGCAGAACCAGGATGGGTTTTCTGATCAAGAGATTTTTCTAAACACATCTCCCCCGCTACCAGCCACTTCCTGGTGTTCTTGCTCCTCTTTTACAAGTTGACCACAGCAAGACAACCCACCTGCAGGCTTCTTTCTTTAAGGAGCTTTGCATTAGTGAGACCACAGCAGATGATTCCTCTAGGTTGGGGGAAACTTATGCCATGGGAAAGGCCAGGTTCAGGGGCTGCTCCGGGCACTTTAACAGGGAATGTATAAAGAATGGGGCTGCCTACTGCAGGTGGCAAAGCTCTGGGTGTAACATCAGAGGCTGCCAAACCAGGAGAGGAGGTCACCCAGGTTATGGGTGGGAGCTTACTGGTGGGACATTGTCACCTGAAGAAGGAAAACTCCTCCAGCTGTGGAGAAGGTCTGCAGGAAAGTCCAGTCTACTGGCCTCCAGGGAAGGGTCTCAGCTTGGTAGGAAATTTCTGGAAGTGAGTGAGAGGGTAGGCTATGAGCTGAATTTTTCTTCTTATTCTCCTTTCACAGCAAAAATAGAACATTCATCACAAGTTCCCCTACATGTTTTTCTTCCCTATTGCACACTAGCTCCTTGCTAGTATTTGAAGCTAGAGAAAAAAATTTGATGAGTACTCAAGTTAATAATGTGTGATTATTATGTTGATGAATTGCTGGAGATGAATATATATGTAAAAGCTCTGCAAGATTTGATCATCCATGCATCCTGAGTGAAAGCAATTATTTTGGTGAACAAATGGCAGTTAATTCTAGCTTTTAATAAGAGGTGCTGGGGTAAAAGGTAACATTTGTCCTGCTGAATTTCCAAGACACTATTGGAAATCAATCATTACTGAAATGGTGGAAACACCAGTACAGAGGTCAGTCTTTCAAAAATGACCAACTTACAAACTCACATTCTTCTTCCTACAAGACTCTTGCAATCCTCAGTTATCACTGAATTTTGTAAGCTTTTCTGTTTTGAGAAAAAGCAGAACAACCTGAACAAGGCATATCCAAGAGACTCAGAAACTGGGAGATAAAAACATATAATCCCATGTATAACATTTGGAAAGACAAGAGGCTTGTTTGTATGTGTGCTTTGTTTCTCATGATTTCTAACTCAGAGTCATGATTTTAATGTGAATGTCATGGTATTTTCAGGCCTGACTCACTCTTTTTTTTCAATACTTGCTCTGAAAATTGTCCTGACTGTCACTGAGCATAAACTTTGGGCACCGTGCAGCCCCAAAGCTCTGCCTCTGAGCTGAGCCAAAGGCCCTTCTTAGAGTAAGGAAAGGATGAGCGTGCAGGATGGAGAGGTGGTGGTAGGAGGCATCTGAAGTCAACATTAACAAAAGCCCTAGGAGCAGGCTCTGTCAGAAAGGATAAGGTGGGATCTGGGAAAGGCCTACATCTCTGTAAAGGGCTTGGCAAAAGTAACAAGAAATGAGTGACTTTACCTTGGAGACCCCAGCCATTGACTTTGCACTGTGTTGGGGGGTGAAGGACCATGTCTGGCACCACCAAAAAGTAATCTCGTGGAGGTATGGCAATGGGGCCACAGCAGGGCTATCCCCTGCTGCTCCTGGATGTCCCAGCCCTGATTTCAATATATGTGCCAGTTTGGCATGTCCTGACCTAGCCATCTTCTTTCTCTTCTTCAACTCGGGGGTTAGATGTGGTATCCTGTAAAGGCAAGAGTTCTTAAACAGTCATGAGGCGGTGTGACTGACTCATTAAAAATTGAAAACGGGGAAAAAAAGCGAAATACCTTCTTGTTGTCACTTTGATAAAAATGACAAGTCCAGATATTTTGTTGTTGTTACAAATACTTCCAAGACAGAGTAATGGATTTGATATGAACAGAGAAGCTTGTGTTAACCCATTTAAATTAATTTGGTTCAGCTCATTTTCAGCTAAGGGGATTAGATGGCTCAGGATTTGGCAATGTGTGAGAGTGTTTTCCCAGACAGGTCACATACTCAAGTACAGGCCAGGTCGGCAGTTGTTTGGGGGGTGATGTATCCAGTACACATAAGAGAGAGGCTCCTCCATATAGCAGATGCTTACGGGTATGTGCCAGAAGAGCTCAGCACTGAAAAGGTGGGTCAGGACCTTTGTGCCCTGAGAGGGCTGGTAGGAAGTGAGACAGACTAATGGACAACATAGGAGAAATTTCCATAGCTGTCAGCTGGTATGGAGAAAAAATGGCAAAATGGCCTCACCTGTGTGCCACCCTGGCAGCCTCACCTGAGTGGGGCGGAGGGTCCTGTGGAGGGAGGGAGCTGAGTGGTTGGATCCTGTTTCTGTCCCCAGCAAGTGCTGGGATGGGATGAGATGTCCCACATATAGCACCACCCTTGGTGTTAGGAACTATTTGGCTGTGGGTAGGAGGATGTTCCTGTGGTTTCCCTAGGTAATCTGCTCCACTTCTATGTCCTGGGCTGCTGTAAGAGATGTCGTGGTGCTGTGGGGGTTCCAGCTCTAGGGATTCAGCCCTAACCTTGCTTAAAAGTCTGTGTGGATTTGTGGACCTTGTAGCACCAATGTTTGTGCAGGAATCCAGCATTTTGGGTTGTAAAGAGTATTTTCCAGGCTGTGAAGGAGCCCTGGGAGGGGGTCTGCTCTGACACTAACTTTGCGAGCTGGAGATAAGGCAGGAGGGGGCAGCTGCCTGCCCTGAGGCTTGTGATGAGTGTGCTGTGGTGGAAAGCTGTAGGCACATGATTAAATACCTTGCTCCCTTTTGCTCATTTACCTATGGGCTTCAACATACTTAGTGTCTGTTTGCAATCCTTTCTGAAGTTCTGCCCTCTTAACAGGTGGTGGGCTAGGGAATGGGGAGCAGCAGGGTGCCAAAGGCTTCTGAGCCTGCCTGAGCTGGGGCGGCGTGCGGGTCTGGGAGCGTAGACAAGTGTCCAGGCTGGCTGTGAGGAGATGGAGCAAATGCAAGCCCTGAGGGCCTGAGTAAAAGCAGACTGCTCCCGAGTCCTCCCTCAGCTTCCCAGGCAGAGGGGGCAGAACTGTGCCCCACGGCTGCATTGGCAGGGCCTACAGGGGAGATGCACTTGCCTGCCAGGATCCTGACAGGTGTAGGAGGGAAGTCTTCTCAGGTGGAGAAATGTGGAGGTGGCTGATCAGTGTGGGTCTGATGCTTCATATTGCTATGGAGGAAAAACTGCTTGGCTTGTGTTGATCTGCTGTTAGTCTACAATACACCCTTGCTTTGGGAAGCCCTGTTGCCCTCCTGCAACTCTTGGTGCGGAGTAAGAGCTGAAGGGATATGGGATGATCAGTGCCTCTGCTTTTCCCAGGGTTAGCTCAGCGTAACCACAGGGAAATGCGATGTTTCATAGTGAAACCATATCTGCAGAGATATAAAAGCAAAATGCAAAGTGTGTGCCCTTCAGACTGCAAAGCCACTGAGCTGGTGTGTGTGTGTGTGTGTGCCCTGGAGGACATGGGGAGGAATGTCCCTGGAAGGGGAGGGCAGGTAGCCAGTCCTTGCTCTGGTAGCACAGTGCACCAGGTCAGGGCATTGCCTTTATCTCCTGACAGTCAGGTCTGGATCTGCCTTCTGCAACCACCCTGCTCCGACACAGAAAGTGAGAGCTGTGGCTGCCATGCAAAGTAAACTGGCTGTGGTCTGACCTGGGTGTTGCCTGCTTCAAGGGATGGGTGGTAGTTGGGAATTAGAGCTCTCGGTAAAGTTACTCTTAAAGAAGTGATTGCTTGGGACCCGCTGGTGGTGCCAGGTTGTTAATGATCAGGTCTGGTACGGTGATGCACTGAACATGTCTGTAAATGACACCAAATAAGCAATTTGACAAAACTGGGAATTTTTCCGCTCACTTTGCTGTAACCTTAGTGGGTGTGCATAACACAGGCCAGAGATACGCACACGGAAGGCTTTGGAAGACTACCTTCCTCACTGAGGATGAAACAGCTTTCAAAATCTGTCTCCTGAACACTGACCTAGGTCTCTCCCAAGAGCAGATGGTGTTCTGGGTAGCCAGTGATTTTTCTTAGTGCTGAAAGCCCTGTGTGTGTGTGTACAGGTGCTTTTCTGAACTGAGTCCATCAGTAGTACAGATGCTGTAAGGGTTGATGTTTACTCTCTTGTTCCATTTTTAAGCCTGTACATTTGAGATGTTGTTTTTATTCAGCTTGGGTAGCTGTCTACCAACATCTTTTAAAATCAACCTTGATTTAGCTTCCTTTGTAATTCTTCAGTACCTCTGGGACAACCTTTACACTGTTTTTACAGCCAGTTGATTGTTCTCTCTCACTTCCAAATTTCCATGGGATATTTGCAATATCCCACTCTAATACCTACTAATCCATTAAAAATGCCCATGAGATAGATTAGGTAATCCACTGTGCCTCACAGATTGTGCTCCTTAGCTCTCTGCTTTCCCTAGAATAGTCACAGAACAAGTGCTGCATCTGCATCGGGAAAGGATTGTTCTTCCAAAAGGATCCCTCAGCACTGGCTCACACAGGCACAGCTTGCTTGAGAAACTGCTCTGTATCTATTCAGATCTACAGGGACAGCTTCATTTGACAACATGCTGGAAATGCGGCTGCCATTATCAAGGTTAACCTATGTGTTTGCAAAGAGCATCACAGTGGTCAGTTCTGCCTGCTCTGCAAGTGCTATGTCTCTTTGCTCCTTGCTGAAGATTTGGCCTCATTGCTTGCTTGGAGGAAAGCCTGCCTCTTACTGAAGCCCTTGATTTGCTCACTGTTTGGATTTTCTGAGTGTCTGCTCAAGAGCCATGCTATGGATGTACCCTCCCTTAGATGTTCCATCAAATGTGTGTGCTGTCCTTGTTATCACCATCTTGGTGAGAGCGTGCTTTAACATTTCATTTCTCTTGGGAAATCCCTGGTATTCCCCCTTCTTAAATGAATAGTGCAAACTCAGTCATCTGACTGGATGAAGCGAAAAGCCGGGCTGCCAGGAGAGTGGAATGGTACAGGCTGGAAAATCTCGTTAGCCTTCTTGCAGAGTGATGCTCTGTCTGGTCTGATGTGGATGGATGGAGAACCTAGCAAGGTTAGGCACAATCTTGGTCTCATGCGGGCTCAGTGGCTTCAAAAGTAACAAGCGCTCCCTAAATAATCACGGCAACATGCAGGAAAACCTGTCAGGCAGAAGAAACCATCTTCTGCCAGACCTACTTGGAGACAAGTTACGATCTTTGTGAGAATTAGTGGTGGTGGATACCCCTCCTGCCCCAGCAGAACAATGAATCCATGGGGATGTAGCAGACATTGACAGCCCCAGATATTCTGGAGACCAAGGCCCTGTCTTTCAGCTCCAAAATGCAACGCTTGCTTCCTGTGGAGGAGATTCCTCAGCAGCAGCAAGTTCCTCATAGTCCCACAGAGAAGAAGATAATGTAATATTTGCTGACTTGCCATGAGACCATCTCTTTTTCTGATAATGTTTAACAATGGCCAAAAACATAATGGCATGGTATGCTTCGCTTTTTTAAATCCAACATATGTGATGGAGTGACCTGCTAAGATTTGGGAGAGAGCTTTGATATCAGCCTCTGAATGTGTTTGATGTTCCTGGCTGTTCTGCTGAGGCTGGCAAGCTTAGTGTGCAGCATTGGCTGTGGGTGGGGGAGAGGTCATGGAAATAAGAGTTAAAAAAAACAAGTAGAGAAAGGGTTGGAGTGTTTAATGGATGTTTAAACCTAGATTTCATTGGAAAAATTTAAATAGGTTCTTAAGAGACCCTGCTGAACTCAGTGCTTCTAGATGTCACTGCAAATCAGAGCTGCTGGATGAAAGTGATTCCCAAAACATTTCTGCTTTCATGATATGTGGCCAACTCTTCTCACTTCTCAAGTAACATGAACACTTACCAAGTTTGTGCTTGATGCTGAACGTAAGCTTGAAAAAAATAGGAAAGGAACCGGAAAATTAGTGTTGGGAAACTTCTTTATGATTTAGCTTCTGTAGCTTGCTGGGATGGCATCTTTTAGATGTTTTCCTATTAACTGCTGTAGCAGAGCCTCAGTCTTGAGATCTGTGAGCACAGCTGTTATGCAGATAGCAATCTGTGAATTCCTCTTACAGTCCTTCTATATGGTGAAAACCCAGGAACATTTCCACCCTTCCTGTCCCCGGGTGTAGGTATCCTCCTCCATGGTGAATTTGAGTGTCCTGACAATAGACTGGCCTCTGAGTTATCTTTTGGGTGTGTTTAAAAAAATATGGCCCACGAATTATTAGTCCATCAGATGAAAGTTGTTTTGGGAGGGACAGAGTGGGATTTCTGAGGAGAACATATGGCTGCATCCAGGCTCCTCAGCTAGTGACAAGCCTTGTGCTGAATGTGCAGCCTTCTGCACCTCTTACCTGGGAGCTCTTGCCTCCTAACTAACCGTGTCTGTCAGCCCTTGTATAACCAACCCCTCACTGCACGTAGCAGTGACGTGGGTCATGGTTCTAAGCTGTAAACATACAGCTAGGGTGCCCTGAGGTTCAGTGCTGTGAACAAAGCAGAGGCGGTGGCTTGAGCAAACCATTTTCTGCAGAAAGAGAAATGGAACAGTTCTCCCTTCTGCAGGAGATCAGGGAAAAAGACTGAAGGAAAAAGTCCTGGGAGTGAAATTACAGTCCACGTCATGCCTTTGGCAAGCCTGAGAATATCCTAACTGCTGATCCTGGGGGGTCACTGGAAATGCAAATGACACATTGCAGTCCTGTAGCTACATGTATCAGCAAACCTCACCCTCTTCATGCCTGACTATAGTCTTGCATTTGCAGAAACAGTTCTGCCAACCCGTGCAGGGCAACCTTGTCTGGGACTTGCTGTTCCTGGGCTCTACTGCCACTGTTGTCCTCCAGCTTCTGGACAGCTGGGGATGAGGAGCAGAGTTCTGTATGGGATGGAGTATTTTGCCTGTGGGTATTTACCGTTGCAGGGTAAGGCACAGACCTGCTCTGTATGTAGGTTCAGTGGCTGAAGCCTCTAATTTTCTCTGGTTGGCTTTGTTTACTCAGAAGAAGACCTTAAAGCAGCTTTCCTGCTGCTGCAGGGATCTCAGACTGGTGATGCCACAGGCAGAGTGCAGACAGGGAACGCTGGGGCTCATGCACAAAGCTGTCTTGAATAATCTTGCCTCTTGTCCAAAAGACACAGTGCTGTATTCCCTCTTCCTGCATGCGTGATGTGCTCTAATGGCAAGAGCTAGGCTGTCCCTTTAACATCTCTAACCTCCTACAGAAGTGAGCAGCTCCCAGGATGGGTGCAGTAGGCTCGGAGAGGCTTTTGTGGTTTGATGAGAATGCTGTGCATATGAAGTTTGTTGGTTTTTTTTTTTTTCTCTGTACTGGTGACATCTTTGCTTCAGTGGCTGGTTTCTGGATACCGTGCTTTAAAATAGAGATGTAAAGAAGTTGGCAAGAAGCCAGAGGAGAGCAGCACTAATTGTCAGAGCTTTAGAAAACATGACCTCTGAGGAGAGGGTGAAGAAATCGGGTGCATTTAATCTAGGCAAGACAGTATTTGTGGGAGAGGAAGATGGATATCGTGGTTTCTCAACGGATAAAAGCTGTTGTCGAGGAAGGATGATTGATTTGTTATTTCACTATCACTGGGGGGAAATGATGAGACAAAACTACATTTACACTGCAGAGAAGCTTTAGTTTGGATATTTAGGAAAAGCCATTGGTGCAGTGGAATGTAGGAAGAGATTGTCCAGGGGAGCTGTGGAATTTCTGACACTGGTGGTTTAAAGAAGATCTGGTCTGCTTCCATGAAAGATATGGGAAGTGCAACCTCCCAAGATCCCTGTTAATGCCTTTGTTCCTGCAGTTAAGGCTAGAGGATTGGTTTTTGGCTGATGCCTGTCCCTTAGCAACCACAAGCCTTGGCTCTGCCAGCATTGCCAAGTTCGCATGGTCAGAAATGCATGAACCAGACTCCTCAAAGCAGTGGCTGTAGTTCATAAAAATGGTGTGGCTTCAGTGGAAGATAAAGTAAGCTCTATTTATCTGCTCACTGATTTTGAGTCCTTTGCCTGTGTCTGTACCACTGTTGGAGATCTGGTGGCAGACAAAACCCAAGCTTGCTCTAGTCTGACTTTCTTGGGTAGAAGTGAAGAGAGGGCAGCTTGGACCTTAGTACAGGGCAGTTGTCCAAGTAAGCATCCACTGTCTGGAGACCTGTTACAGTGAACTTTGTGCTACTGTCCTTGCTGCTCTCTGCAGCTGAGGTACCAGGCTGACATCTGGAAGAGATGTCCTGATCCAGGCTGCCATCACCTCTGGCTGTAGTGTAGGCAGACGCAGGCTTGAAAACACGACCTGTCCTCTGCAGTCATGCCATGGGAATTACTTCTCTAGCAACATGACTCTAAGTTCTGGGGCTTTTAAACATTATAAAATAAAATGTGAAAGTAATAACTGGTTGCTGGGAAAATATTGCGGATTAGCACAACTTGTTCTCTACCTTGACTGTTTTTACATTTGACAAGGATCACTTGCAGAAAAAGGACAGGTTTTATTATAACTCTTTTGTCTGCTTCCCTTTCAACTTCCCAAGTACATTTTTCATGGCATCAGACCACTTTCAGGACAAAGTGTTGGTGATTTCTCCAGTGGTGGTGAGAAATGGGGACATGTGAGGGTGTCGTTCACTGGTGAAAGTGGCAGAATTTCTCACACTCCCTCACTGGTGATCTGGCCTACAAATCTCTCCTAAGCATAAGCTTTTTCTTTAAGGGGAGAAGGTCTAGTTTTTTGCACTTGTTGGCAAGGCACAAATAAAAGCACGGAGGTTTAATATCAGGTTTTCTTCTTTTGCCTTGTCTCAGGTCGACAAATGCAGAATTCTGCCTTTTTGGACAAATTTACAGATGACGTTATCCCATATTTTAAATACCCTACTTTTGTATTCCTCTTGCCTGAAGCTATTAACATTGGCAGAATTTATGTCCTTTGTTTATTTTGTGTACTACTTACAGCCTGAGTGTTGGACACCAGCCGGTCTAGATTTTTGCTGGGCTGCAGTAAGAGGTAGGGCATGTGTTTTCTGTTGGCTGTGTACATGCTCTTGCATCCTTGTCCTGAGGAGACTGCAAGCCAGTCTTCACAACAGGGATGGAGAAAGTGAAATGGCTTCCCTGTGATCAAGCTAGGAGCAGGTCCGGTAAAGGTAGGACTTTACACACCTTTGTAGCTGAAGTGTTTGTGCTTCTGCCTGTGGGCTGGTGGGTACACAGCCCAGGGGTTGCAAGCAGGGAGTGGAGCCTCCCACTTGCTATGATAGATGGGGTGTAGAGGCCTTGGCAGTGCCCAGAGTGGCCAAGAGGAACATTGCTGACTGTGCACGGGACCG